>NC_091062.1:80604009-83004009 GCF_000393655.2 Nicotiana sylvestris | reverse complement strand
GGGCGTTGAGGGAAGCAAAGGAATAGAAGGGCTGAACTATGAGGATCTTTGCATACAGCCTGATGTTGAAATTCCTGAGGGGTACAAACCTCCTAAGCTCGAAATGTTTGATGGTACGGGTGATCCAAGGGTCCATCTGAGGACATATTGTGACAAGCTGGTTTGAGTAGTGAAGGATGAAAGGATCCACATGAAGCTGTTCATGAGGAGTTTGAAGGAAGATGCATTATCTTGGTACATCAGCCAAGATCCCAAAAAGTGGTCAAGCTGGGTAGGCATGGCATCCGACTTTATGGATAGATTCAGGTTTAATACAGAGAACGCACCAGTCATGTTCTATATTCAAAATTTGAAGAAGAAGCCCACGGAAATGTTTAACGAGTATGCTACTCGCTGGAGGTCCAAAGCTGCTAAGGTCATACCTGCCTTAGAAGTGGAGCAAATGAACAAGTTCTTTGTCCGGGCTTAGGACCCGTAATACTATGAACGGCTGATAATGACTGAGAACCACAAGTTTTCCGACATTATCAAATTGGGAGAATTAATGGAAGAAGGTATCAAAAGTGGTATGGTTACAAACTTCGAGGCCTTGCAAGTTACAAATAAGGCTTTGCAATCCGGTGGTGCGTCAAAGAAAAGGGACGTGGGGGCTGTGATGGTTGCACAAAGGACCAAATCTCCTCTCAAATACTAAACTTACCCAACACCTCCACTCGTATACTAGCCAACCCCAAATTACCAAGCACTCTCCCCCTCATACCAAGCTCCACCACCAACTTATCAGTCATTTCCACCGCCTACATATCAACCTACTTCACCCCGATACTCCTAACCCGCTCATGTTTACCAAACCTATAATGCTCAATCTTCCCATTATCAATCACCCCTTGCATGCCAAAACTTCCATAGACCTCGACCTAATTTTGATCGCAGACCTCCAAAACAATATACAGCCATCGCTGAACCCATCGACCAGCTGTATGAGAGGCTCAAAGCTGCTAGTTATGTCACCCCAATCCCTGCTGCAACCCCTGAGAATCCTTCTCAGTGGGTTAACCCAAACAAGTCCTGTGCATAGCACTAAACATGAAAGGGCACAACATCGATGAATGCCGCTCCTTGAAGACAAGATACATTCCTTGATTGATAACAAGATCATTGTGGCAAAGGAACCCGCTCCAAACGTCCGCAACAACCCTCTGCCAGACCATAAGGGTGGAGGTATCCACATGATTGAAGTAGAAGATGACTGGGATCTCGAGGGATCAATTGGGTTGATCGTAGAAGGTGATGACCCAAAGAAACCAACAATTACCCTCAATCCGATCATAGTCCAAATCCAAGCGTTTGAGGATGCTGAGGTGAATATGTTTGTACCACTTGTGTTTGAAGCAGCACCAACCGCAAAAACACCAGCACCAATTGAGGTTGAATTCGTGTCTTCGGCAAATGCACCCGCACCATTTGAGGTTGTAGTCTTGCCACCCAAGGTACATGTTCCGTTCGGAGTAAGGATAGCCTCACTGATCCCAATAGCGATGTCAACCATGACACCATTCTATACAAATGTTGTACCTTAGGACTATACAGCCGAGGCGATAAGGAAAGGCAAGGTCAGGATTGAAGAAACTGTTACAGCATAGGGTATGACAAGAACTGGTAGAGTCTATACCCCTGAGCATCTAGCTGAATTAAGCAAGCAGGCCCCCAATCGGCCGCCCCTCATTGAGACACGTCCGGACGACCTTTGGAGGAAAATATAGGCCAAGGAATATTTGGTCATCGACCAGTTAAATAAGACACCAGTGCAAATATCCATTCTCTCTTTGCAGCAAAATTCTAAAACACATAAGAATGCTTTATTAAATGTGCTGAGTGAAGCATACGTACCAAGTAACATCACTGGCGGAGAAATGGCTAATATGGTAGGACAAGTGCTGGAAAGCCATAAGATCACCTTTCATGAGGACGAGCTGCCACCTGAAGGGTTGGGGTACAACAAGGCACTACACATCACCGTGCAATGCGAAGATTATTTCATCACCAGAATCCTGATCAATGGAGGTTCCAATCTTAACATTTGCCCACTGGTAACACTCAAGAAGTTGGGTAAAGGGCTGCATGAGATAAAGGATGGAGCAATCAATGTGAAAGCCTTCGATGGTTCTCAGAGGTCCACTATTGGTGAGATTAGTCTATGCCTGCAGATGGGACCAACCTGGTTCGAGGTCGATTTCTAGGTGATAGATGTACCAGCGCCTTACAACTTGCTGATGGGACAACCATGGATTCATGTTGCTGGGGCCGTAGCATCAACGCTGCATTAGGCAGTAAAGTTTGAATGGAATAATTAGGAAGTGATCATTCACGGGCATGGTAGCAACCCCATATACAATTGCAAGACTATTCCAGCGATCGAGGGAAGAAGAAGGCTGGGTGGACAAACTTACCACCACATTGAACGGGTCAGTACTGTCGACAAAGACAAATGGTGGGATAGAAAAATCGAGAGTATACTAAATAGGAATGGGTACGAACCTGGCAAAGGGCTTGGCAAGAACCTCCAAGGAATCTCTAAACCCATAAAACTCAAGAAACATGGCACTACTTTCGGTTTAGGATATAATTACACCTGGGAAGAATTCAATAACTGGTCGCCACTATGGCGCGGTCCTTACTATCCACTAGAGCAGCCAATGCCGCATCTGGAGCAGACTTCCCAATAGGCCGACATTATTTATGGGTCAGATGAAGAAGAAACACTTGCAGCAGTGAATAACCTGTTTATAGAAGACAGTGATATGGACTGTTGTGTTATTATCGAGGAGGAGGGGGAAGAAGGCCCTTCCATATAGGCTGTGAGCAGAGGGGCCCATCTCAAGAATTGCACCATCAGGACAAACAAAGCCCGACGTACCTCGGGGTAGCAAGGCTAAAACAAGCATTATTCATTGTTTTTACTAAATAATTTTCTTTTCGCATTTTCAATTACCGCAATAAAATAGTTATTCAACTTATCAAAAGCATTTTGATTTTTCTTAAGAATTAATATTTATTGCTATCATTTTCTCTCCTTACTTTACCAATACAGTATTACTATTACTTATCTTGATGAACCAACGACTGTGACATGCAATGAGACAACGCAACAAACAGACATTGATTCAGAGGAAGATGACATACTTAACGAGATTGTCAAAGAAGTTGAGAACTATGAGAACAGACCTAAGTCCAACCTTGACGAGACCAAAATTGTCAACCTGGGAGCTGTAGAAAACGTCAAGGAAACAGGAATAAACATTCATCTATCGCCATCAGAAAAGAAAGAATACACCGATTTTCTAAAGAGTATGAGGACATATTCACATGGTCATATGATGACATGACTGGTCTGAGTACGTCTATTGTGGCTCACATACTGCCAACCGATCAAACGTGTCCACCGGTAAAGCAAATGCTTAGAAAGTTCAAGCCTGATATAAGTTTTAAAATCAATGAAGAAGTCAACAAGCAGATCAACACTAAGGTCCTCAGGGTAGTAGAATACCCGACATGGTTCCCCGGGTTTTGATAGGAGGAGCCCTCATACATATAGAAATGGACGGAGAAGTCTGGCCAAAGTCGATCAATTTAGATGCACTCAAGCATTACTATGTGTAATCTTTATGCTTTCCTTATGTGATGTAACTTGAACTACGCCTGACCTAATTCCCGTTAAAGAGGGGATACGTAGGCAGCCCTATGGGTTCGGTCACAATTCAATAAAAATTTCATTTCCCCCAGCAATTAGAAACTAGGGCAGAATTTTGAGGAGGACCCTCAAAATTATGAAGTAATTTCAGCCGATCGCCACATGAGCAGTAGTTGAAAACGTCATCCCATCAAACTAGGGAAAAATTTTGAGGAGGACCCTCAAAATTCCATAGCAGGAGAGGTTGCAATGTCCTGAGTTGCGTCATAGTCATCGGTTCATCTAAAAGCTATTTTAATTGTACACTTATGTCATACTTTTATAAAATGATGCATGATTTTTATTGAACTGCTTTATTTAGCAACGCTACCCCAATGATACAAACAGTATCACCAGATCAAAGTCGAACGAGTCAAGCAAAACCAGCGGGATACAAACTGACCTTCCCTTTACAAAACTTATGATTTTTCTTTGGATGCAGGCACTAGGATTGCAAAATCATTAAACATATTATACGCCCATGGGACAAACATTGATCAAAATATGACTCTCAGAACCATTGCACTTGCAAACATTTGCTATCATCATACACCGATAATGCCCCGTATGTCGCAATGCTCCCAGTAATCACAACACCGCAATCTGCTATCAGCTAAGAAATCTCTACTGCCATTGATTATTTTGTTTCTTGCATAAGGCTATCATTCTGCCTTCCGAGGTTCAGTTCTACCTCTATCTGCATTCTTGCATAAGGCTACTAGTCTGCCTTCCAACTTGCATAAAGCTACCTTTCTGCCTTCCGAGACTAAACGTTGTCTCCATCTGCATTTGCATTGCATAAGGCTATCATTCTGCCTTCCGAGGTTAAGCTCTACCTCCATCTGCATTCTTGTATAAGGCTACTAGTCTGCCTTCCAACTTGTATAAGGCTACCATTTTGCCTTCCGAGGTTAAGTTTTGTCTCCATCTGCATTTGCATTGCATAAGACTACCATTCTACCTTCCGAGATTAAGCTCTACCTCTATCTGCATTATTGCATAAGGCTACTAGTCTACCTTCCAACTTGCATAAGGCTACCATTCTACCTTCCGAGGTTAAGCTCTACCTCCATCCACATCTGCATTGCATAAGGCTACTATTCTGCCTTCTAATCTGCATAAACCTACTATTCTGCCTTCCAACTTGCATAAGGCTACCATTCTGCCTTCTGAGGTTAAGCTATACCTCTATCTGCATTCGCATCTTTGCATAAGGCTATTATTTTGCCTTCCGAGGCTAAGCTCTGCCTCCAATTTTCTTCAAAACTAAGTGTCATATCAAGCACTATTTATTTCACTTTTCTTACGGGCTAAGCTCCGCCCTTCAATTCGCAAGACTAAGCTCTGTCTTGTCCGTATCATACTACTGCATCTCTCATGGGGCTGAAATATCACCAACTCATCCAAAGGCGTCATCGTTCGGAGGCACCATCTTCATAGCCCGATAACACCATGTCATGGCTTGAGGATCTCTTTCAATCTTTTGCATATCATTATTCAAAGGCGTCATGGTTTGGAGGCACCATCCTTATAGCCCGAGAACATCAGTTCATGGCCTGTGAATCCCTTATCATACGCTTCATGGCCCAGGACATCATGGTCTAAGGACGTCATCCTAACCGTCCAAAGGCAACATTCATGGTCCAACGGGAATTTGCATCATGTTTAAATTTATGCACAATATACGCTTGTATTGTTTCTAATTGCAGGTAAACCAGCGAGCAACGGCTACCCCCAGCAAGAGCCATTCTTCTCCAGTACCCATATCCACATCAAAACTAACCACCCCCGTAAACCTCTCACTCACCCGGCCCTAGATACTGCGTTCATTTTTGAAAGGTCTTCATCGGTATACTCCGCCGATGGATCCTGAACAACATACGACCTGATTCCGGTAAACTCAGGGATATGTAGGCAGCTCAGAAGCCAGGGTGTGGCCTAACTTCGTCAAACCATTTCGTTCAGTCAAAATTGGCCATCATTTCTTTACCCGGATACTCTTTCATTCTTTCCGGATAAAGAGGGGCAGTTGTTGATACCCAATTTTTTCCTATATTTTCAATATGCAAAATACCTTCAAAATGGAATATATATATATATATATATATATATATATATATATATATATATGCATATATATGCATATATAAGCATGTCCAAGTGTTTCATTATTTTTCCCATAATTTTAAAGGTTTAAATTGATTTATTTTCTCCTTTTTTATCCATAAATTTCTCCATAATTATTTTCAAAATTATTGTTTTGATAATTCATCTATGGTATTTATATATTTATGCCAAAATATGGCTAAAGAAATTTTTACATATTTTGCAATTATATTTAGTATTTTTTTAAAGCTAAATTGCACAAAATTGCAATATTAGCCATTTTAAGGTTTAATCGTGTTTTATACGCATAAAATTAGATCCTATATTTCTAAATTGTTAATTAGGTATTATAAATCACTTTAGTACTTTCAATTTATTTTTTCCGAAACTATTTACTATTTTTATTAAATTGACAAGGAAAAAAATGGAATTTAAAACGTAGCCAAATTGGCTTTCAAATCTAACTCAAATTGGACCCTAATTCCCCAGCCCAATTTTGATTTAAAGCCGACCCACACCCTTTTAAATCCTACCCAAACCCGGATCCCCACCTACCCAGTCGATTTTGGCTGTTGATCATTCAGATCAACGGTCCCCTTTCCCCTTACCATTTTTAAACCCAAATGACCCCCGAACCTAATTCATTTCCTACCAACCCGCTGCCCTTAAATCCCCTTTCCTCTTCAATTACCTCTGAAACCTAAAGCTAAACCTAGCCACCGCCACCCAAACTAACCCTAATCCCCTTCGATTCTCACTCAATCTATGGACTCTCATGGTTGTTTGAGACGTATACCGGTCTCCTATGTCTCCTGGTTGCCTATTTTCATGATTTCATGGAAAGATCTCAAAGAGATCTAGTCCAGACCTCACTCAACTTCTATCCATGATCTTTTTCCAGCCATCATAGCCGTTTGAGTCAGATCCATGGCTTTTCCGGCTAAAACTGGTAACGATCTAATGTTCTCTCATCCTTCGTTGGGTTCTCTGAAGCCCTAGCTCTTGAGATCTTTACTTTTCTTTAAGATCTGTCTTCGGTCTAGATTTATCCATGGGTTTTAACGGACTTTTTTTCTTCGTCTCTACTATTTTCCGAAAAATACCTAGTTATAAACCTTCCGATCTTTTTAGATCTGTGATGGATCTATGGGTTTCTCAAGGTTTTCACTTGTTTTCCTCAAATGTTTCTCCGATTTCAAACAGTTTCTTTATTTTCAAACTAGGGTTTCAAAACCCTTTTTGCAAAAAACGATTTCTTTCTGATTATTGTAATTTTTAGAATGTCTAAACATTATCTGAGTCTTTCCTTTTGGCTCGATTCATTTTTATCAAGAAACCCTAATACTTCTAGGGTTTATGTGTATTCTATATGTCTTATGCTTCTCGTTTTGATTTGTTCTTAAGGTTTATTTGATTTTGTCCGAAACCGTGTTATTTATAGGTCCGACTATTTTTTTACTGCGTGCTCGCACAATTTATGGTGATTCCGTATGATCTCCTTATACCTACACCTTTGATTCTGTGTATTTTCCTTGTAACTCTATACTGATTTTAGAAATTGCTTCCTTACCCTTGTGATACTTTCCTTAGTTAGTACTAATTCCCTGTGATTTTGAATCTCATCCGTGATTCTTTGAATTAATTTTCAGAATCAAATTGTACTCTACCCTGTTTATATGCACAATATGATGTTATTATACTTTCCTTACTTGAAAATATTCTATTCTTAGTCCTATTACATGCAGCATGCTTTTACTATTCCTGTTATAGTAAAATCAGTCTTACAAACAATTATTTTCCTTATTTGATACAACTTATTCCTGTTTGAACTATGACTCCTTAGTTGAAGGGAGTTCGGGTCTTTAATTGATTCTAATTTGCATTATTTCTATAATTATGATAAATCAGTACTTGTTACCTTATTTTCCTGCCTATTTATAAAACTATAAATACTATACCCTCTCTTCTTTAAAGACACGAACAACTAGATCAGAACACACACATACACATTCAAACTCTCTTTTGTTTCTCTACTACTTGTTCTATTGCTTTGTCTAGCTGACTAAAAGCCAATGCTATACTGTGGAACTGTGATTGCTTTACTTTTTATGCACTTTTCTCCATCAACTGGTATGTTCTTAGTTTAAATTTTGAAACTCAACTCTATGTGTTCCCTTATTTGTCAATCCTTGTTTCTTTCGGCACCAACTTAATGGCTCATGCTGTTAAATTGTACTTTTTGTTTACTGCTTTACTCAGCATGCTTAAAATTCTGCCCTTCTTTGTTCAAATGTGATCAACATGTTTACTTGTTCCTGTTTATGTCCCTCAACTAGCATGTCTCCTAATGTACTTAATTCATAACTAATTATGTGTTTCTGATTTGCGTCCTCTATGTCCCTAGCCCCTACTCCCCTGTTTGTAACTGCTGAAGTTGTACTACTCTCTGAACTTGTTTTGTGTGCGTTGTTGTTGCTCCCATCCCCCTTCCCTTTCAAAAACTATTTTCACTAATGCAACTCTTCTGCTATTTTACAAACTCATATCAAACGCTGATTTCAAAACTGTTTTCCAACTCAACTCCTTTGAGTCTATGTCAAGCACTCTCACATGCACTCTTAGACTACTAGGTTCTGCCCCTCTTGTGTGAGCCTTGCCTTGGGACCCTAGAGCTCCTTCTAAACTTGGACACATAAGAGCTGGCCCTTCCAAACTGCACTCACTCTGTTTGGTTATGCAATCTAGGTGTGAGCACTGCCCGAGATCCCTTGAGGTCCTTAGGGAACTCTAACACACCTAGATATGAGAAAGACTATGGAACAATATTGGAATTTGAGGTGGTTTATTACATAACTCATAGAGGAAGTCAAAATAAGGATTTCTATAGTTGTAACTTCTTATTTTTCATTTCTTATGCAATTCTATCACATGGTCTGTAATAATTTGTAAACAAGTATCGGGATGCCTAGTGAAAAGGGATAGGGTAAATATGCATGCCATAACTTGTTAAGGGTAGAAAACATGTTATTAGGTTTATATTCCTAATTGTGCAATAGAAAGCATGCTTAGGATTCATACGATGCATTAGAAATCATGTTCTTAGGACTTATGTTTCTTGCTTCAGCACCTCACTCATTGATCCATGCTTTATGTCTATGCATTTAGAAATCTTGCTCTTAGGGAAATTGTACAATCCTGCCATGTGCATTTAGAAATCCTGCTCTTAGGAAATTCTACAAACCTGCCATATGCATTTAGAAATCCTGCTCTTAGGAAATTCTGCAATCCTGCCATATGCATTTAGAAATCCTGCTCTTAGGAATTCTACATCATGAGTTTTATACATGCACCTTAGACACCATGTTCTAGGATCTTATTTGCACATGCATTCACACTTAGTGTAAATTGTTGATTATAAAAGAGGTAAAAAATAGCTTTACACTTGATTATCCCGTTTAAAATAACTGGTAACAATCTCTGCGCTTGATTAGAATAGCATGCTCTTAGGGTAAAATAAGCTCCAAACCGTCTTTTAATAATTCTGAATAACTGCTGCATCTCGTTTTGCGCCTAGGCAAGCCTTAGGTAATGACTTAAGTAAAACAAGAATTGCCTTTGTTTAATTATCAACTGTTAAAATCAGTAGGCAAACCTGATTCAGACTTCTTTTCTGAGTCACGTAATAAATTTGGTTATGACGTTACAAATTAACCACCCTGCTTTATGATTTTAAATTTAGACCTTAATTGTGTATGAGTCATGTTGTCTACGTGCATTATTTGTGGAGGCATATCTGAGCCTTCTGCTTGTTTTCTGTGTTTTCCCTCCTTTAAATGCAGTCCTACTTGTTTTGTATGTCGCCTTAGTATTTCGCCTTTGAACCTGAGGGTCTGCCTAGAACCTCCTTATAGGATAGGAGTCCTAAATTCCTCCGGGATTGATAGGAAGGGATGGGTAACAGCATGCAATAAGAGTCGAGACCAACCTTCGCTTAATTACCTTTACGGGGCGGGAAAGGGTAGATATGGATATAATGACTGGTGCGCTAATAACATGTGTATCCTCTCTTTTGAGGAGTGTCATACCGGGTATTGCATTGATGTGATACATATTACAAACAAACCTAGGACATCCCTTTACATTCATAAGCATGCTTAGATTGTAACTCTTTTCAAAACCTTGCTTTCATTAATCGCTTTCAAACACTTGTGTATTTAAATTCCCTTTTATTTGAGCCCTACTTGTCTGTTTGCTAATGTTATAAATTCACAAAAACTGTCTGGTAGGGAACCACACTAGTGGATCCTGAGGGGTGCCTAACACTTTCCCCTTAAGATAATTTTAAGTCCTTACCCTATCTCTGGTTATCAAACGTATTTTAGATGAACCTTGTAGGTGCCCTAACACACCTTAAAATTGTTAGGTGGCGACTCTTCAAAAATGAAAACCTCGTTCCCAAAAGGAATGAGTTGTCCCATACCCAATATGTCATGAACCTTGTTTCCACGGAAGGGGAAAAAAGGGGCGCGGCAGGGACTACAGGACGGTATCCTGAGAGATCCCCAGTTGTTATCTCTATATTGAGCTGTATTCCTTCTGTGATTATTTCGTCTATGTTATAGTTGTTGCTACTCTTATTACCACATGTTACTTTAATACTGTTTCTTTTCCTTGTACATTATTGTATATGACCGGTAGGGCCCTGACCTTCCTTGTCACTACTCAACTGATGTTAGGCTTGGCACATACTGGGTACCGCTGTGGTGTACTCATGCCCTTTCATGCACATATTTTCCCCGTGTGCAGATCCAAGTTCTTCGACTCAGCCCTACTATCCTTGAGGCGAGGCGATTTTTCTGAGTCTTCGAGGTATATATGCCACGTCCGCAGACCGAGGAGTCCCTCTCCATTCTCTCTTGTAGTTATAAACCTTCTGTATTTTCTTTTATTTAGAAATTCTGCAGTTAGACACTTGTAGTTATTCAACAGTTTGTCATTTCGTGAGATTCCGGGTTTTGGGAAGTGTTCGGTTTGAGAGTTATATTTGTATATGCCGAGCAGTATTTTAGACCTTCATTATGTTTATTATGCAGTTTTTATTAGTTTTATCAGTTGTTTTCCCTTTTTCCGAAATTGTTAGGCTTACATAGTTGTAGAGACTAGGTCACATCATAATAGTTCACGGAGGGCGAACTGGGATCGTGACAATCATGTAAATATACAGGTAATCAAATGAGGCAAGAGTGACTAATTAAGGTCGTAAACGTGGAAACATGCAAAACTTAAGCATACAAATTTCTAACAAAGCAAATCAATCAACTGAATTTCAAAGTAATAATGATTTCTGGAAAGAATATATCAACTCCCATAAATAGAAAATAAACTAAGTAAAACTTCATAAAAACATATAACTTAGTCGGGAAAAATCAGTTCAAGTCCTAACAGAAATTTATTAGGGCAAAACCACAAAAATATTGAATTTGACGAAGAAAAGCATGCAAGTCTGATGATACAGAGCAAACTAATATGATAAGTAACATGGGAAGACCCAAATCGTAGCAAGAATTGGAAAGACCAGTATATTACATAGAGTCAACTAGGGTTCGAGTACTCTTGCAAAAATCAGTCAAGAAGATGAAAAAATAGAATCGATTAAACATCTAGAAGTCAGAAAGCCTTTGAAAAATAACTCGTAATGAACCCTAGTTTTAGGGAAAAGCAAGAACAAGCGATTAAAATCAGAAATTTTCAGAGAAACACATGTAATAGTGCTCGAATCGTCTTAGATCTATATAGATCTGGAAATAATCGAAGGTAATAGACTAGGGTTTTTAAAAACATAACAGAGATGAGAGCATAGGCTTAGAAACCATGGATTCGTAACAACATAAAGAGAAGTTCTCACTCACAGTTGATAAAAATGGCCTGAGACAGGCTAACAAGTAGAGCTTCAAACCAGAACCAACTAGGTTCTTCGAGATCCCCTTAAGGATCTAACGAGTCCAAGAGTCATGACTTGTAAGAGGCCAAGACTGGCCGGAGAAGATAAGAAAACATCACAACGCTGAGATATACGCCGGTGACGGCGCCTGAGAACTAGGGTTTAATGGAGAGAGTTAAGAGAGAAAGGGAGATGAGGACGGGCGTGTGAGGTAGTGAATGAGAGTTTTTTTTTTGGGGGGGGGGGTATCGTTCTAGATTAATTATGGTAAGTTTTAATGTGGAATGTTGATCTAAAGGATCAACTGCCACGATTTGATGGGGGTTTGGGTCGGGTAGGTGCAGATTGGGCTTAGGGTGAATGGAGCTAGTATTATTAAGGGGTTTGGGCTTGTATTAAAAGGGTTATGTCCGAAAATTTAGAGAAATTAAAAATTGCTATTTGTTAAATACCCAAATAATTGATAAAAATATTTTATAAATAATTAACAGATTATAAAAAATAATTTTCATGCATAGAAATATTTTAGAACGGTTTCTACATATTTAGAAAAATAAAATGAGTTTTTTTTTGTAAAATAATGTAATAATATACACATGGTCTATAATTGCAAAATTATTGCAATTGTAACCAAAATGTATATATCTGGCCATTTGTGAAATAATTTGAACCTAATATAACAATAAATAGCAATATTAAGTCATGAAATGCTATAAAGTCATTTTGATACAATTTGTAATTATTTATGTAAATAAAATACTAGGATAAAATTAATTTAAAAATATAAAAGTTATGGAAAAATATCAATTGATACTAATGCATAGTTTTGAAGGTATATATATGCACTTAAAAGCATTATAGGGAAAAATTGGGTATCAATAGTGGCTACTTGTATAATTTTAGTAAAGTAAAGGTTCTTTAAAGAAGCAGACGTTATGTATACCTTGAAGATCAATTCTCAAATTTTAATACTCGAATTCAAACCATTTAAAAAGTTCCTTAATTGCATAAATGTTTGGTGCAGAGAAATAGCTAGATTTTGAAAATTATTTCTTGTTCGTTTCTGTTTCTGCTTATTTTCAAAAGAGAAAGATGTTGATTTTGCAAATCTATCTTAGTTTCAAAACTTCAGGACAAATCGTTAGTGAAAATAATAGCGGAATTTAAATAATAAAAATGATTAACAATTAGAAATAATTACTGCTAAGTTACAATGATTCTTTTATCTTTACCTATGCCTTTAGGACTTGCTTAGGTTATTAATATAAAGTAAGGTATTCAATCAAATATCATCAGGGTTATATACATATGAGAACAAATGTAAACTTATTAAAGTGATAGAGAAAAGTGGTGGACTCTGGGTTTGAGTCTGATGGGAAGTAGGCCCAGCAAATAGCGAAGACAAACAATAGTCTCCAGTGACTTTCGACTCGAAGTAGAACTTGGTCATGAGTCCTTGTGAAATCAGCAGGCCTAGTTCATACATATGTACAAAAGAGAGAGGCAAACATTAGAAACAAGGCCCAACATATACTTAAACATGAATAATATCAATGTAAGGTCCAAAATAAAAATTGCAACATAAACTAGTAATTAGGAGGGTAAATTGATGTAATGTAATATCAAAATAGAGTAAAAGAATTTATAGTTAAACTTTTTCTTTCATTTAAAACTAACCCTAAAAATATGAGCAAATGTCAACGATTAAGGGCTTAATGTAAAATTTCATTCATAGCTAAAACATGCTTTGAGCCCCTAGCACTTCAAAGTTCACAAGGATCTCAAGGACCCTGAGAAGTACATATGTCAGGGAGAGCATCTTAACTACAAACTAAATCTAACTTTAAATATCCCTAACCACTCACACTTACTCTTCCCGTTAGGTTTAAATGCAAACAAGGCCTTCATTGTAAATTTCAGTACAACTATAACAATAATACACATGCTTAGGCATGTGTACTTCTAACAGAAACTATATCAGATGTTACTATAAACTTGTAATAATAGATAATTCCAAAGAGATCACAATACTAACACCAATATGTAGTTCATTGTTAAGAACCACCAATATACAGAAGAAGGTCCAGAGAAAATAATTATTTTTTGGTAAAATTAAAGGAAATGACCAGTAGAAGATTGTTTCAAAAGTTCAAACCACTAAGTCAGGCAACATGAGAAGTAGAAGAGGTACATAGTTCAAATTTACATAGATCTTCAAAACGGTCTAGGCTTAAGTTAACCAGGGGTGCATGAACAAGTCAAGTCTTAAGTTCTAATAGGTGTATGAGTCACTAGTTCATATAGGATACTTAAAGAGCATCAACAGGAGTATTAAGTTGGTTTCAATTTTAATAGATGATTACTTTGTCATAAAAGGTTCTTGATATCACATTCTCATTAGGTTCATTAACAGTTATGGCATAGTGTCATACTCAAGTAGAACATATATCATGAGAAGGCTCTCTCAAGTCCACAAATGAATCATAGTTAACTTATGCAAACTCATCAGGGTTCAATTTTCATTGTGTGATAGGGAAATGTAAGAACATAGGCATGAGTATGACAAATAAGTAGATAGTTTGTTTGATAACAAGAATGAGTACAACAATCCAAGAGCAGACAATCGAACACATACAAACATATCCGTAAGGAGTGTAGAGATATAACATGATAGAGTCCTAAACAACATAGGGTCAGTGTCAACAAGTTTAGTATAAAAGATCAGAACAAAGAAGGATTCGCATGGAATAAACAGGATACTAGTAGCAGGATAGCTAGTCCAGTTGCACAAGTAAATGTATTAACCTAAACATAATGAAGTTTGACTTGGTATGGTCAGTTCAGGGGATGATACACATGTTCAGCAGTTATAACTCTCAACTCAAACATGCTTGGTTTTTTTCATACAAGATTAACTATAGATATTCATTATAGCTTAAACAAGTTTCAATTCAGAACATATTTGCATTTGGGTGAAGCTTCACAGACATGATCACACAATCAAGCAGGAGAAACCTTTATAGTAATTCCTCAAGAGGTCTCATAATCACAGAAGTGGGGCAGCCCAAGCATATGCACATTGGTGTTTTCCAAGAATCACAAGATTACAGAACATGTTTGAAGAGCAGGTAGCTTGACAACTAAACTAGTGAGTTCAAACATAACAAACTTACTTTGGATCCTTAAGTGTACACAACAAATGTGGTTCCAACATTATCAAAGTATACATGTTAAGTGGCATGGTCAACAAGTAGTGTAACATCATTAGTCCCATAGTTGGTGTAACACAGAATTAGCAAGAACAAGTTCCCAACAAAATATTATATAGGTCTAAGATCATTTAGTAAAGTTAGCATGGTGACATGATTAACAGAACATCAGAAGTTTTTCAATTAATAACAATAGTTCAACAGAATTTTTATTATTTTTATTAAAGCAGGTGTTATCCAACTAAGTCACAAATTAACAAACTATACTAAAAAAATTAGGATCATCATGAGGATAAACATTTATGTTAATAAGGACGGTAGAGAACACAACAAGCAAATCTAGAAATCACTAACATGTATCATGGACTAAAAGAAGACATAAAAAACCACTACATAAACACATGTAATTGAAAGAAAAGGAAGGGTCAGTGTATATTGACCTTTTATAGAGAAGAAAACCAAACAAAGCCTCATGTTTGACCGTTTCAATCAAAAACTCAAGCCCAGAATATGTATTAACTCAGAACCGGAAAAAAAAAAAAGTGAGAACTTTAGATTTTTTTTAATTCTCTTTTTTTCTATGTTGTGTTAGGTGGTAGGTCATTTTTAGGTGAGAGCATTAGAAACCCCAATTTATAGTGGTCATTGAAGCCTTAGGGTTTCAAAGATTTAAACTCAGTAGTAGAAGATGACGACGAGTTGATGATGTGAGCAAAACTAAGTAAAATTAGAGAAGAACAGAGGGAAAAATCGTAGGAGTTTTACCAGAGTGGAAGATATCCGTCACAGGCAACAAAACCATGGGCAAAGACCGGAAATTCAGAGTTCATTGCATTTGACCTCTGGTTTCGAATAAACATAATGAGATGCTTATGCATGCTCTGATATCGTTGCATCACCAGAAGATTTCAAGATTTGAAGTTTCATCTTTTAGTCTAAGTCAGAAGAATCCAGATTTCAAATTCACATGATGAAATAGAGTGATATTAGAGAGATTACCGGAGTCAGAAGGTACAAGGAATGATTTGGGTTCATGAACCCAAATCATTAGGGACGTGGTAGAGTTTGATGGAACAGGTGACGTGGTAGAGTTTGATTAGCTTAGGAAGGGTGGGCTGGATCACCAAGGTGGAGTAGGACTGGATCAAGTCCGTGTGGGCATGGTATTTTGGGCTGAAATAATTTATGAATAACCATTTCGTCTTTAATTAGGAAATTACAATTGTAGCATTTTGGTTCTTTAACTCTTTTATAATTAATTTAAATGAACTTAAATAATTTCAATAAAAATGTAATAAAATTATAATCGTCAAATACAACACTAATTACTATAATTAATTAATTATTTATAAAAATATTTTATTTCCCAAATTATGACATTAATTTAGAATTATTGAGGTAGTAGGTCAATTAACTAAAATTTAAGGAATAAATTATTAAATTAATTATAACACCTATGTAATATATATAAAGGTTATTCTAATAATCCCAAAATAATAAGTATGATATATCTCTAATTATGTAATACCAAATTATTAATTTCAACACTATTAATTACGAATTTATTTTTTGAAAAAAATTGGTATTATTGTTTAGAAAATATTTTTAACATATTTATTGCAAATCATTAAGTATAAATAAGTTAATTTTAAAAGGGATGGTAAAAAATGGTCGTCAACAATGGGCTGATGGCCTGTTGTACTGCCTTGCCCCCAAGTCTGGGGCAAAATCTCCTTATATGACCAAGCTCCCCGCACTCATAGAAACCTGTCGGTGTGGAAGATGACTGACCCTGGGGACCTGAATATCCACTAAAAGATCCCTGAATAGCCGGTGAATGGTAGGAGCTCTCCGGAATGGCGCTAAAATAGGGCCACACTGGAGCACCCCGAGAAGGCGGTGGTGTTGAATACATGGGCCGGCTAGATTGGCCCATCACAAACTGACCTATGCCCCCAGACGAAGCACCAATGTATCCTCCCGAATATCGAGGCCTCTTGCCCCTCGGTGCATGCTCTCGGCCCTGCTTACGGATACCCTTGATCCTCCAAGCTATCTCCACAACCTGCTCATAAGAAGTCCCCATATGAACCTCCCGGACCATACTGGATGCTATAATGCAAACCCACAATAAACCTCTACACTCTCTCTGTATCTGTAGGGAGTATCATAAATGTGTGGCGAGACAAATCCGAGAACCTCGTCTCATAATCGGACACCATCATCTATCCCTCTAGAGCCGCTCAAATTGATCCAGCAATTGTTCCCTATGAGATGATGGAATATATCTCTCCAGAAAGAGACGTGTAAACTGATCCCAAGTAAAAGGAGGTGAACCTGCTGGAGTGCTACAGAGATATCATGACTACCATCTATGGGCCTTGCCCTCTAATTGAAATGTGGTGAAGTCCACCTCGTTGGACTCCAATACTCCCATGTTATGCAGCCTATCTCTGCAACGATCAATAAAGTCATGTGGGTCCTCATGTCGCTCACCGGAAAAGACATGAGGATGTAGCCTGGTACATCAATCCAACCGCTTATGCTGATTAATAGTCACGACTGGATTGGGATCCAGTATAAACGCTGAAACAGGCTGAGCCTCGCCCGCAGGTAGTGCACCTCGGGTTTGATATCCGACGGTAGCATGCCCTAGAGCCTAAGGGGTAGGGGTCTGTACTCCCTCTCCCGCCTGAGATGTGGCTAGGTCTGCTGGAAATAAACCAGCTTGTGTCATAGAGGCCATGAACTGCAGCATACGACCTATGACTTCTGGAAATCCTGGTGCAGTCATGAAATCTACCAGGGCTGGCTCAGCTGCAGGCACCTCATTGTGCTCCTCAATGACATGATCCTCCACTAGATCCACTGGTGGTACGGCGGGGCAACTTGAGGACATCCTTATCCTCTAATAGGAGTCAGAGCCCTCTCTTTGCCTCTAGCAACAGGGCGAGCAACTCCTCTACTGCCGAGTACATCAGACGCATGCGTTCTCACCATTTGTGAGAGAATAAGAGAAAGATACATAGAAAAACATTAAATGCAAGATACGAGATGAAGAAAGAGAAGTTTCCTAACACCCTATAGCCTCTCAAAGATATGTACAGACTTCTCCGCACTGATCCGCAAGATTCTATTAGGCCTGCTGATGACTTGTGAGACCTATGTGAACTTAACGCTTTGATACCAAGCTTTCATGACCCAATTTCCCACTATAGGCCGTGATGACGCCCAACATTGCCGCTAGGCAAGCAAATAGTAAACTATCCATTTAATTGTTCTTTTTAATATTTTTAAATTCATTGATTTTATTTAATAAAGAAACTAAGAGTAAATGACCGTAGTGATATAAAGCATAAAATAGATATAAGAGTGAAGTAGCAAAATTAATAGACAAAAACCATGAATATCTACTAGAAATTTTCAAAATCCGATGTCACAAGTGCACGAGCAAACTAGTAGAATATACAAAACCTCTTATAACTACTGTCTAAAGTAAGGTAGACAGAAAAAAAGTAAATACAACAAAGAGGAGATTTCGGATGCTGTAGAATGGAGCATAGGAAGCAGCGCACCACTAAGTCTCCGGGTTGAGAGGATACCCGCCTGACTGGCCATCAGATGCACCTACCTCAGATCCTACACGATTAGTGTAGAAGTGTAACGTGAGTGCATAAACAATGTATACCTAGTAAGTATCTAGCCTAACCTCAAGGAATTAGCGACGAGGGTTCGACATCGACACTTACTAAAGGTCAATAAATGAGATGCAAGAATTATAAATCGGCATGGAATACAATAGTAACAATGGAATAGGAAATAATAAATAATGATTCTTTAACATAACATCAATTTAGAACCTCCAAGCATCACATGCCAATATTAACACATAAAGAACCACCAAGTAATTATCAAGTCTAGAGTCAAGAAAAAAAAGATATCAAGTATAATCGGACCTTAGCAACACTACGCACAATTTATGCCTAGGTCGTACGACCCTATCAAGAATAGTGTGTACACTGCCGAGGGTCAACAGGCATGAAACATAGATGCATCTAATATACTGCTGAGGCGTTGGGTCCGAACCACAAGAATAGAGAAACTCTACAAACTTAGATCAACGACTACTACATGGGAATAGTACTTAAAGAAGGCATAATCTCCACTAACAATCAAGTATTCCACCAAAACTCAAGGTGGTGAAGCCCGGTATCATAAAAACTTTTATCCAATTTCAATTATAAATTTAAGTAATTAAACTAACTAGTTGGGTTCACATAATACAAGTATTGCATGGTAAATCCAAAGTCTACCCGGACATAAGCATGATTTTTGCTATGTACGAGCTCTCGTCCTATCGCACTTATGTAGCACCCACAATTATTAGCAAATAACAATTTAGAACACCTACGGGGATAATTCCCTCTTGCAAGATTAGGGAAGAGACTTACCTCATTTTCAAGTCCTCTTTCCGGTCAAAAAATCACACTAATAGCTTCAAACCGGTGTCGAGCAATCTGAAACTAGCAAAAGGTCATTAAAATTAATCAATAAATTCTCAAAAGTTCTTAATTTAACTATTAGAGTAATTAACCTACCCAATTTGGAAGGTTCCTAAAATTTACCCTGGACCCATGTGCCCGGATTCCACAAATTTTCATAAATAAATATTACTCATATGACCTCTTCAAGAGCTCCAAAATCAGCCAACCCAAAGTGAAATGAGAGAAAATGAGCCAAAGTCTCAATTTAAATATTTTTATTGCCCATGGCTACCTCCTTCGCGATCACGAAAATGCCTTCGCAATCGCGAAGGCAAAGCTGCCTAAGCCCCTGAAAAGCTTCATTGCGATCGCAAAATGACCCACGTGAATGCAATGCACAAAACCCGCCCATCATTGTGAAAGCGAGCCCTCTTTCGCGAACGCGAAGAGTATCTGTCTTGCCCAGACCCAGGCCTTCTACGCGAACGTAACCAGGGGATCACGAACGCAGAAGACAGTGCCCCAAGCATCACGATCGTGACCCTACTTTTGCGAACACGTGGAACAAAAATCCCAGCCTCCATTTCCTTCATCATGAACGTGATGCCTTCTCCGTGTTTGCAAAGAAGGAAACCAGGACACCAAATTTCAAAAATTGGACTTATCTCGGGGTGGTCCGAAACATACCCGAGCCATCCGGCACCCCTTACAAAAACAACAACAAGTCTATTAACATAACACAGACCTACTCAAAACCTCAGAACAAACAAAAAAATTAAAACTAAGAATCGCACCCCAAATCCAAAGGAATCAAATTATGAACTTCAAACTTCCTCAACTAGCTCCGAACGCATTAAATCATACTTAGACAACTCAGAATGATGCCAAATTTTGTGTACAAGTCATAAATCACCACATAGAACTATTACCATGCTCGAAATCCTAAACGGATTTTGATAACAACAAAATCTACTTCAATCCATATTTAA
Source organism: Nicotiana sylvestris (assembly GCF_000393655.2). Lineage (NCBI taxonomy): Eukaryota > Viridiplantae > Streptophyta > Magnoliopsida > Solanales > Solanaceae > Nicotiana > Nicotiana sylvestris. The sequence goes on along the minus strand of NC_091062.1, from coordinate 82,983,550 downwards.
AGAACTTAAAAACTTTAAATGTGCAAACTTTCAACATTAAGCACTGAAATGCTCCCGGATCACTCAAAACTCGATCCGAAAATCCAAATTCATCATACAAACCTATTGGAACCACCAAATCCCAGTTTTGAGGTCGTTTACCCAAAATATTGACTCAAGTCAAACTTGGCCTTCTTAGGCCATTATTAAGGAATTAAGTTTTACGATTTCAATCAGAACCCTTCCAAAACCAAGCCAACTATCCCCGAAAGTGATAAAACAGTAAAAGCACATATGAGGTATCTTAATTAGGAAAACATAGATCTAGAAAGAAAAACAACTAGGGATTTTCTCTTTGAAATTCTACAATAGGGCATTTCTGCGTGCTTTCTTTACTCGGCCCTCATTGGGCTAAGTTTCTAGTGCATGTATTCTCCATGTTATGGTCATCCCTTGCATAGTATCAGTTCATCTGCTTTATACTTCCCTTTCTCTTTGTTGTGTCCTTATAAACCCATGGCACAGATCTAGAGTTATACACAGGTGGTGGAGCCACCATAATAGTTGTTGGAGTTCTAGGCATGGCTACTTCAACCTCAAATAATACACATGTTCGCTAATAGGAGAAGGTGCAACTGAAGAGGTATCCATAGTGTTTCCACCTCGATAAGCCCAATAGAACACTCTAGATCCCATTCTTCATCAATTTATGTCATATGAACACCATCAACTCTATGGTTGTAGAGTAAATTAATAATGAGGTTTGCCACTAACCCTTTCAACTGTATTACCTTGGTGTCAATCAAGATCTAAATATTACATTTTAGTGAATAAAAATCTTCGAAAGTATGCCACTTCATACCAGAATTATAAGCACAACTTTTCTTGAAGTTGACCTATTTGGTAGGTTTGTCAGGTGTCAATGCAAGAATAAGAGTAATATAGCCAATGAATTTCAACATCTCATATAGTTAGGCTATGGGTTTGGCGAGAGGGGTATACTGTCTGGGTGGTCTCTTTTGAAAGTTGGTTCGGGGTCTTGGGGAGTGGTAAGGTTGTTGATGGAGTGGTGGGTTTTGATATTGGTAAGTAGGTGAAGGTGATTGGAAGCACGCAGGTTGTGCATGATAAACATGATAGGTTTGTGTTATACAAGGTATTTGATAGCGGTAGATTGAGTTGGGAGGTTATTATATGGGCAGAGGTGTTTGGTAGGCCAAGGGAGTTTTCGATCCTTGGGTAGTCATCACAATACTTACCTCCTTATTCTTCTTCCCATCAAAAACACCTCCAGATTAAAGGGACTTGTTGGTAGCTTGCAGGGCTTCAAAATTTGTCACCATACTATTCTTTATGCCCTTTTCAATTCTTTCTCCAAACTTGATAATGTATTAAAATTCATTGTCTTCAATGACATCAGTCTTTCGTAGTATTGAGGTTCCTATGTCCGTATAAAAAAATATTTTATCTTACTTTACTTTAGTGGTGGTAGTAGCGGCTTCAGATCTCCACCTCATAGCATACTCTCAAAATGTTTCTGTAGGTTTCTTCATTAAATTATAGAATGTGGAGCCAGTCCAGAGCATTCTCCACATTGAATCAAAACCTTTCCATAAAGTTTAAGGCCATGCTATTTAAGTTGTGCCATTTCCTCGGGTCTTGTTCAATATACAAAAATAAAGTGTTTCTAGTAAGACTACTCATAAGTAGATTCATGCGTATTTATTTGTTATTTCATACACCTACCAACTTGTTACACTAAGTTCTCAAGTGAGCTTTCAGATCTCCAATATCGTCGAACATCTCAAACTTTGGTGGTTTATATCCCCCAGGTAGCTCAACATCATGATCATCATGATGAATGCACAAATCTTCATAACTTAGGCCCTCAATTCCTTTTCTTTTCTGCACACTTTGGATTCTATCAGACAAATTTTGCAGCTCATCGGTCATGTTTTTTACCAATAAGTCCTTGTTGGTTCAAATGTATACTAATTTGTTTAGGGAAAAAGAGTAAAGTTTTCACATATATTGAATTGGTGTTATGGGATATAGGAACAAGGGTGTATGAGAGGTCATAAGTATATGTTTTTGGAGGATCGGGAGTGTGGGCTATAGATTGTGAAGTGTTTTGAGAAGGTGGTAGGTGACATTTGTGGGCATTAGGGGTATTGAGAATTTTGGTATTGTGGTGAATTTTGGTAGTGATGCGAGATTTATTGTTGAGATGTTATGGTGCTGGCTTGCTTTGTATAGGGAGTTGAGTTCTGGTTGAGTTAGCATGTTTTGGTGTTCTATGTTAGGGACATTCAAAGTAAGGGATAGTTTGGCGAGGTTACGGATTTTCTCCAATTCTCCTTGTAACTCCATGATACTCTACTCCAAACAAAGAAGCATCTCATTCCGCATCAGTATACTTCTACTCTCAGTTGTTTTCATAGCTTCTCTTGGTGTATGTAAACCATTTGTAATGACTTGGCTAGTTGTATTGTGTATTGTAGCCCCGTTCCCTCATTTATCGCTTCTTCTATACACATTTGTGGTTATGTTACTTGTCAGGGTGGAATTTTTTTGGTTTTGGGAATGTTTCGAAGTGAATTGGGACACTTAGTCTCAAGGTTAAAGGCTTAAGTTAGAATAGTTGACCGGAGTTTAACTTTTATGTAGATGACTCCGGAATAGAGTTTTGATGGTTCTGATAGCTTCATATGGTGATTTTGGACTTATGAGTATGTTTATAGATTTAGAGGTCTGTAGGTCATTTTGGCTTGAATTGGCGAAGGTTAAAAAAGTTGAAGGTTTGACCGAGGGATGACTTTGTTGATACCGAGCTTAAATTTTGGTTTCGAGAGTTGGAGTAGGTGGGTTGTGTTATTTATGACTTGTCTACAAAATTTGAGGTCAATCAGAGTTGGTTTGATATGATTCGACATTAGTTTTAAAAGTTGGAAGTTCATTAGTTTCAATAAGCTTGAATTGGTGTACGATTCGTGAATTTGATTTTGTTTGATGTGAAATAAGACTTTGACTAAGTTTGTATCATGATTTAGGATGTGTTGGTATGTTTGATGATTGAAATCGGATTGAGTTTTAGACTTAAGGAATTGCTAAATCTTAAGGCTTCTAGTGTAATTGCACCTGCGTGGATATGGCCGCAGGTGCGGGACCGCAGAAGCAGCCCTACGGTCACATAAGCAATTTTGGCTAAAGGTGGGTAGATGCGCAGGTGCAAGGAAATATTCCGCACCTACGAGCTCGCAGGTGCGGGCAGCTAGGTGTAGAAGCGGATTTGGTCAGGAGAGGTCGGAGTCGTAGAAGTAGAGGTTCTCCGCAGGTGTAGAAGCACAGCAGCGAAATCAGGACTACAGAAGCAGTCCTGCAGGTGGGCATAAGGGGCAACATGTGTATTTGGTCGGGCGTTAGTGAATTGCAAAGAAGCAGACCAATTGACCGCAAAAGCGGTTCCGCAGAAGCTGAAAATAGGGGTGCATGTGCGATAGTGCTGGGCAGAATGTTAAAACAAAGGGTTTTCTCACATTTTGGACTTGTAGAGCTCGGCTAGGGGTGATTTTTGAGAGGGTTTTAGCTACAATTGAAGAGGTAAGTGAAAATTCATCATTTTTGCTGATAATTATTGTTTAGCCACTGATTTTTCACCTAGATTATGTGTGTTTGAGGTTAAGTTTGGGGATTTTATACTATGTTGTTGGAGAATGAAAATTGAGGATTTGGAGGTCGATTTGTGGATTGAATTGGATGAATTTAATATGGTTGGACTCTTAATTGAATGGGTGTTCGGATTTTATAAATTATGTCGGTTTCCGAGTTACGGTTCTAGGGTTGACCTTTTGGGTTGACTTTTTGACTTTTGTTAAAGACTTTAGCTTTATCTTTTGGAATTGTTTCCTATAGTTATTATTGATGGGATTAAGTTGCTTTGACTATATTCGAGTCATTCAGAGGTCGATTCACGTGGCAAGGGTTTGTTAGAGCATTGAGTTTCATGCTTTGAGATAAGTACCACATCTAAACTTGGATTTTGAGGTATTTAACCCTAAGAACTACGTTTTATAGAAGATATTGGGGTGAAGTACGCGCTTGGTGAAGGCGTGTGTGCGTGCACCGGTGTGTTTATGGTTTGGGGAAGCCTTTAGATTATTACCAGACTTGTTTTGCTATCATATCATGTTATTTCGTTTTCCCTCTACTTATTTGATTATTTGAACTGTGAATTATGTTAGACATCATGTCTAGATTATGTGCTAACTGTTTGAGAGCTAAAAGGGCTATTCTTGTTGTTTCTGAGTTATAGACCTTATTTTCACACATGTTCTCAGTCATGATACTATATCCGTGAATAATATCTTTGTCTCAGTATTTCATTTATGATTCCTCACATGTTGTTTATACCGCTTAAGAGTAATTCTATTAAATTTAGTATTTGAGATGTGTTTATCTGACACTTAAATAGCAAAAGACTGATTTTGGGCCTTATAGCAGGTTTGGTACTAATTTTGAAGTGACGCGTATGCCAGGTTCATAATTGGCTAAGTGTAATTATTTTGGGGCGACGCGTGCACCAGGCCTCACTATTGGACTAAATGATTATAATTAGCACTTGGACAAAATCCGCTGCTCCGAAGTCTGACATGCCAGCAGTGGGCGCAGACACATCATTTTATATACGTGCTTAATGGTGGGCATGTCACTCCCCAAACCCGGGGGCGAGATCGGCACCATGTGCCTCACTTAACCTAGCGTACCAACTTGCCACAGAAGGACTTTGAACATAGAATGTCATACTTTGTCCATGGGCCACATTTGCAAGACAATTTGCAAAGTAAAATATAAAATTGAATGAAAACTAACTTTGACTAAACATCAATATAAAGCTGGGCCGGCAAGGCCGTCATAACTACTACAGCTGACAAACCAACAAAATATACATACACGGCCTACAAGCCCAACATACTATACTAAGTGACAGGATATGTCTACAAGCCTCTAATGATAGATGTACTGTGATCGGAACAGGGCCTCGACCTACCCATAACATATATACATAGTATGTACACAAAACCCTAGACCTGGAAACTCCGAAAGACGCTGAGCATACCGATCAAGTTGAACTCGGACAACACCTACTGAGGAGGTCTATTCGCCCTTTATCTGAACCTGCACACATGAAATGCAGCGTCCCTAGAAAAGGGACGTTAGTACGAAATAATGTACCGAGTATGTAAGGCAGTAACATAACTGAAACCTGAAACTCAACTAATAATATAATAACTTAAAGTAACTTGGAGTTAAATATGGTTAGGAGATATACTTACCTGCAGATATTTATACAACTCTCTCAATATAGTAAGTAAAATAAATGTTCGACCCTATAAGGCTTGGTACATATAACTGCTCGGCCGTATTAGGCTTGCTCTTAGGGCTCGACCATACTAGGCTAGGTGTCTCGGCCATTCTGGGCTCGCTCATAGGCGCTCGGCCATAGTAGGCTCGATATATAACTTATCATCTGATCTGAGGTTGCCCAATATGGGCTTGCCCACCAATTATAGCTCAATGGTGATGAAAATATTGTAATACTGTATATATAGAGACCCTCTATTCTCTTGACTGAAAGAAGACACTACTTAACTGAATAGAAAGACCCAATAAGGGAGAATACTTTAACTTATGAGACTAGGATAATATTAATAAAATTAGGAATACGAACATCTCTTTATGCCTCGTTATCAAACTCATGTAGGTACGAGAGCATGCCAAAATGAAGGAAAGGTTTTGTCTTAACATACCTTATCACAATCATTCCAATCACCAAGTTGAACTCGCCTCTTCGCACCTTAATGTACAAAAAAGATAATAATAGTATCATTAACTTACGAAAGATACAACTATCGTACAACGAACGACAAGCTTATTTTGTATTAAAACGGGCAGCATCTCCCCCACAATCCTTACTTCCTCCAAATTCAAGATAACACCAAAAACACAAGAACACAACAATAACAACATATATACATTATTTTCCAGCCTTATATACCCCATAAAATACTACAAAATATCCTAACACACCCCAATATCTTCAGATACAAAATGACCACCGTAGTAGTGTCAAACGACCCGAAAATGTTACGATGAACGACCAGCCCACCACCCTACATTTATGAGGTATTTCTCCACACCCTTTCTCCTCCAAAACTTTGTAAAACAGTAGAAAAATACGCAATCAAATAGCAACACAAAAAAGTCCACAAAACAATCCGCTACAAGTGAATAACTCGAACTCACGGTTTGCGATCACCATCCCGTGAGTTCTTATAATTATAGAATGACCTTCACACATATCCAGCAGAAAAAATAGATAAAATAGAGAAGTAAACTTACCTTATTTTTTGGATAACTCAGCTCCTATCTTGGTTCTTCAAACTCTAGTTTTTACCTCCAATTATAGCTTGAAAAGTGAGAAAATCAATTAGAATTTGTGGGAAATTTTTGGGATGATGTTTACTGGGGTTAGGTCTGGATATTGTGTTATATAATGTGTGTTATATTTAAGGATATAAGCCCTTAAATTGTTCTCTTTGGCCGACCCAAAATATCCCCTTTTTGGCCCCTCATTTAAGCAAGTAGGTGACACGCACTTGTCACCTAGCAGCCTGTGCAGTCTCACAAATTGCATATATCTCTCTGCTCTGATGTCGTATTGACAAACAGTTTAATGAGTTAGACAATAGACTTATTGAGCTTCAATTGGATGGGTGGAACACCCCGTAACTCTAAGTATATTGGGAGAAAATCACAGTTACATTTGACCCAAATTTCAGTAAAACTTATAAACGTAACCTGCGATGACTTTTATTGACTTTTGTTCCACAACTCGCCTGACTTCAAAACCTAACACACAACTATCATATGACTACCATATATCATAACATAACCTCCTTATCATATTAATAACCCTAGTGTCACCCCAAAGGTACAGGTTATAACGTTCCCAACTTGTCGACTTTCGACGAAATATTATTTTATTCAATTCCTTAACTTCTGAACCTTCCAACCTTCTTTGTTCTTGTTGTTCATGATCTTAAATATTCATAACCTCCTAGGTAACACGATAACTTACTTTATATACTTCCAAAGATGATCTCATTTTTGGTCTTACATTAGTTTTCTTACGACATACTTTTATGTACGAAAATATGGGGTGTAGCATCATTCCTCCCTTAGGAGAATTCGTCCTCGAATGTTTACTCCTAGAGACTTGGGAAAATTTTGCCAGAGTCTCCTCCGTACACTAGACTAAAACCAACCTAATCGCAGCCAGAAAACATACTATGCATGCCACACATGGCCAATGTCTATAAATAGCAACACTTTGCATCACACAACCGTCAATCATAAATACTGAAGGTAAAAAATAAGAGCTTACCTGATGACCTAATTGCCTGAATAAAGCTGTGATGAAGTAACCCATCTCGAGCTATATATTCAGTTTGAAATATATGGGGGTATTTAGACTTCACTTCATCCTCTGCTTCCCATGTCATCTCTTCCACATTCTTGCTTCTCCATAAAACCTTCACGGAGGCTACCTCCTTATTTTGTAGCTTGTGGATTTGATGGTCTAGGATGGCAGCTAGAACTTCATCGTACGATAAGTCCTTCATAATTTGTACATCATCAAAAGGCACCATTGGGGTAGGATTGCCAAAGCACTTCCATAGCATAGATGTGTGAAAAACGGGATGGACACACTTCAATTCCGAGGGCAAATATAACTCATAAGCTGCGTGGCCCGTTCTTTAAATAATCCTATAAGGCCCAATATATTGTGGGCTAAGCTTGCCTTTATTGTTAAACCTCATCACGCCCTTCATAGGAGATACCTTTAAGAATACCTAGTCGTCAACCCCAAACTTTAAGTCTCGTCTCCGCACGTCAGAATATGACTTCTGATGACTCTAAGCTGTCAACAGTCCCTCACGGATAAGCTTTACCTTTTCTAGGGCATGTTGAATCAAGTCTGGCCCATGTAACCCAGATTCTCCAACATCAAACCATCCTATAGGAGATATGCACTTACGCCCATACAAAGCCTCGTACGGAGCCATCTGCATACTGGAGTGGTAACTATTATTATATGCAAACTCGATAAGAGGTATATGCTCATCCCAACTTCTTTTAAAATCCAACACACATGCTCGTAACTTATCCTCGAGTGTCTGAATTGTGCGCTCAGATTGTCTATCAGTCCGTGGATGAAAAGTTGTTCTGAGATTCACTTGAGTCCCTACACCTCTCTGAAATGACCTCCAAAAATGTGTTATAAACTTGGCCTCACGGTCAGATATAATAGATACTGGTACTCTTTGTAGCCGCACTATCTCCTTAATATATAACTTTGCATAATCTTTGGCTGTATATGTAGATCTGACCGATAGGAAATGGGCTGATTTCGTGAGCCTATCGACTATCACCCTTATAAAATCAAACTTACGATAAGAACGAGGCAAACCCATGATGAAGTCCATGTTTATCGCCTCCCATTTCCACATTGGGATGTTTATAGTCTGCATTAGTCCTCCGGGCTTCTGTTGCTCTACCTTTACCTGCTGTAAAACTAGGACACAAGGCGACAAACTCAACAATGTTCTTCTTCTTATCATTCCACCATTACACATCCTTAATGTCATGATACATCTTCGTCGACCCAGGTTGAATGGAGTACCACGAATAATGTGTCTCTCACATAATCTTGTCTCGTAGCCATGCTACATCTGGAACACACATGACACCTGTATCTAAGAACTCCATCTCCCCTGAGCTCTAACAATGACTTCTTCTACTGCGAAACTCGCTCTCTCAACTCGACCAATTCTGAGTCCCCGTACTGCCTTTCCTTGACTTCAGTTATGAGAGATGATTTTGCAGTGTTTTGGAGTACAAATCCACCATCGTCAGAATCTACTAACCAAACCCCCACAAACTTATTTATGAAGATCTCTAGCTAATTCTCTTTTCTCATCCTCTACATGTGTTAAGCTACCCATAGATTGGCGACTTAATGCATCAGCTACAACATTAGCTTTCCCTGGATGGAAGAGAATGTTAACGTCATAATCTTTTAATAATTCTATACATCACCTCTGTCACAAATTCAACTCCTTTTGCTTGAAGATATATTTCGGGCTTTTATGATTGTAAACACATTCACATGACACCATATAAATAATGTTGTCATATCTTAAGTGCATGGACAACCGCAGCTAACTCGAGGTTGTGGGTCGGATAATTCCTTTAGTGCTTTCTCAATTGCCTTGAACCATACGCAATTACCTTCCCATGTTGCATCAGCACACATCCTAACCCGACACCTGAGGCATCACAATACACGGCATAACCCTCTAGACCCTCTAGAAGTGTTAGAACTGGCGCTGAGGTCAACCTGTTCTTAAGCTCTTGGAAACTTTGTTAGCAAGCCTCTACCCACTTAAACTTATCTGCTTTCTAAGTTAGCTTCGTCAATGGTGCCGAAAGGGAATAAAAACCCTCTATGATCCTCTAGTAGTATCCTGCTAAGCCTAGAAAGCAACAAACCTCTATTGGAGTGGTAGGTCTATGCTAGGATTTCACGGCCTCAAACTTTTGAGTGTATACTTTTATACCTTCATCGGATACAGTATGCCCCAAGAATGCTACAGACTTTAACCAGAACTCACATTTAGAAAACCTAGTATACAAATTATGATCGCGAAGGGTTTGGAGTACCGCTCGTAGGTGGTATGCATGCTCCTCCTCAGAACGCGAATAAACCAGAATATCATCAATAAATATTATCACGAACAGATCTAAAAATGGCTGGAATATGCTATTCAACAAGTCCATAAATACGGTGTGTGAATTTGTCAAACCGAAGGACATGACAAGGAACTCGAAGTGGCCATATCGGGTCCTGAAGGATGTCTTTAGTATCTTTCTCCCAAACTCTGACCTGGTGGTACCCCAACCTCAAACCTATCTTTGAAAAACATCTAGCCCCCTGCAACTGATCAAACAAGTCATCGATCCTTGGATCTGGTTACTTATTCATATAGTTACGTTATTCAACTGCCTATAATCGATACATATCCTTAGCGATCAATCTTTCTTCCGCACAAACAGTACTGGTGCACCCCAAGGTGAGGTACTGGGCCTGATGAAACCTTTATCCAGCAAATATTTTAAATGCTCCTTCAACTCCTTTAAATCGGCATGTGCCATTCTATACGGAGGGATGGATATTGTTGAGTTCCTGGAAGAAAATCGATGCTAAAATCAATCTCTCGCTCTTGAAGAATACCTTGAAGCTCATCTGGAAACACATCTGCGTACTCTTTGACTAATGGAATAGACTAAGGTGTAGGTATCTCAACCTCTGCATCTCTAACTCACACAATATGATAAATGCACCCCTTTGCGATCATTTTCTTCGCCTTCAGATAAGAAATAAACTTGCCTCTGGGTGTCGCTGTATTACCTACCCATTCAAGGACTGGTTCACCCCAGAAAATGAAATTTGGCTGCCTTTGTTTGACAATCAACTGTGGCATAGCAAGCTGCCAACCAGCCCATGCCTATGATAGAATCAAAATCCATCATCTCTAGCTCAACTAGGTCGGCTGAGGTCTGACAACTACAAACTATCACCATACAACCTCGGTAAACCCCTCTAGAAACAAATGGTTCTCCGACCAGTGTAGATACCGCAAAAGGATCACTTAGTATTTCAGGCACTATACCAAACTTCCCCAAGACAAATAGGGTAATATATGATAAAGTATATCCTGGGTCTATCAAGGCATAAGCATCGTGAGAACAAATGGTTAATATACATGTCATGACGTCTGTTGAAGACTCCTGGTCTTGTCAACCCGCTAAAGCATAGATACGGTTCTGGTTACCACCTGAACTGGAACCTCTACATCTACCTCAACCTTTACCAGCTGAAGACTGAGACTCGCGCCCTAAAAGATGTACAGACATAGATGATCCTGTTACTGAACTCGCTAGTTATGCCATACCCCCAGAATCTCTATTTGGGCAATCACACATCATGTGCCCCAGACGCCCACATGTATAACAAACATTGCAACCTGATCGGTATTGGCCCAAGTGTCCTCTACCATAGATGTAACACCGTGGTACAAATGATCATGTCTACCCTGAACCTTGCTGTTGTTGTGAACCCGACGCTCGTAAGCTCTCACCTGGTCTTGACTAATTAGAGCGGTCATACTTGTAACCTTATAACTGTGGTGGCAGAGGCCTTGGTGGCCGTCCGAAGTATTGGGGCCTATAAATATCATGAGACTACTCTTGAGACCTGGAAAATCATATCCTCTTACGCGGACCTTGCTCATTCCTCTCTGTACCCTACTGCCGATGCCTACCCCTTTCTATATTTTGGATGAATGCCTGAATTTGGGAGATATCCATACTATCCTGCAATGCAGCGGTGGCACATGCCTTGGTCAACTCTGGCTCCAACCCCGCTATAAACCTGTATATCATGTCCTGCATAATAGCAACTATGGATGGTGCATATCTAGCTAATGAGTCAAAACATAGACTATACTCATGAACACTCATATTGCCCTGCTTAAGGGCTAGAAACTAATCGATTCAAGCCTGTCGAATCTCCTGCGGTAAGTACTGGTCAAGAAAGGCATCTAAAAAATTCTCCCAAATAGCTGGAGGTGCATCACGTCCCCTAGACCTCTCGCATCCCTCGTACCAAAGAATGGCTATATCCCGGAGTCGAAAAACTGCTAGCTCAACTGCCTCTTTCTCTGTGGCATGCATAATCCCAAAAATCCTATGAAGTTGATCTATGAAATCCTATGGGTCCTTCCCCTGATCTGTCCCCGTGAACTCTGGGGGGATCAAAGCAATAAACTCTCGGACCCTTGAACTCCCAGACCCTTCAGAAGATCCTGCACTAGCTGATGCCCTAGATTGTTGCAGGGTAGCTTCCAACTGTGTCAAAAAATGCACCACACTCCTCAAGTCCTGATCTGATGAAAGTGAAGGGGGAACTGGATGTGCGGTATCCCTAGGAACCTCCTAAGGTGGTGGAGGAGCCGGTAATGGCTGAGTAGGGGTCTCACCCTGGGCCTCAGACTGGTCCCCATCTACTAGGGTGTCATGCCCAAACCACAGGAGGTGCAACCGGTGCTCAACTGAGTGAACCTGACTGAGCAAGCCCATTAGACACTTCATACCCAACTCATTATGATCAAGAAAATAGGTTATTATTGATTATACAACAGGAAGATTTTATAAGCATTTCCAAATGGATTCATTTGTTACATCATTGGTAAGTTTTTCAAAATTACATACACTTTTCAATTTGAAGGAACAAGGGTCCAAAACACAACATAATCCATTGGCCGTTCCAATACCCATATACAACCCACATAGTATCTACGGATCCTCTAAAGATACAAAAGAGTCATAACAATGCCGACAACAAGACCCCGACTATACCTCAAAATGTGGTAACATATAAACAAAAGATATACTACATGACCCCAGGAAGAAATGGGGTTCACCAAGTCTACTGGGAAGATGATGATGATGCACCACTAGCTGTGATCAACACTGTGTTCTATGGAACTACCTATATCCATTTAAAGATGTAGCATCCCCGGCAAAACGGATGCTAGTATTGTCGAATAGTACTAGTATATATAACTAAACACCATATCATTAGAAAGAACATTAATACAAGAAATAAAGTAATCATAAAATCAATAAAAGACTTAAACAACACCACAACACCAAATTAAGGATCACATAAGCTTTCAAGTGAATTTTCCATAGCTTTAAGTTGGGACATCTTTAGTATCAACTCCTCATCCTTCACAAAACCATCGTACTATTATACGGAGTCCAATCACGACCTGACCAACTAGGTCGTCTCATTGGAGATATTCACCCAAATCTCAACTTCCAGTTTTAATTACCAGCACAGTACCACAATGTGTGCGGCATGGCGTTCGGTTACGGACCGATCGGCTATGCCGTCTCACCCAAGACATTACCATTTTCCATCGATCCTCTCATTTCACATCTCTTTCACATATATCAATTCATCGGGACTAGTGGCCACAATTGTTATATCATACCTTGGCTATTGGTCATCTGTCATAATGCAAGTTCTTTCCCACATTTCACATTATTATTATCATTTTCAACAACCAAGCCTTTCAATTCATGATATTGAGTACACATGAGAGCATTCACATGTAATAGGTGTATAAAGGCTTTCACATACTTTGGCATAACAATCTTTATTCAAACTTGACTTGAAGTCTAGGAATTTTAGGACATATTCCATATCTTTAACACATCATCAAATAATAAGATAGCATAATGGGAGCATACAAATAAATATTGCACATATATTCTTGCAACACAAGCATATTTGGAATAGCAATTTCTACATCAATCAATTTTTGGAGCTTACACCAATTGCATGGACATCAAGGGGGGTTTAATTTCAAAGAAGGGGGGGGGGGTTTAACCATACATACCTCAATAGAGCTTTTCTTAAGTTCTACAATATATTCTGGAACTCTTAGCACCTTCAATCTATTTCAGGAATGTCACAGGTTGATTCAAGAATTAGAAGAATGATAAAGAATCTAGCTCATTTGAGCAGATTATCAAGCACTAGGTGCACACTATATTTTTAAGACCATTTTGTGAAAGATTCTATCAACTCACACCCCATTCTTTACTATTTTTATCTCACATTCTTCCTAAATTCTTTCACTTCCCATGCATGAAAAACAAACAACCCTCAAGCCCATGAACCATCTTGCTAATCACCCATTATAGTAGAAATTTCGAAATTAAGAGCTAGGGCATAAATTCTTACCTTTAAGGTGATGTCTTAGTGAACTTTACTTGACAATCTTCAAGCTTTTATGCAAGAATTGAGGAATAATTAGATGGATATCACTCTCTCACTCTAGGACTCTTTCCCTCACCCTAAAGCATCAGAAATATGCTCAGAATGAACCATAACATATGTTTTAACGACATGGGATTGGGTTTAAAATTTAGAAATTTGGAGCCCCGACACAGATCTACGGTATAATGGTTATGTGATCCGCCAAATGACCACAAAAAATGGCCCTCAAGAACTCAAATTTTCTGCTCCGGTCTGCGACCAATATGCGGTCTAGAGACCTGTTCTGTGGTCGCATAATGCGCTGCAGAACTTCCCTTCGCAAAAGTCCAAGGATGATTATGTGGCCAAAGTACAACCCGCGCAATAGTTATGCGGTCGCATATTTGGCCACGAAACTGACCTCAAAATTTGCCAAAGAGGCTGCCTCACTTTTTGGTCAGAATGCAGCTTACAGGGTGATTATGCGGCCGCATAATGGGCCGCAGAAATGCACACTTCTATAAAACATTTTCCTTTAACTCTATAGCATATTGTTCAATCCAAAAAGTCCAACCCGCAGCGAGCTTGCTTGCCGTGAAGAATTTCTACTATTATAACAGATAAATCTAACTTGGCACCACGAAATTTCGAGTTTTAGGTAAATGTTTACGGGGTCTTACATGGGGCAACCCTGCTAGTCCCCTCACCTGCTGCTGTATCTCTCCTCTAGCTAGTTGTAGTCTTCCTAGTCAACGTCATCGGTGTATACAAATGCCAACACATAAGTTTAACTCAAATTTCCTATATGTCACGACCATAGAACCGATCCGGTCGTGATGGCACTTATCGTGAAACTAGGCCAACCGACACAACTCCCAAAATTTAACCATTTAATCAATGACAGTCATTTTTAGCCTTTAATTAATTAAATATCTCATAAGGTAAGTCTAAATGAATAGTGCGGAATAAATACACAACCTCGACATCGGGGTGTCACAAGTCACGAGCATCTACTAAGGTCTGAATACAAAGAATAGTGTAAAAATATCCTAAATATAATATAAGGAAGACAAGAGGGAGCAAAGCAGTGCTGCGAACGTCGGGTAGCTACCTTGCTAACTCCGATGACTCTGTCACTGAGTAATCAACACCCGCTAGTAGGTTCAGAAGCTCCTAAATCTGCACACAAGATGCAGGGAGTAATGTGAGTATGTCAACTAAGTAAGTAATAAAAGTAAATGAAAGCTGAGCAGTAAGAAAAAACGTAAAACACAACATAACACTACAGCAAATGCAGTACATTTCCAAAACAGTACAGAAATTATTTTCTTCGTAAATCAAACTCAGTTTCAGTAAAACCCTTTTAAAACAACTTCCAATAGTTTCAAACGAGTGATAAAAATAGTGAGTAAAACCGATAGAAACGTAAACAGCCCCTCGGGCAAAATACGTACCATAAACCACCCTTCGGGCATAATATCAACAGAACCATCCCCTCGGGCTAACTCACAATCATGCATAATCATCCCGTCGGGCATAACATGAATCAAAAAACGCCTCTCGGGCAAAACATGGATCATGAACAGCCCCTCGGGCAACAATATGAAACAACAACAGCCCCTCGGGCTATATTATATCACTCATACTGGGTACCCGTGCTCACTGGGGTGTACAGACTCTTGGAGGGGCTCCTACATCCTAAGCGCTATAATAAGCCATCTCGTGGCATAATCAAACATGCCCTCGGCCTCATAACAAGACACCTTGTGGCATAACAAATCAGGCCCTCGGCCTCATAATCATGAATCAGTACAACACTACTGCAGCACGCAGCACGATCCCATAATATCCTCACAACACAGGCCCTCAGCCTCACTCAATCAGAAGTCTCTTAAATTACTCTGGCAACAATAAAACATGATGCTCGGCCCAAAATATTATTTAAAATATCAAAACAGAGTAAGTATGGTTGAGTTATGAAAACAGTAGAAAACAACATGACTGAGTACAAATATGAAGTCAAAACAGTGAGGAATAGTAGTAAAAATCCCCTAAGGGTACAAAACAGTTAGCACGAGGCCCAAATATGGTATTCAACCCAAAATACGATAATACTTTCCAAAACACAATGATATCAAACAGTTTTCAATCAAATAAGCGATTTAACAGTCATACTGGATGGACTAAGTCACAATCCCCAATGGTGCACGACCTCACGCTCGTCATCTAGCGTGTGCGTCACCTCAAAGTAGCACAATGAGGTAAAATCCGGGGTTTCATACCCTCAGGACAAAATTTATGAAATTCTACTCTGCAATGCCCTCGCCACTCGACTCGGCCCCCAAATGCTCCGAATCTAACCAAAATCAGTAGAATATCATCAATATATGCTAAAGGAATGAATTCCCTATGAAAATTATAAAATTAGACCAAAAATCCTGAATTTGGCTTAAACCCGGCCCCCAGGCCCACAATTCGAAATCCGATGAAACTCACAAAATCCGACAACCCATTCAACCACGAGTCCAACCATACCAAAATTACTAAATTTCGATAACAATTCGGCCTCCAAATCTTCAAATCTTATTTTCAAATCCCCAGGTCCAAATCCCCAATTTATACCTCAAAAACATGTAATCTAGTTTGATTATTCGATGATAATTCAATACTATATAGTAGAAATAATCACAAGTGACTTGCCTCAAGATTTCCCATATTTTTTCGCTGAAAAAAAGCCCCAAGCCACGTTCTTTCACCAAAAAAATGTCAAAATGAGGTAAAAAATGGAACAACATTAATAAACCCGATTTTCGTCGCTAAAAACCATTTCTGGTCGTTAAAAGTGGTCCAATCTGATCGCTAAAGGTGCACACCAGATCTGATGCACCTGTAGTCTTTAATTTCACTAAAAAGGCTCTAACTCCATCATACGAACTCGGAATTCGATGATTCTTGTTCCTATGAGTCAAACATAATAATATGAACATAGTCCTTCAATCGAAACTCAATTCAGAGCTCATTTGCTCAGTGTGATACCCATTTCACTCGTTAAATAATTAAGTCATGATTCGCGTCAAAAACCCAATCACGACTTGATGAAATTAGACAAAACTTTCCAGATCACTCCTATAATTCATTATCAAAAATCCGGAAGTCTCGAAATCAAATTTCGATCTCTAGAACTAAAAATGAACCTTTGGATCATTACATGCTTATGCTCAAAATGCCAAAATCTTTCAAAAACTCTTCCAAAACTTATCCGACCCTCTTGGGACCCCAACGAAACATGTCAACACACCCCATAACATCACTCAAACTTGATCCAACCTTCGGAATGCTCAAAACAACATCAAAACATAGAATAACCCTCGGATTCAAGCCCAAGAATTCCAAAACTTCCGAATTCGCCTAAGAATTCCAAAACTTCCGAATTAGATTAAAAAGTCTATCAAACCTCGTCTGAATGATCTGAAATTTTGTACAAACCTCACAAATGACACAACGGACCTACTCCAATTTTCGGAATTCCATTCCGACCCTGATATCAAAATTTCCACTGCCGACCGAAAAATGCCAAATTTCCAGTTTCGCCAATTCGAGCCTAAATCTACCACGGACCTCCAAAATACATTCCGGATGCGCTCCCAAGTACAAAATCACCTAACGGAGCAAACCAAATCATAGAAGTTAAAATCCGAGATCGAATACTAAAAAATTAAAACTTGGTCAAACCTTTCAAATTTAAAGCTTCAAGCTGAGAATTTTTCTTCCAAATCTATTCCGATTATCCTGAAAACCAAAACCGACGATTGACATAGGTCATAATACATCATACGGGACTAGTCATGCCCGAGAATTGGTGAGCGAAGTGCAAATGCTCAAAACGACCAGTCGGGTCGTTACATCCTCCCCCACTTAAACATACGTTCGTCCTCGAACGTGCCCAGGGTTGTTTTGAAAACTATCAAATCACTGGGTAACCTTACCATGTACATACCAAGGGGTGATCCCACATAACCCTATCCCATATAGGTCCAATAACACAACATAACTAAAATTTTACAATTCACCTTAGCCTATAATGTTAGAACCAATTTTCCACTTCCGAAACTATCTATAAAATTAGAATCTCACATCTATACATTGAATAAGTCCGAACAAGCTTTATCAAACCATATCTGCAATCCTAGATGCAATTACATGATATACCCCATAATCAGACACTCATAGTGATAACTTCTAATCATAACAGTTGCACACAACAACCGAATACCGATAATAAACCTCTTACCAATTAAAGTCTCATTCCAACACTTTCGTATACTTCCAGTGATGAAAGAAACACGCAGAATCATAATCATTCCTCAGATCAACCATTCATGAAGCTTCCTCTCCTTTGGAAAGGACCATAGTAAATTTCTAAGCTGAATCCCGATATTATCCTTCCATTATGCTGAAATCGAATCCGATAGTATTCATTATAGATCCCAATGTCCTTATCTCATCCAACACGACTGCTCTAATGGCATGACACATCAATACAATCTAAAGCCACAACCCGTGCTACCCGCGCACCAATAAGAAACAGTCCAAGTGTACTCAAATCAAGGAAAAATAACTCAAATAAGAGAGTTGTACCGCAAGCTCACCTGTACTACCACCACAAAATGTTGAGAACCCATCACACATCGTAGAACCAGAACACACGAATCTAACCCAAAAGATCATACCTCGACATAACTTTGCTGCAATGCGCGACCCTATCCAAACACTAGTCCACATGAAACACCTCGAGTTGTTATGCTCAAAATCAACAACCACGCGCAATCTGATGTCTAGTACCAAAAGCAAATCATCATAACCACGACGAGGAAAATGACATAACATCACACAAACCCGAAAGGACACAATCGATATGCCATCCACCGAGCAATACCCAATACTATTTCCACTCGAATTCCACTGAGAGACCCCAATAAAACCGCACCATATGTGCCTATAACCAGCAAATCCTAATGCCTAGTAACACGGAAAGGTAACTCATAGCTCCCCACGAACACGAATAAGCTCAATGACAATCGAATGTGCCTCAACAATATCAGTTCGGAGTCAACATACCCGACTCAATGTAGACCACCCATACATATTGGGCCTACCAATGAACCCCAAATCAACTCTGGTTACCCACAATATATCAATACCATTCCGAAACTTCACAATGACTGAATCATGGCACGTACAACATCTGACTGGCTTTGTCCACATCTTTACAGTACACAACCACAAAATAACCTGTTTATGAGAACTGCCAGTCTCCAAGTCCATAAAGCACACAAATCACCATATCCGATCCTAACTCCACCGCCCGAATATCTAATACACCTCTAATACTCGATCATTCCATGAGGGTACTCCAAAAATTCTCTTGTGCCACCAAGCAAACTTCGAATATCAGTAGTCGATCAGACAAGATAGTTCCGCAATACCAATGAAGTGTCCATAACTCAAACATATAGCCCTTTCTGAAATGTGTACCCTCATCAATCCACACCAATCAGTGATCTCGTCATCTGGAACCGTCCGTGATGCCTAAGAATTTATGACCTTCATTTCAAAACTGAATCGCGACCTTATACACGCAAATCTCAACCCTACATAACGTACTGCATATACCATGATATCCTATGATAATCATAAGAACTTCATAGTCCACTCCGAGCTACAAGCAACTATGTACTCAACCGGCCAAGAACTTTTCCATTTGATCCCATATAAAAGAAACTCACTACACATCACATGCTTCTTGTAGACATGTGATTTTTGACCCTCCCCAAGATTTTATATATTTTAGCTTGTATGTATTTAGTTTAGGCCTAATATAGCTATTTCAACTCATTTTGACTCTCTTACCTTATTTTATTACAAGAAAAATGAAAATTACCAAAAATAATTCTCCTTTTTTTAGTCACTTTTAGTTTATATATCTTTTATAAATTTAAATAAAAATATACAAAAATTGTACCTTGTTTTTATTTCTATATAATTTTGAAAACACCAAAAATAGTTTCATGCCTTAATATAGTTTAGTTTAATCATAAAATTAGTTTTATATTTTTATATTATAATTGTATATAAGTTTAGAAGGAGGAATTAGTGTCGGATTGGTTTATCCCGTCTTTATGAACTTTGTAGTTTTTTATCTAGTCTTTGGCCAAATTTCAAAGCCCAATAACACAAAACACATACCCCTAAACCTAAAACATTTCCTATATAGCTACACCCTAAACTCTATACCTGGAGGAACACCTACAATGAGCTGAAGAACATAAAACAACGCCTAAGAGGAGCGCAACTTTACAAGACACGAATCCCCCCCCCCCGGAGCTTCACCTTCCTCGTCGCACCCCACCTCCAAACACCAACAGAGCTCACCTCTCAACACACCCATCAACAGCCTCATCTCCACACCAAATCAGACCCTCTATCCGTTCTGATTCTTCATCAGCTTCCTAACCAAAAAACGACCAGCACCCTAAAAGATCAAGCGACAGCCATGGCTGAGAAACTCCGGCAAATCACCAAAAAATAAGCAACGATCGAACTCTGGCATAGACCAGCCCTTGTGACGTCCAAAATTTTCATCCAAGCTCAGTCGAGTTGAATTCGGCGAGAGTCCGACAAGTTTCGAGGTCTGGTCGAAGTCCGTTTGAGGTTCCGTCCGAGCTACTATCTGATTCGAGTTCCATTGTAGCCACTATTTCATTTTTTCTCGTGTAACTGTTGAACATTTGAGAGGTTGAAATATTCATTTCAGGTGCATTCTTTCCACTGTTATCCTTTACATTTTGCTATAATTTATTTGGAAGCTTCAGTGATGAGATTTTCTCTTCCACGATGGTGTATTCAAAAGTTGTTTATTGGTAGCTTCATTTGAGTTCACTGTAATTTCCACGAAACACGGTTGTAACGTATGAAGTCAATGTGCGCATTGAGAATTTGGTTGCTGTTTTGTTTTTGTTCTTCTCGTTATTGTTGGTATGTTTTTGTTCAATCTATGTTGGGATGGTTTTAATGGTTGAAATTAATTTGTAGTTCCTGTCATATTTTTCCCAAATTTGTGGTAGTTGAAGCTAAGTGAAATCAAGATTTAGAGTTAAATCTACATAGGTGAGATTGTGCTTTAAAGAGTTTGGTTGGCAAATTCTTTGATTCCCAGTGGGATTTACGTGTTGCTGAGGGAACGTGGTTAGAACTGGTTGATTTGTTATTTTAGCGCCCGTTAAGTTAGAATTAAGAATGTGTTTGTTATTTAAAAGGGTTGACAGATTAGTTTTATAAGCCTAATTAGGAATAATTCTTTTAATATTTCGAGGTGTGTCGTGCCGAACAAAATCTTAAAATGCACGACCCTCACTTAATTAATTTTGTTTATCCTTAGAAATTGAGGCGTGCCATTTAGCGAAATTCATGGCCCTCGCAAACTGCAAAAGCGTAGTTGCTTTAGGCGCGTATTTTAATAATTTACTTTCCTAAACTCGGGTGTGCATTTCATGTGACCCAAATCCAAATCTTAGCAACGTTAAATAAAATGTGTCTCGGACTGCGGGTGCATTTCATGTGGCGTGGTCCAAAGACGTGTTTTAGATGACGTTAAAATCTTCCTTAAAATGATTAGAAGCAGTTTAAAGCTAAAATGCACATAGGTCTAAAAGTGTTTTTAAAATCAAATAATTGAGCCAAAAATAACAGTTGAGCGACCGTGCTAGAACCATGGAACTCGGGAATGCCTAACACCTTCTCCCGGGTTAATAGAATTCCTTACCCGAATTTTTGTGTTCGCGGATTGTAAAATAGAGTCAATTCTTTCCTCAATTCGGGATTTGAACTGGTTACTTGGGACACCATAAAATTATCCCAAGTGACGACTCTGAATCTTTAAGTGAAATAATCCCGTTTCGATTGTCCTTTAATTGGAAAAACTCCTTTATACTCCCTTTCCAGGGGTGTAGAAAAAAAGGAGGTGTGACGGCTCTGGCGACTTCACTGGGGAATAGAACCCAGAATCTCTGGTTCAAGGTTCAGAATTCGAGCTTAGATGAATTGTTGTATTTGGTTTTATCTATTATCTGATTTTATTACATGAATGGGCCTAATGTGCTAAATGTTGCTTTTACCGTTTTGATATTATCTGAACTATATATAAATTGCTACGAAACCCTTCTCTTCCCATCTTCAGCGATGTGCTCGCTGGTTGAGACTCCCTATTTTGTTAGTGTCATACCCTGAAATAAGAAAGAGGCTCGGACAAGTTACTAAGTTGGATGACTTTTTGGTTCCCGGTACGTAGCCCCCTCCCCGGCTCGAGTTGTCTGCTCGGGTACACAGTGTAGAACACATACCCAGGTTTTGAACCTAGAATAACTCAGCTTCATGCCAGATCCCTAGTAGGAACGCTTGTTTGCATCATCTGCACTTGGCTTAGGGGACTCGACACAGGGGTTGGGTCCGTCTAGGACAGGTACACCCTAAAAAATAAAAGACCATTATCACACCTCCTTTTTACCTACACCCCGTAAAGGGGTATATAAGGGAGTTTTTTCCAATTTAAGTGACAATCGAAACGGGATTATTTTAAAATTCAGAGTCGCCACTTGGGATAATTTATGATGTCCCAAGTTACCGGTTTAAAATCCCGAATCGAGGAAATCGACTCTATTCTACAGTCCGCGAACACAAAAATCCGGGTAAGGAATTCTGTTAACCCGGAAGAAGGTGTTAGGCACTCTCGAGTTCCGTGGTTCTAGCACGGTCACTTTGATCATACTTTGCTTATTAAAATTATTTAATTACTAATTTTAGAACCCATGTGCTTTTACCTCTTTTAATTAAGAAAACATCTTGAAACAAGTCACGCGTACGTGTACCCGTTTGTTTGGCGTGTCAAAAATCGTGTCACGCTAACGTGTCCACAATTAATGACACTTTATTATTATTAAGAAAATTTAGTCGAAGTTGCGCAAACACATACTCCGAATTAGTCTTTTTAAAATCATAATTATATTACGCGAACGTATACACAATCACGATGGTATATAAAATGGGCCTAAAGCAAACTACAAATATTTGTTGTTTACATCGAAATCACAAGAATTAATAGAGGGCCGTGTATTTTAAGATTTTATCCGGCATGGTGCACCTCAATTCCAATTTTAAAAAGAGAAATTCAGACTAAATTTTGTAGGGCCATAAGCTATTTGTGTTATCTAGTATGGCTCATCTCAAGTTAATTACGGCAACTAATTGAATTAATGTGATTTAAGGCCGAGACACGTGATCACTAGAGGAAGGGAAAGGGGCATTGGGATTTCAGGAGTTGAACCACCCCTACTTGTGAAACATTAATATCAATAATTAAACTACAAAAGCTTAACAAGGACCAGGCCCAAAAGTCAGCTGGGCCCAACAACCTGATTGGCAGATGACTAGTTGGTATACATAGAACCCAGAAATGCAGCACACCCAATGATCATTATTTTCTAAAAGAAAAGACTAAACACTGAACAAGGATAAGAATTCACATCCCAATTTCAAATAGGATAAATTATAAGCATACTACATGAAGTTCGAATCACAATTATGACCTTGCCAGCGACAATGAAAGCCTTACATAACTTAGAGAGATTTGTAACTTGTCAAACCATAAACTCACTGTTTGAATCATAGTTCTTCAAGAACACAAATGCATCCCTTGAATTCCAAAACAAGTGATGAAAGACTAAGATATAAAAACTCAGATTAGAAATAGACCTTGACTATCTCAAAACTTTGATTGAAGATGGCAGACCAAGATATAAAAAAAAAACTAAGGTTCTAAAACAAAAACTAAGCTAAGCCTAAAGACAAACTTAAACTGGATCTTAAAGAAAACCAAGAAACATGTCCAAATTCCTGATGTAAACGAGCAGCCATGCATACGAATCAAGTTCAGACACTATAGTATTGTCCCTTAGCCCAACTTGCATAAGAGATCCATATTACAACAAACTTGATAACTCATCTAATACACATTTAAAAAAATCCAGAACAGCCTGAATCACGTCATATTTATACAATTTTGAATCCAAATCTTAAATAAAAATGAGCAACACATAATGACTGCATCCCAAAAGCTTTATCCAATTTGGAAACCAATATATGATGCATTGAATATCAGTTTTCTAGTTACATATTTAAAAAACAAGAGACATAACTCGAAGATAACACCAAAAGAGCTAACTATGACCACAGATGCTATGGCTATGAATCACAGCCCTTGATTTCCATTTTTAATTCCCAAGTCCAACTTCTACATTAAGTAAAGTATAGAAACATGTACCTGAGGATGGAAAGAAATAGAAGGTGAAGGATCAGTAGTAATTTAGTATAAGGCAGTAGTAGAAATAACTAGTGAAACCAGTTTCCAACCCAGAAATACTGTGCAGTACTCCAGAGAAAATAATTTCAATTGAACAAGAGTCTAGCAGACTTCGAACCAAACTTTTAAACCAAACTCAAGCCATTTCTAACCCCAGGTGAATCAGAATTTGTTTCAAAAAAAAAATCGAAGACTTTAACATTCACAGATGAAATGCAAAGGAACAGTGATTATATTGGAATTTATAGCTGTTTTTGTTTTCTGAATTTTCAACTCCTCAAATCACTCTTGGGTCTACCTTGAAAGGCAAGAAATGGTGCCTTTATAGGCAAGTTACTATGGCAGCCTTGCAGATTTATTTTTTACCTTTTTATTCCCTTTTTAAATCTTCTTTTAGCTTAAAAGTCCTTCACTTATTGGCTTGTTACTCAAGTTATATTGTTAAAAGTCTGAAATTCACAGAGAAACCCTCACTAAAACCTTCCAAATCAGTTACACTAAAGATTCCTTATGTCAATTCCCTAGACTACCCCCACCTAGACTTCCCAAGTTGCCCCTGAACCCCTGTTAATATACTAGACAGACCGAATGGGCCATGGATCAATTTGCCCAAAATGTTCAGCCCCAAATGAGCCGGAATACACCCAAAACCCAACCATGAAGATCAAAAATCTATTTGGCCCAACCAGCAATTATCTAATTAACAGGTTGTAAACACCAAATAACACAGGACAATTAAAAATTTAGCCTAAATGATTTACTAACTAAACTTAACCAAACTAACAGTTTTAAAACTAATCTGATTACAGCCTAACTATACTAACTAAAAACAAGACTCCAATTGCTCATGCATGAATAAATAAACTCCGGAACAAATGAAGGATGATTCAAGAATAGGAGAAGGGACAGAAAACTGAAAAACAAACGAAGAACAGATTAAACCAAGAGAAGAAAAGAAGAATACCTAAGAAAGGTTCAGAAAATGAAAGAGGGGGCCTGGGTCTTCAGATCCTCGATTTTTTGGACAAATCTGATGTTAATCGTGCGTTCTTACGAAGAACACACGAATAAAATCGGATTCAACACGAAATTTCACCAAAACTTGACTTGGGATTTTTGGGTTTCATTTCTGATCTAAGATTCGAGGAACTAGGGCAATATTCGAGGGTAATGGAGTATGGATTTGGAAAGAGGGGACGATGGGGGTTGTCTGGTTGAAATTTGGATGGATTTGGAAGTGCTCCGCCACCGTGAGGCGATTTCCATACGGCGGAGCCACGATGGAAAGGGGCGGTGATTGCAGAGAGGGGATTAGGCTTTGGGCTCAGGAAATGGGGGTGGGGGTCTGAGGGTTCAGACACTTTTATACAGGGGGAAGGGCCAGTTCTGGTCCGTTGGATCTAGGCACGATCAATGACTCAGATCAAAGCTTAACGAAACGACGCCGTTTGGTTGGGGGGAAACCGGACCGGGTTGGACGTGGGTTTGGGCTAGGTAAAGGGTATTTTGGACGGGTGCCTGGTGCTGAGGGTTTGGGCTTGGGGTAAATTTGGCCCATAACTGAATTTGCTCTTATTCCCCTTTCCTTTTCATTTTCAATTTTTTTAATTTTTTTTTCTTCTAATTTCTTTTTAAATTAAGATTAAAAATAAACCTAAAATTAATCACTAATCAAATTATCCTATTACATTAATTAACTCTAAACAACATTTACCATAAATAATTAAAAACCAAATCCAAGGAAAAACTACCAAAATTCGAAACTAAAATTAAAAGTGCAAAACAAACTATTTTTGTGATTTTTCCCCATTTTTATAAAACAACTAATTTGTTAATTAATCCGAAAATGTAGAATTAAATCCTTAATGCAAATGCAACATATATTTTATTTATTTTTTTGTATTTTTCACTAATTAAAATGCACAAACGAAAATGCAAACAATTAACCAAAAATGCCACGAAAATCCACAAACTTGCAAACACTGAAATAAATTATTTTGTTTTGAATTTATGGGAGTAATTCATATAGGGCAAAATCACGTGCTCACAGCTGCCCCTTTTTGCCCGGAAACACAAAGAGGTTTCGTGCAAAGATAAAGTGAGCAGATACGAGCGATTTTTTCCCGTTTGAATACTCCGTGGGAAGCATTTTTGAAAGATTTGACCGCACCCTTCTCCGAGGTTGCCTACATATCTTTGGCTAAAAAGGAATCAGGTCAGTGTAGTTCAGGAAGTTTTGGTAGCTGGTACTACCATGAAGTTATGGTTTCACTGTTGCTGATGTTGTTGCTACTGCTTACTGCATCCCCTTATTACACCATGCCAAGATAAAAAGAAGCTAGACTAGACTATGATCTATGCATTACAAAATCCTATCTATAAGTTCAGACTTGCTCCAGTGGTTCTTGTTGCCCTATTGACTTATATTCTCCTGGTGAAATCCATTTGTTACTGCCTTGAATTGTAATCTGAGATGTTTTCCCTTTCCCCAGGTGGATGCCTGACTGCTGAATTTGATATGTATTCCCATGCTCTCCAGGCGGGCTCCTGACTCCAAAACGTGAATATATTTCCATGCTATCCAGGCGGGCTCCTGACTTCTAAACGTGAATGTATTCCCATGCTATCCAGGCGGGCTCCTGACTTCAGCAAAATAGACAAAACAAAGAAAATTTTCTACCTCAGTTCGGGTATGTGGGCCCATGTGTAAGTGTAAAACAAATCACATTGCCGAATATCAAAGAATTTTGAGAACCAAAACTTGAATTGTACTCCCTTGTTCTCCAGGCGGGCTCCTGACTGCTAAACTTGAAAGTATTCCATGCTTTCCAGGCGGGCGTCCTGACAGCAATTTGAAATGTATTCCCTGCTCTCCAGGTGGGCTCCTGACTGCTGCGCTTGAATGTATTCCCTGCTCTCTAGGCGGGCATCCTGCCTTCGACTTGAAATGTGTTCCCTGCTCTCCAGGCGGGCTCCTGACTTCAACTTGAAACGTATTCCCTGCTCTCCAGGCGGGCTCCTGACTTCAACTCGAAACATATTCCCTGCTCTCCAGACGGGCTCCTGATTGCTAAACTTGAGTGTATTCCCAGCTCTCCAGGCGGGCTCCTGATTTCAAAATAGATAAAACAGAGGATTTGGAGGTTAAACTTAAATTGTACTCCCTTGTTCTCCATGCGGGATCCTGACTGCTGCGCTTGAAAGTATTCCCTGCTCTCCAGGCGGGTTCCTGATTTAAAAATAGACAAAACAGATAAAGTAGAGAAATTTCTACCCCCGTTTGGTAGCTGGGCACATGGGTGAGTGTTGAACTGAATCATTCTACCAATATTACTAAGAATTCGAAAGCTAGGTCCCATTATCCAGGGGGGTCCTGACAATTCTTACCTAAACGACAATTTTAAATCTAAGTTATATCTTCTAAACGTGTGACTTCTGCTAAATCTTGTTATCTAAGAGGGTCATAAAGCTACACCCCATTATCCAGGAGGGTCCTGAAACTCAAAATCAAATCTTGTCCTAAAAAACGCTTTTACGACTGAATTATATTACCATACGACAGAGCTTATGATACATCTTGTGATCTAATGGAAAATCTTAAAACTAGGTCCCATTATTCAGGAGGGTCCTGGAAACTCCTAATTGAATTCTATCTCAAACATGCAAACTCATAAGCTAACTTATACTCCTTTTGGGGTACATTTATGCTAGATTATGCTATTTCTGAACTTTAAACTAGGTCCCATTTTCTAGGAGGGGACTGAAAATCAAAAATCAAACCTGTTTGCTGACTGCCTTTCTCTACGGATGGTTTTTCTGAAACAGTCGAAATTTCTTGCCCCTGTTTCAATCAAAGAAAAATTTTGTCAGTTTTAAAATGTGGTGGTTAGTTGATGGCATTCTTGATGAATGTGTCTTCGCGGCATTGTTTTGTTTTGACTGGCTTCCCAGAACTGGTCTTGAACCAATTGACTTTCTGACTGACTTTCAAAAACCCATAACTTGAATGACCCGAGTGTTCTATCCCCGAACCGTTGCTTCACATCTCTAACCCCTTTGACTGAACCTCTGCATCCTCCATGAAATTACCAAATCATTTTGCTGATGGAACTCCTGCTGGTATTTTATCCGCTTTTACATCATGCTATCTTTGGTATGCTCTGGACGCACTGTGCTTTGCAATATTAAAGCTGGTAGTGAGCTTTGAAAGTCCTTTTTATTTGTTTAAACAGAACTGACATTGGGAACATCTTAGAGAAATAAACCCAAAGAAATGAAATGCAATGACTTTCAGAGTTAAGGATAAGGAAGTCCAAAATTGGAAGACTATCTGAAGAGAAAAAGAAAAGAGACTTATCTGAGCAGAACAGCAGGCACCAATGATCATGACATGCAATTTGGATTAATCGGCCCAATCTGTCCAACCAATCAACTTTTAGTTGTCGTACTTTGTTGCCTCAGAATTTCCATAACCTGATTTCATCACCTCAAACCCCGACCTTGTTCGTCCTGTGGTGCCTTGAAAGGTTTTCACCATCAGACCTATCTCATTCCTTCATCTGTCAACTCACATTCGCCTTAAGGTGCCCGTGAGGGTTTTCACCAATAAAACTCTCTCATTTTGATTTCTCTCAGCTTCCGTTGCCTTACGGTTCCCGTGAAGGTTTTCACCAATAAGACTCTCTCATTTTGAATTTTTTTCCCTCTTTGGACCAGAGTGTTGCCCTTGATATGAATCACCTCCACTTGCTTGACTTGGCATCTCTCGAAGACTGATCAGAAGGTCTTTCTTTGGACCGTAATGTAGGCTTTCGGATGGGTTTAGAAAGGAAGGGTATAAAAAGCTCAAAACAATTTGATTGGGTTCAAATTTACAACCTTCAGAATTATATTTCTGATAACAACCACAACTTCTGCCCCAGTTTCTTGTTTGGAGGCTTTTGGATTTTTATTTTGATGGGACCGAACCGTGAGGCTGTCTACGTATCCTTAAAAGGAATCAGGTCGAACGTAGTTCATGACAAAGGAATTACTTTATTTTTTGTGATTTTTCTTCTCCTTTTCTTTCTCTTCTTTTACTCTTTTGTTTTTCCTTTTGCTGTGTTTTCTTTTTTTTTTTCTTTCTTTTTTTTTCTTTTTTCTTCTTTCTTTTTCTTTTCAATTCTTTTCTTTCTCTTTCCATTCTTTTCTTTCTCATTTCTTTTTCCTTTCTCTTTTTCTCTCTTTTCTTTACTTATCTTTACGCTTGTGTTTCTGATATTTGCTATTGATTCCGAATGAGGGGTATGAAAGAAAACAAATAGGGCTTAATAAGTGGTGACAAAGGATAAAGTGTTTAGATAGCAGAACAAAATGCCTTCATCATTTCAATATTTGAGACAGGCCAAATACAGACAAGTACAATCAAAGACAAAAATCATACATAGTATCTCTTGACTGCATTAGAATTGATAGCCATTTCTACACATTTTCCTTCTACATCTGTCAAATACAATGCACCATTGGACAACACTCTAGTCACAACGAACGACCCCTGCCAATTTGGGGCAGAGTTTCCTTTTGCTTCAACTTGATGAGGAAGAATGCGTTTCAGTACTAACTGACCAACTTCAAACTTCCGTGGACGCACCTTCTTGTTGTATGCTCTTGTCATTCTCTGCTGATAGAACTGGCCATGACATACTACTGCCAGTCTCTTCTCATCGATCAAACTCAATTGTTCTAAGCAAGTTTTGACCTACTCCTCATCATCGATCTCAGCCTCCGCAATAATTCGAAGGGATGGAATTTCCACTTCTGCGGGTATCACTGCTTCAGTGTCATACACCAACAAATAAGGAGTCGCTCCTACTGAAGTACGGATAGTAGTGCGGTAACCCAGCAATGCAAATGGCAGCTTTTCATGCTACTTCCTAGAACCTTCTACCATTTTCCGAAGTATTTTCTTTATGTTCTTGTTGGCCGCCTCAACTGCTTCATTTGCCTTAGGGCGGTATGGGGTAAAATTGCGATGTGTAATCTTGAACTGCTGACATACCTCTTTCATTAATTGAGATTAGCCCCATTGTTTGTAATGATCACCTTTGGTATCCCAAACTGGCAAATGATATTTGAATGCACAAAATCAACCACCGCCTTCTTGGTTACAGACTTGAATGTTTTAGCCTTCATCCACTTGGTGAAATAATCGATGGCCACCAGAATAAACCTGTGCCTGTTGGATGATGCTGGCTCAATTGGTCCAATGACATCCATTCCCCAAGCAACAAAAGGCCATGGTGCGGACATTGTATGTAATTCAGATGGTGGAGAATGAATCAAATCTCCATGCACTTGGCACTGATGACATTTACGCACAAAACTGATACAATCTCGCTCCATGGTGAGCCAATAATAACCTGCCCGGAGGATCTTCTTTGCCAGCACATACCCACTCATGTGCGGTCCACGGACTCCAGAATGTACTTCGGTCATGATAGTCGCGGCCTATCTGGCATCTACACATCTTAACAACCCAAGATCTGGAGTTCTTTTGTACAAAACTCCTCCACTGAAGAAAAATCCACTTGCCAAGTGACGAATTGTTCTCTTTTGATCACATGTGGCTTGTACCGGATATACTCCTCTTCGGATATATTCCTTGATATCGTTAAACCAAGGCTTCCCGTCGAGCTCTTCCTCCACCATGTTACAATAAGCATGCCAATCACGGGCCTGAATATGCAACGGGTCAACATAAGCCTTATCCGGATGATGTAACATTGACGCCAGAGTGGCCAAAGCATCGGCGACCTCATTGTGGATCCTAAGAATATGCCTGAACTCTATTGATTGAAATCGTTGACAAAGATCATGCAAGCATTGCCGGTACGGTATGTGTTTTAAATCCTATTTTTCCCATTCTCCCTAAATCTGGTGTACTAGAAGGTCCGAGTCACCCAAGACCAAGACTTCATGGACACCCATATCCATAGCCATCCTCAAACCGAAAATGCATGCCTCGTATTCCGCCATGTTGTTAGTACAGTAGAACCGAAGCTGTGCTGTAATAGGGTAATGATGCCCTGTTTCAGAAACAAGTACCGCTCCTATTCCAATACCTTTCATGTTAGCAGCACCATCAAAGAAAAGATTCCATCATGGCCTTTCAATCTGTTCCAACTCATCAATGTGTATTACCTCTTCATCAGGGAAGTAAGTCCTCAAAGGTTCGTATTCTTCATCCATAGGATTCTCAGCCAAATGGTCGGTCAATGCTTGTGCTTTCATTGCAGTCCTAGTCACATAGACAATGTCAAATTCTGTGAGCAAGATCTGCCACTTTGCGAGCCTTCCCATGGGCATGGGCTTCTGGAAGATATACCTCAACGGATCCAAGTGAGAGATGAGGTAAGTAGTATAAGAGGACAAATAATGTTTCAGCTTCTGGGCTACCCAAGTTAGGGCACAACACTTCCTCTCAAGTTGAGTGTACTTAACCTCGTAAAATGTGAACTTCTTGCTGAGATAATATATGGCCTGCTCCTACCTGCCAGTGATGCCATGCTGTCCTAACACACATCCAAATGAATTGTCAAAGGTTGTCAAATACAGAATCAAAGGTCTCTCTGGTTCTGCTGGGACCAACATAGGTGGGTTTGACAAGTAACCCTTTATCCTATCAAATGCTTCCTGACATTCATATGTCCACTTAACCGCAGCATCTTTCTTTAACAGTTTGAAGATGGGCTCACAAGTTGTCATGAGCTGAGCAATAAACCTGCTGATGTGATTCAATCTTCCCAATAGACTCATCACCTCAGTCTTGTTCTTTGGGGGCGGCAACTCCTGGATAGCTTTGATCTTTGATGGGTCTAATTCAATACCTCGTCGGCTGACTATGAATCCCAACAACTTTCCAGACGGAACACCGAACGCGCATTTTGCAGGATTGAGCTTGAGATTGTACTTGCAAAGCCTTTGGAAGAACTTTCTCAGATCTCTGACATGGTCAGACTGCTTTCTAGACTTTACAATCACATCATCCACAAAAACCTCGATCTCCCTGTGTATCATGTCATGGAATATGGTCGTCATTGCCCTCATGTAGGTTGCCCCGGCATTTTTCAAACCAAATGGCATGACCCGATAGCAGTACGTTCCCCATGGCATGATGAATGCTGTCTTTTCTGCGTCTTCTTCATCCATTAAGATCTGGTGGTAGTGTTGATACCCAATTTTCCCTATGTATTTTTATACTCAAAATACTTTCAAAATAGCATATGTATGCATATACAAGCACGCCCAAAGGCTTTGGTATTTTCCCAAATTTTTAAAGATTTTTAAAACCAATTTATGGCCTATTTTGCACTATAAAAAAAACC
Organism: Nicotiana sylvestris; assembly: GCF_000393655.2. Lineage (NCBI taxonomy): Eukaryota > Viridiplantae > Streptophyta > Magnoliopsida > Solanales > Solanaceae > Nicotiana > Nicotiana sylvestris. Next base: position 82,950,843 of record NC_091062.1, on the reverse strand, counting down.
AATAATTATTCCCAAAAAACTCGTCATTTTGGCGAATAATTTATTTTATTCTCGCATTTACACAAAATATAATTTACATGATTTTTGCATAATTTTACAAGTCCATTTGGTATTTTAAACTAAAATTGCATGAAATTGCAATTTTAGCCTATTTCTCGATTTAATAGCATTCGTAATCACAAAATCATTTCTAATATTTTTAAATTAATAATTATGCATTTCTTATTAACTCGGTATTTTTAATTTGATTTTAAACACTATTTACTATTTTTATAAAATCAAAACGAGGAAAATTGGCTATTTAAATTGCAGTCCCTTTTTATTTCAATTGTAGCCCAAATTGCACCCTCAATTTCAACCCCAACCCGTATTCCTAGATTACCCGACCCATATCCAATTAATTTACCCGATCCATCCTTGATCTGATTTGAGCCGTTGATCAAATGAGATCAACGGCCCAGATTCTATTTCCCAAATTAAATCAAACGACCCCCCTTTGACCCCTCATTTCTCATAGAGACCGGTCTCTCTCTTGGTATCTTCATCTCCTCCTTCTCTCTAGAACCCTCTGGTTCTCTCCTCCTTCTCCGACGAGCTTCATTGCCTCTCCGGCCATGCTCCGTCCTCACTTCTCTCGACCACCAGTCGCCATGGAGCTGTGTATCGCTGATCTTCTCTAAGTTTTGAGGCTCTAGAGACTTCCACCATGCAAGATGGTCACTGGAAGCCTTGCTTGGCTTATCTCCAGCCTTTTCTTCGATGGTTTTCAGTCCGATGGCACTATGAACGCCATTATTAACGAGTTTCACAGCCAGGTTCCTTACCTCACTGATTTATTGCAAAAAAACCCTAATTTACGCCTAGGTCTCTCGATCTTTATCTTTTTAAAAGCATTTTTAACTTATCCTTTTGTGGTTTACACTACCTTCTGCCTGATTCTCAAATTTTAAACGTTTTGTTCTTTTCTCAAAAGCTAGGGTTTCCGAACCCCTTTCAAAAATCACTATATCTTCTGCTTCTTTTTGAGTATTATGTGCTTATGCCTATATTATTTTTTTATGTTTGTGTTATGAGCTTGTTTGTGTGGTTTTCTAGTTAATCCGAGTTCCATGCTTTAAGTTTCTATTAGGGCTCTTGTCTTGTGTTGAAACTGTGATCTTCTCGCTTAGTGTTCTCTGATTTTCACACCTATTGTGTTTACAGGTCTAATTGTTATTCTAAATATTTCTGTGCATCTCTTTGAATCCCTGATTATCCGTATATGATTTCCTTGGAGATGCTCCACTGATTTGAATTGTTTCCTTGATTGTGAGATGCTTTCCTTACTTAAGGATGATTCCCTGTGATTTTCCATCTCACCCGTGATTTTCCTTAACTAATTGCTTTCAAAATCAGTCTGTTTATATGCACACTATATACTTATTTACTTTCCTTACTTGTAATTATGTTGTACCTTCCTTATTTGATGCATTTTTCTTTACTGTTTGAGCTGTGACTCCCTAATTGAAGGCAATTTGAGTTTTAATTGATTCTAATAGGTTTTCTCTCTATAATTATAATCAGTCTATATGTGTTACCTTATTTTTCACTTATTTGAAAACTATATATATTCTACCTTCTCTTTAGCATAGAAGGGGGGAATCAATTTCTGAACTATCTCTTACACAAATGAAGTAATTCAGTACTCTCTCTTTGTTTCACACAATCTCTCTCCCCTTGTGACTACTGGCTGCTAAACTAGCTTGAAACTCAGGCTGAGTTTCAGGCTGCTTCATTGTTCCATTGCTCTCTATATTGCTGCTCACTTCACTACTATCGCTGCACACTCTCTATATTGCTGCTCACTTCACCACTTTGCATATTATAACTCACTACTGTCCTGCATTACTTTGCCTTCAACTGGTATGTCTCCTATTTGATTTACAGCTTCAAAGCAATATGTTTTCTATTGGGTATTGCACTTCCTTTTGTTTCTCGTATGTTTCTACTTATGCTTTTGTTGTTCTTGCTGCAATTAGCATGCTTCTATGTTGATTAACATGACTATCTTAATCTGGCATGCCCATTACTCCCCTTATATGTCTCGTGCATGTCTTTCCTTATGCCCTGACCCAAGTGTAGTTATCAGCATGAAGTTCTGACCTCTTTCGTTGAAACCTGCCTGATTGTTTAGGTGTTGAAGTGCTTCTCTTTGATGTTTGTATAACTGTGTTCTCACTCGTGAATTACTTGTCCCCTTCTCATCTGCCCCTGTTTGTGCTTACCTGACATTGTATCTTCTGTTTCAAACTGCTTTTCAATTCAATCTTTTGAAACTCCATCACTATCTCACTACTCTTACAAGTTTAGGGTCAGCCACCTTAGTGTAACCATTGCTTTTGGTACCTTGAGTACCCACTGAACTTTGATGGACAAGGCTGGTAATTCCACACTTGCACTTGTCTTGTTAATTTGTTTTGGGTGCCTGGTATTGGCCAAGGGTCCAAATGGGCCTTTAGGGAGCTTTGTCGCACCCAAACCTTGGTAAAGGTTGTGAAACCTCGAAAGAAGTGAGGATTGGAGACTTGGGCCTGGTTGAAGGCTCCCTATAGAATAGGTTCTTATTTTTCTACTCTTCGCTACTGTAATCTGATTACTTCGTCTGTAATAACCTGTAATGAATAATTGGGGCTATATTAAAATTGGGTGGGATTATGCATGCTTGGTTAATGGGTAGAGAACATGTCTATAGGGTTTTACTTACTTATTTGTGCAATAGATATCCTGCATAGGACATGCATCTCACATGATTAGAAATCCTGTTTTAGGCTCTTTTACTTTCAACTCGTTATTATACTCACTTTGTAATCACGATTAATTAACAACCTGTTATACAAATTGCTACTGCATTTAGGGACCATGTTTTAGGAGCTTTATGTGGGAGGAACCTCCCATCAAGTAACCAAATCAACGAATGGAAAGAGAGAGTCACCAAGGCTAGTGAGAAGCTAGAATACCTGGAGTACAGCTTGCTGGAATAGGAAGGGAAAGTGGGGAAAAGAGTCATCGACTGTCAAAACATTGAGGGAAGCGAAGGAGAACGTCTGGCAAAGGCATTTTTACTGGAAAATCTGCGCGAGATAGAGGATCTGATCAACGAGAACATTCAACCTGAGGAAGGTTCTTCAGGGACCAAGTAGTTAGGATTTTTACTCTTGTGCTTTCTTAAATGTAATAAGGCCGCTGGCCATTAGTGACATCTTTTATTATTCAGTTGTTTTTGACTCGTCTTATTTTTATCAATAAAATGAGGCATTTAGCATTATAAGTTCTCCAAATTTAATTTTTCGCTAGGCTTACCTCGGGCACAATGAGGCACCCAAATTAGCAAGCGATTTATATTCCAGCACAATGTGTTTAAATATTGCAATATTATTTATCAGAATCCGCGCTAACTTTTTACCTTTTTGTTTTTTTTCTTTTATTATTTTTATTCCCCTCTCCAAAGGTTAGTTCGTGCATTCTGGCACCATCAGCGTACTCAACAAGATCCAAGGGTCCTCCACCTCCTCCTCCTCCAAGTCCTACCAGAAACAGGAACAAAGGCAAAATGGGAGATACAAGTGCTAGAAAGGAAATCGAGGAAACCTCTCAGAACGCTTCAATCACTAAGGAAACTGCTGCTCATCTTGAGCAAACTTTGCTGAGATTTCGAGAAGAATTGGAACAAGTTCGAAACCTGTCAAGTTTGTCAATCACTCTTGCCGCTGCTGATGCCAACAACCAGAACCATACTACACCACCAGCACAACCCGCTCATGCCCAAACCCGCAACACCTGCAACAACACTCCACTGCACGTTCCTAAAACACAAAATACCATAAAAGACCATAACACTCCAATCTTTGTGGACACCATGCCACATTACAGTCAGCCAATCGCCAGTACAATCGAGACAGATGACAAGAGTTCCCTTATTCAGAATTTGGCCGCTGAGATCAAGAAGTTGACTAGCCGGGTCCAAGATTTCGAAGGTAACAAAAGTGTTGAAGGGTTAAATTACGAAGATCTCTGTGTTCAGCCAGATGTTGAGCTCCCGGAAGGGTACAATCCTACCAAGTTTGAACTATTCGACGGTACAGGTGATCCCAGGGTCCATCTCAAAATGTATTGTGATAAGCCGGTAAGAGTCGGAAGGGACGAGAAGATTCGCATAAAGCTGTTCATGAGTAGTTTGAAGGGTGATGCTTTATCATGGTATATTAGCCAGGATGCAAAGAAATGGACTAGTTGATTGAACATGGCGTCTGACTTTATGGATCGGTTTAGGTTCAACACTGAGAACGCACCAGATGTGTTCTATATCCAGAATCTCAAGAAGAAGCCCACAGAGACCTTTCGCGAGTATGCTACTCGTTGGAGGTCAGAAGCTGCTAAGGTCAGACCGGCCTTGGAGGAAGAACAAATGAACAGGTTCTTCGTCCGTGCTCAGGCTCCGCAGTACTACGAGAGGCTGATGCTAATAGAGGTCCAAAAGTTCTCCGACATCATCAAGTTGGGAGAAAGAATCGAAGAAGGCATCAAAAATGGTATGGTCACTAACCTCGAGGCATTGCAAGCTACCAACAAGGCTTTACAGTCTGGTGGCTCATCAAAGAAAAAGGATGTGAATTCTGTGATGGCTGCGCAAAGGAACAACTCCCCTATGAAGTACCAAACCTATCCCTCAGCTCCACTCACATATCAACCTACCCTAAATTACCAAGCACCATCACCCACCTTCCAAATTCCATCACATGCTCCACCACCTATGTATGAACCCGCTTCACACAGATATTCCCAACCCGCACCTATATACCAGCATATAACTCCCAACCTTCTCACTACCCATCACCTTCTACCCGTCAAAACTTCCCTCGACCTAGACCAAACTTCGACCGCAAACCTCCCAAACAATATACCGCCATAGCCGAGCCAATTGACCAATTATATCAAAAACTCAAGGCAGCTGGTTACGTTACCCCTATCCCAGCCGTAACTCTAGAAAATCCTTCCCAGTAGATCAACCCAAACAAGACTTGCGCATACCATTCCAGAATGAAGGGCCATACCATCGACGAGTGTCGCTCGTTGAAAGACAAGATTCAGAACCTGATTGACAACAAGATCATTATAGCAAAGGAGCCCGCTCTTAATGTCTGCAACAACCCTCTGCCTGACCACGAGGGTAGAGGCATCCACATGATCGAGATCGAAGATGATTGGGACCCCAAGGGGTCAATAGGGTTGATAGGTGAAGGAGACGAGCCTAAGAAGCCAATAGTTACTCTCAATCCCATTGTTGTCCAGATTCAGCCCTCTGAGGGCGATGTGGTAAATGTGTTCGTACCACTCGAGTTTGAAGCACCACCTTCAAAGGCGCCAAAACCAATTGAGGTTGAGTTCGGAGTTCCAAGGGCACCTACGCCGTTTGAAGTTACTGTGTTACCTCCTAAGGCACCAATTCCAGTCTCCATGACAGACGTAACCCCATTCAAGACAAATGTTATACCTTTGAATTACACCACTAAGTCTAGAAGGAAGGGAAAGACATATACTGGGGAAGCGATTGTCGCACAGGGCATGACTAGGACAGGCAGGGTATACACCCCGAAACACTTGGCTGAGTCCAACAAGCAGGCCTCCGGGCGGGCTGTTGAAACTGTACCCGATGACCTTTGGAGGAAGGTACAGGCCAAAGAGTACTCGGTCGTCGAGCAACTGAACAAAACGCCATCACAGATTTCTATTCTGGCTCTTCTACAAAGCTCAGAGACACATAAAAACGCCTTAATAAAAGTACTGAGCGAAGCTTATGTTCCCAGCAACATAACAGGAGGCGAAATAGCAAACATGGTGGGGCAGGTACTGGAAAGCCATAAGATCACCTTCCATGAAGATGAATTACCGCCAGAAGGGCTTGGTCACAACAAAGCGTTGCACATCACTGCGCAATGCAAGGATCACTTTGTCACCGGGATTCTAGTCGACGGGGGATCCAGCCTCAACATTTGTCCTTTGGTAACTCTCAGGACATTGGGTAAGGGATTGGACGAGATCAAAGACGGGGCTATCAGTGTCAAAGCTTTTGATGGATCTCAGAGGTCCACCATTGGAGAAATTAGCTTATGCCTGCAGATGGGACCCACCTAGTTCGATGTCGAGTTCCAATAAATTGACGTACTAGCGTCCTACAATTTGTTGCTAGGACGACCCTGGATCCACGCCGCTGGGGCTGTGGCGTCAACTTTGCATCAGGCTGTAAAATTTGAATGGAATCATCAGGAAGTAATCATTCATGGCGACGGTAGCAACCCTATATATAGTCGCCAGGCCATCCCGATGATCGGAGGTAGAAGGAAAATCGGTGGAGAAACGTACCATCACATCGAGCGAGTCAACGCCAAAGACAAAGACAAGTGGTGGGATAACAAAATTGAGAGCATCCTGAATTGGAGCGGGTATGAACCCGGAAAAGGACTTGGCAAGAACCTGCAGGGTATCACCAAACCTATGAAGGTGAAGAAGCACGGTACCACTTCTGGCCTAGGGTATGAGTACACTAAGGAGGAGTTCAACCACTGGTCACCCCCATGGCACGGACCATACCATCCACTGGAGCACCCTATGCCTCAGTTGGAGCAGATTTTTCAGCCAGCCGACACTACGTACGGATCAGAGGAAGACGAGGCACTAGCAGCAATAAAGAACCTGTTTCTGGAAGATGATATGGATTGTTGTGTTATCTTCGAGGAGGAAGTGGAGGAAGGCCCTTCCATTCAATCTATGAACCAAGGAGAGCACCTCGCCAATTGGTCAATCAGGACCACCAGTGCCCAGAGAGCCTGGGGGTAGCAAGGCTAAACGACGCATATGCATCACACTTTACTTTAGTTGATTTTACTTCTCCGCATTGTCTTTACTTTTGAAAAGAGCTCTGATGTTTTAAACGATTATGAAAAAGCATTTTCTAAGTTTATCTTTACGTTTCGCTCTCATTTATTTTCTCTACCATTTACTTTATTTTAGACAGCATTACTATTACATATCTTGATGATGAACCAACGACTGTGACTTGCAACGAGACAGTGCGACAAACGGATATAGACTCAGAAGAGGATGAGATACCAGAAGAGGTTGTCAGGGAGGTCAAGAATTTTGAGAACAGGCCCAAGTCTAACTTAGACGAAACTGAGTTCATCAATTTGGGGAACGCAGAAAATGTCAAGGAAACACGTATCAGCGTACACTTGTCACCATCAGAAAAGGAAGTTTACACCAGGACAGCTAGTGTTGAAGAAGATATTTCCATATCAAGATAAAGCCAAAGGGAAATTCTCTCCTAATTGGCAGGGTCCGTATATGGTGCATCGGGTTCTAACCGGAGGAGCCCTTATTCTCGCGGAAATGGACAGAGAAGTCTGGCCGAAGCCTATCAATGCAGACGCAGTGAAGCGATACTACATTTGATCGTATGCTTTTCTTTCATGATGTATTTTGAACTACGCCTGACCTGATTCTCGTTTAAGAGGGGATACGTAGGCAGCCCTATGGGTTCGGTCACACTTTAATAAGAATCCCATTTTCCCCGCTATGGGAATTGGGGTAGAATTTTGAGGAGGACCCTCAAAATTCCGAAGTCAGTTTGTCAGCTTTCGCATCAGCCCCAACCCAGTAAACTGGGGCAGAATTTTGAGGAGGACCCTCAAAATTCTGGAGCCAATCCGCGTTCGATCGTACAGCACAGCCGTCAACAGCGCCAGCCCAGTAAACTGGGGTAGAATTTTTTAGGAGGACCCTCAGAATTTCGGAGCAAGCGAGGTTGTCGTGTGTTGAACCACGTTGCAGTTGTTGGTTCATCCCGAAATAAAATTATTCTTTTTACCTATATATACATGCACTTGCCTTATATTCACTAGGTCATGCCCGAATATCATTTGGATCGCATCGTACAGCACAGCCGTCAACAGCGCCAGCCCAGTAAACTGGGGTAGAATTTTTGAGGAGGACCCTCAGAATTTCGGAGCAAGCGAGGTTGTCGTGTGTTGAACCACGTTGCAGTTGTTGGTTCATCCCGAAATAAAATTATTCTTTTTACCTATATATACATGCACTTGCCTTATATTCACTAGGTCATGCCCGAATATCATTTGGATCGCATCGTTTAGCAATGCTACCCCAATGATACGCAACAGGAAGAGCCGGAGGATACGAACTAACCTTCCCCCTGTAAAACTCACAATTTTTCTTTGGATGCAGGAATTCTGGCAACGAATCAAAGTATATTTGCTCTTCAAAATCAAAAACCCTCCAGAGGTTCACTATCCGCACTCGACACTCCTCAGCAGTCTTAATAACCGCCCACCAGTATTCAGGCCGCAAAAGCAAAACACAACCACTTTTTAGAGTCGAAACTCTCAAAGCAATCACTCATTTCGCAAAAGTCTACTATCTACACCCATCATTTCCCAACAGTCATGATATCGCAATCATCTATCAGCTAAGAGAACTTACTACTGTTTGTTTCTTTACATTTCTGCATTGCATAAGGCTACTTGCTGCCTTTCGAGACTAAGCTCTGTCTCCATCTGCATTTTGCATAAGGCTACTCTCTGCCTTTCGAGGTTAAGCTCCACCTCTATATTGCATAAGGCTATCTATCTGCCTTCTGAAACTAAGCTCTGTCTCCATTTGCATTTTTGCATAAGGCTACTCTCTGCCTTCCGAGGTTAAGCTCTACCTCCATATTGCATAAGGCTATCTATCTGCCTTCCGAGACTAAGCTCTGTCTCCATTTGTATTTCTGCATAAGGCTTTCGAGGTTAAGCTCCACCTCCATATTGCATAAGGCTATCTATATGCCTTCCGAGACTAAGCTCTGTCTCCATTTGCATTTCTGCATAAGGCTACTCTCTGCCTTCCGAGGTTAAGCTCTACCTCCATAATTGCATAAGGCTATCTATCTGCCTTCCGAGACTAAGCTCTTTCTCCATTTGCATTTCTGCATAAGGCTACTCTCTGCCTTCCGAGGTTATGCTCTACCTCCATATTGCATAAGGCTATCTATCTGCCTTCCGAGACTAAGCTCTGTCTCCATCTGCATTATGCATAAGGCTACACTTTGCCTTCTGAGGTTAAGCTCTACCTCCATATTGCATAAGGCTATCTATCTGCCTTCCGAGACTAAGCTCTGTCTCCATCTGCATCTTGCATAAGGCCACTTTTCGGCCTTCCGAGGTTAATCTCTACCTCCATCCTGCATAAGGCTACTTATCTGCCTTTCGAGACTAAGCTCTGTCTCCATCCGCATTGCATAAGGCTATCTTCTGCCTTCCGAGGTTAAGCTCTACATCCATATTGCATAAGGCTATCTATCTGCCTTTCGAGACTAAGCTCTGTCTCCATCTTGCATGGCTGAAATATCGCCACTTTATTTAAATTCTCGCTTCGGCTGAAATATCGCCACCTGCATTCAAATTCACGCCTTGGCTGAAAAATCGCCACTCTTTGCATTCATTCGGCTAAAAGATTGCCACCTTCACATGGGCTGAAAAATCGCCAACTTATTCAAAGGCGTCATAGTTCGGAGGCACCATCTGCATAGCCCGAGAGCACCATTTCATGGCCTGCGAATCTTTATTTTATGCTTTTCATGGCCCAGGACATCATAGTCTGAGGACGTCATCCTAACCGTCCGAAGACAGCATTCATGGTCCAACGGGAACTTGCATCACGTTTAAATTACGCAAATATATACACACATCATGCACTAGCAGGTACTCCGGATGGCTCACGGCTGTCTCAGCGATCCCGCTCCAGTTCTCCGCAGCCTGTCTGATTCCAAGCACCCTCTCAAATCTGACCGTCGCGACTGTTCGTTTAAATTTCCATCGGCATATTCCGCCAATGGTTCCTGAACTACATGTGGCCTGATTCCTGTAAAACCAGGGAAATGTAGGCAACTCAGAAACCAGAGAACGGTCAAAATTCATTTACAATCACCGTTTCCGGTAAAAATTGGTCATCTTGTCTTTACCCGACAAATTTTTCATCCTCCTCGGGTAAAGAGGGGCAGCTGTTGATACCCAATTTTTTCCTATGTATTTTTATACTCAAAATACTTTCAAAATAGCATATGTATGCATATACAAGCACGCCCAAAGGCTTTGGTATTTTCCCAAATTTTTAAAGATTTTTAAAACCAATTTATGGCCTATTTTGCACTATAAAAAAAACCAATAATTATTCCCAAAACTTGTCATTTTGGCGAATAATTTATTTTATTCTCGCATTTACACAAAATATAATTTACATGATTTTTGCATAATTTTACAAGTCCATTTGGTATTTTTAAACTAAAATTGCATGAAATTGCAATTTTAGCCTATTTCTCGATTTAATAGCATTCGTAATCACAAAATCATTTCTAATATTTTTAAATTAATAGTTATGAATTGCTTATTAACTCGGTATTTTTAATTTGATTTTAAACACTATTTACTATTTTTATAAAATCAAAACGAGGAAAATTGGCTATTTAAATTGCAGTCCCTTTTTATTTCAATTGTAGCCCAAATTGCACCCTCAACTTCAACCCCAACCCGTATTCCTAGATTACCCGACCCATACCCAATTAATTTACCTGATCCATCCTTGATCTGATCTGAGCCGTTGATCAAATGAGATCAACGGCCCAGATTCTATTTCCCAAATTAAATCAAACGACCCCCCTTTGACCCCTCATTTCTCATAGAGACCGGTCTCTCTCTTGGTCTCTTCGTCTCCTCCTTCTCTCTAGAACCCTCTGGTTCCCTCCTCCTTCTCCGACGAGCTTCATCGCCTCTCCGACCATGCTCCGTCCTCACTTCTCTCGACCACCAGTCTCCATGGAGCTGTGTCTCGCTGATCTTCTCTAAGTTTTGAGGCTCTAGAGACTTCCACCATGCAAGATGGTCACTGGAATCCTTGCTTTGCTTATCTCCGGCCTTTTCTCCGATGGTTTTCAGTCCGATGGCACTATGAACGCCATTATTAACGAGTTTCACAGCCAGGTTCCTTACCTCACCGATTTATTGCAAAAAAACCCTAATTTCCGCCTAAGTCTCTCGATCTCTATCTTTTTAAAAGCATTTTTAACTTATCCTTTTGTGTTTTACAGTACCTTCTGCCTGATTCTCAAATTTTAAATGTTTTGTTCTTTTCTCAAAAGCTAGGGTTTCCGAACCCCTTTCAAAAATCACTATATCTTCTGCTTCTTCTTGAGTATTATGTGCTTATGCCTGTACTATTTGTTTATGTTTGTGTTATGAGCTTGTTTGTATGGTTGTCTGGTTAATCCGAGTTCCATGCTTTAAGTTTCTATTAGGGCTCATGTCTAGTGTTGAAACTATGATCTTCTCGCTTAGTGTTCTCTGATTTTCACACCTATTGTGTTTATAGGTCTAATTGTTATTCTAAATAATTCTATGCATCTCTTTGAATCCTTGATTATCCGTATATGATTTCCTTGGAGATGCTCCACTGATTTGAATTGTTTCCTTGATTGTGAGATGTTTTCCTTACTTAAGGATGATTCCTTGTGATTTTCCATCTCACCCGTTATTTTCCTTAACTAATTGCTTTCAAAATCAGTCTGTTTATATGCACACTATATGCTTATTTACTTTCCTTACTTGTAATTATGTTGTACCTTCCTTATTTGATGCATTTTTCTTTACTGTTTGAGCTGTGACTCCCTAATTGAAGGCAATTTGAGTTTTAATTGATTCTAATAGGTTTTCTCTCTATAATTATAATCAGTCTATATGTGTTACCTTATTTTTCACTTATTTGAAGACTATATATATTCTACCCTCTCTTTAGCATTGGAGGGGGGAATCATTTTCTGAACTCTCTCTTACACAAAAGAAGTAATTCAGTACTCTCTCTTTGTTTCACACAATCTCTCTCCCCTTGTGACTACTGGCTGTTCAACTAGCTTGAAACTCAGGCTGAGTTTCAGGCTGCTTCATTGTTCCATAGCTCTCTATATTGCTGCTCAATTCACTACTATCGCTGCACACTCTCTATATTGTTGCTCACTTCACCACTTTGCATATTATAACTCACTACTGTCCTGCATTACTTTGCCTTCAACTGGTATGTCTCCTATTTGATTTACAGCTTCAAAGCAATATGTTTTCTATGGGTATTGCACTTCCTTTTGTTTCTCGTATGTTTCTACTTATGCTTTTGTTGTTCTTGCTGCAATTAGCATGCTTCTATGTTGATTAACATGACTATCTTAATCTGGCATGCCCATTACTCCCCTTATATGTCTCGTGCATGTCTTTCCTTATCCCTTACCCCAAGTGTAGTTATCAGCATGAAGTTCTGACCTCTTTGGTTGAAACCTGCCTGATTGTTTAAGTGCTGAAGTGCTTCTCTTTGATGTTTGTGTAACTGTGTTCTCACTCATGAATTACTTGCCCCCTTCTCCTCTGCCCCTGCTTGTGCTTACCTGACATTGTATCTTCTGTTTCAAACTGCTTTCAATTCAATCTTTTGAAACTCCATCACTATCTCACTACTCTTAGAAGTTTAGGGTCAGCCACCTTAGTGTAAGCATTGCTTTGGGTACCTTGAGTACCCACTGAACTTTGATGCACAAGGCTGGTAATTCCACACTTGCACTTGTCTTGTTAATTTGTTTTGGGTGCCTGGTATTGGCCAAGGGTCCCAATGGGCCTTTAGGGAGCTTTGCCGCACCCAAACCTTGGTAAAGGTTGTGAAAACTCGAAAGAAGTGAGGATTGGAGACTTGGGCCTGGTTGAAGGCTCCCTATAGAATAGCTTCTTATTTTTCTACTCTTCGCTACTGTAATCTGATTACTTCATCTGTAATAACTTGTAATGAATAATTGGGGCTATAGTGAAATTGGGTGGGAGTATGCATGCTTGGTTAATGGGTAGAGAACATGTCTATAGGGTTTTACTTACTTATTTGTGCAATAGATATCCTGTATAGGACATGCATCTCACACGATTAGAAATCCTGTTTTAGGCTCTTTTACTTTCAGCTCGTTATTATACTCACTTTGTAATCACGATTAATTAACAACCTGTTATACAAATTGCTACTGCATTTAGGGACCATGTTTTAGGAGCTTTATGTGCATTAGACATCATGTTACTTAGGATCTTCGTTTGAGTTGTAATTGCTGAACGCCTCACTAATTTGTCTAATTTAACAACATAAGTCTGATGAACTATGCCTCCTCTCCTTAAAACTGGATTAATATGCATGCTTACCTTTCAAGTAGGCAATACATACGACGCCTAGGCAAGCATTAGAACTAATAAAATTGATTGATTTTGTTTTGCCAGTTTTCAGACTACTCCATTCCTTGTTTGCCTCGCTGAGGATTACTCTGATTTCTGTTAAAACTCCAGTCCCATTTTGACATATTCTCGGAATCAGGCATATGTTTTATCATGTCTTCTACTGGCCTGTTTGTTTGTCCAGAATCGTGCTATTTTACTACATCATTACTATATTTTGAAAGTGTTTGAATATGTCTTTTACTAATTTCTAAACTATTATATACCTACTGCCATTTTTTAGTTATACTTCTGAAAATTTCGATCAAACTTTTTGATTTCTGCCAAAACCTATCTTTAATATTCCTGCTTTTAACTCTCATTTCTTTAGACCTTAAATGTGATTGAGACGTGCTAATTATATGTCTATCCGTGGAGGGACATTTGAGCCTCTTACATGCCTTTATGTGATCCCTTACATGAAGTTTTATTTTTTTTGTATGTCGCCTAGTATTTTGACCTTCAAACCTAAAGGTTCAACCTAGTCCTTACCTTATAGGAATAATGGTCCTAAATACCCTCTAGGACTTATAGGACGGGACGGGTAATAGCAGGCAATAAGCACTCGCGACCAATCCACACGTTTAATTAACCTTTACGGGGCGGGAAGGGTAGAATATGGAGATGATGACGGTGCACTAATATCTCGTGCGAGAATGATTTCTGGGTATTGCACCAAACTGATTCATATTATATTTAAACCTAGGACCCCTTTTCTCCTTCTTTAGTTATTGATGTTTTCTTAAATTAATGTTTCTTCAACTAAGCTTTCTCCTTTTAAAATCACTTGTGTCTTTCTTCTTTCAAAATTTTTCAACTTGTTATGTGCAAACTTTTCTTGTTTATTCCTACTCTTCTTAAAGTCATAATTAAGCACGGTCGGGAACCACACTAGTGGATCTTGAGGGGTGCCTAACACCTTTCCCTAGAGATAATCTCAAGCCCTTACCCGAACTCTGGTTTATCTTTCAAAATCCTCTTTTTTTAAGTGTCCTAATGCACTATAATCATTAGGTGGCGACTCTTCAAATTCCATATCCCGATTCCTCGAAAGGGGAATAAGAGTTGTTTTGTCCATAATGTCGTACACCCGATTTCGCCTTCTTTTTGGAGGGAAAAAGGGGGGCGTCGACAGGTAGCCCGCATAACAATCCATAAAAGAAACAATCTCATGTTTGGCACAATTATCGATCAATATATGGATGTTCGGCAGTGGGAAGTTATCCTTAGGACTTTCCTTGTTGAGGTTTCGATAATCAACACACACCCTGGTCTTGCCATCCTTCTTCGGCACAGGCACTACATTGGCTAACCAAGTGGGATATTGAGTGACCCGAATGACCTTGGCCTCAAACTGTTTGGTGACCTCTTCCTTAATTTTTACACTCATATCAGTTTTAAATTTCCTCAGCTTCTGATTGACAGATGGGAATGCCAGATCAGTGGGCAATTTGTGAACCACCAAACCAGTGCTTAGACCTGGCATGTCGTCATAGGACCATGCAAAAATATCTTTATACTCGAACAGTATTTTAATTATCTCCTCTTTAAGTCGTGGTTCAAGATGGACACTTATTTTAGTTTCCCGGACATTATCTTGGTCCCCTAAATTGATTGCTTCTGTATCACTCACGTTAAGCTTGGGTTTTTATTCAAAATGGCTTAATTCTTTACTAATCTCTTCAAAGGCTTATCCTCGTCATATTCTGATTCAACATCACACTCTATTCCTTGAATTACTATTTCAGGATTAGATTGGCTTTTAAGACTGGGCCGGAGATTCCGCATGCATGTCATATCATTGAGGCCAGCATAAAAAGAATTGAACAAGGAAGAAAGGAAAACAAAAATAAAACTATCTGGAAGAAAGGAAAAGAGAAATTGCATTTCATTGAAATTAAAGACAATGGGTTTTATAAATCCAAACGGGCGGAACATAGAATCAGAATTACAACCCTGGGATAATCCAGATAAATTGAAAGAAAATCAAAGCAAACTACCAAAACTCCCTCCTGGTGGGGAGAGGAGTAGCTTCCCAATTGTTAATCTTTGCACCAGACCCAACAAATTGCACATCCACCTTTCTAGAACCCTCTCCAGCATCCAACACGTTCACATCGGCGAATATCTTCTCGAACCTCTCCATCAAATATTCATCCACATCAACCACCAAAATGGGAACCGCCGTCACTGGGCGCTTTCTGGTACCAGGCCTGACAAATGATCGGGAAAGACGTGGGACTGGCTTTGGAAGGTCCCATGCTCTCTGTTTCATTTTTCTAGCTCTTCTCACGTCTGCGATTGTGGGCTTGAACCCTAGACCAAATGTATCCAAGTTTTTAGGAAGAGAAACCGGTTGTACGATACCTTGTAGAGATGCGCCCAAACCTCTGCCCGGTACAAAACCATTTTGCAACATTTCAACGGCTACCATGACTGATGCAGCAGCTACCCTTGGAGTCGGCATGCACTTCCCTTCAGGGATTTTCTCTACCGATACCATGTCAACAACCTGATAAACTCATGGCCCCTTGTCATCTTCAAACTCTATGAATGGAACAATGGCATCCCTGGGAACACACAAATTATCTTCGCCATGCACAACAATTTCCTGTCTATCCCATTCAAACTTAACCATTTGATGCAGAGTGGACGGGACCGCTTTGGTAGCATGAATCCAGGGTCGTCCTAACAGCGGATTGTTAGAAACATCCACATCGAGTACCTGGAATTCCGTAGTAAATTCAACTGGCCCTATTGTAAGCTCGACCACTATGTCCCCGGCCGAATCTTTTCCTCCCCGGTCGAATCCCCAAACGCAGATACTATTCTTGCGAATTCTTTCATCATCCACCTTCAACTTGTTTAGAATGGTAAGAGGGCAAATATTTGCACTGGAACCATTGTCAACAAGTACTCGAGTAACCACGGAATTTTCGCATTTCACCGTCAGATAGAGGGCTCTATTGTGCTCGGTACTCTCCACGTGCAACTCATCATCAGGAAAAGTGACTCTGTTTACCTCAAATATCTTGTTAGCTATCTTTTCCAAGTGTTTTACTAAGATTTTGTCAGGAACGTGGGGTTCGTTCAAGATTTTCATCAAAGCCCGACGGTGTTCGTCTGAATGGATCAATAATGACAAGAGCGAGATCTGAGTTGGTGTCTTCCTTAACTGCTCCACAATGGAATAGTCTAGTACTTTCATCTTTCTCAGAAATTCTTCTACTTCTTCCTCGATCACCGCTTTCTTCACGAACACTGGATTATCTTTTGAGGTCTTAGCTTTTCTCAACTCTTCGAGGGCAAAGCATCTCCCCGATCGAGTCAAACCATGAGTCTCACACACTTTTTCTTTAACCTCTTTCCCCTTGTAAGTCACTGTCACTCGTTCATAATTCCATGGGACTGCCTTTTTGTTGACTATGGGTAATTGAGTTACCGTTTTGATAATGACAGGATCTGTGCAGGCACCCTTCATAATTACCATAGGCTTGTTCGTCACTCCTGGCACAACCACTTTTTCTCTTTCATGTTTTCCTGCAACGTCACTTGAGGACCCCTTCTTGACCTCCACAAATGGTTCATTATTTTCCCCGTTCAACTTGATCATAGACTTCTCACTTGTTGACTTTTTAAATGGCTTCGCTTCACTAGCCCGAGTATTCATGACGGTTTGCGAAGGCTTTTTATGCTCCCCTCCTTTATGCACTATCTCAATCATATCAGTCTCATGATTGGCCGGCAATGTGTTCTGGTTGATGTTGGGTGCCTCCGGGGCTTGGACCTCAATCCGATTAGTGTCAATGAGCTCTTGAATAGCTGTTTTCAATTTCCAACATTTCTATATGTAGTGACCCGGGGTCCCTGAACAATATTCGCAACTCACCGAGCGGTCAAGATTTCTGGGAGGGGGATTCGGCAGTTTAGCCTCGATAGGATTCAACATACCCAACTGTCTCAGTCGATGGAATAGACTAGCATATGATTCTCCCAAAGGAGTGAATGTCTTCTGTTTCTGCAACCTCTCATTCTTAAAGGCTTGATTTGGCCGGAAATATGTTCTAGAGGGATTTCTGTAGGCTCTCGGGGGTGGATGGGCATTTTGTGGAGTCAGGTATGGACTTTGTGGAGCTGGCACACGCCATTGTGCATGAGCAGGAGGTTGGGTATAGGTTTGTGCGTGATGGACGGAAAAATGGGGATCGGGCGGTGGGTAGTAGTGTTGTGGTGGAGTATATGGAGTATGGGGGTAAGTTTGGTGGTAGGGTCGAGGCCAGTTGTAGTAACGTGGAAGGTTCCTAGATCCAACCCAAGCTCCCGACTCAATTGTAGCAACATCTTCTTTCTTCTTCTTCCCGAGTACGCCTCCCGTACCATTTTGAATGGCCAGGGTGGTTGCTTTGATCGCTGAATAACTCATGATCTTGTTGTACTTGAGTCCCTCCTCAACCATGCCTCCCATTTTTACAACTTCTTTAAAGGACTTGCCCACTGCTGACACCAAGTGACCAAAATAAGTGGGTTCCAAAGCCTGCAAGAAATAATCAACCATCTCACTTTCTTTCATCGGAGGTTCAACCCTCGCTGCTTGCTCTCTCCAACGGAATCCATATTCCCTAAAGCTCTTACCGGGCTTCTTCTCAATCTTTGTCAATGAAAGACGGTCTGGGATAATTTCGAGGTTGTACTGAAAATGGCAGGCAAAAGCTTGGGCCAAATCGTCCCATGTGTACCACCTGCTGTGATCTTGTCTGGTATACCATTCTAATGCCGAGCCACTCAAACTTTGGCTGAAATATGCCATCAGCAATTCATCTCTTCCACCTGCTCCTCTCATCTTGCTATAAGATCCTCTTAAGTGTGCTACTGGGTCACCATGCCCGTCGTACATATCAAACTTGGGCATTTTGAACCCTGCTGGCAACTGAACATCTGGGAACAGACATAAATCCTTATAGGCCACACTTATTTGACCTCCCAACCCCCTCATATCTCTGAACGATTGTTCTAAGCTTTTGACCTTTCTGATCATCTCTTCATGCTCGGGATTTTTAGGTGGCTTCTCGGTCTCTACCGGGAGATCAAGATGAGGGGTGTAAGAATATGGTTCTGGAACTTTTAAGGTGGGTTCAGGGGGATAGTACTGGTTGTCGTGAGTTTGGAACAGAGGTTCACTGGAGGATCGGTGTAATGTAGCAGGTAGAGGTACCACAAAAACGGGTGTAACTGGTGGGGGAGGGTATGGGACTTGTTTGGGTGGTGGAGCTTGAGAAGTATGGGAAGTGGCGCCATAGCATTGTTGGTAGAGGGGAAAGGCTGGAGATGAGTTCACAATGAGAGGCTCCGGAGGTTGGGCTGATGGTGGGATATAAGCAGGGTTGGCGGGATAAACTGGTGGTGGATGCCCCTTTGCCCAGGCTTGGTACATTTCAGCCATCTGATGCTTTAACTTATACATCTCTTCCTTCATTGCATTAACATCTAGTTCTTCCACTTCTTTCGACGGGTCAACAATACTTGTCTCCGGTTCTTGGTTGGCCATATTCAGCGTGTCTTTTGATCGGGTGTTGTATGAGTGAGTTGCCAGAATGCCAATCAACTAACCACCTACCTGGACTTAATACATCAAACAACAACCTTGTTAGCGATTAGACTTTAACATATTGGTAACCGCACATTGGGCATGAATGCACCTAAACAATTAACCATCTCTATTATATATTTGATCGGTTGCATGCGTCATCCCGACCTTTTCTTACTTTCAATTGCAAACTTCCCCCTTTTTCTTTTATTTTTCTTTTCCTTCCTTTCACTTTTGCCTCTGTTCTCGCTTTGTTTTTATTCTCTCTTGATTTCTTATTTTCTCTCTTTTCTTTCTTGTTTTTCCGCTCTTTTTCTTTTCTTTACTTTCTTGTTTTTTCCTCTTATTTTCTTTCTCTCTTTCTCATTTGGTTACGGTCGAATCCTATAGAGATTGCCTACGTATCATGACCCCGCATGAATCAGACCAAGCGTAGTTCTTGGAGATAAAAATAATAAAACATTTTTGGAATTTTCAAATTTTTTCATATTAAGACTCGGAAATAGACTTAAACGAAAACTAACAGACTCTGATGAACGACGAAATACAAAGTCGAAAAACAAACAACCCGCATACTCTAATAAAAGAAATACAGACTCCGAGACAAACTGGCAGACTTTAACGGAAAGAAAATACAAACTCAAGAAATCACGAATACATCAGTGCCTCAATTGCCCCCGGGACCCGCGGGGCATCATTCGGCCTCGCCGCGGGCCGACTCGCTAAATCCCCTTGGAGGTGGTAGAGATTTTCCATTACCCGATGAACAAAAATCATCACAGTAGCGAAGAACATAGATCTAGTCATATCCTCACAGCTACTGCACTTCATCGTGATGTAGTTGGCAACCCTTTTGACTCGCTCTCTTATGATGTCCTTCTCTTGCAACAAACGCCCAATCTGTTCGGTTCTAGCTTCCAAAGTTTGTTCAACTACCTGGTTTTGCTCTTGGAGTTGTTGCAAGTCTCTTTGTAGCTGTGCCATTAAGGTGTAACAATGTTCTCTTTCAGCCTTAAAATTTTTGGTTTGTTTAGCCATTTCACCCTCGAGGTTGCCAATTGCCTTTTTCCAACCTGTGACCCCTTTTTCATATCTTTCTTTCATCTGTTGAACGAAAGTTGCACTCCTTTCGGCGCTTTTAGCCAACCTTGCATGTGCTTTTGCTAGTTCAGACTCAGCTTTCTGCAGGTCATCTTCATAGTCACGCACCTTTTGAGTAAGGTTATAAATGAGCCTTTCATCTTTCCTGCTTCGGCCTAGGTTCTCGGCTTCAATTTTCAACTATCGAACCTGAGCTCTGAGAGCTTCATTTTCTCGCACCAATCTTCTCCTCTCATTTTCGGCCTCTTGTGCCTATAAATCATTGTTGAAGGTGACATTTCTCTACTCTTCTCGTAGATCATGGATGGTGGCCTTATATTCCTTTTCCTTCTCCCCCCAAGCTAACCTCTCTTGAATTTTATCATCAAAGGCTTGAACATGAGGCCTTTTGGCGGGCCTCTCAGGCTCTGGCTCATTAATTACATAAGACATTTTCTCAAACCAAGCAGCATAATTTGGATCTACTTCCCCCTTGGCGATGTCTGGCACCTGGGTGCCATTTTTTAGATACCGGCAGCTATTCCAATCCTGCTGAACTACAGCCTCAGGCAATGCAGCTTCTGGATGTAACTCTATGACCTAGGTGCTTAGATCTTCATCTTCGGGCACAATCTGATACCTCCCCAATTGCCTCAAGACCCTCTGCGGTGCATATGGCTGAATACTCCTTACGCCCATTAACCTCAAGTAGCCTTTGGTAGCAGTCATATAGATGGCTTCTGTCCTTGGGAGCCATCCTATAGTCCACTCGACCTGACCTGCGTTAAGAACTTTCAAGTGATAGACCCATGCTTCAAACCCTTCTGGTGCATTGTAATCGTTTACCCTCTCCTCGTAACTAGTGATGAAGTTATTCGGGCTCGAACCATAACTCGTGAATCTGGGATGATGGCGAAGGTGCTCGATCAACCACATTTGCATAAGGATACTACAACCTTCAAAAAATTGAGCCCATGCTTTGCATAAAGTCAATGCTCGATAAATATCCGCCAGCACCAATGGGGCAAGTGTATGATCTTCCTTGGTAGTGAGGATTTGTTCAATTCTAGCCATACTAATATCCACCGTCCCTTTCTCATTTGGAAAAACCATGATCCCCAAGAATGCCACAATAAATGCGAACCGGCGATGAATTTGCCAAAGGCCCTTGTCTTGTTTGTTGCTCAGACCCTTTTCATGCATTTCAAAACCAGCAGAGTGCTCGAACCTGAAGTATAAGAAATTGAAAGCGCAACACCCATTGCTCACACATTCTTTATTAGTCTGTTTACTGATATTCAGGAGGTCAAATAACTTGTGCACCGATGGAGCCCTTGGAAATATAAGTTGTTGCTTCCTCAAATACCGTCCGAATTCAATGTACCCGGCTATCTCCTCCAAAGTAGGGGTGATCTTAAAATTCGAGAAATGAAAGACATTGTGGATAAGACCCCAGAAAGTTACCAAAGCCTTGATAAGATCGTCTCATGGTTTGATCTCAAAAATATTTATAAGAGCACCCAATTGCTTTTTCACCCATTTCTGACCATCTTCATCTAGATCATTCCACCACATACGCAAGTGCAACTGAGCATGTTCCCTGACCACTTCTGGCGGATCCTGGATGGTATTCATTTTGTTCCTGTGGAAGGTTAAGGTTAGGGTTGACTCGAGTGGACCCTTTTGTAAACAGGTTTTTGAAGAAGAAAAGA
The DNA here is from genome assembly GCF_000393655.2 of Nicotiana sylvestris. NCBI lineage: Eukaryota > Viridiplantae > Streptophyta > Magnoliopsida > Solanales > Solanaceae > Nicotiana > Nicotiana sylvestris. The sequence goes on along the minus strand of NC_091062.1, from coordinate 82,929,091 downwards.
AAAAAAAGAGAAAAGAAAAGAAGAAAAGAAAAAAAACAAATCAAAGGACCATGATTTCTTCCCCTATATGCCAATTTAAGCCAAGTGACTGTTTTTGCAAATGCGGCCCCTTCCCAATTTCACATGAATTTTGTGGCCGGGGGGGGGGATTATTTTATGACCCTTCACAAACTTGTCCATTCTTTTACGAAAATAGCCTTTTGACAACTGTAAAATTCTCTGAGGCTATCTCGGCAAGAACGGTTTAAGACATTGCCGAAGCTGGATCGGCTTATTTTGATCAAGAATCCAAACTACATTCACTCGACCACCGACTTTCTTTTCTTGTTTTTCTTTCTTTTTTTTCAAAATAAGGCCGAACCTTATGTAGGTTGCCTACGTTTCCCACATCCAGTGAGAACCAGACCTGCGTAGTTCGATCAGTTTTGACGCATTTGGAAGAACACGGTTTTTGACTCTTTTGAAATAACTTTCTTTTCTGAAAAATTTTGCAGAGCTTCGGGACGTTTTTCAAATACCGGGGTTTTCTTTAGAATCGGGCTTTATTTCCTTCCCTACATCACTCTTGGTTTTTCTTTTTGCTTTATTTTCCCTAGCCGGTCAGCATGCAAGCCCAAACAAATAAATGTACACGTAGCACATAAAATGCATCAGGATGGTCTATTGTTTCGGGCACACCTGTCCTAGACGGACCTAACCCCTGTGTTGAGTCCCCTAAGTCAAATGCACATGATGCAAACAAACGCTCCTATTAGGGATCCGACATGAAGCTGTGTTTTTCTAGGTTTAACTCCTGGGTTTTGGTCTAGACTTGGGTATCCGAGCGGACAACTGGGGCCGAAGAGGGGGCGACGCACCGGGAGCACTGAAGTCTACCCGGCCTTGTCGCTTGCCCAGCCTCGTTCTATTTGGTATAATTTCTACAAAAAAAGTGGGCCACGCGAACGTGTGCACCATTTTCAGAAGACACAGAGAGGTGGCTAAGAAAATATTTATATACAATTCAAATAATAATAAAGCAGTAAACAAATAAGATTTATCACAAAAGATTCACATAATACAGTAATATTAACAATAAATGAAGCCAAGTAAAAATCATTAACAAGCTCGAATTCTTGAACCCTGAACCAGAGATTCTGGGTTCGATCCCTAGTAGAGTCGCCAAAGCTGTCACACCTCCTTTTTACCTACACCCTGTAAAGGGGTATATAAGGGGTTTTTTCCAATTTAAGTGACAATCGAAACGGGATTATTTTGAAATTCAGAGTCACCACTTGGGATAATTTATGGTGTCTCAAGTCACCGGTTTAAAATCCCAAATCGAGGAAATTGACTCTGTTCTACAGTCCGCCAACACAGAAATTCGGGTAAGGAATTCTGTTAACTCGGGAGAAGGTGTTAGGCACTCCGGAGTTCCGTGGTTCTAGCACGGTCTCTTTGATCATACTTGGCTTATTAAAATTATTTAATTACTTATTTTAGAACCCATGTGCTTTTACCTCTTTTAATTAAGAAAACATCTTGAAACAAGTCACGCGTACGTGTACTTGTTTGTTTGGCGTGTTAAGAGACGTGTCACGCGAACGTGTCCACAATTAATGACACTTTATTATTATTAAGATAATTTAGTCGAAGTTGCGCGAACGCATACTCCGAATTAGTCTTTTTAAAATCGTAATTATGTTACGCGAACGTATACACAATCACGGTGGTATATTAAATGGGCCTAAAGCAAACTACAAACATTTGTTGTTTACATCTAATTCACAAGAATTAATAGAGGGCCGTGTATTTTAAGGTTTTATCCGGCATGGTGCACCTCAATTTCAATTTTAAAAAGGGAAATTCAGACTAAATTTTGGAGGTCCATAAGCTATTTGTGTTATCTAGTATGGCTCATCTCAATTTAATTACGGCAACTAATTGAATTAATGTGATTTAAGGCCGAGACACGTGATCACTAGAGGAAGGGAAAGGGCCGTTGGGATTTCAGGAATTGGACCGCCCCTGCTTGTGAAACATTAATATCAATAATTAAACAACAAAAGCTTAACAAGGACCAGGCCCAAAAGTTAGCTAGGCCCAAAAACCTGATTGGCGCATGACTAGTTGGTATACATAGAACCCAGAAATGCAGCACACACAAATGATCATTATTTTCTAAAAGAAAAGACTAAACACTGAACAAGGATAAGAATTCACATCCCAATTTAAAATAGGATAAATTATAAACATACTACATGAAGTTCGAATCCCAATTATGACCTTGCCAACGACAATGAAAGCCTTACATAACTTAGAGAGATTTGTAACTTGTCAAACCATAAACTCACTGTTTGAATCATAGTTCTTCAAGAACACAAATGCATCCCTTGAATTCCAAAACAAGTGATGAAAGACTAAGATATAAAAACTCAGATTAGAAATAGACCTTGACTATCTCAAAACTCTGATTGAAGATGGCATACCATGATATAAAAAAAACTCAGGTTCTAAAACGAAAACTAAGATAAGCCTGAAGACAAAATTAAACTAGATCTTAAAAAAAAAACAAGAAACATGTCCAAATTCCTGATGTAAGCGAGCAGCCATGCATACGAATCAAGTTCAGACACTATAGTATTGTCCCTCAGCCCGACTTGCATAAGAGATCCATATTACAACAGACTTGATAACTCATCTAATACACATTTAAAAAAATCCGGAACAGCCTGAATCACGCCATATTTATACAGTTTTGAATCCAAATCTTAAACAAAAATGAGCAACACATAATGACTGCATCCCAAAGGCTTCATCCAATTTGGCAACCAACATATGATGCACTGAATATCAGTTTTCTAGTTACATATTTAAAAAACAAGAGACAGAATTCGAAGATAAAACCAAAAGAGCTAACTAAGACCACAGATGCTATGGCTATGAATCACAGCCCTTGATTTTCAATTTTTAATTCCGAAGTCCAACTTCTACATTAAGTAAAGTGTAGAAACATGTACCTGAAGATGGAAAGAAACAGAAGGTGAAGTATCAGCAGTAATTTAGTATAAGGCAGCAACAGAAATAACTAGTGAAACCAGTTTCCAACCCAGAAATGTTGTGCAGTACTCCAAAGATAATAATTTCAATTGAACAAGAGTCTAGCAGACTACGAACCAAACTTTTAAACTAAACTCAAGCCATTTCCAACCCCAGGTGAATCAGAATTTGTTTCAAAAAAAAAATCGAAGACTTTAACATTCATAGATGAAATGCAATGGAACAGTGATTATATTGGAATTTTTAGCTGTTTTTGTTTTCTGAATTTTCAACTCCACAAATCACTCTTGGGTCTGCCTTGAAAGGCAAGAAATGGTGCCTTTATAGGCAAGTTACTAGGGCAGCCTTGCAGATTTATTTTTTTACCTTTTTAGTCCCTTTTTAAATCTTCTTTTAGCTTAAAAGTCCTCACTTATTGGCTTGCTACTCAAGTTATATTGTTAAAAGTCTGAAATTCACAGAGAAACACTCACTAGAAACTTCAAAATCAGTTACACTAAAGATTCATTATGCCAATTCCCTAGACCACCCCCACCTAGACTTCCGAAGTTGCCCCTGAACCCCTGTTAATATACTAGACAGACCGAATGGGCCATGGGTCAATTTGACCCAACTGTTCAGCCCCAAATGAGCCGGAATAGACCCAAAACCCAACCCTGAAGATCAAAAATTTATTCGGCCCAACTAGCAATTATCTAATTAACAAGTTGTAAACACCAAATAACACATGACAATTAAAACTTTAGCCTAAATGATTTACTAACTAAACTTAACCAAACCAACAGTTTTAAAACTAATCTGATTACAGCCTAACTATACTAACTAAAAACAAGACTCCAATTACCCATGCATGAATAAATAAACTCCGGAACAAATGAAGAATGATTCAAGAATAGGAGAAGAGACAGAAACCCGAAAAACAAATGGAGAGCAGAGTAAACCAAGAGAAGAAAAGAAGAATACCTAAGAAAGGTTCAGAAAATGAAAGAGGGGGCCTGGGTCTTCAGATCCTCGGATTTTCTGGACAAATCTGATGTTAATCGTGCGTTCTTACGAAGAATACACGAATAAAATCGGATTCGACACAAAATTTCACCAAAACTTGACTTGGGATTTCTGGGGTTCATTTCTGATCTAAGATTCGAGGAACTAGGGCAATATTCGAGGGTAATGGAGTATGGATTTGGAAACAGGGGACGATGGGGGTTGTCCGGTCGAAATTTGGATGGATTTGGAAGTTCTCCGCCGCCGTGAGGCGATTTCGGGACGGCGGAGCCACGGTGGAAATGGGCGGTGATTTCAGAGAGGGGATTAGGCTTTGGGCTCAGGAGATGGGGGTGTCTGAGGGTTCAGACACTTTTATACGGGGGGAAGGGCCAGTTCTGGTCTGTTGGATCTTGGCACGATCAACGGCTCAGATCAAAGCTTAACGAAACGACGCCGTTTGGGGGGGGGACCGGACCGGGGTTGGACGCGGGTTTGGACTGGGTAAAGGGTTTAGACGGGTTCCTGGTGCTGGGGATTTGGGCTTGGGGTAAATTTGGCCCAGAACTGAATTTGTTGTTATTCCCCTTTCCTTTTCATTTTTAATTTTTTTAATTTTATTTTTATTTTTCTTCTAATTTCATTTTAAATTAAGATTAAAAATAAACCTATATTAATCACTAATCAGATTATCCTATTACATTAATTAACTCTAAACAACATTTACCACAAATAATTTAAAACCAAATCCAAGGAAAAACTATCAAAATTCGAAATTAAAATTAAAGTTGCAAAATAAACTATTTTTGTGATTTTTCCCCATTTTTATAAAAACACTAATTTGTTAATTAATCCGAAAATGTAGAATTAAATCCTAAATGCAGATGCAGCATATATTTTATTTATTTATTTGTATTTTTTACTAATTAAAATGCACAAACGAAAATGCAAACAATTATCCGAAAATGCCACGAAAATCCACAAACTTGCAAACTCTGAAAGAAATTATTTTGTTTTGAATTTATGGGAGTAATTCATATAGGTTAAAATCACGTGCTCACAACCATCGTGATGCATCTTATGTGCTACATGTTGCATTTATTCAAGGGAAAAAGGGTCATTTGGCGGACCAATGATAGCTGAGGGTAAATGAAGAAATGAAAAAAAACAATGAAAAAAGAAAGAAGAAAGAAAAAAAAGAGAGGGTGAAATGTGAAGATAAAGCGAGTGGGGCCCGATTATGTTTTCTGTCATATTCTTGTTAAAAAAAGAGAGCTTGAAAATTCAAAAAAAAAAAATATTTTGCAGTTTTTCATCATTTTCCATAAATCAAAAAGTCAAAAAAAAAGAAAAAAAATCCAAAAAGAAGTTACATGTCTCATCATTTTTTTTTTAAAAAAAGACAAAAATATATTTTCTCTAAATTAGTTATTTTTTTTAATTCTCTCCCGTATCCAATCTGCCCCGAACTACGCATACTTGATTCTCGTCTTTCGGGGCGTGATACGTAGGCAACCCACATAGGGTCCGGTCGTCCTAGTAAATCTTAGGTTTCTGGCTTTGCGAGGTCTTAGCCAAATTTTGCACTTCTAGCCACCTTGTGGCCAAATAAGCCATTTTGCAAAATAACCTCAATCATGTCTTAGGGAATGTTATTGTCTCACATAGTATTTGTTTAAGTTTTCTTATACAGGTGTGGATTTACTTACCAGAGTTTGAGCATGACAGATACCTTAGGATCACTGCATTCAGGAGCTGCTCGAGGAGCCATTTTATATTTTTTAGTCTATTGTTCATGTTTTACTTTCTAGTCATGTATGTATTTAGTCTTTTAGGTGATGTTAGAGTTTGTAATAATCTAGTTAAGTTTGCCCAGTCTTTTGTTATTGTATTTCTTATTTTGTATTTGGAAATGTGTTACAAGTCAAAAAAAATAATTCTTTTAGTACCTCTTTAAATGGTTTTCTTTAAGGTATTAATTCCAAAAATCCAAAAAGATTTTCTTTTGAGGTTGTTATTTGAAAATTAATGAAAAATAAAAAAAAATATTTTACAAAAACTTTAGGACATTGTACATAGAAGAAATAAGATACCTTATCTTCTGTTTATTTTTAAAATTTCTCCTTTAGGTAATTAAAAATTGAAATCCAAAAACAGTTTTTATCTTTTTCATTTCTCGCTATGAAGTTTTTCTTCATGGATATTAAATGAAAATTCAGAAAAAAAAAGAGTCAAAAAAATATATCTTTGTTTTCTAGGATTTTTCCTTAATAGAATATTTGTTTCCAAAAGAAAAGAAAAAGAAAAGTCTGTTAAGCTTGAGTTTAGAATAGGTTATAGAACATTAAGTCTAGAAAATTCAAAAAAAAAAAGGTTTTGATTCTTTTTCTCTTTTCTCATCGGATTAGTCATTAAGGTAAAAAAAAAAAGACAAAAAAGAGGAGAATGTTAGTTTGTTTCCTTTATTCCTGATTTTCCAGAACTACGCAAAGGTCTGATTCATGCGGCGCCATGATACGTAGGCAACCTACATAGGGTTCGATCGAATCATTTTGTTATTATTAAAAGAAATAAAAAAGAGAAAAAAAAGGGAAAAAAAAGAATAGAAAAAAGAGGTGAAATTGTGGGATGTGAGATATGAGAAAAAGAAAGGGTGATGATTTTAAAAAAAAGAAATGAAGGAAAATGGGCAAGTCAACAAGTGCTAGAAAAGCAAATAAAAGAGAGGTTGAGATGAACAAATTGGGATGATGCCAACTGACCTTTGTACCCTCGAAGTCATTTTAGAACCGATAACTGTGGGTAGGTGAATTGCACATAAAGTGAGATTATCTTATGTTAAATGCCCTAACGCTAACGTGATGGCTTCATTTTGTTATATTCATATCAGAAGGGTGGTTGGTTTGTGGTTTTAAAGTGGTAGCTCTTCTTTACAACATAAAGTCAAAAGGCAAAGGCAGAAAACAACAGAACTGAGTTGGTTGATATTAGCGCTCGAAAGCAGTTGGTTGAACAGGACAATGGGTTGGTTGAAGAGGTAAAGATGTTAAAACAACACATGGCTGACATGTATCGGGCTTGGATGACTGGGAAGGCACTACCTCCGCCACCTCCTAGCTTCCTAAATGCTACCCTTACCCAAACACATGTCACAGTGCCAGATAATCCCCCATACTCTCCAGATCCACCCGCTTATCATGGCTTTCCCAACCACCCTAGTAGCTCCATCACTCATCTTCCAATTACCTTTCCCAAAAATTGTCCTCCTATCTTATCCACCATTTCCAACAATGAGCACCCACTCAAAGCTCACGATGCCCAATATTACCCCTCAGAGGTTGCCCACAAGGTTCCCAACTCATACAAGCAGTACCCGCGAGATGAGCCTCATGTTGAAAATGAAAAGTTCACAATAAGAAAAGGGCGAGAGGAGATACCCAGAAGGCTGAAAGACATAGAACAATCCTTAAATAACAAGCAAGGAATGGGAGACCGGGGTAGTATGTCTTACAAAGAATTGTCTATGTACCCCGACGTTCGTCTGCCTGCGGGGTTTAAAGTGCCAAAGTTTAACTTGTATGATGGGTATGGAGATCCGGTAGCCCATTTGAGAAATTATTGCAGTGAAATGAGAAGCGTTGGCGAGAAAGATGATTTGTTGATAGCATATTTCAGTGAGAGCCTGACTGGGGCAGCTTTGGAATGGCATAATCGTCAAGATGTTGGTAAGTGGCCTACATTAGGTGACAGGGCTCAAGATTTTGTTCGACATTTTCAATACAAATCAATCGTTACCTCAGGCCGCTCTTCCCTATCTAAAATGGAAAAGAAGTTGGAGGAAAGCTTTAGAGAGTTTGGGCTCAGATGGAGGGAGCAAGCTGCCAGAGTCAATACCCCGATTGGTGAAGAAGAAATGGTTGAGCTTTTCCTACAAGAACAAGGGCCCACCTACTTCAGTCATTTAATCCCGGCCTTGAGGAAGCCCTTCAATGATGTGTTAAAAATGGGGGAGCTAGTAGAAGAGGGAATCAAGTCAGGCAAAATCATGAGTTGTTCGAAAAACATTCAGAACATCCCAGTAAGTTTGGGTGGAAGAAAGAGAAACAGAGAAGATGATCCAATGGGCTTTCCCGATCAACACTTCCAGCCTTGACATCGTCCCCGTGGATATCCTTATGCACCAGATGATCCTCCCCAATGCCACTTCTCTCCACAGAACTCCCAAAGTCGTACATCACTCTCCCAGTACCCAGCTCCACAAAATGCCTATCTACCCCTACGAGCCTACCGAAAACCCCCTGGATCAGGTTTCTGGCCCAATCAAGCCTTTAAGAACGAGAGGTTACGGAAGAAGAAGACCTTCACTCCATTGGAAGAGTCATATGCTAGTCTGTTCCAGAGGCTAAGGATATTAGACATGTTGAAGCCGACCCAGATAAAAATGCCAGACCCTCTTCCAAAGAAGTTTGATTTTTCTCAAAGGTGCGTATATTGGTCGGATGCCCCGGGGCATGACATAGAGAAGTTTTGGAATCTGAAGAACAAAATTCAGAAGCTTATTGATGCAGGCAACATTGTCGTGCAAAATCCAGATGCAGCAGACACTAGCCAAAGTCTGTCACATATGCATAATGAGACACATATGGTGGGTATGATTTATTTTTAAAAGGAATGTGAGAATTCTTATGGGATCCTTGGAGGTCCACGTGCTACAAAGCTTCCAGCGCTATCAGAGGTTGATCCTAAGAATGAGCAGGCAAAGGGAACCCAAATACAATCGGTTCAGAACAATGTGATAGAGGCTTGTGAAGGTCCTAGCATTGTTGATGAAGAAGTCATTGGCTAATATGTTGAGTTTGATGATTGGAAAGACGCTCTTTTCTTGGTTTGCCAGGAAGGAGTTTTGGTGGTTTATTTTGTTATCATTATGTTGCCTGGCTTATTTCAGGGTTGTAATCCGGATATTGTCTTGTGACTCAAACTCTTCTATCCTTTTATTTTGCTTAGTTTGTTTGGTCATAATAGCCCGTTTAGTGTTTTCTGGGTTTGTTCTAGGTTTGTAGCCCCAGTTTGGTTTGTTTGTTTTGTTGTCCAAACCCTTTCACCATCTGTCTAATGCAATTTTCTGTTTTATGTGATTTCTAGTCATTTTCGTTTAGTTCTCTTTTCTTTTTATAGTTCTTTTCCTGTTGACTCTAGTGACATGACATGCACGCGTAACTCTCAGCCTGGTTTTAAAAGTCAGTTTAATCACAAAGCAATGAAACAATGCTGAAGATGTAGGGACATTTGAGGGAAATAAGTAAAGGCATTTTGAGATCACTTCAAGCCCGAATTGTGTGAAACTGGGGCAGGTAGAACATAAACATACACTATTGGAATGCATCATGCTACATCGGGTGAAGATAATGGCAAGTTTGCCCCAAATTTGTAGGGAGTCATTCGCGGTAATGAGAGTGAGGGCGTTGTCCAATGGGGCTTGGTAATTAACAAATGTAGAAGGCGAATGCGTGGATATGGTTATCAAGTCTAGTGCAATCAAAAGATGTTACAAATGTTTTCCTTGGTTCGTTTAAATTGTGTAGTTTGCACTTGGCATGTTTTGGAGATTGGAATGACGAAGGCATTCTGTTCTACTATCTAAACACTTTATCCATCATTACCCATTTGAGCCTTATTTATTTTCTTTCATACCCCTCTTTCAGAATCAGTAGCAAAGATCAGAAACGCAAGCGTGAAAGATGAGTAAAGAAAAAAGAGAAAAGAAAAAGAATGAAAAGAGAAAGAATAAAAAGAAGAAGAAAGAGAAAAGAAAAAAGAAAAAAAAAGAAGAAAAAAGAGAGAAGAAAAACAACAACAAAAAGAAAAAGAAGGAAAGAAGAGAAAAGAAAAAGAAAAGAAAAATCACAACAAACAAAGTAATTCTTATAACATGAACTACGTTCGACGATTCCTTTTAAGGATACGTAGGCAGCCTCACGGTTCGGTCTCGTCGAAATAAAAATACAAAAAGCCCCAAGCAAGAAACCGGGGCAGAAGTTGTGGTTGCTGTAGGAAATCTGATTCTGAAAGTTGTAATTTTGAACCCATTTGAATTGTTTTGAGCCTTTTATACCTTTTCTTTCTAATACCGTCCAAAGGCCCCTGCTACGGTCCAAAGAAATACCTTCTGATCAGTCTTCGAGAGATTCCAGGTCGAGAAAATAGAGGTGATTCATATCAAGGGCAACACTTTTGTCCAAGCAGAAAAAATAATGAAAATGAGAGAGCCTTATCGGTGAAAACCTCACAGGCACCGTAAGACGACGGGAGATGAGAGAAATAAAAAATGAGAGAGTCTTATTGGTGAAAACCTTCACGGGTACCGTAAGGTGATGAAAGCAGAGAGAAATAAAAATGAGAGAGTCTAATTGGTGAAAACCTTCACGGGCACCTTGAGGCGGCTGTAAGTTGACAAAAAGAACAAAACGAGAGAGGCTTGATGGTGAAAACTCCCCGGGCACTACATGTCGAATAAGGATTGTGAATCAGGTTGGATAATCGGAGCATGGAAGCCCAGTTTCACGGTTTGAGGTATAATAGGAGTTTAACATCAGACATGCTTGACAGAATAGGCCACAGGTGCATGTCACGGTCATTAGAGTTGGTGTCCACATCTGATAGGTTTCTACTTTATAGTTTTCTTGTTAGGAATCATCTCTTTTCATTTTCCTTTACTCTGTTCCTTTTTGTCTTGTTTACTTCCTCTTCCTGAGTCTGTGCGGTTAGAACAAGTGAGAAATGACTTCAAAAATTTTCACCAGCTGTCCAATTGCACGAAATGGGGTCTGGCTAACACATCAAATGTCATAAGTCAGAAAAGAACAACAAGCGCATTTAGCTGGTAATAATCAACATGCTTTGGGATACTTGTGAAATACAAAGGTTTGGTACGTATCAATTCAGGAATAATGCAACAAGATGGAGTGTGTTAGGTGAACGAATCAAAGGTATTTTCGGTGAAACACAAAGGTTTGGTATATATCAATTCATGAACAATGCAACAGATGGAGGGTGGAGGGTGTAGGGTGTAGGGTGTAGGGTGAACGGATCAAAGGTATTTTCTGTGATAAGATTAACAAAGAAAGTAGTTAACCAGTGACAAGCAAGGTCTTCCAAGCAGAAATCAAAGTTATCATGGCAAGTGAATGAGCAATAGACCTCAAGGCTAATGTCGGTGGGTTATGTCAGGAAAGAACATCATGCACATTGAGTGGACAGTAATTGACATGCTTTGGGATTCATGTGAGATACAAGGGTTGGTAAATGTCAGTTCATGAGTAATGCAACAGATAGAGGGTATTGGGTCTGAACGGAGAAAAGGTATTTTCTGTGATTAGGGTGGCAGAGAAAGTGATTATTCAAGGAACAAGCAAGGTCTTCGGGTGGAAATCAGTTATCATGAGAAGTGAAAGAGCAACCGCCCTTAAAGTCAAGGCCACAAACCAACCACCATATTTTAAACTGATAAGATTTTTCTTTGATTTGAAACAGGGGCAGGAAATTTCGTTTGTTTCGGAGAAACCCACCGCAAGGAAAGGCAAGCACCAGATAGGTTTGACCGTAAACTCTCAGGACCCACCTGGATAATGGGATTTAATTTAAAATTTTCAGGACCCTCCTGAAAAATGGGACCTAGTTTAAAGTTCAGAAATAACATAATCTAGCATAAATGTATCCCAAAGGAATATAAATTGGCTTAGAAGTATGCGTGTTCGAGATAGGATTCAATTAGGAGTTTTGAGGACCCTCCTGAATAATGGGACTTAGCTTTATGATTTCGATTAGATAACAACATTTAGCGTAAATTCTGTTGTAGGGTAGTATAATTCAGCCATAAAAGTTGTCACTCTTAAGATAAGACTTGACTTTTGATTTACAGGACCCTCCTGGATAATGGAATTTAATTTAAAATTTTCAAGACCCTCCTGGATAATGGGATTTAGTTTTTAAGTTTTCAGGACCCCTCTGGATAATGGGGTCTAGTTTTTAAATTTTCAGGGCCCTCTTGGATAATGGGATCTAGTTTTTAAATTTTCAGGACCCTCCTGGATAATAGGATTTAATTTTAAATTTTCAGGACCCGCCTGGATAATGGGATTTAGTTTTAAGTTTTCAGGACCCTCCTGGATAATAGGATTTAATTTTAAAACTCTCAGGACCCTCCTGGATAATGGGATTTAATTTTAAAATTCTCAGGACCCTCCTGGATAATGGTATTTAGTTTTTAAGTTTTCAAGACCCTCCTGGATAATGGGATTTAGTTTTTAAGTTTTCAGGACTCTCCTAGAGAATGGGATTTAGTTTTAAAGTTTTCAGGAACCTCCTGGATAATGGGATCTAGTTTTTAAATTTTCAGAACCCTCCTGGATAATGGGATCTAGTTTTTTAATTTTCAAACCCTCCTGGATAATGGGATTTAATTTTAAATTTTGAGAACCTTCCTGGATAATAGGATTTAGTTTTTAAATTTTTAGGACCCGCCTGGATAATGGGATTTAGTTTTAAGTTTTCAGGACCCTCCTGGATAATGGGATTTAATTTAAAAATTCTCAGGACCCTCCTGAATAATGGAATTTAATTTTAAACTTCTCTGGACCCTCCTGGATAATGGGATTTAGTTTTTATGTTTTCAGGACCCTCATGGACAATGGGATTTAGTTTTTAAGTTTTCAGGACCCTCCTGGATAATGGGATTTAGCTTTTAAATTCTCAGGATCCTCCTGGATAATGGGATTTAGTTTTTAAGTTTTTAGGACCATCCTGGATAATGGGATTTAGTTTTTAAGTTTTTAGGACCATCATGGATAATGGGATTTAGTTTTTAAATTCTTAGGACCGTCCTAGATAATGGGATTTAGTTTTTTAAGTTTTCAGGACCCTCCTGGATAATGGGATTTAGTTTTTAAATTTTTAGGACCCTCCTGGATAATGGGATTTAGTTTTTAAATTCTCAGGACCCTCCTGGATAATGAGATTTAATTTTAAAAGGTTCTCAGGACCCTCCTGGATAATGGGATTTAGTTTTAAGTTTTCAGGACCCTCCTGGATAATAGGATTTAATTTTAAAACTCTCAGGACCTTCCTAGATAATGGGATTTAATTTTAAAATTCTCAGGACCCTCCTGGATAATGGTATTTTGTTTTTAAGTTTTCAGGACCCTTCTGGATAATGGGATTTAGGTTTTAAGTTTTCAGGACCCTCCTGGAGAATGGGATTTAGTTTTTAAGTTTTCAGGACCCTCCTGGATAATGGGATCTAGTTTTTAAATTTTCAGAACCCTCCTGGATAATGGGATCTAGTTTTAAAATTTTCAAACCCTCCTGGATAATGGGATTTAATTTTAAATTTTGAGAACCTTCCTGGATAATAGGATTTAGTTTTTAAATTTTTAGGACCCGCCTAGATAATGGGATTTAGTTTTAAGTTTTCAGGACCCTCCTGGATAATGGGATTTAATTTAAAAATTCTCAGGACCCTCCTGAATAATGGAATTTAATTTTAAACTTATCTGGACCCTCCTGGATAATGGGATTTAGTTTTTAAGTTTTCAGGACCCTCCTGGATAATGGGATTTAGTTTTTAAGTTTTCAGGACCCTCCTGGATAATGGGATTTAATTTTTAAATTCTCAGGACCCTCCTGGATAATGGGATTTAGTTTTTAAGTTTTTAGGACCATCATGGATAATGGGATTTAGTTTTTAAGTTTTCAAGACCCTCCTGGACAATGGGATTTAGTTTTTAAGTTTTCAAGACCCTCCTGGATAATGGGATTTAATTTTTAAATTCTTAGGACCCTCCTGGATAATGGAATTTAGTTTTTAAGTTTTTAGGACCATCATGGATAATGGGATTTAGTTTTTAAGTTTTCAGGACCCTCCTGGATAATGGGATTTAGTTTTTAAATTCTCAGGACCGTCCTAGATAATGGGATTTAGTTTTTTAAGTTTTCAGGACCCTCATGGATAATGAGATTTAGTTTTTAAATTTTTAGGACTCTCCTGGATAATGGGATTTAGTTTTTAAATTCTTAGGACCCTCCTGGATAATGAGATTTAATTTAAAATTTTCAGGACCCTCCTGGATAATGAGATTTAATTTTAACAGGTTCTTAGGACCCTCCTGGATAATGGGATTTAGTTTTTAAAGTTTTCAGGACCCTCCTGGATAATGGGATTTAGTTTATAAATTTTCAGGGCCCTCTTGGATAATGGGATTTAATCTTATAAATTTTCAGTTCCCTCCTGGACAATGGGAATTAGTTAAAATTCAAAACGTTCATGAGTAACAAGATCTAGTTAGGCTCTACCTTGAGGAAATATAAGTTTGGCTTTGAAGTTTTTATGCTTAGGATAAGATTCAATTTGAAATTTTAAGGACCCTCCTGAATAATGAGACTTAGTTTAATACCTCCTTTAGATGCTAAGATTTAGCATAAGTTTCACCGTTAGGAAGTTGAATTTAGCTCTGAAATTTTTACCCTTAAGATGAGATTTGATTTTAAATTTCAGGACCCTCCTGGATAATGGGATTTAGTTTTAAGGTCTTCATAGATAACAAGATTTAGCGGACGTCGTACCTTTAGGACATATAACTTAGATTTAAAACTGTCATATAACTCGGAGTTTTCAGGACCCTCCTGGATAATGGGATCTAGCTTTAAAGTTCTTTGAGATTTTCTGGTAACATGATTCAATTAACACTCACAAATGCGCCCAGCACCAAACTGGGGCAAAGGTTTTTCTTTGTTTTGTCTATTTTGTTAAAGTTAGGCGCCCACCTGGAGAACAAGGGAATACATTTTTCAAGTTCAGCAATCAGGCTCCCACCTGGAGAACAAAGGAATACATTTCAAGTTTCGGTAATCAGGCGCCCACCTGGAGAACAAGGGAATCCATTTTTCAAATTCAGCAATCAGGCGCCCACCTGGAGAACAAGGGAATACATTTAAGTTTCAGCAATCAGGTGCCCACCTGGAGAACAAGGGAATACATTTTCAAGTTCAGCAATCAGTCGCCCACCTGGAGAACAAGGGAATACATTTCAAATTCAGCAATCAAGCGCCCACCTGAAGAACAAGGGAATACATTTCAAATTCACCAATCAGGCGCCCACCTGGAGAACAAGGGAGTACAACTCAAGTTTTAACTTTCAAGTTCTTACTGATATTTGGTAACATGACATGCCCATCACCAAACTGGGGCAGAAGTTTTGCTTTGTTTTGTCTATTTTGTTGAAGTCAGGCTCCCACCTGGAGAACAAGGGAATACATTCAAGTTTCAGCAATTAGAAACCCACCTGGAGAACAAGGGAATACATTCAAGTTTCAGCAATCAGGAACCCACCTGTAGAACAAGGGAATACATTCAAGTTCGGCAATCAGGCGCCCACGTAGAGAACAAGGGAATACATTTCAAGTTTAGCAATCAGGCGCCCACCTGGAGAACAAGGGAATACATTCAAGTTTCAGCAATCAGGCGTCCACAAAAGGGAAACATCTCAGATTACAATTCAAGTCAATAATAAAAGAAGCTTGTGGCAAGAATGCAAGTCAATAGTCCGAGATGATCAACAGAAGTTAGTCGCAATAAGGAAAAAGAGAGGAAGGTAGGAAGTTAACCCAAATGCAGAAGTTGATGAAAGACGCGGGTTGCTCAAGACATGGCCAAGGTTACAAGCACTGCATGCCCGGTTTTGATCCGAAAAGCTGAAGAAGAACGGGATAGCACCTGTAACTAGCAAGCGTCAAGGTTCAAATCCAAAGTCTGCATGAAGAACCATTCAAGACTCAAGATCAAGCTTCAGAAGACTTATAGATAGGAATCTTGTAACTCATAGTTGATAAACTTAGTTAGTCTTTTTTATTTTTTTTATTTTGATGTAGTAACAGGACCGCGAACCGGAACCTCGGCGGAACGGCACCTCGACTGGCTCTCCACCTCGGCATACTCCATCATCTCACTCATCTCTGAACTACACGTGGGCTGATTCCTTTATAGCCAAGGATATGTAGGCAGCTCAGATAGCAGGGCTCAGTCACATTCCCCTCTCTCTTAGTTTTAGTCTCTCCAAATAAGGGTCGGGTCAAAAAACTTGTCTAGTCGTTCTTTGACTGAAAATACTTCGTATTTCCAGCCAAAGAGGGGCAGCTGTAGACATGTGATTTTTGACCCTTCCCAAGATTTTATATATTTTAGCGTGTAAGTATTTAGTTTAGGCCTAATATAGCTATTTCAACTCATTTTGACTCTCTTACCTTATTTTATTACAAGAAAAATGAAAATTACCAAAAGTAATTCTCCTTTTTTAGTCGCTTTTAGTTTATATATCTTTCATAAATTTAAATAAAAATATAAAATATTGTACCTTGTTTTTATTTCTATATAATTTTGAAAACACCAAAAATAGTTTCATGTCTTAATATAGTTTAGTTTAATCATAAAATTAGTTTTATATTTTTATATTATAATTGTATATAAGTTTAGAAGGAGGAATTAGTGTCGGATTGGTTTATCCCGTCTGTATGAACTTTGTAGTTTTTTATCTAGTCTCTCGCCCTATTTCAAAGCCCAATAACACAAAACCCATACCCCTAAACCTAAAACCTTTCCTATATAGCTACACCGTACACTCTATACCTTGAGGAATGCCTACAATGAGCTGAAGAACAAAAAACAACGCCTAAGAGGAGCGCGGCTTTACAAGACACGACCCCCCCCCCCTCCGGAACTTCACCTTCCTCGTGGCACCCTACCTCCAAACATCAACAGAGCTCACCTCTCAACACACCCATCAACAGCCTCATCTCCACACCAAATCAGACCCTCTATCCATTCTGATTCTTCATTAGCTTCCTAACCAAAAAACGACCAGCACCCTAGAAGATCCAGTGACAACCATGGTTGAGAAACTCCGGCAAATCACCAAAAAACAAGCAACAATCGAACTCCGGCATAGACCAGCCCTTGTGACGTCCAAAACTGTCGTTTAAGCTCAGTCTAGTTGAATCCGGCGAGAGTCCGACGAGTTTCGAGGTCTGGTCGAAGTCCGTTTGAGGTTCCGTCGGAGTTACTGTCTGATTCGAGTTCCATTGCAGCCACTGTTTCATTTTGCTCGTGTAACTGTTGAACATTTGAGAGGTTGGAATATTCATTTCAGGTGCATTCTTTCCTCTGTTATCCTTTACATTTTGCTATAATTTATTTGGAAGCTTCAGTTATGAGATTTTCTCTTCCACGATGGTGTATTCAAAAGTTGTTTATTGGTAGCTTCATTTGACTTCACTGTAATTTCCACGAAACATGGTTGTAACGTATGAAGTCAATGTGCGCATTGAGAATTTGGTTGCTGTTTTGTTTTTGTTCTTCTCATTATTGTTGGTATATTTTTGTTCAATCTATGTTGGGATGGTTTTAATGGTTAAAATTAATTTGTAGTTGTTGTCATATTTTTCCCAAATTTGTGGTAGTTGAAGCTAAGTGAAATCAAGATTTAGAGTTAAATCTACATAGGTGAGATTGTGCTTTAAATAGTTTGGCTTGTAGATTCTTTGATTCCCAGTGGGATTTACGTGTTGTTGAGGTGGTTAGAACTGGTTGATTTGTTATTTTAGCGCCTGTTAAGTTAGAATTAAGAATGTGTTTGTTATTTAAAAGGGTTGACAGATTAGTTTTATAAGCCTAATTAGGAATAATTCTTTTAATAGTTCGAGGTGTGTCGTGCCGAACAAAACCTTAAAATGCACGGCCCTCGCTTAATTAATTTTGTTTATCCATAGAAATCGATGCGTGCTATTTAGCGAAATTCCATGGCCCTTGCAAAGTGCAAAAGCGTAGTTGCTTTAGGCGCATATTTTAATAATCTACTTTCCTAAACTCAGGTGTGCATTTCATGTGACCCAAATCCAAATCTTAGCGACGTTAAATAGAATGTGTCTCGGACTGCGGGTGCATTTCATGTGGCGTGGTCCAAAGACGTATTTTAGATGATGTTGAAATATTTCTTAAAATAATTAAAAGCGGTTTAAAGCTAAAATGCACATAGGTATAAAAGTATTTTTAGAATACAGTTGAGCGACCGTGCAAGAACCATGGAACTCGGGAATGCCTAACACCCTCTCCCGGGTTAACAGAATTCCTTACCCGGATTTCTGTGTTCACGGACTGTAAAACAGAGTCAATCCTTTCCTCGATTCGGGATTTGAACCGGTGACTTGGGACACCATAAAATTATCCCAAGTGGCGACTCTGAATCTTTAAGTGAAATAATCCCGTTTCGATTGTCCTTTAATTGGAAAAACTCCTTTATACTCCCTTTCCAGGGGTGTAGAAAAAAAGGGAGGTGTGACACTTCTCATGCCAGTAGAAAATATACCTCTCTAACTGTGGTAGAAACCATCAAGAACTCTCTGAATCCCACTATCACACAACCCAACCATCTGGACTGAATTCCTTTAACTCAACCAAGCTACGCAAGCTATCGAAACCTAAGAGCATTGCCGTGAAACACCTGTTGAAACCCACCGTATCATAAACACCCAAGAACCGATCATATCCATTTCCATACCGATCCAACCTACTACCAAGTAGTCTTAATTCTCTGAGTTCCTTTTGTTTTTCCATCAAATTGATATGTTTCCTTGCTAGTACACCACTATCCTTAACCAAAACTTGCCCCACGAACATTAGCATAACACCACACCGTCTAAGGTTCATAAACCGCTGAATTCTCCCTCAAATATCCCCAAAAGCACCACATCCAAAATACTTACCCTGAAGAGACTTCCTACGAATCTAAAGCCTTCACCTTCACCTTCCTGATATTGATATGTAGAATCCATAATGATATAGAAATGTCACAAGTCTTGACATCCTCCAATGCAAACCTCAGTTTCTATCCAAATATACAACTTGAAAATCTCCAATTATTACATGTAAAATCTTGAACCCATTAAAACCATTCTCGAGAGTCATCCACTCTACTCAAACAGCAATTAGACCGATCATACGGATCGGACGACCTTGCTCCATTGACACTCCGACACCGCAGAATGTAACCTCACCTTAATGCAAACAAGCAACTTTCTGTTCTATGCACTGTACATCTTTTACCAAAACAATTCAAGTCATTCCGTGATTCTCATACACTTATAAAGCATAACATAACCTTTATTGAAATTTTCTTTACTCGAGCCATCCTGGGTCTCATCCTCCGTAAGCCATAAATGATTCACTAGTACGCCTCAAACTGGAACCAACATAGCATATAACTGTGCAATCAACTAATCAACAGCAGACTCCCCACTTGGCTCAAAGCCATAGATCAAAATACACAATAACTCATAATGCATATACTTTATTACTGCCATAATACCATAGTGAGATTAAGGTCAATCCTTCATAAGCTCGTGCAACACAGACCATCTAGTACTTCAAATCTTCTGCAAATCTCGCATTCACCCTCATAACAGTCAAGCCCACCCTCTTAAGAGACCCGAATTCAAATTGCAACACATATATTTCATTGGTAAAATAGATCTTCCAACAAACAACATAAGGATCACACAAACTTCAGAACACTCTGCAGGAGATAACCCACCTATTTTGCCTCAAACTAACATCTCTTTATACCCTTCCACCGTCATAAACATTACGCAATCACTTAATCTTCTCGAGTCTGAACTCATATCACGACATGAAATCTACTTCATTCCCCAACTAGAAAACATGGATAGATCCTTCAACACACCCATAACTCGGGGCTACATGTCAAATCAAGATGGAATTCAAGCACCAAATAGTTCTTTCTACTCTCAAGCAGACCCTTCTTGTCACATCCAAATCATATGAACACATCTCCTAGACACATCATGCTAATCACGTAGCCATCCAGCCTTCACTTCCACTAATAGGGACACTACCGAACATATAAATCCAAAACAACGTGCTCACATAATCAATGCCTCAGTGCTAAAACTACAGGCAAAATCCAGCCTCAAGTCCTCTAGACTAGCCCATCATCAACATGCCAAGATCACATCTCGCTCCTCAACAAGAAAATCACAAGCCGTCGATGCACAGCTAATAGCAAGCGCTCATGTGCGCATATGAACATGTGGAAGGAATTCAAATAGTTACATTACAAGTTGAATCAAGGACGCATGATAAGAATTCAAGAATGTGAAATTTTTCCTAAAGGTTCTGCAGCCTCCTAAGGATAAGTATTGACGTCTCTGTACCAATCTGCGAGACTCTACTAAACCTGCTCATGACTCGTGCGACCTATGTAACCTAGGCTCTGATACATACTTGACACGACCGTAAAACCGACCCGGTCTTGATGGTGCCTATCGTGAAACTAAGTCAACCGACACAACTCCCAAAATTTAACCATTTAATCAATAACAGTCATTTTTAAGCCTTTAATTAATCAAACATCTCATAAGGTAAGTCTAAATGAACAGTTCGGAATAAATACACAGGCCCGACATCGGGGTGTCACAAGTCACGAGCATCTACTAAGGTCTGAATACAATGAAGAGTCAAAAAATATCATAAATATAATATAAGGAAGACAAGAGGGAGAAAAGCAATGCTACGAACGTGGGGCAGCTACCTTACTAACTCTGATGACTCTGCCATTGAGCAATCAACACCCGCTACCGGGTTCATAAGTTCAGCACACAAGGTGCAGGGAGTAATGTGAGTACATCAACTTAGTAAGTAATAAAAGTAAATAAAAGTTAAGCAGTAAGAAAACACGTAAAACACAGCATAACGCTACAGCAAATGTAGTACATTTCCAAAATAGTACAGAAATAATTTTCTTCGTAAATCAAGCTCAGTTTCAGTAAAACCCTTTTAAAACAACTTCCAATAGTTTCAAACGAGTGATAAAAATAGTGAGTAAAAATGATAGAAACATAAACAGCCCCTCGGGCAAAATATGTACCATAAACTGCCCTTCGGGCATAATATCAACAGAACCAACCCCTCGGGTAACCTCACAATCATGCGTAATCAGCCCCTCGGGCATAACATGAATCAAGAAATGCCCCTCGGGCAAAACATGGATCAAGAACAGCCCCTCGAACAATAATATGAAACAAAAATAGCCCCTCGGGCTATATTATATCACTCACACTAGGTACCCGCGCTCACTGGGGTGTACAGACTCCTGGAAGGGCTCCTACAACCCAAGCGCTATAACAAGCCATCTCGTGTCATAATCAAACAGGCCCTTGGCCTCATAACAAGCCACCTTGTGGCATAACAAATCAGGCCCTCGACTTCATAATCATCAATCAGTATAACGCTACTCCGGCGCACAGCCCGATCCCATAATATCCTCACAACATAGGCCCCCAGCCTCACTCAGTCAGAAGTCTCTTAAGCCACTCGGGCAATAATAAACATAATGCTCAGCCCAAAATATTATTTAAAATATCAAAACGGAGTAAATATGACTGAGTTATGAAAGCAGTAGAATAGAGCATGACTGAGTACAAATATGAAGTCAAAATAGTGAGGAATAGTAGTAAAAATCCCCTAAGGGTCCAAAACAGTTGACACGAGGCCCAAATATGGCATTCAGCCCAAAACACGATAATACTTCCCAAAACATAATGATATCAAACAAATTTCAATCAAATACGCGATTTAATAGTCATACGGGACAGACTAAGTCACAATCCCCAACGGTGCACGTCCCCACGCATGTCATCTAGCGTGTGCAACACCTCAAAGTAGCACAACGATGTGAAATCAGGGGTTTCATACCCTAAGGACAATAGCTACAATCATTACTTACCTCAATCCGGATAAAATTCTACTCCACAATGCCCTCGCCGATCGACTCGTCCTCCAAATGCTCCGAATCTAACCAAAATAAGTATATTATTAACAATATACGCTAAAGGAATGAACTCCCTATGAAAATTATCAGATTAGACCAAAAATCCAGAATTTGGCTCAAACCCAGCCCCCGGGCCTACGCTTCGGAATCCGACGAAACTCACAAAATCTGACAACCCATTCAACCACGAGTCCAACCATACAAAAATTACTAAATTTCGATAACAATTTGGCCTCCAAATCTTCAAATCTTATTTTCAAATTCTGAGGTCCAAATCCTCAATTTACACCTCAAAAACATATAATCTAGTTGGATTATTGGATGATACTTCAATATTATGGAGTAGAATAATCACAAGTGACTTACCTCAAGTTTTCCCATGATTTCTTGCTCAAAAATCGCCTCAAGACGTGTTCTTTCACCAAAAAAAACATCAAAATGAGAAAAAAAAATTGAACAGCATTAATAAACCCGATTCTAGTCGCTAAAAGCCATTTCCGGTCGCTTAAAGTGGTCCAATCTGAATGCTAAATGTGCACACCAGATCTGATTCATCAGCAGTCTTTAATTTCACTAAAAAGGCTCTAACTCCATCATACGAACTCGGAATTGGGTGATTCTTGTTCCTATGAGTCACAAATAGTAATACGAACATAGTCCTTTAGTCGAAACTCTATTCGGAGATCATTTGCTCAGTGTGATACCTATTTCGCTTGTTAAATAATTAACTCATGATTCGCATCAAAAACCCAATCGCGACTTGATGAAATTAGACCAAACTTTCCAGATCACTCCTATAATTCATTATCAAAATTCCGGAAGTCTCGAAATCAAATTTCGATCTATGGAACTAAAAATGGAATTTTTGATCATTACATGCTTATGCTCAAAACGCTAAAATCTTCCAAAAACTCTTCCACAACTCATTCGAGCCTCATGGGGCCCCGACCAATCATGCCAACACACCCCATAACATCATTCAAACTTGTTTCAACCTTCGTAACGCTCAAAACAACATCAAAACATTGAATCACCCTCGGATTCAAGCCTAAGAATTCCAAAACATCCGAATGACCTGAAATTTTGCACACAGGTCAAAAATGACACAACAGACCTACTCCAATTTTCGAAATTCCATTTCGACCCCGATATCAAAATTTCCACTACCGATCGAAAAAATGCCAAATTTTCATTTTTGCCAATTCGATCCTAAATCTACCACGGACCTCCAAAATACATTTCGGATGCACTCCCAAGTCCAAAATTACCTAACGGAGCTAACCAAATCATAGAAATCCAAATCCGAGATCGAATACTAAAAAATCAAAACTTGGTAAAACCTTTCAAATTTAAAGCTTCAAGCTGAGAATTGTTCTTCCAAATCTATTTCGATTATCCTGAAAACCAAAACCGATGATTTACATAGGTCATAATACATCATACGAGGCTAGTCATTCTCGAGAACTAGCGCACAATGTGCAAATTCACAAAACGACCAGTCGGGTCGTTACACTATAACTCAGTTCTACAACACGATTTAGATTAGAAAGAAGAGTAACCAACTCCTAAATGCCCTATAGTTCCCTTCTTATATAATGTGGTGCAAAACGCATATATAAAAAAGGATAGTGTATTGGGATGTCATTTGGGATGACCAACGCTCCAGGAGAATTTATACATTTAATGGATAGTGTATTCTGGCCCTATATTAAGTCATTCATCATTGTTTTTATTGACGACATTTTGGTGTGCTCCAGGAGTCGAGAGGATCATGAGCAGCACCTAAGGACTGTGCTCCAGACCTTGAGAGAAAAGAAGTTAAATGCAAAATTCTCAAAGTGTGAGTTCTGGCTAGATTCAGTGGCATTTTTGGGTCACGTAGTGTCGAGTAAGGGGATCAAGGTGGATTCGAAGAAGGTTGAGGCAGTGCAAAGTTGGCCCAGACCATCCTCAGCTACAAAGATCTGGATTTTTCTTGGTTTGGCGGGGTATTACCGTTGATTTGTTGAAGGTTTCTCATCTATTACAGCACCTTCTCATCTATTGCAGCACCTATGACCAGGCTGACCCAGAAGGGTGCTCCATTCAGGTGGACAGAGGAGTGTGAGGAGAGCTTTCAAAAGCTCGAGACAGCTTTAACTACAACCCCAGTATTTGTATTGCCAACATGTTATGGGTCTTATACTGTATATTGTGATGCATCACGGGTTGGTCTTGCTATAATGTTGATGCAGGACCGTAGTGTGGTTGCCTATACATCTAAACAGCTGAAGGTGCATGAAAAGAACTATCATGTCCACGACATTGAGTTAGCAGCTATTGTTCATGCCTTGAAGATTTTGTTGCACTATTTATATGGTGTCCCTTGTGAGGTCTACACTGATTACCAGAGTTTGCAGTATATGTTCAAATAAAAGGATCTTAATTTGCACCAGCGGAAGTGGTTAGAGCTGCTTAAGGATTATGATATCACTATTCTATACCATTTTGGGAAGGCCAATGTGTTGGTCAGTACCTTGAGTCGTCGTGCAGAGAGTTTGGGGAGCTTAACATATTTATCAGCAGCAAAGAGCCCATTGGCATTGGATGTTCAGGCCTTGGCCAACCAGTTTGTTAGATTTGATTTTTCTGACTCGAGTCAAGTTTTTGCTTGTGTGGTCTCCTAGTCTTCTCTTTTTGATAGTATCAAGGAGCGTTAGTATGATGACCTTCATCTGCTTGTCCTTAAGGACACGGTTCAGCACGATGATGCTAAGGAGGTCACTATTGGTGATGATGGTGCATTGAGGATGCATGGTAGGCTATGTGTATTGAATGTGGATGGATTGCTTGAGTTGATTCTCTAGGAGGCTCACAATTCGTTGTACTCCATTCTTTCGGGTACCGCAAAAATGTATCAGGACTTGAGGCAGCATTATTGGTGGATGAGAATGAAGAAGGCAATAATGGAATATGTAACTCGATGTCTAAATTGCCAGTAGGTGAAGTATAAACATCAGCGCCCAAGTGGGTTGCTTCTGAAATTAGAGATTTCGAAGTAGAAATGGGAGCGGATCACTATGAATTTTGTTGTTGGGCTTCCACGGACTCAGTGAAGTTTGATGCATTTTGGGTGATTGTGGATAGGCTGACCAAGTTAGCTCATTTCATTCTTGTGATGACTACTTATTCTTATGAGAAGCTTGCTCGAGTTTATATCCGCAAGATTGTCAGGCTTCATGGCATGCCGATATCTATCATCTCTGACCGGGTCATGCAGTTTACATCACGGTTCTGGAGGTCCATACAGCATGAGTTAGGTACTCGAGTTGAGTTAAGCACAACATTTTACCCTCAGACAGAAGGACAGTCCGAGCGTACTATTCAAATATTAGAGGATGCTCTGTGCGTGTGTGATGGAGTTTGGAGGTTCTTGGGATCAGTTCTTGCCACTTTCGGAGTTTGCCTACAATAACAGTTATCAGTCGAGCATTTAGATGGCACCGTATAAGGCTCTATATGGTAGGCGATGTCGGCCCCAGTGGGTTGGGCGCGAGGCTAGGTTATTGGGTACACACTTGGTTCAGGATGGTATGGAGAAGGTTAAGGTGATTCAGGATCGACTTCGCACAGCCCAGTCCAGAGAGAAGAGTTATGCAGATTGGAAGGTTCGCGATTTTTCATTCATGGTTGGGGAGCGGGTCTTGCCCCGGGTCTCGCCCATGAAGGGTGTTATGAGGTTCAGAAAGAAGGGTAAGTTGAGCCCAAGGTTTATTGGCACATTCGAGGTATTGCGATGAGTTGGGAAGGTTGCTTATGAGCTTGCCTTGCCTCCTAGTCTAGCAGGAGTCCATCCAGTTTTCCATGAATCTATGATCTCGAAGTATCACAGTGATCTGTCTCATGTGTTGGATTTCAGCTCAGTCCAGTTGGACAATAATCTATCTTATGTTGAGTAGCCAGTGGCTATTTTTGACAGGCAGGTTCGAAAGCTAAGGTCAATGAACATTGCTTTAGTGAAGGTTTATTGGAGGGGTCAGTCGATCGAGGAGGCAACTTAGAAGACCGAGCATGATATGTGTAGCCATTATCCTCATCTTTTTACCACTTCAGGTATGTCTCTATGATCATTGGAGGACGAATGATTATTTTAAGAGGGGAAGGATGTAACGACCCAGTCGGTTCTTTTGAGAGTAATAGCCTCGATCCCCTATTTACTGTTTTCCCCGTGTCTTTTTCTGCTTATGTGACTTGCTGGGAGGTTGTGTTTTTGGTTTTGGAGTGATTTGGGACACATAGTCCCTAAAATGGAAGCTTAAGTTCAAGGATTTTGACCGTAGTTGATACTGTGTGAAATGACTTAGGAATGGAGTTTCGTTTATTCCATTAGCTCCGTTGGGTATTTTGGACTTAGGAGCACGTCTAGATTGTATTTTGTAGGTCTGTAGCTGAATTAGGCATGAAATGACGAAAGTTGAATTTTGAGAAGTTTGACCAGGAGTGGAATTTTTTATATCAGGGTCAGATTCCGATTTCGGAAGTTGGAGTAGGTCTGTAATGTCCAATATGACTTGTGCACAAAATTTGGGGTTAATCGGATGTGTTTTGATAGGTTTCGGCATATGTTGTAGAAGTTTGATGTTTCAAAGTTTATTAATATTGAATTGGAGTGTGATTCGTATTTTTGTTGTTGTTTGATGTGATTTGAGGGTTCGACTAAGTTCGTATGATGTTTTAGGACTTGTTGATATATTTTGTCAAGGTCCCGGGGGCCTCGGGTGGATTCCGGATGGTTAACGGATCAAATTTTGATTTGGGAGAACGGTTGAAGGCACCTGTTCTAGTGTAATCAAACCTGCGCAAGATTGACCCCAAGTGCGAGCCCGCAAAGGCGATCAATTGGGTGCAGATGTGGGGCTAGGGAAATGGCCAGTTGTTGCTGATGCAACGTGAAGGCGTAGAAGCGAAGTCACTTATGCGGAAAAGTGATCGCTGAAGAGGACGAGTGCATGGGAGGCCTTTCTGCAGAAGCAGATGAATTTGCGCAAATGCGCACCTGCAGAAGAGAAATCTGGGGAATTAAGTGAAGACCGCACCTGCGATGATCTTTCCACAGGTGCGGAAGAAGCGAGATCGCTGGGCAGAAATGGGCTAAGTTCGAGAGTTTTATCCCATTTTTCATTTTGAGAATTTGATATCTCGGTTTGGGGCGATAATTTGAAGGATTTTCAAAGGAAGCTATTAGATAATGATTCTTATCTCATTTATAGTTATATTTCACTAATCTATAGTTGATTTTATCATTTAATTATAAAATTGGGGTGAGAAAATTGGGGAAAAAGTTGAAAAGTTCTTCAATCGAAATTTTTAGTTTTGATTGGGGACATCAGATTTGAGTGATTTTGGTTTGAGCGAACTCGTGGTTGAATGGGTGTTCGTCTTTCGTGACCATTACCCGATTCTGAGATGTGGTCCGAGGTCGAATTATTTGGGCGATTTTCTAATTTCTTGCTTAAGCCGTGATTTCATTAATTAGATTAGTTTCTGATAGTTATATTTATGGTATGTAATTGCTTTTGGATAGATTTGGGCCATTCGGAGTCGGAAAATCATGGAAAGGGCATTCTTAATGATTGATTGAGCTTGGTTCGAGATAAGTGGCTTGCCTAACCTTGTGTGGGGAAAATACCCTTAGGATTTGGTATTGTTGTGATACTTCTGTGATATGTGAGCGTCGTGTACGTGAGGTGACGAGTGCATACACAGGTTAATTGTTGTAAAATCTGATTTTTACAGAGTAATAACCTGTTTCATCTTAATTGAGTTATACCAGTATGTGTAGCTATCCTGTTTGGCCTAATATCGCACCTCTACATGCCTTAAATGCTTATTTGAACTCTGTGCATCATGCTTAGTTGATTTCCTGCTTTCCTTTATCTGTAGCAGTCTTAACTATAGAATTATTGTTGTTAATTGTTGTATTCATCGGTTTCGAGCTATGTGTTTACTTTTGGGACTACGAGGTGGTACCTCGGGAGATCCCCTGCACATTAACTTTTGAGACTACAAGGAGGTACCTCGGGAGATCTCCCTGCACATTTACTTTTAAGACTACGAGGCGGTACCTCAGGAGATCTCCTTGCATATTTACTTTTGGGACTATGAGACGGTATCTCGGGAGATCCCCTGTTGTTTTATCCCTGTGTTTTGTGCTGCTATTTTTCTGTGGTTTTCTCTTTGTTAAATTTCTAGATTCTTATTACACTGTTATATTCTTCTGCCTTATTTATTATTAATATACCAGTAGGGCCCTAACCTGACCTCGTCACTACTCGACTGAGGTTAGGCTTGGCACTTACTGGGTACCGTTATAGTGTGTGCATGCTACTCTTCTACACATGTTTTATGTGCAGATCCAGGTACTTCTTATCAGCCTCGACAACAGTGAGCAGTGAGATTGTGGAGACTTCAAGGTATATCTATCGCGTCCGCAAACCTCGGAGTCCCCATCTATTTCCTCCTATGTAATTTACCTTTCCGTATTTTTCTTAGACTCTGGTGTATAGATATACTTGGTTTCCTTCTATAGCTTGAGACTTATGATTTTTCGGGTTTTGGGAATACTGTATACTCGAGTGTTGGTTTACTTGTACAAGCCGAACGACATTTTATCATTTTATAGTTATATGTTGCAGTCTTGTTGTTCAATTCTATTTTAATTTCTGTTATTCTACAATTTGTTAAGCTTATCTAGTTGTAGAGACTAAGGGAGATTTGGGTCGTGATACATTTTCTCTCAAAACTTCATTAAAAATTCAACATTGTTTCGTAAGTGAATGACATAAAAATAAATAATAATGAAAACTCCTAAACTAGCTTGCAGATACTCCTACATCAATCTTTGGTTTCTTGGCAGCTCAGATGTCATTCTCCAAATAGTTGTGGCTTGTCACCTGATAGGCTTTTGCCAGATTACCTCCAACCTCAAAGCCCTTGTTGCAGCATTCTTCCCCTTTCCGACAAAATTCCTCGCTCAACTCTAGCATGCTTTCCTCTAGTTTAAGAGCTTGTAGTTTCCAACGTTCTATTTCTTTATCCTTTTCTTCTTGTTCCTTTGCGTGATCCTCAAGTTGCTTCTAGTGACTAGTTTCATATTCAAGAGCCTTCCTTTTGAATAGACGAGATAATATTTGTGCTCGAGCCTCTTTGTCAATGATACGCTCCCCTCCCTTGATGCTACGAGTGACTAATCCTTCTATGTTGGCATGCAACCACTCAACGCAGTCGATGACACAACCTTTTTGATACCTTTCTAGTGTTATAGTGTCCGCCATTATGGATTTCTTTTTTCTCTTTATTGATAAGGGGATCTTGTCATGTTCATAGTCAATCATGTAATGGTCCATGTTGCTTACCCTTGGTATAGTCTGCATTCTCCCAGTTTGTCTTAGAACCCTTATTGACACATAGGATGGAAGGCCTCAGATTCCCATCAAAACCAAGTGAGGTGTTTCCTTGGCATAAACCACGAGCTCTGAAGAAGAGAACAAATCAAATATACATTAGACCGAGTCCTCTATCAAACGGTTTAATACCCAACCATCGTTTGATCTTTTTGAACCCCACAGTAACTCTCAAGTCAATATGTCATGGGCTGCTTTCCAGACACACCCCATGACCCCTTGGCCGCGCCCCATGGCGGCCTAGCAAGCCTCACAATGCATAGCGCCATGGTCGGCCCCGTGGTCTTGGCTGCGCCAAGTGACAAACGCGCATGCGTCTCTGTCGCCCCACCGATGCCTCTCGCCAGCGTCCAGTGGCTGGCCAATGAAAACAGCGTCGCGCACCCTGACAATGCCGCGTGCGTAGATCCTGATGCCTCGCCAGCGCCCAGGTGCAGGCCCATTCCAGTAGTGCCTCGCGCATAGACCCTGATATCAAGCACCATCGCCTAGCCTCAGGCCAACACAGCAAGTGTCGCGCGCGCCCATAGCACCGCACGCGCAAACCCTGACCCGCAAGACATAGTTGCTGCCATTGGACTTAGTTCTACATTGTAATAAACTAAGTCCTTTTCATTGTAATTATAGGCTAGTTTACATCATTTTCATTCAGTGTGCTTCCACAGCTTTATTAGGACTAGTCATGTAATGTTGGTTTATTTTTTTAAGCATTATTAGGGGGGATCAAGCAATCAAACATTTTCAGCAATCAATTTTCTGTACTGGTGTCTCTCCCCCTCGACACCGTATCTTTTGTAATCAGCATTTCATTCATCAATAAAATCATCATCATCATTCAAAACCCAATTCTCTCTCAGCTTCCACAATTGCTCGTGACATTGGTGTTCTCGCACGGCACTGACAATCTAGTCTAGAGTGCGGAGGGGACCTCATTGGGGGACAGCAACCGCACTGACATCGGTTGCTTAGCCTTACGTTGCCCTTCCAAAGAACATCAGGAAGGCGTTGTGTAACAGTTGGTATCAGAGCCCAGGCTCGACGTCGGATGAGGGAACACATTTGCCATCATCGCCATTTCTAACCATGGTGAATCATGGGGAGCGCCTGGCATCCCTAGAAGAGACGATTGACCGATTATGACCCATCGTGGATATGGTGCCTGATCAAAACAACAACCTAGTGCAATGGTTGGACGACCTGGACCGCCGAATGCGGCAGGAAGAAAATGACATTGCAAACATCAGTCGTGACTCTGACGATGACCGACAAACGGCAGCCATTGAAACTGCCAATATTCATGGAACATCCGCAACAAGAGGTAGACAGACTAACTGCCATGCAGCAAACCATAGACGACTTGACAGGCAAGCTCAATGTTGTCAATGCTGCCCTACAGAGCCTACGTCAAAGAGGCAACAACCACATCAGGGGTGCAGCAAACCTCACCCCCATTCTACAAAAGCTTAAGATACCGGAGCCAAAGCCATACGACGGATCTCGGGATGCTAAAGAAGTGGAAAATTTCATCTTCGACATCGAACAATACTTCGATGCCGTGGGCCATCTGGAAGAATCCAAAAAGGTAGCGACTGTTGCCATGTATCTTTAGGGCGATGCCAAACTTTGGTGGTGGGTTAAATACGAAGCCATCAAGGCCGGTGAAGATACTCTCCAGACATGGGATGAATTGAAGGCAGCCATACGCCTGCTGTTCTTCCCCGAAAATGTGGAATACAATGCAAGGAGAAAGCTACGGGAGCTCTGCCACACCAGATCAGTTCGGGAGTACGTGCACGAATTCTCCGCACTCATGATAAACATACGCGACATGGGGGACAAAGACAAACTCTTCGTATTCATAGAAGGTTTGAAACCTCATGCCCGTATGGAACTACAAAGACAACGGGTAGACACCCTGCCCAAGGCCATTCAAGCTGCAGAATGCCTTGGCGATTGTCATTTGGTAACTCAGAAAGACAGGCCCCAGCCGTCTGTCTGAGGGGGATTCAACGGGAACCATCCCAGCAATGGTGGCCCAAGCAAAAGTGGGGGAGATCGGAGTGCATCCAAAACTAAGACTCCTCCTTCCAGCAGCAACAGTGTTGCATCCATCAACAACAATCAGGGAAGAAAGCCTCCCTCAGAATGTCGTCATTGCGGCGGGACACATTGGAACAATGAATGCCCAAACATAAAGGTCAATTCTCATCAAACTGTCGAGGATGAGTCAAATGAATCAGACACATCAGAAGAAGACCAGGTAGGCGCCTTCAATGCAATTGTTGGCTCTATCCCGCATGCCTTAGCGGGGACCAGTACATGTCCCCCTAAGAAAATCTCAGTCCCAATCACCAAGAAAGGGAAGGAAAAGATGGACGAGAGGCCTCCTAAACAAGCGAGGACCCTAATGTTCATCGAATTGAAAGTGACCGGCAAGCCCCTTCACGCATTGATAGACACGGGTGCTACCCACAACTACTTGGCTTCAACTTAAGTAGAGCGCCTGGGTCTTGTTGTGTAAAAGAGCAAAGGTCGCGTCAAGGCTATCAACTCACCACCCCAGACATTGGGTGGAACAGCTACAAATGCCTCAGTGAAACTTGGCCCATACAAAGGAAGCATCGACCTGCGCATCACAATCATAGATGACTTCGACATCATAGTGGGTTTGGAGTTCATGAGGCAAACCAACACCATACCGGTATCATATGCCAACATGCTCCTGATGATGGGAGAAAACGGGGCTAAGACCTGCACCATACCATGCTTTCCCATAAAGATGGCCGCTAAAAACATCTCGGCCATGTAGTTGGAGAAGGTAGTCAACAGACATGAACCCCTGGTTCCAACAACCCTTCGCAGCAACGATCAGCCATCATGTCATCGGCCTCAAAAGACTGGTGACGCTCCTCAGCGTGTGAAGACTTGTCAGCCATGCCACAAGGACAAGTCGGATCACTCATCATAGAAGGGACCCTTGCAGCCATTACATGTCCCTCAGAGACCATGGGAAAGTGTTTCCCTCAGATTCATCACGGGATTGCCCCAAGTCAATAATCTTGCATCCATCATGGTTGTCATAGATCAGTTTTCAAACTATGCAACCTTCATAGCAGCCCCGCAGAACATCTCAGCAGAAGATACAGCTCGACTCTTCTTCTCGTACATTGTCAAACATTGGGGTTTGCCCAAAGGCATTGTTAGTAGGCGTGACTCACGCTTCACTAGCAACTTTTGGACCCATCTCTTCAGGTGCTTTGGGTCAACATTGAGTCACAACTCAGACATCCATCCACCATCGGATGGCCAGACAGACCGGTTCGATGACATGCTGGAGGAATATCTCCGCAACTTTGCAACCGGATCACAGAAGCATTGGGTGAAGCTCCTGGATGCTTCTCAACTGTGTTTCAATTCTCAAAAGAGCCATAATACAAACAAAAGCCCTTTTGAAATTGTTACCGGGCAGCAACCGCTTCTCCCGCAAACGGTGAATGTATCAACCATGCCGAAATCTCCTCGAGCTGCTAACTTCTCGAGTGAATGGGAGCACAACATGGGGATAGTGCAGAGCTATCTTGTCAAAGACCAAGAGCGGGCAAAAAGATTCACCGAACAAAATCTTTGCTTTGCCCAACATCAAACAGGGGACAAAGTAATGTTATGCATCCCAAAGCGATACTTGTTTGCAGAGAGGACCCATGACCCTCGCCTGCAACAAAAATATATCGGGCCCCTGCCCATTGAAAAAACGCATTGGGAAGTCCACATACCAGGTGAAAACTCCATCCTGGTAGAAGATCCATAGAGTCTTCCATGTCAGCCGCATGAAATCATTGAGTCGCTACAACAGCAAGCTCAAAGAACAGAGGGGTGCAGA
Organism: Nicotiana sylvestris; assembly: GCF_000393655.2. Lineage (NCBI taxonomy): Eukaryota > Viridiplantae > Streptophyta > Magnoliopsida > Solanales > Solanaceae > Nicotiana > Nicotiana sylvestris. Next base: position 82,895,852 of record NC_091062.1, on the reverse strand, counting down.
CCTCCCATCCAACAACCATCATCATCATCATCATCATCATAAGGCTCCGAGGATGGAGCCAACTCAGGTGGGGAGGAATGTCATGGGCTTCTTTCCAGACACGCCCCATGACCCCTTGGCCGTGCCCCATGGCGGCCTAGCAAGCCTCACAAGTCAGCCCCGTGGTCTTGGCTGCGCCAAGTGACAAGCGTGCATGTTCCTCTGTCGCCCCATCGATGCCTCTCGCCAGTGCTTAGTGGCTGGCCAATGACAACAGCGTCGCGCGCCCTGACAATGCCGCGCGCGCAGATCCTGATGCCTCGCCAGTGCCCAGCTACAGGCCCATTCCAGTAGCGCCTCGCGCACAGACCCTGATGCCAAGCACCAGCGCCTAGCCTCAGGCCAACACAGCAAGTGTCGCGCGCGCCCACAGTACCGCGCGCGCAGACCCTGACCCGCAAGACAAAGTTGCTGCCATCGGACTTAGTTCTGCATTGTAATAAACTAAGTCTTTTTCATTGTAATTATAGGCTAGTTTACATCATTTTTATTCAGTGTGCTTCCACAACTTTATTAGGACTAGTCATGTAATATTGGTTTATTTTTTTTAAGCATTATTAGGGGGAATCAAGCAATCAAACATTTTCAGCAATCAATTTTCTGTACTGGTGTCTCTCCCCCTCGACACCGCATCTTTTGTAATCAGCATTTTATTCATCAATAAAATCATCATCATCATTCAAAACTCAATTCTCTCTCAGCTTCCGCAATTACTCGTGACATTGGTTTTCCCGCACGGCACTGACAATCTAGTCTAGAGTGCGGAGGGTACCTCATTGGCGGACAACAACCACACTGACATCAGTTGTTTAGCCTTACGCTGCCCTTCCAAAGAACATCAGGAAGGCGCTGCATTACAGATAGAATGTAATCATCCCCAATAGGCTTGCGAAGTGTTTGCTTTCCATTAACAACTTGGAGATGTTCGTTTGAAGCAACAAGTTACATCCTTCGAAATATATATCCCCGTCTTTATAGTGGGTTAGAGACCGATAAATGTCGGCCAAGATCATAGGCACCATAGCACCAGGCTTACCATCTATCTAGTTTAATAGTTCATTAGCTAAACAATGATAAGTCGAGTGTGAATCCTGTTTAACCCAAAAATAGAATTTTAGTCAAAGCTAGAATTTAGAAGAACGCGGGTTACTGATAATCAAAAGAATATGTAGAAGAAAGTAATTTGGGGTAACCAAAATGTGATCAGGAGAAAAACAAGTGAACCAAGTATATTCCAATCGTATCTTGTGTTTACAAGTGACCAGATACCTCCTTTTTATAGGTATCTTGAAGATATGCGTTTTCCTCAAATCATAATGAGGTTATTATGAATAATTAAAGACATTGAATGATACGTTACACAATCATTGTAATCAATACAAATTCTCTAACGTATCAAGTATTTAATGCCTGTCGAATTCCGTATCTGCGCTCTTTATTATGGTCAGATCCATTCCTTTTGATAAATGACTTAAATAGGTACGGACGCTGAATCCTTCGAATGTCCTCCCGTGCCTCTTCCTTTGCCTTTGCTCGTTTCTATTGCTGCCTGTGCCTCTTGACTAATTATAATTCTTTGGCTATTTCACCGGTCCACATGTCTCAACATGTCACTTACATATATAAATGCAATTTTTTCCAATACAAATCCTTCTTTAGCTCCTCGAGAAAGAACCACTAACCCTAGAAAACGAACGGTGAATTTGAAAATCCTCCTCTAATTACATAAATCGGGACCGTGGAATTCTATGTTGTATATCTCTCAAGCATACCCATGTCCAAACTATGATATAAATATTTAAGAAAAAAATTGGACTTTATCACATGGGTCATCATTTTTCCTCCTTGCAGCCTAAGCTCTTCACGAAACTCTTGTGGCGAAGGATTTTTTAGAATGACTACTTTAGCCCTTTTCCACTTTTTGTTCCTCCACAACCGACTTATATTTTCAACATAACCTCCAATTTCTTCTGGCAATGATGTCAATTCGATATTTCCAATATTGGAATACATCCTTTCTTTGTCCAAAAAAGCGGTGGTCGCCTCAATGAGTTCTCTGTACGGCTTGATTTCCATCAGTGAAGGCAAATGTCCCAACACTTTGCGCACTTCTCATTCTCCTTGAGTATCCAAATCTCTCCCCCAAACTTTCAATGGATCAGGAAAGTACCGGACTATGCTAAACAGAGGCGGATCTAGGATTTTAAGTTTGTGGGTTCCTATAAAAATTGAGTTAATATACAATATTAACCGGATGAACGAACTGAGTTCCAAGCTAAATATTCTTATAAATTTAATGAATTTCTCAATACAAAAACATATTCGGGACAAAAGCTACTGGGTTCACGGAACCCGTAGCCAATGAACTGAATCCGCCTCTGATGCTAAACCTTGGGTAAGCCTTGGGTTGATTCACGATGGCCTTCATTCACAAAAAGTTAGCTTATGCCTTTCCCTTATTTTGAGAGCAAATAGTCAATAATTAGGCACATTTTTTCCTCAACAATGTATATAAGTTATGGTGGCTTCTATTTAAGGTCGTAAACCCCCTTTGAACTCGAGCATCGTCATACTACAATACTTAATTTACCAAAGATATTAAGTCAACCTAGGTTTGATAGAAAACATAGTTTTCCTAAAAATCATGCTATGTTGGGCTCTATGAACAACTTGGTAGTGAAAAGTTTGTGGTCGTCGTCGTCGGTGCACTGCTGACTGACCTACACACAGAACTTTCTCTTAAGAGAGCATTTTTCAGAATTGCACGACTGTGAAAACACGCAACCGCTATACGTGCGCAAGATATGAAATTTCCAAATGGAAGAACATGAACTGGATGATAGTAATGGAACCGGTGACACATAGCAAACAAGTTAAACTTGTAGGCACAAAAATAACTTGGAAAAAAATAAAACATGCTTACTATAAGATAAAGACGAATACGAATAATTAAAACAAGAAAAGAAAACATGGTCATAATATGTCTTAAAAATAAATAACGTAAATAAAATATGTAATTATAACAAACCTAGAAGAAAAAAAAAAGGAAAAGGATGTACATGAAAAACAAGTAAACTAAAGCTGATTTAATAATTTACACAATTAAGGATAGGAGGAAAAGGATGTAAATGGAAAATAAAAATAATTGGTAACTAATTCGATCAGGGAAAAAAGGAAAGGATGTACATGGAAGGATACAAACAAATAAAGTAAGTAAGATAAATCCACTAAGAAGCAACCTAAATTCGATAAAATAAACTCCAAAATCTCTCATAGTAATAAATTTATAAGGTAAGAATTTAAGTATCCCAAGCGACTCGCAAAAGCGGATTTCGACATGTGACAATTTTTTAATGAGATTAAAAAAGAGAAGTCGACATTTAACGATTTTTAAGGTGCGTTAGGGTATCTTTTTGCAAACAACTCGTGTTAAGATAGTTTGCGCTATCAAAAAACTTGTAAGGGCTCAAATTACCTCGAAAAAAAGGTGTTAAGTATTTTTTTTAGGTCCAAAACCGTGGTTCCGATCCGGATTTAAGAACAAGTGGGATTAAATTACTCTAAGTGGACATGCAAATTAATTAGTATTTATTTTATTAGCCTGAATGGAAAAAATTATCAAACCTAACAGTTGATAGTTAATTAATCATGACGAGCAAATAAACGTTAAAAGAAATGAAATAAAGAGCAACACATAAGTAAACGAAAGTAACTTTATTTACAAAAATTAGTTAATAGAGTGAATTTGAATACATGGCATGAAATAAAGTTCAAATTAACATATAATCATTTATAACAAAAGGCAACTAATTATGTAACTATCATAATAATGCCAAGAAAAATTATAAAGCAAGTTAAGCGAAATTTAATTATTAAGAGGGGATCCTAAATTTTTAAGCCTAATAGATCAAGTACCGCGCAAAGTTTGCTAAGACTTTTATAGCCAAAATGCAATAGCGATTTGGAAAATTTGTACATCATCTTCACTACTTTCATTACTATCTTTAAGTTGCTACTTGAAGCTCACTAATTGATTCTAAATCGCATCTTAATTGTTCTATCTATCCCATTCCTATAGTCCAAATGGCATTGGACAATATATAGAGGAAGGTTCTAGACTCAAAATAAAATCTATGTTTTTATTTTTTAATTAGCTAAGCGACAAATAAGGAAAAAACATATAAGGACTTAAGCAAGTAACATAACGCAAGAAAGAAGCTCAAGTTGGCCTCTGAATTACGCCATTAACTTCTTAATGCGATAAGATTGTTCACACATGCTGCAGATCGAATGCACACCCCTATAAGCTAAATGAGAAAGGGTTGTTGTTAAACTTATTCATTAAGGCAACGTCTCATTTTTATTTAACCCCATAGGCGGGATTCTAAATGAGTAGATCGAACAAAGGCCAAAATTGATATTTGAATTAAATTAATACATAATCTTTTAAAGAATAATCTTGAATTTTGATAATTAGACCCTGGGAACATGCTTTCTGTGTGAAAAAATTGCTATTCCTAGAGGACTTAGTGATGTATGGAATGAATCTGTCAAGTCGAAATAATCCTTTAGGCGTGATCTCCAAAGTGATTTGGTAAACAAATTTATTGAATTATACCCTATAGGTATAATTTCTAAGTTGTAACGGAATTATGAGATTATATTGCAACCTATAGGCATTTGTTTCTAAATTATAACAGAATTGACATGTTGAAACTATTATATCGTATAGGCATAGCTCTAGTTGAAGCATGGTAGGCATGTTGAGATTATGTTATATCCTATGAGCATGATTTATAACAAGTAAACAATATCAAAATAACATGAATCAAATAAATTTTTTGTGTCATCACTCGTTTCGAAAGTAAATTCTGTGTTTCGAGGCCTTAAAACCCTCTTTTGTCTCACCTCGATTTGCGTGCGTAGTCCGGTCGCATTTTCGGAAAGCTTTTATGTGAAAACTAAGTAAAATAAGGAAATTGGCTTTTAAAATTGATTAAAGTTGACTTTGGTCAACATTATTGGTAAACGGACCCGGACCCGTGATCCGACGGTCTCGTAGGGTCCGTGGTAAAATATGGGACTTGGGCGTATGCCCGGAATCGAATTCCAAGGTCCCAAGCCCGAGAAACAAATTTTTGAAAAATATTATTTAACTGAAATTATAAAAAATTTTGGAAAAGAAAAGATGTTTGAAATTAATGGTATGGGGTCTGTATTTGTTTCTGGAGCCCGGTACATGTCTTATATAATAATTAAGTTAAATCTCTGAAGTTTGGTAAGAATCGGGGTTCGTTTAGTATAAATCGGACCTTTATTTGAGAAAATGAAAATTTTGATGTTCTTGAGTGATTTCATGAATTTGAGGTTTAATTCATAGTTGTTGATGTTATTTTGATGATTTGATCGCACAAGCAAGTCCGTATGATGTTTTTGAACTTGCGTGCATATTTGGTTTGGAGCCTCGAGGGCTCGGGTGAGTTTTGGATAGGCCACAGAGTGAAATTGGACTTAGGAAAGATTGCTCGTATCTGGTATTTTTGCCCAGGCCTCTGATCTCGCAATTGCGAGACCAGGCTTCGCAATTGCGAAGTTCTCGGGCTTGGTAATTGCAACCCAGACGTCGCAAATGCGAACCAAGCCTGGGCAGGCCTTGATCGCAAATGTGATCATTTTATCTCAAATGTGAAAAGGGCTGAGTCGCAAATGCGAAAATAGCAGGTTCCAAAGGGGTTCGCAATTGCGACATCCGAGACCAGTTAATTGGGATTTTGACAGGATTTCATTCATTTTTACAACTCTTCAAACCCTAAAAATATCTTGGGCGATTTTTCAAAGACATCAACTTCTCCAAATCATTAGTAAGTCATTTCCAACTCATTTTCTTCAATCCATAACATCTTTTCACATGATTTCATTTCAAAATCAAGGATTTTCATGGGGAAATTCGGTGTTTTTGGGTAGAACTTAGGATTTTTAAATTTTGGGGATTTGGACCTCGATTTGAGGTCTGATTTCAAAATAAATTATATATTTGAGTTCATGGGTGAATGGGTGATCGGGTTTTGGTTCGAACCTCAAGTTTTGACCATGTGGGCCCGGGGCGATTTTTGACTTTTTGGGAAAATCATTAGAAAACCTATTTTCATGCATTAGAATTGGTTCATTTAGTAATTATTGATATCATTAAGTAAATTGTGGCTAGATACAAGCGAACTGGTGGTGGAATCGAGGGGTAAAGCGATAGTTGAGGCTTGATTGTGTTCGTGGCATTGAGGTAAGTGTTTTGTCTAACCTTAGGTTGAGGGATTAGGAGTTGTGTCTTATTTTCTATGTGTTAATTGTTGAGTACAATGTATAGGTGTGGTGACAAGTATTTATACGTCGGTGTCAAGCATGCCCGTGAGTCTGATACTATGATTGATGTTACTCCATTTTGTATTGTCCATGCTTAATATGATAACTTCTAATGTTGAACAAGGCTTGTGGAAGTATTTTTGGTAATTGAACATTGTAGAGCATTGGCTCAAGTTGAGAATTGAGTTGTGAAGTAATTGTGAAAAAGAGAAGAGGTTTATGATATTGTCTTCCTTGCCGAGATGTTATTGCTTGATATTGTTTCCCTTGCCGGGATGTTATTGCTCTTGATATTATTTCCCTTGCTGGGATGTTATTGCTCATGATATTGTATCCCTTGCCGGGATATTATTGTTATACTATTGTTCCCTTGCCGGGATTATATTGTGATTTTATTGATTCCCTTGCCCGAATTGCTTTGTGATTGTTGCTTGGGTAACGATGAGAGTAAAAGCACGAAGGGTGATGTCGTGCGTGATATTTGTGAGTGAGTGTTAATGCACGAAGGGTAATATCGTGCCGATATTGTAAATGTAAAAGCACGAAGGGTGATGCCGTGTCATGATATGAGTGATAATGCACGAAGGATAATGTCGTGCCATGATTTTAGGAGGTAAAAGCAAGAAGGGTAATGCCGTGCCGATTATATTGATTCTTATGATGAGAACGAGAGTAAAAGCACGAAAGATGATGCCATGCACTTGTCATTGATTTCCTTATTCTTACTTATAGTTGAATTTTGGTATAAAGTATGTTTCTTTACTGAATTTCTGTTTGTACATGATATTCCCCCGAGCATGTTTCCCATTCCCATATTTAAACTGCTAGTTTCTGTCGTTATTATTTGTTGTATATGAAATAACTGCACAGGTTTATTTGGTCGTCTTGTCCTATCCTCGTCACTACTTCGTCGAGGTTAGGCTAGACATTTACCAGTACATGGGGTTGGTTGTGCTGATACTACACTCTGTACTGTGTGCAGATCCCGGTGCTGTACCTTGTTTACCACAGTGAGGTTGTTGCCTTCAGTCCATCAGGAGACCCGAGGTAGTTCTACAGGCGTTCGCAGTCCTTCGCGTCCCCTTCTATCTTTTCATTCTATTTTTATGTATTTCAGAGACAGATTTGTATTATTTTCCTTCAGACCACTGTTTGTAGTATTCGTAGATAGTCCGTGACATTGTGACACCAAACTATGGGTAGAGTTGTATGTTGGATTCTGTACTAGTATATGGTTAAACTATTAGTTTTCGTCTTCTGCATTTCTATTTATTATAATTATTCTGTTGTTGATCACCTGTTATATTGAACTGTTAAAAAGGCTAAGTAAAAGGGTTAATGAATATATAATACTCGGCTTGCCTAGCTTTTACCAGTAGGCGCCATCACGACTCCCGATGGTGGGAAAATCGGGTCGTAATAAGTTGGTATCAGAGCTCTAGGTTGCTTAGGTTTCACAATTCACGGACAAGCTTAGTAGAGTCTGAGGGATCAGTATGGAGACACCTGTATTTATCCCTTAGAGGCTAGAGAGTTAGGAAAAACTTCACATCTATTCTTTCCGGTCGTGCGACTTGATTTCTCAATGCTAATTGAACTTTCACTTTGTTCTTTCGCAGATGGTGAGAACACGTACCGCTTCATCAACTAACCAGCAACCCGAGCCCCCAGTAGCAACTCTTGCGAGGGGAAGAGGTCGAGGTCGTACTAGGGCCCGAGTCAGAGGCAAGGCTCAGCCTAGAGCTCGAGCAGCAGCACCAGCGGCGGAGCCTCAGGTTGAGTTTGACGATGAGATTCCAGCCCAGACAGTTCAAGCAGGACCAACTCAGGTCCTAGAGGGGTTCATCGCCACCCCGGTACTTCAGGATGATCTGGTCCATCTAGTGGGCCTTATGGAGAGTGTCGCCCAGGCAGGCTTGCTTCATGTAGCACCAACCGTCTCTCAGGCTGGAGGGGGAGCCCAGACTCCTGCTACTTGCACTCCGGAGTGGATGGCTCCCCAGTTTCAGACTCCAATAGCTCAGTCAGTTGGGGTAGTTCAGCCTCGTGTTGTGACACAGATCGGTGAGGGGCCAGCTATCTCTGTTGATGCCTTGTGGAGATTGGACAAGTTCACCAAGCTCTTCACTACTAATTTTGGTGGTACATTCTTCTGAGGATCCCCAGGATTATTTGGACAGCTGCCATGAGGTTCTATAGAACATGGGGATAGTGGAGAACAATAGGGTCGACTTTGTTGCTTTTCGTTTGTCTGGATTCGCCAAGACTTGGTGGAGAGATTTTTGTTTGGATAGACCATCTGGGTCACCGGCTTTGACATGGGATCAGTTCTCTCAGCTATTTCTAGAGAAGTTTTTTCCTATCACTCAGAGGGAGAACTATCGGAGGCAGTTTGAGCATCTCTAGTAGGGTTATATGACTGTCACTCAGTACGAGACTAGATTCATTGACTTGGCCCGTCATTCTCTTCTTATGCTTCCCACTGAGAGAGAGTGAGGAGGTTCATTAAGGGACTCGTTCAGCCTATTCTATTGCAGATGGCTAAGGAGACGGGGAACGAGATTTCTTTTCAGGATGCGGCCAATGTGGCCAGGAGAGTTGAGATAGTTCTATCATAGGGGGGTGGTCAGGGGTCTGACAAGAGGTCTCGTCATTCGGGCAGGTTTAGTGGTGCCTCATCTGGAGGCAAGGATTCTTTTGGTAGGGTCCATCCTTCCAGGCCATTTTATTCAACACTTCAGGCTTCTCACGGTGCACCAGATGGCTGTGGTTCTCATATGCAGTATTCTGATCAGTTGCCCTACAGTGCACCGCCAACTCCTATTAGTGCATCTCCTCTCTAGAGTTTTTAGAGTGTTTATTCAGGACGGCAGGGTCAGCAGTCTCAGCAGCCGAGGGCTTGTTATACTTGTGGAAATACGAGGTATATTGCTAGATTTTGCCCTCGAGCACTGAGCAGCTCTCAACATCAAGGTTCTCGTGCCATGGTTGAGGAACTGAGTATTCCACCGCCCGCTCAGCCAGCTAGAGGTAGAGGTAGAGGTGCTAGAGGTGGAGGTAGAGGTGATAGAGGTGTAGGTAGAGGTATTAGAGGTGGAGGTCAGGTCGCTAGAGGTGGAGGCCAGCCAGCAGGAGGCCGTCCCAAAGATGTAGTTCAGAGTGGTGGGCCCAACACCGATGTTATGCTCTTCCAGCCAGGCCTGAGGCTGAGACCTCCGATGCAGTTATCACAGGTACTGTTTTGGTTTGTAGTAGAGATGCTTCAGTTCTATTTGATCCAGGATCTACATACTCCTATGCGTCATCTTATTTTGCACTGCATCTGGTCATGCCTAGTGATTCCTTGAGTGCTCTTGTATATGTGTCTACACCAGTGGGTGATTTTATTCTGGTAGATCTTGTCCATTGTTCATGTATAGTTGTGATTGGGGGTCTTGAGACTCGAGTAGATTTGTTACTTTTGGATATGGTTGATTTTGATGTCATATTTGGGATGCACTGGTTATCACCTTACCACGCTATCTTGGACTGTCATGCCAAGATTGTGACCTTAGCCTTGCCGGGTTTACCTTGTTTAGAGTGGAGAGGGACTCATGGTCATTCTACCCATAGGGTTATCTCATATATGAAGGCTCGGCGTATGGTCGAGAAGGGGTGTTTGGCCTATTTGTCATATGTTCATGATTCTAGTGCTGAGGTTCCTTCTACGGATTCTATGCCTTTTGCTCGTCAATTTCCTAAGGTATTTACTTTAGACCTACCGGGTATGCCACCTGATAGGGATATTGACTTCTGTATTGATTTGGCTCCGGGCACTCAGCCCATTTCTATTCGGTCGTATCGTATGGCCCCGCCTGAGTTGAAAGAATTGAAAGAACAGTTGCAAGACTTGCTTGATAAAGGCTTTATTAGACCTTGTGTCTCACCTTGGGGTACGTCGGTGTTGTTTGTTAAGAAGAAGAATGGATCGATGAGGATGTGTGTCGCGCCCGCTTTTTTCCCTCCCCGGGGAGAGAAGTCCGGGTTTCGACATTCATGGGGGTAATAATTCATTTCCTTTTGGGAATTTGAGTTTTTGAAAAGTCACCACCTAACGGATTACGGTGTGTTAGGGCACCTAGAATGATTAACTCTTAGACTAGTTTGCATTACCAGAGATTTAGGGTAAGGGCTCGAAATAACCTTGAGGGGAAGGTGTTAGGCACCCCTCTCGGTCCGCAACGGTGGGTCCCGACCGAACTTATACTTATGACTTAGTCCTTTTAATAAATAAATAGTTTAAACACATACTTGCAAATAAAGGCATATTTTGGACATTGTATGATTCAAGTAATGAAACAAAAAGGAAAAGACTTGAACAAGTTGCATACATAGAGAAAAGTAAAGTTTAAACATCAGGAATTGGGAAAGAGGGGTCCTAGGTTGGTTAGCCTATAGGATCACCCCACGCAATGCCCGATAATCACTCTTCAATGAGGGGCTACACGTGACATTACCGCATAGTCATCATATCCTTACTACCCAATTCCCTCCCCTTGGTCATAGCCTAAAGCGCTCTAGCAACCTTGAAAATGTCCAATGCGTGCACTATCTGTCCCTTCCTCATGGCCCTAGAGGTATTTTAGGACCTCTACTTTTGGAAAGTTCTAGACCATCCTAAGGTTTTTAAAGGATAAAAGTCTAAGAATCAGTCAAGAACAATTAGGACTACATTTAAAGAGAACAAATTACAGGCTCACAGTCACCTCCACAAATATAACAAGTAAATGCACGTCTTCAAACAACAGTCAGACATTTAAGAGAAAATCTTAGAACAAGATATCTAGGTGAGCAGGGATTATACAGTATTGAATTAGGACAAAGTGTCAAAGACCTATTTAGCTTGCCTACTGATTTTGGACATGTTAAATCTGAATAGTTTTTAAATAACAAGGCACAATTTTATAGTTGCAGAATTTGAATCGCCCTAGAGGCTTGCCTAAACGCATAACAGTGGTGTCCTAAGAGCATGATATCTATTAGGAATGCAGTAAAACAATGATCAATTTTTAAGCGGATAACTTGAGATCCTATAAACATGTTTTCTAGCGGCATTAATTAAGGCAGTGTTTGAGAAAAAACGTATTTAAAGAAACGGATAGTTAATTAAACAAATTCAAACATGAGTTAGACTTATTTGTTTAACTAAACTAATATTAACTTCTATAGGCAGGATTTCTACTAGAACTGATTTTAATTCCTATAGGCATAGTATCTAATTGTTAAGAGCTGAATTTCGAACTTATAGGCATGATTTCTAGTGAGACAAATGTAATATATGTTGTAACAGAAACTGAACTCAATCACTTTACACTCTATAGGCATGATATCTAATTATAAAGTTGGTTTTAACCCTATAGACATGATTTCTATTATTGAAGTCATTCAGATCCTATAGGCATGATTTCTAATGTTGTGGAAGTAAAGCAATTATAGCAAATACATTTTGAATTAAAACAACCCTATAAGCATGATATCTACCCAATTTACCCAATATATATATATATAGGACTACCCACCCTTTTTTACTAAACACCCCAATGTTGTTTACAAAAATTATTACAGACCCATGAATTAAATAAAAATACATAAATGAATAGGGGTTAATCTATAGGGAGCCAGCAGTAGGCCCAAATGACTTCCAAGCCTCCAATAGACTCAAATGCCAAAGTTTCATAGACAGTATCATGTCTAGGTGTGTCGGAGTTCTCTAAGGACCTCAAGGATCCCGGGCAGTGCTCACACCTAGACCCTTTCTCAAACAACAACTAATTTAGGTGCAGTGTGGAAAGGCCAGCTCTGACATGCCAAAGTTCAAAGAGATCTCAAGGGTATCAAGGCAGTACACATATCAGAGGGGCAGAACTTAGTATCCTAAGAGTAAAGTGAGAGTGCTTGACATAGCTTTGTTTTAAAAGTAGTACAGAGATGACTTTAGAAGTAGGAAAGTTTTTCAGAAACAGGAAATAACTTGGTGGTAAAAGACAGTTTGAGAAGAGTACCAAAATAGCAGACAATCAATTGGTCATAAAAAACATCCAGATTCAGAAAAGAACACTTAACAAACAGATCTCACATGGGGGATAAAGGGATACATAAGAGTCATATTAGGGTACATGGGAAGGGTATAGAAGGAACATATAGTCACAAACTACATGCAACACTTAGGGTTTTGAGACTTAGTAAATAGTTAGGACATAGATAATAGTTGGCCTGTCTTAAACAGGATTAAACATACAGTTTGGAAATGCTAGGTGAAGAAATAAGCAGGAAAGAGTGCAGAGTGTAAAACATGCATTGAACAGGACAGAGTTTAGACATGTTGAGCAAAGAAATAAATAGGAATACAAGTTGAAATCGTAACTGATGAGCTAGTGTAGGAATGAAACACATAGGGTTTGGATCTCAAAACTTAATTAGAGACATACCAATTTAAGAAAAGGGTGCAGAATATAAAGCAAATAAAGTTCTAATATCTATCCTTGGCTTTCAGCCGGCTAGATCAGTGAGTATCACAAGTAGTAGCAGAGAAAGAGAACTTTAGAGTGTAAGGAGTAGTGATTTTTGAACTAATGTTCATTGTCCAGAACATAAAATAAGAGAGGGTTTATAAAGTAATCAAAAGCTTGACAAATAAGGTAAGAGATCAATTAAGTAGTAAATTAAGGAAGTCACATGTAAATCAGCAATTCTTTCCCTTAATCAAGGGATAATTAAATTAACAGTAAAGCATACTAAGTATTTAAGGAAAAGAATCAAGTCGGGTTTAAGTATAGAATAGGTAATTAGGGGTAAATGAACAGAAGTTTTAATTAAGGAAACAAATTAGTAAGAATCAGCAAGATACAAACAAGGCAAGGAAAAATAATTAAGGCAAGCAATTCAATCAAATCGAGTAAAGAGGTAAGAATAGAAAGTTTAAGGGAAAGTGTTCAAATCAAACCAAGAAATAAGAAGTTTAGAATATTCAAGGGTTCAATCAAAGAGAAATTCATGAAAGAGCCAGCATGTTTAACATATAAAAATAAGGTAAAACATGAATAGTCAGGAATCGACATATAACTTTAACAAAACAAAAAATTAAACAACACTGATTCAATGAGAAAGATACAGGTCTTATATGAATAGTCAAGACGAACACAAGTACATAGAATCAGTGAAAGGTCAAACTAAGAAATTCAGTAGAAGCATATTAGGGCAAGAAAATCATGAGCAATCACAAGAACCCAAAGCAAGAACCAGTCGATATACTAGTGCTCAGAATCTAGACAAAGAACATCAAAAAATTAGGGCTTTCAGTACAAACGGTCTAAGGTTGTAGCAGACTTACAAAATCAGTCAAAATATATGAGAAGCAGCAGATTAAACACAAAAAGTCATCAAACAATTTGTAAAATAAATTCCGGATACCCTAGTTTAAGAAAAAGTGAAAATCACTTGAAAATCATACAATTCTTGTAAAGAATCTTAAGGTTATTGTAAAACTCACTTAAAACAAGCCCAAATCACCTTAGATCTGTACAGATCTAAGATGTTTTGAAAAAAGAAATTAGGGTTTCGAAGAGAACAACATAGAGGTGAAGAAACATGCTTAGAAAACCATAGATCGTAGCCAATATAGGACGATCTTACTCGGAATCACACTGGAATGGCTTGAAACAGGAGAGAGAGGAACCATAGATGCAAGCCAACTAGCCCTGGTCCCTTGATAGCTCTGGAGATGGCAAGGTTAACGTGAGGGAGGCCATTGGAAGCCTGGGAGGTGGTGAGAAGTCATCGGAGATGGCCATGGACGAGGGCCAGTGAGGTTGGATTAGGGTTAGTTTGAGAGCGTTTTAGAGTAGAGAGGGGTTTCAGGGCGGCGGGTAGTATAGAAATGATAGGGTTTGGGGGGTCTTTTGGGTTTATTTTAGGAATGGTTGTTTTTGGTCGTTGATCTCTATGATCAATGGTCGAGATTAAAGGGTTTTGGGGGTTGATCGGTCAGGCGGATGGGTATTGGGCCTGGGTAGGTTTAGGTTTAAAAGTTGTGCTGGGTATTGGGTCAGAATTAAGGCTGAAATTAAAATAAAAATAGGCTAGGTTTTAAACAGCCACTTTTAATCATATATAATCTATAAAAATAATTAATGATTTCTAAAAAAATATTTTCATGTAATAAAAAATGCACTAAAATATTATTGCAATATTTTTGATATGCAATTTAGCCTAAAAATGTAAATGCAATTATAAAAAAGGCACTAAAATATTTAAACAATATTTTGGCATAAATAAAGAATTTAGATGACTAAATCACCATAAAAATAATTTGAAGGATAATTACTGGAGATTTTATAAATAAAAGGGAAGAATTAAATCAATTTGGAGCTTTTAAAAATTATAGAAAAAATTATAAAAATGATTATGCATGCTTATAACTACATATGTGCTATTTTGAAAGTATCTATCTATCTATCTATATATATATATATATATATATATATAACATATGAGGAAAAATTAGGTATCAACAGCTGCCCCTCTTTATCCGAGAAGGATGAAAGATTTTTCGGGTAAAGAAATGATGGCCAGTTTTGACTGGGCGGGATGTTTTGAAAGACAGAGACTGGATTCCGGTCTTCGAGTTGCCTACATATCCCTGCTCTTACAGGAATCAGACCATGTGTTCTGGATTCATCGGTGAAGGATATGGTTTTGGTTCTCTTCTGTCCCGTTCCTTCAATCAAAGAAGAATCCATGCCCAGGATAGTGTCAGCGGATAGTTAGAGTCTTCTCTGCGTGCCTAACATCCACTCCTTCTAGTCGAGTGCCTTGCGGTACCTTTAATGATGAGAGAAGGCGATACCGAAGAAAATAACTCAAGGGCACTAGCTACTCCATCAACTCAATTTCGTTGCGTAAGTGAGGAGCGGAATATACCGATGAAGTCATTACAAGAATGGACACGAGATTTCGTGATAGGTGAAAGAATGGTTATGGTTAAGCTTGAGATAGTTGAAGGAACTGGAGCGATATTGCTCCCGCTGAAATAGCGGTTGCTTACTAGTTATCTACAGATAAAAAGATACCACGAACATATATTTTGCGAAAATTTAAACATGATGTAGATTCCCTTTAGACCATGAAGATTGTCCTTGGACGGTTAAAGATGGTGTCCTTGGACCATGACGTCCTGGGCCATGAATTGTTTAGTGAGGGATTTGCAGGCCATGAAATGTTATTCTCGGGCCATACAGATGGTGTCTCCGAACCATGACGCCTTTGATTAATGATATGCAAATATAAGGGATCATCAGGCCATGGCATGGTGTCTTCCGGCTATGAGGATGATGCCTTTTAGACTATGACGCCTTTGGATAGACTGGCGATATTTCAGCCCATGATATGCAATAATATGATGTTAACAAGACAAGGCTTAGTCTTGTTAAATGGAGGGCAGAACTTAGCCCGATTGAAAAGCAAATAGATAGTACTAGAAATAGAGCAATATTTGTGCAAAGAGGAACAGTGCTTAGTCCCATACAGATATGGGAGGCAGGGATTAACCCCATATAAGTATGGAGGAAGGGATTAGCCTCATGCAGATGGGGAGGCAGGGATTAGCCTCATGCGGATTAGCCTTATGCAAGTGTGGAGGCGAGGATTAGCATTATGCAGATAAGGAGGCAGGTATTAGCCTCACACAAATGTGGAGGCAAGGATTAGCCTCATGCAGATAGGGAGGCAGGGATTAGCCTCACGCAGATAGGGAAGCAGGGATTAGCCTCATGCAAATTGGGAGGCATGGATTAGCCTCATGCAGATATGGAGGCAGAGATTAGCCTCATACAAATATGGAGGCAAGGATTAGCCTCATGCAAGTATGCAGGCAAGGATTAGCCTCATGCAAATATTGAGGCAAGGATTAGCCTCATGCAAATGTGGAGGCAAGGATTATCCTCATGCAAATTTGGAGGCAAGGATTAGCCTCATGCAGATAGGGAGGCAAGGATTAGCCTCATGCAGATATGGAGGCAAGAATTGGCCTTATGCAAATAGGGAGGCAAGGATTAGCCTCATACAAATATGGAAGCAAGGATTAGTCTCATGCAAATATGGAGGCAAGGATTATCCTCATGTAGGTACGGAGGCAGGAATTATCCTCATACAAGTACGGAGGAAAGGATTAGCCTCATGAAAATATGGAGGCAAGGATTAGCCTCAAGCAGGTACGGAGGCAGGGATTAGCCTCAAGCAAGTACGGAAGAAGGGATTAGCCTCATGCAAATATAGAGGCAAGGATTAGCCTCATGCAGGTACGAAGGCAGGGAGTAGCCTCCTGCAAGTACAGAGGCAAGGATTAGCCTCATGCGAATATGCAGGCAAGGATTAGCCTCATGCAAGTACGGAGGCAAGGATTAGCCTCATGCAAGTACGGAGGCAAGGATTAGCCTCATGCAAGTACGGAGGCAATGATTAGCCTCATGCAGATATGAAGGCAAGGATTATCCTCATGCAAATATGGAGGCAAGGATTAGCCTCATGCAAATGTGGAGGCAAGGATTAGCCTCCTGCAGAGAGCAAATGGCAAATAAGAGTAGTATATATCTTAGCTGGAGATATATTCGGTGTCTGATGTCCTGATTGATAGCGAATTTGTTACGTGTATATATTTGCGGATGCTATCGCTACGTCAGATGTGCCTGCATTCAAAGAAAAATTGTAAGTTTTGTGAGGGGAGCTTGGTTTGTGCCTTCGTCTGCTGGCCTTGCTTTGCTCCGTTCTTGAGGCCTTTTTGAGTTTCCCTAGGTAACACCTGACTGACACGGAAATAGAGTTTTTGAAAATATGCAATTATTGATAAAAACAGAGTCATTTTAAAAGTTTATTGATATCTCAAGTGATTTTTGATGAACTAGTGACTATAATACATTTATGAGACATTGCAGCTTTCTCATGTTAGAATTTTGAGGGCCCTCCTCAAAATTCTGCCTGATAAGTTGGTATTTTACCAATTTATCTTATCTTTAAACCTATACTTTTGCTATGTTTGAGTGAAAAAATTGTGTATTTGATGTCATTTACTTCTATTTTACAGGTTGTACGTGATTTAGAGGTAATGGTGAAGAAACCAAGTAAAAACAAGTCAAAAAGGCACTAAAATGGACAATAAGAAACGGCCCAGTGGTTTATTCTTCGCAAACGCGAAGAAGCAGGAAGCTAGACCTTCGCGAATGCGAAGTACACAACGCGAATGCGATGAAGCAGAACATGAACCTTCACGAACGCGAAGGTGTGAATGCGAATGCGATGACTGAGGAAAGCAAACCTTCGCGAATGCGAAGGCATGACCGCGAATGCGATGAAGAAACTGGGCAGTTCTGGAATTTTACATTTTTGACCCAAACCCTTTAATACCCAAACCAGCTCATTTGTAACATGATCTTTGGCTTAATTTTCAGTTCCATAGACTAGAGAAGAACAAGTCTTGAAGCTAGGGTTTGCACATACACTTGGATTTTGAAGATTTCAAGCTTGTGGTTAAGGATTTCTTACCCATTTATGTTTATTTCTTCATTTTCTTGCTTTGTATTGAATATTTAAGTGTGTAGTATTTATTTCCAACACTTGAATCTTGTTTATGGAAACATTCTTGCTTAAAGTGTGGATTAAATACCTTGTTGTGCTTATGTATTGAATGATTTTTATCCTTTTATGAAGTGAGTTATTATTTCTTTAATTATTCTTATTCTTTAATGTTTCCAAAGTGATTAGCTAATCCTAGGACTCGCCCATTAACTCCGAATTAATTTTGAAAAAGATAATTTGGGGTTGGGAAAGATTAATTAACAAGAACTTGAGGTTTTAACCCTCATTTTATAGATTCTACCTAGGGATAGGATTGAACTACTTGTAGTCATTCCGGGTGTGCTTAATCTCTTAATTGGGTTATGAATAATTCAATTAGGAAGTCTTGTTAGTCTTCTGAAGAAGCTAATTTAGAATTATTATCCGTGGCTAATTAACTTAAACTCGCTCATATTTGTAAAATCATGAAATACATTGGATCGTTACTTGAGTGTAATTCCCGATGCACCCATACTTGTAGCCATTGATCATTTTACTTGCTTTCTAGGTTAGTTTACATTTCCGCATTTAGGTATAAATATTTTCCAAACCAAATTCTTAGTGTTTGGCATTGCGCAATAAGTGATAATTCTCGTATATTCTTAATCGCCTACACATTGTTCTCTGTGGGATTCGACCCCGACTCATAGTTGGGTAAATTATATTGCATGCGACCGTGTCCATTTACTTTTTACTAGTGGATTTGGACGTCATCAAAATTGGTGCCATTGCGGGGGAACAATTTGGCGTAATTTAGGTTATTTGAAAAATAAGCGTAAGTGCTTTGGTCCAAACTTGTGAATATTTGTGTAATTATTTTTCTTACCTTGATCTATTTATTTTCTTATTTTTGAAAAATGGCATCATATAATGAAAATTGGTCGGATGGTAGTTGTTCATTCTTTGATGACCCTTGTCCTTATTGTGGAGGACCACACTCGTGGCAAAATTGTTTATATTCTCCCGGGAGTGGATTGTGCGCACAATGTCAAACCCATGAGTGGAATATTTGTGATAAGTGTAGTTTTCAAAATGGTCATTGGGATGATTGTGCTTATTTGTCCTTCCCTTCCCCAAGCCCCCGCTATGATGATTCTACTTTTTGTGATGAAAATTGTAGGGCTATGGAAGTGGAAAAAGTTGAGCATGGCCGAAATGAAGAGTTCAAGCTCGTGTTGGAGTGCCTACTTGAAGGAGGAAACAAAGAACAAAGTGACTTGGAGGAGCTTTTGGAGCATAGTCTCCAAAATGACTTGGCACTTGAAAAGTTGCACTCATAAATGGGAGAAATGCTTGAAGTTTTAGAGGAACAAAAATCCTCTGAAGTTAATGATAGCCAAGAATTTTTCTTAGATGTGGAAGCCGAAAATCCTCCCTTGGCACTTGATCAAATCCAAGAAGAACTCTCAAATGCTCAAAATGAGAAGATGATGCTCATGTTGGAGACCATTCTTGAAAATGAGGAGAAGCACGACATTGCACTCGAGGATTTGAAACAAGGCTTGGCTTACAATGATGAATATATTCGCACTTTGGAAGATCAAATGAAATATTGGTTGAGGCTCACTATGCCCACCAACTTGAGAGTGTGGAAGGAAGCCAAGAAGAGTCCAATTCCGAGGAATAAAGTGAGCTTTACTTTGAGGATTCGAGAATTGAACACCCACCAACCAACTCCATGAGTGTTAGTGATGCCAAGAAAAGTATGGAATTAGAGTCAACCAGTGTAAATGAAAATTTGGTTGAGATTGACTCTAGTCCTGGGGAAAAAGAGGATGTCAAAATCTGAGACGCATTGCAATTTGGAGGTTTGAATTAACATTCCAAGCTTTTTTCAACATTGAAATTGTTTGGTGATACGGAAGTTGAACTACGCAAATCAATGGAGGGTTGTGAGGAGGAAAAACTCATACCATACATTTTACAATTTGAGGGAAAAACAAGGCAAAATGACATTCCTCACATGAGAGCCAAGAAGTGCAAAATGAAGAATTTAAGGCTTGGCTTGATCATCGACTTACCACCCCCCATCGCTCGTGGTCACAAGCTTGATTCAAATATGGGTGCCCAATTCATATCGTCCAAGTGGCGATAAAAGTGGTAAAGTTGAGTTACGTCGTGTCACAACGTTAAATGATGTGCTTGGTGGGAGGCAACCCATCGTTTTTCAAAATTTTTAGTCATTTTTGAAATTGTCTTTTTAGAATAGCTTAGAATATTATTTGTGACTAATCTGTCAAGTTTTAGATTTTTTTGTAGTTGATTTGAGCAGGTCGGAGTGTTCCGGAGAGCCAAAACCAGCAGCTGCCAGAACTGTTGAAGTGCAGGAAAAAGTTACTCTTTGCATTGGCGTAGATTTAGAAACCTATAACCTTTCGCGTTCGCGTTCAGTTCACTCGCGTTTCAGTATGGTTTACCTTTCGGTACGCGGACAACCCTCGTGAACGCGTAGGGTCCGGTAAGTGTAAATACAAATTAGCTACTGAAAACGAAAAAATTCACCCCTTTTTCTCAAACAACAGTCCCCTCTACTGCTTAAGCCCCAAAAATCAATTCATCCATAATCTTCAAGTTTCTTGCAATTTTTCATCTCCATTCTCAAGGTATGTGATTTCTTCGCTTCCCTGTTAAATTTTTCTTTTCCTTCTTAGTGTGAAACAATGGAAGAACTTCCATGATTGATTGGTGCTTAGGGTTCAAAAATTTTGTGATCTTAAAATGTCAAATTTGTGTGTGCAATTGGTTGTGCTTGCTGGGTGAGGTTGGTTGAGTTTGAGTTTTTGTCTTTCAAGAAAAATTTGGGCAAGATCTGCTCTTACATTGTCTGTAATTGAACAAAGAAAAGTGGGCACCCCAACTGTTTGAAGAAAATCCTGAAAGAAAACATATTCTGGGCGAGGAAGATGACCTTCGCGAACGTGAGGGTCTCCCCGCGAACGCGAAGAGCAATCACTGGCAGTCCCAAAACTGGCAAAAAATAGTAACTTCGCACAGCTTTGCCCGGTACCTTTTTCGCCCATTTCTTCGGCCTAAATACTTCCTAATACATTGTTTTAAGTGTTTGTATGAGCTTTTAACATTGTTGGTCTATTTTGTAGGTACTTTGGGCATAAGGAGTTCTTCTATATAGATTTCCTCCACTGTGGAAGAAGTGATTGGACAATCTCCGGAGTATGCGTTTTTGAGTGTGATTTGTATGCTCCGGATATTCTCCCATCGACAAATACTCCTTGATGTCATGGAATGGGATCAATATAATTCTTATCTGGATGTTGTATCATAGATGACAAGGTGGCCAATGCATCGGCAAACTCCTTCTGAATGCTGGGCATATGTCGGAATTCTATCTTCGTAAAACCTCTTTTCCAATTCTTGCACATGGTGCAGATATGGCAATATCTTGGAATTCTTGGTGGCCCACTCTCCTTGTACCTGGTGCACAAGCAAATCTGAATCACCAATTACAAACAGCTCCTGAATGTTCATGGCGACTTCCATGTTGAGCCCTAGTATGCAGGCTTCATACTCTTCCATGTTATTGGTGCAGGAAAATCTGAGTTTAGTAGATATCGGATAATGTTGACCCATTTTTTATACCAAAACTGCTCCAATACCTACTCCTCTGAAATTTGCAGCTCCATCAAATAACATCCTCCAACCGTCGTATGCTTCTATAATGTCTTTTTCTACGAATGATACTTCTTCATTAGGAAAATACGTTTTCAAGGGTTCGTATTCTCCTCCCACCGAATTTTCAGCAAGGTGATCTGTCAATGCTTGTCCTTTGACTGCCTTTTGAGTTACATAGATGATGTTGAACTCACCCAACAGTATCTGCCACTTGGTTAACTTCTCAGTCGGCATGGGCTTCTGGAATATATACTTCAGAGGGTCCATCCTAGATATAAGGTATATAGTATAGGCACAGAAGTAATGCCTCAATTTCTGAGTTGTCCAGGTCAAAGCACAGCAAGTGCGTTCCAACAGAGAGTACCATGCTTCATAAGGTGTGAAATTCTTACTAAAGCAATATATGGCTTGCTCCTTTTTTTCAGTCTCATCATGTCGTCCCAAAACACATCCAAAGGCTGCATCTAATACGGATAGATAAAGTAGCAAAGGTCATCCTGGTTCTGGCGGGACCAGAACTGGTGGTGTGGACAGGTACTCCTTGATCTTGTCAAAAGCTTTCTGACAATCCTCGGTCCAGCTTGTTTTGGCATCTTTCCTCACCATCTTGAAGATGGGTTCACATATGACTGTGGACTGTGCTATGAAGCGACTAATATAGTTGAGACATCCTAGGAAGCTCATCACATCCTTTTTGCTCCTAGGTGGTGGTAGTTCCTGAATAGCCTTGACTTTAGACGGATCCAGCTCGATCCCTCGATGACTGATGATGAATCCCAATAATTTTCCTGCGGGAACCCCGAATGCACACTTTGAGGGGTTCAGTTTCAAGTTGTACCTCCTTAGCCTGTCAAAGAACTTTCTCAAGTCCGCTATGTCATATGCGGCCCTCTTGGATTTGATAATGACATCGTCCACATACACCTCTATGTCCTTGTGTATCATATCATGGAAGATGGTTGTCATGGCTATCATGTAAGTAGCCCCAGCATTCTTCAGACCGAATGGCATCATCTTGTAACAATATACACCCCAAGGTGTAATAAAAGTTGTTTTCTCCGCATCTTCTTCATCCATCTAGATCTGGTGATAACCCGTGAAGCAATCCACAAAGGATTGAAGTTCATGATTGGCACAATTGTCAATCAAAATGTGTATGTTTGGTAGTGGGAAGTCGTCCTTGGGACTTGCTTTGTTTAAATCTCGATAGTCAACACATACTCTGACTTTCTCATCCTTCTTCGGAACTGGCACAATGTTAGCTAACCAGGTTGGGTATTCAACCACCCTAAGAACTTTGGCATTGATCTGCTTGGTAACTTCCTCCTTGATGTTCAATCTCATGTCTGGTTTGAACTTTCTGAGTTTCTACTTTATTGGCGGACACATGGGATTAGTAGGCAACTTGTGAGCCACTATGGATGTGCTCAAACTGGTCATATGATGATGTCCTCATATTCCTTTAGAAAACGGATGTATTCTTTCTTCTCTGTTGGTGACAAGTGATACTGATGCGAGTCTCCTTGACGGTCTCGGCGTTCCTCAAATTTACTGCTTCGGTTTCATCCAGATTGGACTTAGGCTTATTCTCAAAGTTTTCAACCTCCCTGACAATTTCCTCGGGTATTTCATCCTCTTCATCTGAATTGCTATCCTCATGTTGCGTTGCCCCATTGCATGTCACAGTCACCGGTTCATCAGGAAAAGTAATAATAACGTTGTAGAAAGTAAAAGTGTAGAAATAGTAATGAATAATAAAGAGCAAATGCATTTGATTAAAACCGAAAAATCATCCAGACAAGTATGGCTCGATGAATCGAGCATTTATTTTGAAACAAGTAAATCTTAAAACAAAATTACTGGAAATTTTAAATGCCTAGAATGGCTATAGAAGTAAAATCTACCAAGCTACCCAGGGACTCGGCGAGCTCGGGATGGTGTGGCGGTCCAGTTCCTGAGAACAACTCCCTTCTTTACGGTCTGAATAGTGAGGCCTTCTTCCTCCTCCTCCTCAATTATGGCACTGCAATCCATGTATTCATCCTCCAGGAACAAATTCTTCAACCCAGCTAGTATTTCCTCTTTTGCAGTCGCCCATATCGTATCAGCTTGGTGAAAAGCTTGTTCTAAGCATAGCACTGGTTGCTCGAGAGGGTAATATGGTCCGCGAAATGAAGGTGACCAATCATTGTATTCTTGCCATGTGTACTGATATCCGAGCCCAAATGTGGTACTATGACTTTTCAGCCGTATTGGTTTAGTGATACCTTGGAGGTTCTTCCCCAACCCTTTGTCAGGTTCATATCTAGACCAGGCCAATATGCTCTCTATTTTACTACTCCACCATTTTTCCTTCTCGACAGCATTGACCCGTTCAATGTGATGATAAGTTTCCCCTCATAGCCTTCTTCTATGTCCAATAGCTAGGATGGTTTGACTAGTGTAAATGGGGTTACTCCCATCTCCGTGAATGATCACCTCCTGACGATTCCATTCAAACTTCACGGCTTGATGTAGTGTGGAAGGCACGGCTCTAGTGGCATAGATCCATGGTCAGCCCAACATCAGATTATATGAGGCTGGTATGTCAAGCACCTGAAACTCGACGTCGAACCAAGTTGGCCCCATCTACAAGCAAAGGTTGATTTCCTTGATTGTGGACCTTTGGGACCCATTAAAAGCTTTCACGTTCATGCTTCCTACCCATATTTCATGAAAACCTTTGTCCAACCTTTTCAGAGTGTCCAACGGACAAATATTGAGGCTTGAACCTCCGTCAACCAAGACTCTGGCAATGAATTTGTCTTCACATTGCACTATAATATGCAATGCTCGATTGAGATTCAACCCCTCAGGTGGTAGCTCATCTTGATAGAAGATAATCTTATGACTTTCCAATATTTGCCCTACCATATTGGCCATTTCTCCACCTGTGATGTTATTGGGTATATAAGCCTCGCTCAACACCTTCATTAAAGCATTCTTATGTACCTCTAAATTTTGCAGCAGTGACAGGATGGATATCTGAGCTGGGGTTTTGTTCAAATGGTCAATGACGGAATACTCCGTTGCTTATACTTTCCTCTACAGGTCATCTGGCCCTATCTCAATGATAGGTTGCCTGGTAGTGGCATCCTTACCTGATCCTCCCAAGTGTTCAGGTGTATAGACTCTTCCAGTCCTAGTCATTCCTTGTGCAGCGTCAAATTCCTCTACCATTGCCTTCCCTTTTGGTCACGCTTCGGCAATGTAATCCCAGGGTATTGCTTTTGAGTCAAAAGGATGTATGGTTGATACTGTCACTGTGAAAGGTGTGACCACTTCTACTTCAAATGGAGTGGGGGTGGCCGCAGGCGGGGCCACCTCTACCTCAAATGGAACTGATGCAGCTACCTCAACCGCGATTGGTGACTGAGTCTGTACCACGATAGGAGTAAGAGTGACTGCAACTTTAAAGTCATCTCCTTCTCGAATAAGCCCAATCGACCCCTCAGGGTCCCATTCTTCGTTCGTCTCTATCACATGTACTCCACCACCTCTATGATCAGGGAGGGGGTTGTTGCAGACATTAGGTGCAACTTCCTTCGCCTATATGACATTGTTTTCAATTAGTGTTTGGATATTATCCTTAAATGTTCGGCACTCATCAGTGGTGTGCCCCTTCATACCAGAGTGGTTCGCACAAATTTTGTTCGGATTGACCCATTGGGATGGATTCTCTAATGCCACAGCGGGAACAGGAGTGATGTAACCCGCTGCTTTTAGCCTTTCATACAACTGGTCAATGTGATCAGCAATGGTAGTATATTATCTAGGTGGCTTGCGTTCAAAGTTGGGTCTTAGTCTTGGAAAGTTTTGGCGAGTTGGAGGTGATTGAAAATGGGATGGTTGGGAGTTATAGGTGTGATGGACAGTGGTTGGTTGGGAATATTTGGGAGATGAGGGTTGATATGTGGGCGGTGGTGTTTGGTACGTGGGTGGAGGTGTTTGATATGTGGGTGGAGGTGTTTGATATATAAGTGGAGGTGTTTGGTATGTGTATGGAGATTTCGGGCCTTGAGCCACCATTACTGTCCCAACATCTTTCTTCTTTGATATGCCGCCTGATTGCAATACCTTATTCGTGGCCTGTAGTGCCTCAAAGTTTGTTACCATCCCGATTTTGATTCCTTCTTCGATTCTTTCCCCGAGTTTTATGATATCGGAGAACTTATGATTTTCAATAATCATCAATATTTCATAGTACTGTGGATCCTGCACTCTAACAAAGAACTTGTTCATCTGTCCCTCGTCCAAAGATGACCTGACCTTGGCTGCTTCCGACCTCCAATGAGTAGCATACTCGTGGAAGGTTTCGGTGGGTTTCTTCTTAAGATTCTGATGTAGAAAACATCCGGTGCATTCTCTGTATTGAACCTGAACCGGTCCATGAAATCGGACGCCATACTTACCTAACTAGACCATTTCTTGGGATCCTAGATGATGTACCAAGACAAAACATCTCCAGTAAGACTCTTCATAAAGAGCTTCATCCGGATCTTTTTATCCTTTCCGACCCCAACAAGCTTGTCACAATAAGTCTTCAAGTGAACCCTGGGATCACCTGCGATGTCAAATATCTCGAACTTGGGGAATTTGTACCCCTCTAGTTCTACATCTGGCTGTATGCATAAATCTTCATAGTTCAAACCTTTTATTCCTTTGTCGCCTTCGACGTCTTGAACTCGATTCATCAACTTCATGAGTTTTTCAGCCATGTTTTTAATGAGAAAGTCCTTCTCGGAGGATTTTGGTGTATATGAGATTGGTTGGATAGAGTGAGGTACAGTTTTCACATATATAGGGTTGCTTTGATGTGTGCCAGGGACTTGGGTGTAATGATGGTCATTGGTGGAGTTTTGGGGATCGGGAATGGGTAGTGGTGTGTTTTGGGAAGTATGGTAAGTGGTGGTTGGTGGGTACTGAATTGGTTGATGGTGATGTTGTGGCGGAGTTGGTATTGGTAATGGATTGAGATTTTGGGGTGGAGTTGCGTATTGATTTGGTGCGGGAGGATTTTGTGGATACTGGTTTTGTGTGTTTTGGGAAGGTGTCGGGTTCTTTGTGTTCTGATGGTTGATGTCAGGGACATTCAGGGTGAGTAACAAGTTTGCTAAGTTACGAACCTGCTCAAGTTCTCCTTGAAGTTCCAATATCTTTTGTTCCAATCTCAAGACTAGATCATTTGGCGCCGGAGTACTCCGACCGTTTGAAGTTTCTATGTTCTCAACATTCTCTTTTTGAATACCACTTAAGTTGTCCATTTTCGTTTTTCCTTTGCCTTTTGTATTGTTGGAGAAGGAGGTTGTGGAGGGCCTCTAGATCTGGTATGATACGCTGATGAGGCCAGTATGAGTGAACCAACCTAAGGGGATGGGAATAATCAAAATAAGGGAAAAAAGGTAACAAGTCAGTGAGGATTTTGAAATGTTTGCGGTATTTAAACACATATTACGAAAATGTAAATTCATGTTTTAATTTGGGAGCCTCGTTGTGCCCGAGGTAGGCCTAGCAGAAAATAGATTTGGAGAACCTTAGATGCCAATAAATGCTTCATTTCATAATGTAAAAATAGACGAATCCCAAACGACACTAAGTTAATAGAAAAATAAGTCACTACTGGCACTTGGTCTTATTACATTTTAGGAATGCAAATAAATCTAGCCTATTTGGTCCTAGAAGGACCTTCCCCAGATTCGATCTTCCTAACTCCATCATACAGGTCCCCCAGCTTGCGCAGACCCAGCAGCAAGTAGGCTCTGGCCAGATGTCCTCCTTCAGCTCTTTCAGCGTTCTGGCAATCCTCTATCATCTTTATGACTTTCCCTTCCATCTCCACTATTCCTCGCTCCAGATATTCCAGTTTCTTGTTGGAAGTGATTGCCATTTCTTTTCATTCTTTGATAAACCTCACATTCCTCTCATGTATTTCTGGTGCTCATTCTTATAGTCGTGGACCCTCTTGCGTAGCCTGTTGTATTTGACTTGAGCTTCAGCTTCTTCGTCTATGATTCTATTCCCTCGAACAGCTCCCGACATCACCATTCCTTTTATATTGTCTTCTAACCATGCCGGGTAGAGAAATTAGCACCCTGCATGATACCTGTCGGGCTCGACGGTGTTCTTTTCAACAATGATCTTGTAGTGCCACATGTGCTGAGCTTGGCACTTGTAAGGGACGTCGTCATTTTGGAAGTCTGCTCTGAAATGACTCATCTGGGAAACCCTTGGTACAACCTGTTTCCTGCCTACTTGCCTCATAACTTGGATAGGGACATAAGGGTATATCTCTCTTAACCCGATCAGTACTGGGTGTGGGGCGTCCCTATATTTGATGATGAATTCATCCGTTGGGAACCATTCAAATATCCATTGCACTTGCCCCTGAGTCAGATTGTCGAAGAACTTCACCCATTCTTTGGCACTTTCATGCTGAGCAAACCTGTTCGGAATGTAGGTCATTCGCTTGGGGTTATGGAAGGCAATATGGTCATTCCAAGCCCTTCGCGGAAATTATTGGCGATACCGGCCCTTTTGAAGATGTTCTAATAACCACAACTACAGCAACAGGTTACAACCCTCGAAATGTTGGACCCCCCTTTAACAGCGCTCTAGATCCCTGTAGATGTCAGCTATGATCATGGGGACTATGGTATATGTCTGTCCATTGATCTCTTCCATCAAAGTCTTGGCGATCATGGCCAACCTAGTGTGGATTCTTTCCTTTTTCATTGGGAGCACTATCAAGCCCAAGAAGCATACAAGGAACACGAACACTCTACGGTGGATGTGGCTCAAAGAAGTGTGAGAGAGCTCATCATGGTAGGTACAGTAGGACTTGATATGGCCATACCTCTCATATAGATATTCGAAGGGTATATAAGATTCCTTCAGACATAACAAGTCAGCATTTTTTTTCAGCCTCATCATCTTTAAAACCCTTTAACAAATAAATAGTTTACACATTCTTGCAAATACATGCATGTTTTGGACATTGTATGATTCAAGTAATGAAACAAAAAGGAAAAAGACATGAACAAGTTGCATACATAGAGAAAAGTAAAGTTTAAACATCAGGAATTGGGAAAGAAGGGTCCTAGGTTGGTTAGCCTATAGGATCACTCCACGCAATGCCCGGTAATCACTCCTCAATGAGGGGCTACACGTGACATTAGCGCATAGTCATCATATCCTCACTACCAATTCCATCCCCTTGGTCATAGCCTAAAGCGCTCTAGCAACCTTGAAAATGTCCTATGCATGCACTACCCATCCCTTCCTCGTGGCCCTGGAGGTATTTTCGGACCTCTACTTTTGGACAGTTCTAGACCATCCTAAGGTTTTTAAAGGATAAAAGTCTAGGCGTCAATCAAGAACAACTAGGACTGCATTTAAATAGGACAAATTACAGGCTCACAGTCACCTCCACAAATATAACAAGTAAATGCACGTATTCAAACAACAGTCAAACATTTAAGAGAAAATCTTAGAACATGATATCTAGGTGAGTAGGGATTATACAGTATTGAATTAGGACATAGTGTCAAAGACCTATTTAACTTGCCTACTGATTTTGGACCTGTTAAATCTAAACAGTTTTTAAATAACAACGCACTGTTTTATAGTTGCAGAATTTGAATCGCCCTAGAGGCTTGCCTAAACGCATAACAGTGGTGTCATAAGAGCATGATATCTATTAGGAATGCAGTAAAACAATGATTAATTTTTAAGCGGACAACTTGAGATCCTATAGACATGTTTTCTAGCGGCATTAATTAAGGCATTGTTTGAGAAAAAAATGTATTTAAAGAAACGAATTTAGGGACAATCACTTGGTCAGTTTGAGAAGAGTACCAAAACAGTAGACAATCACTTTGTCATAAAAGACATCCAGATTCAGAAAAGAACACTTAACAAACAGATCTCACATGGGGGATAAAGGGATACATAAGAGTCATATTAGGGTACATGGGTAGGGTATAGAGGGAACAAATAGTCATAAACTGCATGCAACACTTAGGGTCTCAGAGACTTAATAAATAGTTAGGACATAGATAATAGTTGGCCTGTCTTGAACAGGATTAAACATACAGTTTGGACATGCTAGGTGAAGAAATAAGCAGAAAAGAGTGCAGAGTGTAAAACATGCATTGAACAGGACAGAGTTTAGACATGCTGAGCAAAGAAATAAACAGGAATACAAGTTGAAATCATAACTGATGAACTAGTACAGGAATGAAACACATATGTTTTTGATCTCAAAACTTATTTAGAGACATACAAATTTAAGAAAAGGGTGCAGAATATAAAGCAAATAAAGTTCCAATATCTAGCATTGGCTTTCAACCAGCTAGATCAGTGAGTATCACAAGTAGCAGCAGAGAAAGAGAACTTTAGAGTGTAAGGAGTAGTGATTTTTGAATGAATGTTCGTTGTCCAGAACTTAAAATAAGAGGGGGTTTATATAGTAATAAAAAGCTTGACAAATAAAGTAAGATCTCAATTAAGTAGTAAATCAAGGAAGTCACATGTAAATCAGCAAGTCTTTCCCTTAATCAAGGGACAATTAAATCAACGGTAAAACATGCTAAGTATTTAAGGAAAAGAATCAAGTAGAGTTTAGGTATAGAATAGGTAATTAGGGGTAAATGAACAGAAGTTTCAATTAAGGAAACAAATTAGTAAGAATCGGGAAGATACAAACAAGGCACGGAAAAATAATTAAGGCAAGCAATTCAATCAAATCGAGTAGAGAGGTAAAAATTGAAAGTTTAAGGGAAAGTGTTCAAATCAAACCAAGAAATAAGGAGTTCAGAATACTCAATGGTTCAATCAAAGAGAAAGTCATGAAAGAGTCAGCATGTTTAGCATATAAAATAAGGTAAAACATGAATCGTTGGGAATCGACATATAATTTTAACAAAACAAAAAATTAAACAACACTGATTCTATGAGAAAGATACAGGTCTTGATATGAATAGTCAAGACGAAAACAAGCACATAGAATCAGTGAAAGGTCAAACTAAGAAATTCAGCAGAAGGATATTAGGGCAAGAAAGTCACGAAAAATCACAAGAACCCAAAGCAAGAACCAGTCGATATACTAGTACTCAAAACCCAGACGAAGAACATCAAAAAATTAGGGCTTTCAATACAAACGGGCTAAGGCTGTAGCAGACTTACAAAATCAGTCAAAATATATGAGAAGCAGAAGATTAAATACAAAAAGCCGTCAAACAATTTGTAAAATAAATTACGGAAACCATAGTTTAAGAAAAAGTGAAAATCACTTGAAAATCAAACGATTCATGTAAAGAATCTTAAGGTTATTGTAAAACTCACATAAATTAACCCCAAATCATCTCAGATCTGTACAGATCTAAGAGGTTTTGAAAAAAGAGATTAGGGTTTCGAAGAGAACAATATAGAGGTGAAGAAACATGCTTAGAAAATCATAGATCATAGCCAATATAGGACGATCTTACTCAGAATCACACTGGAATGGCCTGAAACAGGCGAGATAGGAACTATATATGCAAGCCAACTAGCCCTGGTCCCTTGAAGGCCCTGGAGATGGCAAGGTTAACGTGAGGGAGGCCATTGGAGGCCTGGGAGGTGGTGAGAAGTCATCAGAGATGGCCATGGACGAGGGTCAGTGAGGTTGGATTAGGGTTAGGTTGAGAGCGTTTGAGAGCAGATAGGGGTTTCAGGGCGGCGGGTAGTATAGAAATGATAGGGTTGGGGGGGGGGGGTCTTTTGGTTTTATTTTAGAAATGGTTGTTTGTGGCCGTTGATCTCTATGATCAACGGCCGAGATTAAAGGGTTTTTAGGGCCGGATCGGGTCAAGCGGATGGGTATTGGGTCTGGGTAGGTTTAGGTTTAAAATTTGGGTTGGGTATTGGGTCAGAATTAAGGCTAAAATTGAAATAAAAATAGGCTAGGTTTTAAATAGCCACTTTTAATCCTATATAATTTATAAAAATAATAAATAATTTCTAAAAAACTATTTTCGTGTTCTAAAATGATTTAAAATAGTTGTTTAATATTTCAAAAATATAAAAGATCATTTTATGCATCAATAATGTAATTATGCATTAGTAGGGCTATTATTGCAAAGATATGCAATTTAGCCTAAAAATGTGAATACAATTATAAAAATGCACTAAAATATTTAAACAATATTTTGGAATAAATAAAGAATTTATATGACTAAATCACCATTAAAATAATTTGAAGGATAATTATTGGAAATTTTATAAATAAAAGGGAAGAAATAAATCGTTTTGGAGCTTTTAAAAATTATAGAAAAAATTATAAAAATGCTTATGCATGCTTATAATTGCATATGTGCTATTTTGAAAGTGTATATATATATTATATATGTTAAAACATATGAGGAAAAATTAGGTATCAACAATGTGTATAGATTACCGGCAATTGAACAAGGTCACAATCAAGAACAAGTATCCATTGTCGAGGATTGATGATTTGTCTGATTAGCTTCAGGGTTCCAAGGTATTTTCGAAGAATGACTTAAGATCTAGCTACCATCAGTTGAGGATTAGGGCATCTGATGTTCCTAAGACAGCTTTCCGCACTTGGTACGGGCATTATAAGTTCTTGGTGATGTCATCCGGATTGACAAATGCCCCAGAAGCTTTCATGGATTTGATGAACCGAGTGTTCAAGCCTTGGATTCATTTTTGATAGTCTTCATTGATGATATTTTGATTTATTCCCACAGTCGGGAGGAGCATGAGTAGCATCTGAGAGTTGTTCTTCGGACTTTGAGAGATAGTTAGTTGTATGCTAAGTTTTTGAAGTGTGAGTTATGGTTGAGTTTAGTTGCATTCTTGGGTATGTTGTTTCAGCAGAGGGTATTCAGGTGGATCCGAAGAAGATAGAGGTAGACAAGAACTGGCCTAGACCCCCGTCAGCTACAGAGATCCAGAGTTTCTTAGGATTGGCAGGCTATTACCGTCGGTTTGTGGAAGGATTTTCATCTATTGCAGCCCCGATGACCAGGTTGACCTAGAAGGGTGCCCAGTTCAGGTGGTCGGACGAGTGTGAGGCGAGCTTTTAGAAGCTCAAGACATCTTTGACTATGGCACTGGTGTTGGTTTTGCCCACAGGTTTAGGGCCATATACAGTTTATTATGACGCATATCGTATTGGATTTGGTGCGGTGTTGATGCAGGATGGCAAGTTCATTGCTTATGCTTCACGACAGTTGAAGATTCATGAGAAGAATTATCCAGTTCATGATTTGGAGTTAGCAGCCATTGTTCACGTGCTGGAGATTTGGAGGCACTATTTATATGGCGTGTCATGTGAGGTGTTCAAGGATCACAAGAGTCTAAAGTATTTGTTCAAGTAGAAGAAGCTAAATTTGAGGCAGAGAAGGTGGTTGGAGTTATTGAAGGACTATGATATTACCATCTTATACTATCCGGGGAAGGCCAAAACTGCCCGATGCTTTGATAGAAAGTATAGGCAGTCTTCCGTATGTTCTGGTTGGTAAGAGACCGCTTGTTTTGGATGTTTAGGCTTTCGCCAATCAGTTCGTGAGGTTGGATATTTCTGAGCCATGTCGTATGTTAGCTTGTACAGTCTCCCGTTCTTTATTATTTGAGTGTATTTGAGATTGGCAGTATGATGATCCTCATTTGTGTATCCTTAGGGACACAGTGCGACACGGTGGTGCCAAACAGGTTACATTGTGAAATGATGGAGTTTTGCGGATGCAGGGTCGAGTTTGTGTGCCTAATGTGGATGGGCTTCGAGAGTTGATTCTAGAGGAGGGCCATAGTTTTCGGTACTCTATTCATCCGGGCACCACTAAGATGTATTAGGATTTGCGGCAGCATTATTGGTGGAGGAGGATAAAGAAGGATATTGTTGCATATGTGGCTCGGTGTTTGAATTGTCAGCAGGTAAAGTACGAGCATCAGTGACCTAGTGGTTTGTTCCAGAAGATTGAGATTCCTGAGTGGAAGTGGGAGCGTGTCACTATGGACTTCGTTTTTGGACTCTCACGGACTTAGAGGAAGTTCGATGCAGTGTAGGTTATTGCTGATAGGCTGACCGAGTCATCACATTTCATTCCTGTGGCAGTTTCCTATTCCTCTGAGAGGTTGGTAAAGATCTATATCCGGATGATTGTTCGTCTTCATGGTGTGCCCGTGTCTATCATTTTTTACCAAGGTACGCATTTTACCTCACATTTCTAGAGGGCAATTTAGTGTGATTTGGGCACACTGGTCGAGTTGAGTAGAGCACTTCATCCTCAGACAGACGGGCAGTACGATCGTAATATTCAAATTTTGGAGGATATGCTCTGAGCTTGTGTTATTGACTTTGGAGGCTCGTGGGATCAGTTCTTGCCTTTAGCGGTGTTTGCCTACAACAACAGCTACCAGTCGATCATCCAGGTGGCTTTTTATGAGGGTTTATATGGTACGTGGTGTCGGTCGCCGATTGGGTGGTTTAGCTGGGAGAGGCTCGGTTGTTGGGTACGAATCTAGTATAGGATGCCTTGGACAAGGTCAAGATCATTCAAGATAGGCTTCGTACAGCTCAGTCCAGGCAAAAGATTTATGTTGACCGTAAGGTTCGTGACGTGGCGTTCACGGTCGGTGAGCGGGTGTTGCTTCGGGTGTCGCCTATGAAGGGCGTGATGAGATTTGGAAAGAAGGGCAAGCTAAGACCTAGATTCATTGGTCCTTTTGAGATTCTTGATTGAGTGGGAGAGGTGGCTTACACACTTGCATTGCCGCCGAGTTTATCAATTGTGCATCTAGTGTTTCATGTGTCCATGCTTCAGAAGTATCACGGCGATGCATCTCATGTGTTAGACTTCAACATTGTCCAGTTGGACAAGGACTTGTCCTATGAGGAGGATCCGGTAGCTATTCTAGACCGGCAGATTCGTCAGTTGAAATCGAAGAATTTCCTTCTGTTCGTGTTCAGTGGAGAGGTCAGCCTGTCGAGGCAGCTACCTTGGAGTCCGAATCCGATATGCGGAGCCAATATCCCCATCTTTTCTCCGACTCAGGTACTTTCTTATGTCCATTCAAAAGTAAATTCTGTGCTCCGAGACCTTAAAAACTCTTTTTGTCTCACCTCGATTTCCATTCACAGTTCAGGCGCGTTTCCGGAAAGCTTTTATGTGAAAACTAAGTAAAAAAAGGAAATTGGCTTTTAAAATCGATTAAAGTTGACTTTGGTCAACATTCTTGGTAAACGGATCCGAACCCGTGATCCAACGGTCTCGTAGGGTCCGTAGTAAAATAAGGGACTTGGGCGTATGTTCGAAATCGAATTTCGAGGTTCCAAGCCCGAGAAATAAATTTTTGAAAGAAATTGTTTAACTGAAATTATAAGAGTTTTTGGAAAAGAAAAGATGCTTGAAATTAATGGTATCGGGCCCGTATTTGGTTCTGGAGCCTGGTACAGGTGTTATATAATAATTAAGTTGAATCTCTGAAATTTGATAAGAATCGGGGTTCGTTTAGTATAAATCGGACCTTTATTTGAGAAAATGGAAATTTGATGTTCTTGAGTGATTTCATGAATTTGATTGCACGAGCAAGTCCGTATGATGTTTTTGGACTTGCGTGCATCTTTGGTTTGGAGTCCTGAGAGCTCGGGTGAGTTTTGAATAGGCCACAGAGTGAAATTGGACTTAGGAAAGATTGCTGGTATCTGGTATTTTTGCCCAGGACTCTGATCTCACAATTGCGAGAACAGGCTTCGCAATTGCGAAGTTCTCAGGCTTGGTAATTGCGACCCAGGCGTCGCAAATGCGAACCAAACCTGGGCAGTCCTTGATCGCAAATGCGACCCTTTTATCACAAATACGAAAAGGGCTGAGTCTCAAATGCGAAGATAGCAGGTTCCAAAGGGGTTCGCAATTCCGAACCCTGGTCGCAATTGCGACATCTGAGATGGGATTTCATTCATTTTTACAACTCTTCAAACCCTAAAAATATCTTGGTCGATTTTTCAAAGACATCAACTTCTCCAAATCATTAGTAAGTCATTTCCAATTCATTATCTTCAATCCATAACATCTTTTCACATGATTTCAATTCAAAATCAAGGATTTTCATGGGGAAATTCGATGTTTTTGGGTAGAACTTAGGATTTTCAAATTTTGGGTATTTGGACCTTGATTTGAGGTCTGATTTCAATACAAAGTATATATTTGAGTTCGTGGGTTAATGGGTGATCGAGTTTTGGTTCGAACCTCGAGTTTTGACCATGTGGGCTCGGGGGTGATTTTTGACTTTTTGGAAAAATCATTAGAAAACCTAGTTTCATGCATTAGAATTGGTTCATTTAGTAATTATTGATATCATTAAGTAAATTGTGGCTACATACAAGCGAACTAGTGGTGGAATCAAGGGGTAAAGGGATAGTTGAGGCTTGATTGTGTTCGTGGCATTAAGGTAAGTGTTTGGTCTAACCTTAGTTTGAGGGATTAGAAGTTGTGTCTTATTTGCTATGTGTTAATTGTTGAGTACGACGTATAGGTGTGGTGACGAGTATGTATACGTCGGTGTCAATCATACCCGTGAATCTTATAATATCATTGATGTGACTCCGTTTTGTATTGTCCATGCTTAATATGATGACTTCTAATGTTGAACAAGGCTTGTGGAAGTATTATTGGTAATTGAACATTGTAGAGCATTGGCTCAAGTTGAGAATTGAGTTGTGAAGTAATTGTGGAAAAGAGAAGAGGTTTATGATATCGTCTCCCTTGCGGGGATGTTATTGCTTGATATTGTTTCCCTTGCCGGGATGTTATTGCTCATGATATTGTCTCCCTTGACGGGATATTATTGTTATACTATTGCTCCCTTGCCGGGATTCTATTGTAATTTTATTGATTCCCTTGCCCGAATTGTTCTGTGATTGTTGCTTGGGTAAGGAGGAGTGTAAAAGCACGAAGGGTGATGCTGTGCGTGATATTTGTGAGTGAGTGTTAATGCACGAAGAGTGATGTTGTGCCGATATTGTAAATGTAAAAGCTCGAAGGGTGATGTCGTGCCATGATATGAGTGATAATGCACGAAAGATAATGTCGTGCCATGATTTTGTGAGGTAAAAGCAAGAAGGGTGATGCCATGCCGATTATATTCATTCTTATGGTGAGAACGAGAGTTAAAACACGAAGGGTGATGTCGTGCACTTGTCATTGATTTCCTTATTCTTACTTATAGTTGAATTTTGGTGTTTCATAGTTTCTTTACTGAATTTCTGTTTGTACATGATATTCCTCCGATCATGTTTCCCCTTCCATCTTTAAACTGCTAGTTTTTGTCGTTATTATTTACTGTATATGATATAACTGCACAGGTTTATTTGGTAGTCATGTCCTAGCCTCGTCACTACTTCGCTAAAGTTAGGCTAGACACTTACTAGCACATGGGGTCGGTTGTGCTGATACTACACTCTGCACTGTGTGCAGATCTCGGTGTTATAGCTTTTGGACCACAGTGAGGTTGTTGCCTTCAGTCCATCAGGAGACCCGAGGTAGTCATGTAGGCATCAGCAGGCCTTGGCGTCCCCTTCTATCTTTTCATTCTGTTTTTATGTATTTCAAAGACAGATTTGTATTATTTTCCTTCATACCACTATTTGTAGTATTCGTAGATAGTCCGTGACATTATTGTCACACCTCCTTTTTCCTACCATCAGAAGGGGTATAGAGGAGTTTTTCCAATTTAAGTGACAATAGAAACAGGATTGTCTATTGAATTCAAAGTCTCCCTTTGGGATAGTTTATTGGTGTCCCAAGTAACCGGTTTAAAATCCCGAATCGAGAAAAGATTGACTCTGTTTTACAATCCGCGAAATACAGAAATCCGGGCAAGAAATTCTGTTAACCCGAGAGAAGGTGTTAGGTATTCCCGGGTTTTAGCACGGTCGCTCAACTGTTAATATTGGCTTATTTACTTTATTTTAAAACATCTTTCAAACCTATGTGCATTTTTAATCCTTTTAAACTGCTCTAAATATTTAGGGAAATTCAAGGTTATTTAAAACACATCGTAAGCCACGCTACATGAAATGCACCCGCGGTTCACAAAACGCTTTATCTAACCTTGTTAGAAATTGGAACCGAGTCACATGAAATGTATACCCGAATTTACCAATTACAAATCACAACTACGTCACGGGAACCTACCCGTAGTCATGATAAATATTTAGTTAATACGCCTAAAGAAAACTACGAAATTTATTTTTAGTATCTAAGTTATAAAATTAATATGAGGGACATAGGTGATTCAGTTAGGAATGGCACACCTCAATCTATCTTAAAGAAGAGAATTATGTTCAATTAAAGAGGATTATAAAGTCCCTGCTTAATCTAACTCAGGATTTAGTCTAAATTACTAATTGTGAATATGCATTGAGATAAATTGACGGGCTTTTGATTACTTAAGGAAGATCGAACCAGCTACAGGCTAGCTGAGGATTTAACGAAAGTACATGGGGCTGGGCTCGAAGTTGAGCCCACCACTTAGAACGAAGGGCCAAATCCAACCAGTGATATGATTGGGCCAATAATAGGCCAGCAATGCACTGAACTCCACATAACGAGCCATTTCTCTAAACGTAAGACGCGAAAGGAAAGGGGGTGGGGCAGAAGACTTTTGGGCCTGAAATTGTGCCCAAGACAAAAAGGAAAACCACATCTGGATGCTTTGGGACTCGAAATTGAACCTGGCATTCGAACAAAGGTCCAAGACCACACCTAAAGTGATCTTGACCAGGCCATCCATTTAGGCCCACATCTTGGAAAAATTCATTAATGAAACATGCTGGCCTACTGAATATACTTAAAAGGAAGTACATAAATTTGAGAATTACAATTAACTATCAGTAACTAAATGTACCTAAATCAACTATACAAAATAGATAAGTGAAAGAACAAGTTTGTACAATTTAATCATAACAACTAAGTAATCTAACTACTCATTAACGAAAAGCTTCACAAAAAATGATCCATCCTTCTGCTAAGACAGCATACTTCCATCCAAAGAGATTTTGTGATTCAAAACAGTGCTTGGATTTGCAAGAGTAGCTATAGAACTAACTTGCAAATCTGCATTTGACTACTATAGCAGCAGACAAATGGGATAAATAGTTAGTAAAATTATAACCCTTCATGGTTTCAACATACAAGGAAAGATTAACCAACAATGTCAAAATCATTTTTAATACTATCTCACATGCTTCATTAGTTAGTTTACCATGTCAAATAATGAAACAACAAAATGAAAGTAAATTTCAGTCTTCACATGGATCCCATTGACGATTTTAAACATTCTGGACCTTCACATTATAGTCTGAAGTTTTTTCAAAAAAATTTTTTAAAGCTTAAGCATGTAGGAAAAAAAGAAATCATAGATGATTACTAACCCACGTAAAAGGAATCATGCCGATTTTCAAGCAGTAAATCTAAACTAGATCTATACAAGTCCACCAAAATTCACACAAAACTCATTTACTGAACCAATTTGATATTAAGCATTCCATTTCAGAAAAGAAACCACAATACATGAAGAAGGAACTGAAAATGGTACCTTGAATGAGTAACCAACAGGAAAACAGCAAGTGTAAGATGACGGAAACTAGTTGAAAAACTTCAAAAGAAAAGGAACAGCAACAATAACCAACACAACAGCAGGAACCAATAGTGAAAATCAAACAAACAGCTTCAAAGACCAGCCAAGCTTCAGCTTAGAAGACCAAAAATTGCATGAAAACTTTTAAAATACCAAAAGAAAATTAGAAAGACCAGCCAGTAATGCAGAAAATTGTTTTTGTGTTTTTTAGGATATGAAATTCTTATGTGTTTTTCAGGACTTTGGTGCAGAGAATAATGATCTAAAATCTGTGAAAGAAAGGCACTACTTATAGACCTAAAAGGCCATGTGCCAAAAGCCAAATCAGGGAAATATTTCCTCAGCCTGAAAAGGCATCTTTCCTAACCAATTGGGACAGCTGGCTGTCCCCTATTGGCTCAGCATATTTGTCCTAACCAAATAGGGACAGCTGCCCCCTATTCTGAAAGCTTCCAAATGTAGCAATTATTTGAAAGTCCCTATTTTTTTCCCCAACTTGAACACTAAGTTTACAATTTTTCAATTGACCCCCCTAAGAGTTTCTAACAATTACAAACCAAGGCAAACAACATCAAACCAGAATCAAATGGAAATAAAGATCAAATGGCACAAACCCAAAAACCTTTAACTAAACGTAGATTCTCTTAACATGAACTGAAATCATAAATGAGGCAAAACATAGATATTTAAACCTAATTACTAACACAAGTACAGAATAATCAATAATCAGTTATTTTCTAAGAATTAAACCCATTGAACAAACCAACATTACTATATCAGGGAGTCACAACAACAGAAAGAAACTAGCATACTCATTTTAAATCAAACTAACTAGACACAAGCTAAACAAATATTTAACAAACCTTAGCCGAAAAACTGTCCATCTAATGACTCTGATGGAAAATTCATAAATTAACCCTAAACTACTGACTAACATCAATGATTAATTATAGAAGTTAACAAATAATTCTGAACAATTAAAACCCTAAATCATGCAACTACGAACAGAACAACCACAACAAGAAATCAATGGTCAAGAAAATAAACCAAACGAGAAATTACTTATACTAGTTGGGACTTGGAGAACCTGGCCAGAGCTTGGACATGGTTAGGGCAGGTTTGAAAATGAGTCAAACCTACATAAATCAATTGCTCCTGTTGAGAAGCAAATGACTTATGTTGGTATGAACCATTTGAACTTCAGTAGAGGCTTTTAGGTTTTTCTTTCTATCTTTTTTTCCCAGATTTTTGATTTGAAATTACTCCAGTTTGAAAGGCCTTTTGAGCAAAACAGTAGGATATTAGGGGTGAGGGGAGCGGAGAGATGACCTGGTGAGGTTTTGGGGTGGTTTGGGCGGACTATGGTTTTGGGTTTCAATCTTAAATCTAAAATTGGAGGGATTTGAGAGGAATTCGAGGAAATTGGTTCTATAATTTGGAAAGAGGAGGAGGAGGGGAGTGTTTGGTGTGAATTTGGAGTGAATCGGAGCACCGGAACCGCGATGAGGCGATTTTCGGCAGGTGGTTGACGGCGGAGGTGGTGGAGAGTATGAGGGTGACTAGGGCTTCACGTCTCTAAGGTTGAGAGATATGGAATGGGGGGTCGAATGGGTATGGGGGGCATTTGGAAAGTCTTATACTTAGGGGGGTTAGTTCTGAACCATTGGCTCACTAGGATCTAACGGCGGTGGTCAAAGATAGTCGAAACGGGGTCGTTTTGGTTTAGACGGGGCTGACTAGACCGGGTATGTGGCATTGGGCTGGATTTTGGGCGAGTTTGGGGAAAAATATTTGGGCTTCAGCCCCTTTGGCCCAATAAAATCAAACCCCTTTTGAATTAACCCTTTATTTCCTTTTCTTTGTGTTTTTTGTTTTTCTTTTTTTTTCTTTAATTAAAAACTTAAATTAAAATCCTAAATTAATCTAGATTGTAAACCTAACCAATTTCCTAAAAATTATAAAAATTCCCTGATCCTAAATCAAAAAGAAAAATCAATAATCTAGCAATTAAAAGGTAAAAATGTAAAATGGGCCATTTTGTAATTTTCCTTTTTTTAATAAAACAAATAATTAACTAACTAATCCTAAAAATTTAAGAATAAAACCTAAATGCAATGCATGGTATTTTGGCATTTTTCATGATTTTTAATGGAAATTAAACGTGCACAAACATGCAAACAATCAATAAAATTCTACAAAAATCCTACAAAATGGCAAATAATTGAAAAAAATCTATTTTCTTGAATTTTATTGGAGTAATTCATATAGGGAAAAAATCACATGCTCACAACTGCCCCTCTTTGCTCGGAAACACGAAGAGTTTTTGTGCAAAGATAAAGTGAGCGGATACGAGCGATTTTTGC
This sequence comes from Nicotiana sylvestris, assembly GCF_000393655.2. Classification (NCBI taxonomy): domain Eukaryota; kingdom Viridiplantae; phylum Streptophyta; class Magnoliopsida; order Solanales; family Solanaceae; genus Nicotiana; species Nicotiana sylvestris. The sequence continues at coordinate 82,854,138 of NC_091062.1, read as the reverse complement.
CCGTTTGAATACTCTGTGGGAAGCATTTTTGAAAGATTTGGCCGAACCTTGCTTCCGAGGTTGCCTACATATCCTTGGCTATAAAGGATTCGGGTCAGTGTAGTTCGGAAAGTTTTGGTAGCTGGGACTACCGGGAAGTTGTGATTTCACTGTTGCTGTTGTTGTTACTACTTGTTGAACTCCTTATTACACCAGGACAAAATAAAAAGAAGCTAAACTATGATCTATGAATTACAAGTATCCTATCTACCATCTTCAAACTTGGTCTTGCTGCTTTTACAGTTCTGTTGTGCATCTTAAACTATTGACCTGCACTCTCGAGGTGAGTTCTGAAATGAGTTCCCTTATTTTTCAGGTGGGCGCCTGATTGCCAAAATTTGAACTGTATTCCCTTGTTCTCCAAGTGGGCACCTGATTGCCAAAATTTGAACTGTATGCCCTTGTTCTCTAGGTGGGTGCCTGAATTCCAAAAGTTGAACTGTATTCCCTTGTTTTCCAGGTAGGCGCCTGATTACCAAAACTTGAACTACATTTCCTTGTTCTCCAGGTGGGTGCCTGATTACCAAAACTTCAACTGTATTCCCTTGTTCTCCAAGTGGGCGCGTGATTTCCAAAACTTGAAATGTATTCCCTTGTTTGAAATGTATTCCCTTGTTCTCCAGGTGGGTGTCTGATTGCCAAAACTTGAACTGTATTCCCTTATTCTCCAGGTGAGCGCCTGATTACCAACACTTGAACTATAATCCCTTGTTTTCCAGGTGGGCTCCTGATTACCAAAACTTGAACTATATTCCCTTGTTCTCCAGGTGGGCGCCTGATTACCAAAACTTGAACTATATTCCCTTGTTTTCCAGGTGGGCGCCTGATTGCCAAACTTGAATTGTATTCCCTCGTTCTTCAAGTGGGCTCCTGATTTCCAAAACTTGAACCGTATTCCCTTGTTCTCCAAGTGGGCGCCTTATTACCAAAATTTGAACTTTATTCTCTTGTTCTCCAGGTGGGTGCCTGATTTCCAAAACTTGAATTGTATTCTCTTGTTCTCCAGGTGGGTGCCTAATTTCCAAAATTTGAACCGTATTCCCTTGTTCTCCAGGTGGGCTCCTAATTACCAAAAACTTGAGATGTATTCCCTTGTTCTCTAGGTGGGCGCCTGATTACAACAAAACAGACAAACTCTTCTGCCCCAATTTGGTATCTGGGCGCATCTGTGAGTGTTAATCGAATCATATTATCCAAAATCTCTAATAACTTAAAAGCTAGATCTCATTATCCATGAGGGTCCTGAAAATTTCAAATTGAATCTTATCTTAAGAGCAAAAACTTTAAAGCCAACTTATATTTCCTCGAGGTAGAGCTTATGCTAAATCTTGTTACCTATGAATGTATTGAAATTTAACTAAGTCTCATTGTCTAGGAGGGTCCTGAGAACTTTAGATTAAATCCCATTATCCAGGCGGGTCATGCAGATTTACGGTCGAACCTGTCCGGTACATGCTTTCCTCACGGAGGGTTCTTCTTGAACAAACAAAATTTTGTGCCCCTGTTTCAATCAAAGAAAATTTATCAGTTTGAAAATGTGGTGGTTAGTTTGCGGCATTCTTGCTGAAGGTGGCCTTTCCACTGTCGTGCTTTGTTCTAACTGGCTGCTTGGAACTGGCCAAGAATTGTTTGACTTTCTGGCTAAATCTCACCCACAGGACACTGAACGACCCGTGTGACCTGCACTCAACCCGCTGTTTTACATTTCTATCCTTCCTCTGTATTTTCAACAAAATTCACAAACAACTCGACCACTTGAACTTTCACTAACACCTTATTTTTCATTTTTGCAACGTGTTATTTCTAGTATGTTTTGGCCGCACTTTGCTTTGTGCAATTTGGAAGTTGGTAGTAAGCTTTGAAATCCTTTCTTACTTGCTTAAACAAGGCTGACATTGGAAAAGCCTTAGAGAAATAAACCCAAAAGAAATGAAAAGCAATGACTTCGAAAGTTAGGAATAAAGAAGAAAATCCAAAACAGGATAACTGTTTGAGGGAGAAAAGAAAAAGAGACTTATCTGAGTGAAGCAGCTGGCACCAATGATCATGACATGCATTTCAGATTAATCTACTGGCCTGCTTAACCAATCACCTTTCAGTTGTCATACTTTATGCCCCGGGATTTCCATATTCCAATCTCTTTGCAAAGTCACCAACCTTGTTCGGCTTGAGGTGCCCTGAAGGGTTTTCACCAACAAACCTCTCTCATTTGTTCATATCTCAACTCATTGTCACCTTACGGTGCCTGTGAAGGTTTTCACTGATAAGACTCTCTCATTTTGATTTCTCTCATCTTTCCATCACTCTACGGTGCCCGTGAAGGTTTTCACCAACAAGACTATCTCATTTCCTTATTTTCCTTGTGCAGAACGGAGTGTTGCCCCTGATGTGAATCGTATCTCTATATCGCTTGACTTGGCATTCTCAAATATTGGTTAGAAGGTCTTTCTTTGGACTACAATGTGGGCTTTGGATGGGGTTAGAAAGAAAGGATATCATAAAGGCTCAAAACAACTTGAATGGGTTCAAAATTACAAACTTCTGGAATCACGTCTTTTACAAAACCACAACTTCTGCCCTAGCTTCCTTGCCTGAGGACTTCTGAATTTATTTTGACGGGACCAAACCGTGAGGCTGCCTACATATCCTTTAAAGGAATCAGGTCAAACGTAGTTCATGTCATAGGAATTGCTTTGCTTTTGTTACTTTTCTCTTTTTCTTTTTCTTTTTTTTTTTATTCATTTCCATTTTTTTCTTTATCTTTTTCTCTTCTTTTTCCTCTTTTCTTCTTTATTTACCTTTTGTGTCCGTGTTTCTGAACTTTGCAACTGATTGCAAAAGAGGGGTATGAAAGAAAATAAATAAGGCTCGAAGGGGTAACAAAGGGTAAAGTGTTTAGATAGCAGAATAAAATGCCTTCGTCATTCCAATCTTCAAAACATGCCAAGTACAAACAACACAATTTAAACCAAAGCAATCATACATAATATCTTTTGACTGCATCAGAATTGATAGCCATATCTACACATTTACCTTTTATATCTGTTAAATATAAAGCAGCATTGGACAACACTCTTGTTACCACGAATGGCCCCTACCAATTTGGGGCGAACTTGCCTCTCGCTTCAACCTGATGTGGAAGGATGTGTTTCAATACTTGTTGACCCACTTTAAATTTTCGGGGATGCACCTTTTTGTTATACGCTCTTGCCATTCTATTTTGGTACAACTGGCCATGACACATTGCTGTTAGTTTTTTCTCGTCAATCAGACTTAATTGCTCCAAACGGGCTTTGACCCACTCATCACCATCAATTTCGGCTTCAGCAACAATTCGAAGGGATGGAATTTCAACTTCTGCGGGTATTACCGCTTCAGTACCATATACCAATAAATAAGGAGTTGCACCTACTGAAGTGCGAACAGTAGTGCGATAACCTAGCAAAGCAAAGGGAAACTTTTCATGCCATTACCTGGAACCTTGCACCATTTTTCGAAGTATCTTCTTTATGTTCTTGTTGGTTGCCTCAACTGCTCCATTTGCCTTGGGGTGGTACGGGGTGGAATTTCGATGCGTAATCTTAAACTGTTGACATACCTCTTTCATCAAATGACTATTAAGATTAGCACTGTTATCTGTGATGATCACCTTTGAGATTCCGAACTGACAAATGATATTTGAATGAACAAAATCAACCACTGCCTTCTTGGTCATAGATTTAAAAGTCTTAGCTTCAACCCACTTAGTGAAATAATTGATGGCCACTAAAATGAATCCTTGGAATATGCCTAAATTATATTGTTCAAAACCATTGACAAAGATCATGCAAACATTACCGATACGGTATAGCTTTAAATCTCGAGTCTCCCATTCTCCTTGAATCTTGTGCACCAAAAGATCTGGGTCTCCCAAGACTTCCTGAACTCCCATATCTACGGCTAACCTCAATCCCAAAATGCATGCCCCGTACTCAACCATGTTGTTGGTACAATAGAAATGAAGTTGAGCCGTAACAGGGTAGTGATGCCCTATTTCAGAAATAAGCATGGCCCCTATTCTGACACTTTTCATGTTAGCGGCCCCATCAAAGAAACGTTTCCAAACTTGCTTGTCATCCCATTCCACCTCGTCAATATGCATCACCTCTTCATCAGGAAAATAAGTCCTCAATGGCTCATACGCTTCATCCACCGGGTTCTCGGCCAAATGATCGGCCAATGCTTGGGATTTCATCGCGTTCCGAGTCACATAGATGATGTCAAACTCTGTGAGCAAAATCTGCCACTTTGCAAGTCTTCCTATGGGCATAGGCTTCTAAAAGATATACTTAAGAGGATCCAAATGAGAAATGAGGTTAGTAGTGTAGGACGATAGATAATGTTTTAGCTTTTGTGCCACCCAAGTCAGGGCGCAACATGTCCTTTCAAGGGGAGTATACGTAACCTCATATGATGTGAACTTCTTGCTGAGATAATAGTTGTCTTGCTCCTTTCTTCCGGTGATGTCATGTTGACCCAGTACGCAACCGAACAAATAGTCTAGGACTGTCAAATAAAGAATTAAAGGCATCTCGGGTTCCGGCGGGACCAACACAGGTGGGTTTGACAAGTACCCCTTGATCTTATCAAATGCTTCTTGGCACTCATCAGTACATTTGACCGCAGCATCCTTCTTCAGCAACTTAAAGATGGGCTCACAAGTTGTAGTGAGTTGAGCAATAAACCTGCTGATGTAGTTCAAACGCCCAAGCAGACTCATCACCTCAGTTTTGTTCCTTGGAGGTGGCAATTCTTGGATAACTTTGATTTTTGACGGGTCCAATTCAATGCCTTGGCGACTAACTATGAATCCCAACAGTTTTTCAGATGGAACACCAAATGCACACTTGGTAGGGTTAAGCTTAAGATTGTACCTGCGAAGCCTTTGGATAAACTTCCTCAAATCTCCGACATGGTCGGCCTGTTGCTTTGACTTTACGATCACATCATCCACACAAACCTCAATCTCCTTGTGTATCATGTCATGGAACACAGTATTCATTGCCCTCATGTAAGTTTCCCTAGCATTTTTCAAACCAAATGGCATTACCCGATAGCAATAAGTCCCTCATGGTGTGATGAATGTTGTCTTTTCTACATCCTCCTCATCCATCAAGATCTGGTGGTATCCCGCATAGCAATCCACAAAAGAACCAATCTCATGCTTGGCATAGTTGTCAATCAAAATGTGAATATTTGGCAATGGAAAATTATCCTTTGGACTTGCTTTGTTGAGATCACGGTAATCAACGCACACCCTGGTCTTGCCATCATTTTTTGGCACTGGCACAACATTAGCTAACCAAGTGGGGTATCGCGTGACTCGAATGACCTTTGCGCTCAGTTGCTTTGTGATTTCCTCCTTGATCTTCACACTCATATCAGTTTTGAACTTTCTCAACTTATGCTTAACGGGAGGGAATGGCGGGTCAGTGGGCAATTTGTGAACCACCAAGTCAATACTTAGACCCGGCATGTCGTCGTATGACCATGAAAAAATATCTTTATATTCAAATAGTGGTTTGATTATTTTCTCCCTGATTTGCGGTTCCAAGTGTACACTTATCTTGGTTTCCCTGATGTTATCTGGATCCCCTAAATTGATTGCTTCAGTTTTATTCAAGTTAGGTTTGGTTTTCTCTTCAAAGTGACTTAGCTCTTTACTAATTTCCTCAAATGCTTCCTCTCATCATATTCTATTTCATCATTACACTTTATTTCTTGAATTATTATTTCAAAGTTAGATTGGCTTTTAAGACTGGGCTGAAGATTCCTCATGCATGTCATGTCATTGAAACCGGCATAAAAAGAACTGTACAAAGAAAGAAAATAAAATGACACTATCAGGAGTAATGGAAAAGGGAAATTGCATTTCATTAAAATTAAAGGATAGAAGGGTTTGTACATCAACAGACAGAAAATAAAATCTAAATACATCCCTGGAATAATCCAGATAAACTGAAAGGAAAACAAAGCAAACTATCAAAACTCCTTTTGGGTAGGGAGAAGAGTAGCATCCCAATTGTTAAGCTTCACTTTCGGCCCAATAAACTACACATCTATTTTACTGGAACCTTCCCTAGTTTCTACCATGTTTACCTCGTCAAACAGACTCTGGAACCTTTTAACCAATTCCTCATCAAAATCAACCACAAGCTTTGGCACTATTATCACTGGACGCTTCACGATCCCTACCTTGATGAAAGACCTGGAGAGACGTGGAACTGGATTAGGGAGAGACATGCCTTCTTTTTCAGCTTTCGAGCCTTCTTCACATCATACCCTGCAGGCTTGAACCCCAGACCAAATCTGCCTAAATTTTCACGCAAGGACACTGGCTACATGATACCTTGTAGAGATGAACCCAGACCATTGCTCTGCATAAAACCATTTTTCAACATCTCGGTTACTACCATGAAGATTGCAAATGCTAACTTTCGACCCGGGATGTAGTCCCCTTCCAGAAACTTTTCAACTAACACCGTCTCAAACACTTGATAGACCTACGGCCCCTTATCCTCTTCAGCCTCGATTAACGGAACGGAGGTATCATTGAAAGCACATAAATTCTCATCCCCATGCACGACGATTTCTTATCTATCCCATTCGAACTTCACCATCTGGTGTAAAGAAAACGGAACTGCCTTGGCAATATGTATCCAAGGCCTACCCAACAGCAAATTGTAAGAAACAGCCACATCTAGTACCTGGAACTCCATAGTGAAGTCAGCTGGTCCTATTGTCAACTCGAGCATGATGTAGCCAATAGAGTCTTTTCCCCCTCTGTCAAAACCTAGGACGCATATGTTGTTCTTATGAATCCTTTTATCATCAACTTTTAACTTGTTCAGAGTAGAGAGAGGGAAGATGTTTGTATTGGAACCATTGTCAATTAACACCCTTGTGACCACAGAATTTTCACATTTCACTGTGAGATAGAGGGAGCGATTGTGTTCTGTACCCTCCAGAGGAAAATCGTCATCCGAGAATGTGATCCTGTTAGACTCAAATATCTTATTGGCAATCTTCTCCAAATGGTTCACTGTGATTTTTTCGGGGACATGAGCTATGTTAAGAATCTTCATCAGGGCCCGTCGGTGCTCATCTGAATGGATCAACAATGATAATAGGGAAATCTAAGCAGGAGTCTTTCTCAACTGTTCTACGTTGGAGTAATCTTGTACCTTTGTTTTTCTCAAAAACTCCTCCACCTCTTCTTCAGTGACCGGTTTCTTCACTAGAACTGGATTGTCCTTGAGAGTTTTAGCATTCCTTAACTCTTCCGGGGCAAAGCATCTCCCCGAACGAGTTAATACCTGGGCCTCGTTAAATTCCTCTTTCACTTCCTTCCCCTTATAGGTCACTATCACTCGCTTATAGTTCCATGGGATAGTCTTGGTGTTAGCTACCGGCAGCTGGGTCATAGGTTTGATAATGATAAGGTCCGTGCGAGCACCCTCCACAATTAAGACTGGTTTACTTGCGACCCCCGGCACGATCACCTTTGGCTTTTCTTGCTTTGCTACAACATCACTTGGGGACCTCTTTTCAACTACCACAACTGGCTTATAATTTGGCATGCTCAACATGTCCGTCGATCCTTCAACTATGAAAGAGGTTGCTTTTGTGACAACCGGGTCCTTGACCGACTTACTTTCACTAGACCGGATCATCATGACAGATTATGAAAGCTTCTTGGGCTTCCCATCTTTATGCACTATCTCAATCATGTGTGTTTCAGCATGGGCTGGCAAGGGGTTCTGATTGATGTTGGGTGCTTCTAGGCTCTGGACCACAATCTGGTTCATATCAATGAGATCTTGGATGGCGTTATTCAAGTGCCAACCATTTTCTATGTCGTGCCCCAGAATATCACAACAATACGCACATCTTAGAGAATAATCTAGGTTCTTTGGAGGGGGGTTTGGTAGTTTAGACTCAACTAGCCTCAGAACTTCCAACTGCCTCAACCTTTAAAATAGGTTGGTATAACATTCCCCAAGTGGGGTGAAAGTTTTCTTCCGTTGTAACCTTTCATTCCTGAATTCTAGCTTGGCTTGAAAATTTGGACCAGTAGGGTTTCATTATGTTTGTAGCGGTGGGTAAGGGTTTTGTGGAGCTGGTGCACGCCATTACGGGTGTGGAGGGGGTTGAGCATATGACTATGCATGATGGACATGATATTGGGGTGGCCGGACTCAGTATTGAGGCTCTGGTGGTGGGAAGTAGTGCTAGGGTGGACTATATGGAGTTGGAGTATAGGCTTGGAGCTGGGGTCGAGGTTGGGTGTAATGGGTAGGAGAATCTCCTGGTTCGTACCATGATCCTGAAACGACCATAGCAACATCCTCTTTCTTCTTTTTCCCAAGCATGCCTCCGGTGCCATTCTGGATTGCCTTCGTAGTTTCTTTGATGGCAGAGTAGCTCATGATCTTGCTTGATTTGAGCTCATCCTCTACCATTCCTCCCATTTTTACTACTTCATTGAAAGACTTACCTATGGTCGAGATCAGATGACCAAAGTAAGTAGGCTCCAAGGCCTGAAGAAAGTATTCCACCATTTCGTTCTCCTCCATTTGAGGGTTAACCCTTGCTGCCTGTTCTCTCCAGCGGAAACCGTATCCCCTAAAACTTTCACTAGGCTTCTTCTCAATCTTAGTCAAAGATAGACAATCTGGAACAATCTCGATGTTGTATTGGAAATGACGAGCAAATGTTTGGGCCAAATCATCCCAGGTGTACCATCTGATGTGATCTTGACAAGTGTACCACTCCAATGTCGCGCCACTCACACTCTGGCTAAAGTATGACATTAACAGCTCATCTTTCCCACCGGATCCTCTCATTTTACTGCAGAATACCCTTAAGTGGGCCACGGGATCTCCGTTCCCATCATACAAGTCAAATTTGGGCATTTTGAACCCAACAGGTAGTTGTACGTCAGGGAACAAACATAGATATTTGTAGGCTACACTTACTTGACCTCACAACCCTTGCATGTTTCTAAGCGATTGTTCCAGGCTTCTCACCTTCCTAAACATCTCCTCTTGTTCTGGGTTTTTAGGTGGTTTCTTAGTCTCAACAGGGAGGTTGAAACGAGGATTGTAGGATTAATGATATGGGGCCTTGAAAGTAGGCTTTGGGAGATAGTACTGATTATCTTGGGTATAGAATAATGGCTCACTGGAAGATCAATGGAGTGTAGCTGGTGGAGGTGCTACGAAAACAGGGATAGCTGGTGGAGGGGGTATGGGGTTGTTTTGGCTGGTGGAGCTTGTATGGTTTGGGAAGTGGTGCCATGATAGCAGTGGTAAGGGGTGAAGTTTGGTGCATGTTGTGGGGATGAATCTGTAGTGGGAGGTTCTTAGGACTGAACTAGCGGTGGGATGAAATCAGGGTTGGCGGGGTATGATGGTGGGGGACGCCCTTTCATCCATGTCTGGTACATCTCTGCCATTTGGTGTTTCAACTTATGTAACTCCTCTTTCAGACCAACCTCAGACTCTTCCACCTCTCTCGGTGGATCAATAATACTTATGTCTATTTCTTGGCCAGCCATGATCAACTTGTTTTTAGACCTGGTGATTCACAAATGGGTTGCCAGAATGCCAAACAACCTAACCACCTTCTTGTACTCAATGACAACAGCGAATTTGTCAGTATTAAAGATATAACAGATAGGCAACCGCACATTTGGGATGCAATGCACCTAGACAGTTAAAGCTTCTATCTTGTATTTGAATGGCTGCATGCTTCATTCCGGCTTTTAACTAACTCTTCGCATTTTTTGCTTTCTCTTCTCTCTCTTTTCTCTTTTCACTCCAAACCCTCTTTAATCACTATTGCCTTTTTCCACTTGTTTTTGTTGCCTCCCTTTTATTTTGCACTCGTTTTTTCTCTCTTGATTTGCCATTATTTCTTTCCACTCGATTTTCTTTATTTTCTTTCTCTCTTCTTTTTCCTTTTTTTCTTTTCAATTTATGGTTATGATCGAATAATATTGGGATTACCTATGTACAATGGCGCCACATGAATCAGATCATTACGTAGTTCAGGGGACAAATGCGAAATAAAAGAAAGATACATTTTTTGGGTTTTCAAATTTTCATAAAATAATTAAAAAAATCCTTATTACAGTGACTTCCCCTACAGATTTAGACATAAAAACTGACAGACTCGACAAGTGGACTAACAAACGCCAAAATAAAACTGAAAATACAGACTCGAAAATGAACTAACAAACTCTAAGAGAAACTGACAATACAGACTCGAACAAATAAAATCAAGAATACATAAGTGCCTCAACTACTGCTCTAGGGGCCTGTGGGACATCAGTCAGTCTCGCCAGGGGCCTATCTGCAAGATCTCCTTGGAGGCGATCCAGGTCATTCATTATTTGGAGAACAAAGGTCATCACTGCGGCAAAGAAGGTGGTCCTAGTCATGTCCTCACATTCATGGCATTTCATGACGATATAGTTGGCGATTGCTCTAACCCTTTCCTAATGATGCCCTTCTCTTGGAGCAAACGCCCAATTTGTTGAGACCTAGCTTCTAGCACTTGGGTGTCATGATGGCTTTGACCTTGCAGCTATTGCGTATCTTCCTCTAGCTGAGACATTAATGCATAACAATGTTCCCTTTTCACCTTAAAGCTCTTTGTTTGTTTGGTCATCTCATTCTCGAGGGTAGTGAGCTTTTTCTTCAAGTTTGTAACTTCTCCCTCATATTTCCTTTTCAATTGCCTGACAAACTCTGCCCGTCCCTCTGCGTTCTTCGCCAACTGTGCATGGGCTCTCGTCAGACTACCCTCGGATTTTCTAAATCATCCACGTACTCAGATATTTTCCTCCTAAGACCATTTTTGAGTCTTTCATCCATTTGGCTCCTTTCCTGATTCTCAATAGCTATCTTCATTTTTTGGATCTGGGCTCGAAGGGCTTTGTTTTCTTGGGCCAATTTCTTCTTCTCCCCTTCATCAGCAGCAGCCTGTACACTTTTGTCAAATTTAAGATCTCTGATTTACCCCTCCAATTTGCTTATTGTGGCTCTGTAGCTTGTCTCTTTTGCCAACCAATCCCATTGCTCATATGCCCCATCAGTGAATTGTTGAACATGGGGCCTTTTGGCGGGCCGTTCGGGCTCTTGATGGACTTGAGACCTTTTACCATTCCAGGTTGTGTAACTAGGCTTCAACTCACCTTTGGACAGATCCCGCACCTGAGTCTTTGGATCCACGAACCTACACTGATGCCAAATTTGGCGCACCTTTTCTTCCGGGAATACATATTTTGGCCCTAGTTTGATGACCTGTCGACTCAAATCTTCATCATGTGGGATAGTCTGGTACCTGCCTAGCTGGCGCAGAACCCTGTGTAGGGCATAGGGCTAAATGCTTCGGAGACCCATTAATAGAAGAAAACACATTTCGGTCAACATGTAAATGACCGGGAGCCACCCGAATGTCCAATCAATTTTGCTTGCAGTCAGAGAGATCAAATGTGCGAACCATGCCTCCGTACCTTCCAGAAACTCATGACCCTCCAACTGGTTTTCATGTTCATCAATGCATTTAAGACCGGTCATACCACAGTTCATGTACCTTGGACGATGGCAAAGGTGTTCTTCCATCCAAAGTTGTAAAAGCATGTTGCAACTCTCAAAAGAAAATCCCCCTTCTCGGCAAACAGTTAGAGCTCAATAAATCTCTGTTAGGATCATCGGTAAAATGGTGCCATTAGGCTTTTTAGTCATGAAGTTGGCCATTCCCACGAGCCCCAACTCTATATTTCCATCCTTTCTTGGGAAGATTAAGACGCCCAGGAATGCCACTATAAAAGCCAGTCCTCGCCGGGATTCCCATTTACCTTTGTTCCTTGAATGAGTTAGACCAGTATCTGGGGCCTCAAAACCGTGGGGATCCCCATAACGCCGGTACAAGAAGTAAAATGTGCAAAATCCCTCAGCCAAATTTCCATCTTGAATTTCCCAACTGATACTTAGAAGGTCCAGAAACTTATGAAGAGTCACTGCTCTAGGTGCCACCGGGTATCGATTTCTGAGATTCCCACAAAGACCAACATAGCCCGCTATTTCCTCAAGCGTAGGGGTTAGCTCAAAATCAAAAAAATGAAACACATTATGAGTCGGGTCCCAAAAATATATCAAAGCCTCAATTATATCAAACCTCGGCTTAATCTTCAAAAGACCAATGAGACCGCCCAAAGCTTTTATCACAATATCTCTACTGACGTTCCTTAAATTATTCCACCACATATGGAGTTCTAACGGGATTTCCTCGAGGACTCTGAAGGGTTCATATTCAATAGTGTTCATCCTGCACATTTATTTAGAGTGATTAGCTAAAAGACCATGATTTATTTTGACTCAAGAGAAAATTATCAATTTTCAAAAATTCCAATTTAAAACAAAAATAAGTTTACAAATACGGCCCTTCAGCACCTCAGGAAAGAAGATTTTAGAACTGTGTTTGCTAATCGGCCAAAAATTTGAAAAAGGACCATAGGTGGCTATTCTTGTCAAAGCAGCCTTCCGGCGCCCTTTTGGGGGTATTTTGGCTATTTTAGACAAGAATGGCATTACCTAATTTTATTTACGACGAAACAACAACACTTCATATTTTTGGGTTATTTTTGCAAAAATGGAGTTGGACCCGGTGAGGTTTGCCTACGTATCCCACATCCAGTAAGAATCAAACTTGCATAGTTTGGTCAATTTTGACACAACAGAAAAACATAAACATTTTGAAATAGCTTTTCCCTTCTTCTTTTTTCAAAAATTTCAGCATAGTTTGGGGATATTTGGACACCAAGTTTTTCACAGGCGGGTAATTTCCTCTCTCTTACCTCAATTTGGTTTTTCTCAATTTTTTTCCCTATTCTAGAAGACGATCAACATGTAATCCGAGTCAAATAAATGTGCAAGTAGCAAGTAAAATGCATCAGGATGGTCTTTTGATTTCGGGTACATCTGTCCTAGATGGACCCAACCCCTGTGTTGAGTCCCCAAAGTCAAATGCACGTGATGCAAACAAGCGTTCCTACTGGGGATCCGGCATGAGGCAATGTTATACTATGTTTAAAAACTTGGGTTTATTTGTTCTAGACCTGGCTTACCCAAGCAGACAGCTCGAGCCGGGGGGCAGCGTACTGGGAATACAGAAGCTTCACCGGCTTTGCAACTTGTCCGACCCTCGTTCTAAAATTGGGATATGACTCTAACAGAAGAGAAGCTACACGAAGTGCACCCTTCCCAGATGATTAAGAAGACTCAGAGAGATGAGGGTTTCGTAACAATTTATATACAATTCAACAATATCAAAGTGGTAATAAAAAGCGGCATTTAGCACATTAGGTTCAAACATATAAAAAACAGATAATAAATAAAAGTCAACTATAACAGTTATTCTAAGCTCGAATTCTGATCCATGAACCAGAAGTTCTGGGTTCTTCTCCCCCAGCAGGGTCGCCAGAGCTATCACACCTCCTTTTTCCTACCACCGGAAGGGGTATAGGGGAGTTTTTCCAATTTAAGTGACAATCGAAATGGGATTATCTATTGAATTCAGAGTCTCCACTTGGGATAGTTTATTAGTATCCCAAGTCACCGGTTTAAAATCACGAATCGAGGAAAGATTGACTCTATTTTACAGTCTGCGAAACAAAGCAATCCGAGTAAGGAATTCTGTTAACCCGGGAGAAGGTGTCAGGCATTTTCGGGTTCTGTGGTTTTAGCACGGTCGCTCAACTGTTAATATTGGCCTATTTATTTGATTTTAAAACATCTTTGAAACCTATGTGCATTTTTAATCCATTTAAACCGCTCTTAATATTTAGGGAAATGCAAGATTATTTAAAACGCATCGTAAGCCATGCAACATGAAATGCACCCACGGTTCACAACACGCTTTATCTAACCTTGTTAGAAATTAGAATCGAGTCACATGAAATGTACACCCGAATTTAGCAATTACAAATCACAACTACGTCACAGGAACCGTACCCATAGTCATGATAAATGTTTAGTTAACGCGCCTAAAGCAAACTACGAAATTTATTTTTAGTATCTAAGTTATAAAATTAATATGAGGGCCATAGGTGATTCAATTATAAATGGCACACCTCAATCAATCATAAAGAAGAGAATTATGTTCAATTAAAGAGGATTATAAAGTCCCTCCTTAATCTAACTCAGGATTTAGTCTAAATTTACTAATTGCAAATATGCATTGAGATAAATTGATAGGCTTTTGATTACTTAAGGAAGATCGAACCAGCTGCAGGCTAGCTGAGGATTTAACGAAAGTACATGGGCTGGGCTTGAAGTTGAACCCACCACTTAGAACGAAAGGCCAAATCCAACCAGCGATATGATTGGGCCAATAATGAGCCCAGCAATGCACTGAACTCCACATGACGAGCCATTTGTCTAAACATAAGATGCGAAAGGAAAAAGGGTGGGGAAGAAGACCTTTGGGCCTGAAATTGTGCCCAAGACAAGAAAAAACACATCTGGACGCTTTGGGCCTCGAAATTGAGCCCAGCACTCGAACAAAGGTCTAAGACCACACCTAAAATGATCTTGACCAGGCCATCCATTTAGGCCCACATCTTGGCCCAATTCATTAATGAAAAATGCTGGCCTATTGAATATACTTAAAAGCAAGTACATAAATTTGAGAATTACAATTAACTATCATAACTAAATGTACCCAAATTAACTATACAAAACAGATCACTGAAAGAACAAGTTTATACAATTTAATCATAACAACTAAATAATCTAACTACTCATTAACGAAAAGCTTCACAAAAAATGATCCATCCTTCTGCTAAGGCGGCATACTTCCATCCAAGGAGATTTTGTGTTTCAAAACAGTGCTTGAGTTTGCAAGAGTAGCTATAGAACTAATTTGCAAATCTGCATTTGACTACTATAGTAGCAGACAAATGAGACAAATAGTTAGTACAATTATAACCCTTCATGGTTTCAACACATAAGGAAAGATTAACCAACATTGTCAAAATCTTTTCTAATACTATCTCACAGGCTTCATTAGTTAGTTTACCATGTCAAATAACGAAACAACAAAATGAGAGCAGGTTTCAGTCTTCATATGGATCCCATTGACGATTTTAAGCATGCTGGATCTTCACATTATAGTCTGAAGTTTTTTCAAAAAAAAAATTAAAAGCTTAAACATGTAGGAAAAAAAAGAAATCACAGATGATTACTAACCCACGTAAAAGGAATCATGCCGATTTTCAAGCAGTAAATCTAAACTAGATCTATACAAGTCCACCAAAATTCACATAAAACCCATTTACTGAACAAATTCGATATTAAGCATTCCATTTCAGAAAAGAAACCACAATACATGAAGAAGGAACTGAAAATGGTACCTTGAATGAGTAACAAAAAGGAAAACAGTAAGTGTAAGATGAAGGAAACTGGTTGAAAAACTTCAAAAGAAAAGGAACAACAGCAATAACCAACACAGCAGCAGGAACCAGTAGTGAAAATCAAACAAACAGCTTCAAAGACCAGCCAAGCTTCAGCTTAGAAGACTAGAATTTCCATGAAAACTTTTAAAATTACAAAAGAAAATCAGAAAGACCAGCCAGTAATGCAGAAAACTGTTTTTGTGTTTTTTAGGGTATGAAATTCTGATTGTTTTTTCAGGACTTTGGTGCAGAGAATAATAATCTAAAATCTGTGAAAGAAAGGAACTACTTACAGGCCTAAAAGGCCATGTGCCAAAAGCCAAATCAGGGAAATATTCCCTCAGCCTGAAAAGGCATCTTTCCTAACCAACTAGGATAGCTGGTTGTCCCCTATTGGCTCGGCATATTTGTGTTAACCAAATAAGGACAGCTGCCTCCCATTCTAGAAGTTTCCTAATGTAGGAATTATCTGAAAGTCCCTATTTCATTTCCCAACTTGAACCCTAAGTTTACAATTGTTCAATTGACCCCCCTAAGAGTTTCTAACAATTACAAACCAGGGCAAACAACATCAAACAAGAATTAAAAGGAAATAAAGATCAAATGGCACAAACCCTAAAACCTTTAACTAAACCTAGATTCTCTTAGCATGAACTGAAATCAGAAATGAGGCAAAACAGAGATATTTAAACCTAATTACTAACACAAGTCCAGAATTAATCAATAATGAGCCATTTTCTAAGAAGTAAACCCATTGAAGAAACCAACATTACTGTATCAGGGAATCACAACAACAGAAAGAAACTAGCATACTGATTTTAACTCAAACTAACTAGACACAAGTTAAACCAATATTTAACAAACCCTAGCCGAAAAACTGACCATCTAATGACTCTGATGGAAAATGCATAAATTAACCCTAAACTACTGACTAACATCAATGATTAATCACAAAAGTTAACAAACAATTCTGAAAAATTAAAACCCTAAATCATGCAACTACGAACAGAACAACCACAACAAGAAATCAATGTTCAAGAAAAGAAACCAAACGAGAAATTACCTATACCAGTTGGGACTTGGAGAACCTGACCGGAGTTTGGACATGGTTAGGGCAGGTTTGAAAATGAGTCAAACCTACATGAATCAATTGCTCCTATTGAGAAGCAAATGACTCATGTAGGTATGAACCATTTGAACTTCAGTAGAGGCTTTTAGGTTTTTCTTTCTCTTTTTTTTCCAGATTTTCAATTTGAAATTACTCCAGTTTGAAAGGCATTTTGAGCAAAATAGCAGGATATTAGGGGTGAGGGGAGCGGAGAGATGACCTGGTGAGGTTTTGGGGTGGTTTGGGCAGACTAGGGTTTTGGGTATCAATCTTAAATCTAAAATTGGAGGGATTTGAGAGGGATTCGAGGAATTGGTTCTATATTTTGGAAAGAGGAGGAGGTGGGTAGTGTTTGGTGTGAATTTGGAGTGAATCGGAGCACCGGAACCGTCGTGAGGCGATTTTCGGCAGGTGGTTGACGGCGGAGGTGGCGGAGGTGGCGGAGGGTGTGAGGGCGGCTAGGGCTTCACGTCTCTGAGGTTGAGAGACATGGAATGGGGGGTCGAATGGGTATGGGGGCATTTGGACAGTCTTATACTTAGGGGGTTAGTTCCGAACCATTGGATCACTAGGATACAACGACTGTGATCAAAGATAGTCGAAACGGGGTCGTTTTGGTTTAGACGGGGCTGGCTGGACCGGGTATGGGGCATTGGGCTGGATTTGTGGCGAGTTTGGGAAAAAATATTTGGGCTTCAGCCCCTTTGGCCTAATAAAATCAAACCCCTTCTGAATTAACCCTTTATTTCCTTTTCTTTTTGTTTTTGTTTTTCTTTTTTTTCTTTAATTAAAAACTTAAATCAAAATCCTAAATTAATCTAGATTGTAAAACTAACCAATTTCTTAAAATTATAAAAATTCCTTGATCCTAAATCAAAAAGAAAAATCGATAATCTAGCAATTAAAAGGTAAAAATGTAAAATGGCCCATTTTTGTAATTTTTCTTATTTTTAATAAAATAAATAATTAACTAACTAATCCTAAAAATATAAGAATAAAATCTAAATGCAATGCAAGGTATTTTGGCATTTTTCATGATTTTTAATGAAAATTAAACATGCACAAACATGCAAACAATTAATAAAATTCTACAAAAATCCTACAAAATGAAAAATAATTGGAAAAAATCTATTTTCTTGAATTTTATAGGAGTAATTCATATAGGGCAAAAATTACGTGATCACAATTGTGACACCAAATTCTGGGTAGAGTTGTATGTTGGATTATGTACTAGTATATGGTTAAACTATTAGTTTTCGTCTTCTGCATTTCTGTTTATTGTAATTATTCCGCTATTGATCACCTGTTATATTGAACTGTTAAAAAGGCTAAGTAAATGGGTTAATGAATCTATAATACTCGGCTTGCCTAGCTTTTATGAGTAGGCTCCGTCACGACTCCTGAGGGTGGGAAATTCAGGTCGTGACAATTTTCAAGCCCCAACATCCACTAAAACCCTATATCTGTTTACAAATAACTATTACAAGCCCAAATAAATACAAATAAAATTAAGGAATTTTTTCATACCTGTACAAAATTAGAAACGTTATTACCAAAAATGTCCATGTTTACATAATTATCCGACCTACCCATGTTTAGACTACAAAATATATACATTTATTTAAAGAAGAATCCTTTATGCATTAGCCTTCCTTTTTTAGACGCGGGGAATTGGGATCACAGAGGATTCTTCGGAGAATTTACTGACGCAATCTTCACAATTTATTTAAGCTTGCTATTACATCGATTTACTCTCATCAACGTCGCACAATCAAGTTCATTACTCTGATTTTCTGTATCTCCTCTGGTTTCAAAATCAGAAACGAAGATCGGCGGAAAAAAATTGCAAACAACTATCTCCAATAGTATTGAATTCGGCGATATAATGACAAATTTAGCTATTATGCTTCAGCTAAATGGTCATTGGGATAGCATTGGCAGGTACAACGATTTTAATGTTGATAGAATAGTAGTCAGCAAGGATTAAAATTACAATCAATTGAATTCTGCAATTGCAGAACATCTAATGATCAATACCTCTGAGAAAATCATCGAAATCAAATACATTGTCAATGAACATTGTCCTCCAATGGAAATTAGGAACGATATGGGAGTTCGAGTATACATGGAGACCAAAAAGGAAAACAAAAGCTTAGGAATGTATCCGCTATGTATAACAGTGTGTGATTTCGATTTGGAAAGCAGTAGCTCTAATACGAGCACAATTGCAGGTTTGTTTTGTATTTTCAGTGGTGATGTTCTGTCAGTTTTTTGTTTTCTACAATTATTCTACACAATAACTATAATGATACAACTAACAAATGTAGTTCAACTATTATAACTGTTGAAGTATTCAATTTTAATTATTACACAATTTTACTACAAATTAACTACAATATACTTCTGAATTGTATATACTTTTAATTGAGTGCGGGTTCATCTGGAACAGTGCTGTTGATGGATAGGCCAGCATCTCCGCCGATTGGGGAATGTGAAAGTAACATAATAATAGAACATACACCAAATGTTATTGAAGTAGGCCAAGTCTACAAAGACAAGCAAACAATTGTCAATGCAATGAAGCACTATTCTGTCATGAATAAGTTCTAATTTAGGGTGAAGAGGTCTAGCGCAAGAAGGTAGGAACAGTTCTATTGTCAAATTTGTATTTGTGTTTATTTTATAGTTGTTTGGTATTCTTTTATTTATAGGTAGTGCTTTCTTTGTATATAATTGTTAACAAATTTGTAGTTTTTTTGTAAATAAATTGTTTAATATAAGATTTTTGTGCTTAAATAGCCTATTAATTTGTAGCGATATTTTTCATACCAATTTTTAACTTATTTTTTTTATGTAGTTACTGCCTGGTTTGTATTGGGGACAATTGTACATGGCAATTCAAATCAACCATCATAAACGAATCAACATTGTTCAAGGTTTGAAAATTCAACAGCCTGCACACATGCTCTTTGATGGACAATACACACATACAACGCAAAGCAACTGTCATGGTAGTTGCCAGCATGGTGATTCCAAAATATACGGATCCTAAGACAATATACACACCAAAAAAAATACAGACTGATATGTTGTCGGATCATGGTGTGAACTTAACATACATGCAAGCTTGGAGAGTAAAGGAAAAGGCTTTGGAATTTTTGAGAGGTCACCCTGCTGATTCCTACAGTCGCTTGCCAAGTTATTTGTATATTCTGGAGAAGACTTATCCGGGGACGGTAGTTAATTTAAAGAAGACTGAAGATGTTTTTTTCTTGTACGCATTTGTTGTGCTTAGTACATCCATCAAGGGTTGGGAGTATTGTAGGCCAGTTGTGGTAGTTGATGGAACCTTCTTGAAGTCGGCATACAAAGGAATAATGTTAACAGCCAGCACAATGGATGCAGCAGGTATTGTAGATTCTTTGTAGAAATATTGTTGTAAAGTTATTTTCAGTATCTACTTTTTATACTATCAAATTTTATTACAGAAATTGATTTTCTTTTTGCCACCTGTGTGATAGGTAGCATATTACCACTGACATACGCTATTGTTGATTCAGAAAATGACGCAGCATGGAATTGGTTTTTTGAGCAATACAAAGATGTGTATGGTGAAAAACCTAATATGTGTATTATTTCGGACCGAAATGAGAGTATCTTGAAGGCAACATCTACTGTTTATACTGGAAGGCCACATTATGCTTGCATGTGGCTCATTTGGATAAATGTAAGGTCAAAGTTCAGGAAGGGTTATCTAAAGATAAGCAAATTGTACTTTGCAACAACACGATCATACACAATTGATGAATTTAATGAAAGAATGTCAAAGAATTAAGAGATCGACGTGTGCGTTAAAGCATACTTATACGATATTGGCTATCACAGATGGTCTCGGGTACATGCTACGGTGAACAGAACGTGGACGATGACATAAAACATTGCAGAGTCATTGAATGCGGTAAGAAAAGATGCAAGAGAGATGCCCATAGTAGACCTATTAGAGTACATGAGGACTCTTCTTGAAAGTTGGAATAATGAAAAGTTATTGAAAGCAAAGGGTACATTCACATACCTTGGGAAAAATACAACAAAGAGTTTGAGGACAACAGGACATTATCGTAGAAGATGAGAGTAAGCTATATCCAGTAACATCAGATCAACGATTCCATCAAACTAAATATATAATGTTAATTGTAGATAACTTGTAGTAAAAATGTTGTTATTTTGTACATATCGCTGACAATTAGTTGTGTGCTTGAAATGAATTTGTAGGTGAGGGCTTCAACAGACCACATCCATACAGTGCTATACGGTGCGGAGCGCTTTATTGTTTGCCTTCAAAACAAAAGATGTAGTTGTGGACAGTTCCATCTTGACGAACTTCCTTGTCCACATGCTTTGGCGGCCTTGAGGCACAGGGATGAGTCTTATGAAAACTATTATTATCCTTATTACATGAGGGAAAGTCTTTTGAAGACTTATGAAACACCAGTAGATCCGCTTCCTGACGAAAGCAAATGGAATGTACCACAACATGTAGCCGAAGAAGTTGTAAAGCCACCAACTGGGAAAAGACAGCCAGGGAGACCTTAGAAATAAAGATACAAACCATTTGATGAAGTAAAAGCAAAGAAGTACAAGTTTCACGTGAAAACTGTGGGCTAGAAGGGCATAACAAAAGATCTTGTAAGAATTCACCCAAAAGGAAATAAAAATTGATAAAGTAACTACAACTTTTTGATAGATTGTATTGAGGTATTCTGGAGAATTATAGTTGAGTTGTAATTCTGTTGATAAATTGAATATATCTCCTATAATAAAATATTTTCAACTCTTAATACAATTGGTTTGTAGTTGTTTTGTTGAATTACATTTCTTGAGACAACATCCTTAGGGTGGAGTCATCACAGCAACAGTAAAAGAATGGGAACGACATTCCCATTTTCACAAAACGCAACTGTAAAATTAGCAAGTGTTGCAGCACTCTTAGACAGACTAATCAGATGAGGAACATCTGCAAATTCGTATCCTAAGGACATCAATATCTCCTCAGCCCACTAACTTAATACATAATGAAACATCATAAATGTAGTTAAGTTGTAAAGAAATTTTATGCTAAAAATAATGAAGCAAAGGGTAACCACACAAAACAAAAGTAGTAGAATAAAGTACTAACAATTTTGAACCAAAAAAGAATCTCCATAGTGTTTTCGATTTAAAGTAGTAATTTCCTAGGCAAAAATAACAAAACTAAAGGTAAAACAATTGTAGCACAAATCTGCTACAAATATGTTTCAACTGACTTGTTCTAAGTTAACAATTTATCTACAACTTTACTATAAACCCACTACACCTACATATTTTAACTACAATTTTTTTACAGAATAGGGAAACTAATTCTTCTTCTTCTTCCGGACTTCTGTTCTCTCATTTGCAGCTGGTGGACCTTTTCTGCTTGCTAATCTGCCAGTCACCTCACTCTCACTAGTTGCACCAATCTTTTGCTTTTTCCTAGCATAATCCCAAAGTAGAGCTCCATAGCGTCTACGATATTGATCAATATCAGAAAGGTCTTCCTTTAAAATCAATAGCTCTTCAATGCTGACATATTCAGCAAATGTCACAACGTATACACCACATTTACTGCAAACAGAAATTAGGGGGGGAAAATTTAGCATTCAGCAGTTGAATAAAATTTGTTAAATAAATAGAAGGAAAAGTAGCTTTTTCATACAGTGATCCCTCTTTTTGCTGAGGTATCTCACCGACCAACCACTAAATGTCAAGAGGATCAGTAACACCTTTTTCAGTGTATGTCTTTGTGTTAGTTGATGTCTGGACGCTTGTCATAGAAGTCGGTGGATGACAAGTATAGGGGGATCATTGTTGCAAATCTGTTGACAACAGATTCAACAAGGATATGATTGTATGAAGAGACCATAGAATCATAAACATATAGAACCCTTTCGGTAATGTCAAAAACAGCTAACAGCTAGTGAACTTTTTTCACAATATTTATGGGCATAATCACAAAATCATCTTGATTTCATGCAACATTTGCAAGTAGCCTATTTATCAATATGTATTCTACTACGACATCTTGGGATTTCACAATAGCAAGCTACTTATTGTCAGGAGCATTAATGTATTTTTCATAAATTTATTTAATTCTAGTCTTGAAAATGCAGTCAGTGGTTGTAAAACGTGTTTTGTTCACAGGACCATACTTTTCTCTCTTTCTCAATTGTATAAAATAACATCAATGTGCTGCAAAAAAACAGAGTTCATTATTTCTTAATGTTTCAAACAAATTAACTACACTTTTTTAAACAGAAAAACTACAATATTCTCCAATAATAGAATACTACAGCTAGTCATTTCATTATGCCAGGGTATATGTTTACCGTATTATTGAGGACTTGTCCGGGATGTGCTAAAGTTTAAAACTACTCCTTTTTATCAACTTTCTCCACTCCAAGATCATACCACGGCTTAAGCTGGTTATCTTTTATAGAATAAGGCACCTTCCTCCTATTTAAACACATAGCAATTACAATAAATATGTAGATTCAACTGGAAATCAAAAAATTGTATGAACTCGATAATATGAAAATTTGTATAATATAACCTCTTTGACACCGTGTCGGTACCAGAGTATAACAACAACAACAACAACAACCCAGTATAATTTCACTAGTGGGATCTGGGGAGGGTAATATGTACACAGACCTTACCCCTACCCCGAGGGACAGAGAGGCTGTTTCCAGGAGACCCTCGGTTCAAGAAAGCGACAAGAGACGATATATTAGTACTAATCAATAAACTCATAATAAAATAACATAAAATAAAAATAACAGCAATATAAGAAATATAGAAAGTACGAAAAAAATGGAAGATATAATAATATCCAGCAGATCAGTAGCTGACCAGTAGCATCCTAAGACTAACTCCTAACTGGCTAGTCTCACTTTAGTGCGCTGAAGAAATACTCACAACTTCCCCCTAGCTTACAACCTTAATGCTCGACCTCCAGAGTATAACAGCTTATTGAATTCTTCCAACAAGTCAGAATCAACATCGCCGCCAATAACCCCAGCAAATGGATGCTTGATGAGAAAAATTGGAGGTCCTTCTGAAGTGCTCCCCCCAGAACTGTAAAAAGGGAGAAAGGGGGATCTTGCATGCTTTCCAGACTGCCTTGTTCTTGCTTGTAAAGTAGGGGTTGTGTCATCTTGGATAGGCTCGCCAAACTTAACAATCTGGGAGAAGTTCTCTAGAAGCTCAAAATTATCAAGTGGTACTTCCCTTTTTTCAAATCTGCAGTCATCTGAATCACCTACATTCATGTACTCGGTTGGTTCACCTTCAAAATTTAAAGCAAAAGAATAAGAAAAAATGTTGCATCAGTTCTTCAACAAAAATTGAAACAAATT
The DNA here is from genome assembly GCF_000393655.2 of Nicotiana sylvestris. Classification (NCBI taxonomy): domain Eukaryota; kingdom Viridiplantae; phylum Streptophyta; class Magnoliopsida; order Solanales; family Solanaceae; genus Nicotiana; species Nicotiana sylvestris. Next base: position 82,830,056 of record NC_091062.1, on the reverse strand, counting down.
GTCAAAACCTTTTTTTTCTACAGTTGTAATGTAACATATAATACTACTGAAATGTTACCGGCAATCGTCTCCTATTGGTATAACATTTTCTTGTTGAATGGGAGATTGAATTTTTGTTGTCTCCTTCTCCTCATTTAAATGCTCTCCTGGAATATCAATATTAGCTTCCTGTTTTGGAGAGTCCACATGCATAGTTTCCTTCTCTGTTACAACAAATATACGCAACTTAATTAATTGATATGGAAATTTGTATAGTAAATTTGTAGTGAAAGTATAGTAAATTTGTAGAAATGTTGTCCTGCATTTGATATGGAAAATGTGAAATATGATGATAACATGTACTAAATCATACCTGCATTTTCTTCATCAAAAGCCCCTTCAAATTTGGAAGACAAATCAACACCTACAAGAACATTCTTCTCAATTTGAATGTCATTTAGGTATCCTGTATCTACGAAAATCGTTGGAAATATAATATAGATTAGTTGTTAGTAATTTAGGATATATGTAGATATAATGTAGATATAATATATATCTATATAATTATATAAAGTAGGGGAATACAAATCTGATGCGGCACCTCTCAAATGGCAGGGTTTTTATTTCTCTCTTTTCTTAGGGCTTTGCCTATTTTAATAAAGAAAAATAGTTCCATATTGAAAAACAAATAGTCCCGTCTCATTGTATTCCATCGATTACCGTCGTGTCAAAAGACAAAAAATCCTAACAGTTGTTTCTCCTGAAATTCATCCCATAACAGTCGCTCACTCTCGCTCTCTTAATTACTATATATTTATCCTTTTCTTTATCCTTTGTCTTTAGTACTCTTCTTCTTTTCCAATTGCTACAGAGGAGTTGTTTCTCTCAATGCTCAAGCTAAATCACTTTGTTCTTTTGAATTTTCTTGTTTTTCCTGCTTTTCTTTTCTAACCTATTGTATATTGTCTGTATTTTGTAAACCTTGCAGTATAGTCAATCCGGAGCATTAATTGACTTAATGGTATATTTTACTCCTTCAATAGTTTGTTAATTAGTCATTTATAAAATATTCTGTAAAATTAAAGTCATTATTTGTTAGCATTCTGTAAAATTGAAGTCACAATTAGTTTCCTACCTCCAGGTAATAGGGTTTTACAGAATTGCATTGCACGAAGAGAAGTAGAGAATCAAATATCTATTTTTTTCCTTTGAATTTGTTTTCATTCTTAAGTTTATTTTTCCTATGGCCTATAGCCGCTCATTCTTGAATAGTTCTCATTCTTCTCAATTTGACATTTTGGCACTCATCACTTACAATGACCACATTTACGGGGTAATACTAGAATAAATGAACTTGATAGTAATTGTATTGTAACCCTTTTGCTAAAGGGGTTGGGTTTAAGAATAGGTAGAAATGACCAATAGTTTTGTAAGGATGAACTATAGTTAGTTGGCTTGTGATTAGTTTTCTGCATGTCATGAGGTATATAATAGTTTAATAACTTGTGTTTCTAATCTACCAATGTCTTTCAACAATGACATCATTGGCATAATTCAATTTGCTAATTGTTGGAAGAAGCCAGTATTCCATTCTAGGGGTGGGCATTCGAATCTGTTTATCAATAAATCGAATTGATTGTTTGTTATCGATTTATCGATATCGGTATTTCAATTTCGATTTCGAAATTTTTCTTATCGAGTTATCGATTTCGATTTCGATTTTGTCCTCTTCGATTATCAGTTTATCGATAAACCGATAAGATATTATAAAAAGACAAATATACCCTTATTCTATAATATCCTTTCATTTACCCTAAGTCCCTAACCCTATTATTTCCTCTACCCATTCTTCAGAGCCGCATTTACCTTTTTCTCTCTCTCCTGCGAGCTGCAAACCCAGCAGAAAAAGCGAACTCCGGCGAACTCCGGCATACTCTGGCGTACTCTGGCGACTTCAATAGTATGTTTCTCCCTCTCTATCTCCGTGCTTTTGTTACAATTTCAAGCATCAGCAGATTTCACCTCCGTATCCATTTCAAGAGACCTTCTCTCTCTGTCATTGACCTCTCTTCAGGTACCCTTTTTTCTTTGATGTAGAAACGGGTATTTTCTTTTATTTGCGTATTCTTCTGTAGTCATCATATATGCTTCTTCAACTCCATGTTTGTGGGTCATCTTGGAGAGTTACCCCTTGCTGCTGCTTCCATGGCTACTTCCTTTGCCTCTGTCACTGGTGTTAGCTTGTTGGTTAGTCCTTTTCTATAAAGTGTTGGTTTCAGCTTGTTGGTTTAATGAGCTTTTACACAATCATTACAATTTCATTATGTCCATATTAGTTAGGCGTGTTTATAGCGATATACTTTCTGTGGAATCTCGCAAATTTTCTTATTGGTATAATCGATAACCGAATCGATAAATCGAAATCGAAAAAATCGAAACCTTATTGAAACGATAACGATAAGCATATGTACAAATCGATAATCGATAAGTAATTATTGATAAGGGTCAAAATCGAATCGATAAATCGAATGCACACCCCTAGTCTATTCCGTATGGAAGGAAGATAGAAGCTCATATCTTTTTATACATAAGAACTAAATAAGCTCGGCAATCAAGGAACAAGAATCGTGTTTACCTTTCGAGATCAAGCAAAAATGGAGGTTCAGCGTAGTTGGAGCTTGCAAGGTCATAAATGTCTTCTATAAAGTTGATTGTATCTTAGCAGTTTGATTCCTTCTCTTCTTTAAAGTTTATTTATAAGGACTATCTTTCAAGAATTGGTGAAGTTCATGATTCTGTGTCAAACGATTATCATTTGTTTTAACCTTTATGATTCACAAACACATTTACTGTATTTTTTTTTTACTCCGTCACTTATTTTGAGTCTATTTTAAACTTTTTTTAAATAAAATTTTTGAATATTACGTGATACTTGATGGTTTTTATTCCTTAATTAACTTGTGTGTAATCATCTTTAATGCTGCGGTTACTCAGTTGGATGTATGCATCATCAAAGAATATTTTAAATGGTAAGATAAAATATTAAATATATTCCAACTGCAAAGGATTTTATAAAAAAAAAAAAAGGGTAAATAGTAGGAAATTGAGTTTTTAATCAAAGCAACAGGTGCAACACTGCGTGTAGGGTAAATTCTTACCAAGGGAGGTAGTTAAATTGATGATGCTTTCGGAATTAGATATTATAATAAAAGCTACTCATTCGTATCCAATATTTTGTTTTTCTATAAATATAAATGATCAATCATCAAATATATATATATATATATATATATATATACCCTTCAAGAACGAGACTTCAATATCAAAATTTTCAATTTTATTGACGTTGGTCTTTTCGAGCAATTCTTTGTTGCTAATCCGAAAGTTTTTATGTCATTTATATAAATTTATTTCAATCACTGATATCATAGCTAGATCCTCATAGTGATTTGGCAGCTGAATTCCACCCGATGGGAGCATTTGGTGGGATTGAACTCTGAATTAAATGGTGTAGCATTAAAATCCTACTCATTCTAAGCATTTTTTCTAAGTTGTTTGATTTTTATTAATTCTTAATGTGTTCATAATATATTAGAAAATCGTTTCAATAACTATCTAATTAATGGTCCATTAGTTATATTTATATATTTGCAATATTTTTTTTTAAAATAACATGCCTGTTTTCTTTTTCTTTTTTAAAATCGTGTTATATTCAAATTTTGATACCTTATTTTTTGTATCATGAGTTCAACTAGAGTGAAGCACGAGCCACCAAGCCACATCTGCTCGACAAATACTAGAAGAAACTAGTAAATATTGCCACACAATAGTGTAGTTAGTATTAAAATCTTAAAATTCGTTGGGGAGTATATTTTGTATTTTTGATTTCTTAAAATTCTATTTTCAAGATACCAAGTGTGTATTGACGCACACACATATAGTTTTTTTTAAAAAAAATCGTGTACCTAGTTCAATTTTCAATTAAGTTATAGGGGCCAAATTGTTCGTGCCAAATTGATTACCTCTCCGGTCAACAATATGTGACCAATTTGCTTTTGGCCCGTGGTGGGAACTTCAGAGGGGTATAAATACACGTGAATTTCAGTTATTTTACACTTTTCAAATCCCCAAAACATAAGAGGCGATTTTCCAAACAACTTTTCTTCTCCGAAACGATTGGTCAGTGATTTCTAACTTATTTTCTTCACTTCTTAACATCTTTAACATGATTTCAACTTCAAATCAAAGATTTTCACGGGGAAATTGAGTGATGTGGGTAGAACCTAGGTTTTTCTAAAATTAGGGATTTGGACCTCAATTTGAGGTCCGATTTCAAAACGAACCATATATTTGAATTTGTGGGGGAATGGGTAATCGGGTTTTGATCCGAACCTCGGGTTGCGACCACGTGGGCCCGGGGGTGAATTTTGACTTTTGGGTAAAACTTTGGAAAACTCATTTTTATGCATTGGGGTTGATTCATTTTGCATTTATTAATGTGATTAAGTAACTTATGACTAGATTCGAGCGGATTGGTGGTGGAATCAAGAGGTAAAGCTATAATTGAGACTTGAGTGGTGTTCAAGGCATCGAGGTAAGTGTTTGGTTTAACCCTAGCCTGAGGGATTAGGAGTTGAGTCATATTTGCTATTTGCTTCTTGTTGAGTACGACGTATAGGCATGGTGACGAGTATCTATACGTTGGTGTCAAGCATGACTGCGGGTCCTAACTTGAAAGTTGTTGTGCTTTTTTGAATGACACCTTGTATACTTTAATTAATGATCCTCTATGATTAAGTATTTCCATTAATTGAACAGAGTACTAGCAAAGTGAGATTGGTTATAGCTGATTCTTCCTTGTCGGGATGACTATTTCGATATCCTTGTTCCCTTGCCGGGAAGTTATTATATTACTTATGTTCCCTTGTCGGGATTTCTTGTGATTGTGTGATGAACTGAAATGGGAGCGGGTGGTACGCCTACCAAAAGATTGATGAAATGGGAGCGGGTGGTACACCTACCATAAGATATAATGAAATGGGAGCGGGTGGTACGCCTACCACGAGATAGAATAAAATGGGAGCGGGTGGTACGCCTACCACAAGATTGATGAAATGAGAGCGGGTAGTACGCCTACCACAAGATATTATGAAATGGGAGCGGGTGGTACGCCTACCACAAGATATAAAGAAATGGGAGCGGGTGGTACACCTACCACAAGATTGATGAAATGGGAGCGGGTGGTACACCTACCACAAGATATTATGAAATGGGAGCGGATGGTACGCCTACCACAAGATATAATGAAATGGGAGCGGGTGGTACGCCTACCACGAGATATGAGAAATGGGATCGGGTTGCACGCCTGCAACAAGAGGAAACTGAAAGTGAAAGTTGCCTTTATTTTCTTCATTTGTGATAGAAGTTATAGTGCTAGCTTCCTTATTATTCCCTGTTATTTCTTTTAACTGCTATCCCCGAAGCATGTTCCCCTTCCCCGGCTTTAACTGCTTATTACTTTTTTACTCTTCCGCTATATATTATATAACTGTACAGGTTTCTCTGGAGTCTGGTCCTAGCCTCGTTACTACCTCGCAGGGGTTAGGCCAGACATTTACCAGCACATGGGGCCGATTGTGTTGATACTACGCTCTGTGCTCTTTTGCACAGATCCAAGTTTTGGACAGCAGCAGTAGCGTGGGGCCATCCTTCAGTCCAGTGAGACACTGAGGTAGCCTTGCAAGCGTTCGTAGGCCCGGCGTCTCCTCTATCTTTTATTTCCGTCTGTTATCTCATATATTCGAGACAAACAGTTTATATTTTCTTTCAAACGGTTGTATTTAGCACTCTTAGAAGTTCATGAGTAATGTGACACTAGTTCTTGGGTAGAGGCATATGTTGATTCTCGCATTATTGTTCAGTTTTCTTTAAATTTAAGTCTTCCGCATATTTATTTAATTCTGTTGCTTTCATGCTATCGCCGATAATTGTTAAAAGAAGTAATTGTTAACGATGTAAGCAGTTAAGGATTGGCTTGCGTAGCTCTCATTAGTAGGCGCCATCATGAATTCCCGAGGGTGGGAAATCCGGGTCGTGACAGTTGGTATCAGAGCTCTAGGTTACATAGGTCTCACAACTCACGGACAAGCTCAGTAGAGTCTCAGGGATCGGTACGGAGACGTCTGTATTTATCCCCCAAAGGCTACCGAGTTAGGAAAACTTCACTTTTGTTCTTTCTTGTCGTGCGGATTTGTTCCTCAAATGCTAATTGAACTTCTACTCTGTTCTTCGCATATGGCGAGAACACGCGCTTCCTCATCTACTGCTCAGCAACCCGAGCCCCCTATAGCAGCTTCCACTAGGGGCAAAGGGCGAGGCTAAGGCCGTGCTAGAGGCCGAGGTAGGGGCAGAGCTCAACCCCGAGCAGCGGCACCAGTGGTGGAGCCTCGGGTTGATTTTGAGGAAGAGGTTCCAGCCCCAACAGTTCATGTGGGCCCAAATCAGGTCCCAGAGGGGTTTATCGCTACCCCAGTTCTTCAGGACGCTCTGGTTCGATTGGTGGGCCTTATGGATAGTGTCACCCGAGCAGGTTTGCTTCCTGTAGCACCAGCCACTTCTTAGGCTGGATGAGGGGCTTAGACTCCTACTATACGCACTCCGGAGTAGGTAGCTCCCCAGATTCAGGTTCCAGCGGTTCAGCCAACGGTGGCAGTTCAGCCGGGTGTAGTGGCTCAGATCGGCGATGGAGCGGCTATGCCCGCCGATGCTTTGTGGAGAATGGACAGATTCACCAAGCTCTTCACTACTACTTTCAGCGGAGCTCTTTCTGAGGATCCCCAGGATTTCCTATACAGTTGCCACGAGGTTCTCAGGAACATGGGCATTGTTGAGACCAATGGGGTCGATTTTGCTGCATTTCGCTTATCTGGATCTGCCAAGACTTGGTGGAGGGATTATTGCTTAGCGAAACCAGCCGGATCGCCATCTTTGACATGGGAGTAGTTTTCAGTGTTGTTTCTAGAGAAGTTTCTCCCCGTGACGCAGAGAGAAGCCTAACGGAGGTAGTTTGAACGCCTTCAGCAGAGTTCCATGACGGTCACTCAGTATGAGACCAGGTTCATCGTTCTAGCTCGCCATGCTCTTGTCATACTTCCCACCGAGAGAGAGAGGGTGAGGAGGTTTATTGATGGTCTTATTCAGTCGATTCATCTTCAGATGGCCAAGGAGGCCGGGAGTGAGATTACATTTCAGGAGGCGGCCAATGTGGCCCGCAGAGTTGAGATGGTTCTGTCATAGAGAGGTGGTCATGAGTCGGATAAGCGGCCCCATCATTCAGGTAGATTCAGTGGTACCTCGCCTGGAGGTAGATATTCATATGGTAGAGGCCATCCTCCTAGGCCCTTTCAGTCTGCTCTTCAGGTCTCCCATTGTACTTCAGGTGGTCGTGGTTCTCAAACGCACTATTTTGATCAGCAGCCTTACAGTGCACCATCAGCACCTATCAGTGCACCACCACTTAAGAGTTTCCAAGGTCGTCAGCCCCAGCAACCGAGGGCTTGCTTTACTTGTGGTGACACGAGGCACATTGCTAGATATTGCCCTCGAGCTTCGAGCAGTTCTGCGCATCAGGGTTCTCGTGCTATGGTACAGGCACCAGATGTCCCACAGCCTGCCCAGTCAGCTAGAGGTGGGGGCAGAGGTGTTAGAGGTGGAGGTAGAGGTCCTAGAGGTGGAGCTCAAGCCACCAAAGGTGGAGGCCAACTAGCAACAGGCCGTCCCAGGAGGCAGTTCAGGGTGGTGGGGCCCAGCCCCGATGTTATGCACTTCCAGCCAGGCCCGAGGCTGAGTCTTCAGATACAGTCATTACAGGTACTATACTAGTTTGTGATAGAGATGTTTCAGTTCTATTTGATCCAGGGTTTACGTATTCGTACGTTTCATCTTATTTTGCCCCGTACCTAGTCATGCCTAGTGATTCATTGAGTATTCCTATTTATATGGCTACATCGGTGGGTAATTCTATTGTGGTCGACCGAGTTCATCGTTCTTGTATTGTAGTGTTTGGGGGTCTTGAAACCCGTGTTGATTTGTTGCTTTTAGACATGGTCGACTTCGATGTTATATTGGGAATGGATTGGTTATCCCCGTACCATGCTATCTTGGATTGTCATGCCAAGACCGTGACCTTAGCTTTACCGGGTTTGCCCCGTTTAGTGTGGAGAGGGACTCCTGGTCATTCTACCCGAAGTGTTATTTCGTATGTGAAGGCTCGGCATATGGTCGAGAAGTGGTGTTTGGCATATTTGGCTTATGTTCGTGACTCCAGTGCTGAGGTTCCCTATATTAATTTTGTGCCCGTGGCTCATGAGTTTCCTGAGGTTTCCCTTCAGACCTGTCGGGGATGCCACCCGACCGGGACATTGATTTCTGCATTGATCTAGCTCCGGGCACTCAGCCCATTTCTATTCCGCCATATCGTATGACCCCGTCGGAGTTGAAAGAGTTAAAGGAACAGTTGCAGGATTTGCTTGAGAAGGGTTTCATTAGACCCAGCGTTTCGCCTTGGGGTGCGCCGGTTTGGTTTGTAAAGAAAAAAGATGGTTCGATGAGAATGTGCATTGATTACCGGCAATTGAACAAGGTTACAATTAAGAATAAGTATCCACTACCAAGGATTGATGATTTGTTCGATTAGCTTTAGGGTTCCAAGGTATTTTCAAAGATTGACTTGAGATTTGGCTACCACCAGTTGAGAATTAGGGCATCCGATGTCCCTAAAACAGCTTTCCGCACTCGGTACGGGCATTATGAGTTCTAAGTTATGTCATTCGGGTTGACCAATTCCCCAGCAGCGTTTATGGAGTTGATGAACTGAGTGTTCAGGCCTTATTTGGACTTGTTCGTGATAGTATTTATTGATGATATCCTGATATATTCCCGCAGCCAGGAGGAGCATGAGCAACACCTCAGAGTGGTTCTTCAGACTCTGAAGGATAGTCAGTTATATGTTAAGTTCTCGAAGTGTGAGTTCTGGTTGAGTTCAGTGGCATTCCTAGGTCACGTTGTATCAGCAGAGGGTATTCAGGTTGATTCAAAGAAGATTGAGGCAGTCAAGAACTGGCCTAGACCAGCATCAGCTATAGAGATTCAGAGTTTCTTGGGATTGGCAGGCTACTATCGTCGGTTCGTGGAGGGGTTCTCATCTGTTGCAGCCCCGATGACCAGGTTAACCCAGAAGGGTGCCTAGTTCAGATGGTCGGACGTGTGTGAGGCGAGCTTTCAAAGGCTCAAGACAGCCCTGACTACGGCGCTGATGTTAGTTTTGCCCACAGGTTCAGGGCCTTACACCGTTTATTGTGATGCATCTCGCATTGGACTTGGTGCAGTGTTGATGCAGGATGCAAGGTCATTGCCTATGCTTCGAGGAAGTTGAAGGTTCATGCGAAGAACTATCTAGTGCATGATTTGGAGTTGGTAGTCATTGTTCACGCATTGAAGATTTGGAGGCATTACCTGTATAGTGTGGCATGTGAGGTGTTCACGGATCATAAGAGTCTTCAGTATTTGTTCAAGCAAAAGGAGTTGAATTTGAGGCAGAGGAGGTGGTTGGAGTTGTTGAAAGATTATGACATCAATATCCTATATCACCCGGGAAAGGCCAACGTGGTGGCCGATGCTTTGAGTAGAAAGTCAGCCATTATGTGCAGTCTTGCTTATATTCCAGTCGGTGAGAGGCTGCTTGCTTTGGATGTTCAGGATTTGGCCAATCGATTTGTGAGGTTGGATATTTCTGAGCCTAGTCGAGTATTAGCTTGCACGGTCGCTCATTCTTCGTTATTGGAGCGTATCCGTGATCGACAGTTTGATGATCCCCATTTGTGTATCCTTAGAGACACGGTGCAGTGTGAGGGTGCCAAGCAGGTTACCTTAGGTGATGATGGAGTTTTGAGATTGCAGGGTCGAGTTTGTGTGCCTAATGTGGATGGGCTTCGAGAGTTGATTTTAAAGGAGGCCCATAGTTCCCAGTACTCTATCCATCCGGGCGCCACGAAGATGTATCAGGATTTGCGGCAGCATTATTGGTGGTGTAGAATGAAGAAGGATATCATTGCCTATGTGGCTCGGTGTTTGAATTGTCAGCAGGTTAAGTATGAGTATCAGAGGCCTGGTGGTTTATTTCAGAGGATTGAGCTTCCCGAGTGGAAGTGGGAGAGAATCACTATGGACTTCGTTACTGCACTTTCCTTGACTCGGAAGAAGTTCGATGCAGTTTTGGTCATTGTTGATAGGCTGACCAAGTCAGCGCATTTCATTCATGTGGCAGTCTCCTATTCGTCCGAGAGGTAAGCTGGGATCTATATCCGGGAGATTGTTCGTCTTCATGGTGTGCCGATATCTATCATTTCGGACCGAGGTACGCAGTTCACCTTGCGTTTCTGGAGAGCAGTTCAGCGAGGGTTAGGCACCCAGGTTGAGTTGAGTACAGCATTTCATCCTCAGACGGATGGACAGTCCGAGCAGACTATTCAGATATTGGAGGATATGCTTCGAGCTTATGTTATTGACTTTGGAGGTTCGTGGGATCAGTTCTTGCCTTTAGTAGAGTTTGCCTACAACAACAGCTACCAGTCGAGTATCCAGATGGCTCCTTATGAGGCTTTATATGGTAGGCGGTGTCGATCTCCGGTTGGATAGTTTGAGCCGGGAGAGGCTCGGTTGTTGGATACAGATTTGGTTCAGGATGCCTTGGACAAGGTCAGGATCATTCAGGATAGGCTTCGTACAACTCAGTCCCGGCAAAAGAGCTATGCAGATCGTAAGGTTCGAGACGTGGCTTTTATGGTTGGTGAGCGGGTGTTGCTCCGAGTGTCGCCTATGAAGGGCGTGATGAGATTTGGGAAGAAGGGCAAGCTTAGCCCTAGGTTCATTGGTCCATTTGAGATCCTTGATCAAGTGGGAGAGGTGGCTTATAGACTTGCATTTCCGCCTAGCTTATCAGCCGTGCATCCAGTGTTTCATGTGTCCATGCTTCGGAAATATCACGGCGATCCATCCCACGTGTTAGATTTCAGCACTGTCCAGTTGGACAAGGATTTGTTGTATGAGCAGGAGCCGGTGGCTATTCTAGATCGATAGGTTCGCCAGCTGAGGTCGAAGAGTTTTCCATCGGTTCGTGTTCAGTAGAGAGGTTATCCCCCTGAGGCATCGACCTGTGAGTCCGAGTCCGATATGCGGGATCGGTATCCTCATCTTTTCCCCGACTCAGGTACTTCCTTCTTCTGTCCGTTCGAGGACGAACGATTGTTTTAGAGGTGGAGAATGTGACGACCCAAAAGGGTCATCACCTGTTTCTAATTGAAATCTGTGTCTCCGAGGCCCTGAAAACCTCATTTAGAGTCACCTCGATTTGTGTGCGCAGTCCGGCGCGTAGCCGGAAAGCTTAAATGTGAAATTTTGTGAAAATTGCTATGTTTTGACCTCAAAATGAATAAATTTGACTTCGTTCAACATTTTAGGTAAACGGACCCGGACCCATGATTTGACGATCCCGGAGGGTCCGTAGGAAAATATGGGACTCGGGCGTATGCCCAGAATCGAATTCCGAGGTCCCCAGCCCGAGTTATGAATTTTTAAGTGAAATTATTCTCTGAAAATGTTTAAAGAAAATGGAAATGGAATCTGATTAGAAAGAAATGGTATCGGGCCCGTATTTTGGTTTCGGCATCCGGTACGAGTCTTATATATGTTTTGAATCACTCCTGTAAAGTTTGGTCAAAAACGGACGTCGTTTGACGTGATTCGGACCCAAATTGGGAAAATTGATGTTCAAAATGAAATATGAGAAATTTCATGGATCTTGAGGCTCAATTCGATGTTCATGATGTTATATTGGTGATGTGATCACACGAGTATGTTCGTAGGGTGTTTTTGAGGTAGTGTGCATGCTTGGTTTAGAGTTTCGAGGGCTCGGGTGAGTTTCTAGTATGTTCCGGGATGCCTTACGCTTTAGAAGATCAGATGTTGCAGTTCAGGAATTTTGACAGGTCTCTGAACCCTCTTGCACGGTCCGCGAGCAATCACGTGCGGCCGCGGAGCGGCCGGCGCGGCCGCGATTGCCTTGAACGGTCCGTGGTGGGTGCTGTGCGGCCGCGCTCGGCTTGGTGCGGTCCGCACGGGGCAATGATCTGCAGGTCTTCAGGGAGCCTGTGCGGCCGCGGTCCGCGGTGGGAACTTCATAGGGGTATAAATACACATGAATTTCAGTAATTTTACACTTTTCAAAATTCCAAAACATAAGAGGCGATTTTCCAAACAACCTTTCTTCTCCGAAACAATTGGTAAGTGATTTCTAACTTATTTTCTTCACTTCTTAACATCTTTTAACATGATTTCAACTTCAAATCAAAGATTTTCATGGGGAAATTGGGTGATGTGGGTAGAACCTAGGTTTTTCTAAAATTAGGGATTTGGACCTCAATTTGAGGTCCGATTTCAAAACAAACCATATATTTGAATTTGTGGGGGAATGGGTAATCGGGTTTTGGTCCGAACCTCGGGTTGCGACCACGTGGGCCCGGGGGTGAATTTTGACTTTTGGGTAAAAGTTTGGAAAACTCATTCTCATGCATTGGGGTTGATTCATTTGGCATTTATTAATGTGATTAAGTAACTTATGACTAGATTCGAGCGGATTGGTGGTGGAATCAAGAGGTAAAGCTATAATTGAGACTTGAGTGGTGTTGAAGGCATCGAGGTAAGTGTTTGGTTTAACCCTAGTTTTATGGATTAGGAGTTGAGTCATATTTGCTGCTTGCTTCTTGTTGAGTACGACGTATAGGCATGGTGACGAGTATCTATACGTTGGTGTCAAGCATGACCGTGGGTCTTAACTTGAAAGTTGTTGTCTTTTTTGAATGACACCTTGTATACTTTAATTAATGATCCTCTATGATTAAGTATTTCCATTAATTGAACTAAGTACTAGCAAAGTGAGATTGGTTATAGCTGATTCTCCCTTGCCGGGATGACTATTTTGATATCCTTGTTCCCTTGCCGGGAAGTTATTATATTACTTATGTTCCCTTGCCGGTATTTCTTGTGATTGTGTGATGAACTGAAATGGGAGCGGGTGGTACGCCTACCACAAGATTGATGAAATGGGAGCGGGTGGTATGCCTACCACAAGATATAATGAAATGGGAGCGGGTGGTATGCCTACCACAAGATATAATGAAATGGGAGCGGTTGGTACGCCTACCACGAGATAGAATGAAATGGGAGCGGGTGGTACGCCTACCACAAGATTGATGAAATGGGAGCGGGTGGTACGCCTACCACAAGATATTATGAAATGGGAGCGGGTGGTCCCCCTACCACAAGATATAATGAAATGGGAGCGGGTGGTATGCCTACCACAAGATTGATGAAATGGGAGCGGGTGGTACGCCTACCACAAGATATTATGAAATGGGAGCGGGTGGTACGCCTACCACAAGATATAATAAAATGGGAGCGGGTGGTATACCTACCACGAGATAGAATGAAATGGGAGCGGGTGGTACGCCTACCACGAGATATGAGAAATGGGATCGGGTTGCACGTCTGCAACAAGAGGAAACTGAAAGTGAAAGTTGCCTTTATTTTCTTCATTTGTGATAGAAGTTATAGTGCTAGCTTTCTTATTATTCCCTGTTATTTCTTTTAACTGCTATCCCCGAAGCATGTTCCCTCTCCCCAACTTTAACTGCTTATTACTTGTTTACTTTTCCGCCATATATTATATAACTGTACAGGTTTCTCTGGAGTCTGGTCCTAGCCTTGTCACTACCTCGCCGGGGTTAGGCCAGACACTTACCAGCACATGGGGCCAGTTGTGTTGATACTACGCTTTGTGCTCTTTTGCACAGATCCAGGTTTTGGACAGCAGCAGTAGCGCGGGAGCCAGCCTTCAGTCCAGTGAGACATTGAGGTAGCCTTGCAGGCGTTCGCAGGCCCGACGTCTCCTCTATCTTTTATTTCCATATGTTATCTCATATATTCGAGACAAACAGTTTATATTTTCTTTCAAATGGTTGTATTTAGCACTCTTAGAAGTTCGTGAGTAATGTGACACCAGTTCTTGGGTAGAGAGATATGTTGATTCTCGCATTATTGTTCAGTTTTCTTTAAATTTAAGTCTTCCGCATATTTATTTAATTCTGTTGCTTTCATGCTATCACCGATAATTGTTAAAAGAAGTAATTGTTAACGATGTAAGCAGTTAAGGATTGACTTACCTAGCTCTCATTAGTAGGTGTCATCACGACTCTCGAGGGTGGGAAATCTGGGTCATGACATCTTTTCACTTTCTTTAGTTTCTTTCTGAATTTCTACCACAGTTTTGGGGACCAGTTCACCATTAGGGGTGACTTTTTCTTTCTTTCTTTCTTTGTGGTACTTCTTCTAATTCTCTGTCATTCCTCAAAGTTATAGCATTTACTTGAGGATTCTTATCTGTATCTGTTGGCCCAAGTAAAGGTGAAGTTTTGAAGACTGACAAAGGAACTCAGACATGGACCAGGTCCATCTTGTGAAGCACAGTTATGATCAACCCAAACATGTGAGATGCACGTGAAGAAGATAAACCTATCTTATCAGAAGTGATATCTCCTGATCATGATCGAAAAGGTTGCATATTGTATAAGGAGAAAGACTCATTACACAAAGAGAACACGGTTTAGGAAAAGGATAGACTAAGAGTATGAGATCAACTAGAACTCTTCCACCATGGAAGAGTAGCATTTGTATCCTAGTCAATCTCTAATTGCTAACTCCTTAAATATCAATATTGTTCTCTTTTACAGGTAATGCACATAAGCAGAAGTTAAACATGAATTGAGAGCAAAATAGCAAGGCAATTTTGTAAGCAATTTATGTGTGATTCAAGCGTGCAATCCTAAAGCTACTTGAACCAGATAAAAGAACCAGTTCCAAGTGTCTGTCTATTCTAGTTCAATTGTAGTAGGTGATTTTACATTGTATCTTTCAGCTTATTTAGAAGCAATTGTATTAGGTACTTAGAGTTTTCAAGTTAGAGTTAACTTGAAGTTGTCGCAACAGTTGAGGCTGTGTGCCACAACGGGATTAGAGTTAATCCTAGGTTTACAAAAGAGTTTTTGTAAATGCAGTTTTTCGCTCAGTGATTTTAGTGGAGAGTTTGGGAAAATCCTACTGGAAGGTAGGTCGTGGTTTTTTTACCTTTTGAGCCGGGTGTTTTCCACGTAAAATCTTTGTGTTCTTTATTTTCTGTATTTATTATTCCGCAACAGTAGTAGTTGGAACACATAGAAGAACCAGGTCCTTCTATAATCAAGTTAAGCAAAAATTGCATACCACACAAATCACCCCCCCCCCTCTTATGTGGTATTGAAGTATAAAACATCAGTATCACTTGGAAGGGCCCCTGAAGGTTGAGTATTTTATTGTGTAGTCAGTTGTCCAATCTACCTTTCTATATTTCGACATTCAGTCCTCAATTGTTGATTGTATGTTTGAAGTTGTTGTTTCTCAATCAACAGCTTTTTGAACATATCATTAGTTCTTTCTTCTACCTGTTGAGATGGCTTTTAAGGTTGATTATAGTTCCCTTGAGGCCTATAGTGATTCTGAGTGGTCTGATTCCCACCCCATGAGAAATTCGGGTGATTTCTCCAGTTGGGATTATATATATTCTCATATTGATTATTCTGGTTCATTGGACATGTACTTTGCTTAGCCAACATAATAAATAGATTCAGGATTCACCGGACATTGGTCACTCATATGGCCATCTCCATAAATTTTACAACATATGGCCACCCTCTAAAACTATTGCATTTGATGCCCTTGACCCATTACAATCTTAACTATATTGATTGTTTAGTTTAGCAATCTCTTCTCGCACGGCTGACATCTCATCCAATTCGAGTGTGCCTGCTTCTTTTTATTTTATCATCCTTCTTGCATCACCCTCACCTTGCCAGTTATGATCATTTACAGTGAAATTGTTGAGCAGAGTCTGAATCTTACTGTATGGCTCTTGCATGCAACTTCCTCCATAAGCTGAGTCTAGATTCAATTTGGAGGTCTCGTCCAACCCATCCACAAATGTATGTCCTAGTACCTCATCTGTCTGACAGTGATATGGGAAATTTCTAAGGGGTTTCTTATATCTTTCCCAAGCTTGATGCAGAGTCTTACCATCTCGTTGTTGAAACCCAAGAATCTGGCTCCACTATGCCTTTGTCTTCTTAGAGGGAAAATATTTGATTTAAGAATTTTCGTGCTAGATTATCCCAAGTGTGGATTGAGTTTGTGGGCTATTTGTTTAACCATTCCTTTGTTTCCCCCATTAGAGAAAATGGAAACAAAGTTAGTCTGACATAGTCGTTGGAGTCGTTAGCATAGTTGTATGTATCCGTGATCTCCATGAAGTTCTGTATATGTCTTTGAGGATCTTCACTTGACAACCCCACAAATAGCGTTGTGGATTGAATCACTTGTACCATGTATTGTTTCATCTCAAAGTGCCCAATTATATCAGGCTTCACAATAGCCCGAGTCATGTTTGCAAGACTAGGCCTTGCAACCTCAGTCACCGATCTCTCTTCATTCTCTGTTATCTCGATTGGCTGTGATTGGGCTACAATGCCAAACTCTGCAGTTCTTGCTCTTTCTTCCACCTACTCCTTAATATGTGGAAGAGTCTTCGGGCTCAGGATCAGTAGGAGGAAGATTGTTCGAATTGTTTCTTCTTCTTAGCATGCAAGGTGAACACATGTAGAGTTAGAAATAGTCAAACAAATTAACACTCGAACAAAAACAAATAAAATCCTATTTCGGACAAATAGCTAATTTCTAAAGCCCCGACAACGGCGCCAAAAACCTGTTGGGTCCAAACACACACGCAAGTATATGCGGTCGGCAAGTAATAAAGTGATAAGAAAGAATCGTTCCCACGAGGATTTATGATCAACTATTGTCCAATTTAAGCTACTTATAAATTTACTGCTCAAGTGAGTGTGAAGAAGATGATTGTCATTTTTGTAACTAAATTACTACGAACTAATAAGCAATCAAGAAAATAAGATCGCAAGTAGGGCAAACAAACACTTAGAAAGAATTCAATAAGATGATGATATTCCAGGGTTATGGGATTAACGTCTCTCCTATTGCGTTTTCCAGGTTGATGCACTCACTTGACTTATTTAATTTATTTATTAGCAAGGTTTATTATGCTTGCGAAGTTCTTTCGATGCTTTGCTCAACTATTCAAGACAACCTAAGACCATATGTTTACAGAATCAAACTTAACAAGAATGCATGTATATTTCCTGCAAAAATAACCAAGTAAGGCAACTAGAATATGTCTATCCTAATCGCGAATATATTCTCCGATGCGCAAATTCAAGAACATACTCTATTCAATTTTATATGCAATCTATAGTTCCCATATTCAAGTTCAACTATAAATTTGTAGATAATACTCTATTGTTAGCTACGCAATAGAATAATTAAGTGCAAGATTGAATAAACAAATTAATATTATAAAGTCAAGCAAAATAATCAATCGTCAAATTAAAATAGTGAAGAACGACCCATAACCCCAGAATAATGAGGGTTCTTAGCTAATCGTGTTCATCACAATAACCAAATATCATTTTTAAGCATAACAGCTATGAATACTAGATGAAGGATGGAATAATCAATTAATTTTGTGCTCCCGAGTGTTTTGTACTTGTGTTTTTCTCTCAAAGTGGCGTCTCCCCCTCCAAACTAGGTTTAGATTTGATTTTATACAAGTTGGGGGCATCTTGGGTTGAAATAATCATATCCCAGGCGAAATAGGACAAGTTCTCGTCATCAGCGCCCAGGGTAGCGTAGGATGCTAGCTCTGATTCTGGGAATTTTGAAGGTCTGATTTCTACGCCACAGGTAGCGCCCCATGCTAGCCTAGGCGTTACTTTGTGTCCTTTTTTCCATTTCGTCCCTTTTTTGCTTCAATTCATGTGCCTTTATCCCACATTGTCTCCAGATGATTTCTACACATAAAAATACCACGAATTAGCACAAGTTATTACATTACACATCCGAACTCTACGAAACATGAGTAAAATGTGATGCAATATGCATAAAAATATACATACTTTAAGCCAAATATCAATCATTGTCATGAGATAATTTTGGAGTACTCGAATCCAATGGAGTTGACTTCATCTCCTTACAGATACAGGGTCCAGTGACGAGGTGGTGGCATGTTTATGAGCTGGGTAGACCATCAGGATTACCTCCTCTTACTTGGGCTCTATCCTCTAGGGTATTTTTGGAGTAGTTTGTTCCTTACATCAGGAAAGAGGAGATGAGGAGGTAGTTTGAGCACCTTCAGCAGGGTTAAATGTTAGTTATCGAGTATGAGATGAGGTTTATAGAGTTGTCCCATCATACTAATATTTTGATTCCCATTAAGAGGAGATAGTAAGTAAATTCATTGACGGTCTTCACCCCAGTATTTTCCTTGCTATGGATAGAGAGGTAGAGACCTGGGCATTAATTCACTAGGTTATGGAGATAGCGCATCATGTTGAGCGCACACTGTAAGACTAGGGAGCTGATATAGGGTAGGGACAAGAGGTCTCAGTATTTATGTAGCTTCAGTGGTGCCTCATCTGGAGGCCAAGGTCGATTTAGGAGAGGCCATTCTAGCAGGCCAACTTACTATGCACCATCACCCAGTTAAGGGGATTTTGCAGTCTCCATTCAATGCACTTTCAGCACTAAGTTCTCATCGCTCTCCATCCGTTCAGGGTTCATTGGTACCAGGTTATTTTGGTGGGTATTTTGGTTCACAGGCCCCGCAGTCATTTTCTGTCAGAGGTTTCTATGAGTGTAGATACCTAAGGCACGTAAGAAATATTGGCCCCATCTTTTCAAAGATCTAGTGCAATAGGGAGGTCAGATAATAATTTTCATACTGGTTGCTACACCACCCGCTCAGCTAGCTCGGGTTGGAGGTTCAGGACGTGGTCATCCTAGAAGGGGAGCTCAGTCTATTAGAGGTCAGGCCAGATGTTATGTGTGTTTAGGAAGGACCGAGGTTGTTGCCTGTGATGTTGTTATTAAAGATATTGTTTCTATGTGCCACAGAGATGCTTCAGTATTGTTTGATCCTTGTTTTACTTATTCATATATGTTATCATACTTTTCTTTTTGTCTGGATATCCCACGTGATTCCCTTTATTAGCATGTTCGTGTATCTATACCGGATGGGGATTCTATTGTGGTATATCGAGTCTATTAGTCCTTTGTGGTAGCTATATGTGGTTTTGAGGTGATGGTGGACTTGGTTGCTAGATATGGTGGACTTTGACGTGATCTTGGGTATGGATTGGTTATCTATGTACCATGTTATTATTGATTATCACGCTAAGAAGGTGATGTTTGCTATGCCAGGGTTGTCGAGGTTGGAGTGGAAGGGTTCTCTTGGTTGTACTCCTAGCATAGTGATCTCATTTTTTAAGGCTCAATGGATTGTTGAGAAGGGATATTTGGTGTATTTAACTTTTGTCATAGATGTTAGTGTTGATACTCCTACTGTTGAGTCAGTTTCAGTTGTGAGGGAGTTTTCGGATGTGTTTCCAGAAGACCTATTGGGCATGCCACCCCATAGGAATATTGATTTTAGCATTGATTTGGCACCGGGTACATTGCTTATCTCTATCCCAACATACCGTATGGCTTCAGCAGAGTTAAAGGAATTGAAGGAATAGTTGCAAGAGTTGCTAGATAAGGGGTTCATCAGGCCTAGCATTTCATCTTAGGATGCGCTGGTGTTGTTTATTTAGAAGAAGGATGGTTCTATGAGAATGTGTATTGACTATAGGCAATTGAACAACGTCAGCATCAAGAACAAATATCCATTGCCGCGCATTAATAATTTATTTGATTAGCTTCAGGGTGCTAAAGTGTTCTCAAAGATTGACTTGAGATCAAGGTATTACTAGTTGAAGATTAGAGCATCGGGCATCTCTAAAACAACTTTTAGGACTTGTTATAGGCATTATGAGTTTTTAGTGATGTCGTTTGAGTTGACTAATGCCCTAGCATCTTTCATGCATTTGATGAACAATGTGTTCTATCCTTATTTGGGTTCTTTTTGTCAATGTGTTCATTGATGATATATTGGTGTATTCCCGTAGTAGGGAGGAGCACGAGCAGAATTTGAGGATTGTGCTTCAGAATTTGAGGGAGAAGAAGTCGTATGCTAAGTTCTCCAAGTACGAGCGTTGGTTAGACTTGGTGGCATTCTTGGGACACATGGTGTCTAGTGATAGGATCAAGGTGGATCCGAAAAAGATTGAGGCAATTCAGATTTGGCCCTGACCTTCTACTGCTACTAAGATCCGGAGTTTCCTAGGTCTGGCTAGTTACTACCGTCGCTTTTTGGATTTGTGTTGCTAATGTGGATGGGTTGAGAGTTTTAATTCTTGAGGAGGCTCATAGTTCACGGTATTCAATTAATCTTGGTGCTACGAAGATGTACCGTCATTAGAAGCAGCATTATTGGTGGCGGGGGATGAAGAAAGACTTTGTCTGGTATGTTGGTGTATGAATTGTCAGCAAGTTAAGTATGAGCATCAAAGACCTGGTGGTTTGCTTCAGAGGTTAGATATAACGGAGTGGAAGTGAGAGCGTATTACCATAGATTTTGTGGTTGGATTTTCATACACTTTAAGGAGATATGACGTTGTTTGAGTCATTATGGACAAACAGACCAAGCATGTGCATTTCATTCCAGTCATGACTTCCTACACTTCAGAGAAGTTGGCTAAGATCTACATTAGAGAGATTGTTCGCTTGCATGGTTTGCTTGTGTCTAGCAACTCAGATCGAGGCACTCAGTTTACTACGCACTTTTGGAGAGCTGTTCAGTATGATCTGGGCATGCAAGTTGAGTTGAGTACAACATCTCATCCACAGACGAACGGCAGTCTAAGTGGACCATTTAGATTTTGGAGGATATGTTGAGGGCTTATATTATTGATTTCGGAGGTCAGTTGGATCAAATTCTACCATTAGAGGAGTTTCATTACAACAACAGCTATCAGTGGAGCATCCATATAGCTCCCTATGAGGCACTATATGGGAGGCAATGTCGTTCTCTGGTTGGTTGGTTTGAGTCTGGCGAGGCTAGGCTATTGGGCACATATTTGGTTCATGATGCTTTAGAGAAGGTGAAATTGATTCAGGAGTGGCTTCATACAGCATAGTCCAAGCAAAAGATTTATGCCAATAGGAAGGTTCGTGATGTGGCTTTCATGGTGAGTTAAAAGTTTCTTCTTCAAATTTCGCCTATGAAGGGCATGATATGGTTTGGGAAGAAGGGAAAGTTGATCCCTATGTATATTAGTCCATTGAGGTGTTAGAGAGAGAGAGAGAGTGAGGTGTCCTAAAGGCTTGCTTTGCTACCCAGCTTACCGGGAGTTCATTCGGTATTCCATGTTTTCATGCTTTAGAAGTACTATGCGGATCGGTCACATGTGTTCGATTTCAGTTCGGTGTAGTTCGATGAGAATATAGCCTATGAAGAAGATCCGGCGGCCATTTTAGATCAGCAGGTTTGAAAGATGGGTCTAAAGATATTACATCAGTGAAGATTCAGTGGAGAGGTCAACCGGTTAAGGAGGTGAATTGGGAAACCAAGTGTGATATATGGAGCACATATCCGCAACTATTTGACATCCCATGTATAATTCTAAGCTCATTCGAGGACAAACATTTGTTTAAAAGGGGAGAATGTAACGATCTGGCAGGTTGTTTTGTATATTTGAGCTTCGTTCCCCTATTTGATACTTCTCGTATGCTTGTTTGTTATTTCATGACATGTGGGGATGGTTGGTTTGGTTTAAAGAGGGTATTGGAGTGAATTGCAACACTTAGTCCATTGTTGGAAGCTTAAGTAAAAAAGTTGATCGAGCCTTGGCTTTTGAGTAAACGGTCTCGAAATGGAATTTTGGTGCTTTTGGTATGTCCGGATAGTGATTTTGGACTTAGACGTATGTCTGGATTGGAATTTGGAGGTTCCTATGATGTTCTGGCCCTAACTATTGAATGTTGGAAACTTGTAGGTTTAGAGAATTGATAGGTTTGACTGATAGTTGACTTTGTTATCGAGGTCTGTTTGGGATTCTGGGCTTTGGGATAGGTTTGTGTGGTGATTTATGACTTGTGGTCAAAATTTGGGATCATCTAAGTTAAATAGACGTGGTTCGGCATGAGTTTGGAAGTTGGAAGTTTGATTAGTTCGTTAAGTTTGAAGTGAGGTGTGATTTATTATTTTGATGTTACTTTGTGTGATTTAAGGCCTCGAGTAGGTCCGTATTATGTTTTGAAACTGGTTGACATGATTGGATGGGTCCCGAGGGGCACGGGTGTTTTTGGATAGGTTCTGAACCATTTTGATGCTTTTTGGCAAGTCTAGTTCAGGTACACCGCATTTGCGGAGTGTGGCAAGCAGATGCGATGTTGCGTCTGCCAAGAGTAAGTCTGCACCTGTGATGGGAATCCTAGGATTGGAAGCTCACAGATGTGTAAGGGTGGTCGCTCCTTCGCAGGGCGCCTACGAGGTTTGGTCGAATCTACGGAGTTGTAGAAGCGAGTTGTGTGCATAGGTGCGGGAGGTCTGTGTTTTAAGTGATGCTTGCAGATGCCAGACTTCTGTCGCAGAAGCAACAGGGATTGAGGTCGGTTAAGCGAGTCAAGGGGTTTGGGCTTTGCTTTGGGCTACCAGAGCCGATAGAATTAGGCTTGCAGACTTGGACCCATGTTTTTGTCCAAAATCATTTCAAGATCAGCCCCTTCGAATACTGATTGGTCCTTTGCATAAATGACCTATTTTGGGTTTAACCCTCCTTTTTACTTAAAGAATTAAATTAATCAAGATTCTTTACTTAATAATTTATGCTAAAATACCTTATATTTTTTTGTGAATTAACACTTAATGCATATGCATTATTTTTATAAAAAAAAAAATAGAAGAATGCTTTATAGAAATAATTCTAAAGTTAATACTGAAAAACTCTTTAAATTTGTGTAAGAAGATGAACTACACGATATAACAAGGTAATTAATTAATAACGGAAGAATAATGGCATAATTATAATAATCCTAATAAACAGAAATCAATTTTATTGATAAGTAAGATAGAATGACATTAAAAATGCCATAAATATTTTGGAAAATTATTTTAAAAATAGGTTAAATATATTTTAGCAAACTATTATTGATTTAAGAAGCATAAAAAATTAATTCGGGGAAAGGAGGGTCAAAATTGATCATCAACATAAAAGTATATGATTTCATTGAGTGGTTGTTCCTTGAGCAAGTACTTGCAGGATTGAGCTTTCAGTTGTATTATGGCAGTGTCTTGTTCCATCATTATAAATAGTAATCCTACCCCTCCTTTTGTTGCAAAGAGAGGGGTGAGACAGCGTGATCTCATGTTCCCATATTTGTTTGTTTTGACAATGGAATATTTGACAAAATTGTTGAGGATTCTAAAGTACAAGCCTGACTTTAATTTTCATCCTAGATGTGAGAAGTTGAATATCACCCAACTAGCGTTATGAATGATCTAATCCTATTTTGTAGAGGGGATGCTTCCAACAGTTTTTCAAAGCTTCAACGTTAAATGCAAATCAAAGCAAAAGTTACACCTATTTTGGAGGTGGTTCCAGTTAGTATTTAATAGGAAGTTATTCAGCAACATGGTTTCTTAGTAGGAGTCCTACCATTTAGATTTCTTTGAGTACCTTTGAGCACAAAGAGATTATCAATTGGTCAGTGACAACCTCTCCTTGATAAATTGATGGGAAGGGTGGCCAGCTGGACTGCCAAATTCTTATCATATGCTGGGAGGATACAATTAATCAAGAGTGTACAGATTATTGTGCAATCCTTCTGGTCACATATTTTTCCTCTTCCAAAAGAAGGTTATTCAAAAATTGAAATTCCCTGGACAGGTGCAACTGAAGCCAAAAAGAGGCTGTGGTGGCATGGAAAAACTAGCTGGCTAAGCAAATGGTCTCATACAACTGATAAATACACATGGAACAAAGCTGCAATCTTAAAGCACCTTTGAAATATATGAAAAAAGAAGAACAAGCTATGGATCCAATTGTGCATTGTCTGCTACATAAAAGATAAAGAGCCCTGGAGTGTGATCAGTAAGCAAGCTTCATGATTAATTCAGAAGGTTCTACAAGCTGCAATGTATTTAACTGAATTTGGTTTGTGGAGAAAGGACGTACTGAACTCAGAAAGCTATTCCATAAGGGCTATATATAATCAAGTAAGAGGAAATTTCCCAAGTAGATTGGAGAAGAATCATATGCAACAATTAAGGGAGCCCTGAATGGTTATTCATACTTCATTTAGCAGTCCATGAAAGGTTATATACTGGGGATAGACTAACCAAATGGGGTGTTTCAACTATTCTAATATGCCCACTATGTGAAGTTTATATGGAGGACCATCAACATTTATTTTTTTAACTGCAGCTTTTCAGCAACTATGTGGATGAAGTTACTTAGATAACAAGGTGTGAGCAGGTCAGTTCAGGGATGGAAAGAGGATCTTGAATGTACCATAATACATGCCAATAAGAGGAACTCTTAAGCAGCAGGCAGTGGCGAAGCTAGGAATTTACCCAAGGATATTTAAATTTGAAAGAAATAAAAACATTCCGACAAAGGGTGTTCAATATGTGTTATATACCTCTAAAATGTAATATTTTATCTATATACACAGTGCAATTTTTCGACGAAGAGAACTGATCACCCTTATAACCATGTGGCTTCGCCACCTGCAACAGCCTACAGAATGATTTTAGCTGGAGCTGTTTATCACTTATGGCGGGAGAGAAGCTATAAAAAATTTCAACACAAGAAGAGGAGCTGTACAGACATAACTAGACTAATTGTTCAGGAAACGCATTACATGGGAAGCTTGAGGCCAAGATAAGTTAGGCAAATGCAGCTATTAAACTTTTATCCTTAGTTTGTTAAGTTGCCAGATGCAGGAGATAGGTAGTAGCAGTTGTTTTAAATTTGCAGTGCTGAAGTTTGGGGTCATATGACCAACTTTAGGGATGATAGTTATACATGTAAATACTTTTCCTTGGTAACAAAAGTTTGTTAATTATCCATAAAATCACGTGGACAGCTTGGGGCACAAATAAAAAGCTTTCGATTGCCAAATGTCTTTGGAAAATAAAAATCTGTTGGTGGCCACCCGATCTACCTCTTTTCTTTTGTTAATAATTGTGTCATGCGGAAGCTAGCAAATCAAACCTTGAACGATGATATTTCAGATAATAAAATAGAAATATATCAAAAGAGATACAAACATTTAATTTGATTCGGTCAATTGACATATGTCCACAGGCGGAGATGAGCAATCCACCATATAAAAGAGTACAAAATATCGATAGAACAACCTAACAAAGAGGTAAACATAAGTGGCAGGCTAACACTTGTCCCGGAATTCTCCCCTTAAACAAAACTACATTGTGCATGCTACTGGATGAGAAGGAAGGATCCTCAATTTATAGAAGTCCAACTATTTTCTTCCAAAAAGAAGGGACTGGCCAAATATGAGATATTTATAATTTTCTTCTAAGGAAAGGAAAACTCATTTATGGTAAATATATTGCCCTTTCTTTCAAGAAACAAGAAAACCAAATATGGTAAGAAAATTAGGACAAACACTTAACAACCTCCACCAATAACTGGTACGAGTAACTCTATCCGCAAAAGCTTGGATAGAAGGGAAGAAATCACTAAATATTTTATGCCTCCGCTGGAATTTTAAACCTGAAACCTCATGGTTCTCATCCACTTTATTGATCACTAGGTCATACCCTTGGGTGCCTTCCTCTTTTTATCTTCTTGTTCTCCTCTTTTACCCACCCTCCACATATAGTGATTGAATAAATTTAGAAAATATATAAATAAAGTTGTCCAGTCCTCTGATTTTCCTATCTCAGTCCATACTTTTTAATGTTAAAATTGTGGGAATCGTCTTCACATTTTTTGGTTAATTTTATACTAAATATTCAAAATCTTGTAAAATCTCATAAACGCTTCTTATCCAACATTTACATGGTTGGCTCAGTGGCCCAAGAAACAGAGGGTTCAACAAAAAATAGTGGCTTCTACCAATTTTGATTCATCGTCTTTTTTCAAGGATTGCAGTACGGTTTCTTTCATGGAGAAATCTGTCAATTCTATTAAAAAGAGTGATAAAGAAATTCAAAATTTGATCGAGAGAGTAGCGGAATTCTGTAATATGTATGCCAGCAAGGAGGAGCGAAGAAGCTCTTCATTTACCAGAAAGCAGCAAACTAGTTTTGCTCAACGGACATAAGCTGAGGCTGTCTAGAATCAGTGGGATCGTCATATGTACATACTTTTAATTTGTTTTTCAGATATATGGCTAGTTTGAGCCGAAAGCAATGCGTTAAGTCGAACCAACAGAACTTACGTTAAATCTAGCTTCCCCTGCACGTTTTTATGATTCATGAAATTAAATTTATCTACATGATAAGAGGAATTCTCTAATTGAAAAGCCAAGGTTATAGTGGACTATTCAGTAAGAATTCAACTGAAGAGATGATTTTGAGATCTCGTTTATTCATTTGTGGCAATAAGAACGTTAGAACATATCAACGTTCAAGGAAGAAACATTTATTGAGCATTGTGATAAAGAGAGTTAAAGACTAGCGCTATTTCATTTACCATCTGGATATGCATATAAAAAGCACTTCTTCGAAGAAATTATAACTTTATTCGTATGTGCATCTTCTGACAATAGAGAGGCACCTAGGCTGAAGAAAATTTGTTGTTCAGACCATGTCATCGTTTCATAATATATCGTACAATCCAATAACTGCTGGAAATAGGTCATGTATGTGATGAAAGGCCTTAAAAGAAGGTTAGGGCAAGTCTTTTATACCGGCAATACAGATGGTTATGAAAATAACAAAACAGCTATGGAAAGGCATTGTAGGTGACTCAAAGTACAAAACTTTCTACCATTAAGGGTTAAGACAGATTCATTCTTACAATAACAACTACACCTCAATCTCAAGCAAGTTAGTGTCAGTTAAGTGAGGATCCTCAGGGTACATGCTACTCCACATAAGCTTGTCTCAGTCCAATAATATATACCTTAGTTTCTCCAGCACTAGAAGTCCTCTACATTTCTACTGGCATATAAATCTCTAATAATGAGACTAGAAGACTCCTAGTGATATGAGATATACAAACATGACTAAAACTTAACACCAACTAAATGGTATTGATTAAAAATTTAAACACTTGAACTGCTTCTCGATTTGTATGTGACATCCTTACACAAGGCCTATGCTAATCTTCATTGTATAGCTCAAGCGAATTCAAGTAATGCCAGAATTTCAAAACAAGAACTAACATCATGATAATTCATCAATCAGTTGAATTTAGCAATTAACATCAGTCTACACCTAAGGCAGTGGCGATAACAATACAAGTTACTCCACCAGATGAATTTGACAATGCATTCGGAGGTGCCAGAAGAAAAAAAAAAAAAAAGCAACATTTAGTATCTCTGTAGCTGTAATATTCAGTCCATTAATACATGATGTTGAATGGAATTTCCCATTTGGAAAGAAAATCACCCAATTAAGACAAAAATCCTAAAAATGACAGGTCAGAACCATGTTTTAATAAGTTTAGTGCAGGACATAGCCATTAGTTGATCAAATATAAGGAATCCCTCATAGGAAGACAAAAAAGATCTAACATGAAGCAACAGCTAGAAAGCCAATATCTGAACAATAACAAATAAAAGAATGCAAAACTTCCTAATCAAAGATCAATAGTTTACTGAATAAATTAAGAAACCACCAATTGCATAACAAATGTACCTCCTTTGCAACTTCCATAACCTGCCACTACGGCTAGCCTGATATCTCCGTGAACTACAAAGGTAAACTGAAAGTAAAATCTTAGCCAAGAGGCCACAGGACAATCTGAACGGTTGCGACACCTGAATTTCACTGGTTAGAAACTACCTGACATGCCTCAGTCCCAACCATTGTTACTATGTACACCAGAAACGCACCATGCCCCATTTTAGGGAAAACTGCTAGCATAACCACCATAAATCTATCTGATAGTAACAAACTTGTTTGTACCATGCTTTGCCCAGTAAGGCTTCAGATCAATTGCGTTAGAAAAGTTATATCCTTCCGAAGCAAGTTTCTCTAGTACCTTTGTAAACGCTCCCAAACTCATCTTCCGCCCTGCTATCCTTGAACCACGCCTTTTGGTATTCATAGGCAAGGGATATGAAGATAAATTAGTGGTACAGCAAGCCGATTGCCAACCACCACAGCCCCACCTATAACACTGTTGAGCAACCCCAGTGCATGAGCAAACTGGTATGGGAATTACCGAAATATCCATAGTAATACCATTAATGACAACTTCTGCACTTTTTCTGGGAGCTCTTGCCCGTGGAACAGATGGGGTAGACTCGACTTTAGGGATCCTAGTAGCTTTCTTTGCCTTCTTACTTTTAGGGGACTTCAGCAGTTGTGATTTACCAGCTCCCCTCTTCTTTGCAAGCCCACCAATATCCCTTTCTAGACAAACCTCTTCCAGCTGAGGATCAGGTTCAACTTTCACCAAGTTTGGCTGCTCGTGAATCTGCATGGACTGAGCAGAAGACGTCTCAGGCAAAAAACCATAACCCGTAAGATAGTGGTGGTTTCCGGATAGCACATTGAGATACTTATCTCTATAGTCTTTATGATTAACCCAAGAATCCCTCATGTACTCAATGGGCATAGGGGTCTCCGAGATCCCACAAACCCGATGGTGATGAAACGCACCACCATTAGTTGACTCCATAACTGTAGGATGGTGAGGCTGGTGGGTTTGGTGGTTGTGGTGATGGTGATGGTCGCGAATGTTGCCAAAAAGGGGCTTCTCATCCATAGAGGACATGAGTTGCAGGCCTAAATGGCCCTTCAGGACTGTTGCAGCTGGCTCGAAAAAACCCCAATTTCGTATATTCATACCGTTTCCATCCATGGCTGCGTGAAACCAATATCAAGAGGGCTTGAACTTTCAACAAAGATTTATTTTGACAAACTCCAGCTGTAAATATTGCTTATATCAGTAAAAGATCAATGCCACAGCATGTAAGCATCATCCTTTTCAACCCTACAGAAACCACAAAGGATATAATTCACCAAATCAAACCGTAAAAACCACAAGTAACAAAACTACAAACATCATGCTGAATTAACAAAAAAATACAGTACGTTCAATCAATAGCCACAAGGCACATAAACATGCATAAACATTAAACAAATCAAACCCTACAAACAAGCAATAATACCACAAGTGCAGAGTGGAATTGAAAATTAGTCAATACATTCAATCAATTGCCACAAAATGCACAGAGGCACACAATGCTGGCAACAAAAGTTTAAGATTTATGTAAAATCAGTAATGTTTAAGCTTACTGATTTAGATCTTGGCATAAATAGAGAATGTAATAGCTCAAATATAGAAATGCGGAGTGAAATAACTTAATCCGTAAATGTACTCAGAAAAGGAGAGAGTACTGACTGGAGGGAAGAGTCGGCTGGGTAGGGTTTGACACTGTAATCCCCTCTATTCGAAGGGACTCCCTTGTTTACCTCTAAAGAATAGAAAATATGATCCGGTATGAATTAATAATTGTAGAAATATAAAAGAAGGTTAAATGAAATAACACTACAAAACAAAACAACATACCCCGTATAATTCCATATAATGGGGTCTGGGCATGGTAGTATGTACGGAAACCTTATCTCTACCTTTGTGGAAGTAGAGAGGGTGTTTCCAACAGGCCCTAGGCTTTGGCAAGCATAGGTACCACAATAATAACAAGAAAACAAGACGGGACAACACCAAAAAACCATATAAAAGCAGTATACACCACAAGATAGTAAGATGATCGAAATGTAAAAAAAATCGACAGGTATTCAAATAAGCTTACTACCAACCAAATGCGAGAGTACGTACTAACACTACCGGTATGAATAATCTAGACTACATAACCTACTATCCTAATCGTCGACCTCTACACCTTCTTATCACGGGTCATGTCCTCGTTCAGCTATAGTTGCGTCATGTCATGCTGTTGATACCTAATTTTTCCCTAGGTATTTTTGTACCCAAAATACTTCCAAAATAGCATGTATGTGCATATATAAGCACACCCAAGAGTTTTAGTATTTTTTAAGGATTTTTAAACCGATTTACTACCTATTTTAATACCACAAAATCCAATAATTATTCTCAACTTTATTATTTTTTGGTGAATAACTTATTTCATTCCCGTATTTACACCAAAATATAATTAAGATGATTTTTGCATATTTTTACAAATTTATTTGGCATTTTTAAGCTAATTGCATGTAATTGCAATTATGGCCTATTTTATGATTAATAGCATTTTATAATTATAAAACTGGTTCCAATATTTTTAAATTGATATTTATATAGTATTTGTTTGCTCAGTATTTTTAATTTACTTTTTAAATCATTATTACTATTTTTATAAAATAAAAAGGGGAAAATTGGCTATTTAACACTTAGCCTATTTCTATTTCAATAACAGCCTTTTCTCCCTTTCAATTGTAGCCTCAATTAGCCCAATTCTGCCCCAAATTAAACGACTCAATTCCCATTTCGACCCGACACCTTAGCCCAATTTTTAAACCCGTCCGATTTTCTTTAAATCCTAGTCGTTGATCGTTTTGATCAACGCCTGTAGTTTAGGCTTTCTTTTTTTAATCACCTAACACCCCTAACCCTACTTCATTTGCATAAAGACGCCGCCTCTAACTCTCTTCGTCTCCCTCAAATCCTCTCGAACCTCTCTGAAACCCTAATCACCTCCCACCTTATCTCACCTCGTTTCTACCGGAATCCATGGCATCTCCTGCCATAAATGGACTTTACTCACCCTCTCTCACGCCCAAGCCTGAGTTGCACGAAGTCTGGAGGATTTACCTCAATGGTCCTCTCTTAGATCCGTCTCAGATCCGTAGATCTATGGTTTTCCGGCCATGCTCCAGCATATTCAAGCGCTGGAAGCTCTATTCCTGACCGTTTCGACTCAGGGTCTGATCTTGTTCTTCCAAGACTTTCTCACTTCTAGGGTTTCTCTGAAACCCTAAGCCACTCAAGGTTCTTTCACCGTTATTTGTTTAGATCTGTGCTATGTCTGTGCTTTTCTTGACGATTTGAGTGTTTTCCCCTAATTTCCTTCTCAAAAATCGTTCGATTTCGACTTAGGGTTTCTGAAGGTCTTTTGATTCTTGCTGTTCTTTTCTTTTAGATGTTCGTCTGTATTATGCTCGTATGTTTTCCTTCTCTATTACGCATGTATTGTTTTTTTTTCTTTTATATGTGTGATCACATGATTAATCCGTGTTAAATTTTCTTCACTCTTCTACCATGTGTGTTTACTACCGAGCTTCTTGACTTTTGCTTTTCTGAACTCTGTTTGTGTTCTTGTTAAGCATGTTTCATCTATTCTGGACTTGTCTGAGCTCCGGGTTTTCAAAACGTGTCATTTTATGCTCTCAAATCGATTTTCTTTCTCTGATTGTTTCAAACCTCCTATCGTGGTTTGTTTGTTCCTCGTGAGACTCTTTGAGTCTGTTCACTTGCCTTCTCGTTTCTATGTTTGATTCAATTTGAAACCCTAGATTTTGGGGGTTTCTTCGATAAATTGGATTAGGGTTCCACTTTGGGACCCTAAACTTTCAAACTCACCATGAATCTATGACTGAACTCGTATTCTTTTGTTTGTGATCCTAAACCCTTCAATGCTAGACTATTATGTTTGAATTGTTTGCTTTATATGTGAGAAACCCCTCTTTCAAGATTTTTGACGATTGCTTGATTGATTTTGGACCCATTTGATAGGGTCTTGATTGATTGCCCTTAATTTCCTTTTGTTTGAGCCCTTCTCTCCCTATTCCTGATTGGGTTCATTCGAATCAAACCTGTTTACTTTGATTTTGTTAACTGTCTGATTGATTCCCTTTCCTTTCTCTTTACAAATCAAGTACTATTGAGATATTTCCTTAAATATACTTCATGTATTTTCCCTTCTTAGGCTACTATGAAAGATTTTACTCAAATTTCCTTTCCTTGTTTACATTTTCCATCTGAAATTAAATCCCTTGGCTGAAGGGAGAATATTTGAGACTGATTTTTAAAAGGTTTTCTTACCTTTCTTGCTTGCTTCTCTACACTATAAGAGGGGGCTGCCCTTCTGCACTTTAGAGAATCAATTGGGCACGATCAATTCTGATCACTTCTCACTCTCAAATACACTTAGAATTTTCATAAGAGCTCGAGTTCTCTGAACTCACAAGCATAAAGTGTTCTTCTCTGATTGTGGCTTTGCTTGAAAGAATCCTGCATTTCTGTGCGTACTTTTCTGCAACTGGTATGTTCTTATGTTCAAGTCCTGTCTCTTCCCCTTATGTGTTTATTCTATAGTTCATCTCTTACTGTTTACATGCTGTGATTTTCTGCAACTTTGTTTATTTCATCGTTCCTGCTCTTATATGAATCCCAAACCCTAAGCCCCCCTATGTGGTTGAGTTATGGTTCAGAAACATGGCAATACTTGATATTATTGTCCATGGACATGAACTGGACCCTCTTGAGTCCTAAACTCTTTCAATTCCCATCCCCATTCCCCTTTACATGTATGCCGAGTTTGAGACTTTGGTCTGATAGTGTCCTAATCACTGTCCAGGCCCTAGTCTGACCTTCAATAGGTCTTTACTCATAATTGATTGGCCGACAGGCTGGTCAGGGGTGTGCCAGCCTAGCATATGGTTGGGCATAACCACTAGCCTGCCTTGTCACTCTCTAACCCCTGTACACTTACACTTATTCTTAGAATTTTAAGTTCTACCCCCCTCTTATGAACATTGCTTTGGGACCTTGAGTTCCCTCTAAACTTGGACATCTGAGGGATGGCATTTCCATACTACACCATGTTCTTAATTCTGCAATGTTTTGGGGTGTAAGCACTGCTTGGAGTCCCTTTGAGACTCTTGGGAACTTTGACACACCCCAAATATGAGAAAGTCTTTTGGAAATCTGATCCTGGAAGTTAGTTTATCTCATATTGTTGGACTTTGAATCTGAATTAGGCTGTTTAGTTGTAGCTGGAACTTTTGATGTAATTTTACTTTCTTTTCTAATTCATTCGGGCCTATAATAATATGTCAAAACTATTGGGGATGGTTAGTGGAAAGGGAGGAGAATGAATGCATGCAAAGGGTAGAAAACCTGCCTATAGGTTATTTACAATTTCTACACTTCTGCATTTCTCCATTTAGAAAACATGCCTATAGCCTTTCTGCACTTCTGCATTTTTTTTATTTAGAAAACATGCCTATAGTCTTTCTGCAACTTCTGCATTTCTGCATTTAGAAAACATGCTTATAAGTTTTTCTGTATTTATGCATTTTAGAGATTATGCCTATAGGTTCCGCATATAAAATCATGTCTTAGGTTTTTCTGCATATACACGCCATTAGGTAAATGATCTTAGGCTTAATAATAACCAATTAATTCTAGATATCATGTCTATAGGATTCTTGCAACTGTTTAAAACCAATGACACTTAGAGATCATGTCTATAGGATCAAATTAACTGAATCAGTTTCATTTTTCAATCTAAAATCAGTCTTAAAGTTTAGAGATCTTTGTTTATAAAGTCAGCAACATTTTCCTTAAAATCAATACAGCTCTATTAGATGTCATGCCTTTAGGCCTCACCTAGGCAAATTATTAGGTGATTAATTAACTGTGTCAGTCTTCGATAACTACATCTAGACAAGGCTAATTCGGACTCCTCATTTGAGAAATATGTGATGAATCAGCCTATCCAACGCCTTAATTTAATTCAGACCAAACCAGTACTTGTAAGTCATGCTAAATGATATGCTGATTTGAACGAGGAGGCCTACTTGAGCCTTAACTGCTATTTGTTCCCCCTTTAACTGCTATTTGTTATTGTTTGTCGCCTAGATTTTTATCCTTTTGAAAACTCTGAAAAATCCCCAACTCCCTCCCCTTTAGGATTAGTAGTCTCAATGCCTCCGAGACTGACCGGATTGGGACGGGTACTAGCATGCAATAAGTAACGATACCATTCCGCGCTTTAATACCTTAACGGGGTGGGAATGGTAGATATGGATATGATGACCGGTGTGCTAATATCACGTGCGACCCCTCTTTTGAGGAGTGATTGCTGGATATTGCATTGAAGTGATCCATATTAATCATAAACCTAGGACCCCCCTCCCTTTTATTTGCTTTCAGCTCTTCTTGTAAGACTATTCAAATCTTTTTTTTATAAATTTCTGCCCTCTCTATTTACCTTCAAAAGTTTTCAACCTAATTGCAATGCTATATGCAAGTCCTTATTTGAGCCTTGATTGTTTACTTGTAAAGTCACAATTGTAACATGGCCGGGAACCACACTAGTGGATCTTGAGGGGTGCCTAACACCTTCCCCTCGAGACAATTTCTAGCCCTTACCCTAATCTCTAGTCTCTTCATCTCAAACCCTTCTTAAAGTGTCCTAATGCACTATAATCATTAGGTGGCGACTCTTCAACTTCTAAACCTAATTCTCGAAAGGGAATAGAGTTGTCTTCCCAATGTCGTATACCCAATTTCTGACCCCAGGGTTAGAGAAAAAAGGGGCGTCGATAGCATGGCGACTCTGCTGGGGATTTTCTTTAAGTTTTTACCATTGCATATTGCTTGTGACTTTACTATCTCATTAATTGCTTTATTTACTGTCTTTTATTCGCTACGAAACTGACTTGGATCTTCATGTCTTTTCTTTAATTTAGTTGCTTTCCTTTACTGCTTTATTTCAATATTGTTGTAATTACTGCAATTATTGTAACCATTTATCTTATGAACGTGAAAATACATGTCAATTTGTTTCATTCTTGTAAACTGCATCTTCAACATCATATTCCACTCGTGCCAAACAAATACCATAGCAACGCTTATAATGAGTGGTTGCGCTCTTCCAATATTATCACCCTTTAAATTCGGCAAAGGCGTATTTGCGGTAAAACTAGTCGATCAGCGGTGCAGTCGACGGTTCCGTGCCTTTCCCTCTTGAGTTGTCCGCTCAAAGGTACCTGTCTAATACCCCGATAGAAACCTTACTCTGTCTAACTGTGCATGCATCATGGTCAAACCTAGCTGAGTCAGTTATGTTGTCCACATAATGACTCATTAAGATAGCTTTGTCCAAAGTCCATCGGGTTTCCCTGAAACCCAAATGGACACCTATACGTTCTGTGCATTTATTTGGAGAACTAAATGTTTTTTATGCTAATTATCGATTTAAATAGTCGAGTCTGGCGGGGTAGGGGTCTAATACTTTGTTTTGCAGAAAATGAGGCACAAAGTCCCCAGATTTGGCATGGTAACCATCATTCATCCAAGGCTGCTGAATTGGTGGGAAGATCTCCACTCCAGTGATCAGACACTCGTCCGCAAATATTTAGGGAATCTGCCTTCTCTTCTAGAAATCTAGCCTGACAACAAAATCATAGAGGCTGCAACTCTGTTTTGGATAGTGACAGGTCCGTGTTCCACTTCGGGGACCTTGAAATGACTCCTTTTCTTGAAGAAATAGGAGGCTTAGCTGGTATTCTTTGGGAGACTCCGGGTTTGCTTATGCCAGAGAATCGCAAGGGTAGCGGTTTCCTTAAGATGATGGGACTGAAGAAGAACCCAGACTTGACCTGTCTGAAAGACTCCTACATCCCATTCGACTATCTATACGAGAGGTACGGCCATAGCAAGTCATACCGCACCTACTCAGATGTATTTGCCCTCACCTCACTGGGGCATATTCACAGAAGGGTCTTCGTATTCATGTTTTGTTTCCTGGGGATGATAGTGTTCCCTATGAAGAAGGCTAGGATCCACACCAGACTGGTCATGGTAACCAAGACTCTAATAGAAGGAATTGGCGGACAGCCTTTCAGTATAGTGCCCATGATTGTTGCTGAGATATACCGGGCTCTGGACAACTGTCAGTGAAAAGCCAGTCATTTTGAGGGATACAATTTATTACTTCAGCTCTGGCTCATGGAGCACCTCCAGAAAAGAGAATACCGACAAGAGATCTTACGTAGAGACTGGGATGATCACATTGCCTTCTACCAGCCAAGGCGTATGAATTATATGCCTAACATGTTCGCTCAGCCAGAGGACGCTGGAAGATGGGTGGAGCTATTTGAGAATCTAAAAGAAGATCAGGTACAGTGGATGGTCGAATGGTTCCCTACGGAAGAATTCATTGTTCGATCCCAAAACGCACCATTTCTCATACTCATTGGTCTAAGAGAAACTTATCCCTACATTCCCCTCCGAGCCATGAGGCAGGCTGAAAGGAAGCAAATCATACCAAGGGTCGACAAAATGAGTCACTTTAGGGATGATTTCCAGGACGATGATAGCCCTCACAAATGCCAAGCTCAACACATGTGGCATTGCAAGCTCGTTTTGGGGAAAGAATCTATTGAGCCAGACAGGCATCACGCTGGTTGCGTGCCGCACTATTCGGGTTGGTTGGAAGATAATCACAATGGTATGGATCAACCCGGGTTCATTCACGGACACAGAATCATCGACGAGAAAGCTGAAGCACGGGTTAAGTACAATCAACTGCGCAAGAGAATTCGAGAGTGTAAAAGTGAGCATCGAGAAATACAAGAAGCCCATCAAAAGTTGATCGAGGAATGGAAGGATATGTCTGTCAGTGCCAACAAACGACTAGGGTATTTGGAGCGGGGTCTAGTGGAGCTAGAAGGAAAGTTCCTCAAGAGGATTGAAGATTGTCAAAACGCTAAAGGGAATGCAGGCGGACATTTGGCCCAAGCGTATCTGTTGCTAGGACTACGCGAGTTGGTGAAGCTGTTCGAGGGGGATAAAGATGCCAAATCTAGGGAAGGTCCTTCTGGGACCAAGTAGTTAGGAGTCTTTTATTTTGCTTTTAATGATGTAATAAGGCCAATGGCCACTAATGACATTTTATTTTCTATTATTTAGCATCGTTGTGAATTCGTCTTATTTTTATCAATAAAATGAGGCATTTAGCATTATAAGTTCTCCAAATTAATTTGTCGCTAGGCCTACCTCGGGCACAACAAGGCACCCAAATTAGGACGCGATTTATATTCTCGCACAATGTGTTTAAATATTGCAACATTTTCTTCTCATAACCCGCACTAACTTGTTAACTTTTTTTGTTTTTCTTTATTTTTATTCCCCTCCCCAAAGGTTAGTTCGTGCATTCTGGGACCATCATCATACAGTATGAGATCCAAGGGCCCTCCTCCTCCTCCTCCGAGTCTATCCGGAACAAGAACAAAGGTAGAATGGGAGATTCAAGCGCCAGAAAGGAAATTGAAAGAATTGAGATTCCTCAGGGTACCCCGGTTGCTAAGGAAACTGCTGCCCAACTTGAGCAGAAACTGTTGAAGTTCCAAGAAGAACTGGATCAAGTTCGGAACTTAGCAAATTTATCATTCACTCTCACCGCTCCTAATGTCAACTTCTCAAATGCTCAAAATCCCGCACCTCCACAGAACACCCCACAACCACAGATGCAACCCACTCATGCTCAACATTGCAACACATGCCACACTCCACTACCCATTCCTGAACCACTGAACACCACAAAACGACCACCCCCACAACACTCCCATCTACGTAGATACCATACCCCACTACACTCAACCAATCTCAAGTGCACCTGAGTCTAATGACAAGGACTCTCTTATCAGAAATTTGGCAGCAGAACTCAAGAAATTGACCAGCCGAGTCCATGGCATGGAAGGAAACAAAGGCATAGATGGGCTGAATTATGAGGACCTCTGCATTCAGCCAGATGTTGAACTTCCGGAGGGATACAAACCTCCCAAGTTCGAAATGTTCGATGGCATGGGAGATCCCAGAGTCCATTTGAGGACATATTGTGATAATCTGGTCGGTGTCGGAAGGAATGAGAAAATCCGTATGAAACTCTTCATGAGAAGCCTGAAGGGGGATGCTTTATCCTGGTACATCAGTCAGGACCCCAAGAAATGGACAAGCTGGGTAGGTATGGCATCAGATTTCATGGATAGGTTCCGATTCAATACAGAAAATGCACCGGATGTATTCTACATCCATAATATGAAGAAAAAGCCTACCGAGACATTCTGCGAGTATGCTACTTGTTGGAGATCAGAGGCTGCTAAGGTCAGGTCGGCCTTAGAAGAGGAACAAATGAACAGATTCTTCATCCGGGCTCAGGACCCACAATATTACGAGAGGTTGATGCTGATCGAGGGCCAGAAATTCTCTGATATCATCAAGCTGGGAGAAAGAATTGAGGAAGGCATTAAGAATGGTATGGTTACTCATCTTGAAGCATTGCAGGCCACCAACAAGGCTTTACAGTCTGGTGGCACGTACAAGAAGAAGGACATCAATGTCGTGATGGTCGCACAGGGAGCCAAACCACCACTAAAATACCACACTTACCCGTCACCTCCACTTACATATCAGCCTATCCCGAATTACCAAACACCCGCACCTTCTTACCAAAATCCACCACCCGTTTACCAATCATCTCCACCTCCCGCATATCAACCCACTTCACCCAGACGCTCTCAACTTGCACCTGTTTACCAAGCTTATAATGCCCAACCCCCTCACTACCAATCACCTCCCACTCGCCAAAATTTCCCTAGACCCAGACCAAATTTTGACCGCAGACCTCCCAGACAATATACAACCATCGCTGAGCCAATTAACCAGCTGTATGAGAAACTTAAAGCTGCTGGTTACGTCTCCCTATCCCTGCCATAACTCCAGAAAATCCTTCCCATTGGGTCAACCCTAATAAGACCTGTGTGTACCACTCCGGCATGAAGGGACATACCATTGATGAGTGCCGCTCGTTGAAGGACAAGATTCAAACTCTGATCGACAATAAGGTTATCGTAGCAAAGAAGCCTACTCCCAATGTCCGCAACAACCCTCTGCCTGATCATAGAGGTGGGGACATTCACATGATCGAGATCGAAGATGATTGGGACCCCAAGGGATCGATAGGATTGATTGCTGAGGATGATGAGCCAAAGAAACCGGCAATCACACTTAACCCGATTGTTGTGCAGAACCATCCCTCCAGGGGCGATGAAGTCAACATGTCTATACCTCTAGAATTTGAAGCACCTTCTTCTGCGAAGGTAGCCAGGCCAATTGAGGTTGAGTTGGGGCCTCCAAAGGCACCTGTACTCTTTAAAGTTGTTGTGTTACCACCGAGGGTACCCATTCCTGTAGCAATGTCAGACATAACACCGTTCCACTCAAATGCCATACCATGGGATTACACAGCTGAAGCAAGGAGGAAAGGAAAGACCAAGACAGGAGAAGCAATTGCTGCGCAGGGTATGACCAGAACAGGCAGGGTTTACACTCTAGAGCACCTAGTTGAGTCCAGTAAGCAAGCCTCGAGACGGACTACTGAAACTGGTCCCGATGATCTTTGGAGGAAAATACAAGCTAAGGAGTATTCGGTCGTTGAGCAGTTGAACAAAACACCAGCACAGATCTCCATCCTAGACCTTCTACAGAGCTCTGACGCACACAAAAAGGCCTTGATGAAGATATTGAGCAAAGATTATGTGCCCAGCAACATAACTGGGGGAGAAATGGCAAATATGGTAGGATAAATACTGGAAAGCCACAAAATCACCTTCCACGAAGATGAACTGCCGCCGGAAGGACTGAGTCACAATATGGCCCTACATATCACTGTGCAATGCGAGGATTACTTCGTCACTAGAGTCTTGATCGATGAAGGCTCCAACCTCAACATCTGTCCGTTGGTAACTCTCAGAACATTGGGAAAGAGCCTGCACGAGATCAAAGATGGGGCCATCAATGTCAAAGCCTTCGATGGGTCCCAAAGGTCTACTATCGGAGAGATCAACCTATGCTTGCAAATGGGGCCAACCTGGTTCGACGTTGACCTTCAAGTGATAGATGTACCAGCATCCTACAATTTGTTGTTGGGATGACTATGGATCCATGCCGCTGGAGCTGTAGCATCGACCCTATATCAGGCAGTGAAGTTCGAATGGAATCACCAAGAGGTGATCATTCATGGCGATGGTAGCAACCCCATATACAGTCGCCAGACCATCCCGATGATTGGAGGCAGAAGGAGAATAGGCGAAGAAACATACCACCATATTGAAAGAGTCAATGTTGTAGACAAAGATAAATGGTGGGATAACAAGATTGAAAGTATCCTGAATTGGTGTGGATACGAACCTGGAAAGGGACTCGGCAAAAACCTCCAGGGAATCGCCAAATCCATCAAGCTGAAGAAACATGGCACTACATTTGGTTTGGGGTATGAGTACACTTGGGAGGAGTTCAATCACTGGTCGCCACCATGGCGCGGTCCCTATTACCCGCTGGAGCATCCGATACCTCACCTAGAGCAAACTTTCCAGCCGGCAGATATTATATATGGGTCAGAGAAAGATGAAGCATTGGCAGCCGTGAAGAATCTGTTCCTGGAGGATGATGATATGGACTGTTGTGTTATTTTCGAGGAGGAAGGGGAGGAAGGCCCTTCTATAAAAGTTGTGAACCGAGGAGAGTGCCTCAACAATTTGTCAATCAGAACCACCAGGGCCCGGAAAGCTTCGGGGTAGCAAGGCTAAACAAAAGGACCATGCATCTCACTTTACTTTTTACTAGCTGATTTTATTTCTGCATTGTCTTTAATTCTGAAAAGAGCTCTGATACTCAAAACAATTACGAATTTAATCGAAGCATTTCAGTTTATTATATATCTCGCTCTTATTATTTTTCTATCATTCACTTTATTTTACACAGCATTACTATTACTTGCCTTGACGATGAACCAACGATTGTGACTTGTAACGAGACGATGCAACAAATGGATACGGACTCAGAAGAGGATGATATACCAGAAGAGGTCATCAGAGGAGTTGAGAATTTTGAAAATAGGCCTAAGTCTAACTTGGACGAAACTGAGGTCGTTAATCTGGGAGATACAGGGAATGTCAAAGAAACACGCATCAGTATTCACCTGTCACCCTCAGAAAAGAAAGAGTACACAGAATTCCTGAAGGAATATGAAGACATATTCGCCTAGTCATATGATGATATGACTGGTCTCAGCACCTCCATTGTATCTCACAAACTGTCAACAGATCCAATATGCCAGTAAAGCAGAAGCTCAGGAAATTCAAACCCAACATGAGTTTGAAAATCAAAGAAGAGGTTACCAAGCAAGTCAAAGCCAAGGTTCTCAGGGTAGTAGAGTATCCAACATGGTTAGCCAACATCGTTCCAGTGCCAAAAAAGGATGGGAAAGTTAGAGTTTGTGTTGACTACCGGGATCTCAATCGGTCCAGTCCCAAAGACGACTTCCCCTTGCCTAGCATACACATTCTTATCGACAACTGCGCCAAGCATGAGTTGCAGTCTTTTGTTGATTGTTTCGCTGGGTATCATCAGATATGGATGGATGAGGAAGATGCAGAGAAAACGACTTTCATCACGCCGTGGGGAATGTACTGTTACAAAATGATGCCATTCGGTTTGAAGAACGCTGGTGCCACCTACATGAGAGCCATGACTACCATCTTTCATGACATGATACACAAGGAGATCGAGGTATATGTGGATGACGTCATCATCAAATCCAAGAAAGTCAGGGATCACATGGCAGATCTAAGAAAGTTCTTCAACAGACTGAGGAGGTACAATCTGAAACTGAATCCTGCCAAGTGTGCATTCGGGGTTCCTGCTAGAAAATTATTGGGTTTCATCGTGAGTCATCGAAGAATAGAATTGGATCCATCAAAGGTCAAAGCTATCCGAGAATTGCCGCCGCCAAAAAACAAGAAGGACGTGATGAGTTTCCTGGGAAGACTCATAGCTCAATCCACGGTCATTTGTGAACCTATCTTCAAAATGTTGAAGAAGGACGCTGCTACCAAATGGACTGCTGATTGTTAGAAAGCTTTTGACAAAATTAAGGAATACCTGTCAACGTCGCCGGTCTTGGTTCCGCCTGAGCTGGGAATACTCTTATTGCTTTACCTTGCGGTATCGGATAGAGCATTCGGTTGTGTTCTAGGACAACATGATGAAACAGGGAGAAAGGAGCAAGCCATCTACTATCTCAGTAAGAAGTTCACACCGTACGAGGCCCGGTATTCTCTTTTAGAACGCACTTGTTGTGCTCTGACTTGGGTCGCGCAGAAGATAAGGCATTACTTCTGTGCTTACACTACTTATCTCATATCCAGAATGGACCCTCTGAAGTATATCTTCCAGAAGCCCATGCCCACTGGCAAGCTCGCCAAGTGGCAGATCCTGCTAAGTGAATTCGACATTATTTACGTGACCTAGAAAGCAATCAAAGGGCAAGCCTTGGCGGACCATCTCGCCGAGAATCCCGTTGACGGAGAATACGAGCCCCTAAAAACGTATTTTCCCGATGAAGAGGTATCTTTCATAGGAGAAGATATTGCAGAATCCTATGATGGTTGGAGGTTGTTTTTCGACGGAGCTGCAAATTTCAAAGGAGTTGGCATATGAGCAGTCCTAGTATCAGAAACCGGCCAGCACTACCCGGTATCCGCCAAACTCAGGTTCCCTTGCACCAATAATATGACCGAATATGAAGCCTGCATCTTGGGGCTCAAAATGGCCATTGACATGAACGTTCAGGAGTTGCTAGTGATCGGGGATTCAGACTTGCTCATACATCAAGTTCGAGGAGAGTGGGCAACCAAGAACTCTAAGATACTTCCCTACTTGCATCATATACAGGAGTTGAGGAAAAGGTTCACAAAGACAGAATTTCAGCACGTCTCTAGAGTCCAGAACGAGTTTGCTGATGCATTAGCTACTTTAACGTCCATGATCCAGCATCCAGATACAAATTTCATTGATCCCATCCCAGTAAAGATTCATGATCAGCCAGCTTATTGTGCCCACGTCGAGGAAGAAACGGATGGAAAACCATGGTTCCATGACATCAAGGAGTACTTGACAACAGAGGAATATCCAGAACTTGCCAACGCTACTCAGAAGCGCACACTTCGTAGGTTATCCAGCAACTTCTTTCACAGCGGAGGAATCCTGTACAGAAGGACTCCCGATTTGGGTTTACTAAGGTGTGTCGAAGCGAAAGAAGCATCTAGGCTATTGGACGAAGTGCATGCAGGGACCTGCGGGCCGCACATGAATGGTTTTATCTTAGCAAAGAAGATACTCCGAGCAGGGTATTTTTGGATGACTATGGAAACAGACTGTATCCAGTATGTCCTCTAATGCCATCACTGTCAGATACATGCAGATATGATAAAGGCACCTCCAAACGAGCTTACTACAACAAGCTCACCATGGCCATTCGCCGCTTGGGGAATGGATGTTATCGGACCTATCGAGCCTGCCGCATCAAATGGGCACAGGTTCATCTTAGTGGCAATCGATTATTTTACCAAATGGGTCGAAGCAGCATCATACAAGGCGGTCACTAAGAAGGTTGTGGCGGGTTTCGTCCGCGACCGCATTGTTTGTCGGTTCGGAGTTCCGGAATCAATCATCACCGATAATGGTTCCAATCTCAACAGTGACTTGATGAAAGCAATGTGTGAAACTTTCAAGATCAAACA
Organism: Nicotiana sylvestris; assembly: GCF_000393655.2. NCBI lineage: Eukaryota > Viridiplantae > Streptophyta > Magnoliopsida > Solanales > Solanaceae > Nicotiana > Nicotiana sylvestris. The sequence goes on along the minus strand of NC_091062.1, from coordinate 82,786,174 downwards.
CAAGAACTCTACAGCCTACAGGCCTCAGATGAATGGAGTTGTAGAAGCAGCCAACAAGAATATCAAGAAGATACTAAGGAAGATGGTCGAAAGGCACAAACAATGGCATGAGAAGTTATCATTCGCCTTATTGGGATACCGTACCACAGTCCGCACATCGACCGGAGAAACTCCCTACATACTGGTTTATGGTACAGAGGCGATCATCCCCGCCGAGGTAGAAATTCCCTCCCTAAGGATCATACAAGAAGTAGAGTTGGATGATGCAGAATGGGTAAAAGGTCGCTATGAGCAGTTAGCCCTTATAGATGGGAAAAGGATGAATGCGGTTTGCCACGGTCAGTTGTATCAGAACAGAATGTCCAGAGCCTTCAACAAAAGGGTTAAGCCAAGGAAGTTTACGTCGGGGCAGCTGGTGTTGAAGAAAATATTCCCACATCAAGATGAAGCCAAGGGGAAGTTCTCTCCCAATTGGCAGGGTCCGTACATGGTTCACCGGGTTCTAACTGGAGGAGCCCTTATTCTTGCAGAGATGGATGGAGAAGTTTGGCTGAAGCCAATCAATTCAAATGCAGTGAAACGATATTATGTGTAACCACTTATGATTCCCTTAATGATGTAATTTGAACTACGCCCGACCTAATTCCCGTTTAAGAGGGGATACGTAGGCAATCCTATGGGTTCGGTTGTAATTTAATAAAAATTCCATTTTCCCCACTATTGGAACTGGGGCAGAATTTTGAGGAGGACCCTCAAAATTCCGAAGTTAATTTTAGTTTATGCATCGCCAGAAGTGCCAGCCCAGTAAACTGGGGCAGAATTTTGAGGAGGAACCTCAAAATTCCAAAGAAGTTTTTAGTCATTCAGCACAGCTGTCAGAAATGTCCGCTCAATAAACTGGGGCAGAATTTTGAGGAGGACCCTCAAAATTTCGGAGAAAAAGAGGTTGCAATGTCTTGAACCACGTCGCAGTCGTTGGTTCATCTAAAGAAAACTATTTTTGACTATATATTTACTAGAGCATGCATAACTATTATCCGAATTGCTATTGTTTAGCGACACTACCCCAATAACACACAACGTCAACCCGGGGAAGACGAACTAACCTTTCCCCTTACAGAACTCACGATTTTTCTTTGGATACAGGCACTCAATTCGCAATATCATTAAGTATATTTATGCACTCTCAAGAATACAACTTCTCAGAATCATCACTTGTCTGCAATTGTTATCCGTATACAATCTCCCCAGCAGTCATATTGTCGTAATCGGCTATCAGCTAAGAGATCTTACTACTAATCATCCTTTTACATTCTTGCACTGCATAAGGCTACCTTTCTGCCTTTCGAGACTAAGCTCTGTATCCATTTGCATTTTGCATAAGGCTACCTTTCTGCCTTCCGAGGTTAAACTCTACCTCCATCCTGCATTTCTCTGCATTGCATAAGGCTACCTTTCTGCCTTCCGAGGTTAAGCTCTACCTCCATCTGCATCGCATAAGGCTACTTTCCTACCTTTCGAGGTTAAGCTCTACCTCCATCTGCATATCTTTGCATTGCATAAGGCTACTATTCTGCCTTTCGAGATTAAGCTCTGTCTCCATCTGCATTTTGCATTTTGCATAAGGCTACTATTCTGCCTTTCGAGACTAAGCTCTATCTCCATTTGCATTTTGCATTTTTCATAAGGCTACCTTTCTGCCTTCTGAGGTTAAGCTCTACCTCCATCATCATCTGCATAAGGCTACTTATCTGCCTTTCGAGACTAAGCATTGTCTCCATCTGCATTTTTGCATTGCATAAGGCTACTTTTCTGCCTTCCGAGGTTAAGCTCTACCTCCATCATCATCTGCATAAGGCTACTTATCTACCTTTCGAGACTAAGCTTTGTCTTCATCTGCATTTCCTGCATTGCATAAGGCTACCTTTCTGCCTTCCGAGACTAAGCTCTGTCTCCATCTGCATTTCCTGCATTGCATAAGGCTACCTCTCTGCCTTCCGAGACTAAGTCTCCATCCTGCATGGCTGAAATAACGCCACTTTATTTCCTTGCATGGCTGAAATATCGCCACTTTATTTTTCTTGCACGGCTGAAATACCGCCACCTTTTATTTACGTCTTGCATCGGCTGAAAGATCGCCACCTACTGCATTTCATGGGTTGAAAGATCGCCAAATTTTCCAAGGGCGTCATTGTTTGGAGGCACCATTTTCATAGCACGAGAACGCCATGCCATGGCCTGAGGACCCCATTTTATCTTTTGCATATCATTATTCAAAGGCATCATCGTTCGGAGGCACCATTCTCATAGCCCGAGAACATCATTTCATATCCTGCAAATCCTTTATCATACGCTTCATGGCCCAGGACGTCATGGTTCAAGGACGTCATCCTAACCGTCCAAGGACAACATTCATGGTCCAATGGGAACTTGCATCACGTTTAAATTTACGCACAATATGCGCTAGTATTGCTTTCCTGCAGGTACACCGGCTGGCAACGGCCGTCTCAATAGGAGCGATCCCGCTCCAGTTCCCGCAACCTATTGATTTTTCAGAAAACCTCTCTCAATCTAAACATCGCGTTCGTCCGTTTCAAATCTCCATCGGCATATTCCACCCAATGGATCCTGAACTACATATGGCCTGATTCCTCTAAGACCAGGGATGTGTAGGCGGCTCAAAAACCAGATCTCGGTCAAAATTCTTTTCAATCGTCGCTTCCGGTCAAATATGGTCATCTTATCTTTACCCGACAACTCTTTCATCCTCCTCGGGTAAAGAGGGGAAGCTGTTGATACCCAATTTTTCCCTAGGTATTTTTGTACCCAAAATACTTCCAAAATAGCATGTATGTGCATATATAAGCACACCCAAGAGTTTTAGTATTTTTAATGATTTTTAAACCGATTTACTACCTATTTTAATACCACAAAATCCAATAATTATTCTCAAAATTATTATTTTTTGGTGAATAACTTATTTCATTCCTGTATTTACACCAAAATATAATTAAGATGATTTTTGCATATTTTTACAAATTTATTTGGCATTTTTAAGCTAATTGCATGTAATTGCAATTATGGCCTATTTTATGATTAATAGCATTTTATAATTATAAAACTGGTTCCAATATTTTTAAATTGATATTTATATAGTATTTGTTAGCTCAGTATTTTTAATTTACTTTTTAAATCATTATTACTATTTTTATAAAATAAAAAGGGGGAAATTGGCTATTTAACACTTAGCCTATTTCTATTTCAATAACAGCCTTTTCTCCCTTTCAATTGTAGCCTCAATTGACCCAATTCCACCCCAAATTAAATGACCCAATTCCCATTTCGACCCGACCCCTTAGCCCAATTTTTAAACCTGTCCGATTTTCTTTAAATCCTAGTCGTTGATCGTTTTGATCAACGGCTGTAGTTTAGGCTTTCCTTTTTTAATAACCTAACACCCCTAACCCTACTTCATTTGCATAGAGACTCCGCCTCTAACTCTCTTCGTCTCACTCAAATCCTCTCGAACCCCTCCGAAACCCTAATCACCTCCCACTTTATCTCACCTCGTTTCCACCGGAATCCGTGGCATCTCCTGCCATAGATGGCCTTTACTCACCCTTTCTCACACCCAAGCCTGAGTTGCACAAAGTCTGGAGACTTGACCTCGATGGTCTTCTCTCAGATCCGTCTCAGGTCCGTAGATCTATGGTTTTCCGGCCATGCTCCAGCATATTCAAGCGCTGGAAGCTCTATTCCTGACCGTTTCGACTCAGGATCTGATCTTGTTCTTCCAAGACTTTCTCACTTCTAGGGTTTCACAGAAACCCTAAGCCATTCGAGGTTCTTTCACCTTTATTTGTTTAGATCTGTGCTTTGTCTGTGCTTTTCTTGACGATTTGAGTGTTTTCCCCAAATTTCCTTCTCAAAAATTGTTCGATTTCGAATTAGGGTTTCTGAAGGTCTTTTGATTCTTGTTGTTCTTTTCTTTTAGTTGTTCGTCTGTATTATTCTCGTATGTTTTCCTTCTCTATTAAGCATGTATTGTTTTTTTTCTTTCTTTTATATTTGTGCTCACATGATTAATCCGTGTTAAATTTTCCTCACTCTTCTACCATGTGTGTTTACTACCGAGCTTCTTGACTTTTGCTTTTCTGAACTCTGTTTGTGTTCTTGTTAAGCATGTTTCATCTATTCTGGACTTGTCTGAGCTCCGGGTTTCCAAAACGTGTTCTTTTATGCTCTCAAATCGATTTTCTTTCTCTGATTGTTTCAAACCTGCTATCGTGGTTTGTTTGTTCCTCACGAGACTCCTTGAGTCTGTTCACTTGCCTTCTCGTTTCTGTGTTTGATTCAATTTGAAACCCTAGATTTTGGGGGTTTCTTCGATAAATTAGATTAGGATTCCACTTTGGGACCCTAAACTTTCAAACTCACCATGAATCTATAACTGAACTCGTATTCTTTTGTTTGTGATCCTAAACCCTTCAATACTAGACTATTATGTTTGAATTGTTTGCTTTATATGTGAGAAACCCCTCTTTCAAGATTTTTGACGATTGCTTGATTGATTTTGGACCCCTTTGATAGGATCTTGATTGATTGCCCTTAATTTCCTTTTGTTTGAGCCCTTCTCTCCCTATTCCTGACTGGGTTCATTTGAATCAAACCTGTTTACTTTGATTTTGTTAACTGTCTGATTGATTCCCTTTCCTTTCTCTTTACAAATCAAGTACTATTGAGACCTTTCCTTAAATATACTTCATGTATTTTCCCTTCTTAGGCTACTATGAAAGATTTTACTCAAATTTCCTTTCCTTGTTTACATTTTCTGTCTGAAATTAAATCCCTTGGCTGAAGGGAGAATATTTGAGACTGATTTTTAAAAGGTTTTCTTACCTTTCTTGCTTGCTTCTCTACACTATAAGAGGGGGCCGCCCTTCTGCACTTTAGAGAATCAATTGGGCACGATCAATTCTGATCACTTCTCACTCTCAAATACACTTAGAATTTTCATAAGAGCTCGAGTTCTCTGAACTCACAAGTATAAAGTGTTCTTCTCTGATTGTGGCTTTGCTTGAAAGAATCCTGCTTTTCTGTGCTTACTTTTCTGCAACTGGTATGTTCTTATGTTCAAGTCCTGTCTCTTCCCCTTATGTGTTTATTCTATAGTTCATTTCTTACTGTTTACATGCTGTAATTTTCTGCAACTTTGTTTATTTCATCGTTCCTTCTCTTATATGAATCCCAAACCCTAAGCCCCCCTATATGGTTGAGTTATGGTTCAGAAACATGGCAATACTTGATATTATTGTCCATGGACATGAACTGGACCCTCTTGAGTCCTAAACTCTTTCAATTCCCATCCCCATTCCCCTTTACATGTATGCCGAGTTTGAGACTTTGGTCTGATAGTGTCCTAATCGCTGTCCAGGCCCTAGTTTGACCTTCAATAGGTCTTTACTCATAATTGATTGGTCGACAGGCTGGTCAGGGGTGTGCCAGCCTAGCATATGGCTGGGCATAACCACTAGCCTGCCTTGTCACTCTCTAACCCCTGTGCACTTACACTTATTCTTAGAATTTTAAGTTCTGCCCCCCTCTTATGAACCTTGCTTTGGGACCTTGAGTTCCCTCTAAACTTGGACATCTGAGGGATGGCATTTCCACACTGCACCATGTTCTTAATTCTACAATGTTTTGGGGTTTAAGCACTGCTTGGAGTCCCTTTGAGACTCTTGGGAACTTTGACACACCCCAAATATGAGAAATTCTTTTGGAAATCTGATTCTGGAAGTTAGTTTATCTCATATTGTTGGACTTTGAATCTGAATTAGGCTGTTTAGTTGTAGCTGGAACTTTTGATGTAATTCTACTTTCTTTTCTAATTCATTCGGGCCTATAATAATATGTCAAAACTATTGGGGATGGTTAGTGGAAAGGGAGGAGAATGAATGCATGCAAAGGGTAGAAAACCTGCCTATAGGTTATTTACAATTTCTGCACTTCTGCATTTCTCCATTTAGAAAACATGCCTATAGCCTTTCTGCACTTCTGCATTTTTTTTATTTAGAAAATATGCCTATAGTCTTTCTGCAACTTCTGCATTTCTGCATTTAGAAAACATGCTTATAAGTTTTTCTGCACTTCTACATTTATGCATTTTAGAGATTATGCCTATAGGTTCCGCATATAAAATCATGTCTTAGGTTTTTCTGCATATACACGCCATTAGGTAAACGATCTTAGGCTTAATAATAACCAATTAATTCTAGATATCATGTCTATAGGATTCTTGCAACTGTTTAAAACCAATGACACTTAGAGATCATGTCTATAGGATCAAATTAACTGAATCAGTTTCATTTTTCAATCTAAAATCAGTCTTAAAGTTTAGATATCTTTGTTTATAAAGTCAGCAACATTTTCCTTAAAATCAATACAGCTCTATTAGATGTCATGCCTTTAGGCCTCACCTAGGCAAATTATTAGGTGATTAATTAACTGTGTCAGTCTTCGATAACTACATCTAGACAAGGCTAATTCGGACTCCTCATTTGAGAAATATGTGATGAATCAGCCTATCCAATGCCTTAATTTAATTCAGACCAAACCAGTACTTGTAAGTCATGCTAAATGATATGCTGATTTGAACGAGGAGGCCTACTTGAGCCTTAACTGCTATTTGTTCCCCCTTTAACTGCTATTTGTTATTGTTTGTCGCCTAGATTTTTATCCTTTTGAAAACTCTGAAAAATCCCCAACTCCCTCCCCTTTAGGATTAGTAGTCTCAATGCCTCCGAGACTGACCGGATTGGGACGGGTACTAGCATGCAATAAGTAACGATACCATTCCGCGCTTTAATACCTTAACGGGGTGGAAAGGGTAGATATGAATATGATGACCGGTGCGCTAATATCAAGTGTGACCCCTCTTCTGAGGAGTGATTGCTGGATATTGCATTGAAGTGATCCATATTAATCATAAACCTAGGACCCCCCCTCCCTTTTATTTGCTTTCAGCTCTTCTTGTAAGACTATTCAAAATTTTTTTTTTATAAATTTCTGCCCTCTCTATTTACCTTCAAAAGTTTTCAACCTAATTGCAATGTTATATGCAAGTCCTTATTTGAGCCTTGATTGTTTACTTGTAAAGTCACAATTGTAACATGGTCGGGAACCACACTAGTGGATCTTGAGGGGTGCCTAACACCTTTCCCTCGGGATAATTTCTAGCCCTTACCCTAATCTCTGGTCTCTTCATCTCAAACCCTTCTTAAAGTGTCCTAATGCACTATAATCATTAGGTGGCGACTCTTCAACTTCCAAACCCAATTATCAAAAGGGAATAGAGTTGTCTTCCCAATATCGTATACCCGATTTCTGACCCCACGATTAGAGAAAAAAGGGGCGTCGACACATGCCTAATCACATCACCCCAACTCTTCTTCGGCCTAACTCTACCTCTCATAAGGCCCTCCAATGTCAACCTCTCACACCTCATTACCGGAGCGTCCTCATCACATATCCAAACCATCTAAGCCGTGTTTCCCGCATCTTATCTTTAATAGGGGCCACACCCACATTGTCCCAAATAACTTCATTTAGAATCCTATCTAATCTGGTGTGCCCGCACATCCATATCAACATCCTCATCTCTGCTACATTCATCTTCTGGACGTGGGAGCTCTTGACTGGACAATACTCAGTCCCATATAACAAAGTCGGTTTGACCACCGCTCTATAAAACATACCTTTAAGTTTTGGTGGTACCTTCTTATCAAACAAAACACCAGAAGCAAATCTCTATTTCATCTATCCCGCCCCAATATGATATGTGATATCTTCATCAATCTCCCAATCTCTTTGTATAATAGATCCAAGGTACTTAAAACTTTCCCTCCTAGGGATGACTTGTGAATCCAGCCTCACCTCCCTTTCCACTTCCTTGGTATCACCACTAAACTTAAACCCTCTAAGTATTCTATCTTGGTTCTGCTCAGCTTGAAACCTTTAGACTCCAGGGTCTGTCTCCACACCTCTAACCTCGCGTTAACACCGTCTTGCATCTCGTCAATCAAAATAATGTCGTTTGCAAATAACATAAACCAAGGCACCTCCCCTTGGATGTGACGAGTCAGTACATCCATCGCTAGGGTTGATAGGTTTTAAATGTTCTTGCCTTATGTTTTTATGATCTAACAAACTTACTGTTAAGAACCAGATAGGGAACCTGACCTTGGACAATACTGCAAGCTTAATGGATTCCAGCTAAAAGTGAATTGCTACAGTTTTAGGAGCTAGGAACCTAAATAAGGACCTGATACCCTTGTGGTTTCCTCATAGCAGTACAAAGTCAATTGGACATAGCTGGAAATGAAGTGACTGCCTTCACTATTTCTGCCGCACTGCACTGTTTCCAGTGCCCACTCATTCTCTAACCAACTAAAGTGCTCACATCATTTCAAGTGATGTGATCAAGGTGTACCAACAATGAGTTTATACAAAAACATCACTTGAATGTTTCAGTTTCTTATTTTAAAGCTTCTTGCCAAAAACAAAGAAATCAATCCTCACAAACTTGAAGAACAAAGTTGAACGCAACTACGGACCAGTCCCTAAAGTTAGCTTGTTGTTGTCCTAGTTGAGTTGTAACTTTGTAATTATACTTATTGTATCTCCTAAATTGCTTAGCTAGAAGCGTTGATTAGGAATCCTCTTGTAAATCCGTAAACTCCTTGAGTTTATGTTGTGACTAGGTTTAGTCATAAGCAAAAGTCTTTGTAACTGTAAAGTGACAAAGTGGCTTGTGGTGACAGCATCACAAGTTAGTAAAAGTCTTTGTAACTAGGGAGTCACGAAGTGGCTTGTGGTAAGAGTACCACAAGTTAGTTGAGTAAATTCTTTGTAATAGAGTCATTACAAAGTGGCTTGTAATAGGTTTTTACAAGTTAGTGAAGTTGAAAGCCTACAGGTGTAGGTCGTAGTTTTTTGATCCCCTTGTGTGGGATTTTTCCACGTAAAAATCCTCTGCCTTATTTACGTACTGTTTTATTAGCATTCTTAGCAGAATCTCGCAGAGGACCAGGTATTCTACTGTTTGGTGGACTCACACAAACTAACAATTGGTATCAGAGCGGGTTCCTCCTATCAGGCTAACACCTAGGAAGGATCCTCATGGCTGCTCCACCAAATTTTGAAGAAGGTCAATCTACATACCGACCACCTAGGTTCAATGGACAATACTATGGGTGGTGAAAAACAAGAATGCATGATTTTATCATGGTTGAGGATTCCGAGTTATGGGATATCATATGCGATGGTCCTTATGTTCCAACCAAGGCACTGTAAGAACTTCCATTTTCAATGGTAAAAACCAGTAAAGAGTACACACAGACAAGAAAGCTGTGGAAAAGAATTTTCGTGCCAAAAAAATTCTAGTATGTGGAATAGGACCTGAAGAGTACAATAGAATCTCCACCTGCGACACTGCCAAGGAGATATGGGAAGCTTTGCAAACAGCTCATGAGGGAACCACACAAGTAAAACAGTCTAATATTGATATGCTCACTACCGAGTATGAACTCTTCAAAATGAGGGACGATGAATCCATTCAAGATGTGCACACAAGATTCACTTTCATCATAAATGAGTTACACTTGCTTGGTAAAACTATTCCTAGAAACAAGCTAGTGAGGAAAATCCTCAGCATTCTGCCTAGCTCTTGGGAAAGCAAAGTGAATGCTATTACTGAATCAAAGGATTTACAGGAGCTGACCATAGAAGAGCTGATCGGAAATTTGAAGACCTACGAGTTGAAGAGGAAGATAGACAGTGAAAGAAGAGAACCAAAGAAGGAAAAGAACCTGGTACTTAAAGCTGATAACAATGATTCAAGTGATAAAGACAGTGACATGGGTTACTTAACCAAAAGATTTCAGAAGTTGGTCAGAAGAAATGGAGAAATGCTAAAAAGGGATAGCTCTAACAGACCAAAGAACTATGATCTTTGTTACAAGTGTGGAAAGCCTGGATATTTCATGAAAGATTGTCCTCTTTTGAAGCAAGAATTCTCCAAGAACTACCATGAGAAAACAGCTAAGACGAACCCGGTTCCTTTTAAGGACTTCAAGAGAAAAAGATCTGCTGACAATATGATGAGACAAGTTCTTGCAGCATGGGGAATTCCTCTAGTGAGTCTGAAGATGAACCTGATACTGGTGATAGTTCCATGATGGCAGTTGAAGGAGAGGAGATTGAATATGACTCAACTTTTGCTTTGATGGCTCAATCGGATAATGATGAAGACGATAGCAACAAAGAGGTAAATTTCAGGGATGTTCAGAGAAATCTGAAATCCTATTCTCCAAAAAAAACCATGTCTTTAACTAATGTATTAATTAATGCTTTTCATAGTCTTGTGGAGGATAGGGATTCTTTGACCTTAGAATTAGGAGAATCTGAACAAACTAGAGACGACTTAGTGGTTGTAGTTACTGACCATAAGAGAACCATTGAAATCTTCAGAAAAGAAAAGGATGATTCTTTGGCAAAAATTACAGACCTAAGGGTACAATAGTGAAACCATGGACTAAGTCAAAACTTGAAAATTCTGGAAAAGGACGGAGATAGCCAGTAAGGAGCACATTAGGCTTAAAAATGAGGTAAAAGCTATGAGAAATAGGATGTGTGCTGAAATTGAGAAAAACGAGCAACTCCAAACTAATCTGGAAAGAGTAAAGAATGATCTTGAAAAGTCCCTAAAATGGACCTGGTCCTCAGAAGCTACCACTGTCATGCATACTAGTGATTGTGAAAACAGGCAGGGAATAGGGTTCCAAAGGGAAAAAACTCCTCACAACTCTCACAACAAGTACGTCACTGTCTCTGATAACTGGCCTTGTACCCAATGTGGGAACACTGGGCACTTTAAAGAAGATCTCCAGGCCAGGAATCAATCTGTTCAGAAAAATAAAGTGTTTGCTTAAAAGGTGACTACAAAAGAGGGACCAAGTTCCACTCACAAAAAACACACATTACCTGTATGGACTAAGAAAACTCTTATTCATCCTCTTGCCTACTACAAGGGACCCAAACTTGCTTGGGTTCCTAAAACTAACTCTTAATCTCTTGTGCAGGGAACAGTGAAAGGACGCGGTCAACAATAGTTCATGGATAATGCGTGTTCAAAGCACATGACTGGGAACATCATGGACTTTGTTTCACTAAAAGCCTTGTAAGGAGGGAGTGTATCCTTTGGCAATAGAAAAAAGGGGTACATTCTTGGAGTTAGAAAAGTTGGGAAGTCACTCACTCATTCTATTGAAAATGTGTACTATGTCAATGGCCTTAAATACAGTCTCTTGAGTGTCTCTCAAATCTGTGATAAAGTAAACAAGGTGGAATTCTTGTCCAAAATATGTACAGTCACTAATCTTGTGACTGGTGAAGTAGTACTTGTCGCCAAAAGATACAAGAACATCTATGTTGCTGATTTCGAGTCCTTATAGAGTGGTGATCTGAGTTGTCTGAAAGTTGTTAATGATGATGCTGAACTATGGCACAGAAGACTAGGCAACGCAAGTTTCTCTCTTCTGAACAAACTAATTCAGAAGGACCTGGTCTATGGTCTGCCTATGTCAAAATTCAAGATGTAAAAGGTCTGTGATGCTTGTGCTAGAGGAAAACATGTGAAGTCCTCCTTTAAGTCTAAAAGAGATGTGAGCACCTCAAAGCCACTAGAGCTTCTGCATATGGATCTATGTGGACCTATGAGAGTGCAAAGTAGAGGAGGAAAAAGATACATTTTTGTGATAGTGTATGACTACTCCAGATTCACATGGACTCTGTTTCTCAGAACCAAAGATAAAATTGTTGAGGTGTTTGTGGCTTTTGTGAAGAAAATCCAGGTGAAGATGGAGTCTAGAGTCGCATGCATTAGATCAGATCATGGGACAGAATTTGACAATGTCAAATTTGATGAATTCTGCAATGAAAATGGCATCACTCACAATTTCTCAGCTCCCAGTACTCCCCAGCAAAATGGAGTAGTAGAAAGGAAGAACAGAACTCTGGAAGATATGGCAAGAACAATGATGATCGACAGTGGAATTGCAAAGAACTTCTAGGCTGAAGCTGTCAACACTGCCTACTACTTGGTGAACATGTGCATGATCAGATCACTTTGGAACAAAAACCCCTATGAATTGTTGAATGGAAGGAAACCCAAGTTAACTCACCTAAGAACATTTGGGTGCAAATTCTATGTTCTCAACACTAGAAAGGATCAGCATGGTAAATTTGATGCCAAGAATGATGAAGGAATATTTCTAGAATACTCTTCTCAAAGCAAGGCTTACAAGACATATAATAAGTGGACTCAATGTGTTGAGGAAAGTGTTCATGTTATTTTTGATGAGTCTTATCCATCATGTGAGAAGAGTGTTGAGGAAGATCAAGATGGAGAACCCTTACTAGTCCCTGGTGAAGTCATTAACATGACAAACGGAAAGGCAAATATGATGAGTCAAGTAAAGGAGCTAAGTGAAGACAATACTGCCTCATCTTCAATAAAATCAAGCACTTCAATTACAACCACTGAAGCTGAAGAAAGAGTGGTTGATGCAGTTCAGGAAACTCCACTAGCACCTGAGAGAAGAATAGAGGAAAACCAGCCAAATATACCCTCTTCCTCTCAGAATGAACCTCAGACATCTAACTGGAGACACCAAAGCTCTCATCCGATGGACAACATTATTACTCCTCTAGATTCCGGAGTACAAACCAGGTCAAGAGTTAGAAATTCATTTGTCTTCTCAGCTTTTTTCTCCCAGATAGAACCCAAGAATATCATGGAAGCCTTGAAAGATGCAGATTGGATTACAACCATGCAACACGAGCTACATCAGTTTGATAGAAACAATGTGTGGCACCTGGTACCTAGACCCTCAGATCGAACCATTATAGGAACCAGGTGGATATTCAAAAACAAGCTCGATAAACATGGAATTACGACAAGGAACAAGGCCAGGCTAGTGGTTCAAGGCTACAATCAGGAGGAAGGAATTGACTATGATGAAATGTTTGCTCCAGTGGCTCGCATGGGAGCTATTAGAATCCTAATCAATTTTGCACCACATATGGAATTCACCTTGTTCCAAATGGATGTCAAGAGTGCATTTTGAATGGACTTCTTAAAGAAGAAATCTATGTGAAGCAACCTCCAGGGTTTGAATGTCATGAGCACCCTAAATATGTTTTTAAACTGGACAAAGCCTTATACGGACTGAAGCAGGATCCTCGAGCTTGGTATGAAAGGCTGTCAAAGTTCCTCTTGGAAAATGGCTTTAAAAGAGGAAAAATTGACAACACTCTTTTCTTAAAGAAACGGGGAAAGAACCTGCTCATTGTTCAGGTCTATGTTGATGATATCATTTTTGGAGCAACAACTGATTCTCTATGTGAAGAATTTGCAAAACTCATAGGAAGTGAATTTGAAATGAGCATGATGGGGGAACTAAACTTCTTCTTGGGCCTTCAAGTAAAACAGTCCCTAAAGGGTATATCCATTTGTCAATAAAAATATATCAGGGAGCTCTTGAAGAGGTTTGACATGGAAGCATCAAAGGTGATAGACACTCCCATTGCTACTGCCACTCGACTGGACATGGATGAAACTGGATCTCCTGTGAATCAAACCATGTATAGAGGCATTATTGGGTCTCTCCTCTATCTCACTGCCAGCAGACCTGATATTGTTTTTAGTGTGGGGCTGTGTGCAAGGTTTCAATCAAATCCCAAGGAATCTCACTTGAAGGCTGCCAAAAGAATACTGAGATATCTCAAAGGAACACAGGACCTAGTGCTGTATTATCCCTCAGGTGACAGTTTTAATCTCATTGGTTATGCTGATACAGATTATGTAGGTTATCTTGTGGACAGGAAAAGCACTTCTGGAATGGCTCACTTCTTAGGTTCATGTCTTATCTCTTGGGGCACAAAGAAGCAAAATTCAGTGGCTCTTTCAACAGCTGAAGCTTAATATGTAGCCACAGCATCCTGCTGTGCTCAACTTTTATGGATCAAGCAGCAACTAGAGGACTTTGGGGTACCCACTGAGAGTGTGCCCCTTCTATGTGACAACACCAGTGCACTCAATATGGCCAAGAATCCAGTTCAACACAAAAGGACAAAACATATTGACGTGAGGCATCACTTTTTGAGGGACAATGTAGAGAAAGGGTTGATATGTATGAAGTTCTGCAATACAGAAGATCAAATTGCAGACATTTTCACCAAGGCACTAAGTAGGGAACTGTTTAAAAGAAACAAAGTGAAGTTGGGGCTTTTAAAGCCCAATTGAGATCCTGATTCCCCTTTATCTGGCTATGAAAATCACCTTCAAGAAATAACTGGCTAAAAGTATTTTCTGGCCATGTCTAACTCACTTTAATACCGTTGCAGGTAAACACGCATGATGAGTATAGAAGCTGTAGATGCAGTGCATGAATGATAAAAGAGGATTGATTCTTTCAAATAAAAGGTCAAGGACCCGGTTCTTGTACCCAAGGTTAGTAGTTCTGTGCATCCTTTAATACACGTCTTAAAAAGGGTACAAAACACAATTGCCATGTCATTAACTTTTCAGATCCTGCTGTCACATCTCCTCACTTCAAATCATTCCATCTCCCTATGAAACATTGCACTTCTCCATGCCCAACAGCCGTTTCGGAACCGGTGCCTCTTCCTCTCTTTTCATAATTATCCTCTCCTCATAAAAACCCTTTTTTGTTCTCCCTAACCATAAGTCCTCCATTAGAATTTCCCAAAAGCATCGTCACACCACTTTTTCAATGGTTGAGACAAACTCTGACCTCCCTGCCTCAGTCATAACTACTACTGATAAACCTATGGAGACTTCCGCTCCTACTGAGCCTTCCTTACCCACTCTTACTCTTCCCGCTCAGGTCACACCTCACCTAGTTTTCCTGTCTCTCTCTATTTCAAAAACCCCTAAAATTGTGGCTCCGTCCTCTCCATCTTCTGAGGATCCCACCAGTCAAAGACCAAGTGGAGAACAAGGTTAAAACCCTAAGGTCACAGAGAGTTCTGCCATCGTTGCTACTGATTCTGTGGTGGCAATAGTACCATTTGAGGAAGAGAAAAATGTTGTAACCGTCTTTGTGGTGTCTGCTAATAGTGTACTGCATGAGATCATCTCTCATAAAAATGAGGTACAAGGCATGGGGACGAAGGGGCCATTGTAACTATTGAAAGGGATACACCAACAGATACTACTGGGCCATCACATGAGGAACCTAATCCCTCTTGATGCGTTCATAGTTAAGCTGAGGGTTGTGTCCATTCCTGAGTCTGAAACCAAACAACCTACTACCAGGCTTCAAGCTAAGGTGGCCTATGATTTAGCCCTTCAAAAGAGCAAGAAAAGTAGTAAGAAAAAAAGGAGAAAGTTAGTGAAAGACAGTGTACCTGTAAGTGATGAGGCGATCCCTGTAGTAGAGGTGGAAGAGAAAACCCAAGATGAACCTGGTTCACTAGTTAGACGGTATTCGAAAAAGAAGAAGCCTATTTCAATAGAGAAGGGGTCAACCTCTAGGTCCAAGTTGAAGGAGGTGGTGAGTGAGTTCTCGATGTCTGATGAGGATGTATTAGCCAAATCCAAGGGAAAAGGAAAATCAAGTGGTGAGAAGTCCAGCAAATGCAAGTTTGAAATTTTTGAAGAACCTGGTTCTGTGAAGAGAATGAGAAGTGAAGTCAGCCTTGGCTCTAAACGCCTGAGGCATCAAAATGTTCTGTTGGATCGTACGTTTGACCCAGCAATCTCTGAGATGGCTGGTATGCGCCAAATTCTGGAAATGGTCGAGTTTCAACGTTGGGCGCATCTATTCCAAATAGATGCACCTAAGGTATATGAGGATGAGGTACAAAGCTTCTTTGCTAGCCTCTTTCCCATTGAGACTAACCACATTTGTGCTTTGGTCAATGGAGTGGACATCGTGTTCGATGTAAAGTTGCTTGGAGAGATTCTTAAAGTTCCTACAACTGGTGTGTCCAGTGTAAAAGATGTGTGTCAGTTTAACTTCAGAAATGCCATCGTAAAAGACAATGCAAACCAGAAGAGGGACCAAATCCATAAGAAAGCACTACTCCCTGTCTATCAGCTGCTGTTCGAATTGGTTAACAAAGTTCTATTGCCTCGAGCTGAGAGGAGGTCAATGACTTCTAAGTCTGACCTGTTCTTGTTGGAGCAACTGTACAGTTTTACTCCTGTGAGTCTGCTTGCTATTATGATTGAACACATGCAAAAGGTTGTCACCTTCAAAGATGGTAATCATGGCCTTCCCTACGGGTTCCTGCTTACTCGAGTGTTTAAATTCTTTGAAGTACCACTGGGGTCAGGCAAGGTAGGGACTAAGAAGCAGACTTTCTCACAGACTACTTTGGAAGAATGCGAGTGCATAGAAAATAATGGGGGGTAGGAAGTACATCAACTGTCTCACAGCTTATTAATGCTCAGAACAGTGCAGCTGAGGAAATTTGTAGGCTGAAGGCCAGGAATGCTATCCTGGAAGGTCAGCAAGCCCAAGGGGTTCCAGTGTCAAATGATAAAGTAGCTCATTTGATAAAGGAGAATGTTGATCTCAGGGCGCAAGTAGATAACCTGAAAGCAGTACTAATTAATGAGCAAAAGTCGGGAAATGCCCGAATAGACCTTGTTCTCCAAACACTTGTTGCAGCTTCCAAGCCCTTTACTCCTAGTGCCCCTTAAGTACCCCTTCAGTGACCAGTTTCTAGAAATGTTTGTTAAGTTTTTTTGTTGTTTTGGCAGATGTTTTTGTTTTCTTTTTTTTATATGGTTGGGATGAAACACTATTGCTTCCGTTTTAACAAGTCCAATATTGCCTTTTGCTTTTTTAAAGCAAAGGCATATTAAAGTTTTATTAATATCAATTCTATCCTCTTTTATTATATCAGTACTTTACTTTTGTGTTTCTATTCTCTTTCATGTTTGTGTGCACATATGTGGCATGAGTTAGCTTAGTTGGACTTCTTTGTGTTGTTTTTCTATTTGTATTTTTTAATGATGCCAAAAGGGGGAAATAATAGTATAATATGACCATCAACTCAGGGGGAACACATGCGTATGAAAGGGCATAGAGTCAGGGGGAACATATGTTCTCCTGTTACTTAATCTGGTTCTTACTGCTTTAAATCCACTCTATAAATATAAAGTTTGTCATCATCAAAAAAGGGGAAATTGATAGGTTTTAAATGTTCTTGCCTTATGTTTTGATGATCTAACAAACTTACTGTTAAGAACCAGATAGGGAACCTGACCTACTTGGACTATACTGCAAGCTTAACGGATTCTAGCAAAAGGTGAATTGATACAGCTTCAGGATCTAGGAATCCAAACAAGGACCTGATACCCTTGTGGTTTCCTCATAGCAGTACAAAGTCAATTGGACACAGCTGGAAATGAAGTGACTGCCTGCACTATTTCTGCCGCACTGCACTATTTCCAGTGCCTACTCATTCTCTGACCAACTAAAGTACTCACATCATTTCAAGTGAAGTGATCAAGGTGTACCAATAATGAGTTTATACAAAAACATCACTTGAATGTTTCAGTTTCTTATTTTCAAGCTTTTTGCCAAAAATAGAGAAATCAATCCTCATGAGCTTGAAGAGCAAAGTTGAACGCAACTATGGACCAGTTCTTATAGTTAGCTTGTTGTTGTCCTAGTTGAGTTGTAACTTTGTAATTGTACTTATTGTATCTCCTAAATTGCTTAGCTAGAAGCGTTGATTAGGAATTCTCTTGTAAATCCATAAACTCCTTGAGTTTATGTTGTGACTAAGTTTAGTCATAAGCAAAAGCCTTTGTAACTGTAAAGTGACAAAGTGGCTTGTGGTGAGAGCATCACAAGTTAGTAAAAGTCTTTGTAACTAGGGAGTCACAAAGTGGCTTGTGGTAAGAGTACCACAAGTTAGTTGAGTAAATTCTTTGTAGTAGAGTCATTACAAAGTGGCTTGTAATAGGTTTTTACAAGTTAGTGAAGTTGAAAGCCTACAGGTGTAGGTCGTGGTTTTTTGATCCCCTTGTGTGGGATTTTTTCATGTAAAAATCCTCTGCCTTATTTACGTACAGTTTTATTAGCATTCTCAGTAGAATCTCGTAGAGGACTAGGTACTCTACTGTTTCGTGGACTCACACAAACTAACAAGGGTCAAACAAAAAAAAGGTTGAGAGTCGACCCCTGATGCAATCCCATCATGACCGAAAATGGTCCGAGACCCCTCCCACTATCTTCACACAGGTCTTCGCTCCCTTATACATGTCTTTAAACACTAATGTAGGCCACAGGTACCCCTCTAGATTCAAATATCTCCACACAACCTCCCTCGGGACATTATCGTAAGCCTTTTCTAAATCGATGAACAGCATATGCAAGTCCCTCTTCCTCTCCCTGTATTGTTCCATCAATCGCCTAACAAGGTGAATGGCTTCAGTAGTTGAACACCCCGGCATAAACGCAAACTGGTTCTCAATTATAGACACCATTCTCCTCACCCTTAGCCCCACCACCCACTCTTACACCTTCATAGTATGACTAAGCAGCTTAATAACCCGATAGTTGTTGAAATTTTTGATATCACCCGTATTCTTGTACAAAGGAACCATCTTGCTCCATCTTCACTTTTTAGGCATCTTTTTCGTCCTAAAAATGATATTAAATAACCTAGTAAGTCACTCCAAGCCTGCCCTGTCACAATCTTCCAAAACTCTACTGGATTTCATCTGGCCCGATCACTCTGCCCCTGCTCATCTTACGCATAGGTCCCACAACCTCCTCAACATAAATTCACCTGCAATACCTAAAGTCGCAACGACTCTCGAAGGATCCCAAATCAACCAGAACAATGTCTCTGTTCCCATCCTCGTTCAAGAGACTATGGAAGTAAGTTTGCCATCTCCGACAAATATGTGCCTCATTCAACAAAACTCTACCTTCTTCATCATTGATGCACTTCACTTGGTCCAAGTCACGGGCCTTTCTCTCTCTCACCTTGGTTAGCCTAAATAGCCTCTTATCCCCGCCTTTACCCTCAAGTTCTTTTAAACTAAATATTGTAGTCCTAGCCGCCATAACTGCTAACTTTGCCTCCTTCCTAGCTAACTTATACCGCTCCCTATTCGACCTCTTCTCATCCTCGTCAATGTTTTTCACTAGCTTCAGATACGCTGCTTTCTTAGTATTCACCTTTCTTTGGACCCTCCATTCCACCACTACAAAGAATTTAAATAATAATAATAATAATAACAATAATAATAATAATAATAATAATAATAATAATAATAATATCTTATGTGGAAAATAGGAATGTCCCCGCCTAGATAGTTTGAGAAGTAGAGATTTGGTTTTGTATTAAGGGGTGTGATTATATTTTTTATATAAATTATTTTAATCCATCTCCCATTTTATCATCATTGCATAATTCATGCTAAACGCGGCAGGGCTTGGCTAGGTATGCGGGTAGGGTAAATTTTTATTAAAAAAAATTAAACTGACATGTCAAGGGAGGTTAAGACCCCCCCCCCCCCCTCCAAATTACATCCCTAAGGTGATTTAAGGTTTATAATTACTTGTTCTTTCAAGGTCTAATGTCCTTTTTATTTGTTGCATGGAAACATAAGTAATTTATGTAGTATTATTGTCATCCATTCGGTTAGATAGTTGTATGAATACATATAATTAGTCTTAGTCCCGTGTGTAATAGGAGTAGGTCATGTATTATGTATACTTATAGGTAGGGCTCATTGTAACATAGTTAATTCATCAATAATAGATTTTCTCTCGTGCATTCTCACATATGGTATTAGAGCAATCTTGAGATATTTTATTGTTATGCATAAATTCCAGCGACTCCGGGAAGAAGAAAAAAAGAAAAAACTTAGTCAACAAGTCATTTTTTTCCTGCAAATCAGGGCTATTCATAGAAAAGTTCATATCTGTCGGTGTTGTGCAATAACCAATACCACCATGAGGTAGATCAGCTTTCGGCGACCAACCCGTAAAATTTTCTTCGACAGACCCCCTCCCATGCACCCTCACATTTCCGGCGAGGCTCCTACATCACGCGCCGACGCGTGAGGCTTCTTGGCCATTTTTTGGCGACGACTCTTCAGGACAGTTTGCTCCCCTTGAAATTCCGAGCCTACCCATCCAATTTAAACTAAATTCCGAC
Source organism: Nicotiana sylvestris (assembly GCF_000393655.2). Taxonomy (NCBI): domain Eukaryota; kingdom Viridiplantae; phylum Streptophyta; class Magnoliopsida; order Solanales; family Solanaceae; genus Nicotiana; species Nicotiana sylvestris. Next base: position 82,765,903 of record NC_091062.1, on the reverse strand, counting down.
CACTTTTTATATTTTTTCGGTATGAACAATGACTTTCCCAGCATGAACAGTAATTTTCAGGAAATTTTATTTCCTGATTTTTCTGATGTGAACATTATAATGTCATTAGTATCAGAAGCCTTTGCTCACAATCTGTTGGATCTGATGCATTGAATCCAATCCAAATGGTTTTCTTGTCGGAATATATAGAGTTCCTTCAGTACAAATCATGTAAATAAATATCTTCTGAGATTGTTATTTTTGCTCAAACATGTAATGGTGTTACTTGTGTCTCGCATTCTTCTTCTCCTAGTAATTGGGTTATTGATTCAGGAGCATCTGATCATATTTCTGGTAATAAATTTGCTTTCACTACTATTTTCTATTCTCAATCCTTTCCAACGGTCATAATGGCCAATGGGTCTCAAACCGTGGCAACTGAAATAGGTCAAGAAATTCCACATCCTTTTTTACTTTTGAATTCAGTTCTTTATGTTTTCGGTATTCCTTTAATCTCATAGTCGTTAGTCGCTTACCAAAATCACTTAAATGTTCTATTTTATTTCTTGATGACCTTGTTTTTATACAGTAACGCAGTACAAGACGGATCATTGGTACCGGACGTGAATCAAATGAACTTTATTACCTTATCCTTACTAAATCACATGAACCCACATCAACAGCTTGTTCAGTTACTGATTTACTAGAATTACATAAATGATTGGGACATCCCAATTTATCAAAACTTCATAAAATGGTACCTAGTTTGTCTCACTTGTCCACTCTAGAGTGTGAGTCATGTCAGCTCGGTAAGCATACTCGCTCTTATTTCCCTCGGCGTCCTGATAATCGAGTAAAGTCACCTTTCACTTTAGTCCATTCAGATGTTTGGGGTCCTAGTCGGGTCAGTTCTACCTCGGGATTTCGCTACTTTGTTAGTTTCATTGATGATTATTCCAGTTGCACTTGGATATTCTTGATAAAAAATCGAGCTAAGTTGTTTTCTATTTTTCAGACCTTCCATGCTAAAATCCCAAATCAATTTGGGGTTTATATCCGCATATTTCGTAGTGATAATGTCTCAGAGTATTTGTATTCTCCATTTCAACAGTTTATGAACTCTCATGGGATCATTCATCAAACATCTTATCCATAACCATCTCAACAAAATGGGGTAGCGGAAAGGAAGAATAGGCATCTCATTGAGATTGCTCGTACCCTACTCATACGATCTCATGTTCCCTTACATTTTTGGGGGGATGCAGTTCTCACATCTTGCTATCTTATTAATTGTATGCCATTCTCAGCTATCCAGAATCAAGTACCATTCTATGTGATATTTCCTCACTCACCCTTGTTCTTTCTTCCACCGCGTGTCTTTGGGAGCACATGTTTTGTTCATAGCCATACTCTAGAAAAAGATAAATTAGCTCTCCCTGCTCTTAAGTGTGTATTTATAGGTTACCCGATAATGCAAAAGGGGTATTGATGCTACTCACCTGACCTCCAGCGGTGCCTTATTCTCAACTCTAGCTCTAGCCCCAGCACCCATACCTTCTCCTACATTCTCAACCACTAAAGTCTTACCCATACCAACCATTGAGGAATCTAGTGATGCTCCTCCCAGATCCCCAGCCACAGGAATACCACTCTTGACTTATCATTGTTTTCCATACCCAGCATCGGGCCCAGCTGATTCACGTCTTGCACCTCCCTACTCCTACTGCAGACTTGTCTTGTCTTAGTCAGCCGATTACACTTCGGAAAGGTATACGAACCACACTAAATTGTAATCTCCATTATGTCAGTTTAAGTTATCATCGTCTATCTTCATCTTATTATGCTTTTTTATCTTCTTTGTCCTCTATTTCTATCCCTAAGTCTATAGGTGAAGATTGTCTCATCCAGGATGGCGATAGGCTATGATTGACGAGATGTCTGCTTTACATACGAGTGGTACTTGGGAGCTTGTTCCTCTTCCTTCAGGTAGATCTACTGTTGGTTATCATTGGGTATATGCAATCAAAGTTAGTTTGGATGGCCAGGTTGATAGACTTAAGTTTTGTCTTGTTGTCAAAGGAAATACTCAAATATTTAGGCTCGACTATAGTGATACTTTCTCATTCGTGGCTAAAATATTATCAGTCCGCATTATCCTATCCATGGTTGTTGTTCGCCACCTGCCTCTCTATCAATTGGATATTAAGAGTGTTTTTCTTCACAGTGACCTTGAGGATGAAGTTTATATAGAGAAACTATCTGGTTTGTTACTCATGGGAAATCCAGTGTCTTTGTATGTCGCTTGTGCCAATCACTTTATGGTCTGAAGCAGTCTCTTCGAGCCTGGTTTGGTAAGTTCAGCACAGTTATCCAAGAGTTTGTCATGACTCGTAGTGAAGTTGATCACTCTATATTATATCAGCATTTTGCTTCAAATCTCTGTATTTATCTGGTTGTTTATGTTGACAATATTGTTATTACCAACAATGATTAGGATGTTATTACTAAGCTGAAGCAACATCTCTTTTCGCACTTCAGTTTAAGGACTTGGACAGATTAAAGTATTTTCTGGGTATTGAAGTCGTTCATTCTAGCTCAGGTATTGTGATCTCAGAACGAAAGTATGCCTCAGACATTCTTGAGGAGACATGAATGACAGGTTGTAGACCTATTGACACTCCGATGGATCCAAATTCTAAACTTCTGCCATGATAGGGGGAGCCGTTCAGTGATCCCGCAAGATATAGACGGTTGTGTTGGTAAATTAAATTAACTCATAGTGACTAGACCTAACATTTTCTTTCCTATGAGTGTTGTGAGTCAGTTTATAGATTCTCCTTGTAATAGTCATTAGGATGCAGTTGTACGCATTCTTCGGTACATAAAATCCGCTCCAGGCAAAGGATTATTGTTTGAGGATCAAGGACATGAGCAGATCATTGGATACTAAGATGCTAATTGGGTAGGATCACCTTTTGATAGACATTTTACGTCTGGATAATGTGTCTTAATAGCAATGGCTATGGCAACATGTGAGCTAATTTGGATCAAACAGTTGCTCAAGGAGTTAAAATTTGGTGAGATCAGCCAAATGGAACTTGTGTGTGATAATCAAGCTGCTATTCATATTGCATCGAATCTAGTGTTCCATGAGAGAACTAAACATATTGAGATTGACTGTCACTTTGTTATAGAAAAGATACTCTCCGGAGATATTGCTACAATATTTGTGAAATATTATGATTAGCTTGCAGACGTTTTCACTAAGTCTGGGCAGTTATCCCTCTAAACACCTCTGGGCAGTTATGTAGGAAGCATACTTCTCTAGATTAGGAGTAATACGATTATGGTTTTGTAAAACTATTTTTATTAGAATACCACTAAAATTCTGCTTGATACTGAACCTCCTAATCATTCTACATGTAATTTTTTTTATTAGTCTCCAAAAGGAGTGGATGCATGCCAATTTTCTTCATCTTTTGGCTGATTGAGTCACTCCACCAGAGTATTTAGGTTTTTAAGTAGTTATCCATAGTGTTATCAAAGGCGTGCTTAAAGCGCGCTTAAGCCCTAAAGCGAGACTCAAAACACGTTGAGCGCTTCGTCTCGCTTAACGAGCGCTTCAGTGTTGTCATCAAGGCGCTAAGACATGCTTTTCCTTGCCAATAAGCACAATCCTGAAGAGGGGACACTAAACAATTGATATTTTACTTTATCGTAAATTCTATTCAATGTTTTTGTCCATATATTTGGTATCCATGCTTATAGATATTAGTTTTGGACTACACATACATATTTGTAGTTTTACTCTATTTGCGCCTTTCTTCCTTAAAACTCACGCTTTATTTGCGCTTTGCGATTAAAGTCCCAATGGACCTTAGAGCTTTTTTGCGCTTTTCGCCTTTGATAACACCGAGTTATCCAACAACAAAATCTTCTGGTTTTTAAGTGGTCATTTGGATAAAGAATTAAATAATCCATGTGCAGACAAGGCCTCATTTCTTTTTTTAAAGATTAAGATGTCTGAATATGAATGCACATCTGAATATTAAGATGTGTATTAAGATTAAAACGTGTGAATCTGACACATCTGAATTTTAAGATGTGTATTAATATGTGAATACTAAATGATTAAGACTATTTGTTTTTTTGAATGTATAAAATTTATCTTTATTTAAATATTAATAAATAAAAAATTCAAATAAAATACAATTTAATTTAATATTCTATAAACAAAGTATTTTTTTAAAATAATATGGTAGTTGGTGGTGGTGATGGCCAACGGTGGTGCTTGTGGATGCCAACTGGAGAAGGTGGTTGGAGGTAGTTTTGGTTAATGATGGTGGTTGTGGGTAGTAGCTAGTGGTAATTGGTAGTGGTAGTTGAGGTTAAGAAAGGTGGTTGTGGGTGGTAGCCGTTTATAATGATAGACAATGGTGACTATATGGTGGTTGTGGGTAGTAGCGAGTGGTAATTGGTAGTAGTAGTTGGGGTTGAGGAAGGTGGTGGTGGATGATGGCAGTTTATAATGATGGACAATGGTGACCATGGTTGATGATGGTGGTGGAGGTGATTGATAATGGTGGGGGTGGTAGGTAGTGGTAGGCGATAATGGTAGGTTGGTGGGTGATGGTAGTCGATGATGATGGTTTATCAATCCTGGTATGCCCGCACATCCATCTCAACGTCCTCATATTTGCTACTTTTATTTTCCGAACATGAGAATTTTTGACTACCCAACACTCTTCCTCATACAACATAGTCGGTCTAACTACTACTTTATAAAATTTACCTTTATGTTTAGGAGGTACATTCTTATCTCATAAGACACCGTATACGAGCCTCTATTTTACCCACTCCATACCAATATGATGTGTAACATCCTCGTCAATCCCTCCATTACCTTGGATTATAGACCCTAGGTACTTGAAACTATCTTTCTTGGGGATGAGTTGTGTATCAAGCCTCACGTCCACATCTGCTTCACTTGTCTCGTCACCGAAGTTACACTCTAAATATTATGTCTTGGTCCTACTCAACTTGAAACCTTTAGACTCTAGGGTCTATCTCCAAACTTTCAATCTCGCGTTAACACGACTTCTCATCTCGTTAATCAATACAATATCATCCACAAATAACATACATCAGGGCACCTCCTCTTTAATGGACGCGTTAGTGTATCCAATGGCAAAGCAAATAAAAATGGACAAAGAGCTAACATGTGGTGTAACCCCATCACAACTGAAAAGTGGTCTGATTCCCCTCCCATTTTCCTCACTCGAGTTTTAACTCCTTTATACATGTGCATAATCACCCTAGTATACGCTACAGGAACACCTCTAGCCTCCAAACATCTCCATAGAACCTCCATTGGGACTTTGTTATATATTTTCTATAGATCAATGAACATGTGTAGGTCCTTCTTCTATATTGTTCCACCAACCTCCATACAAGATGAATGGCTTCCGTAGTCGAACGACCCGGCATTAATCCAAATTGGTTTTCATAAATAGACATACTCTTCCTCACCCTTGCTTCTATCACCCTCTCCCAAACTTTTATAGTGTGGCTCGACAGCTTGATACCCCTTTAGTTGTTGCAATTTTGGATATCACATTCGTTCTTGTATAACAGGATCACCGTACTCCACCTCCTTTCTTCGGGCATCTTCGTCGTCTTAAAAATGATGTTAAACAACCCAGTAAGCCATTCCAATCCTGCCATGCTCACAATCTTCCAAAATTCCACCAAAATTTTGTCTGGCATGGTCACTCTCCTCCTGCTCATCTTATGCATAGTCCCCTCGGCATCCTTAATTTTAATACACCTACAATAACCAAAATCTTGACAACTCTCGGAGTGCTCCAAATCACCCAAAGTGATGTCCATGTTTCCCTTTTCATTTAGGAGTTTATGGAAGTAAGTCATGTACCTCTTCCATCAATACTCTCATCTTCGTCTTTAATACACTTCACTTGGTCCAGGTCACGAGCCTTCCTTTCTATCACCTTGGCTAGCCTGTACAGCTTATTTTCCCCGCCTATGTCCCTAAGTTCCTCATACAAACGTCCAAACACTGCAGTCTTAGCTGTCGTAACAACTAACTTGCCTCCTTCTTGGTCTTCTTGTACCACTCCCTATTCGTCTTCTTCTCCTCCTCGTCCGTGCTCTTCATCAGCTTCAGATATGCCGCTTTCTTAACTTCTACTCTTTTTTGGACCTCTTTATTCCACCACTAGTCCCCCTTGTGCCCATCAGAGTAGTCCTTCGAGATCCCTAGCACCTATCTAGCCGCTTCCCTAATACAATTCGTTGTCGAGGTCCATATACTAATCGCGTCTCCTCTACTCCTCCAAGTCCCCATAGCTACCAATTTCTCCCCTTACTTCGGAGTTTTGTCCTTAGTCAAGCCTCCCACTTGATCTCAGGTTGACCATGCACAGTCTCCTCTTTTTCTTCCTCATAATCTCCAACTCCATCACTGAGAACCTATGCTGGGTCGAGAGATTCTCACTCGGAATAACCTTGCAATCCAAGCAAAGGCTTCTATCACACTTCCTAAGGAGCAAGTAATCAATCTGTTTCTTGGCCACCGTACTCTAGAAGGTGACCAAGTGTTCTTCTCTCTTCTTAAAAGTGTCATCCGTTCATTGTGTCAGTTAAAGTTCGACATTTCGACTGTTTAATCGACAAACATTAAGTAACCTCTTTTCTCAATCTTAAATGCCAGGTTTTGATTATTATCCTAAGAACAAAAAGAGATATAGCGTTCAATATTTGATACTGCGTCTATCCAACCTTTAATTGGTCTAAATTGATTTCAATGATTAAGCTGCACAATCACTATCGACTGATCTAATTTTCAGTTCCACTTAACTATAAATTAAAAAACATTCATTTGATATCTAAACACTATCTTTTAACCTCCATATTGGACTTACTGCAGTTAATGAATTTTTAAGTTACTCGATAAGATTGTATCGGTTCCCCAAAATACAAACCGTGGTTGTTGGCTAACAATTCTACGAGACTGATGAATGGCCTAATCATAACTAGGTCCATCACTTGAAGAAAAGGAGAATATATTCCATCAAACTGAGATGCTCCACCACTCCCAGGGGAAAGCTAAAAAAGGAAATCCAAGACCAACTACAAAAAGACTATACAAATAGCCTTCCGACACCTTCAATGACAGATGACTAACACAGTAGTTCAAATTACACTCCAATTTGTTTCTGGAATTTTAGACAAGTTGATAAAAACTTTTGACTCCACCAGATTACAATGCTCCACGAAGATGAAATTCGACAAGAGCAGAGAAAAAAGGGAAGGGTAGCATACAAGCAAAAAGAGACAATCAAAATAAGTTGTAAAATGAAAAGTTCACGGTGCTGAATTGAAAAGTTCATTGTTAAAATGAAGATTACAACCACGTGCACCGATTTGAGTATGGCATTCTACATGGCATTGTATTTTCCTCACTGAGAAAACTGTATACAAAGGACTGTAACATACATTTTCTACACTCTCTCGGCTTTATGCAGCACTGCATAAGCGGAAAGCTAATTCGTCAAGGTTTACGAGCAAAAAATTGTTGGATTAGTTTCTTCCTCGAGAAAAAGAAAAACCAATTCCTGCAGGAAGTAATAGGTATGGCCAATTAAATGTGCTTATGCTGTACTACACTTCTCCTTTATAGCTAAAGCAGCAGCTCTGTACCACGCAGCTGCAGCCATGGCACCAGGGTCAGGAATTGAAGCAAGAACATCTCCAGGTATGTAGGTTGAACGGCCAGCCTAGAAAACCAACTGATTAGGACCCTCACTGAACTAAGAAATTGACAGCCAAGTAACAGAAAATAAGACAGAACATGACAAATAGACAATCTTTTCTGTTAGCAGTTTCCTCTTTCCTCTAAAATTTCAACAACCATTATCTCCATTCAGAGGAAGACAGGTAAAGAAAATTAATAATCAAAATTTTCGGTTAAGGATTCCAATAAAATAACGTTCTTTGAAATTTTCTTGACACAGCCTAGTCCAGATCTCCATCAAAATCTTCAATCTATTTGACATTAGATATGTTAGAAGTCTGGTAGTAATCAAATTATCTTTCAAGAAAGCACCAAATCATATGAATTTTCACCGATAAGAACAAAGACTTCAAACTTTAGTTCTGAGTACCTAAAACAGTAAATGGCATCTCGAACTTACTTTAAACCCTTTAGAGGTATCACTTGAGAGCCCTTTGGACAAGTCATATTCTAAGAGTTTGGGTTTATCAGCCAAAGCAGGTTTTAATATGGAAATATAGAAAATGACTAAATTTCTTTATGGATCTGGAATTAGAAATCCAAGTAAACTTTAAATATCTTTGTAATATCTTGGGGGAAGTGCACGGTTAGCCACTATTTGAAGATGTCTTTACTCTTTATCCACGGTTTAGGATGTATTTACTTTTTAGCCAGTGCTTAATAATCTTTTACCCACCCGGACGAAAATACCCCTGTGTTAGACATGGGTGCTATGTAAATATTAAGGACATGATGTCCTTAACTTCATGAATGCTGTGTAAATATTAAGGACATGGTGTCCTTAGCTTCATGAATGCTGTGTAAAATATTAAGGACATGGTGTCCTTAACTTCATGAATGCTGTGTAAATATTAAGGACTACTTGTCCTTAGTTTTTGAACTTGTAACTCTAAGTTTAGGACTACCTATCCTTAACTTTTGAACTTGTAACTCTAAGTTCAGGACTACATGTCCTTAACTTTTGAACTTGTAACTCTAAGTTAAGGACTACTTGTCCTTAATTTCTGTGCTTGTAACTCTAATTTAAGGACCAAATGTCCTTAATTTTTAAACTTCCAACTCTAAGTTCAGGACCAAGTGTCCTTAACTTATGAGCTTGTTAATGTAAGTTCAGGACTAGTTGTCCTTAATTTATGAGCTTGTAACTCTAAGTTCAGGACTACCTGTCCTTAACTTTTCAACTTGTAACTCTAAGTTCAGGACTACATGTCCTTAACTTTTGAACTTGTAACTCTATGTTAAAGACTACTTGTCCTTAATTTGTGTGCTTGTAACTCTAAGTTAAGGACTACCTGCCTTTAATTTCTGTGCTTGTAACTCTAAGCTAAGTACTCCAAATTATTTTTCCAACAAAAAATTCCATTTCTACTAAAATTGAAAGAATTACAAATCTAAAGAAAATAAGAGTACAGTTTCAGAGAGTAACAACCAAATCATCCTACAATTTCTTGGTTGGTACGTTGACGAGTTAACAAAAATTAAATAAATGATAAAAGAACAATAATAAGGACATCTGAAAAGAATAAAGATAGAAATTATGAATTTTCATTAATGCTTTTGCGCTTCTAAGTTCTATCCAACGTTCATCATCATTTTCACAAACTTACGAATGATAACATGTTTCTGCATCGAATTTGTGAGAGAGAAGCGAGGGTTTGAGAAGAAAAGCAATGGAAAAAAGGGTAAAATGTCTTTTCATATTAATTTTTATAGAGTAGTAACGATTTTTCCTCAACATTAGAATTGCTGGATAAAAAATAAATACCACCTTCAATAGTGGCTACCACACGCCATTTTTACTAATATCTTTGTTTATGTCAGACCTATAAAGCCAGATTAAGTTTTTGAATAGATACATTAATCATTTCCTCAAGTCTAATTCCATGTGGATTTGAGCCAATTAGAAAAGGATATTAACACATTTCCTTAGGGATGTGAAGGTGCTTAAGGTGTATAGTCTTTAAAGAAGAAAAACGTGTATAAAGAACTTTACAGTCACTCCATTTCTAAAATATGTTTAAGCTTCACACATTTTTGAGCTGTTGTGTCTAACCACCATCACTGTGTAAAATATTTGGGAATTTAAACCACTGAAGCACCGTGTATGCTATTTTCTTACAACATATTTGAAGTAAATACAGTGATAATACCTGCGCTTGCATGTGCTTGGTTGACTCGGCTCCAGCAACTGCTGCCTCAGCAGAAATAACGAAAGCATCCACAGGGTTGTCCCCAGCACTCAACCTCTGTACCCAATGCATAAAAATCTCTATGAATAAGGTTTGCAGGAAAAAACTGTAAACGACGTATCATCGAAGATATGATATTGACCTCTTTAAGAGCAGACAATGCTGGAATAAGAGCATCTAAAAGTGTGCGATAACCAGCACGAGCTCCTCCATATTTACTAACAGCAGCGATAGCAGCTTCAAGTGCATCAGCCCCTGAAAAAAAAAGAGCTGTTTGGTACAGAAAGAAAGAGTTGAAGCAACAAACATCAAGTCTTTACTGTCTAGGAGTCAACTAACAGTGCAGAGCTGTGATAACCAACTCGGAATCTGCTTTCAACTTTGCATATGCTGCCTTACAGAATATATCATATCTGTTATAAAGATAGATCTTTAGTGACACTGGTAATATGAAAGAAAAACTACGTTGAAAGAAAGAAGAGTATGGTTATCAAGAGAAAATGCATTACAAGATACCGCTTGTTCCCCCCATTACTCTTCTAATAGAAGATCCAATTTCATTGACTGTTTCTGCAGGGTCATTCAACGGATAGCTGCGCAAAAAATAGTTCAGAAAGGAAGAGGAAAATCTTCTATACACCTCAATTACAGAGTTGTTATGCAACTATCTCAAATTTAAACAGCAAACTTGCTAAAACCAATTGGAAGGTCTTTTATCACCTTTTACAGTGAAAAGAGAGGGCAATGACCATATAAGACACAAAGATAATATAGAAGGTAATAACACAGAAGAAAAGATAAAAATAAAAATAACCAAAGGAAAAGCACATAAAAGCAGCTAATTTGTCATATCATATCAAAACAATTGACTATTAAGCAAATTGAACAGAACTTCAGTTGGCATATCAAGCCGTCTCTCACAAATCTCACGTGTTTTAGCTCATACAGAAATTTCTACCTCCCTGTTTCAAAAATGAAATCTACTAATACCCAACGATTAACTATAAGGATATCCTAAGAGCAGCAGAACTAAGCTTCTAAAAATGCTGCAAGTAGATATGTGCAAGCTGAACAGTCTGATAACCACCCACAGCTGGTGTAAGCAGGAAAACATGGAAAAACAATTGGATAAAATCTGTCTGTACACTGAACAATTTTAAAAGTAACTAAACTTTGCTTTTAAGCAATCTTTCAAGAGATTTTAAAAACCTAGAAAAAGGGGGAGGCAGATGCCTTGCTTTTTTGCTCTAGGAGTGAGGGTATGTGGCAATAATCTCGGGAAGAAGAATCTGCCCCCTTTTTTACTTTCTTGAGACACTACATGAGGAAATAATATAGGGAAGAAGCCTCACTACTTCTTCATGTCTTCAAGTATAGCCACTGCACCTCTGAACATCTGCAGTTTCACAACGAAGGAGCTTACTAAATGCAGATAACCGTGAAATAAATTGAGGGAAACAAATATGCTATCCAAAAACCTACAGTTGAACCACAATCACCATCACCAACTTTGCTATCCCACTCATTCAAATTATCCCTGAGATTTACAAGTTCAGTTGCTGCAGCTTCAATAGCTGCCTCAAGGATATGACCCAGAGAGATCAGTTTTTCAGGCCGACTCAATGTCTGATAAAAGAAAAAAAAGACATAAGAATAATTTTATGAATATGTAAAACAGTTAAATAGTACTTAAAAAGTAACAGTTAGAAGAGTTGGAATTATAGCGTTATTTATAAACAGTATTGATCTGCAACAGTACATAAAATATGCTATGCTGTCTCTCCCATCCTCAAAATCTGTAGAAGATTTGCAAGTGGGAGTTACACTTGACATTTGGGACAGGGACTGTTCAATCCTTATTTGGAGGTATGTGCTTAGATCAGTGCCTTCAAAGCAAATAATATGTAGATATAAAGTACATATAGTATAAGAAATGCAATTACCTTCCATAAATTTGGCATACCTTGTCACTCTGGATAGAATGTGGTGGAGGAAGCGGAACAGGTATCTTTGCAGGAGGTCGGTTACCTGGAAAACAAAAATTAACTTCCAGTAAGTAAAGCAGATTTATTAGCTTAGACAGGTAAATTCTACAAAAGGTGCAGGCATTATAAGGTAGTTAGATCATCCACAGATACAAGAGGATACTAGCGAAAAATCCAATATGAATTTTTCTCTCTGTTACTCTAGTTCTTTTTCCAAGACAAATACAAGTGAGGGAGTATTCAACCAGGGAACACCAGGTTCATTCTTTCCTTGTATAGAGATAAAAATACTGTAAAGGGAAAACACGAGCCACCCATACATAGTGAAGAGCAATAATAGACATATAGAAACTGACCGTCAGCACCAACAGGCCAATTTGGAGCTTTAGTGGGAGCATCTAAACGGTCTAAAATTGCTTGATCAGCCTTCATTACAGAAATTGAAAATCCTGCATATAACTGAAGTAAGAACGTGAATGTTGTTCGGCAAATAAAAAGAACTTATAAACCTGACATACCTGCCATATCAAGTGAAGTCATAAGTGATCCTGTATAGACTCTATCAACAGCTAGACCATGTTCAAGCTGCAATCCTGGGACAGCCTTGCCAGCTATAATCATCAATTCCATCAATGGTGTTGCTCCTAATCTGCAGTAGATAAGTGTGAAAAAAAAATGAGAAACTCGAAGTTTCTTGCCTTCTATAATAAGTAATTCCAAGAGAAGGTGATTAAATAATAAGAAAAATGGATTAGATGACATAGTGAAATTAGAGATGTCGTCAACATCCTTTTCCCAAAACATATATGAAAATCTATCATTTAATCAATGAGTACAGTGAATTCTCCCAAATAAAAAAGAACTGAAATAAGTCATATCTTTAAAAGCTTCAAGCACAAAGCCTAGCTCCAGTACTGCTTTTAAATTGGTTATCATCCAATGCAAAGTTCAAGTCTCCATGAATGCAACAAAATCCATTTGAACATTTTCAGCTTTATGAAACTTTTCAGATTCAAACATATTTCTGCTTGCATTGATTTGAAAAATAAGTCAAGCAATAAACGAACCCAATCAACCCAGAGACTAATATAAAGCTTGTGAAGCATAGTTCATTATTTCAACAGATATTTGGATGATAATGGCAGGGCAGGGGAAGTAATGGCCAGAGAGATTAATATAAAGCTTGTGAAGCATAGTTCATTATTTCAAGAAACATTTGGATGATAATGGCAGAGCAGAGGAAGTAATCGCCAGAGTACATGAACATACTGTTGTGCAATTCACGAACACCAAATGGTCATAGCAAGTCAATGATGCGCCATAATGCAAAGTCAATCCATCCATTTACTATTTCCAGAGTATATATAGATTTCACATACTCATATTCATAAAAAATTTAGGCATTGATGGTCAACAATTCAGAGTTTCCAGTACTTTCCAATGCTTTACAAGAATTGTTGGATTGATATAGATCCAAATCGAACTCAGCGTAACTAGACGAAGAAAGACCTTAATCAACCTTCATTTCATAGTAATAATTCCGGGAACAATTAACTAGAATTCACTGAGGAACGATAGTATGTCAATAACATGTTACACCTCTCTCAGCCTTTGGACTAAAACCAAGTAAAATACCTGCTGTGATTGTCATAACAAACATGTTTAACAGTACGAATCGAGCAAAATAGTGATATAAGATACAAAGATGCGAGTTTCATGCAACTTGAATAAATGTTTCTATGTAAACTTTCACAAAAAAGACCAACTAAAATATTTAACAAAACAGTTTTGAAACATTAATTTAATATTACATTGTTATTAGCTTAAGTTTCTCCGTCTTCTCAAAGACCTAGACAGTAAGGCTGGAATTTTGGCTTATATGTGTGGTAAACCCTGAGTATTTTGTCTATGATATTAAGGTACTATCATTGGTAGAAAACCTGCTGCTTTTATCACGAAAAGAGTTAAACAGAAAGTTTAAGCAAAAATCTTGAAACTTGCCAGCATTTCTAGATCACTGCAGCAGATTAAAGAATACACTTCAAAAAGATATAGCATAAAATGACTGATTTAAAAAAGAAGATATATTGTAAAATGACTTCATTTCTCAATTTCATGAGATTAACTGAGTATTCCAAAAATACCAAATGGAGCATTCAAGGGAAAAATATAGAAACACAAGGGACAGAATACATGGAAATAATGAAGTTCCTGCAACAATCACTGAATAAGCATGCTACCATAATATACTTCTAAACACTATAGCACCAAGTCTGCCTCGTCAACCAAAAATGTTAAGAGAGGGAAAGGATGAGCAGGGCAAAACAAAACAGAAACAGAAAGGAATAACTAACCAGCTCCAAATACTTGGAAGATGGTGTTGACAGAGGCATGTATAGACAGGAATAAGGCTCAAACTTACCCATTTATGAGGAGCACAACTCTACTTCCACGTGTGATTGGAACGTAGTTAGTCTCCTACAAAGAGATTCAGTGACAGTGAAACTTCCTTCTGCAGAATAAGTGTCATTAACTAAGCTAAATGACACCAGGTTGTTAGGAGGAAGAGGGTGCATTAAAGAAATTGACATATAATATCCCCCCACCACCTCCACTGAAAGAATGAAAACATGAAAAAAGATAGACTGATCGCATAAAAGCTCCTGAACTAAAACTGGTGTTCTTTTTTCTTTGTTCCTTCCTTTCACTACTTCTTTTGATTGGATTCTTTTTATTTTTCACTAATAATCGATCTAACTGCAGAATGATTCTTTTTAATGTGTTTCAGATAACAATATAACTTCAAACATTGTTTCTACTTCCGTCTTCATTATTACAAGAATCTTCATCATTTAATCAAAATTTTATCCAACCTAACTTATTTCAAGAAAATGTAAGGAAAAACATATTACGAACCTTCATCATTTAATCCATGGGGTTTTACAGTGTACATTAATGTGCAAAGATCATAACCCTACATGGTTGTAGCTTTTTAGACTCACTTTTAGAGTTTGTCTTAGCACAAAATTTATCTCATCAAAAGTAAAACTGATTTCACTTCATCCTTTCCAGTCCAGGGTGATGATTTAAGCAATCAGAAAACTTTTACTGCATCAAGTACTAGTGTATATCAAGTCAAAATTTCACACTCGTCACATACCGATGACAAAATCTCCTTCAAAACATGTGAAACCACCACATCTACTGGTTGTAGGTCAGCTACAGCAGCTCCTGGTTCCCCGTGCTGGAAAAAAGAGAAAACAGTGCACACAATTTGATAATGCAGAAGTAAAGATCACCGAATTCTAAGTAGTCTGTCAGCACTTAACCGCTCCCACACAAAAGATCTTGGAAGCTTCAACCATAGCACAGAGGTTGCAAATTTTGACACACATTTCAAAAGACCCAACTGCTCTTACCATTGACAAAAGCAACACCGAATAACCAAGTGTTATAAACAGAGAAGATATGAACGACATGCATGGCACCCAAGGTAACTCACATGATTATCACGTCTCCCCGAAACATCAATGTAACATCATATGTTTCATTTAGTAAAGCATGATTTAGTCAACTTCTTCCCATTCCTAATATATAGATGAATACACCTGTGCCTATGAAGAGAACTTACTATTCCAAGACCAAGCTCCATCTTTCCTGGGCCTAAACGGTCTGACGTCACCTGTCCTGGCAATGTGCAAACAGATAATGCAACACCCATTGTCCCAACCATTTCTGATGCACGTTTTGCTTCAGCTGCAACATCAGCAAGAGGAAGACCACAAGCTGCTGCAGCTCCAGCAACCTGAGATAAGTGAAACTTAGAAAAGATCAGCAGAAAAGCAACTGAAACCAATTACATTTGCATTGACTTGACCAAACTTCAATACTGCGAGACGTATAGGTAAAATGATTGCTGCCCACAGATAAGCCACTCTCACATGAAATTGAATTCAACAAAGAAATAGAAAAGATCAGTTTGGTATTTTTCTTAGTATGTATAGTTATGAAAGAAGCACAAAAACAATTCACATACCCTCTATAACAAAGCATTGAAGAAGCAACTTGTCAAAAGATCACGAGAATTTGGCAAATGAAAATTTGGTGCTCTCTAGATTATTTTGGTAATTGGCCCCCAACACCCCCCACACCCCACCACCAAAAAAAAAAAACCAAAGCACACATAGATACACCCAAAAGAGAAAAAAGAGAAATGTGCAAAAACATAGGATGACAGACATACACCTAGAGTCACCTTAGTAAGAAATTTTCGTTGCTGTATCTTCTTTTTACCAAATCAAGATGGCATCATGTTTCGCTACTCCAAAAGAGTTAAAGGCCGCCATGGATGGAAATTTGCAAGTAGGTGTGAAGATTAGTATACATGAGCAAATATCTGTATACGTTATTTTAGTTTTTAATAGGCTCTTTTAGCTTTTGGGAGTTGGAGGTCTTAGTAAAGATCTATCTCTCAAATGTTTATTATCAATAACAATCTGTCTCGGATAGAATACCAAGAAAGAAAATGGAGATGGAAACGGAAAGTAACAAGTTTTGATTTTTCAGAAACCACCAAGAGGTAAATTATGTCCTAACTAATGTCTTTTTAAAGGGGAGACACACACAAAAGAAGAACTCCAGTATATTTTATAGGTGGTATCATTAGGAGAAGTTTGATTTGAACTGAGGAATATCGTACCAGCTTCAATCAGTCGCTAACTTAAGTCAAATATCTGAGCCCTCTAAAATGAAATCTAAAAGACATGCACAAAGATAGAAATTGTGAACCTTGTGAACAAGAATCGTCCCTGCCAAACCTCTTCGGCCAGCAATGCCTCTTGGAGGTGGTAAAGCACAGTCATCACCAACAATTACCATCTGGTGACAAAGAGAGAGAGATATACATGTGAAATCAGTGTGAACCCCATCTTCCAGTTTTTGAATGATTAATTAGCTACTCCAATCATCATCATCATCAATAATAATATAACAACAATACCAAGAAAACAATTCTAGAAACTAATATCACAATGATACCTCTACTTTGTAACCTTCAGATTTAGCTTGTTCAGCAGCCAAACCAAAATTCAATCGATCACCAGTATAGTTCTGTAAGGGACCATAATACATTTTAATCATTAGATCACTTCATTACGACAAAAAGTGAAGAACGTAATAGTGATCCGCGACAAATTTCTCGTCACAGTAAACATTCCAGTTTAATCAAAAGTAGGATGATGATTGGTGATCTTTTAGGTGAATTATTCACACAATTTAAACCTAAAACCCAGAGTTAGACAACAAGAGAGTAATTAATTAACAACTAGGATTCGTGCTACCTTGACAATCAGAAGGCACCCCATGGGACCTGTGACAGCTCGTATGCCCTACATTGAATCAGGTTAGTTGGCAGACATCATCAAGGAATAACATATGTAGACCATGTGCTAATCAAGGGGTAATATTATATCATACAGCAACAATTGAGTCAACATTTGGAGAGGTAAAAACGTCCCCACAGATGGCTGCAGTCAGCATCCCTTCTCCAACAAATCCTGCATGGGCAGGTTCATGGCCACTTCCACCACCTAATTATTGAAGTACCAAGGTACCTGATTAAACTGCAGTTCACCATACTGAAGTTCCAACAATACATCCCAAGTTTGAGTTTGAGATTCTTAAGAACATTATTTAGTCATTAATATTCCTATATATTAATAGTAAATGACGGCTATAGGCAAGGCTGTGATGTACATCTGGGTTTTCAGAAGTTAAAGAAGATGCAAAGATGGGATGTAGTTCCTTTGACTATTATGTGGGTAATCTGAAAAGAAAGGAAAGAGAGCCTTGAAGGTGTGGAAAATAATTTGTGCAGATGAGGGTGTGTCTATTGTTTCTAGTAAACCTTTGGTGCATCCATGAGGTTTCTGTTAGTATATGTTTGGGTGTTATTTGTAAAGAACCATGTCTTTTTTAGGTTCTATACTCTTGCATGCCACTTTTATACCGGGAATTTTCGACCACATTGATAAAATTGTTACTCTATCAAATAAAAATGATTATAAGAATCTCATAAACAACTGCTATTTTCTTTCAGAAGAGGTGAGCACGCAATGCATAAGAGACCTGTAGTATAACTCATTATAAGAAGCTTTATAATTTCATAATTATACAAATTAGATTAGTTTGTCAAGCTTCATCTATTTCCAACTCGTGTATGGAGCTCTGAATGCAAAAATACCAATGCTACTAAAGCAAGTTCCAGTATTGAAATAGAGACATAAGGATAGCTCAAATTCAATACCTGATATGACCGCAACTTTGTCATATTTTTCCCCAGAAACATCAGCACGCAAGACAACCTTAACCTGGATTTCAGGACAGAAGATAAACATGTTAGACCAACTTGGAACACTTATCATCTTAGTGTAGCAACATGTAAACAAAAAGAGTGAACAAAGTAACAAAAGCCGGATCACCTCAGGAAAACCATCCAGATATTGCAACCCAGGATAGGTCTCAATAAGTCCCTCAATGAACTCTGTCACAACATCTGCAAATCATTTCACTTCAGTATCTACAGAAAATAAACATTTAGGCTTTCCGTATACCATATATGACCTATAACACCTATAATAATTTTCACCAGAACCATATAGCATTTAATTATGCCAATACAGATCATACACATAATAGTACCTACATACATATTGAAACAGAATAGGATATCACTCAACTATGCTTCAATTCAAAATTGGGTGTCATCAGCTATATGAACCTTATATAAGCATTCTGCACTATTCAGGTCCGTTTCAATACAATACTATTCATTTGTCTTTAATGTAAATTAAGCACAACAACAGGTAGCCCAGCTAAAATATACTAGGGGAAAACAAAACATTTAATTTTCCTTTAATTCCCCTACGACCACGTATGGTCTGTATACAGGTTCTATATCAACTTATTTTGTTTGTTGTCATAACTATTACCTACAAGTGTCTTATTACTATACTCAGTTGCTTTCATTTCCAAGCAGACAAAACACTAATCTCAATTTTCTCTTTTCTACTTCCATACTAAAAGATACTACATACACAAAACAATTAAAAGAAGAAATAAAAATCCCTTTCTCAAATTTTCCCCTAAATTATACTACTCCCGTTTGATTGACCACCAAACAGGTCAAGCAATGCATATAGACAATATCAAGATACAAAATGCTATCTATTTGATACAGTAATTTTGGGGGGTTTCAGAAGCGGAGTTACCATTGGGGTCGTTGATGAGTTTCTTGCTCTGGAAAGCCATCGAATGTGTGTGTGTGTGAAAATCAAAAAGGAGCAAAGAATCGAGTCACTGATGATTGTACTGCATTAACAGAAAGACGATAGAAGATAGAAAACCCGAAGGAGAAACCTGAGAGGGCTTTTGTAGGTGGAGAGAGGAGAGTATGAGTTGAATTGTTGAATGATTTGTCCGAACTAACACAAAAAGAGGGAAATAAAAAAAAATGTTGCGGATTATTCTTCTTTGTATACAGAAATTTATTTAATATTATCCAGTCTACACGAAACTTATTTAATATTATCCAACAAAAAGTTTGAATGAAAAGATTTTTATCTATTTCGACAAGTTTTTTTAGAGTAGCTAAGTAGGTGTTTGGACATTAACACTGTGATTTTTTTTTTAAAAAGTAGTTTTTGGAGTTAGCTATATTTGAAATTTAAAATTATAATTAGATATGCATTCACTTAAAAAGTATTACAGTCCGGTGGTGGAAAAAATATCTAAAAAATTTGACCACTGGTTTTTGGTTTTTGAAAATTCTCAAAAAACTTACAATTTTTCATGCACAAATACATTTTTTTAAGAATCCGAAAAAAGAAAAAAAAATCTATAAACTAACGGGTCTTAAGATATTTGGCGAATTTCGTGAAAATAATGATTGTGAGCAGGAGGAGAGAAGCTTTTTAGGACGAAAAATCTGCAGCTTTTCCATGAAAGCATAAGCAAATTAAAAATAATTTTTTCTTCAAAACAAAAATAAAATTGCCTATAAAAAAAAGAAATTAATTTTACTGAACTATTCTTTCTTACTATTATTACCCAAACATAAAACTAATAGTTGATGATTTCGTAATTTGACACTAAAAAATATGTTTGAAAAGGTTTATCAGTCACAATTTTAAAGTGGTTTAACCAAACAAATAGTTACTCTTCTAACCTAGTTTTGAAAGTCCATTAGAAAAATATAAAGCCATTTAAAAATAGGTTTAAAAAAAATTGACTAGGCGTGCACTCACTTTTTCCACAATTAATAAGAAACTCAAGATTCGGTATTGGAACAGAAAAGAAGCCCAAGATTAAGGGTGAGTTTGGTGCGGAGGAAAATATTTTTCAACTTTTTCATTTTTGGTTAGCCTAAATGCTTTAGAAAATATTTTCTTTATAAACTTATTTTCCTCCAATTGGAGGAAAATATTTTCCTCCAATTGGAGGAAAATATTTTCCCTATCAAGAGAAGGAAAAATATTTTTCAAAATTCATTTTCAACCTTCTCCGCCATATTCCTCATCCCCACCAACCCCCACCAACCCACCCTCACTCGCCCAACCCCCCACATCCCCACCTACCCACCACATCCCCACCTACCCACCCCATCCCCTCCACCCCACCCCCTACCCTAACTAAAAATATTATTAATAGTATTTTCTTTTCATGTTATAGATATAATTTTTTTTTCATTTCAACAAATGAGTTTCATGATATAAAAAAGTATTTTTTTATTTTAACAAAAAAAAAATACTTTCTTTTCATGTAGAAAAACTATTATTTTTATTTCAACAAAAAAAAGTATTCTCTTTTCATGATGTAAAAAAAATTTCATTTCAACAAAATGAGTATTTTCTTTTCATGCTGTCGAAAAAATATTTTCTTTTGTTTCAATAAAATGAGTACTTTATTTTCATGTTGTAGAAAGAGTACTTTCTTTTTTCAACCAAAAAAAGAATATTTGTAAAGACCCAAACTGATGAGCCGCGACGGGCACCCGATACCTTACTCAACCGAGTACCAACGCAACATATCTTTCTTATTACATCATCATAGATAGGTGGGCCAGAAGGCGCGTCATGATAAAATCAAAGTAAACATGAGGGAATACCCGACATAGAACGACCTAACCTGATATAGAAATTTATACATGTGATATACGGGTCTATAAGGCCAATGTGATCCATTATATACTTTAAATATAGGCCGACAAGGCCATACAAATATCCGTACATATGACATCTGTCTACAAGCCTCTAAGAGTACATACTTATCACAAAGGTTGGGATTGACCCCGCCGTACCAACCAATACATGTACTAATCATTCTGACCAAATAAGCAACTCCAGAGCAATAGAGTGCATCAACATCTTCTACTGAGCTGATAGCCTACTTGGAGGACTCTCGACCTATCTATAAAGAACTGCGGGCATGAAACGCAGCGTCCCCAGGCAAAAGGGACGTCAGTACAAATAATATACCAAGTATGTAAGGAATGAAAATAAGTAAATAATAGACATGAGGGAAACATGAAGTAAAAGACTCGACATGTAAGTTTGAATAACTCTGTAAATAATGAAATACTCATAGTGTCATGCATATGCGTATGAATGTCATGTTGTGCATAGGTACATGTGTTCATAACATCATCAAGCCTCTAAGGGCATCCCATCATATCATCTCTGCCACTGTGGGCAATATCATCAACGTATACCAGCTGATCAAGTGGTGGTGCTTATGTAACGCCGTAACTTTTTTCCATATCCCATATACATATAATATACATATATATGCGTATATAACACCATATGATCACGGGTCAATGTAAATGAATGCAATGCATAAGAAGTACGTCAAAAAAATCTTTTCGGAGTGTCATACGACCATTATGCCTCTGATTAATATCATAAAATCAATTTACGTATTTTCTGAGACCCATGAACAGGCGATGGAATAATAAGACATATGAGAATTTAAGAACAAAGACACTTCTAATACTTCTATGAATAGAGTCATTTATGGAGGTTGTGCATTTGCTCGTTCCATTTGTATCATATGGATCTTGCCAGAAGGAAAGAAGGGATAGCCTTAACATACCTGAGCCGATTCTCTTGAAAATCCCTCTAACACACGTCAATTGCGACACACGTAACGTCAGATCGAAGTAGGGAAAAATCCGTATGATATTCTTGAGAAAGATTATACCGTACTTCCTTAGAATTGCATCTTTTGCATAGTCAAATCTTGTATGAATTTTTTGAAGCAATTTCATGTTTCCATCTCTTCGTTTTTGGTTACTGGATTTGGTCTTGATACAAGATATCATATTTTGAATTCTTCAAATCTCAATTAATAAAAGTGGAGATGTGATTTATGTCTATAAACAGTAGCACTAGATAAAATCCTGATAGGAAAAGGATATTGGGGTTCACCTGTGGCATAATAGCTTAAACAGTAGCATTAAAAAACAATTAAGGGGTTGTTTGGTATGAGGTATAAGAAGGTATATGGGTGATATAAAAATTTAATACCATCTTAATATTCTGTTTGGTTAGCAAATTAGGTATAAGTTATTCCGGTGTTAATTTTAACATTGGGATAACTTATACCTTATAGAGGGTGGGGTAATTAGCACCGGTATAACTTATACCTTTTTCTTAAAAATTATATAATTGTTATTCTTAATACAACATACCAAATAGTGAATAAACAACAATTCCAGCATAACTAATCCCAGCATAATTTATACCTGCATAACTTATACCGACGTAAGCCATATTCCAACCAAACGACCCCTAAGGATAGTGCATTCCCACTGCCGCCGGACACTTGTCTTATATTGCGTTGTGTATACTGTTGTTGCCTTGTGTAATCTGTATCATCAAGATCATACATTTGATGCAGGATTGAAGTTCATCCTTTTGATCAAAAGAAAGCTAAAGTGGGATCAAATCTTCAAATCATGCAACATATGTATTAATAATGTATGAGTCACCATATTTTTCAAGGCAAATTTGCCACGTTATGTCTTATCCAAAATATTTTGGATAATTATCAATTACTCGCATAATTAAGAATTATCTCAACTTGTTTAAAATATTATTCACTTTTAGCACATTTTATACACCATACTATCTTGGTCATGTAGTACCTTCTATGGCACTAGTTCATAAATACCGGGTATTTTAGCTCGGGCCGTATTTTATCCCAAAATACCAAACGTCGACGAAACTCATTTTTTTCGATTTGCTTACCCTCTCACCTTCACGAATTTACTCATTACTTGTTATAAATAGCATAAATGCTTATAACCTCAAGATAATCTCATCCCCGATTCTACGTCGATTAACTTACGATGAAACTTTTACGTATGAAATGCGGGATATAACATAACGCCTCATTTTCTAGATTTTATCAGTTTATTTATGGCGCACTTTCACGTATAAAAATATGGGGTGTAACCATATTTCTTTTTAGTTATGGAGCACAAATTTCAACGTTATTTTTGCATAAAAAGTAAAACATCACATTAATTCCTTTGTGTTTGTGTGAATTTTTAGAGACTTAGGGGGGGGGGATGAGGAGAGTAGCATAAAAAATATTTTCTACTCTCTAACCAAACACTAAAAAATATTTTTCGGAAAATATTTTTCACTCACCAACTAAACAAAGGAATATAAGTGATAAAACCACTCATTTTCCATGAAACTTCGTACCAAACATACCCTAAAAGAAGAAACATACAAATATGGATTGGGCCACCAATATTCGAACGGTAAATCAAATCATGAACAACCAAAGGATGTGGTACAGTGGATGAGACTGTTCTTCCCTTAACCAGAGGTCTCGAGTTCGAGCCCTGGGTATAGAAAAACCCTTGGTAGGGAGCACTTCCCCCCGAATGATCCTATGCGACGCGAATCCGGATATAATCGGGATTCAATGCGAGTACCGGACACCGGATGAGAAATAAAAAAAATAAATCAAATCATGAGAACTTGTTTTGTTCTATTTAGGCCTATTTTTCTTACTTTTGCTAGAGATTTGGTGAATAATCAATTAAGAAAGCTTCCTACAATAAGAAAGCAAAGTTGACGTTGTTTTTTATCATCAGTCACAATTTGTCGATAAGTAAATATCCAACAATTGCAGTCTAGTATTAAATATTGCTTGAATAAGTACCTTGATCAATATGAAATATGAATGTATTAATGGTATGCTTCTTTATATATGAAACGTATTTTTGATAGTTTGTTACGAAGGGTTTGTTAAAGGTGTTAAATTATACTAAACCTAACGATGGATGTTTATTTGTAAAGAGCTTCTTGAGTACTTGAAATAAACTTCAATTATGATTCTATCTCAATTTATGTTATATATGGGATTATCGTTGAAACCACTTGACCGTGTTTGATCTTTGTGTATATTTAATAATGCACCGGTCAAAATTTATTTACATTATATATTTACATGTTCCACTAAGTTAATGGATATTTCTTTTACATACACTTTTTAACATTTAATCATAGTTAATGATATGTATTTTTACTTTGATTTGCTAATGCTAAAATTGTTTAGTTAGGTGTACACATTCAGTGTAGATAAATATTCATCATACTAGTTTATCCCATTGCCTAATTGATTCGTGGATACTCATGCTTTTCTATTCCATTTTAAATTATATTACATTATTATTTTAAACTAGTTGATTCATGATGATTACATTTATAGAAGTTCAACCATATTAAAAAATTAATTAAATTTGACCCCAAAAATTAAATGCGAAAGAAAAACATCCAATTTTATCCACTAAGATTAATATTTCGTTCTATTCACCTAAATGTGAAATTATGGCTTTTTAAGACGTTCACGGTATGGTTTTGGAGTAACTTTTTTTTTTCACTGTCACAAAAACAATGTCGATCTATCAGTTGTATTAAAATTTCAGTACCATATAGTAACTACATTATTCTATTTACCAGTCTAAACTCCAATTCACTCCAAGCTCCCCTGCCCCCCTCCCCAAATAGTTGCAGCAATGAAATGGTTAAGGGGTAATTTCCGCGATAGCTCACTTATAACTCATCTACCATTTTTTTTATCTCTATTTGGTTTGACATAGAATATTGTATTGGTAGAAAAATAAATTTATCACGTGGACTAACGATATGCTGACACCTGGCATAAGAATCAAACGATAAAGAAGAGTGAAGATTGGAGGAAATGTCACGCCCCAAAAATCGAGGAGCGCGACCGGCGCTCAACCGAGTAAATCCGACTGAACAAGCCTGTTAGGTTTCATTCTACCCAAACTAATTCATGAATAAATAGGAGATGGACTCCACTAATCATACTTTGTAAATATTTCATTAATAACTTTCATTTTATTTCCATTAGCAACTTAATTCATAATTATCAAAATATTACAAATTTTATAAATCTTTGCCAAATATCAAGATTTCTAACTCAATTCCCCATTATCAAACACCACCCACAACCTGTCTACAGAGCCTCTAAATACAACTAAAGAGTAATATGGAAATGTCGGCAACAAGGCTTCAGCTATATCTCAAAATACAAAGTACATGATAAACAATTGATACAGGACCCCGAAATGAAGTGGGGCTCACCATGTCAGCTGAAAGGAAGATGCGTCACTAGCTGCGACCACCACTGCCTGCTATGGAACCACCTACATCCATTTAAAGACGTAGCGCCCCCGGCAAAAGGGACGTTAGTGCCATCGAATAGCACTAGTATGTATAACTAAACACCATCTCATTAGAAAGAACAACCATACAAGAACAAAGAAATCATAAGAATTCAACAAAAGCTTTAAACAATTACCGCATCATCAAATAAAAGGAATCACATAGCTTTCACATAATTTTCATAGCTTTAGTTTGGGGCATTTAATACTGTTCATCATTATTCACAATACCACCGCTTTCTTGAGCGGAGTCCGATCACGACTCGATCAGCTAGGTTGCCTCATTTGAGACATGTACCTCAATCACAATCTCATTCTCACTTTTCGGAATTCAATATCATCACAATACCACCATGTTTGCGACATGACATCCGATCACAGCCCGATCGGCTAGGCCGCCTTACCAAGGCGTTGTTCCTTTCTCATTAATCATCTCATTTCAATCTTTATTTCACATATATCAATTCATAGGAACTTAGGGCCACAATTATCACATCATACTTGGCATTAGGCCACATTTCATAACTCACATTCCACATCACTTTCACTTTCAACATCAAACTTGCAATTTAAGATAATGGGCACATACAAGAGCAATTCAAGTTGTAAGCATAGAGAGGAATTCTCATGATTCGGCATAATAATCACAATTTAAACTTGACTTGAAATCTAGGCAATTTAGCACATAGTTCACATTCTTCATATATCCCCAATTTACCAAGAATAGCACATTGAACACATTGAGACACACCTTTTACATATATTCTTGCAACACCAAATCCTTTGAAATAATAAATACTACATAAATCAAATTCCGGACTTACAACATATGCGGGGACACCATGGAAGCTCAATTTCTAAGAAGAGGGTTTTTTAGCCATACATAACTTGTCTACGCTTTCCTTAAGTTTCTACAATCCACCAACACCTTTAGCAATAACAATCTAAAAGGAGAGAGCGAAATCAATTAATAATTTAGAAGGATTTCCCATGGTATAACTCTTTTAGGAATTTCATCAAATACCTAATCATGTAAAATAGACTATAAGGTTCTACAATGGAAATTCCTTCTTCCCTCATCCAATTTCATCAAGAACTACCCAAAATAGTTTATTAATCCCACATACTATAGCTTAGTGTCACATGCATGGCCTATTTCTAACCCCATAATATATTTTTGAACTCATAATCTCATATATGAAATATTAGAAGTAAGACTTACCCGGAAGATAGTGAGCTAGAGATTAGCATGCTTGATTCTTGAGGGTTTGTGCAAGATTGATGATTAGGAGGCTAGGTTCCCTTTTTCTCTCTCTAAAATGCTCTCACCTCTCTCTAAATTTAGTGTAAAATGGTCCTAAATGAAGCCCCAAAGCTTATTTATCAAAGTGGGTTCGGATATGAAAATTTCCAAAAATGACTCTCGAAGTCAAATATGTGGTGAAATTATGCTATAGCATAATCGAAATGTGGGCAACATTCTTGCAGCATAATCATTATACGATAGCATAATCGATTATGCTACAGCATAATCAACATGCGACAGCATAACATTTTGCCCGACACTGCTTCATTATGCGACGCATATGCAGTCTGCATAATCGTTTTGCGATCGCAAAATTTGTCGCAAATCCAACCTTTGGTAATTTGATCATAACTTTGTGTAGGAATGTCCAAATGGCGAACGGTTTGAAGCGTTAGAAACTAGACTCGAAGGCCTTTCATTTGATAGGTTTTTCACCACATAATATGCTCGTCCAAAGTGTGGACTTGTGCGAACTCATTTGGAATTTTAGCCTAGTATGAAATTTTCCAATTTGACTTAGACTTAGGCCTCCCATTAAACCCCACATTACACATTATAAGACTTATACACTTATTTACCAAATCCAATTGATGACCATCATGTTAATATCACATAAAATATTATAATTAGCCCACCTGACACCACGAAATCCTAAATTACTTGGCGAAATTTTCGGGGCCTTACAGGAAGCATGGGTAAAACACCCACGGGATCTCGCCTACAAGGATACTGTACCTAATAGCTGGAAAAGAAGAGATATGTGCGGTATGGATAATTAAAGACCACGAGGAAGGAAGGTTGATTAATAGCCGCGAATATGGAAAGAAATCGACATAATCCCTGATTATGCACGATTAGCTGCTATTACCATAATCGATACAAAGTACTCATATAATGGGTAATCAATGTAATAAATATTAGTAAAGTGCAAGAATTAAGTAGGGGAAAACAGTTATAGATTGTACTCTTAATATAAACTCCCTTACCATTCCTTGTACACTCATGAAGAAATTCATGAAATTATATTATCAATCACTTACAACTTGTTTGGATTATTGTTACATGTCGTTTCATAATGTATCGTATTGTATCATACCATATTATATTATATTGTTTGATGAATACAATAGTTGTATAGATTGTATCGTTTGACGTTATTTCATGATGTCACGTACTAACAATATGAAGAATAAAATTGCAACATTACTTAGAAAAAATAGGATACACAATAAAGATTTTATATAAAAAAGTAAGATAAATAATGAAGGGCAAGATGAGAGAAAAAAGCAAGAAAATGACGCAAGCGTACCAAATTCGTCGTTTCATAAAGTGACACTTTTTGTCGTTACGTAACATTCCTCATTAACTTTGAACTTTGAACCATAAATTAATGGACGCATTTGATATTGATACCAATCTTTTACTTTCAAGTAATAGACTTCCCTTGAAGTTAAATTCATATTTTCTTCCCACTGTGTCAATCTAATGAAAACATGTCTGTCTCTTAAATAACCAACGTTACATTCAACCTTTCACGTTGAGAAGGAATTATTTTTCGTAGCTCTTGTAATTTAGGTCAACCGTATGAAAACTTGCCAACCACTTCATATTAAAGGCCTTCTATAATGTTCATACGATATACTTCAGCTTCTGTCCACTTGATGATAGGTTCTCCATGCAAAAATTGAACTGGCTTAACAGGAATAGGCGCGACTTAAGAACTAGGGTTTACGTGCATGACCGTATTTAATGAACTAGGTTTCAAAAGATTCAAGTAATCTAGGGGTTTAGTAGTGTTTGTGTCAGGATTGTTGGATGGTGTATTTGGCTGGGGAAGGTAGACTATCCATGGAGGATGGCTGGCCGCCGACCAAGTTGGCCATAAGGGGCTATCTTCAGAGATCGCCTCTCAATCGCCAAAATCACCAAAGGAGAGCTCTCTAGGGTTCGTTGCCCCTCTCCCAATATAAACAACCCAAGAACCTCAAAGTCACTAACTAGAGCTATTTTCTTCCATAAACCTTGTTTCAAACCATAAACATGTAGTTAAGTGTGTTGGTGCTAAATGAAGCATGAATAACTCTTTTTAGAGAATGACTTGATTAAGGCTTTTATTCATTACTACTACTATTATTATTACCTAAACACAAAATGGACTCATTCCCTTAAGGAAGTTGACACACCAACTATATCTGGGAAGAGTCACTCGGTTAACACAAAAGACTGGCATTAAGAATACCAAAGGCTTATTATCCATACTACTTAAGAAGAACATAAAAACTACTAACATAAAAAGAAACTACTAATATAAACAAATTCAGAGTAAATGAATAAAGAAGCTAATAAAAGTAACAACTACTAAAGATAGATAAAATAAAAATAAAACAAAATCATCCAATTATTACATTCTAATGTATCCAAATGTATCAAATAAGCTCCACCCCATCCCCCGAATAAAAATAAGCATTGTCCCTAATGCTTAACAAATCAGAGCAAAAGTAGAGACGCGAAGAAACTCCCTAAAGGTCCTTTGTCATCACTGTGTCCCCAACAACATCAGTCCTAGTTGGCTTAGCCAACTGAATATCATTGAGTCTAGGAGTGGATGGAGAAGTGAATAAAGTACGCACTGCGTCAGTAGTATCAGTTGCAAGGCTATCACGACCCAAACCAATGGGTCGTGATGGGCACCCCGTGCCTTACTCAACCGAGTACCAACATAACATATCTTTCATATTATCATAGGTAAATGAACCAGAAAGTCTTTCATAAGATAACTAGAATAAAGCATGAGGGAATACTCGACATAAGATGACCCAACATGATATACCGGCTTATACATATGACGTACGGGCCTATAAGGCCAACATGATACTTTATATACTCAAAATATAAGTTGACAAGGTCATACAAGTATCCATATATATGACATCTATCTACAAGCCTCTAAGAGTAGATAAATACCATAAAGGTCGGGATAGGGCCCCGCCATACCAATCAATACATGTCCAAATCATACTAACTAAATAAGAAACTCCGGAGCAAATGGAGCACACCAACACCTTCCGCTGAGCTGATAGCCTACTTGGAGGACTCTCAAACTGTCTATCGAGACCTATGGGCATACAACACAGCGTTCCCAGGCAAAAACGATGTCGAAACAAATAAAGCACCGAGTATGTAAGGCAGGAAAAGTCGTATACAATATACATGAAGGAAACATGGAGTAAAGGACTCAACCTGTAAGTCTGAGTAGCTCTGTGAATCATGAAATATTTATAATATCATACATATGTGTATAAATGTCATACCATGCATGGGTATATGCGTACATAACATCATCAAGCCTCTGAGGGCATCCCATCATATCATCTAGGCCAATGTGGGCAAACTCATCATCGTATACCAGCTGATAAATTGGTGGTGCATATATAACTCCATAACCTTTCCTCACACACGATATACATACACACACACACACATACACACACATATATATATATATAGCTATGGGTCAATGTGCATGTATAACTGAATGCAATGCATAAGAAGTGGGTTAATAAGATTTTTTGGTATGTCATAAGATCGTTACACCTTTGATTAATATCATGAAATAAACTTTATTAACTTACATATTTTCTGAGGCCCATGAACAGACGATAGAATAATAGGACATATGGGGAATCAAGAACATAGAAACTCCTAGTACTTTTAATAATAGAGTCATTTATGAAAGTTGCGTGTTTGCTCGTTTTGTGTGTATTATATGGATCATGCTAAAAGGAAAGAAGGGATAGCTTTAACATACCTGAACCGATTCTCTTGACAATCCCTCTAACATATGATAATCGTGACAAACCACGTAATGGCGAGATCGAAATAGAAAAAAATTCCTATGATATTCTTGAGAAAGATTGCAGCGTACTTCCTTAGAATCGCAAATCTCACATTGCTATAGTATTATGATGTTTCATATGAATTCATTTTTGAGACTACATCCGTTACTTAGCAACATACACCTCCCTGTTAATTATATAGGAAGGTCTCTTAAAATTATGGGTTGTGGGCCCCACTATTGTTATGACTTAGCCAATAATTTTCTTAAATATGCCACCTAGTCTCATGAACCAAGAGCCATTGCTTAGTCTTAGCAATTAAACCCCGTGTTGCCACGTTGTGGGTAATGTTTCCTCCAAACTTATCCACCAATTTCCAATTACATTGTTAATCTCCCAGCAAAAATCAATAATTAACCAATTATCCATATAAATAAGAATTATCTCAAATTACTTAAAATAATAATCACTTTTAACATACTTTATATACCTTACTATCATGGTCATGTGGTACCTTGTATGGCACTAGTCCGCCGTATTTTATCTCAAAATGTCAAATTTTGACGAAACTCATTTTCTTCAACTCGTTTACCCTCTGACCTTCATGGCTTAACTTATCACTTACTATAAATAGCATAATATTTATAACCTCAAAATAATCTTGTCCTTGAAATGATGTCAATTATCTTATGACAAATCCAACGTACAATACTACGGGGTGTAACATCGACATAATATTGTGAGGTGTAACAAAGGCATAGCTCCTCAGATTGGCTAGCAGGAGAATCCTGTGTAGATGGATCTAGGTCGGGCTAGGATGGGTCAATCAACATGTCAAATGGCAAATCTCTGGCTGAAGCTAGCCGAGGTCACCTCAGTCCAAAGCTTATCCACTAACTTCTTACTGGCCTAAGACTTCCTCATCTTCTTTACCTACTTGGTCAACCCCTCGATCATAACACAATGTTGTACTAATGTGTCCATAATCACCTTCTGGCTTTCCAAGATTTTGCTTGGCTTCTCATCAATGTCAGCGGGATCCTGGGGTGCATATGTAGATGACTGCCATGCAACAACATTGGAGATCTCAGACAACTTTAAAGTGGCTGCCTGCATTCAGTTGTTGAGAATCACCAATGTCTAGGAGACTTGCAGAGCAAAAAGTATGCTTGTAGGCATGGGCACCGGCCTCAAAGCTGAAGTAGGAACTACCACCAGAGCTATAGAAGGAACTGTAGAGGGAGTTGAAGATAGTGGCTCGGGCATAGCAGCTGTCGTGCTGGTAGAAGGCTCAGTTGATGTGGATGAATATCAGATGGACCAGAAACTACCACTACCGGCTCATTGGTATGGCCAGGAGTAGAAGGCTGAGCACTCCTCTTTGGGTTCCTCGGATCCTGCAGCTTGTACCACTCAAATGACCCTCTTGGCTTAACCTTGGTGTCAAATGGCCTGGGCTCTACCTTAGTATTTGTCATAAACTTAGTAATGGTGCTAGGGTAAGGGTAAGAAGTGTTACTCTACTGTGCCACCAGAGAAATGTTAGCCGACATCTGGGCACCTATATTGATTGAGTACCCAGCCATGATAGATGCCACCAAAACAACTCGAGGAATAGGTAGATTGTTCTCATTCTGGCACAGATCAAGCATGCTACAAACAAAGGTTTGCTGCACCTTGGCCTCAAACTCAATGTGCTCCGGAGAATAGGTACCCTAGCAGCAATCCAAGGAGGGCAGGTCCCGGTGCTAAAATCTCTGCAAGCCATGACTTGGCCTCTTTTTCCAGAGCCAACTTCTCTAAGTACTCTCGGCTCCATATCCTCAAATACCAAGTATGCGTTCAGAGTGTGTTGATCAAATTTCACATTTAAGTTGTGCACTTTGGTGACCTTTGTTCCTTTGAGAATATGCACAGTGTTTGCATAAGACACTCGGACAAGGTTCTTCTTGACATCCACTAGCTTCTCCATAAATAGCATCCACACTTTTCTCTTGGTAAACGGCAGGATTGTACTTGTCAAGATCTTTCAATAAGAATTGTCACTCATGAGTCAAAGACCTGATCAACCACTATATCCAGAAATTTGAGAATGCCCGGCGCCTCACAAATCTATCCTCCCAAACCCCCTTCTTCTTTGTTCTTGCTGCACTTGCCTGTGTACCTGTTCCCTTCTCCTATCATTAGGGGACTCAGAATCAGACCCCATAGCAGCTGCCTCAGACTCCTGGCTGGAACTTTTCAAACCTTGAGAAGTGCTGTGAGATGTAGAAGGCACATCCAGAGGCTCATATCGCCCCTCTGGCCTAGATTTCTCCCTAGTGAGCTCCTCTAGAATAGACATAGAGTTTCCCTCGGAGGCTTCCCTAGACGAGGCATATGAGCTAGATTCGGAGAGGTCTCTAACTCTCACTTGGTATGCTGTTGCTTTCTTAGATATGGTTTTCTGCACACTTGGGGGCAAGACACCTCTGCCTCGACCCCTTAAAGCTTCTCCTCTTCCTTTTGTAAATTCACCTTGTCCTATGATTACCATTTTCTGTATTAACACAAAGAAAATTGTCAGTTGAAAATCATGATTCAACACAGTTAAGACTCATGTAGGTGAGTGAAAGCAACATAAAAGTAGTGGGGTTACAATTGACCAAACATACTGCAAAAATGGGTGAAGTGCAGCCCGCGGAGTGGAAGTGCGGATCACACAATTTCAAGTGTAACCGCACTTTTACACAGATTTGCAAGGGCCTCAGATGCCTCTTCTCTGATAGACAGTGTGGAGGTCATGTGTGGCCACAAAATTCATCTGCAATCCGCACAATTTAAAGTACGGGCCGCACTTTAGAGACTTAGAGGGCAAGCCTCTAATAGACAATGCGGACCAAAGTGCAACCTCTTTAGAAATTCTGCGGTCCGCACAATTAAAGTATGGTCGCAGAAATACCACCCAACAACTAATTGCCTTACTTAGTAATCTGTAGACCACACAAATCCAAGTGCGGCCGCACAATTCAAGAATAAACGAGCAGGTTTACGTTTTACCTAGGTTTTGAAAAAACTTATTCAGATATACTTGGAAACATGGTACACACATCGAAATCAGTTAACCCACCCCATTCAACCAGGTTTAACAATTACCCATTACAAAATTACCCCACATGGATACAAATAGAATATAATAACAGATTGCCTAAAAAGATGCTAAAAAGGAAAAAAATAAATTCAAAAATTAAAATGAAACAAAATCAACATGAAAGGAAGTATACCAGATGATATAAATGTGCAAAGATCCTGTGAGTGCAAATGGGTGTTTGTGTTTGAAAATGCTAGATTCTCAGGTAGACTCTAAGAGTAAAAGTACTTTCTCAAAAGTGTGAAAAGTGTAAAATGAGGTCTAAACTTCTATTTATGCTCAGAGGATTTGAGTGGGTAAAGAGTCGAGTGTGGCTGCACAATTTCAAGTGTTGTCCACACTCTTCTATCTGGCCTTTAGTGGTCTTCTACTCATATGCAGTCTGCACAATTTCAAGTACAGCAGCACAATTCTCCCTGAGGTCGCACATTTACCCCGCACTAACTGGGAAAAAGTGGGAAAATGTTTAGAGACCCTGTCATTTGAAATCTAAATTAGCTCCAGGATGTGCATTCCGTAGATGAAATATGCGGCTGCTCAAGGTCTTCTACGGTGGCAATATTTTTTTGCGGCCTCACAAAGGAAAAGTGTGGTCCGCATTTTTGCTTCAATTACAAACCTTGTCTCCTATTCTTCCATCTAACACTCAAACCTGCAGCATCAAGTTAAAAACAACAAAGAACATATAACTACAAAAGAAAAAGGAAAAGAACTTGGGTTGCCTCCCAAGAAGCACATTATTTAACGTAATGGCACGATGCAATGTCATAGCATCCTCAAGTGAAGTAAATAACCACCACCACATGGCTCTCTCCAACTTTTTGCAGGTAGTGCTTCACCCGATGACCATTGACTCGGAATATTTCATTGTTCTTGTTCTTCAAGTCCAATGCGCTGAAGGGCGTCACACGAGCAATTTCAAACGGACCACTCCACTTGGACTTAAGCTTCCCGGGAAACATCCTCAACCGTGAGTTAAACAACAATACAAGATCACTGGCCTTGAACTCTTTGTTCCAAATTTACTTGTCATGAAGATATTTCATCTTTCTTTGTACAAGGACGAACACTCATACGCATGGTACCAAAACTCATCCAATTCACTCAAGTGTGCAACCTGCAAGTTAGCGGCTACATCCCAATCAATATTCAATTTCTTCAAGGCCCACATTGCCTTATGCTCTAATTTCACCGGAATATTACAAGCTTTCCAGAACACTAATCAGTATGGAGACATTTTGATATGTGTTTTGTAAGCCATCCTATAAGCCCATAATACATCATCAAGCTTCTTGGACCAATCTGTCCGATTTGCATTCACCGTTTTAGACATGATATTCTTTATCTCCCAATTGGAGACTTCCACTTGACCACTAGCTTGTGGATGATAGGGAGTCGTGACTTTGTGAGTAACACCATACTTTCTAAGTAGAGTGTCGAAAGCCTTGTTGCAAAAATATGACCCACATCGCTTATTATTGCACGTGGAGTACCAAACCTTGTAAAAATATTCTTGTTCAAGAAAGACACTATACTTCTAGCCTCATTACTGGGTAAGGCGACGGCCTCAACCCATTTAGACACGTAATCCACTGCGACCAAAATGTAAGTGTTTCCACAAAAACTCATAAAAGGGCCCACAAAGTGAATTCCCCAAACATAATAAATATCAATCTCCGAGATAGTTGTGAGAGGCATCTCATTTTTCTTTGAAATTCCACCGTTCTGTTGACATTCATCATATCTTTTCACTAAGTCATTTGCATCATTGCAAAGAGTAGGAAAATAGAAACCATAGCTTAGAACTTTGGCTTTCGTTCTTACTCCACCATGATGACCACCATATGGCGAAGAATGACAAGCTCCAAGAATATCACCTTGATCTTCTTTCGGTGCACACCTTATAATCACCCCATCCGTACAAATCCGGAAAAGGTATGGCTCATCCCAATAGTAGTCTTGACAATCTCTTTTGAGCTTCTTTTTTTTTTTTGGTTTAAAGAGAACTCATCCGAAATGATACTACTCACAAGAAAATTACCCAAGTATACAAACAACGGTACCACTTTCATTGATAGTGCCAAAAGTTTCTCATCGCGGAACGAGTCATTGATTTCAAGGGCATCATGTGTCCTTCCCTCCTCCTCTAAATGAGACAAGTGGTCTGCCACTTGGTTTCACTACCTTTCTTATCTTGAATGTCAATATCAAATTCTTGCAACAAGAGCACTCATCTCATTAGCCGATCTTTAGATTCTTTTTTTGCTTATAAGATAGCGAAGCACCATATGATCCAAGTGGACAATAACTTTGGCACCCATCAAGTATGGGCAGAACTTCTCAATTGCAAACACAATAGCAAGGAGATCTTTATTCGTAATGGTATACTTGACTTGGGAACTATTCATGGTATTACTAGCATAGTACACTGGATGAAAAACCTTGTTGATATGTTGCCCCCAAAACAGCCCCAACCGCTACATCACTTGCATCACACATGAGCTCAAATGGCAAACTCCATTTTGGAGTGGTAATGATAGGAGTAGTTGTCAACGTGAGCTTCAATTGTTCGAAAGATCTCATACAATCATAATTGAAATGAGAAGGAGCTTACACAATAGGTTCACCACTTTAGAGAAATTTTTGATAAAGCACCAGTAGAAACCCGCATAACCTAAGAAACTCTACTCACCCTTCATCGAAGTTGGGGGTGGAAGCTTAGAAATTACCTTAATCTTTGCCTTGTCAACTTCAGTTCCATTCTTTTAGATCTTATGGCCAAGGATAATGCCTTCCTCAACCATGAAATGACATTTCTCCCAATTGATCACTAAGTTAGTCTCTTCACATCTAGCCAACACTTTGTCCAAATTTGCAAGACAATCATCAAAATAATCCCCACCTACTGAAAATTCATCCATGAATACTTCAAGGTAGTCCTCCACCATGTCTGTGAAAATAGCCATCATACACTATTAAAACATCGCCAGTGCATTGCACATACCAAAAGGCATCCTCTTGAAAGCAAAAGTACCATAAGGACATGTAAAGGTTGTTTTCTCTTGATCTTCAGGAGCAATAAGAATTTGATTGTAGTCCAAGTACCCATCAAGAAAATATTAGAAAGCACGATCGGCCAATCTATCGAGCATTTGGTCCATAAAAGGAAGTGGAAAGTTGTCCTTCCTTGTGACTTTGTTGAGCTTACGATAATCCATACAAACTCTCCAACCGGCCACCGTTCTTGTAGGAATCAACTCATTATTCTCATTAATAACAACCGATATTCCCCCTTCTTTGGGACACATTGAAGCGGAGAGGTCCATGAACTATCGGAGATGGGGTAGACAACCCCGACATCCAATCACTTGATAATCTCTTTCTTGACCACTCCTTGCATAGCCTCATTGAGTTTTCTTTGATGTTCAATGAACATTTTTGCACCGTACTCCAACTTGATCTTATTCATGTAAAATGCGGGGCTGATACCCTAAATATCTGCCAAAGTCTACCCAATAGCCTTCTTCCTCTTTTGTAATACCGCCAATGTGGAATCAACCTGCACCTTGGTCAAACAAGAGAGAAAAATAATTGGTAAAGTGAACAAGGACCAAGAAATTCATACCGAAGATGTGGCGGAAATGGTTTCAACTCCAAAGTAGGTGGCTCTTCAATATAAGGCTTTGTAGGATAAGTCTTCCTATTCTCAAGATCCAAAGACAATTTCCGGGGTGCATTGTTGTAAGACCCCATTCCTGCAAAGAGTTCACAGATTCCATAAAATCATCCATCTTATCATCATCAAAGTTGAGAAAAATGGCTTCTAACATATCACCAACATTGATTGTAGCACTTGTATCATCAACAATAACATTGGTCTCCAAATCCACAAAAGAACACACCTCATTGCTATTTGGTTGCTGCATAAATTTGCACACATGGAATACCACCTTTTCATCACCAAACTGGAAAGATGAGTTATCCAGCTTCCACATCACACAAAGCCTTACCCATAGCAAGGAAATGTCTCCCGAGAAAAATAGGCACTTCATAATAAAGTTTACAATCTATAATAACAAAGTCTGCCGAAAAATGAACTTATCAACCCGGACCAAAACATCCTCAATCACTATCAATGGCCTCTTCATGGTACGATAGGCCATTTACAACCTTATAGATATGGGTGTTGGTTTTCCAATTTCCAAAGTGTTAAACACTGAGTAGGCATCAAATTGATACTCGCCCCAAGATCACAAAGAGCTTTAGCAAAATCGGCACTCCCAATAGTACAAGCAATCGTGAAAGCACCAGGATCCTCCAACTTATGAGTCATGGAATGAACAATTACACTCACTTGATGAGTGACTTTGATAGTTTCAAAGTTCATCGACCTCTTCTTGGTCACAAGATCTTTCATAAACCTGGCATAACTGGGCATTTGCTCCAAAGCTTCTACCAATGACACATTAATAGAGAGACTTTTCATCATTTGAATGAACTTTTTGAAATGATTCTCACCATTTTGCTTGGAAAGTATTTGAGGGTATAGAGGTGGAGGCATAGGCAATGGTGCCTTAGCCTTTTGCACTACCGGCTCTAGTATATCAATGATGTGCTCCCTAGAAGGGTTCACCTCCTCTTGGGTCCCCTCCATAGTATTATCAATGTCAATCCGATCCTTATTACTTGTTTGAACGTCATTGTTTTGAGTTTCCTCTTATTGTATCACTTGGTCATCATCCACAAGTCGCCTTTAATTTGAGGTGTGTGCATTTTTGCCTCTTCTACGTCTTGTGATAAATGCTAATGCCCCGTGTTATTACCACCCTTGAGGTTTACCACCATATCACTTTGTAGTGCATCCTTAGGATGAGTATTAAGAGTTCAAAATTATGGATTGATTTGGTATGTGAGGCAAGTTAGGCATCCGAATCGACATTCTTCTCCATCATTTTCTTGAACATGTTCTCAATACGGCCCATCTCATTGTTTGAAGAACTTGAACCATGGGAAGGATAAGGAGGTGGATTGCTAGGTTGTTGGTGCATTGGGGGCCTTTGATAACCTCTATTTGCTTGATTGTTATTATTTCCCCAATCACCTTGATCGTTACCTCCCCAATTTCCTTGATAGTTTCCACTCCAATTTCCTTGGTTGTTGTTGTTGTACCAATTCCCTTAATTGTTAGAACTCCAATGCCTTGGTTATTTTGTGGTTGTCGCACCCCTTTTTCTCGTGAAATCGGGCTTCGACATGTGACAACTCTTTTAAGGAGGTATTAAAAGAGGAGAGTCACAACCTAACAATATTTAAGGTGCGTTAGCGAACCTATTTGCAGATAACTCTATTTGACTAGTCAACTTCACCAAAGATTGGGTAAGGGCTTAAATTACCTCAAAGAGAAAGTATTAGGTATTCTTCGAGGTCCACGACTATGGGTCCCGAACAAACTTAAATTATATGGATTAGTCTATATAATCAAATAAACAAAAAAAGATCACAAAATTTGAGAATTTCATTATAAAAAGATTTTGAACAAAGAGGTACAACTATTTTTGATTCTAGTAGGAAAATAAAGAAAATGGGAGGGGGGAGGTCCTAAGTTTTTTAGCCTAAAGGATCACCCCGTGCAACATAAATAATATTTCGTAACTCCCATGTGATGGGGTGTTACTCATATTATCAAAGACTAGGCGACAAGCAAAACATGTAGGACTTCACATAAAGATAGCTAAGGGACCAAGTTATCCTCCACATATAAACAAACAAATTCGCGCAGGCAATTTAAGCAGTACATAGTTTCAGAATTGAGACTTAGAGTCCTATATGCATGGATTCTAGGAGATTTTGAATTCCAACATCGTATATGCGGTGCTGCTGCTCTAAATTGACTTATTTACAGATTATAGGTATTAAAAAACCTAAAGACATGATTTCTAAGTTGTTTGCACAATGGGCAATGAAAGTTATTAAAAACTTGGAATTATCAGCGTTTGATTCTATAGGCATGCTTTTTAGGTGAATAATAGTATCCTATAGGCAAGATTTCTAATGGTTGGTACTTGAATTCGCTTTTATTGTACTTATTCTTATGGACATGCTATCCAGGTGGCAGTATGAAAAAATAATAGAAGTAACCGATTAATTAATTAATTAAGACCCTATAGTCATGGTACCTAGAGGAATATTAACAAACATATGTATTATTACAACCATATAGGCATGCTATCTAATAATCAGACAGAAGTAGACATGAGAGAAGGTAAAATACTTAGTCAAACAATCATGCTTTTGAATAATGTACAGGTATTAGGCAAGTTAAGTGAAATGTGTAATTTCCTATAGACATGGTTTCTATTTTGACAAAGCATACATTATACATTCTATAGGAATGCTTTCTAGTGAATAACTAAGGTGATTTGAAACTAGTCATGCAGAGTGCTCATTTCCTATAGACATGCTGTCTATTAACACGCAACAATAGACATAACATCTGAATTCGTGATTAATAGTAAACAATTAGTGTGCATGTGATTCTCCTAATATCATGATTTCTACAGTGTTCATGTGATCGAACAATACATATAGCAAACACATTGTCAAGTCCTATAGGCATGTTTTCTACCCACGACATGTAGATATAGAATTCTACCCATTCCCTTTTCACTAACACCCCAATTGTTCATACAAAGGTTATTACAAGCCCAATATTGAGTAAAAAATACAAATGTTACATAATAATGAGAATAAGCCTACAACATGCCTAAATAAAAATACCCAGCGTTGCCTGGGCCTTCAATAACTTTTACATAGCATACCCAGGACTTCAATAATGAGCCACTTTCAATACAACTCAGGGATCCATAGATGAGTCCAGAACCAAATTACCCAAACAAAGCACCAAGTGTTGCACCATTTAAATCAGCCAATTCAGGTACACAACACATAATAGGGGAAGTAGAGTGAATAGGAACAATTTGAGATTGAGGGAGAGACTAAGGACCAAGCCCTAGTATGTCATAGTTCACAAGGGTCTTAATTGGACCCCGAGTAGTGCTCACACTAGGGAGGCCAACAATAGAACCTAGGTAGCCTTGGCTTTCAGCCGGCTAAGAATGAGGAGTTCAGAATAGCATAAGTTGCACATGATGAGAGTGGACAGAAGTTAGGGGATACGTTTATATCCTAAAGTAGACATAGCCAAACTGAGCATACAGCGTAACTAATCAAATAGGCCAGTAGGTTCAGCAAGATAGCAAAGTAACACATAGATAGCCTCACATTGAATGAAATTGGGGAAGAAACAGGCTTGCAAGGTATACATAAATTATCATTCATGACACTAAACTAAGCGAGGCTAAGAGGTTAAGATTAAGCTAAGCATGCATCCTAAGGTCATGCTAATTAGAATTTAGGCATGATGGGGACACACATTGTAATAAACACTAGGAGAAACAGGGTATCAAGTGAAAAATGTCTAGACTAGAAACATAGTAGCATAGAAGCAAGATCATAGTTGATAGAAAATGGTTTTAACATGTTTACCTTGAAAATGGTAATTACAATTAGATTTAATTTTGTGATTCTAAAAATACGTGATTTGTTTTAATGCTAGTTGTTAGGCAATAGATGCTAAGTGTGAGCTAGGAAAGTAGAGTAAGAGTAAGAGTAAGAGTAAGTATTGTTATTCAAACCGAACAGCGGCAAATCGGGGAAGAAACAGGCTTGCAAGGTATACATAGATTATCATTCATGACACTAAACTAAGCGAGGCCTAAGAGGTTCAGATTAAGCTAAGCATGCATCCTAGGGTCATGCTACTTAGTATTTAGGCATGATGGGGACACACATTGTAATAAACACTAGGAGAAATAGGGTATCAAGTGAACAATGTCTAGACTGGAAACATAGTAGCATAGAAGCAAGATCATAGTTGATAGAAAATGGTTTTAACATGTTTATCTTGAAAATGCTAATTACAATTAGATTTAATTTTGTAATTCTAAAAATACGTGATTTGTTTTAATGCTAGTTGTTAGGCAATAGATGCTAAGTGTGAGCTAGGAAAGTAAAGCAAGAGTAAGAGTAAGAGTTCTTATTAAAACCGAACGGTGGCAAATCGGGGAAGAAACAGGCTTGCAAGGTATACATAGATTATCATTCATGACACTAAACTAAACGAGGCCTAAGAGGTTCAGATTAAGTTAAGCATGTATCCTAGGGTCATGCTAATTAGTATTTAGACATGATGGGGACACACATTGTAATAAACACTAGGAGAAACAGGGTATCAAGTGAACAATGTCTAGACTGGAAACATAGTAGCATAGAAGCAAGATCATAGTTGATAGAAAATGGTTTTAACATGTTTACCTTGAAAATGGTAATTACAATTAGATTTAATTTTGTAATTCTAAAAATATGTGATTTGTTTTAATGCTAGTTTTTAGGCAATAGATGCTAAGTGTGAGCTAGGAAAGTAAAGTAAGAGTAAGTGTTGTTATTCAAACCGAACGGAGGCAAATCGGGGACTCGGACTAGCCTAAGCTAGGCCTTAAGGTTGAGCTAATGAGCTCGATTGGAGATGATCGATGGAGTACTAACAGTTTCAAGGGCCTCAATAAGTGCTATTTATGATCAATAATGAATAATAAATGAGGAACAATCAATGAAACACAATAAATGTAAGAAGTAAATCAAAGGAAAAGCGATGGAGAATGTTTAAGTTAGATAGCAGAGAATGTTCTTGTTCTTGTATTGAATATCATATCCCCTTACAAAATGACAAGCGTCCCCTTTATATAGGAGGGGGAATCCCAACATAGTAATCCCTTTGTTTCTCGATTGGTTAATATAATATTCCTTGAAATTCTTTGTCATCCCTCAGACCAAGTCTGGATTGATCTAGTACAAAATCAGGTTGACGGGACCTATGAGTTTGAGTTGAGTGAGAGCAGGGTCTCAATTTTCTTTGCAATAAAGCTTAGCCTTTTTAGGCCTCGCTAGTCCTCGAGTAAGAGTTTACTTGATCATCTAAAAACAAAAATAGCCCTTAGGCCTTTACAAATAGTCCCCGAGTGAGAGTTTGCTTGAACTTCAGGTGGCCTCCAGTTGAGCGAAAATTTGCTTTGAACTTAAGATGAAGATAGCCCTAAGGCGTTATAGATAGTCCCTGATCGAGGATGAACTCGAACTCGGGTGGCCTTTGGGCTTAATAGTCGAGCGGGCATTTGTTCCAACTCAAAATAAAGATAGCCCTGAGGCTTTATGAATAGTCCCTGAGTGAGAACTAGCTCAAAATCAGGTAGCTTTAGGGCTTAGTAATCGAGCGAGCATTTTCTCGAACTCGAAATAAAGATGGCCTCGAGGCTTTATGAATAGTCCCCAAGTAAGAACTGGCTCGAACTCGAGTAACCCGTGGGCTAAATAATCGATTGAGAGTTCGCTCGAACTTCGGATGAAGATAGCCTTGAGTCTTTATAAATAGTCCCCGAGTGAGAACTGGCTCGAACTCAGGTAGATCGTGGGCTAAATAATCGAGTGATTGACTATTTGCTCTATAGCCGAACAATCGCCGCTTGCTCTTTATATGTATTTGCTTTCTTCTTATTTGAGGACTTTGCTATTTTGATCAACTATTCTTCTTGTAGAGCTTTTCCTTCTTGCGTCAGTTCTTTCACCATTTTAATTCAAGGCTTTTCGCCTAAGTTTTCATTTCTCTTTTCTTTTTTCACCATAGTTATGGATGCCATCCCAAATCCGTTCACCAAGAAGAGGAGAGTTCTACCTCTGCTTCTCGCTTGGTCGGTGGTACACCGCTAGCATCCGGTGAGCTAACCTCGATGTGCCTTGTCTTGAGGAGG
The DNA here is from genome assembly GCF_000393655.2 of Nicotiana sylvestris. Taxonomy (NCBI): domain Eukaryota; kingdom Viridiplantae; phylum Streptophyta; class Magnoliopsida; order Solanales; family Solanaceae; genus Nicotiana; species Nicotiana sylvestris. The sequence goes on along the minus strand of NC_091062.1, from coordinate 82,722,040 downwards.
GACTTCACATTAGAGAGACCTCCCAATGTTCAGGGCCATTGGGGGCATGCATCGAGGTTCATCTCGTCAATAAGAGAGGAACACCTTGAGGCAGTTAGAAGAGATGGCGAGTGGGGAGAAAAGGCGGTAATGCAGGTACCTTCCCCCAAAGAGAGCATCATGGATCATGTAGAGGGTTTTTTGAACGTATACACGTATCCCTTTACATTGGGTCCTCTCGATGGAGTCGTGCTCGAATTTTGTAGAAGATATTGGGTTACCCTGGCACAAGTTCACCCCTCATTCTGGAGGATAGTATTGATGATAAGGTTCTTTATAGATAAGATTGGCTCGAGTTCACCCTCAGCCATCTTATTAGATTGTACCGGCCCTTGCATTACCAAGGTCTAATCACTCTACGATATCAATCCACCTGGCCTTTTATTGTCAGTAATGAAGAAGACGGGGACCGAGGGTGGATGAGTCGATTTGTCCGAGTGCGGACTGTTGAGATTATCCCCGCAGAGTTCCTATCGTTTCCTGAGAAATTGAATTTCACACGTAAGTGGTACACTTGTGTTTTTATCATTTTTGTTCATGGTGGAGGCAGACTCCGTAAAGATGTTCTTTTTTTCTTTTCTACAGCAATCCCGTAGCTGCCATACGAGGTCCTCGACCTGGCGGATTGGACTCAAAAACTGGAAGCTTGCTCGACTTACGATGAGCGTAAGTGGCGAGATCTATCCAAGGGTAGATGGGAGGCGAAATACCACGGTACATGCTATGTGGTTTATTTTCTTTGAAAGGTACTTTCTTTTATGTGTATTAACCCCGCCACCACAGGTCATTGGAGAATTTTCTGAGATGAGACCGTGCCCCCTCAGAGAGGAGGAAGGATCATCGGCTTCAGGGCCGAGGAATGATAACAAACGGAAGGAATCCTCGAAGGACGAGGGTACTCATAGCGAGGCAAGTCCTGCTCGGAGGCTCAAAGAAGATGTATTAGTTGAGCCTGCAACACCTGAGACTTCTAGCCGTGGGGGAGTGGTTCCTCCTTTGCCGCCGTCTTCTTTTGTCGTCGAAGGTACTTTGAGGGATAGAGATTTTCTACTGCTGTCTTCTTCTCCCATCGAAGGTACTTCGAGGGATACAGGTTTTGTGCAGTCATCTTATTCTCTTGTCGAAGGTACTTCGAGGTATGTTCGAGGCCAAGAGCTTCCTAAAACAAGAGGGGTCTCGAGCTATCATATCCCCACCGAGAACGGTACAACTAGGGCCGATGAGACCAGGCCAATAGATGGACGCTCAACTTTTGAGGAGGCTCAGCGGCTCTGTTATGTGGCGAGTTTTGGTTTGACTTTGTTGGTTTTTTAGTTTTGCATTCTCATTCTCTCACTGATCTTCTTTTTTATAGGCCTTTGACAAGCTCAAGTCCGAGTTGCTCCACCGTGAAGCCAGGGTGCAAAAAGCCTTGGATGGGGAGAAATCCCTCAGGCTTCTTTGTGATAAAAAGGTAAAAGAGTTGAGGCACCTTTGATACGAGATGAACCGAAACCAGAACTACAAAGGCTGCCTCAAGAGGGATGCATGTTCCTCCTTCTATCCTTGGAGATTAATATTTTGATACTTCAGTTGCAGAGAAAGACTGAGGACCTAGAATGCCTTTAGGGCAAAGTTGGTCAGGCCAAATACGAGTGTAATGAGCTAAGGGCTCAGATAGATGGCCAAGTTGCGGCCAATAAGAATGCTTTGGCCAAAGCCTCTTCCCTCGAGGTTCAACTCCGGAATGCTCGTGAAAATAGCTCGGTCCAGACGAGCAGGATTATAAGGCTCGAGTCTTACCTTTTGAAGATGAAGGCCGAGGTCATGGACGCCCGGGCTGAAGCTGAAGAATTCAAGCTAAGGCTGATAAGAAAGTGGCCGTTTATTTAAAAGACATTGCTGATGCTCGAGCTAATATAAGAGGGGCTTCCGATCGGGAGAGCAGAAGTAATGAATATGACCGGTGCAAATCCCAGAGGGAAACCCTCAAGGAGATCCACTCTAGGGGCTTCGATCTCTCGGAAGAGATAGAGCAGGACAAGGCGGATGAACACAATGCCAAGTTCCTCATATCCAATGCCGAAGATAATGAGGGAGAGGCCGATGGGGCCGCAGTCCCCTCAAATAAACTCCACCCCCTCGGAATAAAAATAAGTTGTCCCCAATGCTTAACAAAATAAGAGTAAGGGAAGGGTAAAAGTGAAGAAGACTCCCTATATAGCCTTGGACAATGCTCTTAGAGAACATTGCAAATGAAGCCTTGTATTATTTCACATATACACATAAAAAGGAACCTTTCGGTTTTCCCCTTTCATGTCTTTCTTTTGTTTTGAATTTTTATGTTTGTCAATGCTTAGCCAGATGAACTAGACTTCGAGGTAAAACCCTTTGATTCACAAATCGGCCCTGAGGCTCGTTGGGCTGGCCTGTAGGCTCTTACGCATTTGCTCTTAAGCATTTTTTAGTTAATCGTTTTGGGCTTAGTCTTCAAGTCGGGTTTCGAATCAAGCTCATCGACCCTTAAGTTTTTGAATTTTAAGCTAGCTTCTAGGCTCTTACGCATTGGGTCGGTATGACCTCTAATATAGGCTGACACTTAGGCTCTTATGCGTTGGGTTGGTAAGACCTCTAATATAGGCTAGTGCTTAGGCTCTTACGCATTGGGTCGGTACAACCTCTAATATAGGCTGGCGCTTAAGCTCTTACGCATTGGGTCAGTACGACCTCTAATATGACTTTATTTTTCCCTTGTTAAAGACTTTTTGAAATTTTTGTGTTCGTCCAACTCTTCGATGGTTCGATAAGAACCTCAATTATGAGCTGTTATGTAATGATAAACGAGCACCTGGGGGGGGGGTTCGCTCGATGGCTGAATTGTCTCGAAGCCTTTTTATTGTTTGAAGTTGATATGATCGAAGTTCTTTTGCTTATGTTGAGGGTAGCCTGATTAACCAGTTCTTTTGAAGTATTTTTGAAGTAATTGAAGGCCTGTGATTTTATGGCGATGGTCGGGTGTCCCCGAGTCGCATTAGTTTGGCTGGAGCCTTATGACCGTGGTCATTGTGTTTGGCCATAGCCTTTTAGTCCCCCAATGAGGTAGCCTCGACGTTTATATCGAGGGTATGCCTTTTCAGGGGTCTTACAAGTTCGAATATATAGCCTTGACTTTTAAGATCGGGATTATGCCCTTTGTAAGGTCTTATAAATTTGAATATGCCTTACTTGAGGTCTTACAGATTTTTTGGTTACTTGGCACATGTATAATTCATACCTTGCTTGAGGTCTTACAGATTTGGTATTGCTTTATGGAGGTCTTACATTCTCTAGTATTGCCACATAGAGGCTTTTGGGCTCGAGGTTGCCCGCTTGGGGTCTTATGGCCTCAAGTTTTTGATAGCTCGATGGGTGACAGTCGATGACAGCCCCTGAGATATCGAAAGTTTTTGGCTCTGGAGCCGTTCTTTGAAAACATGATGTTGCCTCATTGAGGGCTTATGAACTCGAAGTTTCCGGCTCAGAGGTCTTACGGCTTTGATTTCTTGATGTCGGTTCTCGAGTGCTCGGGAAATCTCTTGCCCTGGGACCTTTTTTTTGTGAAAATAGCGAACCTCTTTGAAGCGCGAAGTGTTTTGATGGTAAAAAATGCTTCTTTTACAAGTATACATGTTTTGTCAACGAGGGTTCGATTATTCTATGCGGACACGGTTCATTTGACCGTTTGGCCCAATTCATCATTTTTCTATCGAGACCCTCTTTGGCTTATCTTGATTTCTCTAGGGAGGTGATCTCTCGGGGGATGCCCCCCAGTATTCGAGTTTGATTGAAGAGGAACCTTGAATACTTGTCAAGTTCTCCTTGGTTAGCATATAGATGTTGTCGCATTAAAAATCTTGCCGATAAAATCCTTATTGGGATAAAATCTGATCGAAGGAAAAGAGTGCAACACATGCTTTAAAACCCAAGGTTTTCAAGTTGGAAGGTGCTTCAATTTTTCTAGCCGGACACCTGTACACAGGTTAGTGTAATACGTAAATAAAAAGGGAGACGGATATACCTTAGTAGTGATGGTGTTTCGAGTCTCGATATGCTTCAATTTCTTGCTCCAGGGATGCGGTACGGTCCTTTGCTCATTCACTCGGGTGCAGTCGAAAATATAGCTTGTGATTGATATTTCGTTGTTTGCTTATCCTTTGGCTCCTTCGATGCTGAAAGTGTCAATGTCGGTGCCACATCGTGCACTACAAACATATCTCTTGTTGCATGCTTCTCCTCATATATGGTTTTTATTCCGTCCTTTGTAGGAAACTTCATCATTTGATGAAAGGTTGATGGTACTGCTCTCATGCAGTGTATCCATGGCCTTCTGAGCAAGGCATTGTATCTCATGTCTCATTTGATGACATGAAACTTGGCATTTTGGGTTATGCTGTCCACGTTGACCGGGAGGGTGATTTCCCTTTTTGTTGTCTCGCTCTCCATGTCGAATCCGTTGAGGACTCGAGAGGCGGGCATAGTTTGGTCGAGCAATCCGAGCTGCTCCACCACCCTCGACCTTATAATATTGGCCAAGCTACCTGGATCTACAAGTACACGTTTAATTTGAAATGTATTCACAAGAAAAGAAATTACCAATGCGCCATTATGCGGCTAAGACATGGCCTCAATGTCCTCATTGCTGAACGTGAGAGCGTCCTCGGGTATGTAACCTCGAGTTCGATTTTCCCTGGTGATGGATATTTTTGTTCGTTTGACAATGGGTTCCTATGGGATGTCGATTCCTCCAACAATCATGTGGATGACTTGTTGTGGTTCTTCTGTTTCATTTTTCCTATTCGCCTCTCTTTCCCGAAATTGATTTTTGGCTCGTTCACTAAGGAACTCTCGAAGGTGCCCTTTGTTGATTAATCGGGATACTTCTTCTCGGAGCTGTCTGCAATCTTCAGTCCTATGACCGTGTGTGCCGTGAAATTCGTACACCAGGTTAGGGTTCCTTTGCGACAGATCTGATAGTATGGGTTTTGGCCACCTGGTGTGTTTGATTTTACCTATGGCTGATATGATATCTAAAACATCAATGTTGAAGTTATACTCAGATAGTCAGGGTGCCTTCGTCAATCCTATGTGTCTGTCGAATCCGGCTCTGCTTATGAGTCCCCGAAGATTCTGACCTCGGTCTGTCCTTCGGTCGTTTCGGGGTATATCACGCCTTGGGGCGTTTCTTCGAACTTTAGTGTATGGTTGGTACATTTCCTTGTTTGGTTTTGGTTCCTTTGCCAGGATCCTGCTAGGATATACTGAGCCCGGGGGGCACCTAGTTGGTCATCCTCGACCCTAATCTTTGATTGATACCGGTTGTGGACATCTGTCCAAGTCACGGCGAGATATTCAACCAAATTCTGCTTTAGTTGTTTTGAAGCTATCGAGCTTCGTTCGTTCAAACCTTGGGTGAAGGCTTGCAATGCCCAGTCATTGAAGACTGGTGGTAATTCCATTCGCTCCATTTGAAAGCGATATACAAACTCCCGTAGCATCTCATTTTCTCTCTATTTGATTTTGAAAACGTCGGATTTCCTTGTAGCAACCTTGATGGCACCGACATGTGCCTTTATAAAAGAATCCACCAGCATGGTAAATGAGTCTATCGAATTCAGGGATAGGTTGTGATACCACATCATGGACCCTTTTGAAAGTGTTTCTCCAAATTTCTTTAACAGGACAGATTCAATCTCGGCGTCCTTCAGGTCATTTCCCTTTACAACAGAAGTGTAAGCAGTGATGTGCTTGTTGGGGTCCGAGGTTCCGTTGTAATTCGGGAGATCGAGCATTATGATTTCTTCGGGATGGATTTTGGAGCAGAACTTGATGGGAATGGCTTTTGTACAAATTTTTTTTGAATCTACACCCTTCAGAATTGGGGGTGCACCTGGGATCTGATCGACCCTTGAATTTTAGGTCTCCACCTTTTTGTCATTAGCTTCTATCTTCTTTTTGCCCGATTCAATCCTCTTTGTGAGGTCCTCGAGCATCTTCATAATAGCGGGTTCGGTTCTTGACCCGTTATTGCTCGATCTTTCCGGTACCTGTTCGGCTCGAGGAGCCGTTTCCAGTGCTGCTGTGCTTGGAGTTTTTTGGCGGCTTTGCAGTTGAGCAATCGCCAGTTGTTGTGCCGTTCCCATTAGTGTGGGAGCTTATATCGACGTGCTGGGCATTGGGTGAGCCCACATCCACGGGGATTGGTTCTGGTGCATCCTCAGGGTTTTGCAGTGGTACACCGGCACCTAAAACAGCTACACTATTCTCTCCATGGTCCTCAGGACTGTGGTTTTCAGGTGCATTCACTAAGTTAGACATTTTGACCTAAAATCAAAGATTCTTGGACAAGAAAAAGTATGAAGAATAACTTGTGTTTTCAGTAAACCATCACCAAAACAATCACTATTATTTTTAGCCCCATGGTGGGCGCCAAACTGTTTACCTTGAAAATGGTAATTACAATTAGGTTTGATTTTGTGGTTCTAAAAATACTTGATTTGTTTTAAAGCTAGTTGTTAGGCAATAGATGCTAAGTGTGATCTAGGAAAGTAAAATAAGAGTAAGTGTTGTTATTCAAACCGAACGGTGACAATCGGGGAGTCGAACTGGCCTAAGCTGGGCCTCGAGGTTGAGCTAATGAGCTCGCCTGGAGATGATCGATGGAGGACTAACAGTTTCAAGGGCCTCAATAATGGTTCTTTATGATCAATAATGAATAATAAATGAGGAACAATCAATGAAATGTAATAAATGTAAGCAATAAATCAAAAGAAAAGCGATGGAGAATGTTTAAGTTAGATAGCAGAGAATGTTCTTGTTCTTGTATTGAATATAATATCCCCTTACAAAATGACAAGGGTCCCCTTTATATAGGAGGGAGAATCCCAACATAGTACACATGTATTTATTACAAAGGTAAGCAGCTAGTACAACTATTTAATGTCGCGGTACAGACTTGTACTATTCATGTAGACTTGCTCAGCTTTAACCACGTGCCTTTTGGGAATTTCCCGCTTGTCTAAGATTGCCACCGATTTGCACTGCCCCAAGGTCGAGCATTGGGGACCCTCAGAGTCAAATTTTGAGTGGTACCTCGAGCCTTCGGAAGATGGGCTACGGAAGCACCTCAGGGGCATGCTCCAAATTCTCCTTCGAGCTCCTCGAGGACGGGCATGAAATGAATGAAAGACCTGAAGTCGAACTCTTCCGATTTTGGCCGTATACATAACACAACTTACAACATATTGTACATGCAAGACAGACACTGCAGAGATTCAGGACAATGTGAGATAGCAAGCACATGTAGGTATTCTGGGGTTGATACAATAGTTTAATCAACTAGATAAGACCTAAGTTATGTCATAAACAAAATGGTTCAAGCATGGTAGAGAGATCAAATTGAGATAACTGGAAAGGTCTCAGTCAATCACTAATGGGGTAGGGGATCACGCTGAGTGACAAAATAGCAGGTGAACATGTCACAATTAACACAGAAGTTCTAGCTTTTACTATAGAGATTAAAGACAAAGAAAATAAGCATATATTAGGGAAACATCCAGACACCCATACGTTTAAGAAGATCAAACTATCCAAGTTAGGCTTAGGCAAACTCAGAACTAGTAGCATTAGGGGGAAATTAGATGCTAACAGACTTAGAACAAGGTAAAATTAACAAGAACGTGCACAAAAATAATCCAGAAAATATATTAAGCCAAGAATTTCAGAGGTGAGAACACATGCAAATCAAATACGCATAAGGATAGAACTGCAAGAGTCAAGTAACTTACCAGTTAATCGGACAACAATAAAGAACAAAAGACCCACAAGAACCCAGAAACCTCGATGCGTCAAAGTTCCCTAGAGCTTTAAAAGAACCCCGGGTAATGACCGCACCAAGAACAAGTTAAGTAACAAGATGCTAATGGCCTTGGCTTTCAGCCGGCCAGTACAAAATACCAAGCAAGAGAATAGCAAAAACCCCAAAATTTAGTAAAAATCAATTCTAAAGTCTTTCCCAAAAGGGAAAAAGGAGGCGGTTTATATAGTAGTCAAAAACGAGCAAACATATACGAAAACAAAATAATTTAAACAACAACAAGGAAAAGAAACATGCAAATCGATTTGAAATCAATTTAAGAGAAAAATCTGTAAACCGTAGTTTTGTAGGGTTTGTGTAAATTAGTAGAATCTAAATAAAGTCGGACTCACACAATGTAGTATTGAATGTATATAGACAAAATAGCGCTCAGAATCAAAGATTCGAACCACTTTGGTTCGATTTCAGAAGATATTGCTTGCCATGTTTAGGCAAGCACCTAGGTAACACCACAAACGGACATCCAGTAGTGAAAAGAGACCAATAAGGTAAGGGAATCAGTGATTGATTCCATCTTAGGGCCGGATTCAGAGAGACTTAGATGCAGCAGCTAGAGTTCATAGGAGAAGAGAGTGGAGAGATTGAAAGCGTTTGGGGGGGGGGGGTTAAAGGGAAATGGGTTAGGGTTTTAGGTCTAGGGTAATTAAAAGGGGTTAGTTTGTTAGGGGTCGTTGATCTCTTGAGATCAACGACCAAGATGAGAAAGGGGAGCTGGGCGGGTCGTGTAAAATGGGTTACCGGTTGGGTTCTAAATAAAAGGGTGGTTGGTTTTGGGCTTGGGGTACTCGGGCCATTGCTGGTTCAAAAATTATTTAAAAATTGGGCTGTTATTTAAACACCCAAAATTTATCAAAATAATTTATAAAAATACTTAATAAATAAATAAAAAATATTATTTATGCACTGAGATACTTGAAATAATAGCTTTGTATTATAAAAAATAGAAAATGCTATTTTGACATAAATAACATAAATAGAGAGCCTTTGTATGTGGATATAGGCTATTATTACAAAATTAGATAAATAGCTTAAAATGCTAATGTAATTTCATTAAATGAAAAAAATATTTGGGACATATATTATAGGTGCAAAATAATAATTTAGGTAACTAAGTCATCAAAAAATAATATAAAGGGATAATTAATAAATATTTATATAATTTAAATGCATGAAAATTAATTTAAAAGCTCTAAAAAATATGGAAAATTATAGGAGATACTTGTATAGATTTGTAAACTAAATAATGATGTATAAAATGCTTTTTTGAAGGCATGTATATATTTTCAAATATATGAGGACAAAATTGGGTATCAACAGCTGCCCCTCTTTACTCGGGAATAATGAAAGAATTGTCGGCTAACGAAGATGATGACCAATTTTGGCCGAATTGAGTGAGGGAAGATGTAATTTGAAAAAAATGGGGGCCGAACCCTGGTTCCTGAGTTTCCTACATATCCATGGTGTTATGGGAATCAGGTCGTGTGTAGTTCTGGATCCAACGGTGAACGAAACTGATGCAGTTGTTATAGGAATGGTTGTATGTTTTGGAAAGGGTTCTTTTGGGGTAGGACAGTATCGGTTGAATTTATGCAAAATCATGAGCGTGAATTTTAGACGTTATGGATATATCACAGGGCAGATATTTGAACGGTCATAGAGTAAAAGATGGGCGATTACTGGTGGTCGGTTACGTTTGAAACGATTGATGGATGTGAATGTTATGAACAGAGACTGGAGCGAAGATTGCTCCTATTTGAAGAACGGTTACTTCCTGGATTACTTGCAAAATTTAAAACACGATGCATACAGATATATATGGATTATTGCGAGAATTTAAACAAGATGCAAATTCCTTTCGGACTATGAAGATTGTCTTTGGACGGTGAGGATGATGTCCTTAGACCATGACGTCTTGGGCCATGAATCATGTGATAAGGGATTCGCAGGCCATGAAATGATATCCTTGGCCATGAGGATGGTGCCTCTGCACAATGATGCCTTTGAATAATGATGTGCAATATTGAGAGATCCTCAGTCCATGGAATGGTGTCTTCCGGCTATGAGGATGATGCCTTTAGACTATGATGCCTTTGGACAAAATGGCGATGTTTCAGCCTATGAGATGCAAGGATATGGTGCTTGGTCATATGCGAAGACACGACAAGACAAAGCTTAGTCTTGGTAAGGTGAGGGCAGTTCTTAGCCGTGGGTGAGTGGAGGATATTGCTAGGTCTTAGATGGCATAATGAAGATAGCCTTTGGTCTCGAGGAAAAGGTGTTGATACCTAATTTTTCCTCATATATTTTTAATACGTATATATACTTTCAATATAGCACATATGCAGTTATAAGCATGTATAAGCATTTTATAATTTTTCTGTAATTTTTAAAAGCTCTAAATCGATTTATTTCTTCTATTTTATTTATAAAATATCCACTAATTATCCTTAAAATTATTTTTGTGATGATTTGGTCATTTAAATTCATTATTTATGCCCTCATAATTGTTTAAATATTTTTAGTGCATTTTTATAATTACATTTACATATTGGGATAAATTGCACATCTTTGCAATAATAGCCCAAGTTAACATATAACTATATTATTGATGCATATATTGGTGTTTTATATTTTTAAAATGTTAAATAACTATTTTAAATCTTTTTAGTACACGGAAATATTTTTTGGAATCCATTTATCATTTTTATAAATTATGTATTTATTAAAAAGTGGTTATTTAAAATCTGGCCTATGTTATTCAGTTTTTAGCCCTATCTCGACCCAATAACCAGCCCAATTTTAATTCAAATTACCCAATCCAAACCCTGTTACCCGATCCAACCCCAAACCTCTTCAATCTCGGCCGTTGATCATAGAGATCAACGGCCACAAATGACCCTTCCTAAAATAAACCAAACGACCCCCCCAAAACCTTTTCATTCTACACCATCCACCGCCCTGAAACCCTTCTCTTCTCTCAAACGCTCTCAAACCTAACCCTAATCAAACCTAATCATCACTCGTCTATGGCTATCTCTGGTGGATTCTCACCACCCTCCAGGCCTCTATTAGCCTCTCTCATGTTGGTATTGCAATATACATGGTCCTTAAGGGACCGGGGTCAATTGGCTTGCATCTATGGTCCCTTTCTCTCCTATTTCAGGCCGTTCCAGTGTGATTTCGAGTAAGATCGTCCTATATTGACTATGATCTATGGGTTTCTAAGCATGTTTCTTCACCTTTGTGTTGTTCTCTTCAAAATCCTAATTTCTTTTGCTGAACCTCTTAGATCTGTACAGATCTAAGATGATTTGGACTTGTTTCATATGAGTTTTACAACAACCTTGAGATTCTTTACAAGAATCATATGATTTTCAAGTGATTTTCATCTTTTTCTAAACTAGGGTTTCCAGAAATTTCTTTTACAAACTGCTTGATGATTTTTGAGTGATTAATCTTCTACTTCTTATGTGTTTTGATTGATTTTTGTAAACCTTAACTCGCTTGTACTAAAAGCCCTAATTTTTAACGTTCTTCGTTTGGTTTCTGAGTACGGGTATATCGACTGTCTTCTTTCTTTGGTTCTTGTGCTTTCTCTTTAGCCATTTGAATGTCTCGTGGTTTTCTTAAACTTCTTAGTTCAACCTTTCACTGATTCTGTATGTTTGTGTTCATCTTGACTATTCATGTTAAGACCTATATCTTTTTCCTTGAATCAATGTCAATTTAACTATCTGTTTGCTAAAATTATGTGTCGAATCCTGACTATTCATTTCTTACCTTATTTATCTGCTAAACTTGTTGACTCTTTCGTGATTTTCTATCTAACTGAGCCTTATTAGGGTTCTAACCTAATTTTTTCGACTAAGTTCTATGTTTCTGTGAAATTTTACTTAGTTTATTTTCTATTTTTGGGAACCGATAAATATTATTTCTAGAAATCAATACTACTATGAGATTCTGGCTGATTGATTACTCCGTTAAACATTGGTATGCATAGACTTTATTTGTTTCCGTGTTTATAATATATATATATATATATATATATATATATATATATTATTGATAGATATATAGTATATATAAGCTATATATTATATAAGGCAATATATATACATAGTTTACATACTATATATATACATACTATATATATATATATATATATACACACACACACACATATAGTTTACAAGAAATTGCCTTAGATAAAAATAATTCAAAACAATAAATAGCCCAGAACACTTAGGCCCGTGGGCCCAACCCATTTAGCCCGGGACCATGTGGGCTTAGGTCCACAGTGGGCCGGTTCCACCCATTTGGATCATTAGGCCCGGGACCGTTTGGCTTGGGACCGCCAAAGCCCGGCCCGCCAAAGCCCAGGCCCGTTTAGGCCCGGGCCCGGCCCAGAATACATCCTTACTTTTGGATGACCATAGAGACAGACTGCATCTAGTATGTTCGCAAATGCTTCCCATGCCAGGTGCATGCCGATATGATATCCAATTGTTCCTTATATATTTTTAATACGTATATATACTTTCCAAATAGCACATATACAGTTATAAGCATGCATAAGCATTTTCATAATTTTTCTGTAATTTTTAAAAGCTCTAAATCGATTTATATCTTCTTTTTTATTTAAAAATATCCACTAATTATCCATCAAATTATTTTTGTGATGATTTGGTCATTTAAAAATTTATTATTTATGCCCTCATAATTGTTTAAATATTTTTAGTCCATTTTTATAATTGCATTTACATTTTAGGGCTAATTTGCACATCTTTGCAATAATAGCCCATGTTAACATATAATTACATTATTGATGCATAAAATGGTTTTTTATATTTTTAAAATGTTAAATAATTATTTTAAATCTTTTTAGTACATGAAAATATTTTTTGGAACCCATTTATCATTTTTATAAATTATGTATTTATTAAAAAATGGCTATTTAAAATCTGGCCTATTTTATTTCAGTTTTAGCCGTATCTCGACCCATTAACCAGCCCAATTTTAATTCAAATTATCCAATCCAAACCCTGCTACCCGATCCAGCCCCAAAACCCCTTCAATCTCGGCCGTTGATCATAGAGATCAACAGTCACAAACAACCCTTCCTAAAATAAACCAAATGACCCCCCAAAACCCTTTCATTCTACACCATCCGCCGCCCTGAAACCCTTCTCTTCTCTCAAATGCTCTCAAACCTAACCCTAATCGAACCTAATCGTCACTCGTCTATGGCTATCTCTGGTGGTTTCTCACCACTCTCTAGGCTTCTATTTGCCTCTCTCACGTTGGTATTGCAATCTACATGGTCCTCAAGGGACCAGGGTCAGTTGGCTTGCATCTATGGTCCCTTTCTCGCTTGTTTCAGGCCTTTCCAGTGTGATTCCGAGTAAGATCGTCCTATATTGACTATGATTTATGGGTTTCTAAGCATGTTTCTTCACCTCTATGTTGTTCTCTTCGAAACCCTAATTTCTTTTGCTGAACCTCTTAGATCTGTACAGATCTGAGATGATTTGGACTTGTTTCATATGAGTATTACAATAACCTTGATATTCTTTACAAGAGTCGTATGATTTTTCAAGTGATTTTCATCTTTTTCTAAACTAGGGTTTCCGGAAATTTCTTTTACAAAATGTTTGATGATTTTTGAGTGATTAATCTTCTGCTTCTTATGTGCTTTGACTGATTTTTGTAAACCTTAACTCATTTGTACTAAAAGCACTAATTTTAACGTTCTTCGTTTGGTTTTTGAGTACGGGTATATCGACTGTGTTCTTGCTTTGGATCTTGTGGTTTCTCTTTAGCCATTTGAATATCTCGTGGTTTTCTTGAACTTCTTAGTTCAACCTTTCACTGATTCTGTATGTTTGTATTCATCCTGACTATTCATGTTAAGACCTATATCTTTCTCCTTTAATCAGTGTCGATTTAACTATCTGTTTGTTAAAATTATGTGTCGAATCCTGACTATGCATTTCTTACCTTATTTTATCTGCTAAACCTACTGACTCTTTCATGATTTTCTCTCTAACTGAGCCCTATTAGGGTTCTAACCTAAATTTTCCAACTAAGTTCTATGTTTCTGTGAAATTTTACTTAGTTTATTTTCTATTTATGGGAACCGATAAATATTATTTCTAGAAATTAGTACTACTATGAGATTCTGGCTGGTTGATTGCTCCGTTAAAGATTGGTATGCATAGACTTTATTTGTTTCCTTGTTTATAACTTTAATTGATCATCTCTGTCTTAATTGCTTGCCCGTATAACTTTGGGATTCTTACTGATTCTTTATTTGGTATGGTTTGGTCTTTTTTTGCCTTAATTAAACCCTTGTTATTACCGTTTGGCTAATTGGCCCTAATTAAAGAAGTCTATTTTGAACTCCTTATATGATTGGATTCTGATTGCCCTTGACTACTGATTTCTGATTCTTTTACCTTATTGACTCTACCCTCGAACTACTATATAAGCACTCTCCTATTCTCACTTCAAAAAGAGAACATTAGTTCACAGAAAGCACACTTACACTCTAAAGTTCTTTTTCTTTTCTGCTACTTGTGGTATTCACTGATCTAGCCGGCTGAAAGCCAAGGCTAGATATTAGAACTTCATATGTTTTATATTCTGCACCCTTTTCTTCAACTGGTATGTCTCTAGTTAAGTTTTGAAATCCAAACCCTATATGTTTCATTCCTGCACTAGTTCAGCAGTTATGAATTCAACTTGTATTCCTGCTTACTTCTTTGCTCAGCATGTCTAAACTATGTCTTGTTCAATGTATGCTTTATATTCTGCACTCTTTCCTGCTTACTTCTTTTCCTAGCATGTCAATATTGTATGTTTAATCCTGTTCAAAGACATGTCAGGCTTCCTGTATTACAATTATGATCTATGTCCTAACTACTTACTGTCCATGTTTAGCCTGCTAAGTCTCTAAGACCCTAAGTGTTTTATGCAGTTTTGTTGATTATATGTTTCCCCTATACCCTATACATGTACCCCAATGTGACTCTTATGTTCCACAATCCCTTTATCCCCATGTGGGATATGTTTGTTAATTGTTTTATGAATCTGGATGTTTTATGACCAATTGATTGTCTGTTGTTTTGGTACTCTTCAAAAATTGTCTTTTACTATCACACTATTTTTACTCCTAAAGTCATCTCTATACTATTTTCAAAACCTTTTCAAAACTATGTCAAACACTCTCACTTTACTCTTAGAATATTAGGTCTTGCCCCTCTGATATGTGCACTACCATGAGATCCTTGAGATCTCTCTGAACTCTGGCATGTCAGTGCTGACCTTTCCACACTACACCTAAATCAGTTATTATTTGAGAAAAGGCCTAGGTATGAGCACTACCCAGGATTCTTGAGGTCCTTAGGGAACTTTGACACACCTAGATATGAAATTGGCTAGGGAACTTTGGGCATTTGAGGCTGGAAATTCATTTGGGCCTACTGCAGGCTCCCTATAGATCAACTCATGTTTAGTTTTGTATTTTTATTTAATTCATTGGTCTGTAATAAATTTTATAAACAAACATTGGGGTTATTAGTGAAAAAAGGTGGGTAGTTATATATATGTTGGGTAAATTGGGTAGATACCATGCCTATAGGGTCGTGTTGATTCAAATATGTTTGCTATGTTTGCTTTACTTCCACAATCTTAGAAACCATGCCTATAGGACCTAAAAAAATAGTTTTAATAATAGGGACCATGCCTATAGGGTTAAAATCAGCTCTATAGATACCATGACTATAGGGGTTTCACTTTGGTTAAATGAATGTTGTTCGTTCTTTACTTTTCTTAACTAGAGATCATGTCTATAGGACTTAAAACAACTCAGTTAAATAAATCAGTTCAAATTCGTGTTTATATATTCTAAATCGGCATAATTAATTAATCTATCCGTTTCTTTAATACGTTTTCAAATTCTGCCTCTATTAATATCACTAGAAAGCATGCCTACATGATCTCAAGTTGTCGTTTAAAATCATTCTACTATTTTATTGCATTCCTACTCAATATAGATATCATGCCTTTAGGATGTCACTGTTATGCGCTTAGGCAAGCCTATAGGGTGATTCAAATCCTGCAACTATAAAAGCTGCGTTTTGTTATTTAAGACTGTTCACATTCACAAGTCTAAACTCAGTAGGCAAGCTAAATAGGTCTTTGACGCTTGGTACTAATTCATTGCTGTATAATCCCTGCTCACCTAGATATCATGTTCTAGGATTTTCTCTTAAATACTTGACTGTTGTCTGAAGACGTGCATTTACTTGTTATATTTTTGGAGGTGTCTGTGAGCCTGTAATTTGTTCTCTTTAAATGTAATCCTAATTGTTTTTGATTTACGCCTAGACTTTATTCCTTTAAAACCTTAGGAAGTTCTAGAACTACCTATACTAGAGGTCCTAAATACCTACAGGGCCACAAGGAAAGGACGGGTAGTGCACGTATATGACAACTATCAAGGTTGTTAGAACGCTTTAGGCTATGGCCAAGGGGAGGGAATTGGGTAGTAAGGATATAATGACTATGCGCTAATGTCACGTGTAGCCCCTCATTGAGGAGTGATTACCAGGTATTGTGTGGGGTGATCCTATAGGCTAAACAACCTAGGACCCCTCTTTCCCAACTCCCATTGTTTAAATAAATTCACTTTTCTTTATATATGTGCAACTTGCTCAAACCTTTTCCCCTGTCCCATTACCTGAGTCATATATGTGCTTAACATAACTTTATTTGCAAGTATGTGTTTAAACTATTTATTTGTTAAAGGGACTAATTCACATAAGTATAAGTTCGGCCGGGACCCACCGTTGTGGACCGAGAGGGGTGCCTAACACCTTCCCCTCAAGGTTATTTCGAGCCCTTACCCTAAATATCTGGTAATGCAAACTAGTCTAAGAGTTAATCGCTCTAGGTTCCCTAACGCACCATAATCCGTTAGGTGGCGACTCTTCAAATGCCCAATTCCCAAAAGGAAATGAGTCATTACCCCCATGAACGTTGGAACCCAGACTTGTCTCCACGGAGGGAAAAAAAGGGGGTGCGACAAAAGGCAATGCTTAGCCTTATGCAAGAAAGGGAGGCAGGGCTTAGCCTTATGTGAAATAGGCGACAATGCTTAGTCTCATGCGAAGAAGGCAGTGCTTAGCCGTAGGCAGGCAATGCTTAGCCTCATGCAAGAAGAGGAGACAATGCTTAGTCTCGATGCAAGGAAAGGCAATGCTTAGCCTTATACAATTAGAGAGGAAATGCTTAGCCTCATGCAAGAAGAGGAGACAATGCTTAGTCTCGATGCAAGGAAAGGCAGTGCTTAGCCTTATGCAATTAGGGAGGCAATGCTTAGCCTCATGCAAGAAGAGGAGACAATGCTTAGTCTCGATGCAAGGAAAGACAGTGCTTAGCCTTATGCAATTAGGGAGGCAATGCTTAGCCTCATGCAAGAAGAGGAGACAATGCTTTGTCCCGATACAAGGAAAGACAATGCTTAGCCTTATGCAATTAGGGAGGCAATGCTTAGCCTCATGCAAGAAGAGGAGACAATGCTTAGTCTCGATGCAAGGAAAGACAATGCTTAGCCTTACGCAATTAGGGAGGCAATGCTTAGCCTCATGCAAGAAGAGGAGACAATGCTTAGTCTCGATGCAAGGAAAGGCAATGCTTAGCCTTATGCAATTAGGGAGGCAATGCTTAGCCTCATTTAATAAGAGGAGACAATGCTTAGTCTCGATGCAAAGAAAGATAATGCTTAGCCTTATGCAATTAGGGAGGAAATGCTTAGCCTCATGCAAGATGATGAGACAATGCTTAGTCTCGATGGAAAGGAAAGGCAGTGCTTAGATTTATGCAGTTAGGGAGGTAGGGCTTAGCCTCATGCAAATAGGAGACAATGCTTAGTCTCATGCAAGGAAAGACAATGCTTAGCCTTATGCGGTTAGGGAGGCAGGGCTTAGCCTCATGCAAAGAATAGGAGACAATGCTTAGTCTCATACAAAGAAAGGCAATGCTTAGCCTTATGTAGTTAGGGAGGCAATGCTTAGCCTCATGCAAAGAATAGGAGACAATGCTTAGTCTCATGTAAAGAAAGGCAGTGCTTAGCCTTATGCAGTCAATAGAGGCAGGTCTTAGCCTCATGCAAATAAGAGACAAATGGAAGAGTGAGGTATTTCTTATTTGAAGATGTTCGTGCTAGATAATTTGTTGTCTTGAAGGCATTGTCTTGATGTATCTATGAGTATCATTATCTTATTGTACCTGTATTCAAAGAAAAATTGTGAGTTCTATGGGGGAAGGTTGGTTCATGCTTTTGTCATCTGCCTTGCCTGTGCTCCTATCTTGAGATCCTATTTGAGTTACCCTGGGTAACATCTGGCTGCCATAGAAATAAAGTTTTCAAAAAATATGTATGCATTTGATAAATATAGTTGTTTAAACTATAGTAGTATGCGATATCAAGCTAGTTGGATGAACCAATGACTGTGACATATTTTAGAGACATTGCGACCTCCTTGATTTAGAATTTTGAGGGTCCTCCTCAAAATTTTGCCCCAGTTTGAAAGCAATTCTTTGATTGTTCTGCGTATGACGAAATTGGGCTGGACTCCTCCTCAAAATTCTGCCCCAATTTCTGACCATGGCAAAAATTAAGATTTTATTGAGATGTGACCGAACCCACAGGGCTGCCTATGTATCCCCTCTTAAACGAAAATCATGTCAAGTGTAGTTCAGTTACATCAAATGAAGAAAAGTAAACAATCTAAACATAGTATCTCGTGACTGCGTCTAAGTTGATAGGTTTTGGCCAAATCTCTCCGTCCATTTCTGCAAGTATAAGTGCTTCTCCTATTAGTACTCTATGAACCATGTAGGGCCCTTGCCAATTGGGTGAAAATTTCCCTTTGGCTTCATTTTGATGCGGGAAGATACGCTTTAGCACCAACTGCCCCAGTGTGAATTGTCTAGGCCCGACCCTTTTGTTGAAAGCTCTGGACATTCTGTTCTGGTAGAGTTGAGCGTGACATACCATATTCATTCTTTTTCCGTCAATGAGAGCTAGTTGTTCATAATGATTTTGCACCCATTCTGCATCATTGAGTTTGACCTCTTGAATGATTCTTAAAGAAAGAATATCTACTTCGGTGGGAATGACGGCTTTAGTACCATAGTCCAGCAAATAAGGAGTTGCCCTGATTGATGTGCGAATCATGGTACGATATCCAAGTAGGGGAAACAGTAACTTCTTGTGCCATAATTTATGATTATCTACCATCTTCCTTAATATCTTCTTGATGTTCTTATTGGCAGCTTCCATCCATTTTGTGAAATAGTCTATAGCCACCAGAATAAATCTATGCCCGTTTGAAGCGACGAGTTCGATTGGATCGATAACATCCATCCCCTAGCCGGAGAAAGGCCACGGTGAACTTGTTGTGTTGATTTCATTGGGCGGCACTCGTATCATATCAGCATGTACTTGGCATTGGTGGCACTTTTGGACATACCTGATGCAGTCTGTTTCCATAGTCATCCAAAAATATCTTGCTCTTAATATCTTCTTACCTAAGATGAAGCCATTCGTGTGTGGTCCGCAAGTTACGGCATGTACCTCTTCGATCAATTTGGATGCTTCCTTGGAGTTGATACACCATAATAACCCCATATCCGGAGTCCTTATGTACAGAATCCCTCCACTTTGGAAGAAATGGTTGGATAACCTTCCGAGTGTGCGTTTTTTAGTATGATTTGCATGCTCCGGGTATTCTCCTTTTGCCAAATATTCTTTGATGCCGTGGAACCATGGATTTCTATCAGTTTCTTCTTCAACATGAGCATAATAGGCCGGTTGATTTTGAATACATATTGGGATAGGGTCGATGAAATTCTTGTCTGGGTGTTGTATCATGGAAGATAAAGTGGCCAATGCATCAGCGAACTCATTCTGAATCCTCAGAACATATTTGAATTCTATCTTTGTGAATCTCTTCATCAACTCCTATACATAGTGCAAATATGGCAGTATCTTGGTATTCTTTGTAGCCCATTCTCCTAGAACATGTTGTACTAAAAGATCAGAATCTCCAATCACCAGCAACTCCTGAACGTTCATGTCAATGGCCAACCTGAGTCCCAAGATGCATGCCTCATATTCTGCCATATTGTTGGTACATGGGAACCTGAGTTTTGCGGATACAGGATAGTGTTGGCCGATTTCTGATACTAAGATAGCTCCAATACCTACTCCTTTAAAGTTTGCGGCTCCAAAGAAGAACATACTCCAATCATCGTATGATTCAGTGATGTCTTCTCCCACAAAAGATACTTCCTTGTCGGGAAAATACGTTTTCAATGGTTTATATTCTCCGTATATAGGATTTTCTGCAAGATGATCCGCCAATGCTTGCCCTTTGACCGCCTTCTGAGTTATGTAGATGATGTCGAAGTCACTCAGTAGTATCTGCCATTTTTCTAGCTTGTAGGCATGGGTTTCTGAAAGATGTATTTTAGTGGATCTATCCTTGATATGAGATATACGACGTAGGCACAAAAATAATGCCTTAACTTTTGAGCTATCTATGATAAAGCGCAACAGGTGTGTTCCAGCAAAGAATACCATGCTTCGTAGGGTGTGAACTTCTTACTCAGATAGTATATGGTCTGCTCCTTTCTTCTCGTCTCTTCGTGTTGTCCCAAGACACAGCTGAAAGCCCTATCTTGTACAGATAAGTAGAGCAGCAGAGGTCTCCCAGGTTCCGGTGGGACCAGGATAAGTAGTTTGGACAAATATTCCTTGATTTTGTGAAAGGCTTCCTGGCATTCTTCAGTCCTGCTTGTTGTAGCATCTTTCTTCAGTATTTTGAAGATCGGCTCACATATCACAGTTTATTGTGCTATGAAACGGCTGATATAATTGAGACGCCCCAAGAAACTCATCACATATTTCTTGTTCTTTGGAGGTGTCAAGTCATGGATATCTTTGACCTTTGACGGGTCCAATTCAATCCATCAGCGACTGACAATGAAACCTCACAATTTTCTGGCAGGGACTTTGAAGGCATACTTTGTAGGATTTAGTTTCAGATTGTACCTTCGAAGTCGATTAAATAATTTTTTCAAGTCTACTATATGATCCGTGCTTCTTCTGGATTTGATGATGATGTCATCCATGTACACCTCTATTTACTTGTGTATCATGTCATGGAAAATGGTTTTCATGGCTCTCATGTAAGTGACTCCAGCATTCTTTAGGCCAAACAACATCATTTTATAGCAATACATCCCCCATGATGTGATAAAGACTGTCTTTTTGGCATCCTCTTCGTCTATCCAGATCTGATGATACCCTACGAAGTAATCCACAAAAGATTGGAATTCATGCTTGGCACAGTTGTCGATCAGTATGTGTATATTGGGCAACGAGAAATCATCTTTGGGACTTGATCTGTTCAATTCCTGATAATCGACACATACTCTGACCTTCCCATCCTTCTTCGGAACCGGCACAATGTTGGCCAACCAAGTCGGGTATTCAACCACCCTGAGAACCTTGGCTTTGATCTGCTTAGTGACTTACTCTTTTATCTTTAAACTCATATCTGGTTTGAATTTTCTGAGCTTCTGTTTCACTGGTGGACACATAGGATCGGTGGGTAATTTATGAGCCACTATGGATGTGCTCAGGCCAGTCATATCATCGTAAGACCATGACAAAATGTCTTTACACTCCTTTCAGGAACTGGATGTACTCTTCCTTCTCTAATGGTGATAGGTGAATACTAATATGTGTTTCCTTGACTGTTTTAGAGTCCCTTGAGTTAACTGTTTTAGTCTCAACCAAATTAGACTTAGGCTTGTTTTAAAAAATTTCCACTTCTCTGACAATTTCCTCGGGTATTATATGTTCTTCCAGGTCCTCTGAATCACTATTTATGTTGTGTTTTCTCATTACATGTCACAGTCGTAGGTTCATTAAGATAAGTAAAAATAATGCTTTAGAGTAAACGTGAAGAATAATAATAAATACTAAAATAGCAATGCATTAAATAAATCTTGAACACATCGAAACTTGTACGGTTGGATGACTCGAGCAATTATTTCAAAATAGAACACGTGTCACACCTCCTTTTTCACTACACCCGCAAGGGCGTAAAGGAGTTTTTCCATTTAAAGGACAATCAGAGCGGGATTTAATTATTAATTATTCAGAGTCGCCACTTGGGAGATTAATGGTGTCCCAAGTCACCGGTTGAATCCCGAACCGAGGAAATTTATGACTCTGTTAACAGTCCGCGAACCAGAAATCCGAGTAAGGAATTCTGTTAACCCGGGAGAAGGTGTTAGTCATTCCCAGGTTCCGTGGTTCTAGCACGGTCGCTTAACTGTTGTATTTGATTTTATCTGATTTTAATTCCGGCTAGCTTATGTGCCTTTTATTCGTAAACCGCTTTTATTATTATTTATTTTAAAGAATTACGATGTCGTGAAAGCGCGTTTCGAACCCCGTCGCAATCAATGCGCCCGTGATTGTCAATACATTTCGACTTCATCGAGATTTGGATTTGGGTCGCATCAATGCGCACCCGAGTTTAGGAAAGTAATTTTATTAAGAGCGCGTCTAAAGCAACTACGAGCTTGCACTCTGCGAGGGCCATGGAATTTCAACTAAATGGCACGCCTCGATTTCTAAAGGAATAAAATTAATTAAGTGGGAGCCACGCAATTGAGATTTTGTTTGGCGAGATTCGTCTTAACACTTATTAAAAGGCCCATTTGAGAGTGACTACAATTTTCTAGTGATCAAATATCCCTAAAAAAAGAACTTAATCACGCGTAGGCTGAATAAAATTCAGTAGTCCAACCTCAACAATGAGCTGGACCCCTGATGGGCTTAAGAAATAGCGAAAATTTGGTCAGGCAGGAGAAAGGGAAGCCCAGGTGACAGATAACAGCACCTGGGATCAAATCCTTTAGGAGGCCCAAACTTATGAAGGCCGCTCGTGTGACAGCATGAGATGGCTTATTGTTGGGCCCAGCGAGGCCTTGATTTCAACTTAACCAGACGCCCCCTGAAATTACATCTAAACTATTTTAGGTGTTCAATATTTAACAAAGGGGAAACAATACGCATCTACTCAAATTAGAAGGAAACTAGTCAATTGAATTCCAGTTTTATATACAGACTAATTTATCCACTGATATTCTGGTGAGTTCTTAGACATCATCAAGGTGAAAACCAAGCTGTAAACACGATCTCAATAACATAAAGCAGGCTAACTATTTCTGAATTATTCATGCTAACATTACTATCAACCTATCATGTAATCGACTAACACTAGTGTTCACTTCATAGTAATCACATGACTCCGAAATATAACAGTTTATATAGTCCATTTAGCACAAAAGCAAGCAAAACTTAAACAATATCCATGAATTAAACATTGAATACGTAGATCTGGGAATTAGCTAAATCAGAACTCAATTCTGCAAGTAAATTCATTCTTCTCATAATTCATTTCTGCCCACTTGAGCTCACATTCATCAGGGGTACAATTGTGTACCTGGATAGGGGAAAATATGAGAAGGAGAGAAGTCAGCTACTTTAAACAACAACAACAACAAATTCAACAATATACCATCACAGAACATGCCAGGAACTGCTTTTGAAAAATTAGAAATATAAGCAAACTCAACAGATCAGTCCAACACACACTCGGAATACACTCTTAGCCTTCACAGCTGAGCCTAGATGCTCTCAAATCCTGCTGGACCCAAATCTCCACTGAAGTCCAAACTAATAGGCCCAAATTCACCTAAATCAGTTGTTAATCACTTTTGAACACTTTTTAAAAAAAAAAAATCTTGAGCTGGAATGAAGAATGCCCAAGAAAGGACTGAGAATCACTAACACTAGTAATGAAACAGTAAAACTGTTTTTGATTTCTTCATATTTTGGTATTTTATTTTTTTGAGTACTGGAATTGAAATGCTAGCTGAAATTGAAAGCAAGGAGGAGAGCTTTTGGTGGGGATTTTTTTTTGGGCTGAAAGTTCAAGTCCCCTTCCTCAAGGCACTTGATGCCCTTTTATAGGTGATACAAGAGGGTTAATCAGATTTTGGGTTTTCTTTTTAGTCCCTCCCCTATTTGCAGTTTAGTCCTCTTATTTCTAACTTGTTACTCAAGTAAGCACCTCTATTGTGCTGAAATGTGCACTAAAATCCTATTCTAGAAGGTCCTAGGGTATTCTTCTACCCATGCAATACCTATATTGCCCTTTCATTACTTTGCAATTACTATTCCTATCAGAATTACCATTTTCCATGCCCAAACTACCCCTGAAAGCTTCTCAAAGTTACTGATTCTACCCACATTCTCAACAACTATAACCAATCCCCTAAATTAATCCAAAACTAACTAAGACTGATTAATTAGAACTCAGAAATTAACTAATCAAACTACCCAATCCCAATTGTTCAATCACACCAACTCAATCAAACTAGGAAAACCCAGAAACCAGGATCAATCAAAGCAAAACTTAAGCTACTGATCAACATTAAATGAAATTAAACTAATTCCTAACCAATAAGCTCACAATCGACTATTCAAACATCAAACTCAGAACTAACAGAAATTGACAGAACTATACTAATACACAAAAATAAATCATAAAATTAACAGAACACTTAATGAAACCAAGACTGTAACTAAAACTTCAACCATGCAAGTAAAAGAAACAGGAAAACTCACGGAAGCACGAGAAACACCGGACAGTCACTAACATCCGAATCCTTTCAGATTTTTGACACACAACATCCCTAACCATGTGTTCTTACAAGAGAACACATGGTTAAGGATATTACGGTTCGAAATCATAAAGATTTTGGTTTAGGGTTTTGGCCAGAAATTCTTAGATCTGAAATTCGAGCCGCTTCACAGAGATTTGAAGGAAAATAATCATGGATTAGGGTTGAGGGAAGACCGGGGATTGTATGGTGTGATTTTGGGCTAGTTTGGATAAACCTGCGATCTGACCGGAAACTTCAATCGACGATTCGACGAGCTCCGGCAACATTCGAGGAAAACTAATAACGGGAGTGGAAAGAGGGATTCATGGGGGATCTATGGTGTTAATCTGGGTTTGAACGGTGTAAGTGGCATTCACTGCCGACGAGGGATTTAGGGGCGGCGCGAATTAGGGTTTGAGAGGATAGGTGGGGTGAGGAAGACGAGGGACTGGGGGGGGGGCTCTCCGACCATTTTAAATCAGAATCCTCGTTAGTTCCGGACCGTTGGATGGATGAGATCTAGCGGTCTTGATTCAGAGACCACGAAACGACATCGTTTCGATTTAGAAGGGGAAACGGACCGGGTTGCTGGTACTTGAGCTGGTTTGGATGAGTGAAAAAGGGGCATTGGGCCAGGCGAATTTAGCAAAGAAGTGGCCCAACTTTTGGGTCTTTTTAAGACCACCTATTCCACCCTTATTTTCTTTTCTCTTTTATTTCCTTTTTCTCATTTTTAATTTTTTTAATATAATTTTTCTAATTTTTATAAAGATGTAAAACTAACATGAAATCCTGATTGTTTCAAAACCAAGACTAATTAATTCCTAAAATTGTTTAAAAACTATTTTATGACGAATTCCCAATAAAAATCATTAAAATGCAAAAGTGAACTAATTTTGTGATTTTCATGTTTTGTTCTAAACAAATTAAACCTTAATTGATACTAAAAAATATAAAACTAAAACCTAAATGCAAAAATGCATATTTTTGTATTTTATAAAAATTAACATGCGCAAATAGAATGCAACAATTATCAGAAAATGACACCAAAATGCACAAAAATTGTAAAAATAAAGAAAAATTATTTTGTTTGGGATTTTGGGAATAATCATATTTAGGGCAAAAATCACGTGCTCACAGCTGCCCCTCTTTGCTTGAAAACATGAAATGTTTTCGGGCAAAGATAAGTGAGCAAATACGAGCGATTTTTGCCCGTTTGAAAATTCCGTGTGAAGCATTTTTGAAAAGTTTGACCGCATCCTGCTTCGGAGGTTGCCTACATATCCTCGGTTAAACAGGAATCAGGTCAGTGTAGTTCGGGAATGTCTGGTAGCTGGGACTATCAGGAACTGTGATTTCACTGCGCTTGCTGCTGTTACTGCTTGCTGACCTCCCTTATTACACCACATCAAAGATAAAAGAAGCTAAACTAACTATGCTCTATGAATTACAAAAATCCTATCTAAATTCTTCAAACTTGCTCTTGTACTTCCTTGCTGCCTTGTTGTCTTGTGTTTCCTTGTTGCCTCATTGTCTTGTGCTTTCTCGATAAAATTCCCTGTTGCTATTCCCCTGGTGAATTGAGATGTTATTCCCTCTCTCCAAACTGCTGAACTTGAATAAACTCGAACTCGAATGTATTCCTCTGTTCTCCAGGCGGGCTCCTGACTGTTGAACTTAAAATTGAAACTACTCCTCTATTATCCAGGCGGGCTCCTGACTTCGACTACTTAAATATTTAACACCTCCATTCTCCAGGCGGGCTCCTGACTGTTGAACTTAAAATTGAAACTACTCCTCTATTATCCAGGCGGGCTCCTGACTTCGACTGCTTAAAATATTTAACATCTCCATTCTCCAGGCGGGCTCCTGACTGTTGAACTTAAAATTAAAACTACTCCTCTATTATCCAGGCGGGCTCCTAACTTCGACTGCTTAAAATATTTAACACCTCCATTCTCCAGGCGGGCTCCTGACTGTTGAACTTAAAATTGAAACTACTCCTCTATTATCCAGGCGGGCTCCTGACTTCGACTGCTTAAAATATTTAACACCTCCATTCTCCAGGCGGGCTCCTGACTGTTGAACTTAAAATTGAAACTACTCCTCTATTATCCAGGCGGGCTCCTGATTTCTGAATTTTGAACTCTGTACCTTTGTTCTTCAGGTGGGTTCCTGACTTCAAAATAAACAAAGAGATTGATGGGAAGCTAAAAACTTGAATTGTGTCACCTACGTTCTTCAGGCGGGCTCCTGATTGCTTAAAATTTGAATGGTATGTCTCTATTCTCCAGGCGGACTCCTGATTTCTGAATTTGAAATTGAATGTATTCCTTTGTTATCCAGGCGGGCTCCTGACTGCTCCAAACAATTATGAACCTAAGGTGTTACTTCTCACTGTACCCAGGTATCTTACCCGGGTATATGAATTACGTCCTATTATCCAGGAAGGTCCTGACAACTTGCATTTATTCTAATCATGCAAACTTTGCAACCAAATTATATTCCCCTATACTATTCAGGATTATCTTGTATTTTAACCATGCCGCACTTTCGATTAAACTTGATTAATACCCGCTCTTCCCTCACAGCGAATTCCTCTTGACAAACAATTTTTCTGCCCCTGTTTCAA
This sequence comes from Nicotiana sylvestris, assembly GCF_000393655.2. Lineage (NCBI taxonomy): Eukaryota > Viridiplantae > Streptophyta > Magnoliopsida > Solanales > Solanaceae > Nicotiana > Nicotiana sylvestris. The sequence goes on along the minus strand of NC_091062.1, from coordinate 82,694,663 downwards.
TCACCGAAAATTTCGTTAGTTTTTAAAAAAAAATGGTGGTTAGTTGATGGCATTCTCGCTGAAAAATCCTTCCACTGCCTTGCTTTGTGTTGACTGCCTTCCACGCACTGACCCTGAACCGCTTGACTTTCTGGCCAACTTTTAAATTTCCCAACATCTGGCGACCTAAATGTTTTACACCAATGCTGTTATTTCACTTTTCTGACCTTTTGTTTAAGTTTTTGCCTTTCCCACGACATTCCCCAATCATTTCACCGATGAAACTTCCGTTAATTCCCTGTATTCCACTTGACATCAAGTTGTTTTTGACATGCTCTGACCACGTTGAGCTTTACAATTCTGGAAGCTGGTAGTGAGCTTTGAAGTCCTTTCTGCTTACATTGACCAAAACTAGTACTGAAACATCTCAGCTAGATGAAACCCTCAAAAGAAAATGAAATGCGATGATTTTTGAGTTAAGGATAAGAAGAATCCAAAACCAGATGACTATTTTTACAAAGAGAAGGAGAAGAAACTTATCTGAGCGAGACAGCTGGTGCCAATAGTTATGACATGCATTTTGGATTAATCGGCCCAATCTGTCCAAATAACCAGCTTTCAATTGCCATACTTTGTTGCCCAAAACTTCCATCAATTGTTTGAATTACCCAGACCTTATCCTTGCTTTCCTGCGGTACCTCAAAACATTTTTCCACCCACAGACCTTTTGCCATTTAACCATTTTTCAACTCACTTTCACCTCAAGGTGCCCCGCGAGGGTTTTCACCAATAAGACTCTCTCATTTATTTTCTCTCAGCTCCCGTCGCCTTACGATGCCCGTGAGGATTTTCACCCATAAGACTCTCTCATTTTTATCTTTTTTTCTTCTTGCTTGAACCAGAGTGTTGCCACTGCCACGAATTACCGTTACCTGCTTGATTTGGCGTTTCCTAAAAATTGATCAGAAGGTCTTTCTTTGGACCATAATGTAGGCTTTTGGATTGGGTTAGAAATAAAGGTATGAAAGGCTCAAAACAATTCAAATGGGTTCAAATTATAACTTTCGGAATTCAACTTCCACAACAATCACAACTTCTGCCCCAGTTTCTTGCTTGGGGATTTTTGGATTTCTATTTTGGTATGACTGAAGCTCGGAGTAAGGCTGCCTACGTACCCTTTCGGGATCAAGTCAAACGTAGTTCACTGTATCGTAATTAACTTTTGTTGTTGTGTTTTTTCTTTCTTTCCTTTTCTTTCTTTTTCTTTTCTTCTTCTTTCTTTTTCTTTTTCTTTTCTTTCTTTTCCTTTTCCTTTGTTTTTGTCTTCTTTATTTTCTTTTGCTTTTCTTTCTTTTCTTTTCCTTTGTTTTTCTCTTCTTTCTTTTCCTTTTGCTTTTCTTTCTTTTTCTTTTCCTTTGTTTTTCTCTTCTTTCTTTTATGTTTGGCACCTGTGTTCCCTGGTAGTGCCGTTGATTCCGAAAAAGGGGTATGAAAAATAAGTAAGGCTCAAAGGGAATGACAAGGGATAAGAGTGTTTGGATAGCCGGACAAAACGCCTTCATCATTTCAATCTTTAAAATATGCCAAACACAAACAGATACATTCAGAAATAAAGAAATCATACATAATATCTCTTGACCGCATCGGAATTGATGGCCATTTCTATACATTTTCCTTCCACATCTGTCAAATACAATGCTCCGTTAGACAACACTCTGGTTACTACAAATGGTCCCTGCCAGTTTGGGGCAAACTTTCCTTTTGCTTCAGCCCAATGAGGCAAAATCCGCCTTAGTACTAACTGTCCGACTTCGAATTTCCTTGGACGCACTTTCTTGTTGTATGCTCTTGCCATTCTTCATTGTTACAGTTGGCCATGACACACTGATGCCAATCTCTTCTCGTCAATCAAACTCAACTTCTCAAGACGGCTTTTCACCCATTCAACATCATCGATCTCAGCCTTCGCAGTGATTCGCAGAGACGGGATTTCCACCTCTGCGGGTATTACTGCCTCGGTGCCATATACCAATGAATAAGGAGTCTCCCCCACCGAGGTACGAACGGTGGTGCGATATCCTAACAATGCAAAAGGTAATTTCTCATGCCACTGTCTAGATCCTTCAACCATCTTCCGGAGTATTTTCTTTATATTCTTATTGGCTGCTTCAACCGCACCATTTGCCTTGGGACGGTATGGAGTAGAATGCCTATGAGTAATCTTAAACTGCTCACATGTCTCCTTCATCAAATGACTATTAAGATTAGCCCCATTATCTGTGATGATTACCTTTGGAATCCCAAACCGACAGATGATATTTGAATGCACGAAGTCGACTACAGCTTTCTTAGTCACAGACTTGAACGTCTTAGCTTCCACCCATTTGGTAAAATAGTCTATAGCTACCAAAATAAACCTGTGCCCATTTGATGGGCCCAATAACATCCATGTCCACGCAACAAAAGGCCATGGTGCGGACATCGTATGTAATTCTGATGGTGGAGAATGAATCAAATCTCCATGCACTTGGCATTGATGACACTTACGCACAAAACTGATACAATCCCGCTCCATCGTGAGCCAATAATAACCTACTCAGAGAATCTTTTTTGCTAGAACGTACCCACTCATATGCGGTCCATAAATTCCGGAATGTACCTCAGTCATGATAGATGTGGCATGTCTTGCATCCAGGCATCTCAACAACCCGAGGTCTGGAGTTCTTTTGTACAACACTCCTCCACTAAAGAAAAAACCGCTTGCCAATCGCCGAATTGTTCTTTTCTGATCACCGGTGGCCTGTATCGGATATACTCCCGCCCTAATATACTCTTTGATATCATGGAACCACGGCTCGCCGTCAATTTCCTCTTCTATCACATTACAGTAAGCATGTTGATCACGGACCTGAATCTGCAATGGATAAACATAAGCCTTATCTGGATGATGCAACATCGACGCCAAAGTAGCCAAGGCGTCGGCAACCTCATTATGAATCCTTGGAATGTGCCTGAATTCTATGGCCTGAAAATGTTGACAAAGCTCATGCAGACACTGCCGATATGGTATAAGCTTCAAATCACGTGTTTCCCATTCTCCTTGAATCTGGTGTACCAGTAGGTCCGAGTCACCCATGACCAAGACTTCCCGTACACCCATATCCACAACTAATCTCAATCCCAATATACACGCCTCATATTCTGCCATGTTGTTCGTACAGTAGAAACGAAGCCGAGCTGTAACAGGGTAATGCTGACCTGTTTCAGAAATAAGTACGCTCCTATTCCCACGCCTTTCATATTCGCAGCCCCATCAAAGAAAAGTTTCCATTCTGGCTTCTCAGCTTGTTCCAATTCATCAATGTGCATCACCTCTTCATCAGGGAAATAAGTTTTCAAAGGTTCATAATCTTCATCGACGGGGTTCTCAGCCAAATGATCGGCTAGTGCCTGTGCTTTCATTGCAGTCCGTGTCACATAGATAATGTCGAACTCTGTAAGCAGGATCTGCCACTTTGCAAGCCTCCCTATGGGCATGGGTTTTTGAAAAATATACTTCAATGGGTCCAAGCGAGATATAAGGTAAGTAGTGTAAGATGACAAATAATGTTTCAACTTCTGTGCCACCCAAGTTAGGGCGCAACATGTCCTTTCCAGATGAGTATACTTAACCTCGTAAGATGTGAACTTATTGCTGAGATAGTAGATAGCCTGCTTCTTTCTGCCCGTAACATCGTGCTGCCCCAGTTAACAGCCGAATGAACTATCCAAAACTGTCAGATATAGAATCAAAGGCCTCCGTGGTTCTGGCGGGACCAACACGGGTGGGTTTGACAAATACCCCTTTATCTTATCAAAAGCTTCCTGACATTCATCAGTCCATTTGACCGCGACATCTTTCTTCAATAATTTGAAAATTGGCTCACAAGTTGCCGTGAGCTGAGCAATGAACCTACTGATATAGTTCAATCTTCCCAACAAACTCATCACCTCGGTTTTGTTTCTTGGAGGTGGCAATTCCTGAATAGCTTTGATCTTCGACGGGTCTAATTCAATACCTCGCCGGCTGACTATAAACCCAAACTTCCCGGATGGCACCCCAAAAGCACACTTTGCAGGATTGAGCTTAAGATTGTACCTACGAAGCCTTTGAAAGAACTTTCTCAAATCTCTGACATGGTCGGATTGCTGTCTAGACTTCACGATCACATCATCCATATACACCTCGATTTCTTTGTGTATCATATCATGGAATATGGTTGTCATGACCCTCATGTAAGTTGCTCCAGCGTTTTTCAAACCAAACGGCATGACCCGATAACAATACGTTCCCCACGGCGTGATGAATGCCGTCTTTTCTGCATCTTCCTCGTCCATTAGAATCTGATGATAACCCGCGTAACAATCCACAAAAGAGCCAATATCATGTTTGGCACAATTGTCAATCAGTATATGGATGTTGGGCAGTGGGAAATTATCTTTTGGACTTGCCTTGTTAAGATCTCGATAATCGACACATACCCTGGTTTTGCCATCTTTCTTCGGCACAGGCACGATATTAGCTAACCAAGTGGGGTACCGTGTAACTTGAATGACCTTTTCCTCAAACTACTTGGTAATATCTTCTTTGATTTTCACACTTATGTCCGTTTTGAACTTTCTCAACTTCTGCTTGACAAGGAGGAGTTCCGGATCAGTGGGTAATTTATGAACCACCAAATCGGTGCTTAGACCTGGCATGTCATCATATGACCATGAAAAAACATCTTTGTACTCATGCAATACTTTAATTATCTCCTCCTTGAGTTGTGGCTCCAGATGAACACTTACTTTAGTTTCTCGCACATTGTCTTGGTCCCCTAGATTAACTGCTTCTGTGTCATTTAGGTTAGGTTTGGGTTTTTTCTTCAAAATGACTTAATTCTTTACTAAGTTCCTCATAAGCTTCATCGTTGTTACAATCCACCCCATCATCACACTCGATTTCTTGTATTATTACTTCCGAGCTAGATTGGCTTTTAAAACTGGGCCGAAGATTCCTCATGCATGTCATATCATTGATATCAGCATAAAAAGAACTGTACAAAAGAAAAGAAAAATGGAAACAAAATTAGAAACAAAGAAAATTGCATTTCATTGAATGTAAAGATAACAAGGTTTTAACTTATCCAAACGGACGGAACATAGCAACTGGATTACAAACCCTGGAATAATCCAGGTGTCAAAAGGGAAAACAAAACCCACTACCACGACTCCCTCTGAATTGGAAGAGGAGTAGCTTCCCAATTGTTGATGTTAGCATGTGGTCCGATGTACTGTATATCTGCTCCGCTTGACCCTTCCCCGACCTCAACCACGTTCACTTCAGTAAATACTCTCTCGAACACCTTATCCAAGTTCCCCTCTGCCCCAATCAGTGAACCTGACACCTTTGCCAATGACTATTTCTTGCTACCCGGCCTGACGAAGGACCTGGACAAGCGTGGAATTGGTTTGGGAAGAACCCAAGCTTTCTTTTTCAATTTACGGGCCCTTCTAACATCTGACGCTGTTGGTTTGAACCCCAATCCGAAGGTGTCCAGATTTTTGGGCAGGGAAACAGGTTGAATAATGCCCTGAAGTTCAGCCCCCAGACCTTTCCCTAGCACGAACCCGTTACTCAACATTTCTGATACTATCATGACGGTCGCAGCTATCACCTTGGGACATGGAATGCTTTCACCCTCGGGCACTCTGCTCACCGGGACCGTTTCGAAGACCTGATAAACCCATGGTCCCTTATCATCTTCAGTTTCTATAAAGGGCACAATGGCATCATTCATGGCGTATGTGGGATCTTCCCCATATAACACAATTTCTTGTCTGTCCCACTCGAACTTGACCATTTGGTGCAGCGTGGAAGGCACGACTTTGGCCGCGTGGATCCATGGTCGACCCAACAAAAGGTTGTAGGATACTGCAGCATCCAACACCTGAAATTCCATAGTGAACTCGACTGTGCCAATAGTCAATTCGAGTACAATATCCCCTACTGTGTTTGTTCCCCCTCCGTCGAACCCTCGAACACAAATGCTATTTTTTCGGATTCTATCATTATCGATCTTCAACTTGTTCAATGTAGACAACGTGCAAATATTAGCACTCGACCCGTTATCAATCAGTGCCCGAGTAACCATTGAGCCTTCACACTTGACCATCAAATAGAGAGCTTTATTGTGCTCTGTGCCTTCCACAGGCAATTCATCATCAGAAAATGCTACCTTGTTCACTTTAAAGATCTTGTTGGCAATTGTCTCCAGATGGTTCACTGAAATTTTGTCGGGCACATGAGCCTTATTCAGTATCTTCATCAAAGCTCGGCAATGCTCGTCAGAATGAATCAACAACGACAACAACGAGATTTGGGCCGGTGTTTTTCTTAGTTGTTCAACAATGGAATAATATTGCACTTTCATCTTTTTCAGAAACTCTTCTGCCTCTTCTTCCGTCACAGCCTTTTTGACTGGCACTGGATTGTCTTTAGCGCCCTTAGCCTTTCTCAACTCTTCGGGAGCAAAACAACGTCCTGACCGAGTTAGTCCTTGTGCTTCACAACTCTCTTCCTCAATTTCCTTTCCTTTGTATGTCACCACTACCTTGTCATATTTCCACGGTACGACTTTGCTATCAACCATGGGTAACTGGACTACTGGTTTTATGACAACTGGTTCTACGTAGGCCCCTTTCACAACCACCACGGGTGTAGATGATGACCCTGGTACCACTAACTTGACTGGCTCTGGCTTTTTTGTAGCCACAAACGGTCCTTTTCCCATTACCAACACTGGCTTGTCTTTTATTGCTTTTAACTGAACCACTGGCCTTGCACTCACTGTCTTTTCTTTGGCTTCCGTAGAACGAATCACCATAACCACCTGCGAAGGTTTTTTAGGCTCTGTCCCCTTATGTATCAGTTCGATCATATTGGCCTCATAATGCGCTGGTAACGGATTTTGATTGATGTTTGGGGCCTCTGGAGCCTGTACTTCAATACGGCGATTATCAATGAGCTCTTGTATCACATTTTTCAACTTCCAACATTTTTCAGTATCATGCCCCGACATCTCTGAGCAATACTCGCAGCTAACAGAATGGTCCAGGTTTCTGGGAAGGGGGTTTGATGCTTTGGATTCAATTGGGGTCAACATTCCCAACTGTTTCAATCTATGGAAGAGAGCAGTGTAAGATTCTCCCAGCGGAGTAAATGTTTTTCTGTTTGGGGCCTTCTCACTTCTAAAAGCTTGGTTTGGGCAGAAGCTGGTTCCTGGTCTGTTTGCCCTGGGAGGTGGATAGGTGTTTTGTGGGGGTGGATGTGTGTTTTGGGGATTCGGTGCACGCCATTGCGAGTGCACCGGAGGCTGAGTGTAGGTCTGGGCGTGGTGGATAGTAGTGTTGTGGTGGGCCATATGGGGTATATTGGTAGTTTGGGTGGTGGGGTCTGGGTTGGTTGTAATAGAGTGGAGGGTTATTGGGCCTGAACCAAGCATTAGCTTCAACTGTAGCAACTTCTTCCTTCTTCTTCTTTCCAAGCACACCACCAGTACCGCTTTGGATAGCCTGGGTGGTTGCTTTCAATGCCGAGTAGCTCAAGATCTTATTAGATTTCAATCCCTCTTCAATCATGGCTCCCATCTTTACCACTTCATTAAACGACTTTCCGACAGATTTCACCAGATGACCAAAATAGGTAGGCTCCAATGTTTGCAAGAAGTAATCTACCATCTCACTCTCCCTCATTGGAGGATCAACCCTTGCTGCCTATTCCCTCCAGCGGAAACCAAACTCTCTAAAACTTTCCCCAGACTTCTTTTCCAATTTCAACAATGACAGACGGTCGGGGACTATCTCAAGGTTATATTGAAAATGGCCAATGAATGCCTGTGCCAAATCATCCCATGTATACCATCGGCCGGGGTCCTGTCTCGTGTACCATTCCAGCGCGGACCCGCTCAGGCTTTGACCGAAATATGCTATCAACAATTCATCCTTCCCCCCAGCACCTCTCATTTTGCTACAAAAGCCACGCAGATGGGCTATTGGGTCACGGTGCCCCTCATACAAGTCAAACTTCGGCATTGTAAACCCCGCAGGTAACTGAACATCAGGGAAATGGCACAAATCTTTGTATGCGACGCTGACTTGGTTACCTAGACCATGCATGTTCCTGAAGGATTGCTCCAGGATTTTGACTTTACGAATCACTTCCTCCTGTTCTGTATTCTTAACCGATTTCTCAACCTCTCCCGGGATTTCAAAATGGGGAGAATAGGTATATGGCTCAGGCGCTTTGAAAGTGGGTTCGGGAGGGTAATATTGGGTGTCGTGAGCTTGGAATAGCTGCTCACTGGATGATCTATGTAGTGGGGCTGGGGACGGTGCCACAAAGACTGGAACCATGAGTGGTGGAGGGTTCTGTTTGGGGGGTGGAGCTGGGGGAGCATATGAAGTGGTACCATAGCCCTGGGCGTAATAGGGGAAGGCTGAAGATGCGTGGGGAGTGGTGGGCTCCTGAGCTTGGCCAGGGGTGGGATGTAAGATGGATTAGTGGGATATAGTGGTGCCGGATGCCCCTAAGACTATGCCCGATGCATTTCAGCCATTTGTGCTTTTAATTTCCTCATCTCTTCTTTCATAGTACCCACATCTGTTATCTCAACTTCATTTGAAGGGTCTACGATGCTGATTTCCGAATCCTGCCCTGTCATTTTTACTTGATCTTTCGACCGGGTGTTGTACGGGTGAGTTGCCAGAATTGCCAATCAACTAACCACCTGCCTGAGCTCACACATTTAGACAACCACTTTGTTAGCGATTAAGTTTTAACAGATTTAACAACCGCACGTTGGCATGAATGCACTTATACAGTTAATCATTTCTATTATGCATTTGCTCGATCGCATGCGTCATCCCGGCACTTCGTTCCTTGTTTCTTTTTACCATTCTTTCAAATTTCCTCACCTCATCCCTCTCTTGTGCTCTTCTCTTTCTTTTGTTTCTTTCTCGTTTGTGTTCCCGCTCATTTCTCTTTTTGTTTTTCCGCTCTTTTCTTTCTTTCTCTCTTTCTTTGGCTTTTTCTTTTTTTTCTTCTTCTTTTCTTCCTTCTTTTTTTTTTCTTACGATTACGGTCGAATCCTATAGAGATTTCCTACGTATCGTGACCCCGCACGAATCAGACCAAGCGTAGTTCATGATAATAAATGTAACAATACAGGGTGGAATTGTTTTTTGAAATTTTCAATTTTCATTACTAAAACAAACTATTACAAACTCAACACTTTTCGGAATGAAACTAACAGACGCAAATTAAAAGCAAATACAGACTCTAAGACTGCAGACGTACTTGACCTGGAAAGATAACGGACATACGAAAGACTGACTCAAAATGGTAGAAAATTACAGACACGGACTATGCATACTCTAGTGCTTCAAACTTAGGTGTCCGCGGGGCGTCGTTCGGCCTCGCCGCGGGCCTAAGATCCAAATCCCTTTCAAGCTGCTCTAACTCATTCATGGTTATCTTCACATAGATCATTACTGCTGAGACAAAATTAGTATAGGTCATGTCTTCACAAACCCGGCATCTCCTGAAAATGGCATGAGCAATGGCTCTAATCCTGTCTTTTGTTTGCTTCTTTTCTATGAGCAAGCGTCTTATCTGATCGCTGCACGTCTTTAAAGCTCGAGAGTCCTGAAGGTGTTGGTCTTGCAACCACTGCACTTCTACCTCCATTTGGGCCAACAAGTCGTAACAATGTCCACTTTCAATTTCAAAATCTCTAGCCTGCCTAACCGCTTTACCCTCAAGGGCAACCACTTTTCTCTTTAAATTGGCAACAATTTTCTCATGGTCCCTTTTCAACTGATTCAAGTACTGGCGACGCTCCTCTGTTCTTGTAGCCCACTGTGCTTTAAGTTCTGCCATGATATTCTCAGATTTTTCTAATTCATCCCGCCATTCCCTGACTTCATTTTCCAATCTTTTTATCAATTGCTCATCGGATCGGCTCCTCGGTTGCTTATCGACGGTTATCTTCAATTGCTGGATTTGGGCCCTAAGTGCTTCTTTTTCTCGAGCCAGTCTATTCTTTTCACCTTGATCCGCGACAACTTGTACACTGTTCTCAAATTTCAGACTCTCAACTTGCTGCTTCAGTTTACCAATCTCAACTCGATAGCCTTCTTCCTTTGCTAACCAGTCCCACTGCTCTTGGGAAGACTTGGCAAAATCTTCGAGATGAGGTCTTTTAGCCGGTCTCCCATATGCCACGTCACCTCTGAACCAATCATGATACCCTGGGGCAACTTCCCCTTTAACCCTATCAGACACACAAGTGTTTTCCATCAAATGTTGACACTCACTCCAGATTTGGCAAACCTCTTCCTCGGGGAACCAACCGTCAGGATTAATTTCGACCACTTGGGTACTCAGATCTTCATCTCTCGGTACTACTTGATACCTCCCGAGTTGACTCAGAACCCGATATGGTACATAGGGCTGGATGTTTTTGAGTCACATCAATAAAAAATGTGGCCGGGCTGCTGGCATATTTAAGACTTCTTCGACAGGCAACCATCCAAGCACCCACTGTATCTGGCTGGCATTGAGGTTCTGAAATAATGATGTCCAGGCCGTGACTCCTTCAGGTAGACTAGCCCCTTTGATTCTTGTGTAAAATTCTCCTATACAAGTTTTCTCAACCGAACCATAACTCAATAGCTGAGAGCGAGGGCACAAATGCTCAGTCATCCACATTTGTAACAACAAGTTACATCCCTCAAAAAATTTGCCCCCAGCTTTGCACGCAATGAGAGCCCAGAAGATGTCAGCCACGATCATAGGTGCTAAAGTGCTTTTCCCCATGGTTTGCAAGGTACTGACGACCCCTGCTACTTTCAAATCAATATTACCATCTTTCCTCGGGAATATTATGAGGCCCAAAAAAGCTATCATAAATGCCACCCGTCTGTGTTCCTCCCATTTTTGTCGGTTACTTCTACTGCATAGCTTAAAGTCTGGATTATTGAACCCGCCCACGTGGCCATATCTATCATATATGAAGCGGAAACTGCAGAAACCCTTTGCAAAATCTGGATGATGAACTGTTCGGGGTATTTTCAAGGAATCCAAGAACCGGTGTATGGTAATGGCCCTAGGAGCAATCAAGTATTTGAACCTCAATGGAGCTTGATCACTTCCAATATACCCCGCTATTTCTTACAATGTTGGGGTGAGTTCAAAGTCTGAGAAATGAAATACATTATGTGCCGAATCCCAATAGGCGACCAATGCCCTGATGATATCCCCCGAGGCTGAATGTTTAATAAATCCGGAAGGTCTTTCAAATATTTTTTCACTTCGTCTTGCCCTTCTTTGCCTAAATCATTCCACCATAATTGCAGCTCAAAAGGGATTTTGGTCATCATTGAAAAGGGCTCATTTATCATCGTGCTCATTCTGCACATTTATTAAAGCGTTTAAGCAAAAAGAAAACTTTTATTCGACTCAAAAAAACTATCTAATACCCAGCTTATTCACGATTCTTACTTTTTTTTATTTAAGATAAAAAATACCCAGTATTGCAACACGGCCTTTCAACACCTTGCGGACGAAAACTTAAGGCTGTGAGGGTCGAAAAACAAAAAAATGAAAACATGACCAAAGGTGGCCATGTATGCAAGGTCAGCCTTCCGGCGTTCCGTTTGGGAACAAAACAGCATCACCCAATTTATTTATGACCCAAAAAATAAAATTTTTGACACATTTTTTTTGACTATTTTTGAAAAAGGGGAGGTTGGACCCGATGAGGGTTGCCTACGTATCTCACGTCCTGTGAGAATCAAACCATGCGTAGTTCGGGCAAATTAACCGAACTATTTTAAAACATGCCTCTTTTCCATTTTTATTTTTAGCATTTCATAAGCGAATAAAAACTATTTTTAGAAACAAAACTCTCTTTTTCTTTTTTCTTTTCAACAAGTAAAATAGCTTATTTTTCCAAGCTAAAAATAACAGACTCTTTTTTCTTTTTTCATTTTCCACAGACAATAAAACAACCTATTTTCCAAACTAAAAATAAAAGACTCTTTTTCCTTTCCTTTTTCAACAAATAATGAAACAACTTATGTTTTTCAAACTAAAACAGAAACTTTTCTTATCCTTTTCTTTTTCAACAACCGACTTTCCAAAAATAAAAGACTCTTTTTTTTTCTATTCCTCTTTGCTTTTTTTTTTAGTAAAACAAAATAAAACATTTTCCCTCTTTTTTTCAAAATTTTGGCAAAGTTTCGCCAGTAATTGGTCATTGATTTTTTATTTCTAAAATAATCAATTAACTCCCTAACTGATATTTTTTTCTCTCTTTTCTTCTTTTTTTTTTTCAATTTTCCAACATTCCCGAGATTCAGAAACCGGTCAACATGCAAGTTCGAAACAAATATATGTACAGAGCAAGTAGGATGCATCAGGATGGTCTTTTTCATTTCAGGTTGCTAGTCCTAGACGGACCCAACCCCTGTGTTGAGTCCCCTAAGTCAAATGCAACGTGATGCAAATAAGCATTCCTACTAGAGATCTGACATGAAGTCACGTTATTCTATGTTCAAAACCTGGGTCAGTGTTCTAGACTGTGTACCCGAGGGGACAACTCGAGTCGAGGAGGGGGCAACTCAACTCGAGTCAAGGTATGACACTAACAGAATAGGGAGTCTCAACCAGTAAGCACATCCCTGGAGGTGAAGAGAGAAGGGTGTCGGCACAATTTATATACAGTTCAGAAAATATCAAAGCGATAACATTTAGCACATTCAGCACAAAACATGTAGGAAAATCAGATATAATTAAATACAAAAATTTATCTAAGCTCGAATTCTGAACCCTGAACCAGAGATTCTGGGTTCGTTCCCCAGCAGAGTCACCAGAGCTGTCACACCTCCTTTTTCACCACACCCGCAAGGGCGTAAAGGAGTTTTTCCATTTAAAGGACAATCAGAGCGGGATTTAATTATTAATTATTCAGAGTCGCCACTTGGGAGATTAATGGTGTCCCAAGTCACCGGTTGAATCCCGAACCGAGGAAATTTATGACTCTGTTAACAGTCCGCGAACCAGAAATCCGAGTAAGGAATTCTGTTAACCCGGGAGAAGGTGTTAGGCATTCCCAGGTTCCGTGGTTCTAGCACGGTCGCTTAACTGTTGTATTTGATTTTATCTGATTTTAATTCCGGCTAGCTTATGTGCCTTTTATTCGTAAACCGCTTTTATTATTATTTATTTTAAAGAATTACGATGTCGTGAAAGCGCGTTTCGAACCCCGTCGCAATCAATGCGCCCGTGATTATCAACACATTTCGACTTCATCGAGATTTGGATTTGGGTCGCATCAATGCGCACCCGAGTTTAGGAAAGTAATTTTATTAAGAGCGCGTCTAAAGCAACTACGAGCTTGCACTTTGTGAGGGCCATGGAATTTCAACTAAATGGCACGCCTCGATTTCTAAAGGAATAAAATTAATTAAGTGGGAGCCACGGAATTGAGATTTTGTTTGGCGAGATTCGTCTTAACACTTATTAAAAGGCCCATTTGAGAGTGACTACAATTTTCTAGTGATCAAATATCCCTAAAAAAGAACTTAATCACGCGTAGGCTGAATAAAATTCAGTAGTCCAACCTCAACAATGAGCTGGACCCCTGATGGGCTTAAGAAACAGCCAAAATTTGGTCAGGCAGGAGAAAGGGAAGCCCAGGTGACAGATAACAGCACCTGGGATCAAATCCTTTAGGAGGCCCAAACTTATGAAGGCCGCTCCTATGACAGCCTGAGATGGCTTATAGTTGGGCCCAGCGAGGCCTTGATTTCAACTTAACCAGACGCCCCCTGAAATTACATCTAAACTATTTTAGGTGTTCAATAATTAACAAAGGGGAAACAATACGCATATACTCGAATTAGAAGGAAACTAGTCAATTGAATTCCAGTTTTATATACAGACTAATTTATCCACTGATATTCCGGTGAGTTCTTAGACATCATCAAGGTGAAAACCAAGCTGTAAACACGATCTCAATAACATAAAGCAGGCTAACTATTTCTGAATTAATTCATGCTAACATTACTATCAACTTATCATGTAATCGACTAACACTAGTGTTCACTTCATAGTAATCACATGACTCCGAAATATAACAGTTTATATAGTCCATTTAGCACAAAAGCAAGCAAAACTTAAACAATATCCATGAATTAAACATTGAATACGTAGATCTGGGAATTAGCTAAATCAGAACTCAATTCTGCAAGTAAATTCATTCTTCTCATAATTCATTTCTGCCCACTTGAGCTCACAGTCATCAGGGGTACAATTGTGTACCTGGATCGGGGAAAATATGAGAAGGAGAGAAGTCAGCTACTTTGAACAGCAACAACAACAAATTCAACAATATACCATCACAGAACAGGCCAGGAACTGCTTTTGAAAAATCAAAAATATAAGCAAACTCAACAGATCAGTCCAACACACACTCGGAATACACTCTTAGCCTTCACAGCTGAGCCTAGATGCTCTCAAATCCTGCTGGACTCAAATCTCCACTGAAGTCCAAACTAATAGGCCCCAAATTCACCTAAATCAGTTGTTAATCACTTTTGAACACTTTTTTAAAAAAATAAAATCTTGAGCTGGAATGAAGAATGCCCAAGGAAGGACTGAGAATCACTAACACTAGTAATGAAACAATAAAACTGTTTTTGATTTCTTCATTTTTTGGTGTTTTATTTTTTTGAGTACTGGAATTGAAATGCTAGCTGAAATTGAAAGCAAGGAGGAGAGCTTTTGGTGGGGATTTTTTTTTGGGCTGAAAGTTCAAGTCCCCTTCCTCAAGGCACTTGATGCCCTTTTATAGGTGATACAAGAGGGTTAATCAGATTTTGGGTTTTCTTTTTAGTCCCTCCCCTATTTGCAGTTTAGTCCTCTTATTTCTAACTTGTTACTCAAGTAAGCACCTCTATTGTGCTGAAATGTGCACTAAAATCCTATTCTAGAAGGCCTTAGGGTATTCTTCTACCCATGCAATACCTATACTGCCCTTTCATTACTTTGCAATTACTATTCCTATCAGAATTACCATTTTTCATGCCCAAACTACCCCTGAAAGCTTCTCAAAGTTATTGATTCTACCCACATTCTCAACAGCTATAACCAATCCCCTAAATTAATCCAAAACTAACTAAGACTATTAATTAGAACTCAGAAATTAACTAATCAAATTACCCAATCCCAATTGTTCAATCACACCAACTCAATCAAACTAGGAAAACCTAGAAACCAGGATCAATCAAAGCAAAGCTTAAGCTACTGATCAACGTTAAATGAAATTAAACTAATTCCTAACCAATAAGCTCACAATCGACTATTCAAACATCAAACTCAGAACTAACAGAAATTGACAGAACTATACTAATACACAAAAATAAATCGTAAAATTAACAAAACACTTAATGAAACCAAGACTGTAACTAAAACTTCAACCATGCAAGTAAAAGAAACAGGAAAACTCACGGAAGCACGAGAAACTCGGGACAGTCACTGACGTCCGAATCCTTTCAGATTTTTGACACGCAACATCCCTAACCATGTGTTCTTACAAGAGAACACATGGTTAAGGATATTACGGTTTGAAATCATAAAGATTTTGGTTTAGGGTTTTGGCCAGAAATTCTTAGATCTGAAATTCGAGCCGCTTCACAGAGATTTGAAGGAAAATAATCATGGATTAGGGTTGAGGGAAGACCGGGGATTGTGTGGTGTGATTTTGGGCTGGTTTGGATAAACCTGCGATCTGACCGGAAACTTCAATCGAAGATTCGACGAGCTCCGGCAACATTCGAGGAAAACTAATAACGGGAGTGGAATGAGGGATTCATGGTGGATCTATGGTGTTAATCTGGGTTTGAACGGTGTAAGTGGCGTTCACCGCCGGCGAGGGATTTAGGGGAGGCGCGGATTAGGGTTTGAGAGGATAGGTGGGGTGAGGAAGACGAGGGACTGGGGGGGCTCTCCGACCATTTTAAATTAGAATCCTCGTTAGTTCCGGACCGTTGGATGGATGAGATCCAGCAGTCCTGATTCAGAGACCACAAAACGACATCGTTTCGATTAGAAGGGGAAACAGACCGGGTTGCTGGTACTTGAGCTGGTTTGGATGAGTGAAAAAGGGGCATTGGGCCAGGCGAATTTAGCAAAGAAGTGGCCCAAATTTTGGGTCTTTTTAAGACCACCTATTCCACTCTTATTTTCTTTTCTCTTTTATTTCCTTTTTCTCATTTTTAATTTTTTTTTATAATTTTTCTAATTTTTATAAAGATGTAAAACTAACATGAAATCCTAATTGTTTCAAAACCAAGACTAATTAATTCCTAAAATTGTTTAAAAACTATTTCATGACGAATTCCCAATAAAAATCATTAAAATGCAAAAGTGAACTAATTTTGTGATTTTCATGTTTTGTTCTAAACAAATTAAACCTTAATTGATACTAAAAAATATAAAACTAAAACCTAAATGCAAAAATGCAAATTTTTGTATTTTATAAAAATTAACATGCGCAAATAGAATGCAACAATTATCAGAAAATGACACCAAAATGCACAAAAATTGTAAAAATAAAGAAAAATTATTTTGTTTGGGATTTTGGGAATAATCATATTTAGGGAAAAAATCACGTGCTCACAATACGTTCAAAACAAACTATTGAAAATGTCTTAAATGCTCATAAAATTGCTTTAAAAAATAAATGATGCTAATTGTCAGGCTACCCAGGAACTCGATGGGTTCAGGATAGTGCAACAATCCAGTTTTGGAGAACATCTCCTTTCTCCACAATCTGAATAGTAAGGTCTTCCTCCTCCTTCTCCTCCTCAACTATCACACTGCAGTTCATGTCTTCATCATCCAAAAATAGATTCCTTATGCCAGCTAAAACTTCATCTTCTTCAGACCCCCATATCACGTCAGCTTGTTGAAATGTCTGGTGCAAATATGGTACTGGTTGTTCCAGCGGCTAATAAGGACCACGCCATGGTGGCGACCAATTCTGGTATTCATGCCAAGTATATTCATACCCAAACCCAAAAGTTGTACCATGACATTTTGGTTGCACTGGTTTGGTGATCCCTTGGAGATTCTTGCCGAGACCCTTGCCGGGTTCATATCCTGTCCATAGCGATATGCTTTCTATCTTGTTGCTCCACCATTTGTCTTTTTCAATTGTGTTGACGCGCTCAACGCAATGGTATGTTTCTCCACCTAACTTCTTTCTATTATCGATGACTGGAACAGTCTGACTGGTATAAATGGGATTACTCCCTTCTCCATGGATGATCACTTCCTGATGATTCCATTCAAACTTCACAGCCTGATGCAGAGTAGAAGCTACGGCCCTAGCGGCATGTATCTAGGGTCATCCCAATACTAGATTGTAGGTTGCAGATATATCCAGCACTTGAAACTCGACATCAAACTAGGTTGGGACCATATGTAGGGTGATGTTGATCTCTCCAATTGAGGCCCTTTGAGACCCATCAAATGCTTTCACATTCATACTCCTTGCTCATATCTCATGCAGACCTTTACCCAGCCTCTTCATAGTAGTCAGCAGACATATGTTGAGACTTGAACCCCCATCTATTAGGACCCTGGCGATGAATTTGTCGTCAAATTGCATTGTGATATGTAGTGCCATATTGTAACTCAGTCCTTCCAGCAGCAACTCGTCTTCATGGAAAGTGATCTTGTGGCTTTCCAACACTTCTCCTACCATGTTGGCCATTTATCCACTGGTTATGTTATTGGGTACATAGGCTTCATTCAACACATTCATCAGGGCATTCCTATGTGCCTTGGAGTTTTGCAATCTTGTGCCTTGATTGCACCTTCCTTCAAAGGTCATCTGGGCCAGTCTCAATGATAGGTAGCTTAGAGGTAGCTTCTTTGCTTGTTCCTCCCAAATGTGCCGATGTATAAACCCTACCAGTTTGGGTCATTCCTTGGGCTGCACCTGTTTCATCCATCTTTGCCTTTCCTTTCCTTCTTGCCTCTGCAACATAATCCCATGGTATAGTATTAGACTTATAAAATGGCATAGGTTCTACCATCACGATGAAGGATGTTGTTACTTCAACCTCAAACAAAGTTGGTGCGACTACCTCAACTTCAATTGGCACCTGAGTTTGCACTACAATGGGTGTGAGGGTGACTGGAGATGTTTTAGGATCATCCCCCTCCCGAATGAGTCCAATTGACCCTTTTGGATCCCATTCTTTGTCGGTTTCTATCACATTTACTCCCTCACCTCTCTGATCTGGGAGAGGATTGTTATGAACATTAGGTGCAGCCTCATTTGCCTGTATGACTTTAGTGTCAATTAATGTCTGGATCTTGTCCTTTAGAGTGCGACATTCATCAATGGTGTGACCTTTCATGTCTGAGTGATAGGCACGTGTCTTATTTGGGTTAATCCATTGGAAAGAGTTTTCCATAGCAACATCGAGAATGGGAGTGACATAACCAGCAGCCTTTAGCCTCTCGTACAGTTGATCGATGGGTTCAACAATTGGAGTGTAATGTCTAGGTGGTCTATGGTCGAAATTTGGTCTTGGTTTTTGATAATTTTGGCGGGTAGGTGGTGGTGAGTGATAATATGCTGGTAGAGTGTTATAAGTATGGTAAATGGTTGCAGGTTGTTGGTATCTAGGGGTGAAGGCTGGTATGTTGGTAGAGGTGTTTGGTATATGAGAGGAGACTTTGGACCTTGGGCTACCATTACTGCACCTACTTCTTTCTTCTTGGAGATACCTCTTGACTGCAAAGCTTTATTTGTGGCTTGGAGTGCTTCAAAATTTGTCACCATTCCACTTTTGATCCCGTCTTCTATTATTTCTCCTAGTTTGATGATGTCAAAGAACTTATGGTTTTCAATAACCATCAACCTTTCATAGTATTGTGACTTTTGTGCTCAGATGAAGAACTTATTCATATGTTCTTCTTCAAGTGCCGATCTTACCTTTACAGCTTCAGACCTCCATCGAGTAGCATACTCGTGGAAGGTTTCTATTGGTTTCTTCTTGAGATTTTGAATGTAGAAAATATCTGGTGCATTTTTCTGTGTTGAACCTGAATTGGTTCATGAAATCTGATGCCATGCTCACACAATTAACCCACTTCTTTGGGTTCTGACTGATGTACCAAGACAAGGCGTCCCTAGTGAGGCTCCTCATGAACAACTTCATACAGATCCATTCGTTCTTGCCAACCCTTACAAGCTTGTCACAATATGTTCTTAAATGCACTTTTGGATCACCAATTCCGTCGCATTTCGAACTTCGGAGGTTTGTAACCCTCCGGCAGTTCTACATCTGGCTGAATACAAAAATCCTCATAATTCAATCCCTCAATGCCTTTTCCACTTTCGACGCTTTGAACTCTGCTAGTAAGCTTCTGGAATTCTTCTGCCATGTTCTTGATGAGCTGGTCCTTCTTGGCGGATTCGGGTATGTATAGGGTTTGTTGTGGGGTGTGGGGTAAAGTTTCCACGTATATGGGATTGCTTGTGGACTCCGGGAATCTGGGCATAATGATGGTCATTGGTTGAGTTTTGTGGATCAGGAGTAGGTTGTGATGCATTCTAGGGAGTGTGGTATGTGGTCATTTGTGGGTATTGAGTCAGATGGTGATGGTGTTGTTGAGGAGTAGGTACTGGTGGAGGGTTTTGGTTCTGAGGAGGTGTGATGTAATGATGTGGTGCGGGAGAATTTGGTGGTGGGTTTTGATTCTGTGTGTTCTGTGGAGGCGTCGGGTTTTAGGCGTTTGTGTTTTGTTGGTTTATATCGGGGACACTTAGGGTGAGGGAAAGGTTTGCCAAGTTCCGGACCTGCTTAAGCTCCCCTTGTAGCTCCAATATTTTCTGTTCTAGGTGCAGGACTAACTCATTCTGTTCTGGAGTACTCCGACCGTCCGAAGTTTCAATGTTTACTGCATTGTCTTTTTTGATACCACTTAAATCGTCCATCTTTCCTTTCCCTTTGCTTTTGCCTTTAGGATCACTTGGTAAAGGAGGAGGTGGAGGACCTTTGGATCTAGTATGATATGTGGACGATGCCAGTATGCACGAACCAACCTTGGAAAATGGGAATAAACAAAAGAAAAGAAAAACAAGGGTAACTAAGTCAGTAAGGAATATTGAAAGAATGCTTGCAATATCGAACATGCTTTGCAAAATAAATTTGCATCCTAATTTGGGGGACCTCGTTGTGCCTGAGGTAGACCTAGCGAAATACAGACTTGGAGAAAATTGATGCCAATAATTGCATCATTTTATAAATGTGAAAATGAATCAAATCTACCAAAACGACAATAAGAAGAAAGTTACTAATGACATTTGCCTTATTACAATCGAAATCTAAACTAAACTAGAAAGCAGTAGAACAACTTTCTCCTAATCTACTTTGTCTCAGAAGGACCTTCCCCCTTTCATCAAAAATATCAGCAACCCTAAGAAGCAAATAATGAACAAGTAGACTCGATGGTGTGTCCAACCCAAGGAAGTAATGGCAAGTTCATCATGATGAAGGCGGTATGAATTGTTGTGCCCATAACGCTCATAAAGGAATTCAAATGGGATGTACAACTTCTTCAAACAAAGCAATTCATCATTTTTCTTGAAACCTATCATTTTCAGAAAACTGCGAGGGTTGAGATTCTCCGGTACCAATAATCCGGGACTATCCCATGGCAGCTTAGCGAAACCTCCTATTTCCTCCAAGAGAGGAGTCATTTCTATGTCACTGAAGCGGAAGACAACCCTCTCCTTATCCCAAAACATAGTAGCGGCCTCAATCAATGCTCTATTCGGTCGGATGTCTAACAAAGATGGTAGATTACCAAGGATCCTTCTCACATGATTCTTGTCTCTAGGCGCAAGATTTTTCTCCAACAACAGAGGTGGGATGCTTTAGACCATGCCGAACCTCGGGACGTCGTGCTTCATTTTCTGCAAACAAATAGAGTTAGCTCTTTCCCCCTCTAGATTCGAATATTTACACACTAATGATCAACATATTGGCATAATTTCTCCATGTAATGCACATAATGTAACGGTGTCTATTGGGATTGTGGAAATCCCATCGGACTTTGGACAAGGCTTATCTTAGTGGGGTATCACGTTGAAAATGTTATAACCCATACTAGATTAAACATGATGCATGTATATTTGATATTGGAGTAGGGTTTTTAGAATGGCCTAGACTGGTACTCTCAAGTTTACAACTTGAGAGGAAAAGGCACGGGATCGTCGACTGCACCGCTGATTAACTAGTCTACCACAAATAAGCCTTTCCGATTTTAAAAGGGTAATTTTAGAAGAGCGCGGACACTCATCAAGCGCCACCATATTGATAATTGGCACGAGTGGAATATGATGTGGAGCATGCTTTATGAAGAGATAATAATACGTTGCCAAGTATTTGCATAATAAATATATGAAACCAACAAACATAGTATTAAGATAAAACATAAAAGACGTAAAAAGAAAGACAAAAGAAGAAGTTAGTTCATGGAATATAGAGAATGTAATAAAGAAGCAAGGGATTAGGGGTGGGAGAGACATGATGTAGCAATCTTTAAACAAATGAAAAGTAGTTTAGCAGATAAAGGTGAATAGGAAATGGATATACATGTTATATCCAATTTAAGCAAGAAAAAGTGGAGAAGGGAAGGGATTTGCATATTACAACGAATTTAAACAAGTAAAGGGAAAATAGAAGAGGGATGTGCATGTAACAAATAAATAGGAGGGGGAATTTCATGTAACAATGAATTAGACAAATAAAAGGAAAATGGGAGAGGGATGTACATGTAGCAGGAAATAAAACCAGAAGAGGGAAGCACGTTTTTTATCAAAGAAGAATAATCCATACAAACCAAATTCGCTATGGTAAGAGCCTAAGTATATCCCCAGTAGAATCGCCATGCTGTCGCGCTCCTTTTTCTCGCGAAATTGGGCTTCAACACATGACAACTCTTTTCAGGAGGTATTAAAAGAGGAGAGTCACCACCTAGCGATTTTTAAGGTGTGTTAGGGAACCTATTTGAAGATAACTCTATTTGACTAGTCAACGCCACCAAAGATCGGGTAAGGGCTCAAATTACCTCAAAGAGAAGGTGTTAGGCATTCTTCTAGGTCCACAATTATGGGTCCCGACCGAACTTTAAAAAGATTTTGAACAAAGGGGTACAACTATTTTTTATTCTAGTAGGAAAAGAAAGAAATGAAGGGGGAGGGGGTTCCTAAGTTTTTAGCCTAAAGGATCACCATGTGCAATATAAATAATATTTCGTAACTCCCTCGAGATGGGGTGTTACTCATACTATTCAGCGGGCACAAACTATCATCTCCTGCTACCCGATTACTATGTTAAAGTTGTTTATCTAAGAGTGTTCTAATTCAATTCTAAGCCGGACCCTACACGTGCACTACCCGTCCCATACCTATGGTCCAGGAGGTTTGGACCTCTATTTGGATGGTTCTAGACTTTATCTAGGCTGCTAAAAAATGCAAAAATTAGGCGACAAGCAAAACATGTAGGACTTCACATAAAGACAGCTAAGGGCCCAAGTTATCCTCCACACATAAACAAACAAATGCACACGGGAAGTTTAAGCAGCACATAGTTTCAGAATTGAGACTTAGAGTCTTATATGCATAGATTCTAGGCGATTCTAAATTCCAACATCGTATATGCGGCGCTACTGTTGTAAATTGAACGATTTACAGATTATAGGTGTTATAGAACCTATACACATGATTTCTATGTTGTTTGCGCAACGAGCAGTGAAAGTTATTAAAAACTTGAAATTATTAGCGTTTGATTCTATATGCATGCTTTCTAGACGAATAACAGTATCCTATATGCAAGATTTCTAATGGTTGGTACTTGAATTCGCTTTTATCATACTTATTCTTATAGACATGCTATCCATGTGGCAGTATGACAAAACAATAGAAGCAACCGATTAATTAATTAATTTAGATCCTATAGTCATGGTATCTAGAGGATTATTTAACAAATATATGTATTATTACAACCCTATAGGCATGCTATCTAATAATCAGACAGAAGTAGACATGATAGCAGGTAAAATATTTAGTCAAACAATCATGCTTTTGAATAATGTACAGGTATTAGGCAAGTTAAGTGAAGTGAGTGATTTCCTGTAGACATGGTTTTTAGGTTGACAAAGCATACATTATACATCCTATTGGCATAATTTCTAGTGAATAACTGAGGTGACTTGAAAGAAGGCATTGAAAGTAGTCATGCAGAGTGCTCATTTCCTATAGACATGCTGTCTATAAACACGCAACAGTAGACATAGCATCTGAATTCGTGATTAATAGTAAACAAGTAGTGTGTATGTGCTTCTGCGAATATCATGATTTCTATAGTGTTCATGTGATCAAACAACACATATAGCAAGTACATTATCAAGTCCTATAGGTATGCTATCTACCCATGGCATGTAGATATAGAATTCTACCCATTACCTTTTCACTAACACCTTAATTGTTCATACAAAGGTTATTACAAGCCCAATAATGAGTAAAAATACAAATGTTACATAATAGTGAGAATAAGCCTACAATAGGCCTAAATAAAAATACCCAGCGTTACCTGGGCCTTCAATAACTTTTACATAGCATACCCAGGCCTTCAGCAATGAGCCACTTTCAATACACGACTCAGGGATCCATCGATGAGTCCAAAACCAAATTACCCAAACAATGCACCAAGTATTGCACCATTTAAATCAGCTAATTCAGGTACACAACACATAACAGGGGAAGTAGAGTGAATAGGAACAGTTTGAGATTGAGGGAGTGACTAAGGACCAAGCCCTAGTGTGTCAAAGTTCACAAGGGTCTCAATTAGATCCCGAGCAATGCTCACACTAGGGAGTCCAACAATAGAACCTAGGTAGCCAAGTAAGGAGAGTGGACAGAAGTTAGGGGATACGTTTATATCCTAAAGGAGACATACCCAAACTGAGCATACAAAGTAACTAATCAAATAGGCCAGTAGTGTAACAACCCGGCCGGTCGTTTTAATAATTAATGCTCTGATCCCCTATTAATTGCATTCCCCGTATTTGTTTCTGCTATTGTGAGTTTCCGGGAGGATTTATTTGGAGTTTCGGAGAGTTTTGGGACACTTAGTCCCAAAATGAGAGTTTAAGCTTTAGAATTTGGATCGTAGTTGGAGCAGTGTGAAGACGGCCTTGGAATGGAATTCCACCGGTTCCGTTAGCTCTGTTGGGTGATTTCGGGCTTAGAGGCACGTTCGGATTGTGTTTTGGAGGTCCGTAGCTTATTTAGGCTTGAAATGCCGAAAGTTGAATTTTTGAAGTTTCCGGTTCGATAGTGAGATCTTGATCTAAGGGTCGGAATGGAATTTCGAAAGTTGCAGTAGCTCTGTAGTGTTGAATGTGACGTGTGTGAAAAATTTCAGGTCATTTGGACGAGGGTTGATAGACTTTTTGATCAAAAGCATAATTTGATAGCTTTTGGAGATCTTAGGCTTGAATCCGATGTTAAATTAGTGTTTTGATGTTGTTTTGAGCATTACGAAGGTTGGAACAAGTTCATATGATGTTTTAAAATTGGTTGGTAGGTTTAGTTGAGGTCCCGGGGGCCTCGGGTGAGTTTCAGGTGCTTAACGGAAATTGATTTTGGACTTAGGCAAAAATCTTATTGCTGAACCTATCATAACCGCACCTGCGTGTGTGGGACCACAGGTGCGGCACCGCAGAAGCAGCTAGGTGACCGCAAAAGCGAAATTTGGTCTAGGCTCAAGAAGTCGCATGTGCGAGAAGTGGAACGCACCTGCGAGACCGCAGGTGCGGAAAGGAAGTAGCAGAAGCGAAAATTTGGGTTCAAATTCAAAGTTGCAGGTGCGACTTGGTCTACACAGAAGCGGGATTGCAGGTGCGGTCGTAGGGCCGCAGATGCAGTTTCATTGGTCAGAAAAGGGCAGAAACGAGGGTTTAGTCTCAAAACTTGGAAAAATTAATTTGGGAGCTCGGGATTGGCAATTTTGAGAGAGATTTTCACCTGGGTGTTTTGGGTAAGTAATTCTTACTCGGTTTTGATTAATTTCCACGAATCTACGCTTAAATTCATGCTTTAAATTCGAATTTTGGGTGAAAGTTTGGAGAAAAATTGGGAAAAGTTCTTAGGCCAAATTTTGGGGCTTTGATCTAGAATTTGATGTCGGATTGGAAGAATTTTGGTATAAATAAACTCGTGAGAGTATGAGGATTTTGAATTTGTAAATTTTACCCGACTCCGAGACGTGGACCTGGGGTGCGTTTTGGTCATTTTTCCTAATTTCGCGTATTAGCTTAGAATTAATTAGTAGAATCAGTTATTTGAAGTTATATTTACATTATGCAATTGATTTGAATAGATTTGGGCCATTTGGAGTCGAGAACTCATGGCAAGAACGTAGTTTCAGGTTGATTTTTGAGCCGTTTCGAGGTAAGCGGCTTGCCTAAACTTGTGTGGGGGAACTCCCCTTAGGATTTGGTATTTTTGAAATTTGAAATGCCTTGTATGTGAGGTGACGAGTACGTACTTATGCTAATTGTTGATAATCCTTTTTTTTTCATTAAGTAACTATAATTGTGTTTCCTTTCCTGTTTAGACTACTTGCAATTTAAGCCTGCTGTTAGCTTAGGGAAGCATGTCTAACTGACTTAATTGCTTTACTTGCTCAAACTGCCTTATTTGAATTATGTGCAGCGTGCTAGGTTAGAAATTCTATTTTACCTTGGTATGAAATTTGAATTGAATTGAGTATTCTTCGTGTTACTGTTGTGCGTTTACTTTGGGACTACGGGACGGTATCCCCGGAGATCCCCCTGACTGTTTACTTTGGGACTATGGATTTGTATTCCGGGAGATCCCCTACACATATATTGATTTGGACTGTAGTGCGGGATAATGAGAGATCCCCAGCACATATATTGAGGATACTAAAAGATCCTCAGGATACCGAGAGATCCCCAACACGTATATTGAGGATACTAAGAGATCCTCGGGATACCGAGAGATCCCCAACACACCTATTGAGGATACTAAGAGATCCTTAGGATACTGAGAGATCCTTGGTTGTTATCTTTGTGCTGAGTTGTAATACTTCTGTGATTATTTTGTCTCTGTTATAGTTGTTGTTATTCTTATTATCCTGTGTTACTTCATATTGTTAGAATTTAATTATATTGTCATATTCTATATTGTCTTACCTCGTTTTTCAGCTATAATCA
Source organism: Nicotiana sylvestris (assembly GCF_000393655.2). Classification (NCBI taxonomy): domain Eukaryota; kingdom Viridiplantae; phylum Streptophyta; class Magnoliopsida; order Solanales; family Solanaceae; genus Nicotiana; species Nicotiana sylvestris. The sequence goes on along the minus strand of NC_091062.1, from coordinate 82,668,271 downwards.
GTAGGGCCCTGACCTTCCTCATCACTACCGACCGAAGTTAGGTTTGGCACTTATTGAGTACCGTTGTGGTGTACTCATGCCCTTTCTGCGCATGTTTTTCATGTGCATATCCAGGTACTTCGACTCAGTCCTACTACCCTTGAGGCGAGGTGATCCTCCAGAGACTTCAAGGTATATCTGCCACATCCGCAGACTGAGAAGTCCCTTTCCACTCTCTCTGGAGCCGTCAGAGGTCGGGGTCGGGGTAGAGGTCGAGGACAAGCACATGGTGCAACCATGGTACCTGCACGAGCTGCCACCGAGGTGCCACCAGCAGTTCCAGCCAGAGTCCAGGCACCTAATACGCCTACTGCTACTACCACTCCAGCTCTCCAGGAGACCCTTGCACAGTTCATGTGCATGTACACCACTCTGGCTCAGGCAGGGTTGCTTCCCCTTGCTGAAGCTACATCTCAAGCCGGGGGAGGAGCACATACTCCCACCGCCCACACTCCTGAGCAGCGAATGCATGTTGATCAGGTCCTAGAGATTATTCCTATACAGCCTGCAGTCCCAAATCAGCCCGAGGACAGGCAACGGCTTCCGAGGATGAGCAGTTGAGGCTTGAGAGGTTCAAGAAGTACAAGCCTCCTGTATTTAGTTTCCTAGCATCAGATGATGCTCTGGGATTTCCAGATGAGTGCTACCGTATCCTCCGTACCATGTGTATATCCGGATCGAGCGGGGTTTCCTTCACTACCTTCCAGCTTCGAGGAGCCGCCTATGAGTGGTGGCATACCTATGAGTTAGACAATCTAGATGAGGCAGCTTCCCTGACTTGGACTCAGTTTTTAGATATGTTCCTCAGAGAGTATGTTCCTCAAAGCCTCAGGGATGCATGACACGCGGAGTTTGAGCATTTGCACCAGGGTACCATGACTTTCTCGAAGTATGCTGTCCGTTACACTAGCTTAGCTAGACATGCCTCAGCCTTGGTTTCTACTATTTGCGAGAGGGTTCGCCGATTATTGAAGGGCTTATTCCCTGCATCAGGTCTAGCATGGCTCACGATTTGGAAACGAATATTTCTTATCAGCAGGTGGTGAGCATTGATAGGAGGATAGAGGGTATGCATACTAGGGATAGAGAGGAGAGGGAGGCCAAGAGGCCTCGAGAGTTGGGCCATTATTTTGGTGCCCGTGCTCCAACTGTAGTTTGTCATGGTAGGGGTTATATGAGTTGCCCCGTTCATTCAGCTCTTCCAGCAGCCAGTGGTATTCCAGCTCCTCCTAGGCCTCATGAGCCTTATTATGCACCTCCAGTATCTAGTGCGCCTCCTACGCATGATGCTTTCAGAGGTCAGTCCAGTGGACCTGGCCCGATCCAGTCACATCCACCACATCCTCCCAAAGCTTGTTTTGAGTCTGGTGACACACGCCATGTAGTGAGGGATTGCCCTTGACTTGGGAGGTGTGCACCTCTACAAACTTCTCAGCGACAGCGTGCCCCGCAGAGTTATCATGCTATGGTTACAACTCCAGTTGCTACCCAGCTGCTCAGTTAGCTAGAGCTGGAGGTCGGAGAGGTAGAGGTCGCCCTAGAAGGGTGGGGGGTAGGCCAGATATTATGCCCTTCCTGCCCGTACCAAGGCTATCGCCTCCAATTCTATCATCACAGGTATTATCCTAGTTTATCATAGAGATGCATCAGTTTTATTCGATCCAGGATTCACCTATTCTTATGTGTCTTCTTATTTTGCCCCGCATTTGGGTGTATCTCGAGATTTTTTGAGTTCCGCTGTTTATGTTTCTACTCCTGTGGGAGATTCCCTTATTATGGACCACGTTTATCGATCGTGTGTGGTTGCTCTTAGTGGTTTTGAGACCAAAGCCGATTTATTATTGCTCAGCATGGTAGATTTTGATGTTATGTTAGGCATGGACTGGTTGTCTCTTATGCTATTCTTGAATGTCATGCCAAAACCGTGACACTGGCTATGCTAGGTGTATCGCGAGTAGAGTGGAGGGGTACCTTAGATAATACTTCCAGTAGAGTTATTTCATTCCTTATGGCTCAACGTATGGTTGAGAAGGGGTGTGACGCGTATCTAGCTTATGTGAGAGATGTCAGTATTGATACCCCTACAGTTGATTCAGTCCCAGTAGTACGGGATATTTTGATATGTTTCCAGCTGATCTTCCAGACATGCTGCCCGATAGAGATATTGATTTTGGCATTGATCTGTTGCCGGGCACTCAACCCATTTCTATTCCTCCGTATCGTATGGCCTTTCCTGAGTTGAAGGAGTTGAAGGATCAGTTACAGGAATTTCTTGATAAGGGTTTTATTCGGCCCAGTGTATCACCTTGGGGTGCTCCTATCTTGTTTGTGAAGAAAAAGGATGGTTCTATGCGTATGTGCATTGGTTATCGCCAGTTGAACAAAGTTATAGTGAAGAACCGTTATCCTTTGCCCGTATTGATGATTTGTTTGACCAGCTATAGGGTGCACGAGTGTTTTCTAAGATTGACTTGCGTTCAGGTTACCATCAGTTGAAGATTCGGGAGCCAGATATCTCGAAGACTGCTTTCAGGACTCGGTATGTTCATTACGAGTTCCTTGTCATGTTATTTGGGCTGACCAATGCCCCAACAACCTTCATGCATTTGATACACAGTGTGTTCCGGCCATATCTTGACTCGTTCATCATTGTCTTTATTGATGATATTCTGGTATACTCCCAGAGTCTGGAAGATCATGAGCAGCACCTGAGGACAGTGCTTCAAACTTTGAGGGAAAAGAAGTTATATGCAAGGTTCTCTAAATGTGAGTTTTGGTTGGATTCTGTGGCATACTTAGGCCGCGTGGTATCGAGTGAGGGTATTCAGATGAATCCAAAGAATGTGGAAGCAGTGCAGAGTTGGCCCAGACCATCCTCAACTATAGAGATCCGCAGTTTTCTTGGCTTGGCGGGTTATTACCATCGATTTGTTGAGGGGTTTTCATCTATTGCAGCCCCTATGACCAGGCTGACCCAGAAGGATGCTCCATTCCAGTGGATAGAAGAGTGTGAGGCGAGCTTTCAAAAGCTCAAGACAGCTTTGACTACAACCCCAATTTTGATATTGCCTACAGGTTCGGGGTCTTATACCATCTATTGTGATGCTTCGAGGATTGGCCTTGGAGCGGTATTGATGCAGGACGGTAGGGTGATTGCCTATGAGTCCAGGCAGTTGATGGTACATGAGAAGAATTATCTTGTCCATGATCTCGAGTTAGTTGCTATTGTTCACGCCTTGAAGATCTAGCATCATTATCTGTACAGTGTGCCTTGTGAGATTTATACTGATCACCAGAGTTTGCAATATTTATTCAAGCAAAAGGACCTTAATTTGCATTAGAAAAGGTGGTTAAAGCTGTTGAAGGATTATGATATCACTATTTTGTATCACCCGGGCAAGGCCAATGTGGTGGCCGATGCTTTGAGCTGCCGGACAGAGAGTTTGGGGAGTTTAGCTTATTTACTAGTAGCGGAGAGGCCCATGGCGATGGATGTTCAGGCCTTAGCCAGCCAGTTTGTGAGATTGGATCTTTCGGAGCCCAGTCGGGTTCTCGCTTGCATGGTTTCTTGGTCTTCCTTGTTTGATCGTATCTGGGAGCGTCAGTTTGATAACCCTCATTTGCTTGTCCTCAAGGACAAAGTTATACATAGCGATGCCAGAGATGTGACAATTGGTGATGACGGGGTGTTAGGGATGCAGGGTTAGATTTGTGTACCCAATGTTGATGGGTTTCGGGATTTGATTCTAGAGGAGACCCATTGTTTGCTGTATTCCATTCATCTGGGTGCCGCGAAGATGTACCAGGATTTGAGACAACACTATTGGTAGAGGCGGATGAAGAAAGATATAGTTGGGTTCGTAGCTCGGTGTCTCAATTGTTAGCAGGTGAAGTACGAGCACTAGAGACCGGGTGGGTTGCTTCAACATATAGAGATTCCAGAGTGGAAGTGGAAGCGGATCACTATGGACTTTGTACTTGGGCTCCCACGGAGTTTGAGGAAGTTCGATGCCATTTGGTTGATTGTGGATCGACTGATCAAGTCCGCGCACTTCATTCCTGTGTGTACTACCTATTCTTCGGAGCGGTTGGCGGAGATTTATATCCAGGAGATTGTTCATCTACATGGTATTCCAGTTTCCATCATTTAAGATAGAGGTACTCATTTCACATCACGGTTCTGGAGGGATGTACAGCATGAGTTGGGAACTCGGGTGGAGTTGAGTACAACATTTCACCCTCAGACGGACGGACAGTCTGAGCGCACTATTTAGATTCTTGAGGATATGCTCTGTGTGCGTGTGATTGAGTTTGGAGGGTCTTGTGATCAATTCTTTCCATTGACAGAGTTTGCCTACAACAACAGCTATCAGTCCAGCATTCAGATGGCACCGTACGAGGCTTTATATGGTAGGCAGTGTAGATCCCCGGTGGATTGGTTTGAGCCGGGTAAAGCTAGATTATTGGGCACAGACTTGGTTCAGGATGCGTTGGAGAAGGTTAAGGTGATTCAGGATAGACTCCGTACATCCCAGTCCAGATAGAAGAGTTACGCGAACCAGAAGGTTCGTGATGTTTCCTATATGGTTGGGGAGCGGGTTTTGCTTTAGGTTTCGCCTATGAAGGGCGTTATGAGATTTGGGAAGAAAGGGAAGTTGAGTCCAAGGTTTATTGGTCCTTTTGAGATATTGTGGCGTGTTGGGGAGGTTGCTTATGAGCTTGCCTTACCTCTCAGCTTGGAAGGTGTTCATCCGGTATTTTATGTTTCAATGCTTCGGAAGTATCATAGTGATCCGTCACACGTGATGGATTGCAGTTCAGTCTAGTTGGACAAGGATCTATCTTATGTTGAGGAGCCAATGGCAATATTGGACAGATAGGTTTGAAAGTTGAAGTAAAAGAACATTGCATCAGTGAAGGTTCAACAGTGGGGTCAGTCGGTCGAGGAGACGACCTGGGAGACCGAGCATGATATGCACAGCTGTTACCTTCATCTTTTCACTACTTCAGGTATGTCTCTATGCTCGTTCGAGGACGAACATATGTTTAAGTGTAGGAGGATGTAACGACCCGGCCGGGCATTTTCAGAATTAATGCTTCGATCCCCTATTAACTGCATTCCCCGTGTTTGTTTCTGCTATTGTGAGTTGCCGGAAGGATTTATTTGGAGTTTCGGAGAGTTTTGGGACACTTAGTCCCTAAATGAGAGTTTAAGCTTTAGAATTTGGATTGTAGTCGGAGCAGTGTAAAGACGGCCTCAGAATGGAATTCTATCGGTTCTGTTAGCTCCGTTGGGTGATTTCGGGCTTAGAGGCGTGTTCAGATTGTGTTTTGGAGGTCCGTAGCTTATTTAGGCTTGAAATGCCGAAAGTTAACTTTTTGAAGTTTCCAGTTTGATAGTGAGATTTTTATCTAATGGCCGGAATGGAATTCCGTAAGTTGGAGTAGCTCCGTAGTGTTGAATGTGACGTGTGTGCAAAATTTCAGGTTATTCGGACGAGGGTTGATAGACTTTTTGATCGAAAGCGTAATTTGACAGTTTTTGGAGTTCTTAGGCTTGAATCCGATGTTAAATTGGTGTTTTGATGTTGTTTTGAGCGTTACAAAGGTTGGAACAAGTTCGTATGATGTTTTAGGATTGGTTGGCAGGTCTAGTTGAGGTCCCGAGGGCCTCAGGTGAGTTTCGGGTGCTTAACGGAAATTGATTTTGGACTTAGGCGAAAATCTGATTGTTGAACCTGTCATAACCGCACCTGCGTGTGTGGGACCGTAGGTGTGGCACCGCAGAAACGGCTAGGTGACTGCAGAAGCGAAATTTGGTCAAGGCTCAAGAAGTTGTAGGTGCGAGAAATGGAACCCACCTGCGAGACCGCAGGTACGGAAAGGCAGTCGCAGAAGTGGAAATTTGGGTTTAATTGGAAGTCGCAGGTGCGACTTGGTCTACGTAGAAGCGGGACCGCATGTGCGATCCCAGGGCCGCAGATGCGGTTTCACTAGTCAATAAAGGGAAAAAATGAGGGTTTAGTCTCAAAACATGGAAAAATTAATTTGGGAGCTCGGGATTGGCAATTTTGAGAGAGATTTTCACTAGGGTATTTTGGGTAAGTAATTATTACTCGGTTTTGATTAATTTCCATGAATCTATGCTTAAATTCATCCTTTGAATTCGAATTTTGGGTGAAAGTTTGGAGAAAAATTGGGAAAAGTTCTTAGGCCAAATTTTGGGGTTTTGATCTAGAATTTGATGTCGGATTGGAATAATTTTGGTATAAATGAACTCGTGAGAGTATGAGGATTCTAAATTAGTAAATTTTACCCGACTCCGAGACATGAGCCCGAGGGGCGTTTTGGTCATTTTTCCTAATTTCGCGTATTAGCTTTGAATTAATTAGTGGAATCAGTTACTTAAAGTTATAGTTACATTATGCAATTGATTTGAATAGATTTGGGTCATTTGGAGTCGTGTACTCGTGGCAAGAATGTGGTTTTGAGTTAATTTTTGAGCCGGTTCGAGGTGAGTGGCTTGCCTAACCTTGTGTGGGGGAACTCCCCTTAGAATTTGGTATTATTGATATTTGAAATGTCTTGTATGTGAGGTGATGAGTGCGTACTTGTGCTAATTCTTGAAAATCATGTTTTCATCAAGTAACTATAATTGTATTTCCTTTCCTGTTTAGACTACTTGCAATTTAAGCCTGTTGTTAGCTTAGGGAAGCATGTCTAATTGACTTAATTTCTTTACTTGCTCAAACTACCTTATTTGGATTATGTGCAGTGTGCGAGGTTAGAAATCCTGTTTTACCTTGGTATGACATTTGAATTGAATTGAGCATTCTTCGTGTTGGAGTATTCTTCGTGTTACTGTTGTGTTTTTACTTTGGAACCACGGGACGGTATTTCGGGAGATTCCCCTGCCTGTTTACTTTGGGACTACGGATTTGTATTCCGAGAGATCCCCTGCATATATATTGATTTGGACTGTAGTGCGGGATACAGAGAGATCCCTAACATGTATATTGAGCATACTAAGAGATCCTCAGGATAGCGAGAGATCCCCAGAACATATATTGAGGATACTAAAAGATCCTCGGGATACCGAGAGATCCCCAGCACGTATATTGAGGATACTAACAGATCCTCGGGATACTGAGAGATCCCCAGCACACCTATTGAGGATACTAAGAGATCCTCAGGATACTGAGAGATCCCCGATTGTTATATTTATGTTTAGTTGCATTCCTTCTGTGATTATTTTGTCTCTGTTATAGTTGTTGTTATTCTTATTATCATGTGTTACTTCATACTATTAGCATTTAATTATATTGTCGTATTCTATATTGTCTTACCTCGTTTTTCAGCTATAATCATTAGGGCCATGACCTTCCTCGTCACTACTCGACCGAGGTTAGGCTTGACACTTATTGAGTACCGCTATGGTGTACTCATGCCCTTTCTGCGCATGTTTTTCATGTGTAGATCCAGGTACTTCGGCTCAGTCCTACTACCCTTGAAGCGAGGTGATCCTCCAGAGATTTCAAGGTATATATGCCGCGTCCGCAGACCGAGGAGTCCCTTTCCACTCTCTCTTATAGTTTTAGCCCTTCTGTATTTATCTTGATTTAGACATTCTGGAGTTAGAGCACAATGTAGTATTCATAACTTGTGATTTCATGAGATTCCGGATTTTGGGAATTGTTCAGTTTTTGAGATCTTGTATTGGTATATGCCGAGCAGCATCTTAAACATTTCTATATTTGTTTATCTTCAGTTTTTAGTAGTTTTTCCGCATTTTAGTTCTTTTTCCGCAATTGTTAGGCTTACCTAGTCGTAGAGACTAGGTACTGTCACGACCGTTCACGGAGGGCGAACTTGGGTCGTGACAAGTAGGTTCAGCAGGATAGCAAAGTAACACATAGATAGCCTCACATTGAAAGAAATTTGAGAAGAAACAGGCTTGCAAGGTATACATAGATTATCATTCATGACACTAAATTAAGTGAGGCCTAAGAGGTTCAGATTAAGCTAAGCATGCATCCTAGGGTCATGCTAATTAGTATTTAGACATGATGGCGACACACATTGTAATACCAGGAGAAACAGGGTATCAAGTGAACAAAGTCTAGACTGGAAACATATTAGCATAGAAGCAAGATCATTGATAGAAAATGGTTTTAACACAACTTACAATATATTGTACATGCAAGACAGACATTGTAGAGATTCAAGACAATGTGAGATAGCAAGCACATATAGGTATTGTAGGGTTGATAAAATAGTCTAATCAACTAGAGAAGACCTAAGTTATGTCATAAACAAAATGGTTCAAGCAGGGTAAAGAGAACAAATTGAGATAACTGGCAAGGTCTCAGTCAATCACTAATGGGTTAGGGGATCACGCTGAGTGACAAAATCACATCTAGGCACCCATACGTTTAAGAGGATCAAACTATCCAAGTTAGGCTTAGTCAAACTCAAAACTAGTAGCATTGGGGGGAAATTAGATGCTAACAGACTTAGAACAAGGTAAATTAACAAGATCGTGCACAAAAATAATCCAGAAAATATAATAAGCAAGGAATTTCAGAGGTGAGAACACATGCAAAGCAAAGACGCATAGGGATGGAACTGCAAGAGTCAAGTAACTTACCAGTTAATCATACAACAATAAAGAACAAAAGAACCACAAGAACCCAGAAACCTCGATGCGTCAAAGTTCCCAAGAGCTTCAAAAGAACCTCGGGAAATGCTCGCACCAAGAACAAGTTAATTAACAAGATGCTAATGGCCTTGGCTTTCATTCGACCAATACAGAATACCAAGCAATAGAATAGCAAAAACCCCAAATTTTATTTAAAAATCGATTTGAAAGTCTGTCCCAAAAGGGGAAAAGGAAGGGGTTTATATAGTCAAAAAGCGAGCAAACATATATGGAAACAGAATAATTTAAACAACAAACAAGGAAAAGAAATATGCAAATCCATTTGAAATCAATTTAAGAGAAAAATCTATACACACTAGTTTTTTAGGGAAAGTGTAAATCAGCAGAATCTAAACAAAATCGGACTCACACAGTGTAGTATTGAACATATATAGACAAAATAGCGCTCAGAATCAAAGATTCGAACCACCTTGGTTCAATTTTGGAAGATATCGCTTGCCATGTTTAGGCAAGCACCTAGGTAACACCACAAACGGATAACCAGTAGCGAAAGGAGACCAATAAGGTAAGGGAATCAGTGATTGATTCCATCTTAGGGTCGAATTCGAAGAGATTGAGATGCAGCAGCTAGGGTTCGTAGGAGAAGAGAGTGGAGAGATTGAGAGAGTTTAGGGGCGGCAAGTTAAAGGGAAATGGGTTAGTGTTTTAGGTCTAGGGTAATTAAAAGATGTTAGTTTGTTAGGGACCGTTGATCTCTTGAGATCAACGGCTAAGATGAGAAAGGGGAGCAGGGCGAGTCGTGTAAAAAGGGTTACCGGTTGGGTTCTAAATAAAAGGGTGGTTGGTTTTGGGCTTGGGCCAATGCTGGTCCGAAAATTATTTAAAAATTGGGGTGTTATTTAAATACCCAAAATTTATCAAAATAATTTATAAAAATACTTAATAAATAAATGAAAAATATTATTTACGCACTGAGATACTTGAAATAATAGCTTTGTGTTATAAAAAATATAAAAATACTATTTTGACATAAATAACATGAATAGAGAGCCTTTGTATGTGAATATAGACTATTATTGCAAAAATAGATAAATAACTTAAAAATGCTAATGTAATTGCATGAAATGAAATAAAAATATTTAGGACATATATTATAGGTGCAAAATAATAATTTAGGTAACTAAGTCATCACAAAATAATTAAATGGATAATTAATAAATATTTATATAATTTAAATGCAAGAAAATTAATTTAAGAGCTCCAAAAAATATGGAAAATTATAGGAAATACTATTTGTAAACTAAATAATGATGCATAAAATGCTATTTTGAAGGCATGTATATATTTTGAAAAATATGAGGACAAAATTAGGTATCAATAGTGGTCGCCATTGTTTTTGATTGGAGCCTTGGAAATTTTTCCTTTAACCTTGGTAATTGTTCATAAATTTTACCTCTTCCTCTTTCTCATGATAAGAATCTTCTAACTACCATAATCTTGTGCATAACTCTCCACTCGGGTTTAAAATTGTGGACCCGTGGTCCTCTTCTTGTTGACCAATACACTTACCCCTTCCATAGCATAAACTTTATTAGGAGCTTGAACTTGATTAAGTTGGGCCTTGGCAAGTTGAGTCATAGTTGTTTTCAATTCGGCAATAGCTTGCCCATGCTCTTGCAACTCTTTATGAATATGAATCATGTTGGGATCACCTTGTGGAACATTGGCTCGGGATTCCCAAGCCGAAGATGTTTCCGCTATCTCATCAAGAATCTCACATGCCTCTGCATAAGGTGTTTTCATAAATTTTCCTCCGGCCAATTGATTGACCACATATTGGTTCGTAGTATTAATACCACGGTAGAAAGTTTGTTAGATCATGTTGTCAGTCATATCATTATTCGGGCACTCCTTCACCATTATTTGATACCAGTCCCAAATTTCATGCAAAGGTTCATTGGCCTCTTGCTTGAAAGCCAATATTTCATCCCTAAGAGTAACCATGTGCTCGGGAGAGAAAAACTTAGCAATAAACTTTACCGTAAATTCATCCCAAGTATGGATTGATTAATTAGGCAAGCGTTCCAACCAATCTAAAGCTTTATCCCATAGAGAGAAGGGAAAAAGCCTTAGCCTCAAAGCATCCTTTGAAACATTTATTTGCTTGCTCCCCCAACATGTATCCACAAAGCCCTTCAAATAGTTATGTCACGACCTAAACCGATGGGCCACGACGGGTACCCGGTACCTTACTCAACCGAATGCCAACGTAACGTATCTTTCGTATCATACTATCATAGGTAAATGAGTCGGAGAGGCTTTCGTGAGATAAGTAGAATAAACATAAGAGAATACCTGATATAGAATGACCCAACCTGATATAGAAACTTACATATGTGATATACGGGCCTATAAGGCCAACATGTTCATTCGTAAACTCAAAACATACGCCGACAGGGCCATACAAGTATCCATATACATGACATATGTCTACAATACTCTAAGATTACACAATATCATAAAAGTTGGGATAGATCCTGTGAGCACGTGATTTTTGCCCCATACGAATTACTCCAAAAGAATTCCCAAAATTAGGTCTTTTCTTTAATTATGTGTTATTTTTAGGAATTATTATGCTATTTTCTTGATTGTTTGCATATGTTTGTGTACATGTTTAATGCACTAAAAATACAAAAATATAGTATCTGCATTTAGGATTTAATTTTATATTTTTGTATATTAATTAAGTAAATTGTTGTATTACAAAAATAAAAAATTCAAAAAAATAACGTATTTTGAATTTTTAGTGTTTAATATCGAAATTTCTTGATTTGGTAAAATAATATTGTGATAATTATTATTTAGAGTTAATTAGTATTTCTGATAGGATGATTTGGTTTTATAATTTAATTTAGGATTTTAGTTTTAATTTTTCGAAAAAAAAGGAAGAAAAGAAAAGGAAAAGAATTAAAGAGAAGGAAATCGGAATTGGGCCAAATCCAATTTAATTTAAGAAGCCCAAACAATTACCCAGCCAAACCTGCCTATCCAGCCCAAAACCCGTGTCAAAATCCGGTCCATCCCAGGCCATATCAAACGACGTCGTTTGGTATAGTTTGATCAGGACCGTCGATTTCACTTGATCGAACGGTCCCTAACCTCGCCCATGACCCAAGCCCGCCCCGCCCCTGAACCAGTACAGCCCCACTTAACCAAAATGACCCCGTTTCAATCAACAATACAATCAGAGCCGTTGGATTTCAATCATCCAACGACCTTAATTGAATCATTGATTTAATATATCCAAACCATTAGCCCCCTACCCCCAAACTCAGAACCCCCCTCCTCTCTCTCGTCTCTCTTCAGAGACCAACAAATCACCGCCTCACTCCGCCGCCTTCCGCCCAACGGAAATCGCCTCACGACAGTTCCGGTGGCTCAATCATTCCCAAAAATACACCCCAGGACCCCCTTGATCTCTTCTTTAATAATCCATAACCCGTTCCCTTCAAATCCCCCTCAATCCCTTCGAATCTTGAATCAAAGAAACAAACCCTAAATCCCCAAACTCCGAAACATTAGGTATGGAGGTTTGAGGTTGAAATCGACCTTAGTTGTGTGTTCTCAGTCGAGAACACTCGATTAAGGTCTATTCCGGCCACAAATTCGAAGAAAATTGAAGGCCTAATTCGAGACAGTGTTCAAGCATTTAGAGGTAGGTTTCTTGATTTTATTTTTGCTATTTCCTTTTATTATTCTCATCTTCTACTCCTTTCTTTGATTTTTTATTTTTTATTTTTTTTAATTGGTTTTTTTTTCTGATTAAAAATCAAATAAAATATCAAACTCCCAGTTGCCTTTAGAATAATTTGTCCAATTAGTTTAACATATATTTTATTTTTCAAAATTTCAAAAATTGTTCTCTGATTGATTCTGTTGGTCTTCCAATCTGGGCAGTTTAAAATAGGTGATTATTTGTGTTATTAATCAATTGTATAGTACATTGCATTGAAAACCATTTAAGTGGTTGGTTCTGTTTTCTGCATTCCATAAGATTGCAGAAATTCAATTGGGATAAATTAGCATGTTTGATAGGTTTGAGTGATTAACAGAGGTCTGAAAGGGGGTAGCTTTAGGGATTATCTACCTAACTTTAGGAAGCTTCTAATAGTGGTAGGGTTGGGATTGCAATAACTGTTTAAATTAAGAAAGCACTAAGCTAGTGGATAGTTAAAAATGAAAAGGTAAATTGATAATGGAGAATACACTAAAATGAATGCCTATTTAAAGGCTGAACTTGAGAGGTTTTAAGAACACAAGAAAGATTCTGAAAATACTGGAAATGAAGAACATTTTCTAAAAAATACTAAAAGAAATACTGAAGAGATTTTGAGAGAGTTAAAAATTCCCAGAAAATACAGTATACTACAAAGGAACTACTGTTCTATTGATCTTCCTTTGAATCTGGAGGTTTTTGACATTTCGAAACAGTTTCTGATTTCTCTTTGGTATCGAAGAATGGTTTGGATTGAGTTCTAAAAGTGCTGATCAAATTTTTCTGCCCATCTACTGTTCCATTGAATTATCTGGGGTTAATAGCTTTTTTTTTGGTTAAAACTGGGTTGTTTTTCCTGTTTCTGCTGACTGCTGAGCCTTCATTTTCTTTGGTATTTCCTGTGATTTCATCAGGTACACACTCTTGAACCTCAGTTGGTTTATGTAATGGATTTGCAGAATAAAATGAGAAGTCGTCTTAAAGCATAAACTCAGTTTAGGTCGATTTTTGTAATATCGTTTCAATTTTGTTTGTTAAATGTGATGTATTGTATTAGTTAGTCAGGTTTAGCTCGAAATGTATAAGTTTCTATTAATGCGTTTAACTTAGGATTGTGATAGATTGAGAATCGTTCACTTGAACTCTGTAATTTAAATTATGCATAATGAACTTGGATGTATGGATTGTTTGGAAGAACTTTACCACGCGGTTTCGTCTTGATCATTATCACTACTGAGGGTTGTGGGTGTTCATTAAAGTTATGGTAATTGAAAGTTTTTCCTTAAAAGTGTAGTGTATATGGAATTTTGTTAGTAAAGATGGAATCAAATTATTTTTAAAGGGGTAAGAACAGATGGCCTGTTGAGTACATTTGGATCTCAAGGCACTTGTTTGGTTTGTTTGTGATGTATTAAGTAAAATCCAAGGGTGAAATGTCCAGTTGGCAGCATGTGTCTTCAATAATTTACTAAGAACTGAGTGTTTCTTTATTCTTATAGCCTTGTTAGTTCAAATGTCTATTAAGTAGTAGTGCATCATATGTCATTGGAACTTGTAATTAATTAAAAGCCTACTATTTTTAAGTGTGCTTATGCATAAAGTATCCATGGGAAGATTCAAGTTATTGAGTTTATTAGTTTAAAAGAAAGGAGCTTATTGTGTAGTAGAATGGGGAAGTACTACAAGGCGTCATTTAATTATTTCTTTTAAAATCCTTAGAATTCAAGGCGTGCCATTTAACAAATTTTCATGGCCCTCGCAAAGTTAAAAACGCGTAGTTGCTTTAGGTGCGTTATTTTAATAATATTACTTTTCTAAACTCGGGTGTCCATTTCATGTGACCAAAATCCAAATCCTAACAACGTTAAATAAATATATCGCAGATCGCGGGTGCATTTCGTGTGGCGTAATCCAAAGATGTGTTTTGTGTAACGTTGAAATCTTCCTAAAATGAATTAAAAGCGGTTTAAAGTAAAAATGCACATAGGTTCAAAAATTATTTTAAAATCAGATAATAGGCCAAATATAACAGTTGAGCGACCGTGCTAGAACCATGGAACTCGGGAATGCCTAACACCTTTCCCACTACAACATTGTATGCACGCAATAAGAAAGTGGCACCTATCGTGGCTAACGAACGGGAAGAAGAAAAAAATCAAAAGGTGATATTCAAGATCATATAGGTTGCATGGAATTCCAACAGATGTGGGCACTACGATGAGCCAAGTTTTCATGCAACAAGTGGCAAAACAACCAACAAAAGTCATTGCTTACATTTATAGACAACTGAGAAGGCACGAAAGGAAATCCATGGTGCTAGCAATTTAAAGGAATATTGCGAGTAGTATAAATAGATTTGTGTAGGTCGCAAGCTAAAGTATGAAAGAGCGACAAGGTTTTAGGTAGATAAGAGTAAAAGTATGAAAAGGTGAGTGACAAGGTGACGAGAACAGGTAAGGCCTCGAGATTAAGCCCATCAAAACAAGAGATCTGATGGTTTCCATAAGTTATAGAAAGCTCGGTACAGTCATAACAAACTCAGAGGAGTCTAAGAGTAGGAGCAATTAGAAGAGATGAAATGCAACCCTGGTAGTAGAATAAGGTTGTAATGGCGATAGATAAGAGGATGACTTTTAGGCCTTTGATTGAGTAATGATTTAAAGAAAAGGGATTTCATGGATGGCAAGGTGTTAGAATACCCCCACAAGATGAATCACATTAGGATGATATGAAGTACGGTTATTGAAGTATAGCATCACCCCTAGGTGGATCAAGAAAATCACTTTGGATGTTCCCCGATGAGACGTGAGCCTTAGTGACAATGTGTTACGTCAGAGGCGATGGTTGGAGCTAGTGAAAGACTATGATGTTGATATCTTATACCATCCAGGGAAGGCGGATGTAGTAGTCGACGCCCTCAGCGTAGATCTATGGGTAGCCTATCATATTTACAACCAAAGAAGAGTGAGATAGCTTATGAGATTTATCAGCTAGCTAATTCTGGAATTCGATTACTAGATTCAGGTGGTACCAGAGATACTATTCAGGACATGGCAACATCCTCTTAGTAACTGAAGTGAAGGAATGCCAGTATGAAGTTCCTGTGCTAGCTCATTATAGAGATACAACCCTTCAAAAGGAGAAGACACCATTTGAGATTACAGGAGATGGAGTCCTCAGATATTGAGGTCGATTATGTGTTCCTAATATGGCAGGGTTGCGCCAGCATGTTATGGTATAAGTAGTGAGAGAGTAACCTAGAGTGGTGTAGCACACCTCGGTAATAATAAGCTGAAATAAGTGTTATAGTACAGTACAACCTACCTAGATTCTCTAAAATCATAAGGACATATAACCAATTCTAGAAAATAAAATATAGCAATAGTGGTACATTCAACAAAGTACCAAGCGAAGAACTTCAACATACCTATATATACCCCGAGGGACATCTTGTCATAGTTCTGTATATGTTTACAAAGTGATGCCAAGATATTGGGTAAAAGCTTAAGGAAAAAGGAGAGAAGAGTCGCATATGTGCACATACAAGGACAAAGTCGTACAGACTACATGATAGATGCAGAAATAATTATTATATTGGAAGAATTCCAACTACGAGTCGTGGTGTGATAAAGAGGCCTAAAGGGGGAATGCCCTAGCCTTTGTATTTATTCATAGAATAGTTGCCTAGATGTCAAAGGACAATATTAAAGTATTCATAAGATCCATATATAGGTTATGAGAATGAGAAGTGCATCAGTCAACATTTGAGGATGAATGTTCCAAAGGGGGAATGATGTTGCATCCCATGTTTTTGTACGTAAAAGTACGTCGTAAGTCAATTGATGTAAGCTTGAAAATGAGATCCTCTTTGAAAGTATATAAAGTGATTTAACGATGTTAAACCCTATTTTAGCAAGACTTTAAGAGTTAACATTTGGGGACGAATATTTCTAAGGGAACATGTTGTTACACCCCGTACTTCAGACATCATTGTCATTATAGGATTATCTAATGTAAGCTCAAAAAGGACGAAATCTTTCTACAAGGATAAGAAAGGTTTACTGAAGTCTTAAGTAAGTTAAGATGAATATGAGAATTTTAATCATTATTTAAATGAGTTTAAAGTCACGATATGACTATATATGATATTTGGATATAAAATATAAAGTTTGGGAAAAATCGGATTTAAGTTGCGGAAAAACCGACTAAGGATTTGCATTGTAATGAAGCTTTTTGAGAAATACATTTCGTATTTCATATGAGATATTTTTGGGGCATATTATATACCAAATTGAATTTCTTGGAATCTAGTTTCCAAATCTCTTAACCATTCATTCATACGACGTCCTGATAAAAATATATAAGCGAATGAAGAAGGGCCAATGATACTTTTTGACTTTTTAAAAAAAGGATATTTACATACCTTATCTCGTCTCTTTCTCCATTTTTCCAGAGAGCACTACTAAATAACATCCCTAACCTTACCCATTAGCTCTCTATAAGGGATTCAAATAAGATTATCATCCCAGACATGAAATCAAGTAGCGATAACATTAAAATGATCCCTACAACATAAGTATCGCTATATCGCCTATCTTTTTCTTGGTAGTTTGAGTTTTGGAAGGTATTTAATATTTAAATTCCTATTTTCGGTATTTAAGCTTTGAAATATCAAGAAAGGTTGATAAATTCATTTCCTAATATTTAGAACTCACAGGACGATGATCGGAAGCCATGAGTTTGAGTTATTTGACTTTTAGTTGACTGTTTTGTAGTCCACTCGTGTTGGTCTATTGTGTTGTTGATTTATGGAGTTTGGAAGAATGAAGGGAGTGGAGAAACACCACATGTGGTAGGGTAGTAGGCTGGTCACTCATCATTGCAATTTTAAGCTAATCAATAACTTGTTGATTGGGTGTGTTATGGTATATTTGGGGTTTTTATTGTGTTGAAGGTCCCAAGTTGTAGTTGGTTTGTTTTTGAGTTGATGATTGTATTGTGTTTGTATCTCGCCTATAGTAGGCTCGAGGGAGCAGTAAAATCAACGAAAATGTTACCCGATTTATTTTAGAATCGAGTTATCGTTTGAGATACGTGATATACTAGCACCATCTAAGTTGTACATGTATTTCATTGTTATAGGTTTGGCGCGCTAGTTGTCATGAGCTTGTTGTTTATGTGGTTCTTATTGTATTGCTCTGGTTGCTGTTGTTGGTATCTAGTATTGGATGAGGACCTTGTTACAGGGGAGATACTGCCCAAATTTGCATACACGAGCTACTAGTTTATGTTGCGGACTTAGCCTTTACTCAACATTGATTTTGAATCTCCTTATGCTATGGTAGATTGGATTTGAGTTATTTGAAGAATTTCTTGGAAGGTATTAAGGACTCAACGGAATTAAGGTATGTTAAGACTATCCCTTCTTTTTTTTGGTATGATCCATATGATAAAAAGAAATGAGCAAACGTACAACATTCAAAAAAGACTCTATTTATAGAAGTACTAGGGGTGCCTATGTTCTTGATTACTCATGTGTCATATTATTATATCTTCTATTCATAGGTCTTAGAAGAATACGTAAGTTGCTAAAGTTTATCCGAAGGCATATTGATCTTATGACATTCCAAGAGATCTTATCGACTTACTTCATTATGCATTGCATTCATTTATACATGTACATTGACCCATGGCTAGATGGCATTTTATACACGTATATTATATGTATATGGGGTATTGGGAAAGGTTATGGCACTATATACGCACTACCACCTGATCAGCTGGTATATGTTGATGTTTTTGCCCATAGTGGCTAAGATGGTATGATGGGATGCCCTCAGAGGCTTGATGACGTTAGGTACGCATATACCTAAGCATGGTACGACATTTATATGCACATGCATGACATTATAAATTTGCATGATTCATAGAGCTATTCAAAATTACAGGTTGAGTTCTTTACAACATGTTTCTTTCATGCCTTATATATACTACTTTCATGCCTTACATACTCAGTACTTTATTTGTACTGACGTCCTTTTTGCCCGAGGACGCTCCATTTCATGCCTGCTGATCCCAATCGATAGGTTGAGAGTCATCTTAGTAGGCTATCAGCTGAGCGGAAGGTGTTGGTGCACTCCACTTGCTCCGGAGTTGCCTATTTGGTCAGTATGATTTAGACATGTATTGATTAATATGGCGAGGCCCTGTCCCGACTTTTATGATATTTATGTACTCTTAGAGGCTTGTAGACAGATGTCATGTATATGGATACTTGTATGGCCTTGTCGGCCTATGTTTTGAGTATATAGAGGATCATGTCGGCCTTAGACGCCCGTATGTCATATGTATAAGTCGATATATCATGTTGAGTCATCCTATGTCGAGTATTCCCTTATGTTTTATTCTAGTTATCTCATGACAACCTTTTCGGCTCATTTACCTATGATAGTATGATGCGAAAGATACTTTACGTTGGTACTTGGTTGAGTAAGGTACTGGGTGCCTGTCGCGGCCCATCGGTTTGAGTCGTGATACATATGCATGACATTATAAATGTTTCATGATTCATAGAGCTATGAAGACTTACAAGTTGAGTCATTTACTCCATGTTTCTTTCATATCTTTTATATACTAATTTTCATGCCTTACATACTCAGTACATTATTCGTACCGATGGCCCTTTTGCTGGGGACGGTGCATTTCATGCCTGCAGGTCTTGATAGATAGCTGGATAGACCTTCCTAGTAGACATTGTCAAACATCAACTTGGTTTAAGCTCCATTTCCTCGAAGTTACCCGGTTTGGACCTTGGAGTCCATTTTATATATACAGGTATGATGGGTAGGCCGAGGCCTTGTTCCGACCATGATACAGTTCATTTATCTCTAGAGGCTTGTAGATGAGTCTTGTATATTTTTTATATCAATATTGTGGCCTTGCCAGCCCTATCTACATGTTAGTTTGATATTACTAGTTATAAACATTCATGTTGGCCTCGTTGGCCTTGATTGGTATTGTCAGCTTGAAGGTAGGCCTTGTCGGCCTAATTTGAGGGTTAGCCTTCTAGAGTTCATAGTTATAGAGTGGTGCGCTCGAACCAAATATGGCACTGGGTGCCCTACCCAGATTTGGGGCATAACAAATAACTCCCCCACAATAGTGCCAGAAATTGATCCACGTCCAATCCACACTCAATGGTAAGTGGAAGTGGTCACTACAATTATAATATGCAACTAAAGTCGGGGTCGAATTACTCAGGGAGTTTATGAAGGGTGTTAAGTCAGATTTTTGAAGAGAGCACGTGAAACAACTAAATTATACTTCCAAACAAAGGGTGATTGTTTTCCAAATTAACATTAAGAGATTTAAACTAATTAAAAGTAACTAGAAAGAAAAAAAATAGTTTTTGGTGTTTTTAATCAATTGGGGAAAACCCTAGGGATATGACCTTTACCTAGGTGCAAACCTAATGTGTATATCAAGGTAATGCTTGTTTTGTGGATTGAGGTATATTATAACTCTCAATTCTCAAGTACCCACTCAATACCTCTCAGTTATAGAATGATTATGCCAAATTGACTTTCTCTACTCCAATTTGGTAGCAATCCAAACAATTGATATGAGTCCAAGTCGGGTTTTCCATATCTCTAGTTCAACCCCTTTAATCAAACTAGCCAAAACCTTAATTATCTCAATTCCTTGTCAGCCAAGTTTTTCTAGACTACGTTCCTCTTTCTCAAGTTAGAACTAAGTCAAATAGGCATGTATCAATGTTTGCAACCATTAATTCTAGAAATAAGGTATAAACAAGGCTTAATAATAAATACCAAATCATAAACAAGCATTAAAATTAATAACTCATAAGATTTACACACTAGGGTTGGGTTACAACCCTAGATAAAATCTAGCTACTCATGCTAGAAAGAAAAAGAAACAAAGTAGAAGAAGTAATTAAAGCCATAAACTACAATTAATTGATAAAATTAATAATTGTTCTTCAATATTTGTAACCATGTTCCCAAAAATGTAAAATATAACCGATATAGCTGCTTACAATACAAAACTTGTCCTAAAAAAAGTATTTCCCATCTATTTATAGCGCCCAGAATTTCGCTGAACAAAATACCCTTCGGAAGGTTCTGCGGCCGCAAAATTCCATATGCGGTCCGCACTTTTCTTCTTCTCATGACTCGAGAGGAATTCTCCGGCCCCACAATTCCATTTACGATTGCACTTCAGCTTCTGCAGCCGCACTTTTTGACAGTGGACCGCACTTTAACGAGGCTTCACAGTTGGTCTTTTCACACCTTCTCTAAACTTTTTAAATCTTTTCAGTGTGACTGGCTTTTGCTGCCGCACAATTTGGTGTGCGGGCCACGCTTCTTCAAACTCCTCTGAGGATTCAAGTTTCCTTCTGCAGCCGCATATGTACTTTTACGGTAGCAAAATTACTTCTGCGGACCGCACTTTTGCCTCCAATTCTCCTTCTTGCCTTTTTGAGTTGGAATAATCCTTTTTGAGTTAGATTTCTTCGTTAAGCTCCATTCCTCCAACATGCCTGAAATTTACACAATTTTATTAGTTTAGGGAACAAAAATCTATACTTTCGGACTAAAACTAAAGCAAGAAGGTACTAATAAGTGGTTAAAATTCACACTTATCTGGTACCTGCAGCCGAGCCAGCCCTAGCAGACTTTATGATCGCACTGGGCTTTCAGGATGTCATGGGCTACATGCTGCAGTTCATGGATTCTATGACTCAAGTTGGACTATTTCCAGCAGATTAGGCCATATATCAAGTGGGAGGGGGAGCACAGACCCCTATTGCTCATGTGCAAGGCACGTTGCTGATGTATATCAAACCTCAGGTACACTTCCTGCAAGCAGGGTTCAGCTGGTTGCAGCGGATAGGGCAGAGACTAGACCGACCACGACCGTTGAGGAGCTGAAGTGGGTTGACAGGTGGACTAGGCTTCATCCTTTTGTCTTTTGCGGTGAGCAGTCAGAGGACCCACATGATTTCATTGACCATTAAAGGGAGAGACTGCATAATATAGGAATAATGGAGCCCAATGGGGTGGACTTCACCATATTTCAGCTAGAGGGGAAGGCCCATAGATGGTGGCAGTCTTATCTCTAGAGCAGGCCAGCAGGTTCACCTCACGGCCCAGTTGAGCATAGCTTGCAAAATCATTTTGGAAAACTGGTTTTCTTTGCGTGTGATTCTGAGAACTTGCACTTAATGTATTGATCATCATAAAACTCCATATGATGTCTACAAATGAGATTTGAGGTTGACACGGGCTGCCTTTGAGGCAATTTACACGCGAAGGATTCTTCACAATATACCTGGGAGTGAGTCAGGTTGCTAAGGCTAATGTGTAGCCTTCTCTTTGCCTTATTGAGAGTATTAATGGATTGGCCTAAGTAGTGGTTGCACCTATAGGAAATGAGTATCAAAGATACTAATACCACCCTAATAGATTTGGCCAAAACATATAGCCCATCCCCCTCCAAAATACCTAGTGCATCGTGAATTTCCAGTCAACTTCGTCCAATTCTGTGCTTGGACAGGCATCCCGGCAGCAAAGGGACTACTCGTAACTTGTCTGCAGTGAAGCCTAATATTTCCAGTAAATGTGCTTGTATGCATAATAGGCCATATGATAATTATATGTTGTATCTTGGTCTGCCATTGGTTGTACCAAACATGTGCAGCAGCAACACCAGATCCTGTTGTATTCCAGGTCTGGAGCTTCAACATCCTGGGATGAGTGTTGTGTCGCAGTAGGCTCCTGATGTCATGTACTTCTCCATACCTCCAAACTTTTCTTGGTATCATTTTAGTCCTTGGTAGCAGCATTGTTTTAGTGTATAGATTATACTCAGCCATGTTATAGGTTTCAATTTTTGTAAGTAAATCTTCTATCTGTAGTATTTGTTCTTGCAATCCTCTTCATCGAATAGAAGTTTGTGACTTGACAAGGTTGAACAATCTGCTCTCATTGCCATCATACTGGACATATATGTTTCTCCAGTTTGTGATACTTATGTGCACCCTTCTCTTTGTGTTGTTGGGTGTATTTTTGAATTGACTTATTTTGTGGTTGCATCTACCGGGAATGAGTATCAAGGATACTAATACCACCCTAATAGATTTGGCCATAACATTGAGCCAATAATCCTCCACAGTACCTGCAAAGACAGCAAACGTGTTAGTGGAAAAAATCTTCCT
The DNA here is from genome assembly GCF_000393655.2 of Nicotiana sylvestris. Taxonomy (NCBI): domain Eukaryota; kingdom Viridiplantae; phylum Streptophyta; class Magnoliopsida; order Solanales; family Solanaceae; genus Nicotiana; species Nicotiana sylvestris. The sequence continues at coordinate 82,645,561 of NC_091062.1, read as the reverse complement.
TCTCTCCTCCCTAAGGATTTGAATTGGAAGTATATTGTGCTTTCCTTCCCTATTTGGTTGCCCCTTTCCTCCTAATAACCTACTTCTCCTCCTCTCTACAGTGAGAAATCCTCCCATAAGAATCATCTTTTCAAGTCATTAACAGATTCTTTGGCAGTTTTAATCCTAAGGTATAGTATTTGGAGCTTGTCATTGTTTAAGATCTTCCTCCCTTGTGTGTCTAATTCTCTAAAGGAGTGTATTTGTATGTGCTCTACTGCTCCAGAGTCAAGTTAGCTAGATGATCAGCTAGCTTGTTACCTTCCCTCAATACATGCACTACCTAAAATACACCTCTAGACATTAATACTTTGATTTCATCAACTTGATTAGCTATGTTCCAAGAGGGTACCCAAAATTCATCTAGTACTCTTTTAATGAGTAAAAGAGTCAATTTCGAATATACATGGAGGGTTTGCATTTGTATGATGTACATTGAAGCCTCAAGGATAGCATGCGCCTCCGCTATATTATCTGTTGCATCTTCAATTGCATTTTCCTGAGCAGAAATAAGATCTCCTATGTCATCCCTTATACAAAACCCATATGAAGATACTCCATTGTTACCCCACATGCTCCATCTCTATTGCATTTAATCCAACCCACAGTAGGTAGTTGCCACAGTACCTTAGTATATCTCAATTTGGGAATATGATGTGCTAACTTATCATGTAGATCTTTTCAGTTTGTGGTCACGCCTTTAAAGCCTGGTCTTCTCACCTTTATTATCACTTCCGGTACTGGCAAGGGCAATTACCATGTTATTAACCGATCGAAACTTTAATACAACCTTTTCTGATCCCACTGGAGGGGGAGACCCCATATTATACCAGCATCTCTTTTGGTTCTTCGGTCATCCAGAATCATTTGAATTGAGGATGAAATCTGGAATATTAACTTATTAACAGACACATTCTTTCCATGCCTTCCAGAATTTTTTTCTTCCGCAAGTGCCAAATAATCAAGCTTGGTATAGCTTGATACACTGGTTTAAGACTTGCATTAACAGGTTTGCTCCACCATTCATTTATCAATTGTACCAGTTGTTTTCCTTCTATTTTGATTCCTGCGGGTGCACCAAAGAAGTTCCAAACAAATCTTGCAGCTGGAAATTTTAGAAATATATGAGGCATTATCTCTTCTTTAGGATTTGTACAACACCGACACCTTGATGTTGTAAAGTACCCGAGCCTTTGGAACCAGTCATCTAATGGTAACTTTGCCTTTCACAGTCTCCACATAAAAAAACTTATCTTAAAAGGTAGGCCCTTTGCCCAAAAAAAATTGTACAATTTGCTTTCTTCTCTTCTCTTCCTTATATATTGCCATGAAAATTTCACAATAAATTTGCCTTTTGTTTCCAGCTTCCACCAAGGCTTATCTTTCATAGAGTAATCTGTGGGTGGAGTGATTGACTCCCGAATATGAACAGCTAACTTCTCTGGTAGCAACTCCATCAGTAGCACTTCATTCTATACCCCTCTGTCCACCACATCATGAACATACCTTACAGATTCATCACACTAATGGTCAGGGCCTGTAATATGGTAAAGGGCTCCAAGTCCAATCCACTTTTTGTACCAAAAATAGGAGTTTCCATTCTTCAATTGGCACCACACTTGATGCTCAACCTCGTCCCTCAATTGTAGCATTTTCTTCCACACATGGGATCCTACGCTCCACGGTACAAGCATTTTATTGATCTTCTTGCAGTATTTATTTCTAATAAAAGTAGACCATAATGAGTCTTTGGTTCTATAATTCCACCAAAGCTTGGCAAACAATGCCTTATACACCTCATGTGAGGATTTGAAACTAAGTCCTCCCTTTGTTTTAGGTAGACATAAATTTTTTCATGAAGCCCAGTGTCTTGTCCTACCATTACCTGAATTGCTCCAGTAAAATCTAGCAAACATCTTATGCAATTGGTTAATCACATATGTTGGTGGATTCACAGCCGACAATAGGTATATTGGCATGCTTTCTAATACATGAGAGATCAATACTGCCCTACCTCTAATTAATAATAACTTTCCTTTCCATGATGATAGCCTCTCCTGTACTTTGAATAAGATGTTCTTATAAAAATCTTTATGTCTCCTACTATAGAATATAGGACATCCTAAATATGTAAAGGGAAAAGGGTGCCTTTCAAACTTTATAATCAGATGGATAGTGTTTACTTCATCTGTAGGTGCACCTTCATGCATGTAAAAGGAAGACTTTCTTTATTGATTTTCTATCCTGAAGCTGCCTCATACTCTTCCAATACATTCATTATATGTTGTACTTCCCCAAAGTGAGATGAGTAGAAAATGATAGTATCATCTGCATGGGAGAGGTAATTTATGTTATTACTCCACTTTGGCATACCAAAACCTATAAAGTCTGGATTATCAAACAAAGCATCTAATGCTCTCCCAAGCACCAGCTGCTATAATGAATAAAGAGGATCTCGTTGTTTAACTCCCCTGAAAAACTTGAAGAAACCATTGGCCTGCCCATTCAAAAGAACCGAGTACCAGTTATTGGACACTAATATGAATATCATGTCAATGAACACTTCTCCAAAGCCCATTTGCCTAAGCACCTTTGTCAAAAACAACCACGAGACTCTATCATAAGCCTTTGCCATGTCCAATTTGATGACTACATTAGAAGGCTTCCCTCTCAATCTTATATCAATTATGATCTCTTGACTAAGTAAGATGTTTTCCACTATACTCCAACCCCTAACGAAGCTAGCCTGATTAGGAGAGATTAATGAAGGCAGAATCTCTATTAATCTCTCATGGTTCACTCTGGAAATGATCTTGTTGGAGAAGTTGCTTAAACTAATTGGCCTCATATCTGAAAATGTAGCAACATTTTTCTTTTTGGAATCAACACAAGGTTTGTGTGAGTGATGAACTTTGGAAGTTCTGCACCACCAAAGAAATCCCTAACCATATTAAGTAAGTCATCACAGATAACCTCCCAGCTATGAATTGGCATGTAAATCCATCTGGACCGCTGGCACTATCACCATTCAAACCATACATTGCTGCCTTAACCTCTTCCATGGTAGGTGTTCCCATAATCTTGCATTTTGATTAGCCGAAATCATTCTTGGAACATGATGAATAATATCAAAGTTGGTAGGAATTCTTTCTTCCGTGAACTGAGCTTGGAAAAAATCTACAGCTCCCCTTGCCATTACCTCCTATGATTCTATCCAGTTGTCATTTTTGTCCAAAATTATGGATACCTGCAGTCTTTTTCTCTTGCCTCTGACATGAGCATGAAAGAACTTAGTATTTCTATCACCATCCTTAAACCACTGCATTTCAACCTTTTGTCTCCAGAACTTTTCTTCAAGGTGATAGTACCTAGTAAGATCAACTTCTACCTTGTGCAATTTAGCTCAATTTTGAGCTGTTCGATGCAATTCAAACTCCATTTCATGCACCTTTATAACATCCTCCAATGCTGAAATTTGTTTGAAGATGTCTCCAAATGTCTCCTTGCTCCAAGTTTCAATTGATGTCTTCACCTTCTTCATCTTACTTTGAAACACCACAAATGGATTCCCCATTATAGATGCTTCCCAATTGTCCTTCACCACCTTCAGAAAAGATTCATGTTTGGTCTAGAAATTCAGAAACTTGAAAGGTTTCTTCACTTGTACTGTGTCAATATTACAAGAGAGAGTTAGAGGGGCATGGTCAGAACCATATTTGATCAAGTGCTCCACTTCCAGTGCTGGGAATAGATCTAGGAATTGTTGGTTAGCACAAAACCTATCAAGCCTCCTGAATATACAATCTATATTAGACCTACCATTCCACCAAGTATACAAACTTCCTTTAAAGCCAAGGTCATACAGTGCACATGTGTCCACACAATGTGCAAAGTTTTCAACTTCACTCAAATAAACATGACGACCTCCATATTTCTCCCCCTTTGATAATATCACATTGAAATCCCCCTACAAGCCAAGGGGCTTCCATATCTGAAGCTAAATGGTACATGGAATCCCAAAGTTCGATTCTCTCCACAACATCACATTTTGCATAAACCAGTGTCACATATAATTCCTTGCTCAGATTTATATGAAAAAACTTCAATGTCAATTGTTGTTCCATGTCCATCACAATGTCTACATCTATATCTTCGTCAACAAAAGTCCATATCTTGCTATTTATATTAGAATAAGCATGGTGAAACCCTAGTTTCCTTCTATACTCCTCTAGCTTGTTGATGTCTTGCCATGGTTCCATCAATCCTATCAAGTAGAAATTGTATTTCTATGCAGGGTAAATAACCTATTGAAAGTTTTTTGTGTGTTTATCGACCTAACATTCTACACTAGAGCATTATCCATAAGATTACTTGAAAAGGGGGATGACACTCCTTTTTGGTTGCACCCTTTGAGGTGCACTGTCTTTAATGTCTTTCTTTTGTCTCCTTCTGGCTTTGCCAGTAAATTTCTTCATAGTCCCACTTTTGGGAGATATATCACCATCTCTCATTGCTTGTTGAAAGTTAGCAGCTGTAGATTCCTTCTTTACCCCCCCCCCCCCCAAATCTTCCTCTTCAGACTGCCCTTCATCTACCATTTGTATAACCAATGGGTTTAGTTCATGATTTTTAGCTATCATTCCTAACTCCCTTTAACCCCTATTATTAACAAGGATTCCTTTAGCCAAAATGCCACTTGTTACACTGAATGTTTTCCCAGCCAACAGTCCAGGATCCTTAATCACAGGAGTAACTATTTGTATGGCATTATTACTTTGCCCATGTGTCGTTTTGCTAGCAAAGGTGGTCAACTCTGACTTCATTGTATCCTCTTTCAATAATCTAGTATTCATCTCCTTTTTCTTCATAGCTTCTTGTATTTCTTTGAACTGCAAATTATAAATATCACCTAGACTATGATTACTTGTAAACCCAGAGGTGATTATTCCATTGCCTTGTGGTATCTTCCCTACCGTTGTTTGTTTAGGAGATCTCATTATATTATCAAGTACCTAAAAACTCCCACATTGATCACCAATAGAAAGCTTCACCAGATCACCTTCAACAATGGCCAATGCCTGGCCAGTAGGATGACTTTCCAACTCTTCCTTCGTGCCAAATTTCCTTTATACTCATTCAACCGTAGATTCCTTTTTTCCATTCTAGTTGAAGTATGAGTTGGAACATCTATTGCCGTAATTTGTACTTCTTTCTTTTCAAGAGAAGCTTTCCCATTTTAGCTATGATTCTGAATGGAGACATCAGATTTTGTAAGACCTATCCCCCTGATCTTCAATGACAAATCACTAGGTTGGTCTGAGGCTGCACTATTGATTTTCATGTAGTCCTCTATCAAATCTTCAACTGTTTGATTAGTGGTAGCAGTGGTATGAAGGTCATTCCTAAGGTCATTCACGGGTGCTTACGCACACTCATGCAAAATATGAGGAAGCCCTACCCTTTTAGGATCCCCAGTACTAATACCTATGTGTTTTCCCCGACCAATCTCCTTTCCTCCATAAACTTCAGTAGAAGAGTTCAGAAAAGTGGGGATAGGGGATTGGGATACAAGGTTCTGAGGAACATGTTCAGAACCTCTCTCCAGGTCACCTAGAGGAGATTTTAGGGATTCAGAAGGCATACCTGTGGGCTGTTATTGGTCTGTAAGCCCTGCTTGAAATTGTTGAGTAGTGTTCCTGTTTCGGTTGGTTTTTATGGTCTAATTGTTAGTGGCATGCATCTTTTGTTGCTCAGGTGATTGTTCCTGGTTGTAATTTTATTGTTGCTTCTTATTATTTTGCCCTCTGAAATGTTTTTCCTTTTGAGTCTGCCAGTCATCTGTTGAGGAGTAGACCCCTGTTTTTTTGGTTTTTTTTGGTTGCCTGTTTTCTCCTGTTTTGGTATCCTTGCCTTGTTTTGATTTTTGATTCCCTTGTGGTTGTTGAGTTATCTAGTTGTTATTGGATGTTGATGGTACCTCATTGTTGTGGTTGCTTTGGTGTTCAATGAGAGATTCTGCTCCAATATTTTCTTTTTTCTTCTTGGTTTCTTCATCTTTAGCCCTTATTGGGCATGCATATATTGTGTGATCCAAGTGCTTACAGTATATGCAGTAGTCTGGTATGTTTTCATATTAAATTTCAAGTTATTATCCATCGCCATTCACGTCCTGATTCTCGTCAAATCCCAACCGAACATGGCGAGGTCTTGTTTTTGTGAGATCAATTTGGATTTTGACTTTTGCAACACTTCCTCTAGTTTTTTGGAATGATGCTAAATCAAGGTGTAAAGCTTTTCCAACTGGAGAAAGAAGACCAGTGAGAATTTTCATATAGTAGAAATGCCAAGGTAACTCAGGTATGACAGTCCATGTGGGAACTATAGGGGAATCCTCAGTCGGCTTAAAGTTAGGACTCCAAGCTTTGGCCCTAAATGTACATGGTCTGCCTGGTCCAAACAGTAACATGATCATATTCGTTGTCAAGGTCAATGTAGACAGTCTTGGCATTGAAGTGAGCAATTTTGACTCCTTTTAGTTCAGTCCGAGCCGTAAAGCTTCTTCTAATATTTTCCATCCTAGGCATTGTGCTTGAAAACTTTTCAACCATTGTATATTTACATCTAGCTGCAAGATTGACCATATAGTCTTCCCTAGTGAAAATAACAACAGGTTGGCCCTATTTAGTAGTAATTATGGGAGGAGTGAAGGCTATTAGTTCCAGTTCACCTTCGTGTCTAGCTCTCAGTTTGGTGACATGGGATTGTTTAACTGCACGGGGTGAAGGGGGATGTGTATTGGTTGATGGTTTTATTCTTGGGTTTGAGTAATTTGGTTGTATTTTGTTACTGGTGCTAGTTGGAATTTGGCTCTTACTGGGGGTAGGATATTGGTTATCGGAGTAGCAGGTTTGTCAAAATTGCTTGATAATTTTGGTAAGGCATTTTTGGCATTGGTTATTTGGTGTTGGGTTGGTGTATAGATAACTGATTATCCTTGTGCGTCAATTTCTTTCAATTGGTAGAAAAAGTTAACACTGGGGGCATGATCATTATTGTTTGCATTATTTCTGTGTAGAAATCCTTCATTACTGCCTTCAACTTCACTTTGGGAGGACTGACGAACAGATGTCCCTTCCAATTTATGCATAGTCTTTTGAAGCATTTCCTCGAACAACTATTATCTGAGAGTCTTTTAAGTTAGTATTTTGAATTGTTGTGGTATTTTTGCCATCGCAATGTCCCTTGGGCAATCCAGAAACACTCCTTGTATCTGTTCCAATCAATTGGTATTGATCTTGAGCTCCATGCGCGACTACTTGGGACACTTGTGGGTCTTGCAGATTGTGGTTGGGGGAGTGATGTGGTTCTAGAAAGGAGTTTCCTGTGTTTGCAATGATTCGATTATATCCAGAATCGAGGGAGGTTACATCTTGAACAGCCAGTTGGTTGTTTGCTACATTGAAAACTGTCCCATATTGCACATCTGTAGCTGTCGCGGAGATCTTTCGGATATTGCTTTGCTGGAGTTGATGTTGGTTCTAAAGGGGTATCGTTTGGAGGTGGTCTGGTGGGTTTCCACCACCGGACGATGGATCAGTAGCCACAGACACTTGACTGCATTACTGTTCCAGCAGTTGCACTTGTACGGAGAGAAATTAGGTCAGGGACAGCTTTTCCCCTAAAACTCAATCTTTATTTTCCTATTTACCACACTAATTTCAGATTTATTTTGAAATAATAGACTATGTTGCCAAAAAATTGAGAAACAACTTGTTAAATTAATTATAAGCTTATGTGATGCACATGAAAATTATTTTAATAATTTCAAAAATAGTAAATAGTAAAGATAATGTATTTATAATTATAGTTACTAAATTATTAATTAACGCCATTAATTACTTAATTTTATAAAAATAGATATTATTGTTTAGAAAATATCTTTAACATATTTATTAAAAATTAATAAGTGTAAGTAAATTAGTTTCTAAAATGAGGGTCAAAATTGGCCGTCAACAATTATTTTGTTGAAGGATCATGTTAGTTACATTATTTACTTCATCTCTACTTGTTGTGTTTCATGCTTGTCTATTTTCATGTATATTAAATATTGGACCACTAGTAAGTATCGTTGTCGACCCCTCGTTACTACTTCTTCGAGGTTAGACTAGATACTTACTGGGTACGTACTGATTTACGTACTCATACTATACTTCTGCACTACTTGTAATGGTACATAGGCTGTTACAAAATAATAAATTGGACGTTACAAAATCTAATTCAAAGAGAAAGAATTTGGACATATTTTGGTAAGCATGTATTTGGACATTTTTCTGGTAAGCTCAAAAATTGAAGAAATAATTTTAGCAAAACTAGATTTGGATTAGGCCTCATGTATATGGGGGGGAGGGGGCAAATCGACCCGTTTTGCCTTCAGGACCAATTTCTGATGTGCGCGAGACCACTCCCTTTTACTAGATCTTTACAGGCCCAACAAAGAGTAATTCATTATAATGAGGGACACTTTGTCATTCACAAAAGAGAAAAAAGTAAAGAAGAAAAAAGGACTACAAAGAAATCTTTGACTTTGCATTATAAAATATAACATAATACCAACAATCCTCCACTAATCAAAGACAATAATAGAATAAGAACAATTATTGGCAAAAGAAGGAATATGTACTTAAGTGTCAATATCTTTCGATTTGAATTGACACTTAGTGAAATGAGATAACAACTAACATTCAGAAAGTTAAGTACTCTTGAACTGAATGGACATTAGTTGAGACCCCCACAATACATTATATATCCTTAATTCTAAGCAAACTCCATGATGCTAACAAAGTACTTTTATGGTCATGCACATACCTTGGATCTCATGAGTGCTCTAGAAAGACATCCCAAGCCTTTCATAAAAGACGACCGTACAGGTACACTCACGTAGGTAATTTCATCAAGTCTATCTACATATAGACCACCTTAAGGCTATGGAATCATTAAGAGCAAAATAAGCTCAACCATATAAAGCACTACCATACACCATAGGAATACGAAATGGTGTGCATATTGAGGTCTCATATGGCTTCGTTGCCACACAAACGGGTATCCATCATACTTCCTCAATCCATGGGCTTTAGCCCCTTCCCCTCGACGTTTCAAGGATAACTCTCCTTGTCAAACCTTGGTTAAAAGATCCGCCAAATTTCTTTCGGATCTTACATATTCCAAAGAAATAACACCATGTTTCAACAACTTTTTTACCACACCATGCCTAATGCTAATATGTCTTTTTTTTTATTGTACACACTATTTTTGGCAATTCCAATTGCTGCCTGTGAGTCATAATGTAGAGAAACTGGTGAAGCTTGTCTTCCCCATAAAGGCACATCTGCCAATAAGTTTCTCAACCACTCGGCTTCTTACCCTGCTAACTCAAGAGCAATGAATTCAGACTTCATAGTAGATCGTGCTATACAAGTCTGTTTTGAAGACTTCCAAGAAATAGCACATGCACCCAAAGTAAATACATAGTCACTAGTGGAACTAACAACATCATTGCCACTAACCCAGTTTGCATCACAAAATCCTTCTAAAACATCAGAAAATTTCTTAAAATGCAAACACCAATCCATAGTACCTCTCAAATACCTTAGCAAATGATGAAGAGCATTCTAATGTTCACTACTAGGATTGGGAGTATATCTACTCAATTTACTAATAGCATAAGCAATATCAGGTCGTGTATAATTCATCAGAAATATTACACTACCAATTATCTTAGCATACTCAGTTTGAGAAATACTAGATTTCTTATTCTTTTTCAAGTGTATGTTATGATCATAAGGAGTTCTCACAGGTGCTACATCAAAACAATTAAACCTTTTAAACATTTTCTCAATATAATGAGACTGAGACAATGAAAAACCATTAGAAGTTCTTTTGATTTTAATCCCTAAAATCACATATGCTTCTCTAAGATCTTTCATTTCAAATTTAGAAGACAAAAAATTCTTAGTCTCATTAACAACATTCATATTAGGGCCAAAGATTAACATGTCATCCACATACAGACATATAATAACGCAATCTGATCCTATCATCTTGGAATAAACATAAGTATCAGATGCATTAACAACAAACCATTACCCATTAATGTGCTATTAAACTTTTCGTACCATTGCTTAGGTGCCTACTTTAGACCATACAAAGACTTTCTCAATTTGCATATTTTATTCTCTTGTCCTTGGATCACAAATCCCTCAGGTTGAGACATATAGATCTCTTCCTCTAAATAACCATTTAGGAAAGCCGTTTTAACATCCATTTGATGTATCACTAAATTATGAGTAGCGGCTAAAGCAACAAGAGTTCTAATAGTCGCTATCTTTGTCACAGGAAAATAAGTGTCAAAATAATCAATGTCTTTCTTTTGGTTAAAATGCCTAATAACAAGTCTAGCCTTATGTTTCTCAATTGTACAATCAGGTCTCAATTTCTTCTTAAATATCCACTTGCTACTTATGGGTTTACAACCTTTAGGCAAATCAGACAAACGCCAAGTGTGATTAGAAACTATAGAGTCTAATTCACTTTTGATGGCCTCTTTCCAAAAACTAGCATCTATTGACCTCATTGCTTCCCTGTATGTCTTAGGGTCTTCTTATATTAAATAGATTGACACTAATTCATCACTCAACACATCAAGATCAATATTTTCAGTCAAGAAAGTAGTAATAAAGTCAGGACCAAAGCTAGCTTCAATTCTCGCCTCTTACTTCTTCTAAGTTCATTTTCATGCTCATTAGTAGTAACACTAGAAGAAGGCACAATATGAGAATTAACAGACGTAGATGTAGAAGCATTATTAGGCACATCACTAGGCACATTATTTTTCAATAGAAAAACATGCTCAAAAAATTTTGCATCTCTTGATTCACAAATAGAATTATCATTCAAAGACATAAATCTATACGCATCACTATTTTGAGCATAACCAATAAAAATAGCATCAAAAGTTTTGGGTCCAACAGTTACTTATTTAAAATTAGGTAAACCAACCTTAGCCAAACACCCCCACACCTTCAGAATTTTCAAGTTAGGGGCAAACCCTTTCCATAACTCATATGGAGTTTTATCTAACTTCTTATGAGGGACCTTATTAAGAACATAACATGCAGATAAAACAGCTTCCTCCCCCCTCCCCCCCCCACATATTATTAGATAAATCCAAACTCAAAAGCATAAAATTCATCATTTCCTTAAGGGTTCTATTTTTTCATTCGGGGAGTATAGGGAGCACTAACCTCATGTATAATACTATTTTTCTCACAAAAGGCTTCTAGAGTATTAGTACTATATTCACTACCCCTGTCAGACCTAAGTCTCTTGATTTTTCTATCTAATTGATTATCTACTTCTGCCCTGTATTTCAAAAACATGCTTTCAACCTCATTTTTTGACTTAAGAAGATATATCTTAGTGTATTTAGAGAAGTTATCTAAAAAGGTGATGTAGTATTTCTTTCCACCCTTACTAACAGTGTTCTTGAAATCTGCTAAGTCTGAATACACTAGTTCAAGCAATTCTGTCTTTATACTAGTTACATTCTTAAAAGGCATTTTGGTATGTTTTGCTTCTACACAAATAGGACACTTAGAAAAATTATCAACATTAACTGCAGGAATTAATTTCATTTTTCTAAGTCATTTAATAGAAGCAATATTAACATGACCTAGTCTACCGTGCCACAAATCAATAGACTCAGCAATATAAGCAGAATTTAAAGTACTAGCATCATTATTAATCTCTTGAGCGATGTTAAATACAAACAAACCCCCACTAAGTAACCCTTCCTAACAAAGTCTCCCCGACGAGAAATAACAACTTTATCAGATTCAAAAACATGTTTAAGACCTGCTTTGTTGAGAAACACACCAGAAACTAAGTTTCTACGAAGGGAAGGTACATACAGAATATTGTTCAAGGCTAAGGTTTTTCCAGAAGTTAACTTAAGGAGAATTTTTCCTTTACCCATAACTCCAGTTATAGTGGAGTTACCCATGTAGACACACTCGCCATCAACAGATTCCTCAAAGTCGTGAAACAACTCCTTGTTGGTGCAAAGATGCCTTGAAGCGCCTGCGTCTAATATCCAGTCAGTCTTGTTAGCCACCATGTTCGCCTCAACAACCACAACAGCAATAACATCACCACCCTTAGTAAGGTTAGCTTGGACTGGAGCTTTTTCTCCATTCTTTGAGCTTTGTCCTTGTCTCTGGTTGCACTAAAAAGCCTTGTGACCAATTTTGCCGCAGACATAGCAAGGTTCTTTCGACTTTTGAATATGGCCCTATGGCTTATTGAAGTAATTTTGCTTCTTCACACGTCCTTTCTTCTGGCCTTTCTTCTATTTTCCTTTAAACCTGTCTTTCACAAAAGTACTAGAAGATTCCACAAGGTTAGCTTTAGAAGAATTAAGAGAGAGAGAGAGAGAGAGAGAGAGAGAGAGAGAGAGATTACATCTTATCTTCACGCCGTTCAGACTCCTCATCTTTAAGACGATTTTCTTCCTCAGTCCTCATGTGACTGATCAGTTTATGAAGAGTTAAGTTTTTCTTCTTGTGTTTCAGTTGATTCCTGTAATCACTCTAGGAAGGTGGAAACTTTTCAAGCAGAACATTAGCCTAAAGAATCTCACACATCTCCATGCCCTCGTTCAAAACATCAGCAGTCAAGTTCTTATACTCGTGAACCTACTCCATGATTGTCTTATCGTCAACCATCTGAAACTTGATCCACTTTCCAGTAACATCTTTTTCTCGGCATCATCTGCACCGTATTTCTTGTCCAAACTGTCCCATATGACTTTGGCAAATTTATAGTTTATAAACAAATCAAAGAGAGGGTTAGTCATATGGTTAAGAAGATGCCCTCGAACAGTTTTATTATCCTTTTCAAATTTCTTCTTAGCAGCATCATCAGCAACAACAAATATTAACAAAATTAGAACTATCAGCAACAATATCAGCAGGAGGATCATTAAACAAAACGTAATCAACTTCTAATTGTTCAAAGAAAATTAAAAATTTCTGGGACCAACTCTTATAATTGTTGTCATCTAAAGGCTCAAGCTTTGACAGATCAAGAAGTGTTTTATTCAAAGTGATAGCCATTAATCAATATTGTATGTAAAATCGCTTTCAACTTGTAAGAAAAATGAGTAGATAATATTGACTAAGAACAAGAAGGAAACAAGAACAACTTATCAAAAATACTGTGTCGCCTTGGAAGCAATTTCGGCCCGACTGGGTGCAAATCGTTAAGACCGATCACTCTCCAAGGTCCACAGTACCTCCAAACACGTGCACTCGTGGCTGGAAGTTTAGAATTTGCACAAAACTATTGCTCAGAATTCGGATGAAGTAGATAAAAGTATGAAGATGTTTTTTCTATGTCAGATTATTCACAAAGAAGACTACCTTTTATAGGCAAAGCTGTTAAACAGTTACAAATGAAGAAATTAATCTGTAGCTGTTACAGAAACTAAATGGAGCTATTGCGCAATTAACTACAACTGTTACAAGAATTAAATCATGGTTGTTACAAGAATTAAATCATGGCTGTTACAAAATAATAAATTGAACGTTACAAAATCCAATTCAAAGAGAAAGAATTTGGACATATTCTGGTAAGCATGTATTTGGACATTTTTCTGCTAAGCTCAAAAATTGAAGAAATAATTTTAGCAAAACTAGATTTGTATTAGGCCTCACATATATCTCGCGCGCACGGGGAAATCGACCCGTTTTGCTTCAATACCAACTTCTCATGTGCGCGAGACCACTCCTTTTTACTAGCTCTTTACAAGTTCAACAAAGAGTAATTCATTTTAAAGTGAAGATAAAGACTTTTCACAACCAATGAGGGACACTTTGTCTTTAACAGAAGACAAAGAAGTAAAAGAAGAAAAAGGTACTACAAAGAAATCTTTGACTTTGCATTATAAAATTTAAAATAATACCAACACGAGGTTTACCGTTAGCTTGCATAATGGTATCTTTGGGCGGCATCACGACATTTATGCTTCATTTTCCTTAAGTTTTTTTTCTTTGCATTCTTTAGTAGGCGTTTGGACATAAGAATTGTAAAATTCGAAAAAATGGTGAAATATTTTTTCAAGTGAAAATGACATTTGAAATTTAGAGTTGTGTTTGGACATAAATTTTAGTTTGGGTTGTTTTTGAAGTTTTGTGATTTGAGTGAAAATTTTGAAAAACAGTTTTTTGCAGTTTTTCAAATTTTTGAAAATTTCCAAAATGAATCTTCAAGTGAAAATTGAAAGTTTTACGAAATGCTGATTTCGAAAAAAGTGAATTTTTTTTGGAAAAATCTTCCATCAAATTTTATATCCAAACTGGCACTTAATTTATTAATTTCAAGTTAGTTTTTGAATTTAGGATTTCTTTTGGTGTCGCATTAGTTTAGATATTGTTTTGAATTGGGATGACAATGGGGCGGGGCGGGGCGGGTTTGAACGTTAGCAGGGCGGTGCGGGTTTGAGATTTTATGGTTGCGGGGCGGGTGCGGGTGGGGATTTAGTTTTGCTTAATGTTCAGCCTAGTTGATGCTTTACTTTTTCCTGATTTCGTGGTTTCACTTCTTTTTATCGATAGTTTTTTCTTTCAAATTATATTTTTGATTCTTGACTTAGTGTATTAATGTTCACACAAGTATTAAATGAATATATGTGCTGCTCCTATTTATTTATTTTAATAATAATACTACTTACAAGTAGTGGGAATAGAAATATAATAAAATAAGAAGAACACGTGATAGCGGAAAGATCTTCCTTCGTAATTTGGCTAAACAGTTGCATCAAATTTTAGAAACCTGGTCCAATGAATCTTGGTATACATACGTAACGACTAAAAAAGAAGGAAATGAAATGCAGAGAAAGGAAAAGACTCAATTTTGTCTTTGAAAATAATCATAACATGTATTTAAAGAACAGGGGAAAAAGTGCAAAAAGCTAACTTTGGGGTAAAACATCAACGCAACAACTATTTTTGGGACTCAAGTGTAATTATTCTAAACTAGGGCCTATTTTCTTCATTTCCATTCGTTACATTCCATCCCCCTATAAAAACCTTTGTCCCTGCACTGGCTAGTTGCCTCTCTTGGCTTTGTAGTAACTTCCTGGCTCTTGAGGCATAAGCATCCTGAAAATGTCTCCAACAATATACAGACCAACTTCATGAATTGCTTGTAAAACCAAACACATTTGGATTATGATGCCTTCTTCGCGAGGAAGATCAACTTTCACTGAAAAAGTACATTATCCTCAAGGTTGGGAATAATACTACTACACAAAGTGTTTCTTCTAGTTGTGGATGCATAAGCTAATTGAGTACTACTTAACTCATTTAATTCATCAGTCTCCCAGTTGCTTTGAAAAGGCTCAAATAGGCAAATAACTTATCTGATAGGACCCTGAAAGCATAATAAAAGGAAATCACTCCATAAAGGTCTTTGATGCATTCCAACTTGGCAGGTTTATGAGCCTTCAATGACTTCACAAAACTTGAAGTTAACCGGTAGTACTTCCAAAGTAGATCCTTCTTTGTTGTACATATCCCAATAGACACCTCCAAAATGCTATGATCCACAAGTAAGTCCAAATTTGAATAATAATGGTAGCTCGGTCACAGTCAACACAAGGTTTATCTGATGAGGCATTTCCTTCAGTATCTCCTGATGGAATATATACCACAGCGGAAGCAATAACAGAATCTTATTCACGTGTAATCTAAACAACTAGCATGTATGGAGATTTTAGGATTACCTCTTGAAGCGTAAACACAACAAATCTAGGTCGTTTTCCAGTTCCTCAGTTGAAAACACACTAGCAGATTTCCACAGTCTTCTACTGTGTTACCCAAACAATAACCGAAAAAAAGAATTTTGTGTGGTCAAAATTCTAGTAGAAACCTCAGTCAGAATCATGTAAAAAACGTCCAGCCCTTATATCCATATATATAGCTGCGTTTTTAGGTCAAAACCGTTTTCAAAACCTGTTAGGTTTCCTTCTCCCACTAAGGGACGGTTTTCAAAACCTGTTAGGTTTCCTTCTCCCACTAAGGGACGGTTTCCACGTTTTCTTTCCCACTAAGTAACAGTTTCCACTATTTTCTATTATTTAGGCACAGTAGGGACCACAGAATTTAATTAACAAGGCTTCCTATTATGATGTTAATTTCGAAATTCTGAAACTAATTTCCATCATAATAAATTACGAATTATTCCACTAAAAATTCGTAATTGCACTCCTTAGTTCAATTTCGAAATTCTTCCATAAAACCTTATTTAACTCCCCATGTTAAGATTCAGATACTAATCAATCAAATTAAATTACTGACTATTTAATTTATTGATTACTTCCTTTAGACTTACACTTAACTTATTTCATGTGTCGGATACAAAATCCACCGGCCGGGTTTACACATGAAAACTTATAAGCTTTCATAAAGGAGTATCATCAATCTCAAAATTGAGACATGGATTCCATCAACTAATTATTACTTCGCCAATGTATATCATTGTTATCCAATTTACCAGGCTTATTGACTCGCGAAAGAATCTCGCCTTTTAATAAATCAAAACAACAAGTGACATACACAGCTAATAATAATTATATCAGGATTAAGAGTATAAGTACATTAAATGGACTAGAGAAATTATTTTATAAAGTCAGTATAAAATACTCATCTCTACTTGATCCGTTCAATACATACAAAATGTACTAGCACAAGAAGTTGGAATTAAACCATTCCCATAATTAAGATAAATTATATTTAATCTTGTGCTACAATCATTCCGATGATTTGTCCAATTCCATCATTAGATTGTGAACATTAACTTTTATGTCTTACAAGAACCGATGATTTAATCTTCCGTGTATAAGCTAAACTCTATACACTAAATCATCTACTATGTAAGCAATGGACGCACAAACCAACACATGATCTATTTAAAATGAAACTTTATTGAATTTAAACAAGTAAATAAATAATTGTTCATAAAGAATACTATAACAATACGCATGGCTTATAGTATATTCTAACAATCTCCCACTTAGACTAATAACCATGCGTCTACAATTTTGACACCCATTCCTTCTACATGCTTATCAAAAGTCTTCTGTGGTAAGCTCTTAGTAAACGGATCTGCCAAGTTGTTCTCTGACGCAATCTTGGTGACCACTACATCCCCTCTCTGCACTATATCACGAATTAAATGATATTTACGCTCAATGTGCTTTGCCCTCTTATGGCTTCGTGGCTCCTTTGAATTTGCAACCGCACCACTATTATCACAGTAAAGCGTAATTGGTGCTTGAATCGAATGAACCACACCCAACGCTCTCAGGAAGTTACCGAGCCAAACTGCCTCTTTGGCTGCCTCAGAGGCTGCCACATATTCGGCTTCCATGGTGGAATCAGCAACACAAGTTTGCTTGATACTCCTCCAACTTATGGCTCCACCTCCAAGAGTAAACACATTACCTGAGGTAGACTTTCTAGAATCTCTGTCTGATTGGAAATCCGAATCAGTATACCCAATAGGTACCAGGTCATCCGATTGGTAGATCAACATGTAATCCCTAGTCCTTTTCAGGTACTTGATTATATGTTTAACCGCCGTCCAATGCTCTTTCCCAGGATTAGACTGAAATCTGCTAACAACGCCAACGGCAAAGCAGATATCAGGCCTAGTGCATAACATAGCATACATGAGGCTCCCCACAGCTGATGCATAAGGGACCGCCTTCATCTTTTCTATCTCTTCATCAGTCTTAGGAGACTGATCTTTAGATAGAGAAATTCCATGTCTGAAAGGAAGGAATCCTTTCTTGGAATCATGCATGCTAAACCTGGAGAGTATTGTATCAATATAAAGACCTTGGGACAAGCCTAATATCCTTTTCTTGCGATCTCGCAAGAGTTTGATCCCAAGGATATGAGCCGCTTCTCCCAAATCTTTCATATCAAAATGTGTGGACAACCACTGCTTAACTGAATTCAACATGCCCACATTATTTCCTATGAGCAGTATGTCATCTACATATAAGATCAAAAATGCCACTTTGTCCCCATCCCACTTTTTGTATACACAAGATTCGTTAAGACACTGATCAAAACCAAAAGTTTTAATCGCCTTATCAAAACAAGTGTTCCATGCCCTAGATGCCTGTTTTAGTCCATAAATGGACCTTTTAAGCTTACACAACATGTGCTCTTTGCCACTTTCCATAAAACCGTCTGGTTGCATCATATAGATGCACTCATCAAGACTTCCATTAAGGAAAGCTGTCTTGACATCCATTTGCCAAATCTCATAATCATAATGAGCAGCAATGGATAAGAGAATCCTTATAGACTTAAGCATGGCTACCGGCGAGAAGGTTTCCTCATAGTCAATCCCTTCTTTCTGAGTAAACCCTTTCGCTACAAGCCTTGCTTTAAAAGTTTGTACTTTTCCGTCTACACCTCTCTTTTTCTTATAGATCCATTTGCATCCAATGGGTTTAACCCCATCAGTTGGTTCTACAAGATCCCAAACCTGATTAGAGTACATAGACTCCATCTCTGATTTCATAGCAGCAACCCACTTATCGGCATCCTTATCATGTAGTGCTTGGTCGTAATTGACAGGTTCGGAGGTAGGCTCCTCAGGGATCCTATCATATGATTCTCCCAAGAGCGTGTAACGAACTGGCTGTCTTATTTCTCTCCCACTACAACTACGCACTACATCAGTTGCAACTACATCACGTTGATTTTGTGGTTGAACCACAACATCATCAGGAACCTGAGTCTCCATGCTATCCACAGGGATATCAACGACTTCTTCCTGTTGTGCAGTCTGCTCAACATGACTCCCACTACTTTGTGGTAGTATGACTGCGGGCACTTGTTCTTGTGGTACATTAAGTCTATTGACATTTCTCCCACTACTAAAGTGCAATGGTATGTCAAAATCGACTTCCGGGGTTTGGATATGGTCGTTTTGATTTTCAGATGACTGAGTTTCCATTCCTTTGTTGAGTTCCTGTAAAACGAGTTTACTTCTAGGAACATGGTTCATCAAATAGTCCTCTTCTAGAAACTTGGCATTTGTGCTAACAATTACCTTTTTCTCTTTAGGACAATAGAATAAACCACCTTTCGTCCCTTTTGGATAACCTATAAACACGCATACATCCGTTCTTGCCTCCAATTTATCCGTTTTCCCCTTTAGCACATGTGCCGGACAACCCCAAACTCGAATATGCCGCAGACTAGGCTTGCGCCCAGTCCACAATTCTGTAGGGGTCAAGGGTACTGACTTTGAAGGAACTAAGTTCAGAACATAATTCGCCGTTTCTAAGGCATGTCCCCAAAAAGACGAAGGCAAATCGGAATAACTCATCATTGATCTAACCATTTCCATAAGAGTCCTATTTCTTCTTTCAGCTACACCATTTTGTTGTGGAGTTCCAGGTGCAGATAATTGAGATGTAATTCCACATTCTGATAAATAACCAATAAAGTCTGTAGAGAGGTACTCCCCACCACGATCAGATCGTAGTGTCTTGATATGTTTATTATGTCGCTTTTCAGTCTCAGTCTTGAATTCTTTGAACTTTTCAAAACATTCAGACTTTCGACGCAACAAATAAATATATCCATATTTTGAGTAATCATCTGTGAAAGTCACAAAATACTCAAAACCACCTCTTGCTTGGACATTCATTGGACCACACAAATCAGAATGAATTAATTCTAATTTATCACTTGCCCGATTTCCTTTTGAGGGGAAATTTCGTTTTGTCATTTTCCCTTCTAAACAAGATTCACAAGTTGGTAGTGCCTCCACTTTCAATGAACTTAAAGGTCCATCCTTGACCAACCTGGAAATTCTGTTCAGATTTATATGACCCAAACGCAAGTGCCATAAATATGTTTCACTCAATTCAGAAGAACGTTTTCTCTTGCTTGGTAAATCAACATTATTCAGTTCTTTAGGTGGTAACGGTTTAGGAATAGAGTCAACAACAAAAAGACCATTAATCAATGTAGCCGAAGAGAGATAACGCTTATTATGAGTAATAACACATTTATCAACGTCATGACAATTAAAATCATAACCATCTCTCATAGCGCTAGAAACCGAAATTAAATTCCTTCTAACGGAAGGTACATATAATGTGTCTTTTAAAGCTAAAACTCTACCACTACCAAACGAAATACTAATATTTCCTAATGCTAAAGCTGGGGCTGCTGAACCGTCTGCTTGATAAACATTGATTTCTCCTTTACTTAGCCGCCGCGTTACCTGAAACCCCTGCAAATAAGTGCAGATATGATTAGTGGCTCCCGAATCTACACACCATGACATGGTAGAAACAGCCGCTAAAAATGTTTCAACGACAAGTAGATGTAAATCACCTGGTTTATTTTTCAGCTTGGCCAGATAAGTTGGACACTGCTTCTTATGATGCCCGGGCTGCTTGCAGTGATAACACTTGCCCTTAGCCTTTTTCACACCAGCAGTCGCGCCACCAACAGAGGGTTTTTGAGCCTTTTTCTTTTTCTGCCCGCCTCTCGGCTTAGAAGAAGAACCTGCCTCAAAATTCAATGCCACGGGAGGAGCTTGGGACTTGATAATAGTCTCTGCCGACTGCAGCTCATTCAACAATTTCGCAAGGGACAAATCCATTTTGTTCATGTTATAATTCAGGCGAAATTGCTGAAAACTGTCAGGCAAAGTCTGCAGGATCATTTCAACCTGCGTGTCCTTATCAATGTTAGCTCCAAGGACCTCCAGTTCATTCAGAAGACTCATCATCTTCAGAACATGGTCCCTGACCGATGAACCTTCAACCATTTTGGTATTCAGAAGGGCTTTCATGGCAGTCTGCTTAGCCGCACGATTCTGATCTCCGAACATTTCTTTGAGATTTTCCAGAATGTCATAAGCAGACTCCATCGACTGATGCTGATGTTGCAGAACATTCGACATGGATGCCAAAATGTAACACCGCGCCATCTCATCAGCCTTAATCCATTTCTGGTAAGCCTTCTGTTCATCATCTGTGGCATCATCTCCAGGTTTTTCTGGACACACCTCATCGAGCACAAATTTGTACTCTTCAGCAATTAGAACAATATCCAAATTTCGTTTCCAATCAACATAATTTGGACCCTCAAGTTTGTTTTGGGTAAGAATGGCAGTAAGGGGATTAAAAGCAGTCATTGTTAATCTGGGAGACATTAAATATTTAAATAGATCAAATCAGTTTGTATTATGAACATTAAAATTCAAAACACATTATATATATACAATCTATGCACCTTGAACAACAAATTTCGATGGGAAAGAAGCTATTCTTGCAATATACATATATAATGACAGATTTTCACTCCATAAACTTAAACATGTCATACTCAGATGGAGAGTAAACTGTTAATTTAAGCCAAGTGAATATCAACATTCAACATATATTAGTCCCATTGAACCAACATGCATACTCAGATGGAGAGTAAATACAAATAATCAATGACTAGTATAACATAGTGATTATTCATAATATTTTTATCCGATATGGAAGAAGACCTACATCAACGTGTAAAAACATTATATCACTGATTTTTTTAAGCCCGGGGACCAAGGGAATTCATCCCCACAATTTCTGGAATTAAAAACAACTAAAAAAAATTTCAGAATTTTAGAAAAACAGCAAAAACACCATCTAAATGACCCCGAACGCCCAAAAAACGACTTCAGTATTGCTCACTGGGCCGTTTCGCATGGACCTGCCAAGTTTCAGGTCAATCGGAGTCCGTCAACTTTTTGACCTCCGATTTTCTGCCCTAATTCAGCAGAACGTGTTTTTCCGTTTTACATGATAAAATTCAATTTTCAGATTATTCTAGCTCAACATCACCAATATTAAAAGGATACATCAAGTTTCCAGAATAATCAACACAACCCATAACAGATAATCACACCAAAAAAACAGTGCAGGTTTTCAGAAAAACAAACTTTGCATGTAATTCAAAACTTGCATATAGAACATGATATTAATCCTTATGGTTTATCCTAATTATTTAATTAGACGTGAGTAAGCTCTGATACCAATTGATGGAATATATACCACAGCGGAAGCAATAACAGAATCTTATTCACGTGTAATCTAAACAACTAGCATGTATGGAGATTTTAGGATTACCTCTTGAAGCGTAAACACAACAAATCTAGGTCGTTTTCCAGTTCCTCAGTTGAAAACACACTAGCAGATTTCCACAGTCTTCTACTGTGTTACCCAAACAATAACCGAAAAAAAGAATTTTGTGTGGTCAAAATTCTAGTAGAAACCTCAGTCAGAATCATGTAAAAAACGTCCAGCCCTTATATCCATATATATAGCTGCGTTTTTTAGGTCAAAACCGTTTTCAAAACCTGTTAGGTTTCCTTCTCCACTAAGGGACGGTTTTCAAAACCTGTTAGGTTTCCTTCTCCCACTAAGGGACGGTTTCCACGTTTTCTTTCCCACTAAGTAACAGTTTCCACTATTTTCTATTATTTAGGCACAGTAGGGACCACCGAATTTAATTAACAAGGCTTCCTATTATGATGTTAATTTCGAAATTCTGAAACTAATTTCCATCATAATAAATTACGAATTATTCCACTAAAAATTCGTAATTGCACTCCTTAGTTCAATTTCGAAATTCTTCCATAAAACCTTATTTAACTCCCCATGTTAAGATTCAGATACTAATCAATCAAATTAAATTACTGACTATTTAATTTATTGATTACTTCCTTTAGACTTACACTTAACTTATTTCATGTGTCGGATACAAAATCCACCGGCCGGGTTTACACATGAAAACTTATAAGCTTTCATAAAGGAGTATCATCAATCTCAAAATTGAGACATGGATTCCATCAACTAATTATTACTTCGCCAATGTATATCATTGTTATCCAATTTACCAGGCTTATTGACTCGCGAAAGAATCTCGCCTTTTAATAAATCAAAACAACAAGTGACATACACAACTAATAATAATTATATCAGGATTAAGAGTATAAGTACATTAAATGGACTAGAGAAATTATTTTATAAAGTCAGTATAAAATACTCATCTCTACTTGATCCGTTCAATACATACAAAATGTACTAGCACAAGAAGTTGGAATTAAACCATTCCCATAATTAAGATAAATTATATTTAATCTTGTGCTACAATCATTCCGATGATTTGTCCAATTCCATCATTAGATTGTGAACATTAACTTTTATGTCTTACAAGAACCGATGATTTAATCTTCCGTGTATAAGCTAAACTCTATACACTAAATCATCTACTATGTAAGCAATGGACGCACAAACCAACACATGATCTATTTAAAATGAAACTTTATTGAATTTAAACAAGTAAATAAATAATTGTTCATAAAGAATACTATAACAATACGCATGGCTTATAGTATATTCTAACATCTCCCACGCCTTCAATCCATCACGAACAACAGCAACATACTGCTCCTGCTGGTGGACTTCGAGCTGACACACTTCCACACCAGAAACAACAAGCCGTTCTAGTGCAAGACTTACTACAAGTATGTTTCTTTTCCATAACCGTGAACTCAAAACATTAGCCAACAAATTCCGACTTTCCATCAGATTTTTGCACCAATTCAACTTAATACATGCAACATTGTGTGTGTGGAATAAATCTTTCTCCTCTATCTCAACCAAAGTAACTGTTGCAGAAGAAACCTCCATTTTGTCATAAGCGAGCGAAATATCTTCACGAGACTGTGATTGAATGTCAAGGGCATAGAAGACACTAATAATGCTTCTATTAACGAGAGGTTGATGAAATTCCAAGTGAGATATTAAGTACTGCAAGGCAGAGGCGGACCCAGGATTCGAGCATGACGGGGGCACCACTGTATATGCTAATCGCCAGCAATAAAATTCGGCGTGCAACTCTTTGAAACTTAATGATTATGATGACTTATCATCCAAGTATTAACAAAAAGAAGTTCTAAAGAAAAAGAAAGCACTAAACGGGGGGAGAGAGAGAATTCTTCGCAATAGGGCATTCAAACGTAAAATTATAAAAGACTTACTAGAGAAATTAAGATTAAGAGTATGTTATTACTAAAAGAATTGAAGAAGAGTCTCAAACTCTTAGTTTCTATTGCCAATTCAAAGTGATTGTTAAAGAAGATTGTGGCAGAAGATTTGTATTTTTCTATTTGTGGAGCGATAAGTTGCAATTTGAGACTTTCAATTCTAAGGAAGGAATTTACAAAAAAGAATAAAATTAATTAAGTTTGACTATTTTGTATTAGTACTAAATTATAATTGAATATTAAAAAAAGAAGATTAAAGTAAAAATAAAGTAATTTGCTATTAAATAAAATTTACATTGTATTCAAAGAACTAAAATAAAAAAAGGAGAAAAGACTGAGGAAAGCTTTGGGGGGTTTCGAACCTGCGTCACCACAGCATAGGAGAGAATTTAAGTGCCCAAAGCAACCACTTCTTCCATCCATCACTTTGGGGGCACCATTAAAATATTTAAGGGGGTATATAAGTACACATATATATATAATATGTATATACAAAATTTTTGCCGAGGCTAACGGGGTCACATGACCCCTCAACTACGGACCTGCTGCAAGGTCACGATCAAGTATTTTGAATACATAAAAGGAAGACCAAGTTTTAGAGCATCTAAAACATGTAGAATTTCAATTGATCCTCCTGGGGATAGAAGGTTTGTAATGCCTTCATTTTCAGGTTTCCAAAGAAGACTTTGCACCACCATGCCAAGAAAATCAGATGACATTTTCTTCACATTCGTTCCCTGCCCAGTATCCAGCAAAATCCAAGCATTTATGCCAAAGTTATGATGAATCCACTTGATGTATTGGTCAATACCCTGAGTTGCCTTTATGTTCCTCATCTCTTCAAAATGGTCTGTCACTTTTGGAGCTCTAGTTTTATGAAAAACAACAAATAAAACTCCATTTGGAAGCTGGACACCAAGATAATGAACAATTTTTCCAAGTTCACCCTGCACCCTGTAAATACCTTTAGGCTTCAAGTAGTTAGGGGTGGTAGCATCTATCTTGTTGCAGCAGCAGCAGATACTTTCCTTGACACCAAGTGTAAAAGCAAGCAATGTACGCTCACATGTATGACCATCCTTGGAAATACCACCCTCAAAACCACCATTGGTGGAGTCAATGATAAGGACGACACAGTCGGCTCCGGAGGTACCAACAATTATGTTCTTGATCAAGTTCCTGTCTTGAGGGGTATCAATCACAGTACAGTAGTATTTAGTGGTCTCGATTGTCCACAGAGCAATATCAGTAGTAATACCACGTTCTCGCTCTGCCTTGAGCTTGTTAAGCACCAAGGCATACCAGAATGGCCTCTTGTTCATCTCAGTAGCTTCTTTCTCAAACCTCTCAATAACACCCCGGTCAATAACACCAATGTATGCCAACCCTTTGTTGCTATCCACAATAGGCTTCGATTCCAAATCCAGACCAAGTCCACTGGTGAGTTCCTCATAGCGATTTGGTTCCAAAACAGCCATAAGCAAACTTACAGGGCCACCAATATTACTTACTAATTGAAGCCAATTTAATCCAGCTTCCCCATGTTGAGGACATTCATCGTCTTTTACTACAACCTCATTATCTTCAAAAGCAAAATCATTGTCATCTACAAGGTAATCGTCAATTCCATAAAAAACAGTGGACCCTTCATTAGAATCTGGTGGAACAACTCCAAAATTATCTCCTAAAAAGGTATCTTCAAGGAGTTCATCATTTCTCTTAAATTTCCCTATCTCAGAAGGCTCTAGATGGTCTTCGCAACAAAACGAAAGTAGAATCGACTCCTTATTGGCAAATTCAGTAGTCAAGTTAATATCATTTCTCCTAGGACTTCCATCGAACACATCTACCTCACCTTCAGGAATTAAAATCTCTTGAAAAAGCTGCCTAGCTATTTGAGTACAGTTGTCAAACACCTCGTCTGCATTTTCACCTTCGATTCCCATGGTCAGGTTTTCGACCCAGTTCCCCATACTTGAATCGGATTGAATCCCCGACAAAACGGCTCCTTCGTCCTCAATGTTTCCAGCTTCAAATTCATTCAAAATAAATGGAGTCTCAACACATGGGTAATCAATTTCCTGTATTTTGTTCTCAAATACCCATAACCAGACTTGAGCAAGTTCTGTAGCCCAGCGGCAGTCATGGACACCACCGAACCATCCCAAACTGAACATAATAGAAACCCGGATTTGTAATGTCAACCTGATAAGCATATGGAACCTGAGGAGAGTACGGGCACGAGTCACCATGGTAATACTCAATGCCATGGGGATTGGAACTCAGGTCTGGACTGTAATACGGATGAGAATAAGTGTATGCAAAAGGATTTTCATAGTAATGCTCAACCCTAGAGGATTCTCGATAACAATCTGTATTTTGTATCGGAATACTGATGATTTGCGTACGGGTCATCGGAAACCCGCTGCTCACTCTCCGGACTTTGAACCTCATGCTGATTTGATGAACTATGGAAGGTCCTGGATAGATGATGATATCGTTCTTCTAAATGCTGAATTTTTTTCTTCGATCTATCCATAAAAGCTTGGATCTGTTGCTCTAATTGATTTTGAGCTCCGCCAAAATTCATAGTTTTCTGTCTATCTTCCATTAACATAGGTGAACAGCCGAGAATCGTAGGCTCTGATACCAATTGTAACGATTCCTATGTTGGAATCGTCATGAAAATGGAAAACAAGAACTAAAAAGAAAGGAAATGAAATGCAGAGAAAGGAAAAGACTCAATTTTCATTCAACATGTCTTTGAAAATAATCATAACAGGTATTTAAAGAACAGGGGAAAAAGTGCAAAAAGCTAACTTTGGGGTAAAACATCAACACAATAACTATTTTTGGGACTCAAGTGTAATTATTCTAAACTAGGGCCTATTTTCTTCATTTCCATTCGTTACAACATATTTGTCAAGTGAATAGAGAGGTGTTAAATACTGATATTTCAGACTTAATTCTTATCTAAGTGTGAGTATACATCCAAGTTGTATGTTGATATTTTTATTGTGCAAGTGTGAGTAGTTATTGTCTTACTATTGAAAAAATCTTACAATATTTGACCAAAAATTTTTTTGCAACGTGCTTGCTAAAGTGGAATTTTCTTATTTCTTCAAATTAGAAACAAAGATCTTTCATATTTATGGTCTAAAATTGAAACTTGAAACCCCACGAGAATGGGATGCTAATTGTTAGAATCGTCCGAATGACTACTGTGCCACTGTTATAAATAAATAAAAAATTTGCGGGTGCGGGGTGGGTGAATGCGGGTTTAAATGGTATGCTGGGCGGGGCGGGTTTACCGCCTGCCATTCCTAACTTTTGAATTTAGAATTTCTTTCTGTGTCGCTCTAGTTTAGCATAACAGTAGTACACTCTAAAATGTTGATGTACTACTACTAGAATCATGGTTTGAAAGGCGAAACTGGAGAGGGAAAAGGCTAGCTCATTTCTTCTGGCACAGTGCGAACTACGAAGGCGGATGCAGAAGAAGAAAAAAGAGTTAAATGAAGACGATCACACATCAGGTTCGTGATATGTTCTATTTGTTTTGAATTTTGATATTAACGAACGTGTACTTTTAAGTCTGCAATTCTTTGACATTTTAATCAGAAATTTGAAACAAACAGATTTGGATGTCATAATTTCTCTCTCTCTCTCTCTACAACTATGGATTGACATCTGATTATTCTTCAAATGTTTCAAATACTTATGTGGGAAGTTGCTTGGATATAATAGTGCCACTATTATTGGTAA
Source organism: Nicotiana sylvestris (assembly GCF_000393655.2). NCBI lineage: Eukaryota > Viridiplantae > Streptophyta > Magnoliopsida > Solanales > Solanaceae > Nicotiana > Nicotiana sylvestris. The sequence continues at coordinate 82,617,568 of NC_091062.1, read as the reverse complement.
AGACAATGTTAGGGCTAATTAAGAAAATTGTCGAGGATATTAACAGTTGTTGATTCATGATAAAGGTTTGGTGAAAGAAATCAATGCAATTCGCTTTTATCTCCTTATGATGGAGAAATACGAGAAGCAAAATACTAATTTGGTAACTCTAGTTAATCAGCGTGTTAATGAATGTTGAACGGATTACATATATAATGGACCTTATCGGCCTGATTTAATGCATATTGTTGCTTTATGTAGAAAGAGGCTAATGATAGGAAGAAGTAGGAGCCATTGATATGGGATTCAGGATGATTAGGTGCATTTTCGAGGAGCCTCGTTTAAAAGGGCCCTGAAGACGGACAATATGGGATAGATATCATTGTAAATCATGAGTTTTGTAAGTGTTCTGATGACAGAATTAGCTAGTTTCTCACCTACTTTTAAAGTGTTCGGTGTCTAGCAAAGTATAATGGAAAGATGCTATGAAGGTTATACACCAAGTATGCTCGTGATTCCACTCTGGCATACTTTACTATTGAACTTGTTTTTGATGTAGGATGTCTTGGTTCACACTTTCACTTCTATTCTTATTACATATTGTCAGGGTTTATTCTTGCCAAGAGTAAAAGAAGTGAGGACTTTTTTATGTTTTGTTTAATTGCAAGTTTAAAGGACACCAAATGTATGGTCCATGCATGCTTAAACTATTGAGGCTTTTTCTTTAAATACTTTTTAGTGTTATATTTGCTATACTTTAAGGTGGCTTGGTGATGTAAGGTCCTTAATTATACATAGAGTAATAAGGTCTCTGTAAATTGTAGGTGTTCTTATGAGGGTTATAGAAATGCAAGAAAGTGAAATTTTGGTATATCCAAGATACTCTGTGAAGATAAGTTATTAAGGCTGTGGCCTAGTGATCAATAAAGTGGGTGAAACTTCTCATCTATCCAAGCCTTGGTGGATAGAGTTATCAGGTACTTGTGTTGGTGGTGGGAGGTGGCAGGTACCCCGTGGAATTAGTCGTGGGAGGTGGCAGATACCTCGAAAAATTAGTCGAGGTGCGCGCAAACTGGCCCGGACAATATGGTTATCAAAAAGAAAAAAAAGTTACCTAATCTGACTGTGTTCATGACTTTGATTCTCCAAGTTCTTTAAAAGCACTACTCGTCAATGTTCAACATCAAAGGCACCTAATGGTTAACGAGTTACTTCCTCATCTTCGATAAGCTCTGCTGTCTTTCGTTGGTTCTTTTCTAGGTGTTCGTTGTGATCTCAAATAGTTTTTTCAGTATCTTCAACAGTTAAATTTTGTTTGTTTCTTTCTGGGATGTTGTATACTGATTGACTGATTGTTGGCTATATTTGTATTGGTAGGCAATTGGATGGTCAAAAGAATATCAACTGTTAATAAACAGTAAACTTTACTGTAAATACCTACTGACAGAATATGCATAGCATTGGATCTCCACTGCCTTTATACTCAAATTAAAATGAGTTCGTACTATGCCTTGAGCTGATATTATCTGCTAGTACTGACAAGTGACTATAATAATCTAAACTAAAGGGCAAAAGAGTTATTTGAGCACAAGAACTAAATGCAAGTTTGTTCAGTTCAACAGATGCTACTTGGGTGTTATTTTCTTTGCATTTACTTTTGTGCTAACATTTTGCTTTATACAATGACCTGTACTTTGACTAATCTAAATGTTGGCTGTCGTTCTATATGACTACCTTTCAGCCAGTGGCGGAGCTACATAGCTCCAAGGGGTGGCTTCACGAAAAAATACACTGTTTAGATAAGTAAATTTTTGTATGTATATATATTATGTATTGAATTCCCTTGACCTATTTGTGTATTTACTTCTTTAAATTTTGACAAATCCTCGCTCCGCTACTGCTTACAGCGTGCTAGTTGGGTAAGGGTCGGGTGAATTGATGAGCTTCTCTGTTGTTTACAACAACAGAACAACTACCAGTAGTTTGTTCTTTCCATCTGCTATTGTGCACCGAAAGTGGAATATGCCAACTCTGTGTCCAAGTGAAAACATTTGTACTTTTCTTTTTGTTAAGGTACAATTTACATGCATCTTATAGTTTCTTTGTTTGATTGGTGCATTTTATCGAACAAAACGTTAGTAGGTGTCCAAATTTTACCTCATTATTTAGGACCCAAATTCTAGGCTCTTAATTTCTTTTCTCACCGTTCCTTTTCCCCATTACTGTGTTCTTCTGGTGTTTTTGTTTGAATGCTGCTGGTGTTATGGGATATATGCCATACACAGTAATCTGTCACTATTGCCATTATTAGAAATTTAGAACTGCTTCAAAAAGTTTTCAAAACTGTTTGGCAAGGCCTTCTAAGTCCTCTAATATAATGGTGATAGAACCTTGACCTCTGCCGTGAAAGTTGCCCGTACTGGTCTGTGGTCTGACAATCTAAACTCACCTCTATTATACTGGCTTTGCTTCAGTCCCTTGCCAAACCATATAATCCTGTCACACCTATAGAATATTTTTCTTTATTAAATATGCTTGTTCCATTTGCTTTTAGGTCAAATAATTCTTATGTTCTTAGGCAACTTACCAAGCTGGGGCTCGACTCTTTCCCCTTTTCCCGTTCTGACTGCAGCCATAATAATCATCGGAATCTGGATAATATTTGTATGTTGGTGCAAACTCAATTTCTTCCTCTTGCCAACCTTTGAAAATACAGCCTTCTCTTAGCTCGGCCTTCAGCTTCATATTTCCAAGTTTTCAATGTGAACTTCCAAATAATGGTGATACTAGGAGTACAAACTTACTGTATATTTGAATGCTTTCTGGAACTTTATAATTGTTATTTTTTTGCTTACAGTACCTGATCCTTTTGTAATAAGATGCTCCACTGCCTGTCGTTGACTAAAGATCTTGTTATGGCTTCAGGCAAGTAAATCCTATAATTCAGGTCTCCTAGCCAAATCACCCTACTGTATGAGATTAACCAGCTTATGGTTGTTAGAAGATAATTTCAATATATTCACAAGTTGGTATATAATAGTAATCAATATGTCCAAAGTGAAGTCTTCTTTGTTGTACCTATAACACGTCAGCTAGCCAAATCATCTACAGTATGATGTTAACCAGCTTATGGTTGTTAGAAGACTTTGCAAGATATTCACAAGTTGATATATAGGAGTAATAATCAGTTTATACGAAGTGAAGTCTTCTTTATTGTGCTAAGAAAGACAAGTGTAAAACTATTTGCGCAAATGCTGACATGTGCATTTAACACAATCTCTTTCCCCCTTATCTTTTATGTTCTTTTTCTCACCTAATCAACTGTCTATGGGTCTTGGGCAGGATAATAGCGTCTGCTTCTTGCCTCTACGAAGCATAATCAAACGTTTAACTGTGTTATCAGCACACTAGCTGCTGATGCTATATCAAGATTCAAGGTACTGTAACTCTAAAGGAAAATGCTGAGGCCATGAGAATCCAAAGAAAAAAAAATGCGACTGTTAATAATATTATGAAAAGGTAAACGTACTCGTGCTGTAGAATTTTTCTTGGCAAATGCTGAAATGAGTCACAAGGAAATCTTGTGCGTGATAGTATTTGGGAGGCATCTGCATTTCTCTGTCTCTCATCTCCTTCTTTTCCTCCGGAAGCTAAGTGACTACACACAAAGCAGAAGCTTGTTTCATGCAAGCAAAATCTAACCGACACTGAACCCTGTATATCAATTACTGGAAATTAGTAAATTGAAAGCTAGATGCATATGATTGTGTTTCTATCCTGTTTGGTACATTTATACTCCATATATTCTCTGATTATGGAGTTACACCCTGGTGGCGGGGGCGCAGCGTGTGCAAATAACTCAAATTTTATATCTTGCTTCTTATAATTTATCAGTAATTATTATATTTTGTATATGATCAAGAAATAGAAATTTACATCAATTCTTTACCTTGTTTCCGAGGTAGCCAAATATACCACAGCCTACAGAGGAGACACTTGTATGCCTGATATATGGAAGGAGTGGAGACCTCGCCCATATGGTAATAAAAACTCCCACCATTTGCTTGCTAATTATGCATTCAAAATGTGAGGAACTCTCTTTGTTTAGTGGGTAAACCTTTTGATTTTCTTCTTCCTCTATCTTGTTCAGAGCTGTTCTAATAAGAGAATTCCATTGCATGCATAAAATTGTGTTCTCTGGCACTATAACACTTCCAGCATTCAGAGGTACAATTTCTTGAAACCTGATAAAAGTTATTTGCTCATGGCATGTACATTCTCGAACTAGAATTTTGACCATTAGCTACTACAAATATCAAAGTACTACCTTGACCAAGCCAACCTGATATCAGATGGCAATGCATTTGCATGCTGCTGCATACTCTCAAGGGCAGCCGCAAATGCAAAATGCAGTCATTAGGTGGTTTGGTTCAATTACCTATTAGTAGAATGCTGTATAGTGAAAGTAATGGTTACCCGAGAACATAAATATCAGCCAAGTTGTTTCGAGTATCAAGCAAGCCCTCCATATTTAAGTCGTTGGGTGGTGCAATGCCTCCAACATTCCATGAGCTAATAAATAATCTTATTGAGAAGGAAAAAACAATAAATATGAGATACTGGAATTTGAAGACGAATTTAAATGTTAATTGTTAAATAGACGTACGAAAAATTTTGTATGTCGGCCGAGAGGTCCGATGTTGTATCAGAGTCAGCTAGCATGATCTCATCGTCCGATCTGCTCTATAGGATGGTGTTTGCTGCAAACTTAGCTGCATGACCTTGAACAGAGGACATAACAATAGACTAAAGAAAACCAGAATTTACTTCATCATGTAGGCAGAGTGCATGGGGAGAGAGAAGAGAGAGAGGGAGAGAGAGAGAGCAGTGGTAATGGAAGCTAATAAGTTAAAGGAAAGTATATCCATATAAAGGGAAAGGAGGCTGAGGATTTGATTTGCAAAGGAGGAAGATGAAGAGTTGTTAGGTCTTCTTTGGAATGTTGAGAGGGTAAATGATGCTATGAGTGGGTCTCAGATGCCAATAAAAAGAAAGGAATTGTTAAAACAACAGTTAAAATGAAACAGAAAATAAAAAAGTATTTGATTAATCCATAATTGGAAGGCCAAGATAATAAGGGAGGTGATGTGAGTGATGATGCAAGTTGGATTAGGATGTTCTGTTTAACTTTAAACTAATATTTCTTATGGAAAACCAATGAGATACTCTCTTTTATTTGATCACATAACGACTTTAATTTGTAACATTCAAGGATGGCTGGCAAGGTTGCCACCTTTGGTTATAAGGACTTGGTTTCTTAGTTGAGTTGAAAAACATTTTTTGTTATCTTATAACTAAAGAATTTGTCTTCAGTAAGATGATGATAGCTTATATGAGTCATTTTGGACCTTTTTCTGGGGAAAGATACAACAATTTCGAGAAATTAGAAAATTTATTGTGATTTTTTATGTTTGAAAATAGCTTTTGCATTTACCATAAACAAAGTAAGTTTTTCCGCAATTAAATACTCTGTCTCTTGTATTTCTGTTGTCTAATCTTTGCGAAACGTATACTTTAATGAAGAATCGAATTGTTTAGTAAGAAGCTCTTTTCTTGCTTGGGTTATTGAAATAGGAAACAGACATGCACTCTAAGGTGTGGTCTAGTGGTCAATAAAGTGGATGGTTTAAATCTCAATAGAAACAAAAAACACTAGGTGATTTCTTCCAATCTTCGTGATGTTTATCCATCACAAAGTTGTTGATCTGCATGAGGAAGTATTGTCATCTATGTATTGAATTATCTCATGGTTAAAAGTTTTCCATGAAATCAAACTGATCTCAGTAGAGACACAAGTTCCGACTAACTAGCCGTTAATCATTTGGTATGCATGACATTTGAAATTAGTGCACAATAGAACACTTAACACTAATGTTTTTTTTTCTTTCCTTTTTTCTCTTTTGGGTTAATGTGGGAGTAGAGGAGACAATTAGACAAGACAACAATGACTGTTATGAGACAGATATTTCACCTCGTAACATTATCATTCGAATTACAATCTTTTGACTACTGAATTGTTTCTTGAGACCAAAATGTCATTTTCTTCATGTAGGGTCATTTAGTCCATGCATGTGATTGGATGGACGGAGAAAACTGAGTGTCCAATTGGTCAGTTCCATAGACGTACTAAGAGATTGAACTAATGCATAATTCAGTCAACCAAGTGGTGCCCTTTCACTTATTTTATTAATAATATAACACAAACAAAAATTAATCAGGTCGTTTTATTCTGATTGGCTTTGGCTACACCAAACATCCATTATCACCCTCAACAATGATGAAATAACAGTAAACCGTTCTTTTCTGAGCAAAGAAGGCCACCGGTTATTGCTTAACCAAAGAAAATAATAATAATAATAATAATAATAATAGTAGTAGTAGTAATGATAATAATAATAATTGCATTTATTCTTAGCCAATCACGATTAGTAACTATGATCTTGGAGGACACATTTTTTAATCCTATTTCCTTTGTTGTAGTAATTAAGGAAGAAAAACTCACTGGTATCTACGACTACCATGAATACAGGACATGTTGCGGAAGCCAAATGTATATAGTGTGAATAAGTCACAACTACTATACCAAAAATTATGACAGCCACCAAATAATAAATAAGACAATAAAGCAACAATAAAGGGAACACCAGAATTTACGAGGTTCAGCTAATTTTGCCTACTCCTCGGACACAACCAATATTTTATTTCACTCCAAAAATACAAGTGAAATAATACTAAAGAGAGAAGATACAAATGCCTTAAACAGATGAGAAGGCAAATGAGAGGTGTGTCTCAATCCTAAACATTAGGCCTTCTTTTATAGGGGAAAAATCCCCTCCAAACTTAACTCCCAACCAATGTGGGACTTTGGCATTTTGCCAAACTTCAACAAATCTCCACCTTGGCAAAATTCCACATTTTCAATTCTCTCTCAATAACAAATTTTGGTTGTGTCTTCATCTTCAATCTTCAGTGTTCAACAATGTTGATCAAATCCAAACAATGTTGAAACTTGACCGCAGTCACCACCTTTGTCAGCATATCAGCAGGATTCTCTGTAGTATGAATTTTCTTCACCGTGACTCCACCTTTTTCTATGACTTCTCGTACGAAATGATACCGAACATCAATGTGCTTCGTCCTTGCATGATAAACTTGGTTCTTCGCTAATTGAATAGCACTTTGACTATCACAAAAAATTGTGATACCTTTTTGTTCAACACCAAGCTCCTTTAGCAATCCTTGAAGCCAAATTGCCTCTTTCACAGCATCTGTAATAGCCATGTACTCTGCCTCTGTTGTAGACAAAGCAACTGTTGACTGCAAAGTAGACTTCCAACTAACTGGTGCCTTTGCAAAAGTAAACACATAACCAGTAGTTGATCTTCGTTTGTCCATATCACCCGCAAAATCTGAGTCACAATATCCAACTACAGACTGATTGTCTTCCTGCTCAAAAACTAACCCGACATCTACAGTATTATGAATATACCGTAGAATCCACTTCACAGCTTGCCAATGCTCCTTCCCTGGATTGTGCATATATCTGCTAATAACTCCAACAGCTTGTGAAATGTCAGGCCTTGTGCAAACCATTGCATACATCAAGCTACCAACAACATTTGTGTATGGTACCTTTGACATATACTCTCGTTCAGCTTCATCCATTGGCGACATAGTAGTACTTAGCTTAAAATGGGAAGCAAGTGGAGTACTAACTGGCTTAGTCTTGTCATCTATGCCAAAACGTTGAAGTACTCTCTTCAAATATTCCTTTTGAGATAAACAGAGTTTCTTTGAACGTCTATCTCTAATTATCTCCATGCCAAGAATTTTCTTTGCCTCACCCAAATCCTTCATCTCGAACTCCTTCTTCAGTTGAATCTTCAACTTATCAATTTCTTCCAAATTCTTGGAAGCTATCAACATATCATCAACATATAGGAGAAGATATACAAAGGAACCATCTTTAAGCTTGTGCAAATACACACAATGATCGTATTTGCTTCTCTTGTACCCTTGCCGCAACATAAACTCGTCAAATCGCTTGTACCATTGTCTAGAAGATTGTTTCAATCCGTACAACGATTTTTCAAGTTTGCACACCATATTTTCTTTTCCAGCAACTTTGAATCCTTCTGGCTGAGTCATGTAGATTTCCTCCTCCAAGTTTCCATGTAAAAACGCAGTTTTTACATCCATTTGAACTAGTTCCAAATCCAATTGTGCTACCAAAGCCAACATAATTCTAATGGAGGAATGTTTTACAACTGGAGAAAACACTTCATTGTAATCAATTCCCTCCTTTTGAGCATATCCTTTGGCCACCAATCTTGCTTTGTAGCGAACATCTAATTGGTTAGGAAATCCTTCTTTCTTTGCAAATACCCATTTGCACCCAATTGCTTTCTTTCCCTTCGGGAGATTGGCCAATCTCCATGTATGATTCTGATGAAGGGACTGTATTTCATCATTCATGGCAATCCTCCACTTATCTTCTTCTGAACTTTGGACAGCGTCTTTGTAAGTAGTAGGAACATCATCAGCTACAATTGAGGTTGCACAAGCAACCGTCTCTATGAGACGAACAGGTTTCGTTATTGTTCTTTTTGGCCTGCTGGTTGCTATTGATTCAAGTTGTTGTTGAGATTCCTGAGTTGGAATCTCCTCTACTGGCTCTCCTTCCAGAGGGTAATCTTCATTTGTTTCCTCCTCTGCTTCTTGTGTAGGAAAAATAAATTTTCCCTCAAACTCCACCTGCTTAGAAGCACCTTCATTTTGTTTGGTATCTTTTGTTACCTTATTTACCATAGCAAATTCATCAAAGGTAACATCTCTGCTGAACATTACTTTCTTTGTCATAGGACACCATAAGCGATATCCTTTGACTCCAGAAGTAATTCCCATAAAAATAGCCTTCTTTGCCCTTGGATCCAATTTTGACTCCGTCACATGATAATATGCAGTTGAGCCAAACACGTGCAAAGAGTTATAATCTACAGCAGGTTTTCCGTACCATTTTTCAAATGGTGTTTTGCCATCAATAGCAGCAGATGGTAGACGATTAATGAGGTGGCATGCATATGTAATTGCCTCAGCCCAAAATTCTTTGCCCAAGCCAGCATTGGACAACATACACCGTACCTTCTCCAGCAAGGTCCGGTTCATACGTTCTGCCACTCCATTCTGTTGTGGTGTATGTCTAACAGTGAAGTGTCGGATGATGCCATCATTTTCACAGACCTTATTGAAATGATCATTTTTGTATTCACCTCCATTGTCTGTGCGAATACACTTGATTCTCCTGCCTGTCTGATTCTCCACCATCATCTTCCATTTGAGAAAAATTCCCAACACTTCATCTTTGCTCTTCATTGTATACACCCATACTCTTCGGGAAAAATCATCAACAAAGGTTACAAAATAGTGCTTCCCACCCAATGAAGGTGTTTTGGAAGGACCCCAAACATCAGAGTGTACATAATCCAAAATGCCTTTAGTATTATGGATCGCTGTACCAAATTTAACCCTTGTCTGTTTCCCTTTAACACAATGCTCACAAAACTCCAAGTTGCAAGCCTTTACTCCTTTTAACAATCCTTGATCTGATAGAGTTTTCAAGGATTTTCCTCCAGCATGTCCCAAGCGCATGTGCCATAGCTTGGTTGCTTCTGCCTCTTTGTCGTCACTGGATGTTACTGTCGCTGTCCCAATAACTGTACTGCCACGATAGCGGTACATATTATTATTCTTCCGATTAGCCTTCATTACCACTAGTGCACCGGAGCATACTCTCATCACTCCATTTTCTGCAATGATTTTGAACCCTTTTGATTCTAGGGCTCCCACAGAGATGAGATTCTTCTTCAAATCCGGTACATATCGAACATCTATCAATGTTCTGATCATTCCATCATGGTTCCTTAATCGTATTGAACCAATGCCATATGAGGTAAGAGGGCTGTTATCCGCTGTGTGGATGACTCCATATTCTCCTTCTTGAAATTCCACGAACCAGTCCCTGTTGGGACACATATGATAGCTACAAGCCGAGTCCATCAACCATATGTCTGATGATGTTGATGACTCTGTTGTAACTAATGAGAAGTCTGAATCATCACAATCAGCTACATTTGAATCCATAATAGCCTTTCCATTGTTATGTTTGGCCTTATTCTTCAACTTCGGACAGTCTTTCTTCCAGTGCCCTTTTTCTCGACAAAAGGCACATTCATCTTTGCTGGGTCTGGATCTTGACTTGGATCTTCCCTTCTTTGTCCTCGTTTGATTTTGAGGACGACCCCTCACAAACAGTGTTTCTCCTTCTCCGCCCTTCTGTTTTTCTCGCTTTCTTTGTTCATAGCTGTACAAAGCTGAACAAACTTCTCTGAGAGAAATTTCGTCATTTCCATGGAGTAGAGTAGTTTCAAGGTGCTCGTACTCATCAGGAAGTGACGCCAACAACATTAAGGCCAAGTCACCATCATCATAAGTTGTATCCATATTTTGCAAATCTGTGACCAACTTATTGAAACTGGTGATATGTTCATTCATCGTGGTACCAGGAACATAGGTGAAGTGAAACAGTCTCTTCTTCATGTACAATTTATTTTGACTGTTTTTCTTCAAAAATTTATCCTCCAGTGCTTTCCATAATTTACTTGCAGAAGTTTCCTTTGTGTATGGATATTTCTGCTCTCTAACAAGGTAGGATCGAATGGTACCGCAAGCAACACGGTTGATAATTCTCCAATCTTCTTCTCCAATAACATCTGGTTTCTTTTCTTCAATGGCCAGATCTAGCCCTTGTTGAAAAAGGACATCTAGAACCTCGCCTTGCCACATCCCAAAATGTCCGGACCCGTCAAATATTTCGACCGCAAATTTCGCATTTGACACAATTCTTGTCATAAGCGAAGATGCCAATGATGGCGTATTGTTGACACTTGATGTAGATTCTTCTTGTTTATTGTCCCCCATATTTGACACAAATATTATTTAATAGCTGACGACACAAATCAAGATTATTTCCTTTCTGATGTAGAAGATCAGACTAAGCTGCAACTACAGAGCATACTCAGACAGAACCTTGACTCAGTTACCAAGATAAATCTTTTCTGATGTGGAAGATCAGACTATGCTGCAACCACAGAGAGCATACTAAGACAGTACCTTGGCTCTGATACCAATTGTTGCGGAAGCCAAATGTATATAGTGTGAATAAGTCACAACTACTATACCAAAAATTATGACAGCCACCAAATAATAAATAAGACAATAAAGCAACAATAAAGGGAACACCAGAATTTACGAGGTTCGGCTAATTTTGCCTACTCCTCGGACACAACCAATATTTTATTTCACTCCAAAAATACAAGTGAAATAATACTAAAGAGAGAAGATACAAATGCCTTAAACAGATGAGAAGGCAAATGAGAGGTGTGTCTCAATCCTAAACATTAGGCCTTCTTTTATAGGGGAAAAATCCCCTCCAAACTTAACTCCCAACCAATGTGGGACTTTGGCATTTTGCCAAACTTCAACAGGACATAGTTTGATCATAGAAATACATTATTAAAAGGACAACATATGTTGTTTCCTTAATCTCTGTCCACATAAAAACAGTACTAACCTGACAACATAGATTAATTTGATAGTTGGCATACAAAGTTCCACCAATGATGCTGTTAAGTAGATGCCTTTTGGATTAGTTAGCAGAAGACATTCGAGAGATTTTATTTTTGTCATAATCATTAATTAAGTAGAAGTTCAATGCAGGCCTACAATATGACTTGATTGTGAAAGTGTTTTTTTATATTTACAACATTGTCTTCAACTTTCTTTTTATTTTATTTTATTCTATTTAAAGACTATGGGTTTAATCGACTCAAAGAATCCACATCGTCCTGGGGTGGCATAATTTGTGCACCTCTTGGCTAGTGGGTATTCAAATAAAGAATTACGATTTGATAGACAACAACGGTACTGGTATTTTACTACTAATATTTGCTAGGATATCATATATATCCTATTTAGTGATGGGCCCCAAACAAAACATTTTAAAAATAAACGAAAATATAAACAAAAGTCTTTAGCAGGATGGGCGTTTGATAAGAACTTTTGGCGTGGATTGTGAACTCGTGATTTATAGGGGAAAGAAGTTGTTCTAGTTTATGACAATTCCCTTCATTAAAAAGAAGCACAAAAGAAAAGGAAGAAGACGAGGGGAAGTGAAGGCTTGATATACGAGTAAATGCACGGTGTCGACAAGGTAATTAAAAACGTACTCACACATGGAGTTTTTCTGATTTAATTATTAGATGTATGATATGTATTTATGAATAAATTTTTATAACATAACAAATGGTTGACTAGCATACATTTGCACATTATTTGATCTCTTAACCATAATAAGTTAATTTTATTTTATTTGACGTAAATTCTAAGTGAGGATAACAAGCAATGCAAACACATTAGAGAGAAAAGTTGGGTAATTAAGAGGCGTGATGTGAGCAGAGCTCTTTGGAAATTGGAGTTAATTTAATTGGTTGACATCCCAAGTGGGGAAATCTATACGCTGTCCTCTGGCAGTGCAGGCATATCATCTCTCTTGTCTATTTCTTTTAAGTGTCCTAAAAAACGAATGATTAGTGCCTTTGTCACTTCAAAAATAGAATAAGAAAAGAAAAGAGATAAAAATAAAGAAATGCAATTATTAACACAACTTGTAGCTGGCAGTGTGCGTATGAGATTTTGCACTGCAAGTTGCACAGATACGCTTGCGTGCATACGACTCGGCACTAGCAAGCCCCCCATTCCCCATGACTCAACTTTTTTGTTTACTTGGTTGCTTGCAAGTGGCAACTATAACTAAACATTAAAAGTAGTTTTCCAAATTGTACCGATATTAGAGCCCGTTTGGACACAAGAAATTTTTTATTTTTTTCCGATTTTTTTTTCACTTTTTCCAAAATTACTGTTTGATCATAAAATTTTTAATTTTCACTTCAAGATGCATTTTGAAATTTTTCGAAAATTTGAAAAACTCTAAAAAATTATTTTTCAAAATTTGTTCACTCAGATCACTCGCAAAACTTCAAAAACAACCTAAAATTATGTTTTGTGCAAACACAACTCTAATTTTCAAATACTATTTTCACTTGAAATTTTTGTTAATTTTTTTTTTTTTGTAATTTTATAATTCTTATGTCCAGACGCCCAATAAAATATGTACATCTCCAGGATCCTCACCTATGTTTCTTTTTTTTTTTTTTTAAATAAAATTAAATACATAAGGTCATTGGGAAATGGTTTCAAATGAAAGACATTGAATTGAATTTACGCTTATTATGTGAGACACTTTTGCCGATATCACTAAGTTACAAGCATTATGATGACACTAATTTATGGTTGGTGTAAAAATATGGGTCTCATGTCGATTCCTTCATTATCTGCTCCTAGAAACTTCTCTTCAATCTTCTCCGAAAAAAAGTTGAAAAATATTGACAAGCTATACGTTTAAAACGTGCAGTCTGTCAAAACACATGATAATAAGCTATGTACTATATTCATACTTGTTCAAAAAATCATAACCCATCTATTTCAGTTTACGTGAACCTATTTTCTTTTGGTCCTTCCAAAAAGAATGATCCCTTTCTAAATTTGAAAATAATTTAACTTAAACTTTCAATTCTACCCTTAATGAGAAGCTTTTATAACCACATAAATACTCTGGGCCGCTTTTTGACTTGTTTAGCACCACAAATTACAAAAATCTTCATTTTTTCTTAAACTCCGTGTCCAGTCAAACAGTTCACATAAATTGGAACAGAGGGACTATAATGTATGTATCAAAACATCATTTAGCAGTGAATGCATTCACAGTTCCTTGAACGTACTTGTCAAAAAATTTATCTTAACTGAGGCCATAACCTATTGGCCATCGGATGTCTGTGCAAAATGTGAGCTCCGCCTAATGCCTTCCTCAATCTGCAACTGCACCATGCTGAGAGATACTGATCAGAAGTCATGCGCCAATCCATTTCCCCAGTACAGGTTTGAGCCCAACCTTCAAACCAAATGTCTGATTGACATTTCTGGCATCTCCAGAAATACACACTATCAAACACTATAGATGATTGTATGAAAATCGTGTATGAAGATACATGCATCTTTTTATCTCATCAATCAATTGATGCATACTGCACAGAAAGCCTATCTCGGTGAAGACATTGTAAGAAATAAATATATTAACCAAGAGATAATCTTTCCATGAAATTTTTTAATTTATCATTAGCAGAAAAGATATATACAATGTTAAAAGTTGCCTAGGTAGACGTTACTTTGGTTATTCAACCAAAACTTACTAAGGTATTACCAAAAACACCTTTTAATGGATGATGTTATAACCATTCTTACGAAAGTCCTATTTGGTTGTGCAATTTGAGTGGTTGTCAAAATATTAAACTACCATAAGCAACATCTTGAGCAATGTCGCCACTGATTAGATGACATTACATTAATTAACAGTGCAATTAAGCTTCTCCATGTTCAATGTGCTCGAACTTATTTAGCAAGTTCAATTCTCTTCCCTCACTTAATATATAGGCTCTCATTGAGGGAAATCTCAAACTTGGCGCAGCCAATCTCCTCGAACTCAAGTTGTCCCTCTACCTCGTTTGATCAAGCTATTCCTTTGAGTCTTCAACATCTTCACAATCTTTGGTTCAACCATTCAATTATATCCTTCACAACTTCTTCTTTTTCAGGTTCGAATAGCAAGTCATGCAGCAATCCTTCACATAGCTTGATACTTTTGTCAGTTGAAGAAGCCTCTTGATAGAGTTTCTTAGAGCCTTCTGGATCAGTTACTGCATCATCGGTGCCATGAAGAACTAGGAATGGTACTGTCAACTTGCTCATATTCTGTTGCAAGTAGGCAGTGATTCGAAGGATCTCGTAACCAGTTCTTGCTCTAATGGATCCAGTGAATACTAGTGGATCTGAATACTTGGCTAATAATGCTGATGGATCCCTAGATACTGTTATACCTGTTTGATTTGCCGCGCTCAATTGGAATCTTGGCATCAGGAAAGAGACCACTGGAGCCAGAACCTAAAAATAAGAAAAAAACAGGTCTTTTAAAATCTTTTTCTGCTTAGTGGAAATAGAGTTTAATGACAAAGAAAATTGATATAAGATGACATTTACTGTGATAATTGGATGAGTTGGTTGAATTCCTATAGCAGGAGAAGTCAATATAATACCAGCTATATTAGCTCTCACCTTCACGTCAAGTGCTGCCTACAAGTAGTATCAATAATAGGTCAAAAAGAATCTTCAATAGCATGTTAGAAGATGGAGTAATATAGTAGCTAATTACCATTACAACAACAACAACAACGACCCAGTGAAATCCCACTAGTAGGGTCTGGGGAGGGTAGTGTGTACGCAGACCTTACCCCTACCCCGAGGGGGTAGAGAGGCTGTTTCCGATAGATCCTCGACTCAAGAATAGCTAATTATCATTGTGATTTAAAAATTACCTTAAGGACAATTGCTGCACCAGTTGAATGTCCAAAGCAAAAGCACGGAAGTCCTGGATTTTCATCTAAAACCTTTGAGAGAAAGTTTTTCTACGACAAATGGAATAAATTTGGTGAATACATAACACTTAAAAGTTAGTAGTAACTGTTGCAGCTTCTTTAATGTCTTTATCTATGCAAAAGTAAAATTATATACCATGTCATTTACAGCATAATCCAAAGAAGGAACAAATGCATGCAATCCATCACTTCCTCCATGTCCTGCTCAAAGAAGAAGCTTAATTTGAAAGGAAAGGCTTCAAATGATTCACAACTATCCAAGTAGGTAGAGAATATTAGTCACTACCACCAAAATGTGTCAATAAATGGGAAACTAACTACTCATGAAAACAAGAGTAAGAAAGCCAAGGTTCAACTAAAGCAACTATAAGTTGCAGCAAAGAACAAACCAAGCCATGGCAAGAGTTCATATATAGTCCTCTAGCTAATGAGTGACTGTATAAGAACACGATGTTGAAGTTTGGCAAAATGCCAAAGTCCCACATTGGTTGGGAGTTAAGTTTGGGGGGATTTTTCCCCTATAAAAGAAGGCCTAATGTTTAGGATTGAAACACATCTCTCATTTGCCTTCTCATCTGTTTAAGGCATTTGTATCTTCTCTCTTTAGTATTATTTCACTTGTATTTTGGAGTGAAATAAAATATTGGTTGTGTCCGAGGAGTAGGCAAAATTAGCCGAACCTCGTAAATTCTGGTGTTCCCTTTATTGTTGCTTTATTGTCTTATTTATTATTTGGTGGCTGTCATAATTTTGGTATAGTAGTTGTGACTTATTCACACTATATACATTTGGCTTCCGCAACAATTGGTATCAGAGCCAAGGTACTGTCTAAGTATGCTCTGTGGTTGCAGCATAGTCTGATCTTCCACATCAGAAAAGATTTATCTTGGTAACTGAGTCAAGGTTCTGTCTGAGTATGCTCTGTGGTTGCAGCTTAGTCTGATCTTCCACACCAGAAAGGAAATAATCTTGATTTGTGTCGTCAGCTATTAAATAATATTTGTGTCAAAGATGGGAGACAATAAACAAGAAGAATCTACATCAAGTGTCAACAATACGTCATCATTGGCATCTTCGCTTATGACAAGAATTGTGTCAAATGCGAAATTTGCGGTCGAAATATTTGACGGGTCCGGACATTTTGGGATGTGGCAAGGCGAGGTTCTAGATGTCCTTTTTCAACAAGGGCTAGATCTGGCCATTGAAGAAAAGAAACCAGATGTTATTGGAGAAGAAGATTGGAGAATTATCAACCGTGTTGCTTGCGGTACCATTCGATCCTACCTTGTTAGAGAGCAGAAATATCCATACACAAAGGAAACTTCTGCAAGTAAATTATGGAAAGCACTGGAGGATAAATTTTTGAAGAAAAACAGTCAAAATAAATTGTACATGAAGAAGAGACTGTTTCACTTCACCTATGTTCCTGGTACCACGATGAATGAACATATCACCAGTTTCAATAAGTTGGTCACAGATTTGCAAAATATGGATACAACTTATGATGATGGTGACTTGGCCTTAATGTTGTTGGCGTCACTTCCTGATGAGTACGAGCACCTTGAAACTACTCTACTCCATGGAAATGACGAAATTTCTCTCAGAGAAGTTTGTTCAGCTTTGTACAGCTATGAACAAAGAAAGCGAGAAAAACAGAAGGGCGGAGAAGGAGAAGCACTGTTTGTGAGGGGTCGTCCTCAAAATCAAACGAGGACAAAGAAGGGAAGATCCAAGTCAAGATCCAGACCCAGCAAAGATGAATGTGCCTTTTGTCGAGAAAAAGGGCACTGGAAGAAAGACTGTCCGAAGTTGAAGAATAAGGCCAAACATAACAATGGAAAGGCTATTATGGATTCAAATGTAGCTGATTGTGATGATTCAGACTTCTCATTAGTTACAACAGAGTCATCAACATCATCAGACATATGGTTGATGGACTCGGCTTGTAGCTATCATATGTGTCCCAACAGGGACTGGTTCGTGGAATTTCAAGAAGGAGAATATGGAGTCATCCACACAGCGGATAACAGCCCTCTTACCTCATATGGCATTGGTTCAATACGATTAAGGAACCATGATGGAATGATCAGAACATTGATAGATGTTCGATATGTACCGGATTTGAAGAAGAATCTCATCTCTGTGGGAGCCCTAGAATCAAAAGGGTTCAAAATCATTGCAGAAAATGGAGTGATGAGAGTATGCTCCGGTGCACTAGTGGTAATGAAGGCTAATCGGAAGAATAATAATATGTACCGCTATCGTGGCAGTACAATTATTGGGACAGCGACAGTAACATCCAGTGACGACAAAGAGGCAGAAGCAACCAAGCTATGGCACATGCGCTTGGGACATGCTGGAGGAAAATCCTTGAAAACTCTATCAGATCAAGGATTGTTAAAAGGAGTAAAGGCTTGCAACTTGGAGTTTTGTGAGCATTGTGTTAAAGGGAAACAGACAAGGGTTAAATTTGGTACAGCGATCCATAATACTAAAGGCATTTTGGATTATGTACACTCTGATGTTTGGGGTCCTTCCAAAACACCTTCATTGGGTGGGAAGCACTATTTTGTAACCTTTGTTGATGATTTTTCCCGAAGAGTATGGGTGTATACAATGAAGAGCAAAGATGAAGTGTTGGGAATTTTTCTCAAATGGAAGACGATGGTGGAGAATCAGACAGGCAGGAGAATCAAGTGTATTCGCACAGACAATGGAGGTGAATACAAAAATGATCATTTCAATAAGGTCTGTGAAAATGATGGCATCGTCCGACACTTCACTGTTAGACATACACCACAACAGAATGGAGTGGCAGAACGTATGAACCGGACCTTGCTGGAGAAGGTACGGTGTATGTTGTCCAATGCTGGCTTGGGCAAAGAATTTTGGGCTGAGGCAATTACATATGCATGCCACCTCATTAATCGTCTACCATCTGCTGCTATTGATGGCAAAACACCATTTGAAAAATGGTACGGAAAACCTGCTGTAGATTATAACTCTTTGCACGTGTTTGGCTCAACTGCATATTATCATGTGACGGAGTCAAAATTGGATCCAAGGGCAAAGAAGGCTATTTTTATGGGAATTACTTCTGGAGTCAAAGGATATCGCTTATGGTGTCCTATGACAAAGAAAGTAATATTCAGCAGAGATGTTACCTTTGATGAATTTGCTATGGTAAATAAGGTAACAGAAGATACCAAACAAAATGAAGGTGCTTCTAAGCAGGTGGAGTTTGAGGGAAAATTTATTTTTCCTACACAAGAAGCAGAGGAGGAAACAAATGAAGATTACCCTCTGGAAGGAGAGCCAGTAGAGGAGATTCCAACTCAGGAATCTCAACAACAACTTGAATCAATAGCAACCAGCAGGCCAAAAAGAACAATAACGAAACCTGTTCGTCTCATAGAGACGGTTGCTTGTGCAACCTCAATTGTAGCTGATGATGTTCCTACTACTTATAAAGACGCTGTTCAAAGTTCAGAAGAAGATAAGTGGAGGATTGCCATGAATGATGAGATACAGTCCCTTCATCAGAATCATACATGGAGATTGGCCAATCTCCCGAAGGGAAAGAAAGCAATTGGGTGCAAATGGGTATTTGCAAAGAAGGAAGGATTTCCTAACCAAGTAGATGTTCGCTACAAAGCAAGATTGGTGGCCAAAGGATATGCTCAAAAGGAGGGAATTGATTACAATGAAGTGTTTTCTCCAGTTGTAAAACATTCCTCCATTAGAATTATGTTGGCTTTGGTAGCACAATTGGATTTGGAACTAGTTCAGATGGATGTAAAAACTGCGTTTTTACATGGAAACTTGGAGGAGGAAATCTACATGACTCAGCCAGAAGGATTCAAAGTTGCTGGAAAAGAAAATATGGTGTGCAAACTTGAAAAATCATTGTACGGATTGAAACAATCTTCTAGACAATGGTACAAGCGATTTGACGAGTTTATGTTGCGGCAAGGGTACAAGAGAAGCAAATACGATCATTGTGTGTATTTGCACAAGCTTAAAGATGGTTCCTTTGTATATCTTCTCCTATATGTTGATGATATGTTGATAGCTTCCAAGAATTCGGAAGAAATTGATAAGTTGAAGATTCAACTGAAGAAGGAGTTCGAGATGAAGGATTTGGGTGAGGCAAAGAAAATTCTTGGCATGGAGATAATTAGAGATAGACGTTCAAAGAAACTCTGTTTATCTCAAAAGGAATATTTGAAGAGAGTACTTCAACGTTTTGGCATAGATGACAAGACTAAGCCAGTTAGTACTCCACTTGCTTCCCATTTTAAGCTAAGTACTACTATGTCGCCAATGGATGAAGCTGAACGAGAGTATATGTCAAAGGTACCATACGCAAATGCTGTTGGTAGCTTGATGTATGCAATGGTTTGCACAAGGCCTGACATTTCACAAGCTGTTGGAGTTATTAGCAGATATATGCACAATCCAGGGAAGGAGCATTGGCAAGCTGTGAAGTGGATTCTACGGTATATTCATAATACTGTAGATGTCGGGTTAGTTTTTGAGCAGGAAGACAATCAGTTTGTAGTTGGATATTGTGACTCAGATTTTGCGGGTGATATGGACAAACGAAGATCAACTACTGGTTATGTGTTTACTTTTGCAAAGGCACCAGTTAGTTGGAAGTCTACTTTGCAGTCAACAGTTGCTTTGTCTACAACAGAGGCAGAGTACATGGCTATTACAGATGCTGTGAAAGAGGCAATTTGGCTTCAAGGATTGCTAAAGGAGCTTGGTGTTGAACAAAAAGGTATCACAATTTTTTGTGATAGTCAAAGTGCTATTCAATTAGCGAAGAACCAAGTTTATCATGCAAGGACGAAGCACATTGATGTTCGGTATCATTTCGTACGAGAAATCATAGAAGAAGGTGGAGTCACGGTGAAGAAAATTCATACTACAGAGAATCCTGCTGATATGCTGACAAAGGTGGTGACTGCGGTCAAGTTTCAACATTGTTTGGATTTGATCAACATTGTTGAACACTGAAGATTGAAGATGAAGACACAACCAAAATTTGTTATTGAGAGAGAATTGAAAATGTGGAATTTTGCCAAGGTGGAGATTTGTTGAAGTTTGGCAAAATGCCAAAGTCCCACATTGGTTGGGAGTTAAGTTTGGGGGGATTTTTCCCCTATAAAAGAAGGCCTAATGTTTAGGATTGAAACACACCTCTCATTTGCCTTCTCATCTGTTTAAGGCATTTGTATCTTCTCTCTTTAGTATTATTTCACTTGTATTTTGGAGTGAAATAAAATATTGGTTGTGTCCGAGGAGTAGGCAAAATTAGCCGAACCTCGTAAATTCTGGTGTTCCCTTTATTGTTGCTTTATTGTCTTATTTATTATTTGGTGGCTGTCATAATTTTGGTATAGTAGTTGTGACTTATTCACACTATATACATTTGGCTTCCGCAACACACGACGATTCTTGGATAACCTGCTCGCTCTGAAGTTTCAATTGAATGAGAAGTAGGACATGACAGTATGGTCCTCCATTAACCTATCCCCCTCTGTTTGTCTCAGTGGACATGAGTATGCTACAGAAAATTTACATATTCCTCCTTTAATACCGTGATTGTGAAAGCTACAGTTAAAAGCAAGAGAGACACTGAAAGCTGTTAGCAATGACTTCCTCAAATTAAATAGAAGGTTTTATCCCTAGTAAAATCTTTGAAATTAGAAGCATATGTTGATGCTTTCATCTGAGAGAACCATACAAGACTCAAAATATGGAAGAGGACAGAATTAGTGTCAGTAAAATTATTAGCAATCGTTTGCAATTACGGAGGAAAAAATCTTAATGGGCTGAAGAGCCATTTAGACTCTAACTTGGATATTGCTGAGATGATCAAACCTGATACTGCAGCGAAATGAATCTAGTTCCCCACTTCCAGAGGCGGACCCATGATTTTTATACGACGGGGCACAATATTCTGCTTAACCAGTGCCCCCTAAAGGCTTTTAGTATTCAGGGTGCCAAGTACTTTAAATTAACCATTTTTAAGTTATACATATACATATACCAGATTTCTGCAGAAGCTTACGGGTCCGGTGACCCCTCATTATAACAAATAGGTCCTCCTCTGCCTACATCCTAACTAATACGTAATACTTACTTGTATCCAAAAAAGAAAAAAGAGAAAGATCGACATGACACAGCAAGTTGCATCTGAGAATCCATTCACAAAATATGGAAAAGAAATAAACAAAAGACACCAGAATCTATGAATTATCAGGAACAGAAAACTATATATTTCAAGCACATGCACAGAGAAAACCTTACCAGTCCAATCAATTCCATAAACTTTATACCCGTTAGCATTCAGCTTCTTGGCAAAGTCATCATACCTGCCACTGTTAATGAATGTAGAGTTTTTAATACGATAAACATGAAGATCGAAGTTACAACCACAACAACTCTTCCAAAGCTGGTATACAGACCTGTGTTCATTCAGACCATGCAATAGGAAAACCAATCCCCTACACAAGGAAATGACATTGTAAATTTTTATTTCAGAAAAGCACATATGTATGAAACTTGTAAACATCAACAACTAGCAATAACATATAACAATGGACATTTGCATGGTCTTTAATCTCTTCTCAATTCGAAATATGAGCTTTTTGAAGAACTGATGGGAATAAAAAATGGAGGCTGGTTACCGATGGGTATAATTTGTGCACATTTTTTCCTCATGGGTTCATGATGTATAATGCCATTAGACATATGTATTCCCCTTATTTAAAGAGACAGTTTGTGCACAAGGCAGTGAGAGGAGTTGTTTGCAATTACTTAAAATGCCCTTATTCATTTAGAGATAATCTTATCGATCCAAGTTACAGAAAGTGGTAATATTCTTCACAGCATATCTAGTTAAAATTGTGTGCCAAGTGGAATAATGTATCAACCAAAGTCGTGGCAAATACAGTCTATATACAGACAAAACTAACCCCCCCCCCCCCATTCTGCTCATGCTATCATAACAGTCATACAAAGAATAAACAGAACAATCACATATTCACAGTAATGAGAGACTGAAGGGATGATCAAAAAGTGCCAAGGCTTCTGTTTTGAATCATCCCCAGCCCAATGTCATAGATGTAGCTATTGAGCCGAGAATAAGCAATACGGCCAGATTAATTTGGGATCCAGGTTGAGTTGTGAGCTTAAGGACTGTTATGATAAAAGGCGTAGTGGTCTGCAATTTGGGGGTTATGCCTATTATTGAAGAAGAAAATGTCTGTTCCTCTCATCTCCTTGATCTGAGTCTAAGCTTCTCATTTCTTTCTTCTATCTGTGTGTCTTCTCCTATATCCATAATTGTCTATATTCAGTATTTCCATTTCTACAATTTGAGTATTAGTTCGGCTACTAGTAATTGTAATAGCAGGGGCGGATGCACCTTGGGGTAAGCGGTGTCGGAAAATTTCACTAAACATATATAAATTATTAATATGTACAAAAAATATCTTATTAAATAAACAAAAATGACACAGCTTTACACCTACTTCTTGCTAGCTCTGCTGGTCAAGTGCTTCTCTTTTTAGGAGAGGTCCTGTGTTCAAACTTGTGCAGCTTCATGCTAAGTAAGATTTTCAGCGTTTTTTGCTAAAAAACTTGTTTTTCCTCCAAGTATGTTCCATGATAAGCTTTCTTACTATTTTTTCTTTCTATCTTTTTCTTGGGGGAAGATAAAGTTGGTCCGAACCCAAATTGTAAAGTCAAATAATGAAAGAGTTTTTAAGTAATTGCTTAGTGTTATATATAGAAAATGTAGTATTTACTATTATGTCTAGCAAGAACATTCTGAATACATTTCAAAAAATAAAAACTTGTCGAGGAGGGTTGTAGTATTATACTTGAATTCATTTTTTAATAAGATTCGAATTTGTATTATTTTTATGTGTATCGTGATTCATTAAATGCGACACCGCTTCCGAAAAATTCTGCGTCCGCCCTTGTGTAATAGAGTTTCGGTTTTTATCAATATACATTGAGATTATAGTATTCGTTACATTGGTGCTTTCATCATTCGAACTCCAATAAAAATGGTCGTATTAGATCGATTCAGCAGTGGATACCCATAGGGTTGGATTTTTCGGGCAGACCTGTACTTCACCTACCTTGGCTTCTCCGAAAAGGACTGGTTACCTCTTCTTTACCACTACCTTGATGGTGAAGCTCTTGCTTGGTTTGATTGGTTGTTTCGAAATGAGCAATTTTTTGATTGGAATCATTTTAAGGAGAAACTGAAGCTGCATTTTTGCACTCGAATTAGAGAAGCACCTGCTGGGTGCTTAGCCGTTTACCAGCAGCGCAAGCCAGTGGAGGATTTTCTAGCATGAGTTGCGGTATTCCATCATGGTGCAACATTAGCACCTCACCCTCGCCTCAGTATTAGAATAAGCACTCGAACAGCAACATCCTGAACGTGGCATACGAGGAAATGCCGGACACCTTCCAAGATGATAAAGCAGCAGCTAAAACTAACAGGAAAATGTTACGAGAGCTACTAATGACCGAGAAAGAGGAATTCATAGAGGAAGGCCAGGAATTCATGGTGCTTGCTGAAAATTTCCAAAAAGATACATGTCGGTTGCCTAGTCAAAATTGTCGATACGACTTCATTTCTAATTTCTTTTGTTGCACGTGAGTATAAGGTTAAAAATAGGATCATGCCAATTACTGGAATCAATTGTCCATTGGCAGACACCTTAGCGTTTTCTAGTCAAGTACTTTCATTGGTACCACACTCTGGTAGTTGGACTACAGATGCATAAGGGATATTGGACTATCAAATTCTAGTTATGTGGCCAAGTGGGTGACACAGGGCAGGAATTTATCATTGCTTCAGGGTGTGCATCTCTTTTGCATATTCCTTTAAGTTCTCCATCATATGCACATACACTGTTTGAAACAATTAGAAAAAGACGGAGTTATTTATTTGCAAAGTTGTATGATTGGGAGCTGTTAGGTGAAGCTAAATTTGGTGTTGAGTCCTTTGATGCCGTGTATCTTGATGGAATTCTCAAACGAACCATTAATAAGAACTATTGCTCTCCAACTGATACGACAACCAATTTTCTAGTATGGGATACAAAGTTGGCGTTAATAATTAAGCAGCCATCAGTATGTGATTTTCAACTTGTAGTATTGAGTTGCATAGTACTAATAGGCTATGCTACTTTACCTTTAGGTACTAAGAAGACAATTTTGATGGACGATAAACTTTCTATGCTGGGTAATCTTATCATGGAATCATGTCTGCTTTGTATTGGTAGCAGTGAGTTGGTAGTCTCACCTTCCGATGCGAGATCTGTTAGACTTGCTTATCCATTTCCTTGTGGTTGCCGAAAGTCTGTAGTATCCCTAGTTGAACAAGTTGCTGGAACTTTCGTATTGGGGACCACGATCCATGAACTGGTGGTGCACTGGTTTCCACCGCGCATATGGAGAATTTCTGGACTCCGAAGAGTAAGCATTACTACTGCTGGAATCTACTGGAAAGTTTTACTCATTTTCATCTTCTTATTCTATGATTAAAGTGTGGGATCCCGGACGACAATGGTGTGTGAATTTCTATATTAGTGAAATAATTGAAAATATAATTTTTGGCTTAGAGATTAGTGATATATTGCTGAAGGCAATTAAATGTGACAATGCTGATTCACAAGTGGTAAAATTTTCTTGGTTTGGCTTACACTCACCAACAAATGCCTTGACATAGGTACCAGCTGAACCTTTGAGGTCATCTTCCGCCATTTCAGATCTTGTGGCCACCTCAAATCAAACGTTTGGTTCCCCACATGTCTTCTGTA
This sequence comes from Nicotiana sylvestris, assembly GCF_000393655.2. Taxonomy (NCBI): domain Eukaryota; kingdom Viridiplantae; phylum Streptophyta; class Magnoliopsida; order Solanales; family Solanaceae; genus Nicotiana; species Nicotiana sylvestris. The sequence goes on along the minus strand of NC_091062.1, from coordinate 82,592,073 downwards.
ATACTCTTGGATATTCCATTCATTTAATATTTGCACAAGACTTGAATAGTTGTTCTTCAACCATGAACAAGATAGGGCAGCGACATCCTAGTGCTAATGATGAACAACGAGCTAGCCAAACATCCTTATTGATTCGGCACATTAGCACATGTATTGCTTCTAGGTATGTGGTCGAGGTGGTTGATAAGCTTTGTGTGAAGAAGGTCAAAGAGGATTCAAGCATAGTAGAGCTTTTATGTGGAAACTACATAATACCTGAGAGTAAGGGCAATTACAAGTACAGGTCATCCTATCACCTCTTATAATAACCTCATTCATAGGCTTTGCAAGAATGATAATCAGGACGAGGCATTCATTTTGAAGGAATCAATGAGATTATTAAATGGTATAACTAGGGTGTACATATGTCGGGTTGGATCGGATTTTTCAATTACCAAACCAAACCAATTGTGTCGGGTTATTAAATTTAAAGACCAAACCAAACCTATAAAAGTCAGGTTTTTTAGTCTCGGGTTTTTCGGGCTTTCGGATTATTTCGTTTTTTTTTTCATAAAGTCTTCATAGCACAAAATATAGAATTTGTACTCCAAATATTTCTTGGATTCTAGTAAGACATAACTATATAAGGTGATTTTCAAGAAAATAACATAAAATATGATATGAGCTATGGTATTGTACTAAGATATTCAACAATAAAGACAATAAAACATAAAATAAATATTATTAATATGCCATAATAAAAATAAACATAATCTAAAATTACTAAGTTGCTAAAATAAGTACGACTAACAAGTACTATTTTTACATGACTAAACACTATAAAAAAACAAGTTGTGTATTTTATCCAAATCATGAAAAAACTAAAAAAAAAATAGATATCCAACACTATTGTCATTCCTGTACAATTTGATTGAGTGTCTTTTATTAGAATTAATATTCACTATAAAACTTATTGTAGCATTCAAGAATTATAAGTCCAAGTTTAAAATAATACGTTAAAAGATAAAATTATAAAAATATTTAAGAAATATTTATAAACTACACAACAATAAATATTTTTATGTATTAAATTTATTTGAAACTTCTATACATGTAATGTCGGGTTGGTTTGGTTCGGTTTGACTTTTTTTAGTTAAAACCAAACCAAACCAATTGTGGTCGGATTTTTTTTTCCAATACCAAACCAAATCATAGTCGGGTTTTTTTCTCGGTTTGATTCGAATTATCGATTTGATGCGATTTGTCGGTTCCCTTTGTACACCCCTAGGTATAACGATAAGAACTGTCATGTATAGTGTGAGAAAAATAAAGTAAAGTTGATTTTATTGGAGAAACATAGAATTCTCTAGAATGCCCTAGTGTTGTATTCTTGATATATTTATCTAGTAGACATATCTAGATGTTCTAGAATGGGAAGATAAGAAAAATCTAGATATTCTAGAGTCTTGGATATTTAAGGAAGATATTAGTAGAAGATGATAGAATTGTCTAGATTATTTTTGTATTTAGAATTATCCCTAGACAAGTATGAATAAGAATAGGCTTAGGCATTTGTTGTGAAGCCAAAAATCAAGAAAGCTTCTTTCCAAAACAAGTTCTCCTATCTAAAATCTATCTTCTTTTTTCAAGCTCCCTCTTCTTTAGTTGAATCCTTCAATCTTAGTTAGCGATCTTGGGCTAGCAGAAGATGTCCAAATAATATTCTTCTTCTGCTATTCCTTACATGGTATCAGAGCCATAAGTCAGATTCTAGATTTCAAGGCCGGGTTAGTGGTTGATTCAACTGGTTTCTCTAAATGAATTTGGGTGGTCGTGCAAATGGACTGGGGATTGAGTTATTGAACTAGTCCAACTACAAGGTATGGAAGACTTGTATGGAATCATACCTTGTTGGTGAGGATTTGTGGGAAGTTGTCAATGGGAGTAACACAAGTCCTCCTGCTGACGCATCGAAAAATAGCAATGCACGTAAGAAGTAGAAGCAGATTAATGCTAAGGCGGAGTTTATCCTAAAGAGGTCCATCTCTCATAATTTATTTGATCATATTATAAGGTGTAAATCAGCTCATAAAATATGGAGGACCTTCGATCGGCTGTTCAACAAGAAGGATGAAGCTCGGCTACAGATTTTGGAGAATGAGTTAGCTAACACCACTCAAGGTAATCTTTCGATCGCCGAGTATTTTTTGAAGGTTAAAAATCTGTGTTTTGAAATTTCTCTATTGAATCCGGCCGTGGCTATCTCTAAAGCACGAATAAGAAGAATTATTATTCGTGGCTTAAAGCCAGAATATATTCCCTTTGTTACATCGATTCAAGGATGGGTTCAACAACTATCTTTGGAAGAATTTGAGAATTTGCTATCGTCACAAGAGCTATTAGCCAAACAGATGGCTGGTGTATCTATCAAAGAAGGGGAAGGAAATTCTCTTGTCACCGATAAGAGGAACTTTAAAGGAAAATCAAGAGATAGAATGCACTTTCAGTCCTCAAATGGTTCGAGCTCGCCAGGAAAGAAGGGGGAGTCTTCCAGCAACAGTAAAAAGCCTTTAAAATGTTACCGTTGTGGCAAAGTCAGGCACATAAAAAGATATTGTCGAGCCAAAGAGAGCAATATGGCTCAAATTGAGAAAGTTGCTGAAGAAGAAGAAAAAGAAGAAGACTGGGGAAAGTACTTCACAACGGAGACTCGAGCAATAAATGCCATGGCTTCCATAAATTTTGGAAGAGACTGGATCGTGGATTCAGGATGTGGGCACCATCTCACTGTAGATCAATCCAAATTCTCCACCTTTCGCGAATACAACGGACATGATGTCATTGTTACAGCAGATAATACAGTCCATAATGTGGAGAAAGAAGGCACTGTTGTGATCAACGAGAAGCAAAAAGACACTATCACCCTCAACAATGTCTTTCACGTTCCAGGTATGAATAAAAATCTATTTTCAGTTGCAAATGCTGGAAACTATTTGCTATTTGGCCCACGTGATGTGAAGTTCCTCCGAAATATCAAGGTACTCAAGGCAGATATCATTCACTCAGGTAAGAGAGTTAGCGATTTATATGTCTTATCTGCCTCTAATTCATATATTGAGAAGATGAGTAGCAATGATAATACACATATTTGGCATGCTAGACTTGGACATCTAAGCATGGATAAATTAAAAGCCATGGTAAAGTTGAATCTAGTAAAAGGTTTGCCTAACTTAAGAAATTTTGATGGAGGAGAGGTTTGTGAAGGATGTCAATATGGAAAAGCACATCGTCTTCCATTTGACAGATCCTTGTTAAGGTGCAATGCCCCGCAAAAACTTATTCACAGTGACTTGATGGGGCCAACGAGAACTCCTTCATTTTCAGGCTACTCTTATATGCTAATTTTCATTGATGATTTTACTAGATTCACTTGGATTTATTTTGCAAAGCACAAGTCAAAAGTTTTCAGTAAGTTTGTGGAGTTCAAAGAAACTATTGAAGGTGAACTCGATTCCAGAATAAGACGGCTACAAACTGATAATGGCGGTGAGTTTACATCAGATGAGTTTCTTTCCTTTTGTCGTCAGCATGACATTAAAAGAGAGTTGACATGCGCTGATACGCCACAACAAAATGGAGTGGCTGAAAGGAAGATCCGACGCTTAACTAAGACATGTAAGAGTTGGCTTCATTCCAAGAATTTACCAAGAGCCTTGTGGGCTGAAGATATGAAATATGCAGCGTACGTGATTAACAGGATGTCGCTTTCTCCAAATAATATGAAGTCTCCCTATGAATTAATGTTTAGAAAAGCCTAGCGTGAAACACCTCAGGGTTTTTGGCTCTATTTGTTATGTTCACATTCCGGATTCTCAAAGGAGCAAGTTAGATGCCAAGGCAAGAAAATGCATCTTTATCGGATATGATGAAAGGAAAAAGGATGGAAGTGCATGGATCCGAAAACTCATCTCTTTGTTGTTTCAAGGGATGTCATATTCGATGAAGTCTCTTTGTATTATGGAGTTATGCAATAAGGGGTAGGTTATAAACCCTTGAACCCTGAAGCATCAAATCTACCCATTACGAGTACTTCTTTAGATAATACAGTTGTCGAAGAGCTAAGAGAAAGGGAGAGCCCGAGAACTCAACAACATGAAACTCAACAAAAAAATGATTCATGTGATTCCGGAAGGCCAAAAAGAACTATTGTCAAACCGGCTCGTTTCAGAGATGAAAATTTTGTCAACGCAGACTCATGTTCCTTTGCAAGACCAATTGAAGAACCTTTAGTATTTTGGGGAAGCAAAACGAGCCAGAAAAATAGTGTTGAGATCTTCACCAAGACACATCCTAAAGCATCGATTGAGTTCTTCCGCGACAAGCTTGGGATAGATTCCAAAAAATCACTTTAAGGGGGAGTGTGAGAAAAATAAAGTAAAGTTGATTTTTTGGAGAAACATAGAATTCTCTAGAATGCCCTAGTGTTGTATTCTTGATATTTATCTAGTAGACATATCTAGATGTTCTAGAATGGAAGATAAGAAAAATCTAGATATTCTAGAGTCTTGGATATTTAAGGAAGATATTAGTAGAAGATGATAGAATTGTCTAGATTATTTTTGTATTTAGAATTATCCCTAGACAAGTATGAATAAGAATAGCCTTAGGCATTTGTTGTGAAACCAAAAATCAAGAAAGCCTTCTTTCCAAAATAAGTTCTCCTATCTAAAATCTATCTTCTTTTTTCAAGCTTCCTCTTCTTTAGTTGAATCCTCCAATCTTAGTTAACGATCTTGGACTAACAGAAGGTCTCCAAATAATATTCTTCTTCTGCTATTCTTTACATATAGGATGCTCATTCTGCTGAAACTTACGAAATATGATGAAGTTGAGTGTGTTGACAAACATATCTAACAAGGGGTTTGTTCCAAAAGATGTGCTGTACAATACCATCCTTGATGGCCATTACTCAACAGAAAATATCCTGAAGGATCTAAAGGTTAATAAGGAAAGAATACTAAGGTATTTGAGGCAAATTGATGGGTTGCTAATCACTTTACACGAGCTGCTTTTGTGGGAATTTGCTTCTGGAAAGTTTGCCTTGGTTCACTCATTTCGCTTTCCGCTAACTGCTTCGTGAAGAGGGCAAGCAAACTCGTGTCGATACGCAAGGCATGTTATGATGGCACTCAAGTTGATAACAATGCTAATGTGTGAGAGCCACAAATGACACAGTTTAGATTGGTTCGCTAAGGTGCACTGGATCCTATATTTTCATCTAGGCACAAAGAACGTCTTAATATTGATATAGTTGGTTGGGAGCTCCTCGGTATCACTATTTTTGACTTGAACCTTGAGGACAAGATTCTTATTGAAGACGGGAGTATTGTTATGAATCAGGGGCGAACCCAAGTGGTGAGAAATGGGTTCAACTGAACCCGCTTCGTCAAAAAATAATACTGTGTATATGTATAAATTATGGCTAAAACAAGATAAATTTTGTATATAAATTGTTTTTGAACCCGCTTATACGACTTATACCGCTTATATTAGTTATGGACTTTTCCGACTGAACCCGCTTGCACAAAATCCTAGGTCCGCCACTGTTATGAATAATCCCAGCCCAATGTCACAAATGTAGCTATTGGGTTGAGAAGAGTTATTGGGCCAAGAATAAGCAATAGGACCAGATTAATTTTGGATCCAGGTTGAGTTGTGAGCGTAAGGACAATTATGATAAAAGGCGCAGTGGTCCGCGATTTGGGAGTTATGCCTATTGTTGAAGAAGAAAATGTATGTTCCTCTATCTCCTTGCTTTAAGTCTAAGCTTCTTATCTCCTTCTTCTATCTGTGTGTCTTATTCTATATTCATAACTGTCTATATACAATATTTCCATTGTTATCCTACAATTTGAGTGTTAGTTCGGCTACTAGTAATTGCAATAGAATTTCGGTTATTATCATTTATCAATATATATTGAGATTATAGTATTAGTTACAGCTTCAATATTCCTTGCAAGTACTCGATGATATCTTGGTCTAAATTTAAATATGCATAGTTTAGAAGTTCTTTCCTTTCTATAACGATGGGGATATTTTTCTGTATATTCCAGTGTGTAGTTACTTGAAATTTGAAAATGTTTTCTTGAACAAAAACATTTTCCTCACTAAAATTGGGGGGTGGGGGTGGGGAATGTCATTTATAGCATTGTGTTTGCGAGACCATGTATTTCTATTAATTAGAAATGCACGAAATATATATAAATATCTGATTATGAATCCAATTATTACATATTAATTAGAGATTACGATAGGAACCTAACTTCAAATCCTGAATCTGGCCTCTAAACATATCCCAACTCTTACTCCATATGACTTGTATTAATCAAGTACGTGGATATTGCTATCAAACTTCAATATAAGAAGGATTCACCAAATAACTAGTCTTATACCACATATATGTCACATATTTTTATAGTACTTAACAAAATATAGAAATATAATATTACAAAAAATAGTTTTTCTCATGTAAAAAGCATTTTACACCCATAATAGAAATTAATTAAAAGCCTAGGACCTCCCACAAACAGGGAGCAGAAGGGCCTATGAATGTGGGATAGAATAAATGTGGGATAGAATCATCATCAATCAAACAAAAACGTTGCTTAATTAATTTAAATAGCACAAATAATACGCCGATTATTAATTTGTTACCTGACTTTGAGGGAAACGGGTGTCCATGACTGAGTAAACATGGTATCTCCTCTTGAAGTGACAAAAAGCGAAAATTCCCTCACCGTGTTCTTATCGTCAACGTCCTCAAGCACCCTTTTTATCGCCAGCACTCTCCTCGCCGCCACCTCATTATCCACCATGTTCTTTCTCGGCACCATCTTTGCCGGCACTCGCACCATTGGCCCCTTCCGTTCGATCATCTTATCAAACTGAGAATACATATATTAATTAATTAACCATATAAAATGACAACCTTTCTTATAATGAAAAGACACATATTTACATAATTACATTGTCATGCAAATTACAAATATCAGGTAAATTTCTTAATTACCTTCTCCTCCTTTGATCCAGATGTTGTCGCTTGCGACACCATCCGCTTCCGCCCTCGAAATGGCAATAGCAACAATAGCACGAATGCACTGAGCAGCAGCCATAAACTCCTCAATACCCGTAATGAAAACAGGGCACTGATTATCCCGCTTGGCCCTGACGTTAGAATCATCGCTGCTTCGTTGGCCTTAGTAATATCAACCGCCATTGCTCTTCTCACAAAAGCAAAAATTCAACTCGAATATATATGCTTTTCTTTTCCTCTCTTGTACTATTATTATTATTAATCCCACAACGGAATCTAATTCCTTGTGGGTACGTATGGTTTTCAAGCAGACGATATACTAATATGTAAATTGCTTTCTGACTGTTCAATTGTTTATGAGAAGAAAAAAAGTTGGTTACGTTATAGGATGAATAGTACTATAGGGAAATAATGAGAGAAGGTTGATTCTGAATGGGCTTTGAGAATTGAACAAAGAATGTTAATCTTTCTCTCCGCAAAATGGAAAGCAGTCTCAAGGGGAGAGCTTATAACTAAAGTTTGAGAGAATTAAGGTCGACGCTATGTACGGAGGAACTGTGTAGCCACATCACATGCCACCAAATCCGAAATGTTGCGATTTGGTTTTTGCTGTTTTACTTACCTTGCTAATTTGACAAAATCTTCTACACTTTAAAATTTTTTGTTGCTTTATTAAAGGAGAATCTGAAACCAAAATAAAGGGACGAATTTGATGCGATATGCATGTATATAGGCCACTATAGTTTTAATGGAGAAGTGACGTAAGAGATGGTTTCAAGTAAGAAGGTCAATTTTTATTGACTGATAGCGAAATAAAAATATTTATTCAGAGAGAACACAGTACTTAAAATCTCTCTCTCTCTATATAAAAATAAAATTGAGGGAATAAACACCTCTTTGGCCAAGAATCCTATTTATACCATTTATAACACCTCTTAATTCTCACAAAAGAATTACTCTACCTTTTCCTTCAAAATTTACTCACACACAACCTGATTTTTAAGCTATCTATTCCTTTGGTTTCTCAATCGGTTTTTCTCTTGCTCATTGTTTATTTTTCTGTTTCAAACCTCCATATTTGCTTGGTTTCCTTTTTAGATAATGTTCACAACTACTCAAATTCTTTATTCAATTTCCTTTTTTTATGTTTGTAATTACTAATAAAAAGCATGGGTACACAATCATCGATTTATTGACAAGTTTGGTAAAACTTTTGGATTTTCAGGATGAGGAAGTTGATTGGAAGAGTTGCTTAACTCAGATGATGATGTCAGTCAGATCCGCGTGTTGAGACAAATCCGGTATAACCACATTTCTTTCCTGGAAATTGGATTTAATTTGACAAGATTCTAACAAACGTGAGTGTAAGTGAAAATTATCTAAATAACAGTTTCTTGAATGTTGAGAGTGTAAATGAAAGAAGCCGGAGTGAACAATGTGCTATGATTATTGAAAAATCTTTGTAACATGAGCCATATTATCTTCGACCAAGTATTGTTTGGGCATCCATGATACCAAATATGATTAGTATTCTTTACTTCAAGTGTGCATGTGACATTTCCCGTAAACCTGTTATTGTTTCGTCTTCTTTGTTTGTTATTTGTGCTAGATATCGAGTTGATCAACTTTATCTGATCATGAAAATATAATAATCATTTTTTTAGTTTCTTAAAAGGTCTATAATAGTACGTAATCAACGCCAACCGTAAGCAAATGAACTCTTAAGTTTTGCCAATGTTGTCTCCGATCTTGCTTGAGCTTCTATCTCTGTCATCCCTCTGCTTCTGTTTCCTTTCTTCAAGTGCTAAGGAGAATAAATGAATACGTGCATAGATACAGTCATACACTCATTTACTAAGTAAGGACCAAGTCCCACTACATACCTATGTACTATGTCCTCTATGTCTGATACAACTACAGGAGCATACCTCGCCAAAGAATTAAGGCGGAGGTTGTACTGCAACACTCATACCCCCTGCCTCAATGTCATGAACTGATCCAATCATGTTCTACGTGTCTCTGTAGGTAAGTAATGGTGGAAGAATATCTGTGAGAACTCCCGCCATGTAGCTGGAGCCGCGTTTGCTCCCCTAGACATCTCCCAATTGGTATACCAACCTGCTACGCTCCCCTAGACATCTCCCAATTGGTATACCAACCTGCTACTAGATCGTGTAATCTATATGCTGCCAATTCAATTGACTCTCTATCTGTGGCATGCATAACTCTGTGGTCTTTGGCCAATCTGTCTAGAAAATCCTGGGGATCCTCTGTTGTACTAGATCTCGTGAAAACTGGAGGCTATAATATGAGGAAATCACGAATTCTAGAACCCGTATTGCCACCCTGAGGACCTGCATGTTGCCGTCTAGCCTAAGTAGCTACAATGCTAGTCAACAATCTAAAAGCCTCACTCATGTCGTCATGCTGAAGAGCCAGAGGTGCGGTAGCTCCCTAAAAAGACGGAGTCTGTGAAGATCCGGAGGGAACCTCATGTCTGGACTCCTCATGCTCATCTAACTCATGGGGTACTCTGCTAGTACCTTGACCAGCAATGACTTTCCCTTCTAGGCAGCTGTGAGTCTCTTCGTCGGCATCACTACCTATAAAACATTTCGTTAGAAGGCTGAATCCATATGACATATCTCTGTCACACGATATAGAGAAGAAGGAAGGACAACTATCCTATAATGCCCAGTAGCCTCCTGTTCATAAGTATGGTGCACAACATATCCCTGAACAAGACTCTACTAGTCACGACCTATAGACATCTTAGGATTGAACTGCTCTGATATCATGTTTGTCATGACCCAGCCTACGATCGTGATGGATAACCAACACTAAGTGTCGATCATCACTAAACCTGCTAATAATCTACTAATCATAAATACATACTGATAAACTGAACAAGCATAAGCATAGATGATAAGAACTTTACAATCTGAAAAGCTGACAAGGCTAACACAAGCTAACATATAAAAACATACTAACTGCATAGGTGCATATCTATAGGCCTCTAGGAGTGCTGAACTAAACAAGTACTAGACGGGATATGGCCCCACCATATCCAAACTAGTGGACTGTGCACATACTAAAAGATAAGTAACTCCAAGAGTAAATAGAGTGACTCCAATAGCTGGTAGATGGCCTACTGACGTGGCTCAAACGCTAATCTATCTGTACTTGCGCGGCATGAAATGCAGCACCCCGGAAGGGACGTGAGTACGATATGTAAGATGTATGTAGGGTGGAAAACATATGTAAAGCATACTAAAGTCTGACTGTAAGCTGAAAATCTGAATATAAGCTAAAAACTAACAAAGAATATAAACTAGTAACTGATCTGGAACTGAACACAAGTTTAAGCTTGAACTATGCTAAAACTGAACTACTAATCTGAATCGATACATGTTTGGCATTATGGGCTATATCCCCCAAATCAGGTAATTTTACATCTAAACTAACCTCATGTATATAGTCATTCAATACAAACTATAGCCATATACGAGTATATAACATGCTTGACTGGCGTTATGGGCTATATCACATCAGCAGGTGAATATATAATCTATACGGCCGACTGGTGTTATGAGCTATCTCCCCCCATCATAAAATCAATAGGCCTGGATGGATTTAGGGGCTATATCCCCTCAACATAATCAATGTAAGCATGTATGAGGCATAACACATATGGCAGCATAATATGTACTCAAGAGATCATGAAGGAAATCATAAACAGAATCACAAAAGTAATCTAATGCTCGTCCTCCATAAGTTGGACGGAGGGGTATACCCATTTTAAGGATAAACTGAGTATGCACATAAGATACTAAGGCTAATTAACTCATTAGGATCTAATAATCAATTTAGAAACAAGGAACTCAAAATTTGTCCAACTCTTCGAATTTCCAAAAATTTCGGTAGAGATTCCCCTAAAAATGGATGATCCAAAGAAAACATGAAGCACCACAATATACACGGGAATGGATACCTATCCAAGATTATAACATCAAACTAAAGGAGACCCAACTATCCAAAATAGTGTCAAACGATCAACAAAACAGAATTATGAATGTAATGTCGACTCATAATGACTAACTTGTGATATGAAAGTCTAAATATGATGTAGGAATAATCTAAGCATCAACACATGATAATTAAGTCTACATAATCTTCTATAAAGCTATTATTATCATATGAGGAGGGGTTTATGTATACATAAAAACATCAAAGGACTAGAACAATGATGAAGTCCATATGGCATAGGCCAAATGGGCAATTCATCCTTTTTGTTTTTGTTGTGTTTTGAAGTTCCAAACTAAACTAGTTTCTTCCATAATTCACATATACAATTGAATATTGTACAAGGATATAATACATGGTAAAATTTCCATTGAACAAATCTTAAAAGGTCAACAAGAAAGGCTAGAACATAGCTAAACCAAATCATGCCGCAAACGAAATTAAAATCCTACATGCCTCTTGTTTTATTGATTACAAACCTTGTTCACTTTGATCCACACCATTTCTTATGCTTGTATAGCTAAAATACAGAGGCGACAAACTTTCTTAGCCACAAATCGCTTTCCAAAACTCGAGTTATAAGGAGAAAGGAGGATTGTAAAGTCTTACCAATGTCGTAAGGATCACGTTGATGTGTTCACTTCTCGATTTTTAGTTGTGGATGATGGAATTGCTTCAACTTCCTAAGGAACTTCTTAGAGAGTTATGGAATCTCTGCTTGTGCATGAATTTTTTAGAAAATGAGGAAAAAGAAGACTAAGTCTTTTATTAATAATAAGCTTGAAAAGTCACGACATGTTTGCTTTACCCGCCCTTGTTCCGACACTCATATCTCTTTATTCGGATGTCGTAATGAACAATCGATCAAGAGCGTTCGAAATTACATTCCAGGAACTTCAATTTGGTATATAATATTTCCTCAAAAGACCTCATATAACACACAGAATTAATTTCTCAAAAAGCTTCATCGGAAGGCAAATTCGATTTTTTCCAAACTTTATATTCTATATCCAAACATCATATATAGTCATATTATGACTTTAAAAGCATTTAAATCATGTTTAGAAAGGCATTTACAAAATATATGACATCACAAAAGTGCAGAGTGTAAAAACTTTGTTGTCACAATATAATCTCACTGGTAGCTTTAAAGTCCATATTTAGCTGCTTGAATAGGTCTGCCAACCAAACTATCTCTTCAATTCATTAGCCATGCTTCTGTATTTTGATTCTATGGAGAACCTTGACATTGTGCTCTATTTCTTGTATTCTTAGGAAATGAGGGAATCACCCAACTTTACCACAAACACACTCACTAATTTTCTAGTCATTGGACGTGTGACCTAGTCTGCATCATAATAAACTATGAGTTGTTTGAACGGTTTGGAAGACAGTAAAATCCTCAATCCTGGTGCATTCTTCAAATATCTTACAATCCTTAGAGCTCCTTGTATGTGTGACATTTTTGGTATATGCATGAACTGACTTAAATTATGCACATCATAGCTAATATTTGGCCTTGTCATGGTTAAATACAATAGTTTACCAACTAGATTCTGATATCTGCTAGGATCACTCAGCAACTCATCGTCATGGAAATTTTTATGTGAGCTTGTATGATCAAACTTTGCACTAGTGAACCTTTGACTAGTGTCTAAATGTGTGCCAGTTGGCTTGGAACCTACAAGCCCAAGATCTATGATGAGATCAAGAGCAAACATCCTCTGACAAACTAGAATTCCATACTTGTTCCTGGAAATTTCAAGACTAAGAAAGTACACCTCATCTCCCCAGGTCCTTGATCTTGAAATGGTGTTGTAGCATGTCCTTAGCCTCTTAGAACAACTAGGAAGAGGAACATGTGATTAAGAGGTCATCCACATATACCAGGATGATGACCAGGTGAGATCCAAACTTCCTACTGAAGAGGGAATAGTCATGGTGGTTCTACACAAATCCTGAGGATGATAAGGCTTCATTGAGCTTCAAATTCCACTGTTGAGATGCCTGTTTTAGGCCATACAAAGACTTCCGAAGCTTACACTCTAGGACGCTCCCCCTCACCTAGAAGACTTGGAGGAGGAACCATATACACCTACTCTACCAGATCACCCTAAAGAAATGCATTAAAGACATCCATTTGGTGTAATTTCTAATTATTCATAGCAGCTAGGGAGAGTACAGTCCTAAATGTCACCATCTTAACCACATGAGAGAAAGTCTCTTGATAATCAAGACCTTCTTGCTGAGTATATCCCTTGGCTACCAGTCGAGCCTTGTACCTTTCCACCTCTCCTTTGAAATTATATTTCACTTTATAGACCCATTTACATCCAATAACTCTTTTACCAGCTGGTAAAGGAGCCAAACACTAGGTGTGATTATCCTATAAAGCCTACAACTCTTGATCCATCGCAACAATCCATTTTTGGAGAGTCTTAACATATGTTGTAGGCTATACAACAACTGAGAAGTTGCAAAGTGCCCTAAAATAATAGGGTAAAAGTGAGGCATAGGACATATATGCAAACATAGGATAACTGGAGCCTAGTGCAGCTAAAGGACTAGGCCTTGCTAAATGCACAAAATCATTTTGCCACCCAGGTGGTTTAGAAGTTCTGGCAGATTTTCTTGGTCATTCTTTCGCTATGTCACGAGAAGTTTGCATAGGAGTCGAATGAAACATCATTCCTTCAAGAAGAGTATCATGAACCTATGTAGCTCTAGTGGATGCAACATGAATATCTGGAGTTTCAGGAGATGCAGCTTCTGGAACAATTCTGTATCTGATCCTTCAACATTAGGATCTTTTTAGAATACTTCAAAAGGAGACTTCCTTATTAGTGTAGTATAGGGTATTCCATTAATCAAGTATACTGTAGTTGGCACACAAATGCCCCAGAACCACAGAGGAATACTTTCCTGAAACTTGATGGCTCTAGCAACTTTAAAGATTTGCTTGTGCTTCCTCTCCACTATCTTATTCTACTAGGGTGTGTAGACACGGGAGCTTTGATGAACAACACCTGCAATTCTAAACAAATCTGTGCAATGAGAATTTAAAGAACTATGTCCCATTATATGACCTGAACACCTTGATTGTGCTATTAAACTAATTCTTTACAAGTGTCATACAATCTTTTATTATAATTGAGCCATCAATTTTGAGCTTAAGTAGAAATATCAAAACCATCCTACTATAGTCATCTACTAAGGTAAGAAAGTATCTATTCCCATCATAGGTAGGAGTTTTGTAAGGACCCCATACATCACCATGTATTGGAAGCTCTACTAGTACTCTATGGAAAAGGATGTCTTGTTTTCTTTGCCAAGGGGAAGATAGGACAAATAGTGTTGCTTTGCAACTTATAAAGCTTTACTATATGCATCTATTGTAGAATTTTATGTGATATATTTCCGAGCCTTCTATGCCACAACTCTTCTTCATTAGTGACACATAATGCTAGTGAAGCTTGAACTTAGTCCTTGTCATTGTGAGGCCAATATAGAGATCACCTTTCAACCTACTAGTATCCTTCACCTTCCCAGTGTAAAGGTCATGCATAAGACATAAATGCGGAAAGAATAACATGCAATAATTCAATTCCCTAGTCAATTTTGATAATGACAGTAGATTAACTTAAAGTCTGGAACACACAGAACATTTATCCCATGGTCTAACTTAAAGCTCCCCAAACAAGAAATGGGCAAGCATGTGGTTTTTGGCACCTGTATCTACTATCCACTTATCATCTTTTGCTCTATTTTCATGGGAATTAGCTACACTAGGTGCATTTACAGCCACAAAGGGACCATTAGTACCTACTACATTGACTGTTGGTTTAGGTGCATTATCTTTCTGAAGCATTTTCAGAATCTGGTCATACTGTTCTGGGGTAATTGGCATCTTCACTCGAACTACATATGCCTGAGATTCACTTGATCCTCCATAGACTTCATGAAGTCCAGTGTTATCTAGAATTCCATAAATGGTCATCAATCATGTGTACCAAGTCATGTTGTTATAACTACCAAGACCAGGTGGTCTTGTGACTCCATGAACAGTGTGCCCTGTGTTCCTATTTCCTAGATAATTTCCTTTGTTTTGATTTTGTAATATATAACCACCAAAATGTACTGATTTTGCAACCTGCTTCTTCCTTCCTTTGAAATCTGCTGGATAGCCAATCAACTGGTAGTAATTCTCCTTGCTGTGTCCTTTCAATTTGCAATACTCGCATTGTATATTGAAATTTCTTCTAGGTTTATGCATCTGAGATCCATTGGCACTCCAAAGTGCAGTGATATAGTTACCTTCAACTAGAGAATTAACACCTGCATGATTATGTCCTGATGAACCTCTTTAAGTCTCATCTTCAATAATCATATCATACTCCTAATTCAAAGTACGCTTAGTAAATTTTATGAGAATTTGACGCCTTACCTGACTATATGAGTCATTCAGACCTCCTAGAAATTGAAGTAGCCTCTGTTGGCTCAAGAGTTCAACATAATATTTAACACAATTTGAAGGTGGCACCATTACATCAAACTCCGCCTAAAGCTCCTTCAATTTTGTAAAGTATGTAGAGATAGAACCAGTACCTTATGAATTTTTTTTGCAATTTCCCTATGTAATTTGTAGATCCTCATGCGATTGAATTTGTCAAACCTTTCTCGAAGATCCTCCCAGACTGACTGCACATTCGATGCATACACTATTCCACTAAGCAAATGTGGAGATACGATGATCATAATCTAGGAAAGGACTATAGCATTGCATGTTTCTCAGTCTTCATGAAATGTTGTAGGGAAAGATGCCTTGGTATATTTACCAATAACCCTAGCTTTCGCGTAGCTTGAAGTGCAATACTTAAAAATCTCCGCCACAAGCCATACTTTGTGTATCCCTTTAGCTGAACTGGAATTAGTATTGAGCTTGGAGTATCTATGTGTGTGGTATATTTTATTTTCCCCCATTATTGAATTGAAGAAAACCTAATCCCAAAAAACATATCGTAATCGCTGGAATTTGAGAAATCAACAACCTTTGAATTGAACCTTAGGTCTGTAATTGAGCACTCGAGAAATGTGTTTAGATCTCCTCTGATGCCTCTAATACCATGTCAAGATACATCCAAGGCAACATCCATGCTGAGCTTAGTGTGTTTAGTTAGGAGAAGGAAGAAGAGAGTTGGGAAAATATTCATTGTTCTATTGAAATGATATGGATTAAAGTATTAATATACAAACTGACCTACACTAACCAACTAAACTAACTAACCCACAAATTACATAATTATGCATTATTAACATCATAACTACTGTAACGACTCGACAAGTGATTTTGAGTATCTTAGCTCCTTTTCTCCTATTTTATGTTTCACATATGTGTATTTGTCGTTACGTGACTTGCCGAGGTAGTTGGTTTGGTTTCGGAGTGAATTGGGACACTTAGATCCTTGGTTGGATGCTTAGGCTGTAGAGTTGAACAGAGTTTAACTTTAGTGTAGATAAATATGGAATAGTATTTTTGATGGTTCCAATAGCTTAGTATGGTGATTTTAGATCCGGGTATAGATTTGGAGGTCCCTAGGTCTTTTTGGCTTGAATTGGTGAAAGTTGGAAGGCTAAAGGTTTGGAAGATTGATAGGTATGAGCGTGGGTTGACTTTGTGAATATGGGGTCCAAATTTTGGTTTTAGGAGTTGGGATAGGTCCATTATGCCATTTGGGCCTTGCATGCAAAATTTGGGCTCATTCTGAGCTGATTTGATATGTTTCGGTACGAGTTTTTGTAGTTGAAAGTTCATTAGTTTCCTTAGGTTTGAATTGAGGTGTGATTCGTACTTTTGATGTTATTTGGTGTTATTTAAGGCCTCGAGTAGGTTCGTATTATATTTTGAGATTTGTTGGTATATTTGGATGGGGCCCTGAGGGTGTTTAGGATTGAGTTCGGACTATTTTCTAACTTAGCTGTATTGTTGAAGATTCAGGGCTTCTTGTGTTTCCACATCTGCAGGGGGCTTGGCCGCAAATGCTAAGCAGCAAGTGCAGTCATTTGAGCGCAAATGTGAAGGATAAGGATGGCGGAGGAAGTCCGCAGATGCAGACCATGTAGCGCAGGTGCGCAAGCGCATATACACAAAAGCTTCTGCACAAGCAGATCCGTAGAAGCTTTAGGGCCCGCAAAAGCGGCTGGTCAGGAAGTAAGTAACTTCCACATCTGCGATGGGTTTCTCGCATATGCGGTATCAGAGGTGAAACACAGAGGACCGTAGATGCGGTTTTGCTTGACAGAATACTTATATAAAGGGTTTGGTCATTTTTCTCATTTTTGGAATTGTGGATCTCGGATAAGGGCGATATATGGAGGTTTTTCATCACAATTGAAGGGGTAAGTAATCCTTGATTTTGGTGTTAGCTATTGTTTACCCATAAATTATCACAACTAATTTGCATGAATTAAAGGTGAGATTTGGGATTTTTAGACTATGATTTTGGAGAGTGAGATTTGATGATTTGAGGGTCGATTTGAAGTTGGAATTAGATGAAATATATATATATATATATATATATATATATATATATATATATGAACTCGTATATGAATGTGTGTTCGTGATTTATAAGTTTGGTCAGGTTCTAGGGTGCAGGCCTATGGTTGACTTTTTGGGTTGACTTGTTGATTTTGGTTAATGATCTTAGCTTTATCATTTGGAATCATTTCCTATGGATTTTATTGATTATATTAAGTTATTTTGGCTAGATTCGAGCCGTCTGGAGGTTAATTCTCGCCGGAAGGGCATAATAGAGGATTAATTTGGCTTACTTGAGGTAAGTATCTTACCTAACTTGGTTGATGAACTAGTTGCCCGAGTTATTTATGATAGCTACGTGCTATGGATAGTGTACATGTGCACGGTTGTTCCCATGTGCATGCACCAGAGTAATTATCCATGCTCGGAGTAGTGCCTAGGCTTTGTCATGCCTTGGGTTGTTCGTTAAACATCATGATGTGATGTTTATCTTGTATGTACTCATTTTGGTGAGCTATTTATACCATGTTCGAGGTTACACAAAGGTTAATCCTGATTGAACCTAATAACTACTATTTTGCGAAGGATTTACCCGATTTGAGCTATGATAGCACAACTTGCATATGCATATTGTAGACATGTGATTTTTGACCCTCCCCGAGATTTCACCCATTTTAGCGTAAAATATTTAGTTTAGGTCTAATATAAGTATTTCAGGTAATTTTGGCTCTTTTTCTTTATTTCATCACAAAATGAAAATTACAAAAATATTTCTTCTTTTTAGTTTATATATTTTTCATAAATTTAAATATAAAATATACAAAAATAGTACCTTATTTTTATATAATCTTGGAAAAAATACAAAAATAGTTTCATGTCTTAATATAGTTTAGTTTAATCATAAAATTAGTTTTATATTTTTATATTATAATTGTATATAATTTTAGAAGGAGGAATTAGTGTTGAGTTGGTCTATCCCGTTTTTATGAATTTTGTAGTTTTTTTTTTAGTCTTTGGCCCAATTTTAAGACCCAATAATACCAAATACATACCCTTTTAACCTAAAAACCTTGCTATATAGCTGAAAATACACAAATATACACCCTACCCTCTAATACCCTAAGACCTGAATCAGACCCTAGACTAGACAAAAAAGCTGACAGCCGCAAGAACCCAAAAAGGACCCTCCCCAACGCCTTCTTCTGTGAAGAAGAAGGACTTCTTCTCCTTCAGATTTTGAATGCTGAACCAACCAAACGAACGACCATCCCATCCTTGAACCTGAAGACCGATTCTTCTTCAACAAAAATAAAAAACGCCCCAGTATGAGCATCACCTTCTTCAGCGTTTGAACAGAGCTGGTGACCCCTCCCCATCACAGGAAATTCGAAAACAAACCTCCCTTCACCACCAAATCTCCATCTCCACCCTTAACCTAGCGGTTGCAGAAAGAAAATGAAGCAGCGGGGACACTAAGACCTAAGAGGACAACAACCGTTTTCTTTGAACCTGGAGCAGATGAGACAAAAGAGAATTTGAGTTCTCTTGTTCTGGACTAAAAACCTGGACTGTGCTAATCTTTTTCGACTTCGTCTTTTCGTTTCATGGACTGTTTGACATGTGAATTTCTATACTGGAGACGCTGCATTAAGATTGAGCACTTCTGATTCTGGACGTGAGGGGCTAAGGGGTTCAAAGCAGTTTTCATTGAATTTGTGATATGGAAGCCACCGATTTGAGGTTCCGTCCGCGTCTTGTCGCGATTTTCGCTTCTTAATTGTTATTTGGATTTTTCGTACATCAGCTCATAGTTGTCCCTTGATAGAGGTTCCTTCTCTCCTTTCAATTATTCTGTTTCTTGATTTCATGATATTTTACTAAAATTTGGTCTATATTAATGAATGTTTAATTTAAAATGATACTCTTGTTATTATGTGGTTGCAAGTATGATAAAATAAAGGAGTTGTTTCCTTTTGTGATTGATTTGTAGTAATGTTCGCTATTTTGGAATGGATATTTAGCTTAGCAAGTGCATTTCTGGGGAACGGATTAGTTTAAGAATAATTGAGTGCACCTTTTAAGTTAGAAATTAAGAATGTGATTGTTATCTGAAAGGGCTAACAGATTAGTGTTATAAGCCTAATTAGGAATAACCCTTTTAATTGTATTGAGGTGTGCCATCCTAATTAAATCCTTTATGGCCCTCTTATTAATCTTATAACTTAGATACTAAAATAAATTTCATAGTTTGCTTTAGACGCGTTAATTAAATAAAGTATCATAGCTACGGGTACTGTTGCCGTGATGTAGTTGTGATACACGATTCTAAAATCCGGGTGTGTATTTCATGTGACCCGATTCTAATTTCCAACAAGGTTAAATAGAACGTGTCGTGAACCATGGATGCTTTTCATGTAGCGTAACTTGCGATATGTTTTAAATAACCTTGAATTAATTCCTTAAATAAATAAAAGCGGCTTAAAAGTTAAAAATGCACATAGGTTTAAAAGTGTTTTTAAATCCAATAAATAGGCCAATAATAATAGTTGAGCGATCGTGCTAGAATCACGGAACCCGGAAATGCCTAACACCTTCTCCCGGGTTAACAGGATTCCTTACCCAGATTTCTGTGTTCGCAGACTGTGAAACAGAGTCAATCTTCCTCGATTCGGGATTTTAAACCGGTGACTTGGGACGCCATTAATTATCCCAAGTGGCGACTCTGAATAAACATAAATAATCTCGTTTCGATTGTCACTTAAATTGGAAAAAGGTCCCTTATACCTTTCCGGGGGTAGTAAAAAGGAGGTGTGACAGCTCTGACGACTCTGCTGGGGACAAGAACCCAGAATCTCTAGTTCAGGATTCAAGAATTCGAGCTTAGAATAATTGTTATATTTGGCTTTATTTATTATCTGATTTTTATATGTTTGAGCCTAATGTGCTAAATGTCACTTTTTACCGCTTTGATATTGTTTGAATTGTATATAAACTGTTACGAAACCCTCTTCTCTCTTAGTCTTCTAAATCATCTTGGAAGTGTTCACTTCATGTGACTTCTTTTCTGTTAGAGTCATATCCCAATTTTAGAACGAGGATCAGACAAGTTGCAAAGCAGGTGAACCTTCTGTATTCCCGGTACGCTGCCCCCCCGGCTCGAGCTGTACGCTCGGGTAAGCCAGGTCTAGAACAAATAAACTCAAGTTTTTAAACCTAGAATAACATAGCCTCATGCCGGATCCCTAGTAGGAATATTTGTTTGCATCATGTGCATTTGACTTTGGGGACTCAACACAGGGGTTGGGTCCGTCTAGGACAGGTGTACCCAAAAAAGAAAAGACCATCCCGATGCATCCTATGTGCTACTTGTTGCATTTCTTCAAGGGTAAAAGGGTCATTTGGCGGACCAATGATGGCTGAGGGTAAATGAGAAAGAAAAGTGGGTGAAGTGTGAAAATAAAGCAAGCAGGGCCCAATTATAATTTTCTTTCATGCTTTTCAAGAAAAGACCAAAAATGAAATGAAAAAAAATCCAAAATGATTTTGCACATTCCCATAATTTTTTTCAAAAAAAAAAAAGATTTGAAAAAAAAGAGGAAAAAGAAAATCCAAAAAGAGTTTACATGTTTCATCATTTTTCAAAACAAAAGACAAAACTAATTTTTCTCTGAATTAGTTGTTATTTTTATTTCTCGCCCGTATCCAATCTGCCCGAACTATGCATACCTGATTCTCGTCTTTTGGAGCGTGATATGTAGGCAGCCTCGGAAGCAGGGTGCGGTCAAATCTTTTCAAAATGTTTCCCACAGAGTATTCAAACAGGCAAAAATCACTCATATCCGCTCACTTTATCTTTACACGAAAACTCTTCGTGTTTCCGAGCAAAGATGGGCAGCTGTGAGCACGTGATTTTTGCCCTATATGAATTACTCCCATAAATTCAAGAAAATAAATTTCTTCCATTATTTGCAATTTTGTAGATTTTTTGTTAATTGTTTGCATTTTTCTATGCATGTTTGTTTTATTTAAATCATAAAAAATATAAAAAATACCATGCATTGCATTTGGGATTTATTTTTACATTTTAGGTTAATTAGTAAATTATTTGTTTTATTAAAAATGAAAATCACAAAAATGGCTCACTTTGCATTTTAACCTTTTATTTTTAAATTTGTAGTTCTTCTTTTAATTTAGGAGTTAATTAATTTTTATAATTATTATGGTGGATTATTAGCTTAATTTGGTAAATTAGTTTAATTTAAGAGTTAATGTTTTTGTTTTTAATTAATTAAAAAGGAAAAGAAAACAAATGAAAAAAAGGAAAAAGAAAGCAAAAGAGGCTGAAATTAGAGAAAGGCTGCTTGGGCCAAAATTTAATTAAGCCCAAATGAATTTCCCCTTAAATTCCGCCCAAATCCAGTGCCCTGACCTGGTCCAATTTTACCCCTCATCAGAAATGACACCGTTTTTCCCCTTAGAATCCCAGCCGTTGATCTCCCTGGATCCAACGGTTGGGAACTAAGGTCTCTCATGTATAAATCGGTCGGAACCGGTCCACCCCCTCCCCCCAGTTTCATTCTCCATTCCCAATTTACCCAAACCCTAATCAACTCTGCCGCCCCAAAATCACCTGCAACCCTCTACCGCCGGCGCATCCTCAAAAACACCACCAAACAGCCCCAAATCCCTCCTCCACAATCCCTAAACCCCACTGAATATGAATCTAACATTAGTTTCCCCAAAATCCTCACCCACTTGTCCCGATTTCAGATCTAAAAGAAACCCTAGTTTCGTCCCTTTCCAGAGTTTAATCATTTTTGCTTGATAATGAATCGGGGCTCATGCCAATCGATCGTTCTCCCTAAGAATAATCGATTGGCATTAACTTCGATTCGTTTCAAAGCCTCACCAGATTCCGACAAAATTCATCAAATTATGCCTGTCACCAAGTCCCACATGTGTCTCCGGTAATGTCAGTATGTGTTTTTCCCTTTCTATTTCATGATCATTTCTTTTCTTCCCATCTCAGTTGAATTCTCGTTAACCTAGTGGTTAACTGCATTTAAGTCATTTTGTTCACTATTTATTCGTTGCTTGATTCATTTGCTTAGTTTCATCCGGTTTGGTTTACAGGGTTCGAATTTTTGCTTAAATTGATTAAGTATTTTTTTTGGTTTAAATTATTTGTGTTCTCTATGACTCGTTTCTTTTCCCCTCCAGCCTTTTCTTTCATTTGACCTTAGTTAGCCCGGGTCATTTGAGCTTCAATGCTCGTTTTTGATGGTTTGAAGTTGTAAGTTTGGGTTGTAGTATACAGACCCATGGCTTTGGGTTGGGTCTTGGGTTAATTAGACCCAGTTTGTGGACTGTCTGAGGGTAAATACAAAAGGTGTCGAGGGTGTTTTGGGCATTTGGGGTTTGAGGGAATCATTTCTGTTGGGAGGAAGTTTCTAGAGGATAAGATGGAAGCTGGTTTGTTAAGAGCAGAGAGTTTCAGATAATTTTATAAAAGGGTAAAAGGGCTAAAATAACCAAAAATTGGAAGGGTAAAATAGGAATTAGTTATTCAGGCTAAGGCTACTTTAGGTTGCTTATATAAAGACTTCTTTCATTCATTCTGAGGAGCAGCCGAGAATACTCTAAGAATACTGAAAAATTTCCTGCATTTTTGGTTAAAACTTGCTTTAGTTCTACTCTTGATCTTCATAGTTAGTCAGAACTTTCAAAACTTTCAAAGAATTTCTGTTTGTCTGGGTTACCAATGGTCTAAGGGAGTTTGAACATTGTTGTGTTTGGTCTGCTGATTCATTCAATCTGCTGCTACTGCTAAAATCTTTCATTTTATTTTGGTTGACTTTGAATCCAGGCAGGTAGTTAGTTTGTTTGGCATTTTGGCAACTCATCCATAAAGCACCAGGTCCAAAGACAAGTTGATCATGGCTAACAAAGAACTGGATGCAAGTGTTATTGACCCGTCAAGAGAGGGGGATGAGTCTGATGTTAACCTGAAAGATGAGTTATATAAGTTGAAACACCAGATGGCAGAGATGTACCAGGCATAGATAAAAGGGCATCCACCACCATCCTACCCCGCCAACCCTGCTTTCGTCCCACCGCTGGCTCAATCCCAAGAACCTCCCACTGTTGATTCGTCTTCCGGCTTCCCTATTTACCACCACTATCAAGGTACCACTTCTTAAACCCCACACGCACCACCACCCAAACCAGTCCCATACCCTCCTATACCAGCCACCCTTATTTTTGTGGCACCCCACATGCTACACTTCATCGATCCTCCAATGAGCCTTTATTCCAAACCCAAGATAATCAATACTATCCCCCGGAGCCTACTTTCAAGGCCCCAGAGCACTACTCCTATACTCCTCGTTTCGACCTCCCTGTTGAGACTAAGAAACCACCTAAAAACCCAGAACAGGAGGAGATGTTTAGGAAGGTTAGAAGCCTAGAACAATCATTCAAAAACATGCAGGGATTGGGAGGCCAGGTGAGCGTAGCCTACAAGGATCTGTGTCTATCTCCCAATGTTCAACTGCCGGTGGGATTTAAGATGCCGAAGTTTGATTTGTATGACGGGCACAGAGACCCGGTGGCCCACTTGAGGGGATTTTGTAGTAAAATGAGAGGAGCCGGTAGTAAAGATGAGCTACTGATGGCATACTTTAGCTAGAGTCTAAATGGCTCGGCATTGGAGTGGTACACTCGTCAGGATCATAGCAGATGGTATACCTGGGATGATTTGGCCCAAGCATTCGCCCGTCATTTCCAATACAATATTGAGATTGTTCTAGATCGTTTGTCTTTAACTAAGATTGAGAAGAAGCCTAGTGAAAGTTTCAGAGAATATGGTTTTCGCTGGAGAGAACAAGCAGCAAGATTAACCCCCCTGATGGAGGAGAGCGAAATGGTGGAGTACTTTCTGCAGGCTCTGGAGCCCACTTACTTTGGCCATATGATATCCGCCATAGGCAAGTCTTTCAACAAGATAGTGAATATGGGTGGTATGGTAGAAGAAGGGCTTAAGTCAAGCAAAATCATAAGTTACTCGGCTATCAAGGCAACTACCCAAGCCATTCAGAACAGTACTGGGGGAGTGATTTGAAAGAAGAAGAAAGAAGATGTGGCAAAAGTTGATGCAGGATCCTGGTTTGGACCTAGGGGCCCGTCACACCAATATACCCAACCTCGACCCCATCACCGAACCTACACCCAACCCCCATATAATCCACCCCAACACTACTTCCCATCACCAGACCCTCAAATTTATATCCACCACACCCATACATATACCCAACCTCCTGCCTACGCATAGTGGTGTGCCCCAGCCCCACAAAACACCTACCCAGCTCCACAAAATGCTTACCCACCCCCACAAGCCTACCGAAACCCTGCCGGTCCAGGTTTCCGACCCAATCCAGGATTCAAAAATGAGAGGTTGCAGCGGAAGAAAACCTTTACCCCATTGGGGGAGTCCTATACCGGTTTATTCCATAGATTGAGGTAGTTGGATATGCTGAGGCCAATTGAGTCGTAATTACCAAACCCTCCTCCAAAGAATCTTGATTACTCCGTGAGCTATGAGTATTGTTTTGGTACTCCAAGGCATGATACAGAGAAGTGCTGGCACCTGAAAAATGCCATCCAGAAGCTCATTGACACAAACCGGATTGAAGTCCAAACTCCTGAGGCACCTAATATCAACAAGAACTCGTTACCAACCCATCAGGAAACAAACATGATTGAGATAGTACATAAGGGAGGGGAGCCCAAGAAGCCTTTACAAACCGTCATGATGATTCGATCCAGTGAGATCAAGCCAGTAAAAACACCAACAGTTGAAGGATCAGTGAACAAGTTGAGTATGACAAACGGTGAACCATCTGTGGTAGTCAAGAAAGGATCCCCAAGTGATGTCGCGACAAAGCAAGAAAAGTCAAAAGTGGTTGTGCCAGGAGTGGCAAACAAGCCTATCATAATTGTAGAGGGTGCCCGTATGGATCCTGTCATCATCAAGCCTATAACCCAGTTGCCGGTAATCGGCACCAAGTCCATCCCGTGGAACTATGAACGGGTGATAGTGACCTATAAAGGAAAGGAAGTGAAAGAAGAAGTCAATAAGGCCCAGGGATTAACTCGTTTGGTGAGATGCTTTGCCCCGGAAGAGTTAAGAAAAGCTAAAACATCCAGAGATAACCCAATTCTAGTGAAGAAAATAGTGATTGAAGAAGATGCATAAGAGTTTCTGAGAAAAATGAAGGTACAAGATTATTCCATCGTGGAGCAGCTGCGAAAGACGCCTGCTCAAATTTCATTATTGTCATTGTTAATCCATTCAGACGAGCACCATTGGGCCCTAATGAAAATTCTAAATGAGGCTTATGTTCCCGACAAAATTTCAGTAAACCATCTGGAAAAGATCGCTAACAAAATATTTGAGGTGAACAGGGTCACCTTCTCTGATGACGAGTTGCCTGTAGAAGGTACTGAACACAACAAAGCTCTCTATCTTAAGGTAAAATGTAAAGATTCTATGGTTACCAGGGTATTAGTTGACAATGGTTCCAGTGCAAACATCTTCCCTCTCTCTACTCTGAACAAGTTGAAAGTTGATGATGAGAGAATTCATAAAAATAGCATATGCATCCGAGGTTTTGATGGTGGAGGAAAGACTCAGTTGGGGATATAGTGCTTGAATTAACAATAGGACCGGTGGAATTCATCATGGAGTTCCAGGTGTTGGACGTAGCCGTCTCTTACAATTTGCTATTAGGTCGACCTTGGATTCATACCGCCAAAGAAGTCCCGTCCACTTTGCACCAGATGGTGAAGTTCGAATGGGAAAAACAGGAGATCGTCTTGCATGGTGAAGATAACTTGTGTGCTCACAGTGATGCCTCTGTCCCATTCATTGAGGTTGAAGATGACAAAGGGCCTTGGGTCTATCAGGTTTTTGAAACAGTGCCGGTCGAGAAGGTTCCAAAGGGGAAATGTGTTCCAACTCCAAGGATAACTTCCACATCAGTCATGGTGGCCTTTGAAATGCTGAAAAATGGCTTTGTGCCCGGTAAAGGTCTAGGTGCATCTCTGCAGGGTATCATACAGCCAGTGTCCCTCCCTAAGAATTTGGGTACGTTCGGTCTTGGATTCAAACCTACAGCGGCAGATGTGAGAAGATCTAAAGGTTGAAACAGAAGGCGTGGTCACTTTCAAAGCCTGTTCCGCATCTCTCTAGGTCTTTTGTCAAGCCCGGTGCCAGGAAACGCCCAGTGACGACAGTTCCTAGTTCTGTGGTTGACATTGATGAGGAGTTAATTGAAAAGTTCCAGAGGTTGTTTGATGATGTGAACATGGTGGAAGTTGTAGAAGGTTGTAGAAAATCGGACGTGCAGTTCGTCGGGCCGAATGCAAAGCTTAACAATTGGAAGGCTATTCCTCTCCCTACCCGGAAAGAGTCTTGGTAGTTTGTTTTCTTTTCCTTTCTATCTGAGTCATTCCAGGGTTGTGACTAAGACTTTTATTTTCCACTCGTTGATGTACAAACCCTGTTATCCTTTAGTTTAATGAAATATAATTTTCCTTTCCATTACTCCTGATAGTTTTATTTTTGTTTTCTTTTCTTCTCTGTATAGTCATTTTATGCTGGTTTCAATGACATCACATGCATGAGGCCTCTTCGGCCTAGTCTTAAAATTCAATCTAATTTTGAAATAATAATCCAAGAAATAGAGTGTGATGATGAATCAGAATATGATGAGGATGATGCCTTTGAAGAGATTAGTAAGGAACTAAGTCATTTTGAAGAAAAACCCAAGCCTAATCTGAATATACGGGAGCAATCAATCTAGGGGACCCAGATAATGTCAGAGAAACTAAGATAAGTATCCATTTTAACCACAAATCAGGGAAGAAATAATTAAAGCATTGTTTGAGTATAAGGATATTTTTGCATGGTCGTATGATGACATGCTAGGCTTAATTACCGATTTGGTGGTCTATAAATTGCCAATTGATCCAGTATTCTCTCCCGTCAAGCAGAAGTTGAGAAAATTCAAACTGACATGAGTGTGAAGATTAAAGAAGAAGTCACAAAGCAGTTTGATGCAAAGCTCATTCGAGTCATGCGATATCCCACGTGGTTAGCCAACGTTGTGCCTGTGCCAAAGAAGGATGGTAAGACCAGAGTGTGTGTTGATTACCGTGACCACAACAAGGCAAGTCCAAAGGACAATTTCCCATTGCCGAATATCCACATTTTGATTGATAATTGTGCCAAGCATGAGATTGGGTCTTTTTTGGGTTGCTATGCGGGGTATCATCAGATTTTAATGGATGAGGAAGATGCAGAAAAGACGGCATTTATCACGCCGTGGGGAACATACTGCTACAGAGTCATGCCTTTTGGTCTGAAAAACGCTAGGGCAACTTTCATGAGAGCGATGACTACCATATTCCATGACATGATACACAAGGAGATTGAGGTTTACGTGGATGATATGATCATAAAGTCCAAGAAGCAGTCTGACCACGTCAGAGATTTGAGAAAGTTTTTCCAAAAGCTCCGTAGGTACAATCTTAAGCTCAATCCTGAAAAGTGCGCATTCGGTGTTCCATCGGGGAAGCTGTTGGGATTCATAGTCACTCGGCGGGTTATTGAATTGCATCCATCAAAGATTAAAGCTATTCAGGAATTGCCACTGCCAATGAACAAGACCGAGGTGATGAGTCTTTTAGGGAGACTGAACTACATCAACAGGTTTATTGCTCAGCTCACGACAACTTGTGAGCCCATCTTTAAGCTGCTAAAGAAGGATGCTGTGGTCAAATGGACCGATGAATGCCAGGAAGCCTTCGATAAGATCAAGGAGTGTTTGTCGAATCCACCTGTGCTGGTCCAACCGGAACCGGGAAGAACTTTGATTCTTTATTTGATAGTCTTGGACAATTCATTTGGTTGTGTGTTGGGTCAGTATGACATCACTGGCAGGAAAGAGCAAGCCATCTACTATCTCAGCAAGAAGTTCACATCTTATGAGGTTAAATATACTCCATTGAAAGGACATGTTGTGGCCTGACTTGGGTAGCACAGAAGTTGAAGCATTATTTGTCATCCTACACTACTTACCTTATCTCTCACCTGGATCCTTTGAAGTATATCTTTCAGAAGCCCATACCCACGGGAAGGCTCGCAAAGTGGAAGATCCTACTCACGGAGTTTGACATCGTATATGTGACTCAGACAATGATGAAAGCCCAAGCTTTAGCCGATCATTTGGCCGAGAATCTGGTGGATAAAGAATATGAACCTTTGAGGACCTACTTCCCTGATGAAGAGGTAATGCATATCGACGAGGTTGAGAAGGATGAAAAGACCGGGTAGAAACTTTTCTTTGATGGGGCTGCTAACATGAAAGGTGTTGGGATCGGAGCGGTACTCATTTCTAAAACAAGGCATCACTACCCTATTACGGCTCAGCTCCATTTCTATTGTACCAACAACATGGATGAGTACGAGGCATACATTTTGGATTTAAGGCTAGTTGTAGATATGGGAATCCAGGAAGTCTTGGTCTTGGGAGACTCGGACCTTCTGGTGCACCAGATTTAAGGAGAATGGGAACGCGAGATTTAAAGCTTATACCGTATCGACAATGTCTACATGATCTTTGTCAAAAGATTCGATCTATAGAATTCAGGCACATTCTAAGGATCCATAATGAGGTTGCTGATGCCTTGGCTACTCTGGCATCAATGTTGTACCATCCGGACAAAGCTTATGTTGATCCTCTGCATATTCAAGTTCGTGATCAGCATGCTTACTGTAATGTGATTGAAGAGGAACTCGATGGTGAACCATGGTTTCATGACATCAGGGAGTATATTAGGATGAGGGTGTATCCAGTACAGGCCACAGGTGATCAAAAGAGAACAATTTGATGTTTGGCAAGTGGATTTTTCTACAGTGGAGGAGTTTTGTACAAAAGAACTCCAGATCTCGGATTGTTAAAATGCATAGATGCTAGACAAGCCACGACCATCATGACCAAAGTACATTTCAGGGTTTGCAGGCCGCATATGAGTGGGTATGTTCTGGAAAAGAAGATCCTTCGAGCGGGTTATTATTGGCTCACCATGGAGCGAGATTGTATCAGTTTTGTGCGCAAATGTCATCAATGCCAAGTACACAGAGATTTAATTCATTCCCCGCCATCTGAATTGCACATAATGTCTGCACCATGGCCCTTTGGTGCTTGGGGTATGGATGTCATTGGACCAATTGATCCAGCAGCATCCAATGGACACAGGTTCATTCTGGTGGCCATTGACTATTTCACTAAGTGGGTTGAAGCTAAAACTTTCAAGTCTGCGACCAAGAAAGCAATGGTTGATTTTGTTCATTCAAATATCATTTGTCGGTTCGGGATTCCAAAGGTGATCATTACAGATAATGGTGCTAATCTTAACAGTCATCTGATGAAAGATGTATGTCAACAATTTAAGATGACGCATCACAATTCCACCCCAAGGTGAATGGAGCAGTCGAGGCAGCTAATAAGAACATAAATAAGATACTTCGAAAAATGGTGCAAGGTTCCAGGAAATGACATGAGAAGTTGCCTTTTGTGTTGTTGGGTTATCGCACTACTGTTCGCACTTCAGTAGGTGCAACTCCTTATTAGTTAGTATATGGCACTGAAGCAGTGATACCCACGAAAGTTGAAATTCCATCCCTTCGGATTGTTGCTGAAGCCAAAATTGATGATGATGAGTGGGTCAAAACCCGTCTGGAGCAATTAAGTATGATAGATGAGAAAAGATTGGCAGCAGTGTGTCATGTCCAGTTGTATCAAAAGAGAATGGCAAGAACATAGAACAAGAAGGTGCATCCGCGGAAATTTGAAGTGGGCCGACAAGTATTGAAACGCATCCTTCCATATTAGGATGAAGCAAAAGGCAAGTTCGCCCCAAACTGGCAAGGGCCGTTCATTGTAACAAGAGTGTTGTCTAATGGTGCTTTGTATCTAACAGACGTAGAAGGCAAATGTGTTGGCTATCAATTCTGATGTAGTCAAAAGATATTATGTATGATTTCTTTGGTTTAAATTGTATTTGTTTGTACTTGGCATATTTTGAAGATTGGAATGACGAAGGCATTTTGTTCTGCTATCCAAACACTTTATCCTTGTTACCCCTTTGAGCTTTTCTTATTTCCTTTCATACCCCTCTTTTGGAATCAGTAGCAAACTCAGGAACACAAAAGCAAAAGCAAGTAAAGAAGAAAAGAGAAAAAGAGAGGAGAAAAGAGAAAGAAAAGAATGGAAAAGAGTGAAAAAAGAAGGAAAAAAAAAGAAAAAAAGATGGTGGAATTATGGGATGTGAGAAATGAAAGGGAAGAAAAAGTGATAATTAGAGAAAAAAAAGAGAGGAAGGAAAATGAGCAAGCCAAGAAGTGCTAGAAAAGAAAAGAAAGAGAAGATTGAAATGAACAAGATTGGGATGATGTCAAGTGACCTTGTGACCCTCGAAATCATTCTTGAACCGTTAATTGTTGCTAGGTGCATTGCACACAATGTGATATTTTTATCTGTTAAATGCCCTAATGCTAATAGGATGTCCCTATTTTGTTTCTTTTGTTATCTTTATTGGGCAGATTAATGGTGGTTGGTTTGTGGTTCTTAAGGTAACTCATCCATACAACACCAGGTCAAAGAGCAGGTAGTCATGGCCAGCAAAGAGTTGGACACAGGTGTTACTGATCCGTCTAAGGAGATGGTTGAGTCAGAATCTAAGTTGAAAGGAGAGGTCTTCAGGTTGAAAGGACAGATGGCCGAAATATACCAAGCCTGGAATAGTGGGCGTCCTCCACTATTATTTCCCACTAACTACATTGAAAGCCTTGTCATCATTCCGCCACTGTCACAAGTCTAGGATATCACCCCACAACCTTTTCACACTCCACCCCCCAGAACCACCTCATATCCCGCTCCTTTGACCACTCATGTTTTTGTGGCTCGTCCATTTGCTACCTTTCCTCGATGCTCTAGCGAGACTGTGTTCAAAATCCCCGATGCCCAATACTATGCTCCAGAACTAATTTTCAAGGTCTCGGGTCCATACTCTTATACTCCTCATTTTGAGCCTCCCGGTGATACTACAAAGCCTACTAAGATAGTGGAGCAAGATGAGATATCCAGAAAGCTGAAAGGGTTTAAGATGCCAAAGATTAATTTGTATGATGGGCATGGAGATCTGGTAACCCATCTGAAGGGTTATTGTAGTGAAATGAGAAGTGTTTGCGGGAAAGATGAATTGTTGATAGCATATTTCAGTGAGATCCTGACCAGGGCAGCTTTGGAATGGCATACTCGTCAGGATGTCGGTAAGTGGAATTGTCACGACCGAAACCGAAGGGACGCAACAGGCACCCGATGCCTTACTCAACCGAGTACCAACGCAACATATCTTTCTTATCATATTATCATGAGTAAATGAGCCAGAAAACCCGTCATGAGATAACAAGAATAAAACATAAGGGAATACTCAACATATGAAGACCCAACATGATATACAAACTTATATATGTGACATACGGGCCTATAAGGCCGACATGACCATTAGTAAACTCGAAACATAGGTCGACAAGGCCATACAAGTATCCATGCACCTGATATCTGTCTACAAGCCTCTAAGAGTACATAAAATCATAAAGGTCGGGACAGGGCCCCGCCATACCAATCAATACATATCCAAAGCATACTGACCAAATAGGCAACTCCGGAGCAAGTGGAGTGCACCAACACCTTCGCTGAGCTGATAGCCTACTAGGAGGACTGTCAACCTATCAATCGGGACCTGCGGGCATGAAATGCAGCGTCCCCAGGCAAAAGGGACGTCAGTACGAATAAAGTACCGAGTATGTTAGGCAGGAAAGCATAAACAAGAACAGTAATGTAAAGAGAGAGATAGAGGAGATACAACCTGTAACATCTGAGTGCCTCTGGGGGTTACTGATATGAAATGCATAATACATATATATACATAAACTTTTTAAAACATTCGCCTCTATGGGCATCATCATCATCATATCATACCCAGCCTCAAAGAGGACTCAGTAAAAGCGTACCCGACCATCATAAGGTTCGGTAAAATCGTACCCGACCACGTGGAGCTCGGTAAACCAACTGATCAGTTGTTGCACAATAGGTGCCGTACCCGGCAACTCTTCAAACAAGTCAACTCAATCTATCATAGTATAAGGAGATTCAAAATCAGTGCTGAGCAAAGGATAAGTCTATAACTTAAGCTAGTAGCTCGTTTACGTAAATTTGGGCAGCATCTCCCTTGTAACAAGGGCCTCCTCCAATACCATATACCAACAACAATGACCAGAGCAATCCATCAATACATAATTATCAATATCAAGACACCATATAACAACAACAAGTCACAACTACATTACGACGAGCGACAAGCTCCGATTGGAATCCGTATACCCCTTATAAATCCTTATAGACTTCTTAATTCAACATAAAAGTATCATTAACATGATAATGAAGTCATTAATCAATGATTCCAGTCTTATTCCATATATTTATAACAACGAAAATAATCTACTACTTCAACTATCCCCAACTAGCAACTTTATTCACTAGTTCATGTCTAGCCCATCCATTTAACTTAATCAACATCAAGATAACCTTAGGCACAAGAAAGAACACAATATACATACCTCCTACAGTAACTTCAAGTCAAAATCCAAGTTATATTCAGTTTACAACAACCCTTAATAGCAATACAACACCATAGAAGTGACTTAAGCTAATCCAAGTATTATCTTGTAGTTTATCATCCTAACAACTTAACCAACATACAAGAAAGCTTAAGCACAATTAGTAGGCTGTTATACTCACCTTAGACAGCAGCAAAAACTTGGAATTTCATCCAAATACAGCCCACAACAATCCTCAATGACAACACAACCTCAAAGAGGTATTGTTCTTCACTAGAACTAAGTTTTAATGTTGAAATATGGTGTAATCACTTCAAACCCTTGATATATGTTTAGGAGGGTTAAGAGAAGTTTGGAGACAAATTTTAGTTGAAAAATGAGCAAAAATAGGCGTCCAAATCGTTTATAAATTGAAGTAGGTCAACCACCGCCTAAGTGGGTCCCATTGGGAGCTGCTTGCGCGGTCTCACAAAAACATGAATATCTCTCTACTACGATGTTGTATTGATGAACGGTTTAATTTGTTAGAAAGTAGACTCGTAGACCTTCAATTTGGTAGGTAGAA
Organism: Nicotiana sylvestris; assembly: GCF_000393655.2. Classification (NCBI taxonomy): domain Eukaryota; kingdom Viridiplantae; phylum Streptophyta; class Magnoliopsida; order Solanales; family Solanaceae; genus Nicotiana; species Nicotiana sylvestris. The sequence goes on along the minus strand of NC_091062.1, from coordinate 82,558,130 downwards.
CACCCCATGATTCCAAGTATATTTGGAGAAATCCTCAGATACATTTGACCTAAACTTCAGAAAATTTATGAATGTAACTTGTGATGACCTTTGCCAACTCTTGTTCCACAGCTTGATTGCCTTTAAAATGTAGAAAATGAATATCATACGACTAAAATAAATCATAGAATAACCTCCTTATCATGTTAAGAACCCTAGTCTCACCCCAAAGTACATGTTATAACATTCCAAACTTGTCAACTTTTGACGAAACTTATTTTCTTCAATTGGTTTAGCTTCTAATATTTCTAACCCTCTTGGTACTCGTTATTCATGATCTTAAATATTTGTAACCTCCAAGGTAACATGATTAACTTACTTTATTTTCTTCCAAATATAATCTCATTTCCGTGCTTACATCAATGACTTACGGCGTACTCTCACGTATGAAAACTTGGGGTGTAACAGGAATACATGGGATAGCATGGCTCAAGATTTTATGCGACACTTTTAGTACAATATAGACATTGTCCCAGACCGCTCCTCCCTATCTCAAATGGAAAAAAAACCTAATGAAAGTTTTAGGGAATTTTGGTTCAGATGGAATGAACAAGTTGCTCGGGACAGTCCTCCCATTGATAGAAAAGATGTTGATGAGTCCCACCAACGGCAAGATCCGGGGGGCATTCCTGCTAAATGCTTTCAGCCTCAATACCGACCCCATGAACATCACCAAACTCCACATAATCCATCCCAGTATTATCCTCTAAACAACGTTCGACCATCTGTCCAACCTCTGGGTCACTCCAAAAGGCGAGCACGAGCACCGCAAAAGCTTCACCAGCCTCCACAAAATTTTCAAGTGCCCTATAACCCATATTCAAGCAAAGGGTGTAGAAGGGAACAAAGGCTGAAAGATAATTTTACACCAATAGGAGGGTCCTATGAAAGCTTGTTTGAGAGATTAAACCATTGAGACATGATTACACCTATTCCTCTAAATTATATAGACCTACGTGCGAGAAGCTTTGACCCTGCTAAAAGGTGTGAATTCCATTCCAATGCCTAGGGGCACAATGTTGAAGATTGTCGTGCTTTGAAAAGGTAAATAGAAAGAATGATTCAAGAAGGAATAATTGTGGTCCAAGGAAGTAATACCCCAAGTGTCACACATAATCCTCTATAGGTACATGACAACACACAGATTGTTGGGATGGTTTGCAATGATGAAGGTTTGGTCAAAGGAGCCAATGAGCCACTAATGATATTGAAATTGGTAGTGGTCTTGGTAATGTTGATGTGGAACCCTGTGGCTAAGATGCCGACCTTGGTAATTGGAAAGATGCTCCTCTCTTGGATAGCTAGGGAGGATTCTTGATGGTTCATTTTGTTGTCATTTCTATTGTCCGGGTTATTTCAGGGTTGTAATCCGAATATTGTCTTGTGACTCAAACCCTCCTATCCTTTTATTTTTCTTAATTCCTTTAGTCGTAGTAACTCATTTAGTGTTATCTAGGTTTGTTCCAGGGTCATACCCCAGTTTATTTTGCTTGTTTTGTTGTTCAAACCCTTTCACCGTCTGTCTAATGAAATTTTTTGTTTTTTGTTATTTCTACTCATTTTTGTTTAGTTCTCTTCTCCTTTTATAAGTCGTTTCATGCTCGCTCTAGTGACATAACATGCACACATAATTCTAGGTCTGGTCTTAAAAGTTAGTTTAATCATGAAGCAATTTTGAAGATGATAGGGACACTTGAGGGCAGTAAGTACAGATTTGGACATTTTGAGATCATTTGAAGCCCGAACCATGTAAAACTGGGGCAGATAATTTGGGAAGTTAATAGGGTGACAAGAATTCGTTAAAGGAGAGTGCATCCTGCACGATTTAAAGCAAATAACTTTGAGTTCAAATGCATCTCAAGTTACAAAATAAAGGAAGTTTTCTTCGAATTGACGGAGGATATCCACTGTGAAAAGGGAATCAGCCAATGAGGGTTCTGTACTTGACAAGGTACTAAAGAAAAGTGGAAGGCATATCGGTAATATCAATGCCGAAGCCGCAAAATAAATATTGTACATGATCTTCAATTTTTATTTCAAGTTGCATGTGTTGTACTTGGCATTTTCAGGGATTGGGAGGCCCTCTTTCAGCTACCCAAACACTTATACCATTCGAATACCATTTTGATACTGTACTGATTTCTTTGACCTCCCCTCTTTTGGAATCAAGTTAAAGTCATACGATAAAGAAAAAAAGAGTTCATGCCCCATAAGTTTATTTTAGAAAGTTCATTCCAAAGGGAAAATTCAAAAAAAGAGAAAAGATAGAGATAAAGAAAAAAAATAGAAAAAAGAAAAAAAGAGAAGGAAAAAGAAAAAGAAAAAGAAAAAGAAAAAGGAAAATAGTCACAAAAGTAGTCTTGTGAACTACGTTTGACCTGATTCATGTCACCACAAGATACGTAGGCAGCCTTACGGTTCAGTCATACCAAATATAATGTTTCGTAATCCCACAAAGCCAAGAGTGGGGTAGTTTTCTTAGAAATTCCATCGCAAAAGAAAATAAAAGAAGAGAGAATCAAATTCCCTTGTTTTAGAAATTGGGGCAAAGTTTTTAGAATGAATTCCAAAAGTTGTAAATAAATTAACCATGTTATCTTAGTTGTTTTGAGCCTTTATGATATCCTTTCTTTCTAACCCTGTCGAAAAGCCACATTATAGTCCAAAAAAAACCTCCCAGATAACCTTTGAGAGAGCTGAGTTAGCCGTGCCAGGAGCATGTGATATTTTTACCATGGTTAATGCCTTGTCATCTGCAGAATCAGAGGAAACAAGAGAAAAGAACAAAATGAGAGAGTCTTATTGGTGAAAACCTTCACAGGCACCATAAGGCGACGATGAGTTGAGAGAGAACAAAATGAGAAAGGCTTGATGGTGAAAATCCTTCCGGCTCTACAAGTCAAATAAGGATGTGAATCAGATTGGATAATCGGAGCATTGAAGCCCAGTTTCATGGTTTAGGGGTACAACAAGAGTTGAACATTAGATTTGCTTGATAAATTGGGCCATTTAATCCAAAAGTGCGTGTCATGGTCATTAGAGTTGGTATCCACATTTGATAAATGTCTACTTTATAGTTTTCTTGATAGATCTCATGTCTTTCCATTATCCCTTACTCTGCTCCTTTTGCTGTTCAAGTCCTCTTATGAGTCAGTTTGGTCAAAATAAGTGAGAAATGACTTCAAAATGTGCTACCAGCTTTCCAATTGCACAAAACGGGATTTTTCTAACACATCAAAGTGGCATAAGTCAGGAAAGAACAACATGCACACTGAGTTGGTAACAATCAACGTGATTTGGGATTCATGTGAAATACAAAGGTTTGGTATATGTCAATTCATGAACAATGCAACAGATCGAGGATGTTGGGTGAACAGATCAAAGGTATTTTCTGTGATAAGATTGATAGAGAAAGTGGTTGACCAATGACAAGCAAGGTCCTCCAAGTGGAAATCAAAGTTATCAGGGCAAGTGAAGGAGCAATAGACCTCAAGGCCAAGGCAAGTGGCATACGTTAGGGAAAAATATTACACACACTGAGTTGGTAACAATCAACGTGCTTTGGGATTCATGCGGAATACAAAAGTTCGGTAAACATCAATTCATGAGCAAAATGCAATATATAGAGGATGTTGGATTTGAACGGATCAGAGGTATTTTCTATGAAAAGGGTGGCAGAGAAAGTGGGTAGTCAATAAACAAGCAAGGTCTTTCGATTTGAAATCAAAGTTATCATGGGAAGTGAAGGAGTAATCGCCCTCAAAGTCAAGGCCACAAACCAACCACCATATTTATAAACTCACAAGTTTTCTTTGTTTGAAATAGGGACGAAAATGTTGTCCAAATCAAAGCTTGGAAGTTTTTTTTCAATTGTCGTGCCCAAATTTTGTCAGCACAAAGGTGGTTTGAGAAGGGGAAAGAAATATTTGTTCGATCTACAGGAACACTCCATGAGGAAAAGCATGGTTCAGGGGCGAGGAATTTTGTTCGTTCTGCAGATATCCTCCAGGAAGAAAGCATGGCTCAAGTAAGTTCATTCTTGGCTTTTCAGGACCTTCCTGGATAATGGGATTTAATTTAAAATTTTCAGGGCCCTCCTGGATAATGAGATTTAAAATCAAAAGTTCTCAGGACCCTCCTGGATAATGAGATCTAGTTAAATTTCAAGACCTTCATAGATAACAAGATTTAGCGTAAGTTCTACTTTGGAAAGTATAATTCAACATTTAAAGTTTTTCACTTTTGAGATGAGATTTGGTTTGAAATTTTCAGGATAAGGGAATTTAGTTAGAATTTATTTTGATAACAAGAATCGTTTAATACTCACAGATGTTCCCAATACCAAACTGGGGATGGAAAATTTCTTTTATTTTGTCTATTTTGTTGAAATCAGGTGTTCGCTCGAAGAACAAGGGAGAACAACACGAGTTTCAAGAATAGAAAGCAGTTCAGGTTCAAGCAATCAAGCACCCACCTGGAGAAACAAGGGAAGACAGTTCAAAGGAAAAGAAGTCGCAAGAGGAAGTAGTTCAAGTGTTGGAACTCAGGCGCCCACCTGGATAACAAAGGGAAAACAAATCAGGTTCCGAGGAAAAACAATTAATGTTTTGGCAATCAGGCGCCCACCTAGAGAACAAAGGGAAAACAATTCAAGTTTCAAAGGAAAGGAATACAATTCAAGTTCAGCAATCAGGAGCCCACCTGGAGAACAAAGAGAAAAACAATTCAAGTGTTGGTAATCAGGAGCCACCTAGAGAATAAAGGGAAAAGCAATTCAAGTGTTGGTAATCAGTTTCTCACCTGGAGAACAAAGGGAAAACAATTCAAGTGTTGGTAATCAGGAGCCCACCTGGAGAACAAAGGGAAAACGGTTCAAGCGTTGGTAATCAGGAGCCCACCTGGAGAACAAAGGGAAGAGCAATTCAAGTGTTGGTAATCAGGAGCACACATGGAGAACAAAGGGAAAGCAATTCAAGTGTGGTAATCAGGAGCCCACCTGGAGAACAAAGGGAAAGCAATTCAAGTGTTGGTAATCAGGAGCCCACATGGAGAACAAAGGGAAAGCAATTCAAGTGTGGTAATCAGAAAGGAAAAGCAATTCAAGTGTTGGTAATTAGGAGCCCACCTGGAGAACAAAGGGAAAATGAGTCAAAGAAAAAGTAGTACGAGTGTTGGAAATCAGGAGCCCACCTGGAGAATAAAGGGAAAATAGCAATGTTCAAAGGAAGACATCAATCGGGAGCCCACCTGGAGAACATAGGGAAAACAGTTCAAGTTTCCAGGAAAAATAGTGCAAGTTTTGGCAATCAGGCGCCCACCTGGAGAGCAAGGGAATACAATTCAAGTTTTGGCAATCAGGCACCCACCTGGAGAACAAGGAAAGTAGTTCAAGTTTCAAAGGAAGACAACACAGGTTTCAAGGGAAAACAGTTTAAAGTAACAAAGGGAATATAATTCAAGTTTCGGAAATCAGGCGCCCACCTGGAGAGCAAGGGAATGCAGTTCAAAAGTTGGAAATCAGGCGCCACTTGGAGAATAAGGGAATTCACTTCAGAATGCAATTCAAGTCAGCAACAAAAGAAGCTCGCGGCAAGAAGCGAGTCAACAGTCCGAGATGATCAACGAAAGTTAGTCACAATCCAGAATAAAAAAAAAGGGAAAGGCAAGAAGTGAGTCCAGATGCAGAAGTTGATGAAAATGTGAGCTGCTCAAGACATGACTGAAGTCACAAGCATGGTATGTCCGGTTTTGGTCCGAAAAGCTGAAGAGGAATGAACTAGCACCTGCAACTAGCAAGCGTCAAGGTTCAAATCCAAAGTCTGCATGAAGAACCATTCAAGACTCAAAATCAAGCTTCAGAAGACTTATAGATAGGAATCATGTAACTCATAGTTGACAGGCTTAGTTAGTTTTTTTTCACTTTTTTGATTTTGATGTAATAACAGGACCGCGGACCGAAACCTCGATGGCACCTCAATCGGCTCTCCATCTCGGTATACTCCATCTTCTCACTCACTTCTCAACTACTCGTGGCCTGATTCCTTTATAGCCAAGGATATGTAGGCAGCTCAGATACCAGGACTCGACCACATTCCCATTTCTCTTAGTTTTGGTCTCCCTCAATAAGGGCCGGGTCAAAAAACCTGTCTAGTCGTTCTTTGTCTGAAAATACTTCGTATTTCTAGTCAAAGAGGGGCAACTGTAGACATGTGATTTTTGACCCTCCCCGAGATTTCACCCATTTTAGCGTAAAATATTTAGTTTAGATCTAGTATAACTATTTCAGGTAATTTTGACTTTTTTTCTTTATTTCGTCACAAAATGAAAATTTCAAAAATATTTCTTCATTTTAGTTGCTTTTAGTTATATAATTTTCATAAATTTAAATAAAAAATATACAAAAATAGTACCTTATTTTTATTTTTGTATAATCTTGAAAAACAAATACAAAAATAGTTTCATGTCATAATACAGTTTAGTTTAATCATAAAATTAGTTTTATATTTTTATATTATAATTGTATATAATTTTAGAAGGAGGAATTAGTGTTGGGTTGGTCTATCCCGTCTTTATGAATTTTGTAATTTTTTTCTTAGTCTTTGGCCCAATTTCAAGGCCCAATAATACCAAACCCATATCCCTTTAACCTAAAAACCTTGCTATATAGCAGTATATATACAAATATACACCATACCCTCTAGTACCCTAAGACCTAAATCAGACCCTAGACTAGACAAAAAAAAAGCTGACAGCCGCAAGAACCCAAAAAGGACCCTGCCCCCAATGCCTTCTTCTGTGAAGAAGCAGGACTTCTTCTCCTTCAGATTTTGAACGCTGAACCAACCAAACAAACGACCATCTCCTCCTTGGACCTGAAGACCGATTCTTCTTCAACAAAAATCAAAAAACGCCCAAGTATGAGCATCACCTTCTTCAGCGTTTGAACAGAGCCGGTGACCCCTCCCCATCGCCGGAAATTCGAAAACAAACCTCCCTTCACCACCAAATCTTCATCTTCACCCTCAACCTAGCAGCTGCAGAAAGAAAACGAAGCAGCAGGGACACTAAGACCTAAGAGGACAGTAGCCATTTTCTATGAACCTGGAGCAAACGAGACATAAGAGAATTTGAGTTCTCTTATTCTGAACTAAAAACCTTGGACCGTGCTAATCTTTTTCGACTTCGTCCTTTCGTTTCATGGACTGTTTGACATGTGAATTTCTATACTGGAGACGTTGCGTTAAGATTGAGCACTTCTGATTCTGGACGTGAGGGGCTGAGGGGTTCAGAGCAATTTTCATTGAAGTTGTGCTATGGAAGCCACCGATTTGAGGTTCCGTCCGCATCTTGTCGCGATTTTTGCTTCTGAAAATTGTTATTTGGATTTTTCGTACATCGGCTCATAGTTGTCCCTTAATAGAGGTTCCTTCTCTCCTTTCAATTATTCTGTTTCTTGATTTCATGATATTTACTAGAATTTGGTCTATATTAATGAATGTTTAATTTAAAATGATACTCTTGTTATTATGTGGTTGCAAGTATGATAAAATAAAGGAGTTATTTCCTTTTGTGATTGATTTGTATTACTGTTAACTATTTTGGAATGGATATTTAGCTTAGCAAGTGCATTTCTGGAGAACGGATTAGTTGAAGAATAATTGAGTGCACCTTTTAAGTTAGAAATAAATAATGTGATTGTTATCTGAAAGGGCTAATGGATTAGTGTTATAAGCCTAATTAGGAATAACCCTTTTAATTGTATTGAGGTGTGCCATCCTAATTAAATCCTTTATGGCCCTCTTATTAATCTTATAAATTAGATACTAAAATAAATTTCGTAGTTTGCTTTAGGTGCGTTAATTAAATAAAGTATCATAGCTACGAGTACGGTTCCCGTGACGTAGTTGTGATACACGATTCTAAAATCCGGGTGTGCATTTCATGTGACCTGATTCTAATTTCTAACAAGGTTAAATAGAATGTGTCATGAACCACGGGTGCATTTCATGTAGCGTGACTTGAGATATGTTTTAAATAACCTTGAATTAATTCCTTAAATAAATAATAGAGTTTTAAAAGTTAAAAATGCGCATAGGTTTAAAGTTTTTTTAAAATCAAATAAATAGGCCAATAATAACAGTTGAGCGACCGTGCTACAACCACGGAATCCGGGAATGCCTAACACCTTCTCCCGAGTTAAAAGAATTCCTTACCTGGATTTTTGTATTCCCGGACTGTGAAACAGAGTCAATATTCCTCGATTCGGGATTTTAAACCGGTGACTTGGGACACCATTAATTATCCCAAGTGGCAACTCTGAATAAACATAAATAATCTTGTTTTGATTGTCACTTAAATTGGAAAAAACTCCCTTATACCCTTCCAGGGGTAGTAAAAAGGATGTGTGACACATATATTTTAGCATGTCACTTATACCAGTCCAGGAGTATGACATTTTGATTTTCATTGATCATGTACATGTATTCCTGTATATATGCTTTCTGCCTGATATGGTTTGGACAGGTGGCCTATGACCATGCCAGGCGAAATATGAAATTAAGCATGTGATCGCATGGGGTAGATTATGATATTGAGCATGTGACCATATCAGACGGATTGTGATATTGAGCCAGTGACCACGTCGGACAAATTTTGCTATTAAGCCTATGACCACGTCGAAAGGATGATGATTATTTGCACGTGACTACATCATGAAGCATTTGGATATGGATCTATCCTCCTAAAGTCACCCTCTCATATTTCTTCTTGATGGTGTACATGCGGAATGAGGAAAACTAACTAGTGCTTTGGTACAGTTATGAAAATTGTGCGGAAAGCTGGCTAGTGTTTGTTTTGATTATTGCATTTCTTATTTATTTACAATTTTCCTGGGTTGTTTACCTAATTTATTTGTATATCTTCGTTATATGTTGAGTTATTTATGAAGCAAAGTATGCTAAGAAATTGTATAGACAAATGTGGTTCTTTTGGTGCTTTATGACTTGATCATATTATTGTTCTATACTTGTCGAACTTATAGAACTGTACTGGTTATAGCGAGTATCATTTATAGCGAGTACATGGGGTCGGTTGTACTCATAATATACTCTACACTTAATTGTACAGATCCAGGTATCAGACCTAGTCGTCAGTTGCTTAGGGATATAGCTGAGTTGGTTACCTGATAGACGAGGTAGAGCTGCATCTTGATCATAGTCTTAGTCATAGATGGTGAGGACACATTCAGTCGGACAGGCACCAGTACCATCAGGTATGGCCGCTAGAGGCCGGGTTCACACTATAGCTAGAGCAGCACTTATGGAACCACGAGTCACTCCAATAGAGGAGCAGGTTTTGGATACTGTTGAGCCGGTGGGACTAGCTCAGAAATCGATAGTACATATTAGTATACCTGGTCTTTAAGAGGCCTTGGCTCAAATCTTGAGTGTGTTCATGAGCTTGGCTCAAGCGGGTATGGTACCAATTTCACCAGCTGCCTCACAAGTTGGGGAAGGAGTCTAGCCTTCCCCATGCCCGTACAACGGAGCAGCTAGCTTAGGGTTATCAGACATCAGGAGTATTACCAGTTTATCCAGTTACTGTTGCTCGGGCTGAGGTTGGTTCCCCTATGACTGATGAGGAGTAGAAGAGGTTGGAGTAATTTAAGAGGCTTGACCCTCCCGAGTTCAGTGGAGGAGAGTCAGAGAATGCTCAAGGTTTTCTTGATCGGTATCACCTAATTCTTTGCATTGTAGGTATTGTGGACACCAGTAGAGTTGCCTTTACTATTTTTTAGCTGACAGGGTCAGCCTACAGGTGGTGCAGACTTATGAGTTAGGCAGGCCATATGGAACATCACAACTTACATGACAAGAGTTCTTAGTTCTCTTCTTAGGGAAGTTTGTCCCATAGAATCGCAAGGAGGAGCTGCATAGGGAGTTTGATTAGTTATGCTAGGAAGGTATGACTTTGACTTAGTACGAGATGAGATTTGCAGATTTGGCATGTCATGCAATATAGTTGGTTCCTACAAAAAGTGAGAAAATCAGGAGGTTTTTTGATGGTCTCAACTATGATTTACATTACAGTTTGGCTCAAGCGACCGAGACAGATGCTAGATTTGACCAAGTGGTTGAGATTTCTAGATATTTAGAGTTGGTTTGTAGGCTTAAGTGAGAGGAGCGGGAGGCCAAGAGGCCTTGTGGTTTAGGTGATTTTAATAGTGCCTCATCCAGAGGCTAGTCATATTACCACAGAGGTCATCCTTTTAGTCCCGCTCAGGTTGCTCATCATATTCCTCGTGGTTCAGCAGTTAGTCACAGTTCATATAGTGCTTGCCCAGTTCAATCATCATTCAGTGCAGTCGACACACATTTCATACCGTGCTCCATTTACTCAGGGTTCCATAGGCAGTTATTCGGTTAATCAAGGTCAGCAGCCTTATAGGAGAGGTCGTTACGAGCGTAGAGACTTGAGTCATCTCAAGAGGGATTGCCCCATACGTCTAAGTAGGGTTTCACAGTAGAGCTCGTAACCTATGATTTCAGCACCAACAGCTACACTACCTGCACAACCAGCTAGTGGAGGGACTCAATCAGTTCGAGGTTGCTCTAGAGGGAGAGGCCGGTCAGGTGGTGGTCAGGCCCGTTGCTATACATTTCCTGCCAGTCCAGAAGTTGTTGCTTCCAATATTGTGATCACAGGTATTGTTTCAGTGTGCCACAGGGATGCTTTAGTGTTACTTGACCCCGGTTCTACTTATTCATATGTGTTATCATACTTTGCTAGTTATTTAGACATGCCTCGTGATTCTTTAGTTATGATTGTTCTTGTATTTTCACCGGTAGGTGATTCTATTATGGCGGACCGTGTATATTAGTCGTATGTGGTAACCATTGGGGGTTATAAGACGAGAGTTGATCTATTATTGCTCAGCATGTTAGATTTTGACGTGAATTTTGGCATGGATTGGTTGTTACCACATAATGTTGAGTCAGTTCTAGTAGTGAGGGAGTTCCCAGATGTATTTCCTGTAGACCTGTCGGGCATGCCACCCGATAGGGGTATTGATTTTAGTATTGATTTGGTGTCGGGGACTCAATCCATCTCTATTCCACTGTATCACATGACACTAGTAGAGTTGAAAGAGCAGTTATAGGAGTTTCTTGATAAGGGTTTCATCAGTCCTAGTGATTCATCTTGGGGTGCACCGGTACTATTTGTGAAGAAGAAAGATGGTCATATGAGAATGTGCATTGACTAAAGGCAGTTGAACAAGGTTACTGTCAAGAACAGGTTCCACATACTGATGATTTATTTTATCAGCTTCAGGGTGCTAGAGTATTCTCGAAAATTGATTTGAGATCGAGGTACCATCAGTTGAAGATCCAGGCTTTTGATATTTCGAAGACGGCTTTCAGGACCCGCTATGGTCACTATGCGTTTCTGGTGATGTCTTTTTGGCTGACCACTTCCCCAGGCACTTTTATGAACTTGATGAATAGTATATTTCAATCATATATTGATTCCTTCATCATAGTTTTCATTGATGACATATTGGTGTATTCTCGCAACCGGGCAGGTCATGAGCAGCACTTGAGGACTGTGCTCCAGACATTGAGGGAGAAGAAGCTATATGCTAAATTCTTAAAGTGCGAGTTTTGGTTAGACCCGATGGCATTCTTGGGCCCCATGGTGTCCAGTAAGGGGATTAAGGTGGATCCGAAGTAGATTAAGGTAGTTCAGAGTTGGCCTAGCCCGTCTTCTGCTACTGAGATCAGGAGTTTTCTTGGGTTGGCTAGGTATTATCGCCATTTTGTGGAGAGATTTTCATATATAGAAGCCCATTGACTAGATTAACGTTGAAGGGTTCCCTATTCAGGCAGTCTAATGAGTGTGAGGAGATATTTCAAAAGCTCAAGATTGTCTTGACTATAGCTCTAATTTTGGTTTTGCCTTCGGGATCGAGTTCTTATACAGTCTATTGTGATGCTTCATGGATTGGAATTGGATGTTTGTTGATGCAGGAGGGTAGATTTATTGCTAATGCTTCGTGTCAGTTAAATCTCTATGAGAAGAACTATCCATTACATGATTTGGAGTTGGCAACCATTGTTCACGCTCATAAGATTTGGAGGCATTATCTTTATGGTGTGTCTTGTGAGGTGTTCACATATCATATGAGTCTCCAGCACTTATTCAAGTAAAAGGATCTGAACTTGAGGCAACAGAGGTGGTTAGAGCTACTAAAGGGCTATGATATCACCATTCGTTATCATTCGGGGAAAGCCAATATGGTGGCCGATGCTTTAAGTAGGAATGCTGAGAGCATGATGAGTCTTATATTCCAAATAGGGAGAGACCATTAGCATTGAATGTTCATGCTTTTGCCAATCAGTTCGCGAAGTTGGATATTTCAGAGTCCAACAAAGTTCTAGCTTGTGTTGTATCACAATCGTCCTTGTTTGAACGCATCAAGGTGCGCCATTGTGATGATCCCCACTTGTTTGTCTTGAGGGACACGGTGCAACACAGTGATGCCAAAGAGGTTACCATTGGTGATGATGGGGGTATTGAGGCTACAGGGTTGGATCTGTGTTCCAAATGTGGATGGGTTTCCAGGGTTGATTCTTGAGAAGGACCATATCTCGCAGTATTCCAATAATCTGAGGTCCATTAAGATGTATCATAATTTGAGGCAGCACTATTGGTGGTGGCAGATAAAAAAGGATATTGTTGAGTATGTTGCTTAGTGTTTGAACTGTCTGCAGGTGAAGTACGAGCATCAGAGACCCAGTTGTTTGCTTTAGAGGCTTGATATTCCGGAGTGAAAGTAGGAGCGTATCACTATGAATTTTATAGGTAGGCTTCCACGGACCTCTAGGAGATTTGATGCAGTGTGGGACATTATGGACAGGCTGACAAAGACTTGCACACTTCATTCCAGTCATGACTACCTATTCCTCAGAGTAGTTGGCTCAGATTTATATTCGGGAGATTATTCGCCTTCATGGTGTGCTCGTGTCTATTATCTCGGATCAAGGCATGCAGTTTAGCTTGCATTTTTGGAGAGTAGTGCAGCGTGATTTGGGCACATAGGTCGAGCTGATATGTCATTTTATCCCTAGACGGGCAATCCGAGCCCACTTTTTAGATTTTGGAGGGCATGTTACATGCATGTGTCATTGATTTTGGGGGATAATGGGATCAGTTAGCAGAGTTCTCCCACAACAACAACTATCGGCCGAGTATCCAGATGGCTCCTTTTGAGGCCTTATATGAGAGGCAGTATCATTGTCCAATTGATTGGTTTGAGCTTGGGAGGCTAGGTTGTTGGGCACTGATTTGGTCAGTAATGCTTTGGAGATAGTGAAGTTGATTCAGGAGCAGCTTCGTGTAGCGCAGTCTAGTAATAACAGTTATGGTGACAAGAAGGCTTGCGATGTTACATATGTGGTGGGTGAGAAGGTTCGACTTAGAGTTTCGCCAATGAAGGGTGTGATTAGGTTCAGAAGAAGGGAAATTTGAGCCTTAGGTATATTAATCCTTTTGAGGTTCTCGAGAGAGTGGGAGAGGTGGCATATAAACTTGCCTTTCCACCTAGTTTATCGGGAGTTCACCTAGTGTTTCATATTTCTAAGCTCTGGAAGTATTATGGGGATTCGTCACATATTTTGGACTTCAACACAGTGTAGTTGGATGAGGATTTGACATGATATAGAGCTGGTGGCCATCTTGGATTGGCAGGTCTAAAAGTTGCATTCGAAGAATATAGCATCAGTGAAGGTTCATTGGAGAGGTAAGTCGGTCGAGGAGGCTACTTGGGAGCTAGAGCAGGAGATGCAGAGCAGATATTCTCACCTTTCTGAGACTCCAGGTATGATTCTAGAGTTGTTCGAGGACAAACGTTTACCCGACCGATCGCATTGAGTATCATAGCCCCATTTACCCTATTTGGTGCTTTACATATGTGTATTTATGGTTACATGATTTGCCGTAGTGGTTGGTTTGGTTCGATAGGTTTCAGAGTGAATTTAGACACTTAGTCCTTTGGTTGGATGCTTAAGTTGTAAGATTTGACCAAAGTTTGAAGTTTTTGTAGACGACTTTGGAATAGTGTTTTGATGGTTCCAATAGCTTCGTATGATAATTTTGGACTTAGGCGTATGTCTGGATTTGGATTTGGAGGTCCCTAGGTCATTTTGACTTGAATTGGCGAAAGTTGGAAAGTTTGAAAAGTTGAAGGTTTGGAAGGTTGAAGGCTTGGAAGGATTTGGATTTGGAGGTCCCTAGGTCATTTTGTCTTGCATGACCTTCCAACTGTTGCGTCATTTGGGACTTGCATGAAAACTTTAGGGGTCATTCCGAGCTCATTTGATATGATTCGGCACGAGTTTTGGAACTTGAAATTTCATTAGTCTCCTTAGGCTTGAATTGAGGTGTGATTCGTGATTTTGATGTTGTTTGGTGTGATTTTAGGCCTCGAGTAGGTTCGTGTCATATTTTGGTATTTGTTGGTATGATCGGACGTGGTCCTAGGGGCCCTTGGGGGTGCTTCAGATTGAGTTCAAACCATTTTTAGACTTAGTTGTATTGCTAATGATTTAGGGCTTCAGGTGTTTTTGCATCTGTGGGGGCTTGCCATAGAATACGGAGCTGCATGTGCGGCCATTTAAGTGGAGATGCATAGGAGGAAGCTGGCATAGGAAGTCCACAGATGCAAACCATAGAGCGCAGGTGCGCAAGCATAGATGTGCAACAGCTGCCGCAAAAGCAACTTGGGGTTCGCAGAAGCGGCTAGTCAGGAAGTAAGTGACTTCTGCATCTGCTATGGGTTTCCCGCAAATACAGTATTGCAGGTGCGACACTGACTGTTGATGCAATTTTGCTGGACATAATACTTATATTGAGGGTTTGGTAATTTTTATCATTTTTTGGAATTGTGGAGCTTTGTTAAGGGCAATTTATGGAGGGCTTTTTATCACAATTGAAGGGGTAAGTGATCCTTACTTGATTTTAGTTTTAGTTATTGTTTACCCATAGAATATCACACCTAATTTGCATGAATTGAAGGTGAGATTTGGGGTTTTTGGACTGTGATTTTGGAGAGTGAGATTTGATGATTTGAGGGTCGATTTGAGGTTGGAATTGGATGAAACACATATATTTGGACTCATATCGGAATGAGTGTTCGGAATTTGTAAGTTTGGTTGGGTTTCGAGGTGCGGGCCCGGGGTTGAATTTTTTATTTTGGTTAAAGATCTTAGCTTTATTAGAGCATTGATTTGGCTTTCTTGAGGTAAGTATCTTACCTAAACTTGGTTAAGGAACTAGTTGCCTTAGCTATTTATGATAGCTACGTGCTATGGGTGGCACACATGTGCGGGGCTGAGCCCATGCGTGCACTGGTGTAATTATTCATGAGCGGGGTAATGTGTAGGATTTTTCATGCCTTGGGTTGTTCGTTAAACTTTATGATGTGATGTTTCTCTATTTGTACCATATTCGAGGTTACACAGAGGTTAATCTCCTGATTAAACCTAATAACTTCTATTTTGTTATGGATTTACATGATTTGAGCTATGATAACTGATAACTAGGAATTTTGACGTGTTTTATGCTCCTTTCTGCTTACACTTTGATTATAAATTCTTACAATACTAGGAATTTTGACGTGTTTTATGCTCCTTTCTGCTTACACTTTGATTATAAATTCTTACAATCAAAGATCGGCTTTGATTGCAGGTTTGATCGACAAAGTGACGAAATGGAAAAGATCGACTCAAAAGGGGTGAAACCTGCTCAAGTACCAAAAACAAGGCAAACTCAGGACAAAAAGGCCTAGTGCGGTCGCACTACACTTTGTGCGGTCCGCACTAGGGGATTCAGAGAGCTGGCAAATCGAGCTTCAAAGTAGTGCAGCCGCATTCAATCTTGCGTGGTCCGCACAAAAGGCTCTGCGGCCGCACTACCATTTTGTGCGGTCCGCAGAGGAGAAGATCAGAGAGATATCCAGTGCCATCTTCAAACCCATGCGGTCTGCAGTCATGTTTGTGCGGACCGCGCTAGTTACCTCTGCGGCCGCGGTCCATTCTGTGCGGTCCGCAAAGCCTGAGTTCAGAGAGCCAAGACTTCAAGTCCAAGAGCCTAGTGCGACCGCGGTCCATTTTGTGAGGTCCGCACTGACCCCGCAGGGGCATTTTTGTCAATTTTTTTAGCTTAGTATAAATAGAACATTTTTCCATTTTTAGGGCATCAGATACAATTAGACATTAGTTGCGCTCGTGAGAAGACCATCTGTAGCCATTTTGGCCATTTTACTTAGTTTTTATCATTGAAACTTTGTATTTACTTTAGCAATTAATTATTATGCCTTGTTCTTTTTCTATTTCTCTATTTTCTTCTTCAAGCATGAGTAGCTAAACCCATTAGCTAGGGTTGTGGCTCAACCCTAGTGTGGGTAATTGATGGGTGTTGCCATCTTGGGTTAGATTGACTATGAGTGCTTGCTATTTGGGTCAATTTTATGGTTTAATCTATGAATTGGTGGTTGCAAACACTAGTTTGTGCTAAGTTGACTTGGCTCTTCTTGAGAAAGAGAGCTTAAGTCTCTAAAATTGACCCTACAAGGAATTGGGATGGACTCAAGAGAATTGATTGTCCAAATTAAAGAGTTAAACCTCGAGAGAGTAATTACCCAACTTGAACCCTAGTTGCTTGAGCTAATTTGCCTACCCATTTGGTCTCGAGAGAGTCAATTGGGAAAAATCACTCTCTCTACCGAGAGGTGTGAGAGTGGGAATTGTGCAGCGGTTATAGCATATTTCCCCAATCATGTTAATCGAACCTTAGAAGCATTTACCCGTCAATTAGCCACCTAAGTGAAAGTCACTACCTTAGTGCCTTTCTTCCCATTAGATACAACACTAGCAATTTTCTCATTAGCATAATTTTTTTCTAATTAGTAGTTGATAATATTAGTTTGTTAAACAAAAATCAAAAGATGTTTGGAAGTGACATTTGGAACAATTACACGACTCTAGTCTAGATAGATACTCGACTCCATTCCTAGCTCCCTGTGAAAATCGATCCCGACCGTCATATCAGGTAAAAGCTATTACGACCCTCTCTTCCTACTTTTTAGTAGTGCGGAGTAGGCTGCGATCACTTTTTGGCGCCGTTGCCGGGGAGCTAACGGTTTTGGCTATCTATTTAGTTAGTTTTGTGTATTGTTCTTTTTTCCTTCTTTGTTACTTACCTGTTTGTGTCATTACTCAGGTACCAACATGGCTTTAAACAACGCTAATGACCCTCTTGGATACGTGATAGCAGGGGAAGAGGTAGATGATCTTGAGCAAGATGAGGTGCCTCTTGCACCTCAAGGTCAACGGAGAGGCCGGAATGCCAATGCTAATCCAAATAACAATATTCCAGACCCTCCCCTGGTTCTCCAAGAGTGGCTCCCAGAGTATTACTGAACCAGGCTATGCAAGTGCTATTGTCCCACCCCGAATCCGGGCGGGCAACTTTCAGATAAACAATGTGATGTTGACCTTACTTGAGCAGCGTGGGTACTTCACGGGCGCTGCAAATCAAAATGCCTACAAACATCTCAAAGGGTTCGTAGATACATGCTGGGGGAGCAAACAGACGAATGTGTCCGAGGATGTGTTGAGATTGAGACTTTTCCTATTCTCACTTTGGGGAAAGGCATTGGATTGGCTCGAGAGACTCCCCAACCATTCCATCACAACTTGGGATGAGTTGGCGGATAAGTTTATTGCCAAATTCTCTCTCCTAGTCATATGGCGGCACTTCGAGATGAAATATTAGACTTCACGCAAGAGCCAACGGAACCTCTGCATGAGATTTGGGAGTGGTATAGAACGATGGTGAAGGAATGCCCAAATAATGATATGACCGAGGCCATGATCCAACAAACCTTCTACCGGGGCATAAATACTACAAATCAATGCATTGTTAACCAATTGGTCGGGGACAATTTTATGAAGCTTTCTTATGAGGAGGCATGTGATGTACTTGATGAAATGGCGGACACTTCTTCAGCATGGCAGAGTAGAGCAAATGTACCTCAAGGTGACCCTATGATTATCCATTTACACAAGGAATTACATGATCATGG
This sequence comes from Nicotiana sylvestris, assembly GCF_000393655.2. Lineage (NCBI taxonomy): Eukaryota > Viridiplantae > Streptophyta > Magnoliopsida > Solanales > Solanaceae > Nicotiana > Nicotiana sylvestris. The sequence goes on along the minus strand of NC_091062.1, from coordinate 82,539,949 downwards.
GCAAGTAATAGCTGAGCTTACTACTACGATGAATCAATCAGCTAAGGCACAGTTGCAACAAGTTTAGAATCCTCGCCAACTGAATGCCATGGAGGGTGTTAGTATGCTTGTCAACAAGAGAAGGCAAAGGAGGCAACAAAATCAAGGAAATTCTGAGCAATTTGTTGATGAATATGATGAGTGTCAAAATGATGGTTATGATGACCAAAGTGAAGAGGTACAATATGTCAACAACTATCAAGGCAATAGAGGCAACTCTTCAAACCAACAATGGTAACCCCAAGGAAATTGGGGCAATCAACAACAAAGTGGTGGCAATTGGAACAACAACAACCAAAACAACAATTGGGGTAATCAGAACAACGACCAAGACAATTGGAATGGAAATAACAATAACTGGGGCAACAACAACAATCAAGGCGGGTGGATCAACAATGGAAACCAAGGCAACCGGGGGCAAGGCTTTCAAAGGCCCTCAATGTACCAATAACCGAACAATCCACCCCCTTTCCCTTCTCAAGGTCCTAGTTCTTCTGGTAATGATATTGGAAGAATTGAAATGATGTTCGAGCAGATGATGAAGAGGAATGCGGATTCTGATGCACAGTTAGCTTCTCACAATACCTCTATCCGAAACTTGGAGGTGCAATTAGGCCAAATATCTCAGTCATTGAATACTCGCCCGAAGGGTGCCCTACCAAGTGATATGGTAGTGAACCCAAAGGATGGGAACAATCATGTTATGGCGGTCACAACAAGAAGTGGAAGAGGCGGTAATGTGAATGCCTCTAAGCAAAAGCAAGTTGTGGATGATGATATTGAGTTGCAAGATGACGAAGTCCCTTTGGTAGTTAAAGATGTGCTTGATGAAAATGTGAACAATGAAGTGAGGATTGATATTGAAGAAGTCGAGGTGGAAACCCAAAATGATGTGAACCAGTCTAGGGAACACATAATTGACGTGCCGGAGCTGGTTGTGCCAAAATCCAAGGCTCCTTTGCCAAGTCTACCTCCACCTTATCCTCAAAGGCTCGCGAAGCAGAAGAATGATAATTAGTTTAAAAAGTTCATTGACATGATGAAGAGCTTATCTATTAATGTTTCTTTGGTGGAGGCACTTGAACAAATGCTGGGTTATGCAAAATTCATGAAAGACTTGGTTACAAAGAAACGTTCTATGGATTGTGAAACTATAAAGATGACTCACCAAGTTAGTGCTATAGTGTATTCAATGGCCCCGAAGCTTGAAGATCCCGGTGCTTTCACCATTCCTTGCACCATTGGGAGGGCGGATTTTGCCGAGGCTCTTTGTGACTTGGGAGCTAGTATCAATTTGATGCCCAACTCGGTTTTCAAAACTTTGGGTATCGGGCAACCCAGGACAACTTCAATGAGACTTCAAATGGCGGATCGATCGATGAAGCGACCTTTGGGCATTATTGATGATGTGCTTGTCCGGGTGGACAAATTCATATTGTCGGCCGACTTTGTGATTTTGGATTGTGAGGTGGACTATGAGGTTCCTATTATCTTGGGCAGCCCTTTCCTTGCAACGGGGAAGACATTGGTTGATGTTGAAGCGGGTGAGCTCACTTTCCGAGTGGGAGATGAAAAAGCAGTTTTCCATGTTTGCAAATCTATAAAGCAACCCAATAGCACCGAGGTGTGCTCATTTATAGACCTTGTCACAACTGTGATTGTGGATGATACCAGTGCTATGATCAACGTGGAAGATCCTCTTGAAGCAGTGCTCTTAAACATGGATGTTAATGATAATGCTAGTAGAGTGGAGTGCGTGAATTCCCTACATGGGATGGGCTCTTATTCTTATGAACCGAGGAAATTATCTTTGGATCTTGAAAATCAGAAAACTTCACCAACAAAGCCATCAATTGAGGAGCCACCGGTGTTGGAGTTGAAACCACTTCCTCCACACCTCAGGTATGAATTCTTGGGCTCAAATTCTACTTTACCAGTTATTCTTTCTTCTGGCCTTACTAATATGCAGGTTGAAGCCACTTTGGCGGTTCTTCAAAAGCGGAAAAGGGCAATTGGATGGACTCTAGCCGACATTCGGGGAATAAGCCCCGCATTTTGCATGCACAAAATTATCTTGGAAGAGGATGCAAAGCCTTCCTTGGAGCATCAAAGAAGATTGAATGAGGCTATGCAAGAAGTTGTAAAGAAAGAGGTGATCAAATGGTTGGATGCCAGGGTTGTGTACCCCATTTCTGATAGCTCGCGGACTTCTCCGGTGCAATGTGTGCCGAATAAGGGTTGTATGACTGTGGTGACCAATGAAAACAATGAACTTATTCCTACTCGGACGGTCACCGGGTGGAGAGTTTTCATGGACTGCCGGAAGCTAAACAAGGTGACCCGAAAGGACCATTTTCCATTGCCATTCCTTGACAAATGCTTGATCGTCTAGCGGGGCGTGCTTTTTATTACTTTTTGGATGGGTACTCGGGGTATAATCAAATCTTAATTGCCCCGGAGGACCTAGAGAAGACCACATTTACTTGTCCATATGGAACCTTCGCTTTCTCTTGGATGCCGTTCGGATTGTGTAATGCTCCGGCAACAATCCAAAGATGCATGATGGCTATTTTCACCGACATGGTGGAAGATATATTGGAGGTCTTCATGGATGATTTCAGTGTGGTTGGTGATTCCTTTGAAGAGTGTTTGGGTAATTTGGATAGAATGTTGGCCCGGTGTGAAGACACAAACCTCGTACTCAATTGGGAAAAATGCCATTTAATGGTTGAAGAGGGTATAGTGTTGGGTCACAAAATCTCAAAGCATGGAATTGAAGTTGACAAAGCCAAGATAGAGGTGATTTCAAGGCTTACTCCCCCTATTTTTGTCAAAGGGGCGAGGAGTTTTCTTGGGCACGCGGGTTTTTACCGGAGGTTTATAAGAGATTTCTCAAAAGTGGTACACCCCTTGTGCAAGTTGCTAGAAAAGGATGCAAAGTTTGTGTTCAATGAGGGATGTATGCAAGCATTCGAGCTTCTCAAGCTTAAGTTGACCACTACCCCTATAATTACCGCACCAAATTAGAGCTTGCCTTTCGAGCTCATGTGTGACGCAAGTGACATTGCGGTTGGAGCTGTTTTGGGTTAAAGGATCAACAAGATGTTTCATCCGGTGTACTACGCAAGCAAGACCATGAATGGGGCTCAAAGGAACTATACAGTCACCGATAAAAAGTTGTTGGCTATAGTGTTTTCAATGGAAAAGTTTCGACCATATCTTATGGGGGCCAAAGTTATAGTGCCCACCGATCATGCTCCCTTAGGTACTTTATGACAAAGAAAGACTCCCAAGGCAAGATTGATGAGATGGGTGTTACTACTCCAAGAGTTTGATCTAGAAATTGTGGACGAGAAAGGTAGTAACAATCAGGTGGCGGACCACTTGTCCCGTTTGGAGGAGGAGGGGAGGCCTTGTGATGGCCTTGAGATAAATGATTTATTTCCCGACGAACAACTCCTTGCGGTGTCAATGAATGATATGCCATGGTTTGCCGATGTTGCCAATTACCTTGTGACCAGAATAATCCCCTCTCTTCTAACCAAAGGAAGAAGCTCAAGCGGGATAGCTTGGATTTTTATTGGGATGAGCCATACTTGTTCAAGATTTGCACGGATGGTGTGATTCGTAGATGTGTCTTGGAGGAAAAACAATTAAGTATATTAGAGGCTTGCCATTCTTCACCCTATGGTGGCCATCATGGTGGGTGAGGACCGCCTTGAAAGTCCTTAGTTGTGGATTCTATTGGCCCACCTTGTTCAAAGATGCGGGTGATTTTGTGAAGAGGTGTGACGATTTCCAAAGAGTGGGCGGAATTTCAAAAAGGGATGAGATGCCTCTCAACACCATTCTTGAAGTGGATATCTTTGATGTTTGGGGCATCGATTTCATGGGTCCATTTGTTAGCTCTTGTGGGAATACTTACATTCTCATGGCGGTTGACTATGTCTCAAAATGGGTTGAAGCTGTGGCTTCGCCTAATAATGAAGCCCATAGTGTTTTTGCATTTCTTAAAAAGAGCATCTTCACATGGTTTGGCACTCCTCGTGCGATAATTAGTGATGGGGGGTCTCACTTTTGCAATAAATCTTTCGACACATTGCTTTCCAAGTATGGTGTCAATCATATGGTGTAGACCCCTTATCATCCTCAAGCTAGTGGTCAAGTGGAAGTCTCCAACAGAGAAATCAAAAGTATCTTGTCAAAGACGGTCAATGCAAATAGGACCGATTGGTCGAAGAAGTTGGATGACGCTTTATGGGCTTATTGGACAGCTTACAAAACTCTAATTGGGATGTCTCTGTATTGGTTGATGTTTAGGAAAGCATGCCATCTTCCGGTTGAGTTAGAGCACAAGGCCATGTGGGCTCTAAGAAAGTTGAATCTTGAATGGGATGTTGCAGCGAATCTTCGTGTTGAACAACCCAATGAACTCGATGAATTTAGATTCCATGCCTACTCGAGCTCGTCCTTGTATAAGGACAAGATGAAGTACCTTCATAACAAATATGCTCGTGGAAAGGAGTTCAATGTAGGTGATTTGGTTCTCTTGTTCAACTCCCGGTTATGTCTGTTTCTGGAAAAGCTCAAATCCAAATGGAGTGGACTGTTTGAAGTTGTGTTTGTGACCCCTTTTGGTGCTTTTGATTTGATAAACAAAAATGGTGAAGTCTTTAGAGTTAATGGGCACCGTTTGAAGCATTATCTTGGAAAGTTTGATGACAGCCATGTGGTGGCGCTTCTTCATCTCAAGTGATGTGGTAACACGCGTCGTGCGGCGACGTTAAATCAGACGCTTCTTGGGAGGCAACCCATGTCTTTTACTTCTTGTTTTCTTTGATTTTCTTTGTAGTGTAGGATTGATTTTTGTGCTAATTGGTTGTGAGATGTGTAGGGATTGTATTGATGAAGTGCAAAACATGATGGAAAAATTGAACAAGTCTCTGAAGTTTCCAGTGCGGCCGCTCTACATTTTGTGCGGTCCACACTGGTGTGACCAATGTGAGGACTCTCTGAAGTTTGCCACCGTGGCCGCATTGCATTTTGTGCTGACCGCGGTGGACCTTTGCGGCCGCGGTCTGTTTTGTGCGGACCGCAGAGGTTGCCTTCTCAGACATCTTTTAAACAAAACCCAGCGCAGACCGCGGTCCATTTTGTGTGGCCGCACTGGTAGGTGAGTATGGGTCCCAGTGGTTGTTCTATAAATAGACCTCAAGGACCCCTATTTATACTTTTCGCAAATTTTACACTCAGAAGAGACTAATCACTGTTCATCCTTCTTCATTGCCCGTAATTACTCGTTTGCTTTGTATTGGTTCTTTCTTGCTCAATATCTGGTAAAATTTTACCCAACTCTTCTTAGTTTAAGTGTTTAATTTCATTTTTAGTTTCATTTCTATTAGCTGGTAGTTTTTCTCCTCCCGTATTTCTTCAGTTTTAGGTTAGTTAGTTTAAATGTTAATTTCTGGGTGCTTGATGAGTATAATGAATTGGGTGATTGAGTAGGGACGTTAATTAGGTGAAATTTGAACGAATAAATCAAAACTTAGGAACCCTAACTCAGTTCCATATCTGGGTGTCACACCTACTTTTTACCTACACGCCCGATAAAAGGGCGTAAAGGAGTTTTTCCAATTAAAGGACAATTGAAACGGGATTAATTTATACTAATAAATTCAGAGTCGCCACTTGGGATAATTTATGGTGTCCCAAGTCACCGATTTCAAATCCCGAATCGAGGAAAGATTGACTCTGTGTTACAGTCTGCGAACCAGAAATCCGAGTAAGGAATTCTGTTAACTCGGGAGAAGGTATTACGCATTCCCGAGTTCCGTGGTTCTAGCATGGTCGCTTAGCTGTTATATTCAGCTTAATTATCTGATTTTAAACAATTATGAACCTATGTGCAAATTTTAACTTTTAACCTCTTTTATTCCATTTTTGAAGTAGATTGAACGCCGTTTAAAACATGTCTTTGGACCGTGTCACATGAAATGCACCCGCAATCCGGAACACATTTTATTCAACGTTTTGGGATTTGATTTTGGGTCACATGAAATGCACACCCGAGTTTAAGGAAAGTAATTATTAAAATAATGCGCCTAAAACAACTACGCATTTTTAACGTTGCGAGGACCATGAAAAATTTGCTACTTGGCACGCCTCGAACCCTAAGAATTTTAAAAGAAATAGTTAAATGAGTGCCACACATTTGAGATTTTATTTGGCGCGGCGCACCTCAATTCCCTCTTAAAAGGTAATAGCATTTAACTAAGTGAACTAATTTGAAGTTATACCACGACCACATCACGGAATTACTGTGACTGATTAATTGGACAACACAAAACGAGCAAACCCAATTGCAAGATCAACAACTGAAGTCCAATTCCAGCATTTAATAGAACCAATTCGGAGCCCACTATGCATTTACCTGCCCAATGACCATTTGGCCCAAACGACACGATCCTATGACTTGATTCAACATTCCCAAAACGAACTTGATGCTTAACCCACCCAACTCAAATGACTTCAAGTTAATTTTAAAAAAAACTTTGGCTTTGGCTGATATGAAATCATACTGTCAATGTAAATATGAATCATCAAACTGAGCAACAAACAAAAAATACTCTTGTTTTAATTTTAGAGTCCCACTACAACGATCCGTAACCATCTAATTTAGGCTTATACCAAGACCTTTACATATTTAACCAAGCATACCTTTTTTTTAACCAAAGACACACACTCAATTACACTAGAGATCAACAGATTTGCAATGATTAAAATGATAGCCTTAAAACATCAGCTTTAGGAGCAAAACGTTCAGTCCGTTTAACCATACACAATCTAGATCTTCAGTACCTACAAGTCTAAGTTAAGAGCTGGAAAAGAAGCAGAACTAGGACCAAGTTTACAGAGTAACCACATGAAAGAATACGGATCATACCAAACATGGATCAACTTTAAAACTAAATACATCTAACAAAAACATGCAGAAGGTGTTTTCCTTGCAAATCCATCCAACATAAAATGTAAGTGAACTCATAGCAACTCTCAATAGCATACATGAAAATGATAGCATACAGATGCACTAAACTAATACAGAATTCTTTAGAGAAACACAACTAGTATTTGCTGTCAAGAAACTAGTGCACATCTTGAGCTTCCAATTGATTCTATGACTTCAAACTCAAAGGTCATACATTTATGGGTCTAAGAAGTACCTGGAAAGTAGAAAGAAATAGAATAATGCAAGGTCAGCAACAACAAACGATGATCAGCAACAAAGCAACAGTGTTAACTGAATGAAATCAGTTTCAGCCCCAAACCAAATCCACACAGACCCAGATTCAATTTCAAATCTCACACTCAAATCAAAATGGCATTCCAAACACAAATCGAGCTCAAAATCAGCTTTCGAAGATTCGATTAACCATCCTCAACACCATTTACATCGAAGATTGCTCTAGGGATCCAAAACTTTTAGCCATTTCAGAAAAGAAAAACCAATGGAATAGTGTTTTTTTTTAAAAACTCAGTCGTCCTATTTTCTCTGATTTTTATCTCTTGGGTCTCTTGGGTTTGCCTTGAAAGGCAAGAAAAGTTGCCTTTATAGGCAAGGCACCAGGGCAGCAAAGAATGGGTTCAGTTTTGCACTTGAACCCTTTTTGAATTTTCAATCTTACTCTCATGTCCTCAGTTTTAAAATCAGCATTTCATATAAGTCCGAATCCCAGCTTCTCGGAAGTTTCCTAGGCAGTTATTTGAGAGATTCCCTCAACCAATTACCTAAACTACCCCCCCCCCCAAATTCCCCTTAATCACACTCAGCAACTCACAGGTCAAGCTGACCCAAAAGCCTAATTTGATACAGGTTAAAAACCTAGGTTCAATTCCTTCTTGGGCTTCTAATTCCTCAGAGTCCAATTAAAACCAAATGACGATTCCAATTTTGAAAAACTAACCCAAGCTTTCTCTAAACAAAGAAGCCTGGGACCATTTGTTTAAAAGCAGCCGAAACTAAAAGCAAAATGAATGAACTAACCAATCGAATTTCATAACAGCAATTTAACTAAATCATGGGCCTAATTTCATTAACTAGGTGATTAAACTGATGATGAAAGACTTAGACGAACAAAACAAGGTGGACTAAAGACATCAGATAATCAAGCTTTCACAACGAAAAGAAAAGAAGAAGGAAAGAGAACAGGAGATGGGACCAACTTGAACTTGGAAAACCCAAACAAACTTCGCCCAAACCAGAAGAGAAAGGATGAGGAGGAAGATGAAACAGTGAAAGAAAATACAAGAGGGGAGGAGGAACTTACCAAATCACGGCTTGAAACCTATTGGAGACACAGGGCCTAACAAAATTAACGCTGACTGTTTGAGTCCAGACTTTGAAACTCGAAGAACAGCCCTTCTGACCATGCATGCACCAAGTCCGATAGAAAAAGGGCTTTTGAACTTTCAAGGCTCGAACCCAGATCTAAGATTCGAGAAGCTCCGGCAAAATTCGAGGGAAACGGAGTGAGGATTCTGCATGAGGGGGTCGTAGTGGCTATGTGGTGTTAATCTGGGGCCGTTTGGGAAAAATCAAGTTTTGGTCTGATTTTTGATCAAAGATTCGAGAAATAGGGCTGGGATTTGAGAGAAACGATTTAGGGTTTTGGAATGGGGAGGTGCAGAGGGGTTAGGGATGTAAATTTGGTAGGGTTTGGACGCTGGCCGCCGCCGTGGGCGATTTTCGGCGGGCAACAGACGGTGGTTTAGGGCGGAGCTAACGGAAGGTTTCGGAGATGGTGAGAGACAAAGTGGGGGGTCTGAGAGGTTCGGACACTTAAATATCAAATGATCCCAGCTTCAGGACTGTCCGATCAAGAAACCTCGACGGTCTTGATATGTTGCCAAGGAAACGGTGTCATTTGGTTGGGGGGAAACCGGACCGGGTTGGACACGGGTTTGGGCTGGGTAAATGGTATTTTAGACGGGTATGGACTTGGGCTTTGGAAATTTTCAGTGACTTGGCCCAAAATGTGAAATCCCTTTCATGTTTATTCAAACCCAACTTAATTCAAAACCTTTTTTCCTTCTTTCCTTTTCTTTCTCTTTTTTTTGAAATTTAATTAAAATCAGAATTAGTTTCTAGAACTAAACAAAATTAATTAAACCCAAAATTATAATTAACACAATTAATTTAAAAACAAATTAACAAAAGAAAGCTACTTAACATCAAAGCTAAAATTAAAAGTGCAAATTAAACTAATTTTTTGTGATTTTTCCATTTTATGCGACAATTAATTTTCTAATTAATCCTAAAATGTAGAACCAACCCTAAATGCAAATGCTAAATATTTTTATATTTTTCACTAATTAAAATGCGCAAACAAAAAATCCAAACAATTAATAGAAAATGCCACGAAAATCCTCAAAATTGCAAATATTGAAAGAAATTATTTTGTTTTGAATTTATGGGAGTAATTCATGTAGGGCAAAAATCATGTGCTCCCACTAGGCACCCTTCGTGGACCAGGTCAAGTTTGTGCGGTCCGCGGTGCACTAGTGCGGTCCGCATTACCACTTTGTGCAGACCGCGGTGATGAACTTATGTAAGGTGACCTTAAGCCCAGTGCAGCCGCACTGCATTTTGTGCGGTCCGTGCAGGCCCACCGCGGCCGCGGTACTACTTTGTGCGGTCCGCGGTGGTCAGATTTAGAGGGGGGTATTCTGATTCCCACCCCTGTGCGGACCGTGATTGTTTCTGTGCGGTCCTCGATGACCTCCGTGCGGCCGCATTCCTTTTTGTGCGGTCCGCACTGGTCTGTTTCTGCAATTGTGTCTGCAACTATCTATTTCTGTTTTGCAATTCTTATTGCACTAATGTCTCACTGTCTCTGCTGATACTAACAAAGTTAGATGCTTGTGCTTGCAGACAATGGTTACTCAAAGAGGAAGAGGCTCAAAACAACCCGAAAGAGGTGAATTCTCCCAGAGAGGCAAGGTCCAGAAGATGATCCGACACACTCCCCAAGTGAGAGAAAGTATTAAAAAGTTGCGGAAAGCAATTAAAGCTACTGATAGAGCTTGTGACCAGTCGGGGAGTGAATACATACCTTCCCAGGATATTTCCTCTGATTCTATGCCCGAATATGTCCATGACTGGCCTGGGAGAATGAGATTGACCGATGATACTCCTTCACCCACACCCACTGCCCAAGCAGCAGATCATGTCTCCGGTGAGTCGTCTGAGGGCTCAGCAGCCGGTAGTGGCGAGTACTCCACCACCCTCACAGCTTCATTATCTGGGGAGAGTGCAAGCGGAGGTAATGAGAGAGATAAGAAGGTACCTGAGGGGGTGAGCCTCAGATTGGGGGGGTTGCCCGTACTAGGAAACCTGAAGACTGGGAACATAGGTTTGTAAGCCAAGTAGCATACCACAAATTCAGGGAATGGTAGCTGGTGCGAAAACTGATTTTGGAGATGAGTTTCGTAGATAGAGATCTTTTGCCCCTAAACCCCGATGTGCATAGACAGTTTAGAACAAGAGTGGGGTGGGAGCACTTTATAGATGACTGCGGGGAGGCAAATGAACACTTGGTCAAGGAGTTTTACTGTAATGTAGCCCACATCGTCAAGGGTTCCAAAGTGACCAAGGTTCGAAAAAAACAGGTGTTGTTCGACGGGAAGTCGCTAAATGAGTGTTTAGGGTTCAATGAAAAGGATGAGACCCTCAATATGGCAAAGCTGGAGATGGGCGAGGAGGTCTGTCCATGGTTAGCTCAGTACCTGACAATCCCAGGTACCGTTCCGGAGTGGTTAACTGTTAGGGTAAAGATACTACGGAGGACTCTTAACTTTGAGGCGAGGGGTTGGGAGACGTTTGTATGCAGCCGATTAGATCCCACTACCCATGATCAGACTCTACCTCTCCACCGGGCTGTCCTAGTTGCTTCCATCATGGTAGGGTACCCCATCAATGTGGGGAATGTGATGTCCCGCATCATCTCTCTTGTGGGTACTGTGCGCCCTTTATTTTTGGATGACTGTATATACATACTGATTTAGTTTATGCTTTCTTGATTTTCATTTGGTCTGTATATAATCTTACACTTAGTTATTTTTATCGCATCTTTTATCTTTCAATTGGTCTGTATATAAATTTACATCATTGTATATATTCATTCCCCGTTGTATATTCAAATCCCCTATTGTATATATTCTTTTTATTTTCGCAAAATTTTTCATTTTTAGCTTCTTATTTATGTTCGTAGTTTTTTGTGTGTTTCGTTAATGGCGCTTTTAATAAACCTATGGTTTTCTTAATGCTGCGGTTCTTTCCAAAGGTGGAGTATTGTGTGAATCGGGTGACCCTTCCCGAGGATGGATGGCGTGACAACCTTCGTAAGGGTTTGAGTCCATTTTATAATGTGACAGCCTAGCACATTTGCCTTTGATCCCATGGTCAAAGACAAAATGTTGTGTTTAGGATGGTGAAAGTCGTGACCTTGAGACTCTTGTGTTGACCAACAATCATCAAGTGGTCTTTCGGGACCATTGTGTGCTCAAATCGCGTCTAAGGTTGTTGTGAGCCCCCGACTCTATGTATTTAGCAATCCTTTAGCTTGTGTGGTGAGAAATCGAATTGCGAGCCCAAGTCCCAAGCCATTGGTCTAGAACTTGCCCTGAATATTTGTTGAGGCGAAATCTTAGGTGAAATTTGACTTGAGAAGTGATTATAGGCTCTCCTTGATCCAAATGATAGTCGAACAATTCTATAGCCTACCAATGATGTGATACCCTTTTGATCCTTAAATCTTTTTCTTTCAGAAACCATGATACAAGCCTATATCCGTTTTAAAAGATACCCTCTCTTGGCACCCGAACTTTCCTTGAGCACATGGCAAAATATAAGTTTGGGGGGAGATACGAGGAAGGGAACAAAGTGGCAAAAGGTACAAAAGTGAAGAAAAGGAAAGGCAATGAAAAAGAAAGAAAAGAAAAAGATAAAAAGAAAGCCCAATGTGAAAAAGAATAAAAAGGGATTCAAGAAAAGCAAAAGCGAAAAAGGTGTGGAAAGTTGAAAAAAGGAGAAACGTTTTGAATTGCATGAGAAAGAGTGACAGTGTGTCTCTCTAACCCCTTAGGAAGAAGTAAGATGACTCAAAGAGTCAAGAGAATTGTGCCAAATGAATCAAAAGAAGTGCTTAAGGGAAGATGAAATCCACTTAGACCTAAACATGTCCTACCTTGAACCAAAAGCTTTCACAATGACTCCACAAAAGCCCTATATGATCTTGAGTTGAATGAAGCTTGCATTAGCGGATACTTACATGAGGGTCAAGCATATGGTACTTAGAGCCGGACTTGTGACCTTTCCTTGAGAGAGATGAGTGAATTCCCGTTGACCTCGGTTTGTGTGCTAATACTCTAAAAGGTGAGGTTTGCTTAGGGAGAGTTGAGGATATGTGAGTTTGGGTTCCACAATGACCGAAGTAATTGAGAGAGTTCTTTGATGTAATGAGTCAACTCTTGATGTTCTTGTGTCACACTTGATCCATGGTTTATTAAAGGTTAAATGTTGTTAATGATTCATTCGCATTGAGGACAATTGTTAGTCCCAATTGATGTTTGTTGAGGTTACTTTAGGATAGCTGAAAATACTAGGAGTTTCCCTTAAGGGGTTGGTCTTATTTTGTTTGCTTGAGGACAAGCAAAAGCTTAAATTTGGGGGAGTTGATAACTAGGAATTTTGACGTGTTTTATGCTCCTTCCTGCTTACGCTTTGATTAGAAATTCTTACAAAATAGTCCCAAAAGGCTCATAAGTTGTGCTTGATTGCAGGTTTGATCGACAAAGTGACAAAATGGCAACTATCAGCTCAAAAGGAGTGAAACCTGCTCAAGTACTAAAGACAAGGCAAACTCAGGACAAAAAGGCCCAGTGCAGCCGCACTACACTTTGTGCGGTCCGCACTAGGGGATTCAGAGAGCTGGCAAATCGAGCTTCAAAGCAGTGCAGCCGCATTTAATCTTACGCGGTCTGCACTGAAGGCTCCGCGGCCGCACTACCATTTTGTGTGGTCCGCGGCGGAGAAGATCAGAGAGATGTCTAGTGCCAACTTCAAACCCATGCGGTCCGCGGTCATGTTTGTGCGGACCGTGCTAGTTGCCTCCGCGGCCGCAACCCATTTTGCGCGGTCCGCGGAGCCTGAGTTCAGAGAGCCAAGACTTCAAGTCCAAGAGCCTAGTGCGGCCGCAATCCATTTTGTGAGGTCCGGACTGACCCGTAGGGGCATTTTTGTCCATTTTTTCCAGCTTAGTATAAATATAATATTTTTCCATTTTAGGGCATCAGATACTATTAGACATTAGCTGCGCTCGTGAGAAGACCATCTGTAGCCATTTTGGCAATTTTTACTTAGTTTTTATCATTGAAACTTTGTATTTACTTTAGCAATTAATTATCATGCCTTGTTCTTCATCTATTTCTCTATTTTCTTCTTCAAGCATGAGTAGATAAACCCATTATCTAGGGTTGTGGCTCAATCCTAGTGTGGGTAATTGATGGGTGTTACCATCTAGGGTTAGATTGACTATGGGTGTTTGCTATTTGGGTCAAGTTTATGGTTTAATCTATAAATTGTTGGTTGCAAATACTGGTTTGTGCTAAGTTGACTTGGCTCTTCTTAAGAAAGAGAGTCTAAGTCTCCAAAATTGACCCAAAAAGGAATTGGGATGGACTCAAGAGAATAGATAGTCCCAATTAAAGGGTTAAACCTCGAGAGAGTAATTACCCAACTTGAACCCTAGGTGCTTGAGCTAATTTGCCTACCCATTTGGTCTCGAGAGAGTTAATTGGGCAAAATCACTCTCTCTACCGAGAGGGAGAGGTGTGAGAGTGGGTAAAATTGTGCAACGGTTATAGAATATTTCCCCAATCATGTCAATCGAACCTTAGAAGCATTTACCCGTCAATTAGACACCTAGGTGAAAGTCACTACCCTAGTGACTTTCTTCCTATTAGATACAACACTAGTAATTTTCTCATTAGCATAATTTAGTTCTAATTAGTAGTTGATAATATTAGTTTGTTAAAGAAAAATCAAAAGATGTTTGGAAGTGACATTTGGAACAATTACACAACTCTATTCTAGATAGATACTCGACTCCATTCCTAGCTCCCTGTGAAAATCAATCCCGACCCTCATATCGGGTAAAAGCTATTGCGACCCTCTCTTCCTACTTTTTAGTAGTGCGGAGTAGGCTGCGATCAATAACACAACTTGCATATGCATATACTTTAGCGTATCACTTATACTAGTCCAAGAGTATGAAATTTGACGTTCAATGATCATGTAAATGTAATCCTGTATATTTGCTTTCTGTGTGATTTGGTTTGTAGTGGTGGCCTGTGACCATGCCGGACGGATTATGATATTAAGCATGTGACTATGCCGGACGAATTATGATATTGAGCCTGCGACCACGTCAGGCAGATTGTGATATTGATCCTGTGATCACGTCGGGCGGATTTTAATATTGAGCATGTGACTACGCTGGGCGGATTATGATTATTTGCATGTGACAACATCGTGAAGCATGTGGATATGGATCTATACCCCTAGGATCACCCTCTCTTGTTTCTTCTTGTTGGTGTACACACAGATAGAGGAAAACTGACCAGTGCTTTGGTACGATTATGGAAATTCAGAGGAAAGCAGGCCAGTGTTTGATTTGATTATTGCATTTCATCTTTACTTTCAATTTTCCTTGGTTGTTTACCTAATTTATTTGCATATCTTCCTTATATGCTGAATTATTGACGAAGCATGGTACGTTAAGAAATTATGTAGACCAAAGTGGTTCTTTCTGTGCTTTATGACTTGATCATATTATTGTTTTATACTTGTTGAATTTATGACATGTACTGGTTATAGCGAGTATCATTTATAATTCTTTCTTGTATTACCTCACCAAGGTTAGTAATGATATTTGTTGAGTACATAAGGTTGGTTGTACTCATACTTTACTCTACGATTAATTGTGAAGATCCAGGTGTCGGTCCCAATCGTCAGTAGCTGAGGCCAATAACTTAGATGGTTATCTAAGAGATGAGGTAGATCTACATCTCGACCGCAGTCTTGGCGTCTCTTTCTATTTTATATTGTTGTCTTTATTTTAAAAAATATACTTATTTAGTTTTTGACACTTGTATTTTCATTTTAGAGCTCATGAATTTGTATTTACCAGTTCTGGGAATTTGTTATGTATCGACGCTATTATGTTATGTAATTGGCCTTAGACTTGTACTAATTTAGTAAATTCAATATTTATATTTCGTTCTTGTTATGTTTGGATTGCCTAGTAATGAATTAGGCGTCATCACGACTAGATGGTGGTTTTAGGTCGTGACAACTACATAACTAACACATTATCTATTTCCTTAATAAATACATCATCTATTAATGGTTAAGGTGACCTGAAATCTGAAATATCCTTGTGAAAACACTAATACATTAAGGGAAAATGATATCCGACAAAAATCCATTTTGATCATTTTGCTAGTTGTACCACCAGTACCAACAATATTATATTATCGTGCCTCAAAATACAGGTATGAGAATAGAGACTTCTAGATTCTCTAGTAGAATCATGATCTAAAATTTAGCATAAAGCGTACCAGCCTTTTCAGCAATTTCAAAAGTTCTTAACTAAATTCATGTATCTTTATTGGATCTTGAATCTTTACCTCTTTCTTCAAATCCATCATCTTCTTCTTCTTACTCAAATTTGATAATTCCTTCACATCTCTACAAAATGCTTTTCTTTTTTAAACCTAATTAGTGTAAAATATGTTCCTTCTTGTTTTATTATCATTATTATCATCAAAAATGGAAGAATCAGTAACATCACAATCAGTGTTACAAATCCGACAAACTTTTGCTTGAGAGCAAGAAAATGATGTATATATATGATATTCTTAAGAAGATAAATTAAAAGGACAAAGAAAAATTTGTAACCGAAGCCTTCCACGAATAAGTAAATTGTTTACCTCGAAAAATGTGAGTAACAATTAAAGATAATTTGTAGTTTTAAATATACGTGATATATTCTAATACTAGTGATTAAACAAGTAATATTAAGCTTAAGTGAGAAGAAATAATTAACCAAATCAATGTTGCTGAAACAGTAGGGGCTTCAAGTTCATCTATCTAGGGACCTCGAGGTCAGCAAACACCAAAAAGGTATGAACAATAGAGTAAAGGCAATAAATTGGAAAAGTAATTGCTGAGCATGTTAAACAAGAAAAGAATAAGAATGTTCTATTGCTGTGAATAATCTGATCTTTACAAAATGATTGGGGCCCCTTTATATAGGAGGAGAAAACCCCAATATAGTACCTTGCTCATAAAGGTAAAGAATCCTATTGGTACAGGTGTATAACTGTCTAGTACGGACCTGTACTATTTCGTACAAACCTTATCCTATAATTAGTGCCCAGATCCATGTGTCCTTGAGAAATTCCCGCTCTTTCTTTAGTCACTTGAGATTACGTTGTCCTCGATGCAAGCCGCGTCAAGCCTTTGATCAACTTCCTTGAGGTAGGTGTCCCTTAGCCAGATCTCCCCCATACCTTGAGTCTCCTGGACTCGATCCTATAGCCTGATTTAAGACTCCAAAATCATACTCCTCGATTTTGTCCGTATACAGATAGTCCCCGCGTTTCTTAGAATGAAATGATATGAAACAATTCGATCTTCGATTTTCCTGAGACCCTAGCGATGATGCCATGCTTGTGACATAGGCGTCTGTAGAGATGAAAGCATCCTATCAGTTCGTCTCCCCAGAAGCATTGAATGTACCGCCGGTCCATTTCCCCAAAAAGCATTGAATGCGTCGTCGGTCCATTTCCCCAAAAGCATTAAATGCGCCATTGGTTTCGTCGTTGTCTCTCTATAAATAAGGGGTTACTTGGCTGAACAAACTATACTCATTCCTTCTTCATCAACCTTTAGCCCTTTCCCTTCTCTATCTCTTCCTCTGATCCCCTATCTTTATGGTTCAAATCTATGACCACAAGGTCATATGACAGCCAGTTTACCAGTTACACCATGACTCTCTTTTTTCAAAGTTTTACCCCACTAAGTGGGATTATACTGGGTTATTGTTTATGTTGTTGGTGGCTCGAGACAACGAGAGAGGGGCACTGAAATCTTCCCATATCAGAAGATATGCGAATTTTATACTGCTGCTCATCTCTCTTAAGTTCAACCTGGTGTGGCACTTCGTTCCCTTTGCTTTCCGTGGAATGAGGTGGCGCTATCATATACTAACTTTTGCATCCTACACCGGTACAATGTCTCAAGAAGTGACTTCACAATAGTTGTGCTGACAAGACCCATACTCGCCAAGTTTTTCACCATGCCACAATTTCCTTTGAAGATTGAGATGGAGTCCTCGAGGAGGAGGTTCCCGAAGATGTCACTCTCGAGGATATGCCCCCTAAAGTAGATTAGATTCTTGGATTTTTGTTTTTGCTTTTTATTTCTGTGTAAGGGCCCCTTGTGGGTTTTGTAAACATCTTTTGTCAATATAAGAATTTCTATCTTCGATTTGTGTCGAATTTCATTCTGCCTTCATTTATGAAAAATCCTTAGCGTATAACTCTAATGATTAGCCGAGTACTGGACCCGGAACATAATAAACCCTTAGGTTTTAATCCACTAACACCACTTAAGGTTCTTTGTTGATCCTCGAGCTAATCTTAGATTGATTCGATGCGAGCTCGAGACACTAGGCTCTTGAGTCAGAGTTGAGTGAGAACAAGGTCTTGAATTTAAAATAAATTTACCTCTTTTAGGCTTCGTAGATGGCCCCTAAGTGAGAATTTCTCAAACTCGGGTAGCCCTTGGGCTTAATAATCGAATGAGTATTTTCTCGAACTAAAAATAAAGTTAACCCTTAGGCGGCAAAGGTAGTCCGCGAGTGAGAATTCTCTCGAGCTCGGGTAGCCCTTGGGTTTAGTAGTCAAGTGAGTACTTTCTCGAACTCAAAATGAAATTAGCCCTTAGGCTGCACAGGTAGTCCCTGAGTGAATTTTCTCGAGCTCAGGTAGCCCTTGGGCTTGGTAATCAAGTGGGTATTTTCCCAAACTCGACTTGTAGGTTGTCCTTAATGATTTTCGATAAATTAATTTCCGATGCCTCGGTCTTGATGCCAATATCATGACATAAGCAGTTGAAGTGACTGAAAAGTCACTTTTTGTATGATTCCCAAAACCATTAATTGAAGGCGGCTAACGGTCGACCTTTTGGCTACCTTAGCACGTTTTATAGATAGATCCCACAACCTTACAAACTTTATTCCCATATTACTTTCAAAATCTCATTCAACCCTTTCTATTTTCCTTGAGCTCTCCGTTATCTTTTCAGACAACATTTTACATTTTCTCATATCTACCGCATAGAGATGGCTAAAACTTCTAAATCCGTTCCTCAAAAGGAAAAAGTTTCATCATCTTCTTGATCGACCAAAGGTAAACCAGTAGTGCCTCCTAGTATCAAGGAGTGTATTCCCCTGCCATGTGAAATAACAGACGATTTCAAAATTAAGAGACCTGTCTCAACACCAAGTCGATGTGAGCCCATGTCTCGATATGTTTATCTGGTGACCGAGGCCAGGATCAAGCAAGTAAAGGGGGATTGCAAATGGAAAAATAAAGAAACAGTGATTCCTTCCTCTGAAGAGGACATTATCACGTATAAAGCAGGGTACCTGAGCGTATACACTTACCCATTTATGTTGGGCCCTGCAATTCTAGCTCAGGGCCCTATAGATCCAGTTATTCTTGACTTTTTCCAACGATACAAAGTGATGCTCGGCCAGGTCTACCCTTCTTTCTGGTGAATCGTTTACTTACTCATGTTCTTCTCAACCCAAATCGAAAGGATGTCCTTCACCCTCAATCATTTGATCAGATTGTATAGTCCCCGAATTTATCGGGGGGGGGGGTTGATAAAGTTGCAACGCCAATCCTTAAAATCTTTGTTTGTTAGTATCGATGAGGACAAAGACCATGGGTGGATGAGCCGGTTTGTCCGAGTCAAGACCTCCAATCTCATTCCTGCTAATTGGATGTCGTTCCCAAGGAGTGGAACATGAAGCGTGAGTATACCATGCTTCCTTTTCTTTTCTCGACTTTATATTTTCCTTTGTCCTAAGCTCTTTATGTTGGTGTAGCCGCTGCTTGGTTTACCAGTAGGATCCTAGACCTCGAGGGCTGGGTCCGAAAGCTGGCCTCCGCCTCCCCTTACTCAGAGCATTGATAGCGAGACTTGGCCAAGGTTTGATGGGAGGCAAAACAACCATGGTGAGTTCATCGTTTCTTTTCAAGTGTTTCTGTTATGCGATGCTGATCTTGATTTTACGCAAGTCTCGAGGACGCTATTGAATTGAGACCGGCTTCAGCTGGTGAAGTGGAGGCTTCGAAACTTCCTAAAGAAATAAAAAAAGGGAGACATTTGAAAATCCACCAAAGCCAAAGAAAAGCGTGGCTCGAATGCCCAAGGTTGACACAGCGGCCTTATCTCCATAAGCGGCCCAACGCCTTCGGGAACAAGAGGAATAAGATGATGATGATTACCTGTTGGTAAATTGTAAAGGAAAGAATACTGGTGCTTTTAAGCCTATCGAGCAGGTGGTGGTCGATGAGGCCCACTCTAGAGCTGAAAAGATCTCCAAAGGGAGTTCGAACAAAGTCTCCAAACCATTTTCCAGAAAGAAGGCTCCTCATTTTCGGGATCATTCCGAGGGTGAGGCCGATTGTCCTAACCCCAAGCCTCTCCAAATAAAAGAAAATGCCCCGAGCGGATCACTCGGGGTGATTAATATAGAAGATTCTCCCCTTGGCCTCGAGTTCTCCAAGGGGCAAATCTAGGAGGCTGTGAATATGAGAGCTTCTGGAGTGCAAGTAAACCATGAAGGGCATGACATCTTTCAAGAATGCCTCGCAAGGCTTCAAGATGGCCCCGACCTAGATGTTTTCTTCATTTTTGAACAAGTAAGTTTTCTATTTTAATGGCTGTGTTGTTGTTTTAGCTGTTCTGAATGATCTTTCCTCCCTCCTTATGAAGGTTGTGGTGCTCCATAAAAGTGCATTTTCCAAGTCCTAATACGATCTTGCTCGGTGCGAGGCCGAGCTTAAGAAGACTTTGGAGGAGAGGGATGTCGTCAAAGCCTTATATGCTAAAAAAGAGTTGGAGATCCACAATCTTCTAGCTGACTTGACGCGGGTGTGGTAAGATCTAGCCGAGTATGTTGAGAAGGTAAGATAGTTCTCGAGAGTTTGTTACGCACTCGTTTTGTTTTAGTGGCTGACATCGTTAATTTCGCAGTTCAGTTAGAAAGCCAATATGGAGGCGCAACTTCGGGAGGAGCTTAAGATAAAAGAAGCAAATGCCCTGGGGTTGAGGCGAGGTATGGATGATCTTGCTTCTGAGAAGGAAACTTTAAATGAGTAGTTAGCTTCGTTTGAACACCATCTTCGAGAAGCGAAGAAGGAGAGCCTAGCTCGGGGCCTTGAAATCGAGGAGCTTAAAATCAAATCTGCTGCTAAGCTGGCCAACGCCAAATCTGATGTTGCGGCAATTATGGCTTCATATCGAGCCGATGCCGAAGCAGCTAATGCTCGGGAAAAAGAGATCTCTTCTACGATGGAGGTTAAGTTATCAAGTGCCCTCGACCATGCTAGGTGACAATCCTGGATGATGATTCTCGAGGAGATACATGCTCGCGGATTCGATCTTTCAGTGGATATTGAAGCGGAGAAGGCTTTGGAAGAAGAGGCAGCCACTCTACTAACTGATGAGAATGATTCAGCCAATCCCTCCGAGGGTGAAAGAAAGGGGGATGAAGCCACTGAGGATGGGGATCCCCAAGATGCGACTCCTAAAGATGCAACTACTAAGGGTGTGGCCCCGATGTAGTTTTTAAGTTACTTTATTTTGCTTTCTTGTAGGCCTTCCTTGTGTAAATATTCCCTGTAATCATCTTTTAGAAATATGAGAGGACATTTTATCTCGTTTTTGGCTAGTGCTGGTTTTAACAAGGCCTGTAGTCAACATCGCCTTTATTCATGGAAAACTTCATTTGAATGACTGGTTCGAGGATTAGTTTGGGGTATTATAAACCCTTAGACCCATTTAATAATTTTCAGGATGAGTTATCAACTCGTTGTGAGCCCGGGATACTGTGAACCTTGAATCTGAAATGAAATGAAAGCAGAGTCTTGAACTACAAGTTTTAGGCCCTCAAGCTTTTCGAAGTTGGCCCTTGAGCTCTTATACATCGGCCCTTAGGCTCTTTTAAGATTGGCCCTTAGGCTCTTATATCTCAGCCCTTAGGCTCTTTTAAGATTGGCCCTTAGGCTCTTATATCTTAGCCCTCAGGCTCTTTTAATATTGGCCCTTAGGCTCTTATATCTCGTCCCTTAGGCTCTTTTAAGATTAGCCCTTAGTTTCTTATAGATCGGCCCTTAGGCTCTTTAAGTTGGGTTGATTCGGCCTTTTAGTATGGCTATATAATTTTTCCCTCATTTTGGCTTAAAAGACTTAGTGGAAATTATGCCTTAGCACATGTTTTTTGCACCCGTAGTTTTTTTTGAAGGTTCAAAGTATCGGAACCTGATTAATGATTTGTTCGTGTAAACATAATCGAACACCTCTTGAGGTGTTTCCAAGGGGCCGATGTTATCGAAACCCTTGGAATTTTTTAGGGCTGAATTTATCGAAGCCCTTTGGATTTTGCTTTTGCTGAGGGTAGCCTGATTTAAACGATTTTTATGAAGTGTTTGAAGGCTTTTTAATTTATAGCGGAAGTTGGACATCTCCGAGCCACATTATTTGGTTGTAGCCTTTATATGACTGTAGTCTTTAGTATGGTCGTAGCGTTTGGGTATGCCACTTGGATTTGTTCCCTGATAACTTTCCAAACTTGTTCGAGAAGTGAAACCCCGAGAATATTGGCCTTGGACTTTGTTTCGAAGGGGTGCCTCTTTGAGGTCTTATTAATTTGAATTTTGAGTGCCTCTTTGAGGTCTTATTAATTCGAATTTCGATGGCAGTCCCCGTACTTGGGGTGCTTCTATGTTTTAGCTTTTATGCCATTTCCCGTAGGATTGTAAGTGTATAGCTTGTATGAGACACAAAGTATTTTTGATTTAACGCGAGTGTTTCATCAAATAGTCGATACATGCATACATGTTTAGCTGCAGGGGATCGACTATTCTATATGGACATGGCCCGTTTGACCGTTTGGCCCATTACAAAGTTTTCCTATCGAGGCCCATTTAGGCATGAAATATTTTTCCCAAAAATGTAATCTCCGAGGGTGATGCCCCCCAATATTCGGGGTTGATTGAAAAGAAGCCTTGAATACTTGTTGGTCGTTCCTCAAGTAGCATATAGGTGTTGCCTCATTAAAAACCTTGCCGGTTAAACCTATTTGGGATAAAATATGAGCTAAGGGAAAAAGAGTGCAACGTATGCTCTACAACCTACGACCCTTGTGTAGGAAGGGGCGTTTTCGAGAGCACAAGCCTTTGAGAGCCTCCATTGTGCCGAGCCTGTAAGTTCCTTTACCAATGACTCTGAGGTCTTGATGTCCATGACCATGATATCTCCGAGGACCTTGCCCTGGTCGAGGATGACTTCGGTGTCCTGATTTGATGCCGTGAAGGCCGAGAAGCATAGTCGCCCCAACTCCGAGGGAACACCTTTCTGGAATAAGCTTCACGTCGAATTGCCCCGAAATGTTGACTATTTCCTGCAAATGAATTAAAGTGGTCCTCTGTGCATAGGGACTTAACCAGTCATAACATCGATATAAGTTTTAATTATTTTACCTATTTATCAATCGAGCGGAATCCTTGTCATATCGAAGCAATGTGATCTATTTCGTCAACAAGTAACTAAATGAGTTTTTTTCCTGAGAGCGGGGACTACTTCTCGTTCTCAGGTGTACCTTTTCTTTCAGCAGTTGGCTTGGCAGCATCGGAATTTTCGGGAACAACGAGGGTTCGAGGATCTGGATAATTACATTCTTCGCCTCCGATTACCTGTTATTCTATTTTCGTCGAGGCTCGGAGCTGTAACTACTACTTTGCCACCTGCTTACCTTTGGAGGTCGATGTCTCCGAGGTTAAGGGTTATGGTATTTGTAC
This sequence comes from Nicotiana sylvestris, assembly GCF_000393655.2. NCBI lineage: Eukaryota > Viridiplantae > Streptophyta > Magnoliopsida > Solanales > Solanaceae > Nicotiana > Nicotiana sylvestris. Next base: position 82,516,696 of record NC_091062.1, on the reverse strand, counting down.
CACTTCCTCGATTGCGAACATCTCTTTTGCACATGCTGCTCTCCGTGGACTGTTTTCACTCCTTCCTCTGTCGGGAACTTCATCATCTAATGGAGAGTCAAAGACAGTGCCCTTATATTGTGTATCCACGGCCTCCCGAGGAGTGGATTATACCTCATGTCACCTTTGATGACATGGAATCTGGTGTCTTGTATGGTCCCAACTATGTTTATAGGCAAGATAATTTCTCCCTTCGTTGTTTCACTTGCCATGTGGAAGCCATTCAGCACCCGGGAGGCAGGTACAATCTGATCTTGCAAATCGAGTTGTTTCACGACCCTCGATCTAATTATGTTCGTCGAGCTACCTGGATCCACTAAAACAAATTTAACCTGAATTTTATTCAAAAGGATAGAGATTTCCAGGGGGTCGTTGTGAGGTTAGGATACGTCTTCTGCTTCCTTGTCGCAAAATGATAGGGCATCCTCGGGTACATAGCTCCGAGTCTATTTTTCCTTTATGATGGACACTTTAGTGCATTTGAATGTAGGTCCCTGTGGGACGTCGGCTCCTCCGATGATCATGTGAATGACATGTTGGGGTTTTTCAGGTTCATTCTTCTTATTTGCATCTCTTTCCTGGAAATGGTTTTTGGCCCGGTCATTAAGAAATTCACAAAGGTGCCCCTCATTGAATAGTCAAGCTACCTCCTCTTTGAGCTGTCTACAATCATCAGTCATATGCCTGTGAGTGCCATGGTACTTACACATTAAGTCGGGGTTTCTCTAAGAAGGATCTGTTTGTATGGGCTTAGGTCATCTAGTATCTTTAATTTGCCAATGGATGAGACAATATTTGAGGTGTTGACACTGAAGTTGTATTCTGATAACTTGGGGGCCTACATTGGCCCCGAGCACCTGCCGGACCCTAGTTTGCCCACGAATCCCCGGGATCTTTGGCCTCGATCTATTCTTCGATCATTCCAAGGTGTATTTCACCTTGAAATATTCCTACTATCTTTGACGTACGGTTGATATATTTCCTTGTTGAATCTTGATCCCCGGTTTGTATCCCTCAGGGGTTTGACTGCGAATCTGTTCGGGTGAACTGAGCTCGAAGGGGCTTCCAATTGGTCATCCTCGACCCTAATTTTCAACTAATATCGATTGTGCACATCCGACCATGTCACAGCTAGATACTCGATCAAGTTCTGCTTTAGCTGTTGAGATGCTATCGAGCTCTTTTCATTTAAACCTCGCATGGATGACTGAACCGCATAGTCATCAGAGACCGGGGGATAATTCCATCCTTTCCATCTGAAACCGGGACACAAACTCCCTTAGCATTTCATCGTCCCACTGTCTTATCTTGAATACGTCATATTTTCTTGTAGCCCCCTTTATGGCCCCGGTGTGTGCTTTTACGAAGGCATCCGCTAACATAGAAAATGAATCAATAGAGTTAGGAGCTAAGTTGTGATACTAGATCATAACTCCTTTTGATAATGTTTCCCTAAACTTCTTTAACAATATCGACTCGATTTCAGCATCATTCAAATCATTTTCTTTGATCCCACAAGTGTACGAAGTAATATGTTCGTTAGGGTCTGTTGTCCCGTTGTACTTTGGTATATTGGCCATGTGAAACTTCTTGGGAATTGGCATCGGAGCCGCACTCGAGGGGAAAGTTTTTTGTATGAATATTTTGGCATCTAGGACCTTCAAAACTGGAGGTGCTCCCGGTATTTGGTCCACCCGGGAGTTGTAAGTTTCCACCTTTTTATCGTTGTCTTCTATCCGTTTTTTTCCTGATTCGATTCTTTTAGTCAGTCCTCTCAAGCACAAGTTCGTCCTGTGTGTTTACTACTTCCGCGGTGTTAGGAGTCCTGTTCTGACTCTGAAGCTGAGCGATGGCGACTTGCTGAGCTTGCAGTATCTCGAATATCACTTGGAGACTGATTCCTCCTTCTTCCAGTCCTCGTGTTTCATGGCCTCCAGCCTGGGTTTCCCTGCGTCCATTCCTTACGGTGTTTGTGCCTGCTTCTGTGCTTAGAGCATTGTGGGAGCTGATATCAACTGGATCCGCGTTAGGCACTCCCTCAAGGCTTACAGGTGGTACACCGAGCCCTATGCCGCTATTTTCTCCAAGCCCTTTACTATCGTGAGTAGGTGCATTTTGTGTGCTAGACATGTTTTGGCCTGAAATCAAAAAATCTTTGATAAGAAAAAGTGTGAAGAATAACGTGTGTTATCAGAAAACTAGCACTACAATAATCACTATTATATTTAGCCTCACAGTAGGTGCCAAACTGTTTACCTCAAAAATGTGAGTAACAATTAAAGATAATTTGTGGTTGTAAGGATACGTGATATATTCTAATACTAGTGATTAAAAAAGTAATATTGAGCTTAAAAGAGAAGAAATAGTGAACCAAATCAATGTTGCTGAAACAGTAGGGGCCTCGAGTTCGTCTATCCACAGACCTCGAGGTCAGCTAAGACCGAAAAGGTATGAACAATTGAGTAAATGGAATAAATCTGAAGAGTAATTGCTGAGCACATTAAATAAGAAAAGAATAAGAATGTTCTATTGCTGTGAATAATCTGATCTTTACAAAATGATTGGGGTCCCCTTTATATAGGAGGAGAAAATCCCAATATAGTACCTTGCTCATAAATGTAAAGAATCCTATTGGTACAGGTGTATAACGGTCTAGTACGAACCTGTACTATTTCGTACAACCCTTATCTTATAATTAATGCCCAGATCCATCTGTCTTTGAGAAATTCCCGCTCTTTCTTGATTGACTTCGAGATTACACTGTCCTCGATGCAGGGCGGGTCAGGCCTTTGATCAGCTTCATCGAGGTAGGTGTCCCTTATCCAGATCTCCCCCATACCTAGTCTCCCGGACTCGAGCTTATAGCCCGATTTAGGACTCCAAAATCATAGTCCTCGATTTTGACCGCATACAAATAGTCCTCGCGTTTCATAAAATGGAATGATATGAAATAATTTTGACCTTGATTTCATCAAACCTCTAGTGATGGCATCATGCTTGTAAAGCAATCGTTCGAAGTGACCGAAGCGTACCATCGGCCCACTTCCCCAAAAACATTAAATGCACGTCAGTGCTGGTTGGTCATTAACACCTCTGAACTGTCACTGCCCCTCTATAAATATGGGGCGTCTTCCTTTAGTACATAACTTTACCTTTCTTCAATCTCTACCAATCCTCATCTTTTTCTTCAATCACCTATTTCCTTCGCCTCTATAAACACCGTTAAATACCAAGCTATAACCAGAAACACTTTATCCCTGTTCACCTGCATTCCTTACCTTACACCATGGCCAAAACTTCCAATACGGTCCATAAAAAAGATAGAACATCATCTTTCTCTGCCTCCCAACCGAACAAACCGGTGGTGCCGCCGACACTTGAAGAGATCACCCCTGGTGATAGTATCATTAAGAAGGACTTCAGTATCGAGAATCCTCCCAATGTCGAAGGCCGATGTGAGCACGTTTCCCGATACATTAGCCTGATAACGAAGCAACTAATCAAGGATGTTAGGAGGGATTGTCGATGGGGGGACGAGGTCAAAATTCAGTTCCTGGAGCCTGACGAAAGCATAACTACCCACAAAACACATGAAGTCACCCTCGGCCAAGTCCACCCTTCGTTCTGGCATATCATTATGTATAGCAACAACCTTATTATTGGCTCTTGAAAAGCAAACAAAGCGTGATGCTCAAATCCATTGTCCCTACAGTCACAAAGACGACAGTCTGCAACGTCTCTAAGCCATTCTCATAACTGTCGCAATAAAGCTGGTGAGACACTTCAAAAAGGCACTGCATATCTCTTTGTTGTATTATAGGACTTTGACTATCTACTTCCTGCATCATGTGATGGTGAAGAGGATACGATGAGAGAATTAAAGTGTTTTCACTTTATTATAGCCTATTTGGCCAAGCTTCTCCAATGCCAAAAACATTTTCTTCTTTTTTTCCAAAAAAAATACTTTTTTTCCAAAAAAAATACTTTTTTTTCAAAGTTGAAGTGTTTGGCCAAGCAGGTGAACGGGGATTTGACTTATGATATGGAGCTGGTGGCCATCTTGGATTGGCAAGTTCAAAAGTTGAGTTCAAAGAATATGGCATCAGTAAAGGTTCATTGGAGAGGTCAGCGGGTCAAGAAGTCTACTGGGAGCCCGAGCAAGAGATGCATAGCAGATATTCTCACCTTTCTGAGACTCCAGGTATGATTCTAGACTCCTTCGAGGATGAATATGCATTTAAAAGGGGAGAATGTAATGAACCGACTAGTCGTATTGAGTATATTAGCCATGTTTCCCTTATTTGATGCTTTACATATGTGTATTATAGTTACATGACTTGCTAGGGTGGTTGGCTTGGTTTCAGGAGGTTTAGAAGTGAATTGGGACACTTAGTCCCTTGGTTGGATGCTTAAATTGTAAGAGCCGATCAAAGTTTGAATTTTATATAGGCAACTATGGAATAATATTTTGATGGTTCTAATAGTTTCATATGGTAATTTTGGACTTAGTCATATATCTGAATTTTGATTTGGAGGTCCTGATAACTAGGGATTATGGTTCATTTTACACTCCATCTTACTTGAGTTTTGATTTGAAATGTGTACAAAATAGTCCCAAAGACTTACATGTTGTACTTGTTTGCAGGGTTTGGTCAAAAGGTGACAATTAGTCAAAACCAGCTCAAAAAGGAGTGAAACATGGACAAGTACCAAGAACAAGTCCAGGCATAGTGCAACAGGTCCACTGCGGCCGCACTCCATTTAGTGCGGTCCGTAGTGAGGAGGTTCAGAGAGGTGCTATTTCGGAGACTCAAGCATTGCAGCCACAAAGCAATTTGTGCGGACCACAATAGACTCACCACGGCCGCACTCGATATTGTGCGGTCCACAAAGATGGAGTTCAGAGAGTTGCCAATTTGGGGAATCACTGCCAATGCGGTCCGCGGTCCTTTTTTTGCGGACCAAAATAGAAGCCACTGCGGCCGCAGCATTTTGTGCACCCCGCGGTGGCCAAGATCAGAGAGAATATATTTGAATCCAAAATCCTCACCGCGGACTCACTCGATGTTGTGTTGACCGCACTACCCCCGTCGGGGTATTTTTGTCAAGAAAATTCGACCTAGTATAAATAGTTTATTTTCTCATTTTTAGGTCATCAATTGTATTTTAACTTCCAGTTGCGCTCGTGAACAGTGTTTCTTACCTATTTTGAGTAATTTTAGAGTAGTTTTATCATTGAATCTTCAAGTATTAGCTTGTACTTAAATATTATGGGTTTTTCTTCATCTATTTATCAGTTTTCTTCTATTATCATGAGTAGCTAGACCTATTAGCTAGGGTTGTGGCTCAACCCTAGTGTGGGTATTTAATGGGTCTTGAGTTTTAAGGCTTGAATGTCTATGGGTGTTTGATATTTGGACTAATTTGTGGTTTCTATGTTGAATTAGTGGTTGCAAACACTAATTTGTGCCTATTTGACTTGGGTTCTTCTTGAGAAAGAGAACTTGAGTCTAGGAAAATTAGTCCAACAAGGAATTGGGGAGTATTTAAGAGATTGATAGCCCCAATTAAAGGGTTAAACCTAGAGATAGTAATACTCGACTTGAACCTAAATTGCTTGCACAAATTGTCATACCCAATTGGTCTTGAGAAAGTCAATTAGGGAAAAATCACTCAAACTCCTGAGAGGTATAGAGTGAGAAGTTTAGTGCATTGCTTATATCATAATCCCCAATATGACAACCTTGCCTTAGACTCGAGAACCCGTCAAGTATCCATCTAGGTGAACATCACTACCCTAGTGCCTTCTTAACTATTTAGACAACCTTTCAAGTATCTTACTCTTAGCTTAATTTAGCATCTTAATAGCATAATATTAGAAGTAATCAAAAGACCAACTATGATTAGAAATGCAATTAAGAGGATTATGCATCTCTGATAGAAACTGAATTCCCATTTCTAGCTCTCTGTGGAAATCGATCCCGACTTTGTCGGGTAAAAGGTGCTTCGACCACTCTCGCTACTTTGTAGTAGTGCAGGGTTGGATCCGATCACTTTTTGGCGCCGTTGCCGGGGAGCTAATGGTTTTGGCTATCTATCTAAATAGTTTTGTGTATTGTTCTTCTTTCCTTCTATGTTACTAATTTGTGTGTGTCACAACTTCAGGTACAAAATGGCAGCAAATAACGCACCTCTTGGAGATCTTCTGTCAGGGGAGGAGGTAGATGACAATATTGATGATGAGGTTCCTATTGTGCCTCAAGGACAAAGGAGAGTCTATCAGGCCAATGATAATATTCCAAACCCTCCCCCGCCACCTCCAAGAGTGGCTCCTCGAGTGCTTCCCAACCAAGGATATGCTAGTGCAATTGTCCCACCCCACATCCGGGTGGGCAATTTTCAAATTACCAATGTGATGCTGACTTTGCTGGAGCAGCGTGGGTATTTCACGGGCACTGCAAATCAGAATGCTTACAAACATCTCAAGGTTTTCGTGGATACCTATTGGGGGAGCAAGCAAACTAATATTTCCGAGGATGCACTTTGGTTGAGATATTCCCTTTATCACTTAGAGGGAAGGCATTGGATTGGCTTGAGCGACTTCCCAACCATTTCATCACTACTTGGGATGAGTTGGTGGATAAGTTCATTGCAATGTTTTTCTCACTGGGGCACATGGCAGCATTGAGTGATGAGATCTTAGCTTTCAAGAAGGAGCCCACCGAACCATTACATGAGATTTGGGAGAGATATAGAATCATGGTAAAGGAATGTCCCAACAATGATATGACTAAGGCAAAGATCCAACTGACTTTCTACTAGGGCATTAACACAACAAACCGGTGCATAGTGAACCAACTTGTTGGGGGTAATTTCATGAAGTCGTCTTATGATGAGGCTTGTGACATTCTTCACGAGATGGCTGACACGTCCTCCACTTGGAAAAGTAGAGCTAATGTGCCACAGGGTGACCCCACGGTCACTCACTTGCACAAAGAGCTACATGACCATGGTCAAGCTATAGCAGAACTGACAACAACAATGAACCAGCTAGCAAAGTCACAGTTACAATAGGTTCAAAATCCACGCCAAGTGAATGCTATAAAGGGTGTCAACATGATAGTAAACAAAAGAAGACAAAGAGGTCAACAGAACTAAGGGAGTTTGGATCAATTTGACAATGATTGTGGTGGTTTCCAAGATGATGGTTATGATAGGCAGAATGAAGAAGTGCAATACATGAACAATTATCAAGGCCAAAGGGACAATTCTTCCAACCAACAACAATGGAAACCCCAAGGCAATTAGGGCAATCAACAATAATAAGGGAATAGTAATTGGGGGAACAACAACCAAAATTCCAATTGGGGCAATCAGAACAATAATCAGAATAATCAGGGTAATTGGAATGGCAACAACAATAACTGGGGTGTTAACAACAATCAGGGAGGTTGGAACAATGGCAATCAAGGAAATCGGGGGCAAGGCTTTCAAAGGCCCCCAATGTATCAACAACCGAACAATCCACCCCCATTTCCATCCCAAGGTCCTAGTTCTTCCAACAACGAAATGGGGAGAATTGAAATGATGTTTGAACAGATGAAGAAGAAGAATGTGGAATCTAATACTCAGTTGCCTTCCCACAATACTTCTATCAGGAACTTGGAGGTTCAATTAGGCCAAATCTCTCAATCCTTGAATACTCGCCCTAAGGGGACTCTACCAAGTGATACGGTAGTTAACCCAAAGGGTGGGAACAATCATGTTATGGCGGTAACTACAAGGAGTGGACGAGGCGGTGATGTGAATGCCTCCAAACAAAAACAAATTTTGAGTGATGAAGTTGAGTTGCAAGAAGATAAGATTCCTATGGTGGTTGAAAATGTGATTGATGAGAACGTGAATGAGGAAGTGAAGATTGATATTCAAGATACCGAGGTAGAGACTCAGAATGACATGAACCCGTCTAGGGAACACGTAATAGACATGCCGGAAATGGTTGTGCTTAAAGCCAAGGCTCCTTTTCCAAGGCCACCTCCACTTTATCCTCAAAGGCTCGCGAAGCAGAAAAATGAGAATCAGTTTAAAAAGTTTATTGACATGATGAAGAGCTTATCCATTAATGTGCCTTTGGTGGAGTCTCTAGAACAAATACCAGGCTATGCTAAATTCATAAAGGACTTGGTGAAAAAGAAAAATCCATGGATTGTGAAACTATCAATATGACCCACCAAGTTAGTGCAATAGAGAACTCAATGGCCCCGAAGCTAGAAGATCCTGGTGCTTTAACCATTCCTTGCACCATTAGAAGTGCGGACTTTGATAAAGCTCTATGTGATTTGGGGCAAGTATCAACTTGATGCCCTACTCAGTTTTCAAGACTTTGGGTATTGGGAAACCGAGGCCGACTTCCATGAGATTGCAAATGGGGAATAGAACTATGAAGAGACCATTAGGTATTATTGAAGATGTTCTTGTCCGGGTGGACAAATTTATCTTGCCAGCTATTTTTGTGATTTTGGATTGTGAGGTAGATTATGAAGTTCCAATCATATTGGGAAGACCTTTCCTTGTTACTAGGAAGGCCTTAGTTGATGTGTAAGTAGGGGAACTAACCTTTCGGGTGGGTGATGAGAAAGTGGTCTTTCATCTGTGCAAGTCAATAAAGCAGCCCAATAGTTCTGAGGTGTGCTCTTTTGTGGACCTTATCACAATAGTGATAGTAGATGATACCAGTGCAATGATCAATGTGGAGGACCCTCTAGAGGCAGTATTGTTGAATCTTGATGTAAATGAGGATGAAGGCCGAGTGAAGTACGTGAATGCTTTACATGGGATGGGCTCTTACTCTTATGAGCCTAGGAAACTCTCTTTGGATCTTGAGAATAGGAAGACTTCACCAATAAAACCTTCAATCAAGGAACCTCCGGTGTTGGAGTTGAAGTCGTTGCCTCCACACCTCAGGTATGAGTTCTTAGGCCCTAGTTCAACTTTTCCAGTTATTCATTCCTCTTGTCTTACTCACATGCAGGTTGATGACACATTGGCGATGCTTCAAAAGCGGAAGAAGGCAATTGGATTGACCTTAGCTAATATTCGGGGGATAAACCCCGCATTTTGTATGTACAAGATTATTCTGGAAGATAATGCAAAGCCCTCCTTGGAACATCAAAGGAGGTAGAACAAGGCAATGCAAGAAGTTGTGAAAAAAGGAGGTGATCAAGTGGTTGGATGCCCGGGTTATGTACCCCATCTCTGATAGCTCTTAGACTTCACCGGTGCAATGTGTACCGAAGAAGGGTGGCATGACCGTGGTTGCAACTTCACAAAATGAGTTGATTCCTACCAGGACCGTCATCGGGTGGAGGGTATGCATGGACTACCACAAGTTGAATAAAGTGACCAACAAGGATCACTTTCCATTGTCTTTCTTGATCATATGTTAGATCGACTTGCTGGGCATGCCTTTTACTTTTTCTTGGATGGGTATTCTAGATACAACCAAATCTTGATTGGTCCAGAAGATCAGGAGAAGACCACATTCACTTATCCATATGGCACCTTTGCCTTTTCTCGGATGCCTTTTGGGTTGTGTAATGCACCGGCTATATTTCAGCGGTGTATGATGGACATTTTCACCGATATGGTGGAAGATATTTTGGAGGTGTTCATGAACGACTTTAGTGTTGTGGGTGATTCATTTGATGAATGTTTGAAAAATCTTGATAGATTGTTGGCCCGTTGTGAAAAAACCAATCTTGTTCTTAATTGGGAGAAATGTCATTTCATGGTTGAGGAGGGCATAGTTCTTGGGCATAAAATTTCAAAGCATGGTATAGAGGTAGACAAAGCAAAAATTGAAGTGATTTCAAGGCTCCCTCCCCTTACCTCTGTTAAGGGAGTTAGAAGTTTTCTTGGGCATGCGGGGTTCTACCGGAGATTTATCAAAGACTTTTCGAAGGTAGTGAATCCCTTATGCAAGTTATTGGAAAAAGATTCCAAGTTTGTGTTCGATGAAAGATGTATGCAAGTCTTTGAACTTCTCAAGCACAACTTGACCACCACTCCTATTATTACCGCACCTAATTGGAGCTTGCCTTTTGAGCTCATGTGTGATGTGAGTGATGTTGCGGTTGGGGCGGTTTTGGGTCAAATAGTGAACAAAATGTTTCAACCGGTGTACTATGCAAGCAAGACAATGAATGATGCTCAAGTGAAATACACGGTGACTGAGAAAGAGCTTTTGGCTATTGTGTTCGCGATGGAGAAATTTTGGCAGTATCTTATGGGTGCCAAGGTCATAGTCCGTACCTATCATGTGGCACTCTGGTACTTGATGACGAAGAAGGATTCCAAATCTAGACTGATGTGATGGGTCTTATTACTTCAAGAGTTTGATTTGGAGATTATGGACCGGAAGGGTAGTGAAAACCAAGTGGCGTACCACTCGTCCCTCTTGGAGGAGGAGGGGAGGCCTCGTGATGGCCTAGAGATCAATGATTCATTTCCCAACGAACAACTCCTTTCGGTGTCGGTAGATGGTATGCCATGGTTTGCGGACGTTGCTAATTTCATTGTAACTGGTATAATCTCGTGTGAGCTCTCTTCTAACCAAAGGGATAAGCTCAAACGGGATAGTTTGAATTTCTATTGGGATGAGCCGTACTTGTTCAATATTTGCACGGATGATGTGATTCGAAGGTGTGTCCCGGAGGAGGAGCAATTGAGTATCTTAGAGGCTTGTCATTCCTCTCCCTATGGTGGCCATAATGGTAGGGCAAGGACGGGTTCAAAAGGTCTTAATTGTGGGTTTTATTGGCCAACTTTGTACAAAGATGCAAGTAAACTTGTGAAGAGGTGCGACGAATGTCAAAGAGCGGGTGGAATTTCAAAAAAAGATGAAATGCCTCTCAATACCATTCTTGAAGTTGATATTTTTGATGTATGGGGCATTGATTTTATGGGCCCGTTTGTTAGCTCGTGTGGGAACACATATATTCTTGTAGCGGTTGACTATATTTCAAAGTGAGTTGAAGCCGTGGTTTACCCAACAATAAGGCCCGGAGTGTTGTTGTGTTTCTCAAGAAGAGCATTTTTACAAGGTTTGACACTCCTCGTGCAATCATAAGTGATAGAGGGTCTCATTTTTGTAATATATCTTTTTACACTTTGCTTGCAAAGTATGGTGTCAATCACAAAGTTTCTACTCCTTATCATCCCCAAGCGAGTGGCCAAGTAGAAGTCTCAAACAGGAAAATCAAGAGTATATTGTCAAAGACGGTCAATGCAAATAGGATCGATTGGTCAAAGAAGTTGGATGATCCTCTATAGGCTTATAGGACTGCTTACAAGACTCTGATTGGTATGTCTCCGTATCGGTTGGTGTTTGGTAAAGCTTGGCATCTACCGGTTGAGTTAGAGAACAAGGCCATGTGGGCTTTGAGCAAGCTAAATCTTGAATGGGATGTGGCAGCTAATCTTCGTGTAGAGCAGCTTAACGAACTTGATGAATTCTGATTCCATGCTTACTCCAGTTCATCCTTGTACAAGGACAAGATGAAGTACCTTCATGATAAATATGCTCATGGCAAGGAGTTCAAAGTGGCTGAATTGGTTCTCTTGTTCAACTCTTGATTACGTCTGTTTCTGGGAAAACTTAAGTCGAAATGGAGTGGACATTTTGAAGTGGTGTGTGTGACTCTGTTTGGTGCACTTGACTTGAAGAATAAAAATGGGGAGGTTTTCAGAGTTAATGGGCACAAGATCAAGCACTACCTGGGCAAGATTGATGATAGCCACGTGGTGGCACTTCTTCATCTAAAGTGATTTGATGGTAACTTGCATCGTGTTGCGACGTTAAATCAGGCGCTTCTTGGGAGGCAACCCATGTGTCTTTCTTTTTGTTTTTCTTTGATTTTCTATGTAGTATAGGATTTTCTTTTGGACTAACTCGTTGTATGTTGTTGTAGGATTGTTTTGATGCAGTGCAGGACTAAGTTGGAAAAATGCACACTCTCTGAAGTTTGCTATGCGGACCACAATGCATTTTGTGCAGCTGCAAAGGCCTTATTACGGGGGGAAAACTCAATGCGGACCACAGAGTTGGTTGGTAAAAAACGAGGGGTCTCTGAAGTTTTTCCACTGCAGCCGCAATGCATTTTGTGCAGTCCGCGATGGACCACTGCGGCCGCATTGCATTTCTTGCGGTCCGCAGTGGTCATCTCCACAGTGCCACTTGTTTTTGAGTATCGCGGACTACGGTGCCATTTTATGCGGTCCGCGGTGGGTAGGTGAGATGGGCCCTACGTCCTTTTTCTATAAATAGGACCTGAGGCCCTCATTTCAAATTTTTTGACCCTTTGCACTCAAAAGCTGAAAAATCATTGTTCATCTCATCTACGTGCTTGAATTCAACTGCAAAATCTCGTTAATCTTCATTGCATTTCACTTTTGGTAACTTTAATTCCTTCTTAGTTGTTTAATTTTGCTATTTTCTTTTAACTTTTATTTTGCTTAGTCTTTTCTTCTTTTTCTTCCTTTTTTCTTTCAATTCTGTAGCATAGGTTTGTTTAATCAAGTTTAAATTAGGACTAAGTAGTTAAAACACTGATTCAACACCTAGGGTATCAATAATAGGTGAAAAATTGGACTAAAATGTGAAAACTTTAAACCCTAGGTTGGTGTTGCTTGGTACCACTCACTGTGGACCGCGGTGGATTTTGTGCAGTCCGCGGTGCTTCCGTGCGATCGGCAATGCCATTTTGTGCGGACCGCGGTGGTTAATCTTTTGAAAGCTGATAATTGAGGGTCGCGGCAGCCATGGATTTTGTGCGGTCCGCAGTGACTTTAATCAGAGAGTGGGTAGTCTGAACCCCACCTCAGTGCAGACTGCAGTGCATTTTGTGCGGTCCGCGGTATCTTCTTTGCGGTCGCACTTCAATTTGTGCGGTCCACAGTCTGCAACTTTTGAATGTCTGCAAATTTGTTTTTCTGCAATGCTTCACTGAGTCTGCTGATACTAACAAAGCTCAACTGAATGTTCCTTGTAGATAATGGTGAAATCACGAGGCAAAGGTGATAAACAATTAAGGAAAGGAGAGTCCTCCCGGGGTTGGGGATGAGGCATGATAAGATTGACCCCGCAAGCCCGACAAAACATCAAAAACACCAGAAGGATCATAAAGGCTGCTAACAGAGCTATTGACCAATCCGGGAGTGAATATGAGCCTTCTTGGGAGGCATCTGACTCAGACTCCGTGCCAGAGTATGTTCTTGACTGGACGGAGAGGAACAGATTGAGGGATACACCTCTGGTCTCTCCCATTGCCCAAACATCAGTGCGAATATCTTCTGAGTCATCGGAGGGCTCAGCTGCAGGCAGTGGCAATGAATATTCCACCTGACTTACAACTTCACTATCCGGGGAGGGGCCTGTAGAAGAAGAAGGGGAAGAAGTAGGAGGGGTGAGCCCCAAGTAGGAGGGGTAGAGAGAACCAGAAACTCGGAGGCAAGGCAAGACACGTTCATGAGTGAAGTGGCCTACCACAAGTTCAGAGAATGGTGGCCCGAGAGGAAGTTAATACCTGAGCGAAAATTCATCACCCGGGACCTTTTGCCTCACAACCCCAATGTGTTGAGACAGTTTAGAGAGAGAGCAGGCTATGAATACTTCATAGGCCATTTGGAGGATGCCAATGAGCACTTATTCAAGGAGTTCTACAGCAATGTTGCCCACATCAAAAAGGGCACTACAGTACCTAAAGTGCGGAACTTGAAGGTGAAATTTGATGGCAAAACAATAAATGATTACCTGGGCTTCCCGGAGGAGGAAGAGACCTTGTACTTAGACAAGGTGTCTTTGGGGGAAGATGCCCGTCCGTGGCTAGCTGAGTACTTGGTAATCCTAGGAAAAACCCTAGCATGGTTGACAGCAGGGGTAAAGATTCTGAGGAGGACCTTTAACTTTGAAGCAAAAGGGTGGGAGACATTTGTTTGTAGAAGGTTAGACCCAACCACTCACGACAACTCTCTTCCTATCTCCCGGGCTATATTGGTGGCATCGATCACGGCGGGGTACCCGATCAACATCGAAAATGTGATGTCGAGGGTAATTACACAGGTTGTGAATGAAGGTGACAGATCATATCCCTTCCCCAACTTCTTGACCATGCACTTTGAGGACCTAGATGTGTAGAAGCGGAGATTCGATGTGAAAGTGAAATCAAAGGCATCGTTCTCCTGGTATAGCACCAAGGGTCCCGAAAACCCCAAGGACCCTAAGGGCAAAGCCACTACTTCAACTGGCCAGTCTGACGAGCCAATAGTAGTAGTGGCTCCTACTCAGCCTACTCCCACCACAACAGACATGGCCCCAGGACCCTCCATATCTATAGCTCCAAAGATCCCCTCATCCACTGCATATCCTTTGACTGCCCACCACCTGAGCCAGACCCTTGCCAGTATCAACAACTATATGCAAACAACCACCTCTAAGTTGTTTGTACTATCTACTTAGGTGGCAGCCCAGTCTGCACCTCCTCCATCACAAGTCTTATAGTCCATGGAGGACACTCTCAAGGAGCTTCTGGACAACCAGAAGAAGCTCCTAGAGAACTAGAAAGTGATCGTGGACGTTGTTGATTCGCATGGAAAGGCATTAAAGGAGCTTGCTAGGGAGGCAAAGAAAATGAGAAAAACTCATGCTTCAAAAGAGTCGGTGAAGGAGCTAAGGGTGGAGGTAGAGAGGTTGAAGGTGGATCACTTGCCTATGGATCTGTTATTGCATGACTCGGCTCCAGTAGCCCAGCCCCAGCCAAAGCAGGAGACAGAAAGTCCACCCAAGAGGAAGAAGGTGATTCCTCGTACTGACAATGCTGTTATAGAGTTGGAGGACCCGCAGGGAGGTTCCTCTAGCCAGCCCCAGATTACAGTACAGGCCCAGGACTCAGTCCAGGCCTAGGTCCCAGTAGAGACACAGAGTACAGGGAGTCAGTCACAGGTTCCCGAGCAGACCGAGGACCTAGGAACCTAGACTCAGGATCCTATGCAGACGGAGGGCTAATAGGGAGTTTTTTTTTCCTCTCTTTCTTATTTTGTGCTTATTTTGGTTGGTTAGTATTGGGGACAATGCTAGCTTTCATTTGAGGGGGTAGCCCTATTTGGATGACTATATATATGACATTATTTTTTTCTTTATGCTTTCTTTTTACCTTTGGTTTGTACATAATTTTATCATTTTATTGTACTTTTCGTACTTTTTACTTTTGGTCTGTATAAAGTTATGTTCTAATGTATATATCCATTCTCCCTATAGTATGTTCGACTAAATCCCCATTTATATATATTCATTTTACTTTCCTCATTTTCCTTTCATAGCTTCCTATTTTATTTTCGTAGTTTCTTGTTTTGAGTTTTTGCATGCAATAAGCCTTTGGTTTTTTTAATGTCACGGTTCTTTCCAAAGGTGGAATTTGTGTGAATCGGATGGCTCTCCCGATGATGGATGCATGACAACCTTCTTAAGGGTTTGAGTCTGTTTTCTTTTTGCTTTTTAGTATAAATAGTAGCTAGTTGGTAAAGATGCCTCAAGCAAAGATTCACTTGGGCCTAACACATTTTCCTTTGATCGTATGGTCAAAAACAAATTGTTGTGTATAGGATGGTGAAAGTTGTGACCTTGAGACTCTTGTGTTGGCCGATAATCATCAAGTGGATTTTTGGGACCATTGTGTTGCTCAAATCTTAGCTGAGGTTGTTGTGGGCCCCCGACTCTGTTTCTTTAGCAATCCCATAGCTTGTGTGGTGAGAATTTGAATTGCAAGTCCAAGTCTCGATCCATTAGTCTAGAACTTGCCCTAAATGTTTGTCTAGGCGAAATCCTAAGTGTAATTTGACTTGAGATGTGATTATAGGCTCTCCTTGATCTGAATGATATCTTGAACACTTCTATAGCCTACCAATGATAATATCCCTATTCAATCCTTTTGAGCCATAGACCTTTTTCTTTAAAAAAATAACGTTACAAACCTTTACCCGTTCTAAAAATACCCTCTCTTGGCACCCGATCTTTCCTTAGCACAAGGCAAAAGCATAAGTTTGGGGGGAGATATGAGGAATGCAACAAAGTGGTAAAAGGTACAAAATGAATAAAGGAAAGACAATGAAAAAGAAAGAAAATCAAAAAGACAAAAAGAATAATCAATGTAGAAAAGAATGAAGGGATTCAATAAAAGTAAAAAGATGAAAGGTGTGGAAAGTTGAGAAAGGAGAAAAAAGTTTGAAATGAACAAGAAAGAGTGATAGTGTGTCTCTCTAACCCCTAAGAAAGAAGCAAATGACTTAAAAATCAAGTGAATATGTGCCAAAATGAAGCAAATGAAGTGCTAAAGGGAAGATGGAACTTACTTAGACCAAACATTTCCTACCCTAACCAGAAGCCTTCACTATATAGCCACCAAAACCCTATATAATCTTGAGTTGAATGAAGCTTACATTAGTGGTGACTCACATAAGGGGCAAGATTATGGTACTTAGAGCCGGACTTGTGACCTTTCTTTGAGAGAGATGAGCGTGTTTCCACTATCCTCGTTCTGAGTGCTACAATCTTAAAAGTGAGGTTTGCTTAGGGAGAGTTGATGATATATGAGTTTGGGTTCCACAATAACCAAAGTAGTCGAAAGATTTTCTTTGATGGGTTGAGTCAACTCTTGATGCTCTTGTGTCGCACTAAAACCATGGTGCTTAAAAGAGTGAATGTTGTTAATGATTCATTTGAATTGACGGAAATTGTTAGTCCCAATTGATGCTAGATGAGGTCACTTTAGGTCAGCTTAATTTTCTTGGATTTACTTTTAAGGGGTGGGTCTTATTTTGTTTGCTTGAGGACAAGCAAAAGCTTAAGTTTGGGGGAGTTAATAACTAGGGATTATGGTTCATTTATACTTCTTCTTACTTGTGTTTTGATTAGAAATGTGTATAAAATAGTCCCAAAGGCTTACATATTGTACTTGTTTGTAGGGTTTGGTCAAAAAGGTGACAATTAGTCAAAATCAGCTCAAAAAGGAGTGAAACATGCACAAGTACCAAGAACAAGTCCAGGCACAGTGCAACAGGTCCACTGCGACCGCACTCCATTTAGTGCGGTCCGTAGTGATGAGGTTCATAGAGGTGCTATTTTGGAGACTCAATCATTGCGGCCGCAAAGTAATTTGTGCGGATCACAATGGACTCACTGTGGCCGCACTCGATATTGTGCGGTTCGCAAAGACGGAGTTCAGAGAGTTGCCAGTTTGGGGAATCACTGCCAATGTTATCCGGGGTCCTTTTTGTGTGGATCGCAATAGAAGCCACTACGGCCATGGTGCATTTTGTGCGGCCCGCGGTGGCCAAGTTCAGAGAGCAGATATTTGAAGCCAAAAGCCTCACCGCCCCGCAGGGGTATTTTTGTCCAAGTATAAATAGTTTTTTTCCCATTTTTAGGTCATCAGTTGTATTTTAACTTCCAACTGCACTCGTGAATAGTGTTTCTTACCTATTTTGAGTAATTTTAGAGTAGTTTTATCATTGAATCTTCAAGTATTAGCTTGTAATTAAATCTTATGGGTTTTTCTTCATCTATTTATCAGTTTTCTTCTATTATCATGAGTAGATAGACACATTAGCTAGTGTTGTGGCTCAACCCTAGTGTGGGTATTTAATGGGTCTTGAGTTTTAAGGCTTGAAGGTCTATGGGTGTTTGATATTTGGACTAATTTGTGGTTTCTATGTTGAATTAGTGGTTGCAAACACTAATTTGTGCCTATTTGACTTGGGTTCTCCTTGGGAAAGAGAACTTGAGTCTAGGAAAATTAGTCCAACAAGGAATTGGGGTGTATTCAAGAGATTTATAGCCTCAATTAAAGGGTTAAACCTAGAGATAGTAATACCCAACTTGAACCTAAATTGCTTGCACAAATTGTCATAGCCAATTGGTCTTGAGAAAGTCAATTAGGGAGAAAGTCAAACTACCGAGAGGTATAGAGCGAGAAATTTAGTGCATTGGTTATATCGTAATCCCTAGCATGACAACATAGCCTTAGACTCGAGAACCCGTCAAGTATCCACCTAGGTGAAAGTCACTACCCTAGTGCCTTCTAAATTATTTAGACAACCTTTCAAGTATCTTACTCTTATCTTAATTTAGCATCTTAATAGCATAATTTTAGAAGTAATCAAAAGATCAATTATTATTAGAAGTACAATTAAGAGCAATTATACATCTCTAATTTAGATAGAAACTCAATTCCAATTTCTAGCTCCCTGTGAAAATCGATCCCGACCTTCTCGGGTAAAAGCTCTCTTCGACCATTCTTGCTACTTTGTAGTAGTGCAGGGTTAGCTCTGATCAGGTCCCTAGGTTATTTTTGCTTGAATTGGCGAAATTTGGAAGGTTGGAGGTTTGGAAGGTTGAGAAGTATGATCGGGAGTTGACTTTGTGGATATCGAGTTTGGATTTTAGTTTTGGTAGTTGAAATAGTCTGTTGTGTCATTTGGGACTTGCATACAAAATTTGGGGTCATTCCGAGCTGATTTGATATGGTTCAGCACGAGTTTTGTAACTTGAAATCTTATTAGTCTTCTTAGGCTTTAATTGAGGTGTGATTCATGGTTTTGATGTTGTTTGGTATGATTTGAGGCCTCGAGTAGGTTCGTATTATATTTTGGTATTTGTTGGTATGATCAGATGGGGTCCCGAGGGCCCCCAGAGGTGCTTTGGATTGAGTTCGGACCATTTTTGGACTTAGTCGTATTACTGAAGATTTAGGGCTTTTGGTGTTTTCGCATCTGCAGAGGGCTTGCCGCAGAACGCGGAGCCGCAAGTACGGCCATTTGAGTAGAGATGCGTAGGAGGAGGATGGTTGAGGAAGTCCGCAGATGCAGACCATGGAGCGCCGGTACGCAATCACATATGCTCAATCACTGCCCCAAAAGCGGCTTGGGGTCCGTAGAAGCGGCTGGTCAGGAAATAAGTGACTTTCTTATCTGCGATGGGTTCCCGCAAATGCTGTATTTTAAGTGTGCCATTGAGTATCGCTGATATAGTTTGGCTGGACATAATACTTATATAGAGGATTTGGTTATTTTTCTCATTTTTGGAATTGTGGAGCTTTGTTAAGGGCGATTTATGGAGGGTTTTTCATCACAATTAACGGGATAAGTGATCCTTACTTGATTTTGGTGTTAGTTATTGTTTACTCATAGATTATCACACCTAATTTGCATGAATTGAAGGTGAGATTTGGGGTTTTTGGACTATGATTTTAGAGAGTGAGATTTGATGATTTGAGGGTCTATTTTAGGCTGGAAGTGGATGAAACACATATATTTGGACTCGTATCGGAATGAGTGTTCAGAATTTATAAGTTTGGTTGGGTTTCGAGGTGTTGGCCCGGGGTTGAATTTTTGATTTTGGTTAAAGATCTTAGCTTTATTAAATGATTAATTTGGCTTGCTTGAAATAAGTATCTTACCTAAATCTGATTGAGGAACTAGTGCCTGAGTTATTTATGCCTGAGTTGCTATGAGTGGTTCACATGTGCGGGGTTGAGCCCATGTACATCCATCGGGGTAATTATCCATGCTCGGGGTAATGCATAGGCTTTGTCATGCCTTGGGTTGTTTGTTAAACTTCATGATGTGATGTTTCCCCTATATGTACTCCTTTTGGTGAGCTATTTGTACCATATTCGAGGTTACACAAAGGTTAATCTCCTAATTAAACTTGATAACTACTTATTGTGATGGATTTACCTGATTTGAGCTATCATAGTACAACTTGCACATGCATATATTTTAGTATGTCACTTATACAATTCCAGGAGTATGAAATTTGATGTTCATTGATCATGTATATGTATTCCTATATATCTGCTTTCTGTGTGATATGGTTTGGACTAGTGGCATGTGACCACGCCTGACGTATTATGATATTAAGCACGTGACTGTTCGGGCAGATTACGATATTGAGCCTGTGACCATACTAGGCGGATTGTGATATTGAGCATGTGACCACGTCGGGCGGATTCTAACTATTTACACACGATTACATCGTGAAGTGTGTGGATATGGATCTATCCCCCTAGGGTCACCTTCTCATGTTTCTTTTTGATGTTGTACACGTGAATTGAGAAAAACTTACTAGTGCTTTGGTACGGTTATGAAAATTCTAAGGAAAGTTGGCCAGTGTTTATTTTAATTATTGCATTTTATCTTTACTTTTAATTTTCTTAGGTTGTTTACCTAATTTATTTTCATATCTTCCTTATTTGCTGAATTATTTACGGAACATGGTACGTTAAGAAATTATGTAAACCAAGGTGATTCTTTCTCTGCTTTATGACTTGATCAAATTATTGTTTTATACTTGTTGAATTTATGAACTGTACTGGTTATAGCGGGTATCATTTATAATTCTTGCTTCTATTACCTCGCCGAGGTTAGTAATGATATTGTTGAGCACATGGGATCGGTTGTACTCATACTTTACTCTACAGTTAATTGGCAGATCCAGGTGTCAGACCTAGTCATCAGTAGCTGAGGCCTATAGCTGAGTTGGTTACCTGAGAGACGAGGTAGAGGTGCATCTCTACCGCAGTCTTGGCGTTACTTTCCATTTTATATTGTTGTCTTTATTTCGGACAGTATTCTTATTTAGTTTTTCACACTTGTATTTTCTTTTTAGAGCTCATGACTTTGTATTTACCCGTTCTAGGGAATTTGTTATGTATCGACCCTGTTATATTATATAATTGTCCTTAGACTTGTACTAATTTAGTTAATTCAATATTTTTATTTCGTTCTTGTTATGTTTGGCTTGCCGAGCAAGTGAATTAGGCTTCATCACGATCGGATGGTGATTTTAGATCGTGACAACTACCTAACTAACACATTATCTATTTCCTCAATAAATACATCATCTATTAATGGAGAAGGAGACCTGAAATATGAAATATCCTTGTGAAAACACTAATACATTAATGGGCAAATGATATCTGACAAAAATCCATTTTGATCATTTTGCTAGTTGTACTACCAGTACCAACAATATTATATCCTCGTGCCTCAAAATTTATGTAGGAGAACAGAGACTTCCAGAATCTCTAGTAGAATCATGATCTGAAACTGAGCATAAAGCATACCAGCTTTTTCAGCAATTTCAAAAGTTCTTAACTAAATTCATATTTCTTTATTGGATCTTGAATCTTTACCTCTTTCTTCAAATCCATCATCTTCTTCTTCTTGCTCAAATTTGATAATTCCTTCACATCTCTACAAAGTGTTTTTTTAAAACTAATTTGTGTAAAATATGTCCCTTCTCGTTTTATTATTATTATCATCGAAACTAGAAGAATCGGTAGCATCGCAATCAGTGTTATAAGTCCGACAAACCTTTGCTTGAGAGGAAGAAAATGATGTATATATGATATTCTTAAGAAGATAAATTAAAAGGACAAAGAACAATTTGTAACCGAAGCCTTCCACGAATAAGCAAATGTCTAGCAACAACCTTGTTATTGGCTCTTGCAAAGCCAACAAAGCGCGATGCTCGAAGCCATTGTCCCTGCTGTCGCAAAGACGACAGTCTGCAACGTCCCTAAGCCATTCTCATAACCGTCGCAATGAAGCTGGTGAGACGCTTCAAAAAGGCACTGCATATCTCTTTGTTGTATTATAGGACTTTGATTATCTGTTTCCTGCATCATGTGATGGTGAAGAGGATACGGTGAGAGAATTAAATAGTTTTCACTTTCTTATAGCCTATTCTTATTTTTTTCAAAAAAATATATTTTTTTTTTCAAATTTGATGTGTTTGGCCAAGCTTTTAGAATAAATAAAGTATTTTTGAGTAGCAACAAAAGCAGTTTTGGAGAAGCGAAAAAAAGTAAAATATTTTTGATAAAATTACACTTAGAAAAACTTGATCAAACACTAATTATTGCTCATAAATGTTTTTCAAAATAATTAGCGAAACACAAACTACTTCTCACCAAAAGTATGTTTGAGAAAAACACTTCAAAGAAAAAGCACTTTTTAAAATATATTGTGACTCTTCGTATCTACGTTTTTTCCTTTCAAAGACTGTTGGATATTTATAATAAGGGAATAGATGACAAGGGAAAAAAGGACAAAAAAGGATAAATAGGCTTTAGTTACTAAGACATGTCAATTTAGGTGAGATAGCTTGATTCGATATAGAGTGTAAGAGAAAAAAAATTAAAACTTGTGATTTTAAAATCTTAAGGAGTAAAAATTTTGTGGGACCATGATATTTTTGTGATTATAAAACCTTCTCATTAAGGATAAAATATGTAAAATAAAAAGTTTAAAATTGAATTATTTCAAAATTAGAAAATGTATCATTTATTTTGAAACAAATTAAAAAGGAAATTACATCATCTAATTTGAAACGAAGGAAATAGTATATTTGTTTGCGTTTCGTGTGATTATAAAAAAATTAAAATATAATCGAATAGTTATATTATTATTTCTATCTACAAATAATGTATATACTAATATGACATGCTTATATGATTTTACTATCTTTCATTATTCTTCTCAATCATATATAGTATAATTTTAGATCCTATATAAGAATTTGACGAATTTGTGAGAGTCTTTCGGGTTAAATATGAAAAACTCACTTTAACCCATCTAGATCAATATAAGTGAACTTGAATTGGAAAATCATAAAATAGAAAAACTAACGAAAAGGAGAAAAAAGTGATCGCTGGATGTGACTCCCTCCATTTCTAATCATCTCCATTTCTCCTAATACATATTTGGATGGAAGACACGTGTCATAGATTAAAATTTAAGCTAAAATTTAATTGACTAAAGCAAAGCCCTAATCATGGTTAAAATAATTAATTCTTTCCATATTTTTGCTCCTCCGCACTTCTAACTTCACATTATCTCTTTCCTAAATATATTTTTAAAAAAAATTCTTTCTTTTCTGTGGTAATTTAAATTAAAGAAGAAAATTAAATAGTCATCGATTAACTTCTATTCTTCAATTTTCTTTATTAGATTATCTACGGGAAATAACGGCTTAAGTCATTAGGCGTAGGTACTTTACCGAGGTGGAATCTTCTAGTTCATTATTAGAATTAATATACATACCCGCACAATGCGCGAATAATTAATATCCAGAAAAATAAACGGCAAAAAATATGATAAGTAAAAAATAGTAAAGACATATGATACTTCTGTAATTAGTTTTGCCTTAACATTCAAAAAATTAATTTTACATATAGCACTGATTCTAAGATAGAACTCTGTCCATGCAAGAAAAGAAAGAATTGCAATCGAATAGATAATTTTTTATGTAATATACATGTATGAAAAATCAATTATATATTAATAAAATTACAAAAGTATAAATATATTTAGTTGAATTAGAACCAAGGTGAATTTTATATTTTATTATCAAGGTGTAAGGGACATTAATAGACGATTCATTCTTTCTTTATTCTGTATTCTTTATCTATTATCCATCTTACAAATAAACCCCTATTATGCCAATCCCTAAATTGCATGTTTTCTTCCTTCTTTCCTTTTCTCCCTCTCTTATACGACTAACTGAGAAAAGATTTTGCTCCCTTTTGGTAGTCTATAGAGTTTAAAGATATACATTATATTCCTTTCTAGCTCAAGCAGAAAGATATGATTACCTTTCGAAACTTTAGTACTTACTCATGCAGTTTTCTGTATCATCATCGAAAAAGGATAAAGTATGCTAAACTCCCTCAAGTGTTCCACCATCAGAAGGCATCCAATGTCTTGAACAAATAGTAACATTTATTTGTTTGCGAAAACTAATTTATTTGCATATGCATAGTAGTGCTCAACGTGCACTATATTTAGGTAACAGTAATTCTCAATGACAATTTGAAAAATAAACAAAAAAGAAAAGCTCAAACGGAAAATCAAATGACGACAAATAATTAAGTCAAGTACGCAAAATATTTGGTTAGCTCTTTGATTACACAACAGAGACATGAGATCCTTCCATAAAATTGAGCACCTAATTATCACTTTACACTTTAAAGTGCAAATATTGAAACTTTGAAAACCAAAACAAAACCAAAAAAAGTAGGGGAAAAAACGAAACCTAGATGATGAAATTTTCTGAGCTTCAAAAAAATTACATATTTAAGAGCAAAAGTTGATATTTTGAGACAAAAAGCTAGTGGATATCTTTGGTTTGTTTTCCATAAGAAGATGAAGAAAGAGGGCCATGAATTGCATTTGAAGATCTGAAAGCCAATGCCATTTCTCATACAGATATCTTCAATTCGAACAATTGAATATTTTTATGTTTATCTCGACTCTTTATCTATCTAACAGTTAACGCGATTGACAACTTCTTTATACTGAAAAAATATGTCCTACTTTCACACCCAAAAAAACTAAAATATTTTCCTTCGCAAGAAAATTGCTGTAAAAAGCCTTTCCCTTTGTAGCAAATTATACTGGCATTTTTTCCCACAAGTACAATAATACTACAAATGTACAATATAGTAATGGCATCAATGTAGAGTCACTGCATTAGTTCTCAAATTCAATCAAATGTTTGAAAGAAAGGCATAAATGCAAATGCATTGAAAGAAAGTTACCTTTTGCCTCTTATATCTTTGGATGACATGAGCGTCCAATGTAGGAGCAACATGATATAAAAAAATTGTTAAAATAATCGACTAATTTACGAACCTACACAGGGATGGACAATAAATGTGAAAAAAGGTGGCAATCGCTTAAGCTTTTATGCATCGAGTACTTAGCATCTAAAGAAAGAAACCAAAATATTTTCGTGACATATTAGCAACAGAATATTACATACCTGATAGAGTACTACGACCTTTGTAGATGAGAAGTTGCGCAAAGAAGGAGCTAGTTGGTTAATAATAGCAAGAGAATTAAATTGTGAAAGTACTCCAATTAGAGTGGGAGATCTTACTACCAGTAGCAAGCTTAGTTATAAATTTGAAGTTTCTCCACTGAGAAAGAAGTAAGGCTACCAATTACTATAAATGAAAAAATAGAGTTTTTAATGTTATTCAATTAGGTCACACAGTGAAGGCAAAGCATCAAATTTTTTCTGCATCAGTCTGTAACTGATGAAAAAGAAGCAAAGTTTAGGAACCACAATCTCCAAACATTGAAAATTTTCAGAATAAATAAAATAGAGAAAAATATTGATGTCAAATCTTACCTTTTGAATGCTTGTTCTGCCATGGCAACTACCCTACTAGAATTGTATTTTGGGACTGCAGCTACAATGGCGGATTCAATTTTCTCCTTTCACTGCCGGAATCCAATGATAAATCCCCGTAAAGTCAAACCCTAACCGTAATCATGAAAACCCAATTCCGTAACTTTCATTTGCGAATTGAGGAAATGGGAACACATATGGCTCACCATTTGTTTGAAAGACGCCCATACACAAGTCCAAAGCTCCGGCTGCAAATAGTTCAAGAAATAGTAAACAAAAAGAGTTAAAAATAATTTTCAATTTCATATAAGTAATTTCATATGCTATCATATTTTATATATTATGTCAAAAAATATAATAAAACGGTATTTGATCAATCTTTATCCATGCATAAAATTCATCACCCTGGTTGAGTTTTGCATAACATGCTCACTAATTGATAAGCATGTATAGAATAGGAGAGAAGGGTTGCGGTTGATTTGAAGATTAGAATAGAACGGGATAGATACAGAATGATGGGCTAAAGCTTTTGTCAATAAACCATTTTGATAAGTTAATTAACCGATTCTGATAACTTCCACAAAAAAGTTTTATTACGTGCCTTCAATTATGACTGGTTTAATTGTAACTGTTATGCAGTAGTTTTTGCTGTGTTAATTTGTTATCTTTTTGTGATTTTACAATTACGTGGGATCATGGGAGGTTTCTCATCTTTTAATTTATTTATTTAAATAATATAGAATTCAACTACACGTTTCTAACAAAGAAGTGGGTGGGGAAACTCGTTTATTCTTTTTGAATTGTATCAGGTGTTCCTATTTTTCCTATTTCTTTGTAAATATTTCTTTATTTAAAATTATTTCTATATTAAATTAATTTTTTTGTAACGACCCATCCGGTCGTTTTGAGCTCTAGCGCGTCGTTCAGTAGTTTGAGGCCATGAGCAGCTTCACTTCAGGTATTATGACTTGTACGCATGATCGGAGTTGAATTCCGGGGAATTCAGAGTTGATTTGGAAAGAGAATTCTCATTTTGGAAGCTTTAAGTTGAAAGAATGGAAAAAGATTAGATTTTTAAGTAAACGACCTCGGAATGAGATTTAAAGGTTCTAGCAGGTTCGTATGATGATTTTGGACTTGGGCGTATGTCCGAATCGGGTTTAGGAAGACCCGGGAACGTTTCGGCATCCATTGTGGAAGTTAGCATTTTTGGAAGAATTTTATAAGTTTGGATTGAAGTGCGTTTCGGTGTTATCAATGTCTGTCTGGGATTCTGAGTCTAGAAATAGCTTCATATGGTGATTTTGGTGTTGGGAGCGCGATCGGAAGTGAAATCGGAGGTCCGTGGGTCATTTTGGAGTCATTTGGTTAAAGATAGAAATTTGAAGGTTTTGAGAAGTTTGACCGGAAGTGGACTTTTTGATATCGGGGTCAGAATCCGATTCTGGAAGTTAGAGTAGGTCCGTAATGGCAAATATGACTTGTGTGCAAAATTTGAGGTCAATCGGACGTGATTTGATATGTTTAAACACTGAAAGTAGAAATTTGAAATTTTGAGTTCATTAAGCTTGAATTGGAGTGCGATTCATGGTTTTAGCATTGTTCGATATGATTTGAGGCCTCGAGCAATTCCGTAATGTGTTTTGGGACTGGTTGTTGTGATTGGTTGGGGTCTCGGGGGCCTCGGGTGGATTCCGGATGGTTAACGGATCAAAAATGAAATTTGAAGAAGGTTTGATGTTGCTGGTACTGGTATGACCGCATTTGCGATGTTTGGGTCGCAAATGGGACATCGCATTTGCGAGAGGGAGATCGCATTTGCGAACATGGGGGCTGCTGAGTGGAGATCGCATTTGCAAGGGGGCCACCGCTTTTGCAATGCTGTCCTCTTCGCATTTGCGAAGAATTTTGTCGCAAATGCGACCATGGCAGGAAAAGCTGGGCTTCGCTTTTGCGATGCCTTTGTCACAATTGCGAGCTGGGAGTCACAAATGCGACTTCTGCGTCTGGTGCAATGGTTTTTTATTTCGAGACTTAGCCCATTTCCCACTTGGTCTTAAGCGATTTTTTAGAGCATTTGAGGAGGGATTCCATCATCATCAAAGAGGTAAGTAATTTCTACACTTCATAAGTTAAATACATGGATTAACATGTGAAAATTAGGGAAAATTAAGGGTTTTAGATGAAAAACCTAGAATTTGGTAAAAACAAAATTTAACCATGAAATTTGTTAGGGAATGGAGTAAAAATCATATATTCTTGATCCTTAGGTTATGAGTAATAATTTTCTTCAAAATTTTTCGGAATCCGGGCCCGGGGATGAATTTTAGGAACCTTGCATTTAAGGTTGGAAAATTGGTTTAATAATTAGAATATGAACTTTTGAGCATGTATTGACTAGTTCTTATCCTATTTGAATAGTTTTGGATCGTTCGACTCGAGGTTTGAGCGCGTTCTTGAATCGGAATATAGGCTTCGGAGCGAGGTGAGTCTCCTTTCTAACCTTGTAAGAGGGAATTGTCCCCATAGGTGAGTTAATTGGTTATGTGCTCCTATTTGCGGGGGCTACGTACGCACGAGGTGACGAGAGTCCGTGCGTAGCTACTATTATGCTTTAGTCCGGGTAGTTTAGGGCCCAAAAGCATGATTTCTTGTAATACTTGCAACCTTGTTGACAAACTTAAAATTCTTAAAACATATCGAACGTGTAAATGAATTTCTAAAAAAGGCTAGATATCATTTCTTGACTTTTAAAAGAGAAATTTGCCTTTTCCTGAATATTTGCCCCTTGATGAATTATTGATTTAATTGTTTGAATGTATTTATCTATTGTGGAATGGGCCGAACGCCTCGGTAGATTAAATAGATGTATCTATGGTTCGCGCCATTCGACCCTCTGGCACTGCACAGTTTAAATATTGTTGGATCGGGTCGTACGTCCTCGGCATGATTTGCGCATGCTTGTATTGCTTCCCTTGAAATTTATTGATATTGATATTTGCCCTCCTAGCCTTGAGATAATTGAAAATTAATGGATTATGAATCCAGAGACTTTTAATATAAAAAGGAACTTTTACATGTTCGTGACTTATTTGAAATTACTGTCGTTCTTAATAAATTCACGATTATTCGCATTAATAATATATTACTATTGGACCACTAGTAAGTGTCGAAGTTAACCTCTCGTCTCTACTTCTTCGAGATTAGACGGGATACTCATTGGGCACACGTTGTTGTCGTACTCATACTACACTTGTTGTGCATTTTTGTTGCACAGGTTTATGTGTGGCTAGTGGCTTAGTGGCATAGCGGCATGGTTGATACGGAGACTTAGGTGAGTTGCATTATCGAGACGTCCGTAGCAGCATAGTCTCCTTCAGAGTATTGTGCTGTATTTTTATTTCTGTCCACTTGTATTCCAGACAGTTACTGTATTTTATTTTATTCCCTAGTAAATACTCATGCACTTGTGACACCGGGTTCTGGGATGTCTATGGAAGTAGTCAGTATTTTGAAATTGTTAAAGATATCATTATTTATTCAGTGAAAATTTATTCCTTATTGTTTAAATGTATAAAAGAAGTGAGTTCAGAAATATCTAAAACGAGAAATTACTAGTTATTTAGTATTGGCTTGCCTGACAATGGTGTCCGACGCCATCACGACCCTTAGTGGATTTTGGGTCGTGACAACATGGTATCAGAGCACTAGGTTCCCTTAGGTCTCCCGAGTCATAAGCAAGTCTAGTAGAGTCTCGCGGATCGGTATGGAGACGTCTGTACTTATCTTTGAGAGGCTACAGGACTATTAGGAGCACCTCCCTTCTTGATTTCTCATCGTGCGATTTGATTCCTTGAGGCTTATGCCCTTGTTTCTTTCCTACTCAATCTTACACGACGCAAACCACTTGTTATGAATCGAGAATTTAAGAATTGTAATGGTACTATAGATGTGGTGTGTGATGTTTCACCCAGTATAGTTGTTTGGTCTATTATCGTCGCCTTGCGGAAGGATTTTTCTATTGTTTCGGCTCGGTAGTTGTACTTCTAAGAGCTTGGAGGCTATGCACAGGTTGCTATGATGCTCACAATTGGTTATCACACAATATTGACTTGATGGTAGGATACTTGCCTATGTGTTGGGGCAGTGAATGATTTGAAAGGAAGTCTACTCAGTGCACGATTCAGAGATCTGATATTTCATTCTCGACGGAGGGAAAGCAATTGGCCTATGAGTGTCCAGATTTGGGGTGATGGAGTAATGATACTTGGTATTTTCGAGCATGGTGAAATTTTCATCTGCGATGTAGTGTCGTCGTCCTCGATTGTATGTATTAAGTTCGTCAGTGTTATGGTCTTTTGCAATTCGCCTTTGGGGTAAGATATTGTGAAATAATATTGGAGAAATGACTATTAGACATCGCGAGGTAAGTTGGTTCAGGATTGAATCAGTGTTTCTAATGTTGACGGCTTGAGAAAGATGATCTTCGGAAAGGTTTAGAGTTAGTAGTCGATTAAAAGGGTGAGTTCCGCCAAAGTGGGAGAGTGGCAGAGTTGCATATGGGCTTGGTGGTAGGATGACCACGCACATTGAGTAGAGTTTGGAATGATTTGGGAATTTTAGAGATTGGTGATTGGGGCCTACGGATTTAATTTGGAGCATGTGCTATTATGCGGCAGGAGATTTGATATAATGGAAAGGAGTTGCTTGAAATGAAGAAGGATACAACATAACTTTGAATTGGAAGGATGTTGCCTCACATCTAATTGATGTCCATGAGGTGTGAATGGACTTGTGCAGCTAGAGAGTGAGCTCGGACTCAGGATGGGTTATTGATGTCGTAGTGATTGTACCCCGTGTAGCAGCGTTGGAAGATGTCGGAAAGTGATTTCCATAGATGGGTTATTCCGTGTGAGCAGTTTAGCGGTCGCGTGGTTAGCGAAGCTTCTACGGAGGATTTTACTGGCCATTCCAGTAAGAGGTCGAATATGTGAATGTTGATGGAAATTTAGGGTGTTCATGAAGTGCTAATGGAAGGATTTCAAGGAATCTAGCGGTTTAATTGCGCGAGATCATGTCAATAAGAGATAAAGAATCTTGGTGAAATCCATAGGTATGTAATAGTGGCTTCAAGCTAAGTGGGAGAGTCCCACCGCCTATGATTGGGTTGCATGGTTAACTACTTGCGAGGTTTCTGGCTATTAGCATATTGATGGGTTATTTTAGCTACGGGAAAAGGACATAAGTGGTAATTTGAGCAAAGGGATTGTTAAATGTGTGCTATGGTTGGCCTTATTGGCTCATGTTCAGACTTGGGGAAGAATTTAGGATTTATGCCTTATATAGATGCGGGTTTTAAGGAAAGTGATTCTGCCAGGTGCTTCGTCGAGAGGGTATTCATGTGCTAGAAGATTGATGGAGTCGATTATATTCGGGGTCAAGTCAGAGCGGGTGGCTCTCAACAACGGTCATAGTGGATTCAAAGGGGTAAAGTGTGGTGCCTAATGATTTCGAGCCTATAGGTATGGTTAAGAATCACGCTTTTGTAGCAGCTTATGAGAAGAGGCCCAGAATGTTCTATGATGTTTTGACTCACAGTGTAGCATTTGGGAGGAAAATGATAAAAGACTTCGAATTTGTAGCGGGATTATCAGAATGGCATACTGTTGAGGATGCAAATATGCACACAAGGGAGGTATGAAACGGTTTGTGGGATTGGAGACAGCGTGGTCTCGTGATTCAAGGTCACTCAGAATGAGTGCGGATTGGGTGTGTTATGTGTTGAATGGAGTTATTATTATTTATAAGGCAATCAAGGATAAATTGGAAGAAGGTAGATTGATTAGCCATAGTTGAATTGGCATATTGGTGGTAGTGATCAGTTCCTGCAGCGGGACCAAGTTATGCAAGTGATTTGTGACGGTACGTATGAGGCCGGTCGGCCGTCGTAATTGATGTTATTCAGAAGTATTCTACTATTATGGCCTGTTATGTGTAAGCGGATCCCGGAAGGGCTATGGCGGCTTAGACCACTACTTAGAGATTTGCATATTCCACGGTTATGAGAATTTACCTGTGTGTTGCTATGGTTCTCTTGAAGTGAGTTAAGTGAAAAGTTTTTATATGATGAAGTGTTAATGTATTAGTGGTTCCGAGGTTATGATGAAAAATGTGTTCTATCATATATTGGCATGTTGGATGCAATGAGTGGTATGGAATTTGAAGTGAGGATCAAGGTTGCAGTTCGGTGTTGACAAGGATGTCATGAGCTCGGATGAGCAGGAAATGAGTTTCGATGTTTAAGGTAAGTTGGTATTGTCTTCAGCATCACTTGAGATCGGTATTTTGTGAAAAAGACTTTGCATCCTGGTTAAGGATTCTTGATCGCTTTTCAGCGTTAGTGCGGCCGGTGGTTTGGATGTACAGACCTGTTATCTGTTACGGAAGGTTGTGGGAGCGTGCCCCATGGGAAGGTTGTATAAGTGTGGCATGTAGTCACTTGAGTGATTCAAGAGTTAAACCAAGTATGAAGATCGTGGTAATATCACTAATGTGAGAATTTATGCCTGGAGGGCACTCGACTTATTGGGTTGTGGACCGTGGAGGATTGCCCCGGTTATGATGGTAGTTCTCGTGTGTTATGAGAAAAATGGAGTTATTGTGGACCTTCGAAAGGTCATTAGCCTAGTTCAGTGTGATCACAATCAGCTTGAGGTCTGTGGATGGATCTAAATATGAATATGGGCTCTATATCAGGCCAGATGTGTTCACTTCAGCAATGCTTTCCTTATGGAAGAGTAGTCGGGGTGTTATTTTGTCGTCAGCTATTTCATGTAATGATATATTGCGCCATGTGAGTTGTGAGATGGCTTGGTGAATTTCTTATGTGTTGAGATTCCGCGTAGAGATGATGTTATATGAGCAGGATGTCTCTCGAGATTCAGATCGTATATTGCACCTCAGTTGTGCTTGAGTTTTGTAGCCTATGGCAATATATGTCTCCCCAGGGATGGTATTATGCACTTAGCGTGATTGATACCGATATTCGGTATTTTATTGTAATGAGCAATTTAGATCGATGTATATCTCCTTATGTGAATTATATGTGTGGATCGGGTGGCACGCCTCCATGAGTATGTTATTTGGATCGGGTTGAATGCTGCAACAGTGTGATGTTGAGTACAGTTTTCTATATGCTATTTTTGTATGCCCGGTTTCCTATTTTATAAGGAAAGTCCACATTAGTACGTAAGTTGAGTAGTTCCTTCTAGAGTTCGTTTTCCTTTTGTCACGTTCGAGTTCATAGCCTATTGGCACATTGTGGCATCATATGAGACTTTTGATCATGTCCAGGGTGGCTTATTGCCTGAGCGGTTCGTACTGGGTGAGATGAGATCATTGGATTTAGGATCAGTGCAATCTAATTATACGAAGTATATTAAGGAGATAAGGCCATTATTTGGTTCACAATGAGGTGATGGTTCTTGTCAGGAGTATAGATCCAATGATTTGTTGGTTCGGCAGTTGGTTATGAATTTCTACACATCTCTTCCATCGTGGCAGTATTGTAAGAGTTAGAGCAAGACCTATGTATGTCATGAGGTGCAATGGGAGCATCGGATTCGTGGAATTTCGACTAATTTGATCAGAGAATGTTATTGTGGTCCTATGAGTAAAGTGGTGCAAGGTGTGAATTCAGCTAATGTATGCAATCATGTTTTGGTGTTGTGTGTAGTTATTGATACGGCGGGCGTATGTTGGAAACAGGCCTAGCAGAGAATTCCGGATGTTGGAATTGGGCTCTAAGGCTTATTTGCTTAAGTGAAAAAGGATATCTTTAGATTTATCGATCTAGGTTCCCATCTGAGTTGTGGTAGCACGGATAGGTGCTCGAGGTGTTAAATAGTGATTTCGGACAACTCCAGTACAGTTCTTAGCACGTTCGAGGACGAACGTATGTTTAAGTGGGAGAGAATGTAACAACCCAAATGGTTGTTTTGAGCTCAAACGCGTCATTCAGTAGTTTGAGGCCATGAGAAGCTTCACTTCAGGTATTATGACTTGTACGCATGGTCGGAGTTGAATTCCGGGGAATTCATAGTTGAGTTGGAAAAAGAATTCTCATTTCGGAAGCTTTAAGTTTAAAGAATGGACTAAGATTGGATTTTTGAGTAAACGAACTCGGAATTGGGATTCGAAGGTTCCAGCAGGATCGTATGATGATTTTGGACTTGGGCGTATGTCCGGACCGGGTTTTGGAAGACCCAGAAACGTTTTGGCACCCATTGTGGAAGTTAGCATTTTTGGAAGAATTTCATAAGTTTGGGTTGAAGTGCATTTCGGTGATATCAATGTATGTCTGGGATTCCGAGTCGGGGAATAGCTCTGTATGGTGATTCTGGTGTTGGGAGCGCGACCGGAAGTGAATTCGGAGGTTTGTGGGTCATTTTGGAGTCATTTGGCTAAACATAGAAATTTGAAGGTTTTTGAGAAGTTTGATCGGAAGTGGACTTTTTGATATCGGGGTCGGAATCCGATTCTGGAAGTTGGAGTAGGTCCGTAATGGCAAATATGACTTGTGTGCAAAATTTGAGCTCAATCGGACGTGATTTGATAGGTTTAAACACCGAAAGTAAAAGTTTGAAATTTTAGGGTTCATTAAGCTTGAATTAGAGTGCGATTCATGGTTTTAGCGTTGTTAGATATGATTTGAGGCCTCGAGCAAGTCCGTAATGTGTTTTGGGACTGGTTGATATGATTGGTTGGGGTCCCGGGGGCCTCGGGTGAATTTCGGATGGTTAACGGATCAAAAATGAAATTTGGAGAAGGTGTGATGCTGCTGGTACGCATTTGCGAGAGGGAGCTCGCATTTGCGAACCTGGGGGCTGCTTAGGGGAGATAGCATTTGCGAGGGGGCTATCGCTTTTGCGATGCTGTCCTCTTTGCATTTGCGAAGAATTTTGTCGCATATGCGACCATGGCAGGGAAAGCTGGGCTTCGCATTTGCGATGCCTTTGTCGCAAATGCGACCATCGCAATTGCGAGCTGGGAGCGCAAATGCGACTTCTGCGTCTGGTGCAATGGCTTTTTTATTCCGAGACTTAGCCCATTTCCCTCATTTTCCACTTGGTCTTAAGCGAACTTTGAGAGCATTTTAGGAGGAATTCCATTATCATCAAAGAGGTAAGTAATTTCTACACTTCATAAGTTAAATACATGGATTATGGGTAGATTAACATGTAAAAATTAGGGAAAATCAAGAGTTTTAGATGAAAAACCTAGAATTTGGTAAAAAAAAAAAAAGATTTAACCACAAAATTTGTTAGGGAATGGAGTAAAAATCATATATTTTTGATCCTTAGGTTATGGGTAACAATTTTCTTCAAAAATTTTCAGAATCCGGGCACTTGGGCCCGGGGATGAATTTTAGGAACCTTGCATTTAAGGTTGGAAAATTGGTTTAATAATTAGAGTATGAATTTTTGAGCATGTATTGACTGGTTCTTACCCTATTTGAATAGTTTTGGATCGTTCGGCTCCAAATTAGAGGTTTGAGCGCATTCTTGAATTGGAATATAGGCTTCAGAGCGAGGTGAGTCTCCTTTCTAACCTTGTAAGAGGGAATTGTCCCCATAGTTGAGTTAATTGGTTATGTGCTCCTATTTGTGGGGGCTACGTGTGACGAGAGTCCGTGCGTTGCTACTATTATGCTTTAGTCCGGGTAGTTTAGGGCCCAAAAGCATGCTTTCTTGTAATACTTGCAACCTTGTTAACAAACTTAAAATGCTTAAAACATATCGAACGTGTAAATGAATTTCTAAAAAAGGTTAGATATCATTTCTTGACTTTTAAAAGAGAAATTTGCCTTTTCCTGATATTTGCTCCTTGATGAATTATTGATTTGATTATTTGAATGTGTTTATCTATTGTGGAACGAGCTGAACGCCTCAATAGATTAAATAGATGCATCTATGGTTTGCGCCATTCGACCCTCTGGCAGTGCACATTTTAAATATTGTTGGATCAGGTCGTACGTCCTCGGCATGATTTACGTGCTTGTATTGCTTGCCTTGAAATTTATTGATATTGATATTTGCCCTCCTAGTCTTGAGATAATTGAAAATTAATGGATTATGAATTTGGAGACTTTTAATATAAAAAGGAACTTTTACATGTTCGTGACTTATTTGAAACTACTGTCGTTCTTAATAAATCCATGATTATTCGGATTAATAATATATTACTATTGGACCACTAGTAAGTGTCGAAGTCGACCTCTCGTCTCTACTTCTTCGAGATTAGACGAGATACTCATTGGGTACACATTGTTCTCGTACTCATACTACATTTGCTGTGCAATTTTGTTGCACGGGTTTATGTGTGGCTAGTGGCTTAGTCGCATAGCGGCATGGTTGATACGGAGACTTAGATGAGTTGCATTTATCAAGACGTTCGTAGCCAGCAGAGTCTCCTTCAAAGTATTGTACTGTATTTTCATTTCTGTCCACTTGTATTCCAGACAGTTACTGTATTTTATTTTATTCCCTAGTAAATGCTCATGCACTTTTGATACCGGGTTCTGAGATGTCTATGGAAGCAGTCAGTATTTTGAAATTGTTAACGATATCGTTATTTATTCAGTAAAAATTTATTCCTTATTGTTTAAATGTATAAAAGAAGTGAGTTCAGAATGATCTAAAACGAGAAATTACTAGTTATTTACTGTTGGCTTGCCTGACAATGGTGTCCGGCGCCATCACGACCCTTAGTAGATTTTGGGTCGTGACATTTTTAACCTCCAAGTTAGTTGGAGGTTTGTCCTGAAAGTGGACACATGTTCAATTATTGTTTTAACACTTGGCATAATAATATGGATTTGCGATAGATTATTACTTTGCATTATGACTTTTTAATTAATATCCATGTCTACTACTCTTTATATAATATACGGGGGGAGGATTAAAATTACCTCTATCATTTGCTAAATGATTTAAAATTACCTTCCATCCATCTTTTGGTCTAAAAATAATCCTCTCGTAATTTCTATTGCAAAAATTACCCTTCGATTTAATGGCAGAACCTGTGGACTACGATTTTAATTTGTTGGAAATTTCTAACTAAGCCTTTGAAACAACACATATGGGTGATATCTCGCTCCATTAAATGACCCGCCCAATGTTTTTCGTTAATAACTATTTGGAATCGAAGCTTAGGTTCTGACCATGTCATTGTTGGTTCTCATGATTTTAGAGCTTATTTGCACACGATGGTAAGTCTAGAATTGAATTTTTGCTATATGTTCTACTTTTTTTTCAATAAAGTTAAAATCTTTTTGGTTTTTCAGAAAAATAAGATAAAGTTTTGATCTTTATGATCTTTTAATGATGAAAAATTTGTAAGTTTTAATGGGAGGATGGGGATATGGATTCTAGGGTGATGGATTAGGCTTGAGATATTATAGATATAAATCTACTTATGCTTGTATTTTTCTGATATATAACGACTCGGCTAGTCATTTTGAGAATGAACGTCCTGATTCCCTATTAACTGCTTCCTCCGTGTCTTTTTCTACTATAGTGATTCGCTGGGATGATTCATTTTGAGTTTCGGAGTGTTTTGGGATACTTAGTCCCTAAATGAGAGCTTAAGTCTTAGAATTTGGACCGTTATCAGAACAATTTGAAGACGGCTCCGGAATGGAATTTCATCGATTCTGTTAGCTTCATTAGGTGATTTTGGGATTAAGAACGTATCCGGATTGTGTTTTTGAGGTATGTAGCTCATTTAGGCTTGAAATGGCGAAAGTTGAATTTTTTGAGTTTCAGGACGATAGTGGAATTTTTTATATCGGGGTCGGAAATCGATTCCGGAAGTTGGAGTAGGTCTGTACTGTTGAATATGACTTGTGTGCAAACTTTAGCGTCAATCGGACATGGTTTGGTTGGTTTCGGCATCGCTTGTTGAATTTTGAAGTTTCAAGTTTTTAAAGATTGAATTTTGTCCTCAAGGGGGATGGGGAGGGGTTTATATAGTAGCAAAAATTGAACAGGTAAACAAGAAAAGCTGTAAAATCAAACATAAATAAGGAAGTATTAACATGCAGAATCAATAAAAATCGGATTTAGGAAAAAATAAGTAAACCCTAGTTGACAGAAATCGGAAATTAATCGGAGATCCTGGCTAATCGGACCCATATAGCCTTGATATAAACGTATATGGACGAGATTTTGTCTAGATTCAAGAGATTGAAGTGGAGTGGCCGGATTCTGAGATATAGTACTTGCCATGTTTAGGCAAGTACTAGGTATACCATAGATTTGTAGAAAATAGCGAGATTACACACAAAAGGCAAGAAAAACATGGAAATAATCCATGGTTGAGATGGATTTGGAGAGGCTTGAGAAGGCTGCTAGGGTTTCTGTAAGAGGGAGGAGTGTTTGAGGGCGGCTGCTGAAGAGAGAATGGGGATTAGGGTTTCGGTGAGGGGATATAAGGAAAGTAGAGGGAAATGTTGTGAGTCGTTGATCAATTTTGATCAATTCTGATCAACGACTGGGATTAAATAGGTTGGGGCCAGTTTTTGGACTGGGTTGGGGAATTGGGTCGTTTGGGATGGTGAGGATGTTGGGCCAGGGGTTTATTTGGACCTTAATGGTCAGAAATTAATCCTAATTTTGGGTCAGATTTAAAATAGGGAATTAAGGGAAAATAATTTAATAAAAAATATTTAATAAAATGTAAAATAAATGCCATTAATGCAAATTAATATTTAAAACAATAGTAGAAGATAATAAAAATATAAATACTACTTTGACACTGAATAAAATGACAAATGCAATACAAATGTAAAATATAGGCTATTATTGAATGATTGTGCAAGTAGCCTAAAATACTAATGTAATTATAAAAAAAATAGAGTAAAATACCTGAAGCAAATATTATAGATGCAAAGATAACGATTTTAAGTAATTGAGTCATCCCAAAGATAATTTGAAGGAATAATTAATAATTATTCAAGTAATTTTAATGGAGGAAAATCAATTTAAAAGTTCTAAAAATTAAGAAAAATTATAGAAAATGCTTGAATAGATTTGTATACTAAATAATGATACACAATTAAAGTTTTGAAAGTACATATGTATTTTGAAAAGTATGAGGGCAAAATTGGGTATCAACAGCTGCCCCTCTTTACCCAAGAATGATGAAAGAATTGTCGGGTAAAGAAAATGATGACCAATTTTGGCCGAATTGAATGTGCGATGATGGGGGCCGAACCCTGGTTCCTGAGTTACTTACATATCCCTGGTCTTACGGTGTCACAACCCAAATTTTCACCCTCGGGAGTCGTGATGGCGCTTACTCGTGAAACCTAGGCAAGCCAACCATTTAGATTCTACATATTAACAATCAACCCAAACAGATATAAATAGTAACTAAGGCTAAACAAATGAGAAGTGCGGAAGAGTTATAACGATTTCAAATAATCCAATACATGTCTACCCAGAAATCTGGTGTCACAAATTCACGAACATCTACGAATTACTACAACTACTGGTTTGAAGAGAAAAGTACAACTGTTCTCGGAATGAAAAGAGACAGCAGAAAGCTAAAACAGGGAAGGGGGACTTTAGGCTCTACGGACGCCAGCAGATCTACCTTGGTCTCACTGGACTGAAGGCAGCTACCTCAGTTACTCACCGGGTTCGATACCGAAATCTGCACAAAAGAGTGCAGAGTGTAGCATCAGTACAACTGACCCCATGTACTGAGTAAGTATCGAGCCTAACCTCGGCGAAGTAGTGACAAGGCTAGAACATGACAACCACATATACCTGTGTAGTTAAATCATATACAAACAGAATCATAACAACAAGAATCAATAGAATAATGTAGGAAGGGGACATGCTGCGGGGAATATCACATTCTAACAATAAACCAATAAAGAGGCATCAATTAAAAAGCATAATGAACATCATATCTATATCAACAAGAATAATGAAACGGTAACACGTGCATGACATCACCATTTGTGCATTTACTCTCGTCCTCACCATATGGAACAACAGAAACGGCACGACATCACCCTTCGTGCATTACCTCTCATAATCGTGGCACGGCATCACCCTTCGTGCATTATTCCTCACAATATTGGCACGGCATTACCCTTAGTGCATTAACAAATCATGGCATGGCATCACCGTTCATGCATTAACACTCATAATATCGGCATAGCATCACCCTTTGTGCATTTCACTCACTCATAATATCATGAACAACATCACCCTCCATGCATTAACACTCATAATATCGGCACGGCATCACCCTTCGTGCATTTCACTCACTCACAATATCATGCACGATATCACCCCTCGTGCTTTACACTCTTCCTCACCCAAACAACAGGAAAACAATATGTCCCAGCAAGGAAATCAACAATATCAACAATAACATCCTGGCAAGGGATTCAGCTATAACCAATCTCGTTTTCCAACAATTTCTTTACATAATGAAACTCAACTTGATCCAATACTCAACAATAGTCAATTACCAAGAACTTTCATAAGCTTTGTTCAACATTTACATTCATCAATTTGAGCATGATTGATACATAATAGAGTCACAACAATCATGATATAAGATTCACGGGCATGATTGACACCAACGTATAGGTACGCATCACCACACCTATATGTCGTACTCGATACTAACACATAGAAAATAAGACCACAACTCCTATTCCCTCAAGCTAAGGTTCCAAACACTTACCTCGATTTCACGGAGAAGATTAAGCCTCAACTACCGCTTTACCTCTCGGTTCCACTTCCAATCCACTTGTATCTAGTCATAATTTACTTTATAATATCAATAAGTGCTAAATAAACCAATTCTAATGCATGAAAATAGGTTTCCCATTGTTTTCCCCAAAAAGTAAAAAATCGACACTAGGCCCACTTGGTCAAAACCCAAAGTTCGAACCAAAATCCGATCATCCATTCACTCACGAAATCAAATATGCAATTAGTTTTGAAATCCAACTTCAAATTGAGGTCCAAATCTCCAAAATTTGAAAATCCTAACTTCTACCCAAAAACACCTAATTTCCCATTAAAACCCCTAG
This sequence comes from Nicotiana sylvestris, assembly GCF_000393655.2. Classification (NCBI taxonomy): domain Eukaryota; kingdom Viridiplantae; phylum Streptophyta; class Magnoliopsida; order Solanales; family Solanaceae; genus Nicotiana; species Nicotiana sylvestris. Next base: position 82,476,290 of record NC_091062.1, on the reverse strand, counting down.
ATTTTGAAGTGAAATCATGTAAAAAGATATTATAGATTGAAGAAAATAAGTTAGAATTCATTTACCTATGATTTGGGGAAGAACTCTCTTCAAGAAAATCGCCTATGGAAGTTTAGGGTTTAGAATCCCGTCAAAATCCCACTTAACAGGTCTCAGATGTCGCAATTGCGACCAATTGCGAACCTTGAGAATTTCTGCTATCTTCGCAATTGCAAAGCAAAACGTCGCATTTGCGACCTCTAGCCCATCTGACAACCCTCGCATTTGCGAAGTACATCTCGCATTTGCGAGGAAAGCTGTCCCTGAGGTCTTCGCATTTGCAATCCCTGATTACATCGCAATTGTGATGCCTGATCTCGCATTTGCGAGATCAGGGGCATGCTACATAGCTGCAACATACCAGCAATCTTCCTAAGTCCAAAATCACTCTGTGGCCTATCCAAAACTCACCCAAGCCCTCAGGGCTCAAAACCAAACATGAACGTAAGTCTAAAAACATCATACGGACTTGCTCGTGCGATCAAATCATCAAAGTAACATCAACAACTATGAATTTAACCTCAAATTCATGAAATTCCTTAAGAACATTGAAATTTCCATTTTCACAACTAAAGGTCAGATTTATATCAAATCAACTCCGATCCTTACCAAATTTTACAGATTCGACTTAAATATTATTTTAAACTTGTATTGGGCTCCGGAACCAACATACGGGACCGATACCATCAAGAACACGCATCATTTCATTTCAAAAAGCCTTTATATTTTTCAGCAAACAATTTCCTTTAAAAATTCTTTTCTCGGGCTAGGGACCTTGGAATTCAATTTCGAGCATACGCCCAAGTCCCATATTTTACTACAGAGCCTACGGGATAGTCCAATCAAGGGTCCGAGGTCGTTTACCAAGAATGTTGACCAAAGTCAGCTTTAATCAATTTTAAAGGCCAAATTCATTAATTTTTTCTTAAATTTCACACAAAAGCTTTCCAGAAATGTGCCCGGATTGCGCACGCAAATTGAGGTGAGACAAAAAGAGGTTTTTAAGGCCTCGGAACACAGTTTTGACTTCTAAAACAAGAGATGACATTTCGGGTCATCACATTCTCCACCTCTAAAATAACCGTTCGTCCTCGGACGGACATAGAAAAGTACCTGAGTTGGGGAAAAGATGAGAGTAGTGGCTCCGCATATTGGACTTGGAATCCCAGGTCGCTGCCTCAACAGGATAACCTCTCCACTGCACATAAACTGAAGGGAAATTCTTCGACCTCAACTGACGAACCTGCCGATCAAGAATAGGTACCGGCTTCTCCTCGTAGGTCAAGTCCTTGTCCAACTGGACAGTGCTAAAGTCTAACACGTGGGATGGATCATCGTGATACTTCCGAAGCATGGACACATGAAACACTGGGTGCACAGCTGATAAACTCGGCGGCAATGCAAGTCTATAAGCCACCACTCACACTCGATCAAGAATCTCAAAAGGACTGATGAATCTAGGCCTTAGCTTGCCCTTCTTCCCAAATCTCATCACGCCCTTCATGGGCGACACCCGAAGTAATACTTTCTCCCCGACCATGAATGCCACATCGCAAACCTTACGGTTGGCATAACTCTTTTGCCTGGAATGAGCTGTACGAAGCCAATCCTGAATGATTTTAACCTTATCCAAGGCATCCTGTACTAGATCTGTACCCAACAACTGAGCCTCTCCTGGCTCAAACCATCCGACCGATGACCGACACCGCCTACCATATAATGCCTCATAGGGAGCCATCTGGATGCTCGACTGGTAACTGTTGTTGTAGGCAAACTCCGCTAATGGCAAGAACTAATCCCAAGAACCTCCAAAGTCAATAAAATATGCTTGGAGCATATCCTCCAAAATCTGAATAGTACGTCGGACTGTTCGTCCGTCTGAGAATGAAATGTTGTGCTCAATTCGACCCGAGTACCCAACTCACACAGAACTGCCCTTTAGAAATGCGAGGTAAACTGCGTACCTCGATCAAAAATAATAGACACAGGCACACCATGAAGACGAATAATCTCCCAGATATAAATCTCTGCCAACCGCTCAGAAGAATAGGAAACTGCCACAAGAATGAAATGCGCTGACTTAGTCAGCCTATCCATAATAACCCACACTGCATCGAACTTCCTCTGAATCTGTGTTGCACTGTGTCCCTAAGGACAAGCAAATGAGGATCATCATACTACCGATCTCGGATACGCTCAAATAATGAAGAACGGGCGACTGTGCAAGCAAGCACACGGCTGGGCTCAGAAACATCCAACCTCACAAATTGATTGGCTAAAACCTAAACATCCAAAGCAAACGGTCTCTCACCGACCGGAATATACGTAAGACTACCCATACTGGCTGACTTCCTACTCAAAGCATCAGCCACTATATTGGCCTTCCCCAGATGATACAAGATGGTGATATCATAGTCTTTCACTAGCTCCAACCACCTTCTCTACCTAAAATTGAGATCCTTTTGCTTGAACAAATATTGCAAACTCTTGTGATCTGTGAATACCTCACACGACACGCCATTTAAATAATGCCTCCAAATCTTCAGTGCGTGAACAATGGATGCTACCTCCAAATCATAAACTAGATAATTCTTCTCGTGGATCTTCAACTGTCGTGAAGCATATGCAATAACCTTGCCATTCTACATCAACACCGCACCAAGACCAATATGAGATGCATCACAATACATTGTATATGGACCTGAACCTGTAGGCAATAACAACACTGGTGACGTAGTCAAAGCTATCTTGAGCTTCTGAAAGCTCGCCTCACACTTGTCCGACCACCTAAACTAGGCACCCTTCTGGGTCAACCTAGTCATCGGGGCTGCAATAGATGAAATCCCCTCCACAAACTGACGGTAATAGCCCGCCAAACCCAAGAAACTCCAGATCTATATAGCTGATATGGGTCTAGGCCAGTCCTTGACTGCCTCAATCTCCTTAGGGTCCACTTGAATACCCTCTGCTAATACAACATGACCCAAGAATGCTACTGAACTCAACCAAAATTCACATTTCGAAAACCTAGCATATAACTGACTGTCCTTCAGAGTCTGGAGAACAACTCGAAGATGTTGCTCATGCTCCTCCCGGCTACAGGAATAGATCAAAATATCATCAATAAAGATAATCACAAAGGAATCCAAATAAGGCTTGAACATTTGGTTCATCAAATCCATCAAATGATATCACTAAGAACTTATAATGCCCGTATCGAGTGCGAAAAGCTGTCTTAGGGACTTCGGATGCCCTAATCCTCAACTGATGGTAGTCAGATCTCAAATCAATCTTCGAAAACACTTTGGTACCATGAAGCTGATCAAACAAATCCTCAATCCTCGGCAATGGATACTTTTTCTTGATTGTAACCTTGTTCAACTGCCGATAGTCTATGCACATCCTAATCGATCTATCCTTCTTCTTAACAAACAACAGCGGCGCACCCTGAGGCGAGACAATAGGTCTAATAAAGCCTTTATCAAGCAAGTCCTGCAACTGTTCCTTCAACTCTTTCAACTATGGCAGGGCCATACGATATGGCGGAATAGAGATGGGCTGGGTGCCCGGAGCCAAATCAATACAAAAGTCAATATCCCTATTGGGTGGCATACCCGGCAGGTCTGAAGGGAATACCACTGGAAACTCATGAACAACGGGCACAGAATCCATAGAAGGAACCTCAACACTAGAATTGTGAATATATGCCAAATAGGCAAACATCCCTTATCAACCATATGCTGAGCCTTCATATATGAGATAATACTGCTGGTAGAATGACCAGGAGTCCCTCTCCACTCCAAATGAGGTAACCCCAGCAATGCTAAGGTCACAGACTTAGCGTGACATTCCAATACAACATGATAAGGGGATAACTAGTCCATCCCTAAAATGACATTGATATCTACCATATCGAGAAGTAGGCGAGATCTACACGGGTCTCAAGACCCCCAATAATAACCACACATGAGAGATGGACTCAATATACAACAATAGAATCACCCATTAGTGTAGACACATATACAGGTGCACTTAAAGAATCACGAGGCACAACCAGATAAGGGGCAAAATAAGATGACGCATAGGAATATGTAGACCCTGGATCAAATAGAACTGAAGCATCTCTACTAAAAACTGAAACCATACCTGTGATAACTGCATCGGAGGCATCAACCTCAAGTCTGGCTGGAATAGCATAATATCGGGGTTGGGTCCCACCACTCTGAACTATATCCCGAGTACGGCCTCCTAATAGCTGGCCTCCACCTTTAGCTGCCTGACCTCCACCTCTAATGGCCTAACCTCCACCTCTAAAACCTACACCCCTACCTCTAGATGGCTGAGCGGGTGGTGAAACACTCAGTGCCTGAACCATGGCACGGGAACCCTGATGCTGAGAGCTACTTGAAGGCAAAATCTAGCAATATGCCTCATGTCGCCACAAGTATAACAAGCCCTCGGCTGCTAGGACTGCTGACCCTGACGGCCTGAGTAACCACCCTGAAAACTTTGGAGCGGAGGTGCACTGATAGGAGCTGGTGATGCACTGTAAGGTAGCTGATCTAAATACTGTATCTGAGAACCACGGCCACCTAGAGCACCATGAGAAGCCTGAAGTGCTAAATAAAATGGCTTGGGAGAATGGCCCCTACCAAAGGAATCCCTACCTCCAGACGAGGCACCACTGAACCTTCCAGAATGATGAGGCCTCTTGTCAGACCCCTGACCAATCCCATGTAATAAAACCATCTCAACTCTCCTGGCCACATTGGCCGCATCCTGAAAAGAAATCTCGGTACCTATCTCCTTAGCCATCTATAGTCGAATAGGCTAAGTGAGTCCCTCAATGAACCTCCTAACCCTCTCTCTCTTTTAGTAGGAAGTATAATAAGAGCATGACGGGCCAAGGCAATAAATCTATTCTCGTACTAAGTGATGGTCATAGAACCTTGCTGGAGATGCTCAAACTGCCTCTGATAGCTCTCTCTCTCTCTGAGTGATAGGAAGAAACGTCTCCAGAAATAGTTGAGAGAACTGATCCCAAGTCAAAGCCATTGACCTAGCTAGTCTAGCCAAACAATAATCTCTCCACCAAGTCTTGGCAGAACCTGACAGACGAAAAGCAGCAAAGTCGACCCTATTGGTCTCCACTATCCCTATGTTCTGTAGAACCTCATGAGAGTTGTCCAAATAGCCTTGGGGATCCTTGTAACGACCTGGATGGTCATTTTAAGAATTAACACCCCGATCCCCTATAAACTGCTTTCTCCGTGTTTGTTTCTGCTATTTTGATTTGCCGGGATGTTTGGTTTTAAGTTTCGGAGTGTTTTGGGAATCTTAGTCCCTAAAAGAGAGCTTAAGCATTAGAATTTGGACCGTAGTCGGAGCAGTATGAAGACAGCCTCAGAATGGAATTCCATTAGCTCCGTTGGGTGATTTTGGGCTTAGAGGGGTGTTTGTATTGTTTTTTGGAGGTCTGTAGCTTATTTAGGCCTGAAATGCCGAAAGTTGAATTTTTGAAGTTTTCGGTTTAATAGTGAGATTTTGATATCAAGTTTGGAATGGGATTCCAGAAGTTGGAGTAGCTCCATAGTGTTAAATTTGATGTGCTTGCAAAATTTCAGTTCTTTCGTACGAGGTTTGATAGACTTTTTTATTGAAAGCGAAATTTGAGAGTTTTTGGAGTTCTAAGGCTCGAATCTGATGTTACTTTGGTGTTTTGATGTTGTTTTGATGTTGTTTTGAGCATTCCAAAGGTTGGAACAAGTTTAAATGATGTCTTAGGATTGATTGGCATGTTTGGTTGAGGTCCCTGGGCCTCGGGTGTGTTTCGGATGCTCAACGGGTCATTTTTGGACTTAGATAATTGCAGAAAAATTGCAACAGGTCAGTTCTGGTTTTCTTCTTTGCCTTCGCGAGTGGGGTCTCGTGTTCGCAAAGAGGAGCTGGGGATAGTGGAAGTTTAATGCTTCGCGTTCGCAAAGGTGTTCCCGCATTCGCGAGGCTGTGGGGTCTTATACCTACATGTTCGCGAAGATGGTCCCCCGTTCGCATAGGAGGAGGGAAGATGGTCACCGCGTTCGCGACATGGACATCGCGTTCGCGATGAAGGAAGACTGGACCAAGCGAAGTTGTGCTTTGTGGAATCAGTTACTTGAAGTTATATTTACATTATGCAATTGAATTGATTATATTGAGTCATTTGGAGTTGAGTACTCATGGCAAGAATGTGGTTTCGGGTTGATTTTGAGCTGGTTCGAGGTAAGTGGCTTGTCTAACCTTGTGTGGGGGAACTCCCCTTAGGATTTGGTATTGATGATATTTGAAATGCCTTGTACGTGAGGTGACGAGTGCGTACTTGTGCTAATTATTGAAAATCATGTTTTCATTAAGTAACTTTAATTGTGTTTCCTTTCCTGTTTATACTACTTGCAATTTAAGCCTACTGTTAGCTTAGGGAAGCATGTCTAATTGCTTTACTTGCTCAAACTACCTTATTTGGATTATGTGTAGCATGCTAGGTTAGAAATACCTGTTTTTCCTTGGTATGAAATTGAATTTAATTGAGTATTCTTCGTGTTGCTGTTGTGTGTTTACTTTGGGACTACAAGACAATATCCCAGGAGATCCCTTGCACATATATTGATTTGGACTGTAGTACGGAATACCGATATATCCCCAACATATATATTAAGGATACTAAGAGGTCCTCAGGACATTGAGAGATCCCCCGCACACATATTGATGATACTAAGAGATCCTCGGGATACTGAGAGATTCCCGGTTGTTATCTCTATGTTGAGCGGTATTCCTTTTGTGATTATTTTTTCTATGTTATAGTTATTGTTATTTTTATTATCTTGTGTTACTTCTTATTGTTAGCATTTAATTATATTGTCGTATTCTATACTGTTTTACCTCGTTTTCCAGTTATAATCAGTAGGGCCCTAACCTTCCTCGTCACTACTCGACCGAGGATAGGTTTGGCACTTACTAAGTACCGTTGTGGTGTACTCATGCCCTTTCTATGCATGTTTTTCATGTGTAGATCCAGGTACTTCAGCTCAGTCCTACTACCCTTGAGGCGAGGCGATTCTCTAGAGACTTCAAGGTATATCTGCCGCGTCCGCAGACTGAGGAGTCCCTTTTCATTCTCTTTAATATTTTAGACCTTCTGTATTTATCTTGATTTAGACATTCTGGAGTTAGAGCACAATATAGTATTCATAGCTTGTGATTTCATGAGATTTCGGGTTTTGGGAATTGTTTAGTTTCTGAGATCTTGTATTGGTATATGTCGAGCGGCATCTTAAACACTTCTATAACTGTTTATCTTTAGTTTTATTATTTTTCCGCATTTGGTTCTTTTTCCGCAATTGTAAGGCTTACCTAGTAGTAGAGACTAGGTGATGTCACGATAGTTCACGGAGGGCGAACTTGGGTCATGACAAGTTGGTATCAGAGCTCTAGGTTCATAGGAGTCATGAATCACAAGCAGGTTTATTAGAGTCTCGCGGATCGGTACGGAGACGTCTATACTTATCTACGAGAGGCTATGTAACTGTTAGGAAAATTTTCACTTTATTTGATTTCCTTGTCGTGTGAGATTTTTGATATCAGAATTCTAAGCTTCTGTCTTCTATTCTCTCATAGATGGTAAGGACATGTGCTACCAGATATGATCAGGTACTCCCACCCCCTACTGGAGCCGTCAGAGGTCGGGATCGGGGTAGAGGCCGAGGACGCACACGTGGTGCAGCCAGAGCACCCACACGAGCTACCATCGAGGTGACACCAGCAGTTCCAGCTGGAGTCCAGGCAGCTGATACGCCTACTACTACTACTACTCCAACTCTCCAGGAGACTCTTGCGCAGTTCATGAGAATGTACACCACTCTGGCTTAGGCAGGGTTGCTTCCCCTTGCTGCAGCTACATCTCAGGTCGGGGGAGGAGCACAGACTCCTACCGCCCGCACTCCTGAGCAGTGAGTGCATGTTGATCAAGTCCCAAAGATTATTCCTGTATAGCCTGCAATCCCATATCAGCCCGAGGATAGGGCATTGGTTTCCGAGGATGATCAGCTGAGGCTTGAGAGGTTCAAGAAGTACAAGCCTCATGTATTCAATGGTCTAGCATCAGATGATGCTCGGGGATTTCTACATGAGTGCTACCATATCCTTCGTACCATGGGTATATCCGGATCGAGCGAGGTTTCCTTCACTACCTTCCAGCTTCGAGGAGCTGCCTATAGTGGTGGCATACCTATGAGTTAGACAGTCCGAATGAGGCAGCTTCCCTGACTTGGACTCAGTTTTCAGATATGTTCCTGAGAGAGTATGTTCCTCAGAGCCTCAGGGACGCCTGGCACGCAGAGTTTGAGCATTTGCGCCAGGGTACTATGAGTGTCTCGGAGTATGCTGTCCGTTACACTAGCTTGGCTAGACATTCCCCAGCCTTGGTTTCTACTGTTCGTGAGAGGGTCGGTTTATTGAGGGTCTTATTCCCAGCATCAGGTCTAGCATGGCTCATGAGTTGGAGATGGATATTTCTTATTAGCAGGTGGTGAAAATTCCTAGGATGATAGAGGGCATGCATGCTAGGGACATAGAGAAGAGGGAGGTCAAGAGGTCTCGAGAGTCGGGCCATTATTCTGATGCCCATGCTCCAGCTGCAGTTTGTCATGGTAAGGGTTATATGAGTCACCCTGTTCATTCAGCTCTTCCAGCAGCTAGTGGTATTCTAGCTCCTCCTAGGCCTCAGGAGCCTTATTATGCACCTCAAGTATCTATTGCACCTCCTATGCGGGATGCTTTCAGAGGTCACTCCAATAGACCTGGCTCGAGCCAGTCACAGCCGCCACATACTCCCAGAGCTTGTTATGAGTGTGGTGACACATGCAATGTGGTGAGGGATTTCCCTAGACTTGGGAGAAGTGCACCTCCACAGACTTCTCAGCCACAGCGTGCCCCACAGAGTTCTCAGGCTATGGTTACAGCTCCAGTTGCTACCCCACCTGCTCAGCCGGCTAGAGGTAGAGGTCGGGGAGGTAGAGGTTGCCCTAAAGGGGGAGGCCAGGCCAGATATTGTGCCCTTCCTGCCCGTACCGAGGCTTTCGCCTTCGATTCTGTCATCACAGGTATTGTCTTGGTTTGTCATAGGGATGCATCGATTTTATTCAATCCAAGCTCCACCTATTCATATGTGTCTTCTTATTTTGCCCCGCATTTGGGTGTACCTTGGGATTCTTTGAGTTTTCCTATTTATGTTTCTACTCCTATGGGAGATTCTCTTGTTGTGAACCACATTTATCGGTCGTGTGTGGTTGCTATTAGTGGTTTTGAGACCATAGCCAATTTATTATTGCTCAGCATGGTAGATTTTGATGTTATCTTGGGCATGGACTGGTTTTCACCCCATTATGCTATTCTTGATTGTCACGCCAAAACCGTGACACTGGCTATGCCAGGTGTACCACGAGTAGAGTGGAGGGGTACCTTAGATCATACTTCCAGTAGAGTTATTTCATTTCTTAAGGCTCAGCGTATGGTTGAGAAGGGGTGTGATGCGTATCTAGCTTATGTGAGAGATGTCAGTATTGATACCCCTATAGTTGATTCAGTCCTTATAGTACGGGATTTTTCTGATGTGTTTCTAGCTAATCTTTTGGGCATGCCGCCCAATAGAGATATTGATTTTAACATTGATCTGTTGCCGGGCATTTAATCCATTTCTATTCCTCTGTATCGTATGATCCCTCTTGAGTTGAAGGAGTTGAAGGATCAGTTAAATTGCTTGATAAGGGTTTTATTCGGCCCAGTGTATCACATTGGGGTGCTCCTATCTTGTTTGTGAAGAAAAAGTATGGTTCTATGCGTATGTGCGTGGGTTATCACCAGTTGAACAAAGTTACAATGAATAACCGTTATTTTTTGCCCCATATTGATGGTTTGTTTGACCAACTACAGGGTGCACGAGTATTTTCTAAGATTGACTTCCTTTCAGGGTACCATCAGTTGAAGATTCGGGAGGCAGATATCCCGAATACTGCTTTCAGGACTCGTTATGGTCATTACGAGTTCCTTGTTATGTCATTTGGGCTGACCAATGCACCAGCAACTTTTATGCATTAAATGCACAGTGTGCTCCGGTCGTATCTTGACTCGTTCGTCATTGTCTTTATTGATGATATTCTGGTGTATTCCCAGTGTCGGGAAGATCATGAGCAGCACCTAAGGACAGTGCTTCAGACTTTGAGGGAAAAGAAGTTATATGCAAAGTTCTCAAAATGTGAGTTTTGGTTGGATTCCGTGGCATTTTAGGGCCACGTGTTTTCAAGTGAGGGTATTCAGGTGAATCCGAAGAAAGTGGAAGCAGTGTAGAGTTGGCCTAGACCATCCTCAGCTACAAAGATCCATAGTTTTCTTGGCTTGGCGGGTTATTACCGTCGATTTGTTGAGGGGTTTTCATCTATTGCAGCCCCTATGACTAGGCTGACCCAAAAGGGTCCTCTGTTCCAGTGGACGGAAGAGTGTGAGGCAAGCTTTCAAAAGCTCAAGACAGTTTTGACTATGGCCCCAGTTTTGATATTGCCTATAGGTTCGGGGTCTTATACTATCTATTGTGATACCTCAAATATTGGCCTTGGAGCGGTATTGATGCAGGGCGGTAGGGTGATTGCCTACGCGTCTAGACAGTTGAAGGTACATGAGAAGAATTATCATGTCCGTGACCTTGAGTTAGTTGTTATTGTTCACGCCTTGAAGATTTGGCATCATTATTTATATAAAGTGCCTTGTGAGATTATACTGATAACCGGAGTTTGCAGTATCTGTTCAAGCGGAAGGATTTTAATTTGCGTTAGAGGAGATGGTTAGAGCTGCTGAAGGACTATGATATCACTATCTTATATCACCCAAGCAAAGCCAATGTGGTGGCCGATGCTTTGAGCCGTCGGGCAGAGAGCTTGGGGAGTTTGGTTTATTTACCAGTTTGTCAGATTGGATCTTTCGGAGCCCAGTCAGGTTCTAGCTTGCGTGGTTTCTCGGTCTTCCTTGTTTGATTGTATCCGGGAGCGTCAGTTTGATGACCCTCATTTGCTTGTCCTCAAGGACAAGGTTCTGCATGGCGATGCCAGAGATGTGACTATTGGTGATGACGAGGTATTGAGGATGCAAGTTCGGGTATGTGTACCCAATGTTGATGGGCTTTGGGAGTTGATTTTAGAGGAGGCCCATAGTTCGCGGTATTCCATTCATTCGGGTGTCGCGAAGATCTACCAGGATTTTAGGCAGCACTATTGGTAGAGGCGGATGAAGAAAGATATAGTTGGGTTTGTATCTCGGTGCCTCAATTGTCAGCATGTGAAGTATTAGCACCAGAGACCGGGTGGGTTGCTTCAGCAGATAGAGATTCCGGAGTGGAAGTGGGAGCGGATCACCATGGACTTCGTAGTTGGGCTCCCATGGACTTTGAGAAAGTTCGATGCCATTTGGGTAATTGTGGATCACCTAACCAAGTCTGTGCACTTCATTACTATGTGTACTACCTATTCTTCGGAGCATTTGGCGAAGATTTATATCCGGGAGATTGTTCGTCTGCACGGTATTCTAGTTTCCATCATTTCAGATAGAGGTACCCAGTTCACATCACGGTTCTGGAGGGCCGTACAACATAAGTTGGGTATTCGGGTGGAGTTGAGTACAGCATTTCACCCTCAGACGGACGGATAGTCCAAGCGCACTATTTAGATTCTTGAAGATATGCTCCGTGCGTGAGTGATTGAGATTGGAGGGTCTTGGGATCAGTTCTTGCCATTGGCAGAGTTTGCCTACAACAACAGCTATCAGTCCCGCATTCAGATAGCACCGTACGAGGCTTTATATGGTAGGTAGTGTAGATCCCCGGTGGGTTGGTTTGAGCCGGGTGAGCTAGATTATTGGGCACAGATTTGGTTCAGGATGCTTTGGAAAAAGTCAAGGTGATTCAGGATAGACTCTGCACAGCCCAGTCCAGACAAAAGAGTTACGCAGACCGGAAGGTTCGTGATGTTTCCTATATGGTTGGAGAGCGGGTTCTGCTTCGGGTTTCGCCTATGAAGGGCTTTATGAGATTTGGAAAGAAAGAGAAGTTGAGTTCGAGGTTTATTGGTACTTTTGAGATATTGCGGCGTGTTAGGGAGGTTGCTTATGAGCTTGCCTTACCTCCCAGCTTGGCAGGAGTTCATCCGGTATTTCATGCTTCGATGCTCTGGAAGTATCACGGTGATCCGCCGCACGTGTTGGATTTCAATTCAGTCCACTTGGACAAGGATCTATCTTATGTTGAGGAGCCAGTGACAATATTGAACAGGCAGGTTCGAAAGCTGAGGTCAAAGAACATTGCATCAGTGAAGGTTCAGTGGCGGGGTCAGCCGGTCGAGGAGGCGACCTGGGAGACCGAGCAAGATATACGCAGCTATTACCCTCATCTTTTCACTACTTCAGGTGTGTCTCTATGCTTGTTCGAGGACGAACAAATGTTTAAGTGTAGGAGGATATAACGACCCGGCCAGTTGTTTTAAGAATTAATGCCACAATCCCCTATTAACTGCTTTCCCCGTGTTTGTTTCTTCTATTTTGATTTGCCGGGATGTTTGGTTTTGAGTTTCGGAATGTTTTGGGACACTAAGTCCCTAAAAGAGAGCTTAAGCTTTAGAATTTATATTGTAGTCAGAGTAGTGTGAAGATGGCCTCGAAATGGAATTTGGTTGGTTCTGTTAGCTCCGTTGGGTGATTTTGGGCTTAGGGGCGTGTTCGGATTGTGCTTTGGAGATCCGTATCTTATTTAGGCTTGAAATGCCGAAAGTTGAATTTTTGAAGTTTCCGATTCGATAGTGAGATTTTGATATCGAGGTCGGAATGGGATTCCATAAGTTGGAGTAGCTCCGTAGTGTTGAATGTGACGTGCTTGCAAAATTTCAGGTCTTTCGGACGAGGTTTGATAGACTTTTTGATCGAAAGCGTAATTTGAGAGTTTTTGGAGTTCTTAGGCTTAAACCCGATGTTAATTTGGTGTTTTGATGTTGTTTTGAGCGTTTCGAAGGTTGGAACAAGTTTGAATAATGTTTTAGGATTGGTTGGCTTGTTTGGTTGAGGTCCCGGGGGCCTCGGGTGTGTTTCGGATGCTCAACGAATCATTTTTGGACTTAGAGAATTGCAGAAAAATTGCAGCAGGTCAATTCTGGTTTCTTTCTTCGCATTCGTGAGTGGGGTCTTACGTTCGCGAAGAGGAGCTGGGCCTGGTGGAAGTTTAATGCTTCGCTTTTGCAAAGGTGTTCCCGCATTCGCGAGGCTGTGGGGTATTATACCTACGCGTTCGCAAAGATGGTCCCGCGTTCGCGTAGGAGGAGGGAAGATGGTCACCACGTTCGTGACATGGACATCGCATTCGCGATGAAGGAAGACTGGACCAAGCGAAGTTGTGCTTCGCGAATGCGAGGGTCCTTCCACGTTCGTGAAGAAGAATTTATCTAGGTAGAATATAAAATTTCAAAGTCAAGGGTTTGGTCATTTTTATCAAAACTAGAGCTTGGGAGCTCGGAATTGAGAGAGATTTTGAGAAATTTTCAGAGATATCGATTGGGTAATGATTCTTAACTCCTTTTTGTATATAACCCATTAATCTAAACATGAATTCGTCATCTAATTTCGGATTTGGGGTGAGAAATTGGGAAAAATTTGGAAAAGTTCTTAGATCTAATTTTTGAGTTTTGATTGGGAATTTGACATTGAATTGGGATAATTTTGGTTTGGTTAGACTCGTGAGTGAATGAGGGTTCATAATTCGTAACTTTTACCCGATTTTGAGACATGGGCCCGAGGTGGCATTTTGGTCATTTTACTTAATTTTGCGAATTAGCTTAGAATTTATTTGTGGAATCAGTTACTTGAAGTTATATTTACATTATGCAATTGAATTGATTAGATTGGGCCATTTGGAGTCGAGTACTTGTGGCAAGAACGTGATTTCGGGTTGATTTTGAGCCGGTTCGAGGTAAGTGGCATGCCCAACCTTGTGTGGGGAACTCCCCTTAGGATTTGGTATTGTTGATATTTGAAATGCCTTGTACGTGCGGTGACGAGTGTGTACTTATGCTAATTGTTGAAAATCCTATTTTCATTAAGTAGCTTTTTTTTTTGTTTCCTTTCCCGTTTATACTACTTGCAATTTAAGCCTACTGTTAGCTTAGGGAAGCATATTGTCACACCTCCTTTTTCTACCCCGGAAGGAGGTATAGGGGAATGTTTGCCAATTTTAAGTGACAATCGAAATGGGATTATTTATTTCAAATTCAGAGTCATCACTTGGGATAATTTATGGTGTCCCAAGCCATTTAAAATTCCGAATCGAGGAAGTTTTACTCTTACTTATGGTGCGAACATAGAAATTCGGGTAAGGAATTCTGTTAACCCACGATCTACAACATGTTCATTTTTATTTATTATTAGAAGTTGTGGTCGGATTACCTGAAATGCGCACCCGAATTGAGATTCACGTATCGTGACCATGACACGGGAACCGTACCCATGACCACGATAATTAATTATTCATCGCGCCTAAAGCAAGCTACGATTTTTATGAATATAAACAATCCAAATATGCTCCTAATGATCAAATTAATGAAGCAATTCTTTTACTTTGAATTCCCGAACCCACTATCCACTGTTTCCTCTAACTAATATGTATTCAATATCAACTATACAGGTTTTCCTAGATCCATTCAATCGAATAATTTTCTGATCAATTCTAACAACTACCTTGCTACCTTGATATATTAAACTAATAATAATCAAATAGGACATATTCATCACAGTACATATGAAAAGTACTCATACAAAACAGAAGAAAAGCATAAGAGGCAAACAAACATCATTAGTTAGAAATGAAATAGCAAAGTAGTAACAAAATGGACCTTAATGTAGCCGAAACTCCACTTTTGTTTTGCATTAGAGTTAGTCCCTAAAACAATGATACTCAATCGTAAATAGGGAGAAGCAACGGGAACTGTGAATCTTTTCGGAAGCCTCAGACTGCGAACTCAAATGACTTCAACACCCCGATTTCGATACCGCTCGGAAGCAACGAATTTGAATGTTGGAATATTAGAGTTTGAGGGTCTTTGATTTTGGAAAATTGGAGGCAGAAGTAGGCCTAGAGGAAGAGATTTTTCGGCTGCCTCTTTCTTCTCTTATGGTTCATGGCCGATTTTATGTCTGGCCTTAGAGATTAGGGTGGTGGTTCAGGAAATTCTAAGGTGCCCTTTTCATTTGTGAGGAAGATCAGATGTTGAAGGGAATGGGTCCTTTTTGTATATCCAACGCTGATCTCTTTCAAGTAGGGATTTCTAGGTTATTTTTAAGTCTAAGTCTAGGGTTTTGGGGTATTGGGCTTGGGTTATTATGGGTTAGGTCCGAAAATTAAGCGTAAAAATGAGTTATTTGAGCCCAAAGTTTATTCTTTCTCCATGAACAAGACTAAGAATACGACCTCATTTACCAATTAATCCTACTTAAGTAAAATAACTATTAAGATAAGACTAATCGTTAAAACAAACCTATTTTTTTGGTATTTTCAAATATCATATTAAAATAAAAATAAGGTACTATCTTTTTATTTTTAGTTTTACGAAAGGTATATAAACTAAAAGCAACTAAAAAGAAGAAATATTTTTGTAATTTTTATATTTTTGATAAATAAAGTAAAAGAGTCAAAACTAATTGAAATATCAATATTAGGCCTAAACTAAATATTTTAAGCTAAAATGGGTGAAATCTCGGGGAGGGTCAAAAATCACATGTCTACACATGTCGAATTGACTTAATTGTTTTACTTGCTCAAACTGCCTTATTTGGATTATGTGTAGCATGCTAGGTTAGAAATACTTGTTTTACCTTGGTATAAAATTGAATTTAATTGAGTATTATTCATGTTGCTACTGTGTGTTTACTTTGGGACTACAGGACAGTATCCCGGGACATCCCCTGCACATATATTGATTTGGACTGTAGTGCGAGATACCGAGAGATCCCTAGCACGTATATTGAGGATACTAAGAGATCCTTGGGATACCGAGAGATCCCCAGCATATATATTGAGGATATTAAGAGATCCTCGGGATACTGAGAGATCCCCAGCACACATATTGAGGATACTAAGAGATCATCGGGATACTGAGGGATCCCCGGTTGTTATCTCTGTGTTGAGCGGTATTCCTTTTGTGATTATTTTGTCTCTGTTATAGTTATTGTTATTCTTATTATCCTGTGTTACTTCTTATTGTTAGCATTTAATTATATTGTCATATTCTATACTGTTTTACCTCGTTTTTCAGCTATAATCAGTAGGGCCCTAACCTTCCTCGTCGCTACTCGATCGAGGTTAGGCTTGGAACTTACTGAGTACCGTTGTGGTGTACTCATGCCCTTTCTGTGCATGTTTTTCATGTGTAGATCCAGGTACTTCATCTCAGTCCTACTACCCTTGAGGCTAGGCGATTCTCCAGAGACTTCAAGGTATATCTGCCTCGTCCGCAGACCGAGGAGTCCCTTTTCATTCTCTCTAATAGTTTAGCCCTTCTGTATTTATCTTGATTTAGACATTCTGGAGTTAGAGCATAATGTAGTATTCATAGCTTGTGATTTCATGAGATTTTGGGTTTTGGGAATTGTTTAGTTTCTTAGATCTTGTATTGGTATATGCCGAGCGGCATCTTAAACACTTCTATAATTGTTTATCTTCAGTTTTTATTAGTTTTCCGCATTTTGGTTCCTTTTCCGCAGTTTTTAGGCTTACCTAATCATATAGACTAGGTGCCGTCACGATAGTTGACGGAGGGCGAACTTGGGTCGTGACAATCCTCTGAAGATGTACCACCATAAGTAGTAGTGAAGAGCTTGGTGAACCTGTCCAACCTCCACAAAGCATCAGCAGACATAGCTGCTCCATCACCAGTCTGAGCTACCAACCCTGCTGAACTAATCCAACTAGCTGGGCTGCTCGAGTCTGAAACTGAGGAGCCATCTGCTTTGGATTGCGGGTAGCGGGAGTCTGTGCTCCTCCCCCAGCCTGAGAGATGGTTGGTACTATAGGAAGTAAGCCTGCTTGAGCAACACTCTCCATAAGGTCCACTAGACGGATCAGAGCATCCTGGAGTATCGGGGTAGTGATGAACCCCTCTTGGACCTGAGCTGGCCCTGCTGGAATGGTCTGGGCTGGAGCCTCTTCCTAAAACTCTACCTGAGGCTCCGCTGCTGGTGTTGCTGCTCTGGACTGAGCCCTGCCCCTACCTCAGCCTCTAGCACGGCCTCGTCCTCTGCCCCTCGTAGGAGTTGCCACTAGGGGCTCGGGCTGTTGATCAATGAATGAAGAAGCACGTGTTCTCACCATCTATGAAAGAACAAAGTAGAATTTCAATTAGCATTGAGAAGTTAAATCGCATGACATAGAGAATAGATGTGAAGTTATTCCTAAACACTATAGTCTCTATGGGATAAGCACAGACGTCTCTGTACCGATCCCTCAGACTCTAGCTAGCTTGTTCGTGAATCATGAGACCTAAGAAACCTAGAGCTCTGATACCAACTTGTCACGATCCGAATTTGACCCTCGGGAATCTTGATGGCGCCTACTCATGAAAGCTAGGCAAGCCAACCATTTAGATTCTACACATTAACAATCAACCCAAACATATATAAATAGTAACTAAGGCTAAACAAATGAGAAGTGCGGAAGAGTTATAACGATTTCAAATAATCCAATACATGTCTACCCACGAATCTAGTGTCACAAATTCACGAACATCTACGAATTACTACAAATATTGGTCTGAAAAGAAAAGTACAACTGTTCTCGGAATGAAAAGAGACAGCAGAAAGCTAAAACAGGGAAGGGGGACTTTAGGCTCTACAGACGCCATCAGATCTACCTTGGTCTCCCTGGACTGAAGACACCTACCTCAACTACTCACCGGGTACGGTACTGAAATCTGCACAAAAGAGTGCAGAGTGTAGCATCAGTACAACCAACCCTATGTATTGAGTAAGTGTCGAGCCTAACCTCGGTGAAGTAGTGACGAGGCTAGAACACGACAACCACATATACATGTGCAGTTAAATCATATACAAACAGAATCATAACAACATGAATCAACAGAATAAGTTGGGAAGGGGACATATTGCGAGGAATATCAGATTCTAACAATAAACCAATAAAGAGGCATCAATAAAGAGGCATAATGAACTTCATATCTATATCAACAAGAATAATGAAACGGAAACACGTGCACGGCATCACCCTTCGTTCCTTTACTCTCGTCCTCACCGTATGAAACAACAAAAACGGCACGGCATCACCCTTTGTGCATTACCTCTCATAATCGTGGCACGGCATCACCCTTTGTGCATTATTCCTCACAATATTGGCACGACATCACCCTTCGTGCATTAACAAATTATGGCACGGCATCACCCTTCGTGCATTAACACTCATAATATCGGCACAGCATCACCCTTCGTGAATTTTACTCACTCACAAAATCATGCACGGCATCACCCTTCGTGTATTAACACTCATAATATTGGCACGACATCACCCTTCGTGCATTTAACTCACTCACAATATCATGCACGATATCACCCTTCGTGTTTTATACTCTTCCTCACCCAAACAATAGGAAAATAATATGTCCCGGTAAGGGAATCAATAATATCAACAATAACATCCCGGTAAGGGATTCAGCTATAACCAATCTCATTTTCCAACAATTTCTTTACATAATGAAACTCAACTTGAGCTAATACTCAACAATAGTCAATTACCAAGAACTTTCATAAGCTTTGTTCAACATTTACAATCATCAATTTGAGCACGATCGATACATAATAGAGTCACAACAATCATGATATAAGACTTACGGGCATGCTTGACACCAACGTATAGGTAATCATCACCACACCTATACGTCATACTCGATACTAACACATAGCAAATAAGACCACAACTCCTATTCCCTCAATCTAAGGTTAGGCCAAACACTTACCTCGATTCCACGGATAAGATTAAGCCTCAACTACCGCTTTACCTCTCGGTTCTACTTCTAATCCGCTTGTATCTAGTCATAATTTATTTAATAACATCAATAAGTGCTAAATAAACCAATTCTAATGCATGAAAATAGATTTCCCATTGTTTTTCCCAAAAAGTCAAAAATCGGCCCCGGGCCCGCTTGGTCAAAACCCAAAGTTCGAACCAAAACACGATCACTCATTCACTCGCAAACTCAAATATGCAATTAGTTTTGAAATCTGACCTCAAATTGAGGTCCAAATCCCCAAAATTTGAAAATCCTAACTTCTACCCAAAAACACCCAATTTCCCATGTAAAACCAACCCTACATTTTGAAGTGAAATCATGTAAAAAGATGTTATAGATTGAAGAAAATAAGTTAGAAATCGTTTACCTATGATTTGGGGAAGAACTCTCTTCAAGAAAATTGCCTATGGGAGTTTAGGGTTTGAAAAGGTTGTAAAATGAAGAAGAATCCCGTCAAAATCTTACTTAACAGGTCGCAGATGTCGAAATTGCGACCAGGGGTTCGCAATTGCGAACCTTGGGAATTTCTGCTATCTTCGCAATTGCGAAGCAAAACGTCGCATTTGCGACCTCTAGCCCATCTGACAACTTTCACATTTGCGAAGTATATCTCGCATTAGCAAGGAAAGCTGGCCGTGAGGTCTTCGCATTTGCGAAGCAAAGGCTCGCATTTACGGTCCCTGATTACATCGCAATTGCAATGCCTGATCTCGCATTTGTGAGATCAGGGGCCTGCTACATAGCTGCAACATACCAGCAATCCTCCTAAGCCCAAAATCACTTTGTGGCCTATCCAAAACTCACCCGAGCCCTCAGGGACCAAACCAAACATGCACGCAAGTCTAAATACATCATACAGACTTGGTCGTGTGATCAAATCATCAAAATAACATCAACAACTACGAATTTAACCTCAAATTCATGAAATTTCTTAAGAACATTGAAATTTTCATTTTCACAACTAAAGGTCCGAATTATATCAAATCAACTCTGATCCTTACCAAATTTCACAGATTCGACTTAATTATTATTTTAAACTTGTACCGAGCTCCGTAACAAACATACAAGCCTAATACCATCAAGAACACACATCATTTAATTTCAAAAAGCCTTTTATTTTCCAGCAAATAATTTCCTTTAAAAATTCTTTTCTCGGGCTAGGGACCTCGGAATTTGATTCCGGATATACGCCCAAGTCCCATATTTTACTACGGACCATATGGGACCGTCCGATCAAGAATTCGGATCCGTTTACCAAGAATGTTGACCAAAGTCAACATTAATCAATTTTAAAGGCAAAATTCATTATTTATTTTTTTCTTAAATTTCACACAAAAGCTTTCCGGAAACGCGTTCGGACTGCACACGCAAATCAAGGTGATACAAAAAGAGATTTTTAAGGCCTTGGAACACAATTTTAACTTCTAAAACAAGAGATGACCTTTCGGGTCATCGCATACGAGAATCAAGCCGTGTGTAGTTCTGGATCCAACAGTGACCGAAACCAATGGAGTTGTTATAGGAATGGTCATGTGTTTTGTAAAGGGTACTTTTGATCAAGATAGTATCGGATGAATTTATGCGAAGTCATGAATATGAATTTGAGACGTTATGGATGTATCACGAGGCAAATAAATGAACGGTCATAGAATAAAAGGCGGGTAATTATCGGTGGTCGGTTACATTTGAAACATTTGTAGGATGTGAATGTTATGAAAGGAAACTGGAGCAAAGATTGCTCCCGTTTGAAGAATGGTTACTTCCTGGATTACCTGCAAAACTTAAAACATGATGCATGCAAATATATAGATTATTGCGATAATTTAAACATGATGTAAATTCCATTTATACCATAAAGGTTGTCTTTGGACGGTGAGGATGACGTCCTTAGAGCATGACGTCCTGGGCCATAAATCATGTGATAGGGGATTCGCAGGCCATGAAATGATGTTCTTGGGCCACGAAAATGGTGCCTCTGAACTATGATGCCTTTGAATAATGATGTGCAATATTGAGAGATCCTCAGGCCATGGTATGGTATCTTCAGGCTATGATGATGATGCCTTCGGACTACGATGCCTTTGGACAAGGTGGCGATGTTTCAGCCTATGAGATGCAAAGACATGATGCTGGGTCATATAAAAAGCGAAAAGGACAAAGCTTAGTCTTGCATAATATTGGGGCAGAGCTTAGCCTCGAGAAGGCAAAATAGTGCTAGATTTCAAGTAGCATAGCATTTTGTATTGTGCAAGGAAAGCAGAGCTTAGCGTTATACAGTTGAGGAGGTAGGGCTTAGCCTCATGCAAAAGAGGAGACAATGCTTAGTCTCATGCAATTAGGAGATAGTGCTTAGTCTCATGCAAGGAAAGGACATGCTTAGCCTTATGCAGTTGAGGAGGCAGGGCTTAGCCTCATACAAAAGAGGAGGCAATGCTTAGTCTCGTGTAGGGAAAGAAATGCTTAGCCTTATGCAATTGAGGTAGAGCTTAATCTCACGCAATGGAGGGCAGTGCTTAGCCTTATGCAATTGAGGAGGCATAGCTTAGCTTCATGCCATTAAGGAGGTAGGGCTTAGCCTCATGCAAGAATTGGAGACAATGCTTAGTCTCATGCAATGGAAGGCAGTTCTTAGCCTTATGCAATTGAGGAGGTAGGTCTTAGCCTCATGCAAGAATAAGAGACAATGCTTACTCTCATGCAATGGAAGACAGTGCTTAGCCTTATTCAATTGAAGAGGCAGGGCTTAGCCGCATTCAAGAATAGGAGACAATGCTTAGTCTCATGCAATTAGGGAGGCAATGCTTAGCCTCATGCAAAGAAAAGACAATGAGTGGTAGTAGAGTATTTCTTATCTTGAAACATGTTTGCGTTTGGCAATTTTGTCGTTGTGAAGATAGTAATTTTGATATATGTGTATTTGTGAATACTCTTGTTATGTTCATTGTGCCTGTATCCAAAAAAAATCATGAGTTTTGCGGGGAAGGTTGGTTTATGATGTTGTCTTCTGCCTTTCCTATGCTTCCTGTCTTGCGATTCTATTTGAGTTACCCTAGGTAACGTCTGGCTGTTATGGAAACAAAACTTTCAAAAAATATGAATACATTTGATAAATATAGTTATTGAAAAATATAGTAGTATGCAATATCAAGTAAGTTAGATGAACCAATAACTGTGACACTTATAGAGACATTGCGACTTCTTTGCACTAGAATTTTGAGGGTCCTCCTCAAAATTCTGGCCTAGTTTAATGTCACGCCCCAAACCTAGGGAGGTGTGGCTGGCACCCGGTGCCATACTAGCTCGAGCGAACTACTCTGTAACTCATTTTTTTCTTTTGCAACTATCATGGGCAACCATGGCCACAACTCGTAATGTATAACTGTCACACCTCCTTTTTGCGCGCCCGCCCCGAAGGGTTAAAATGCGCGGGTGGAGTTTTTTCCAATTTAAGTGACAATATTCGAAATGGGATTATTTATTTAATTCAGAGTCGCCACTTGGGAAAGGTTTGGCTTTTTGGTGTCCCAAGTCACCGGTTTTATCTTGAATCCCAAATCGAGGAAATTTTCGACTTTTCCAAATGAAGTCTGCGAACCAGAAATTCTAAGTAAGGAATTCTGTTGACCCGAGGGAAGGTGTTAGGCACCCTCGAATCCCGTGGTTCTAGCACGGTCGCTTAAATTGTTATAATGGCTAAATATCTGATTTAAATACAGGTTGTGACTTATGTGCCTTTATTAAGTTTAAACCGCTTTTATTATTATCATTTATTTTTATGGAATTACAACGTCGTGAAAATGCATCTCGAACCACGTCACAATCAATGCACCCGTAGTTGTTAACACATTTTGACTCCGTTGGGACTTGGACTTGGGTCACATCAATGTGCACCCGATTTTTAAGAATATAATTTACTAAAGGTCGCGCCTAAAGAATCTAAACGCGTTATTATCTTCGTAGAAGGCCATGAAATTTATTAAATGGCCTATCTTGAATTCTAAATAATTACCATGGTTATTTATTGAGGGCCCCGCAATTTTGCATCTTTGTTTGGCGAGGCTCATCTCTATTTTAGAAAAGGATATCCTAAAATGGCTAAATTTCTAATGCATTTGTCTCTAAAACTAGAAGAAAAGGTACATGCTAATTCAATTATAGGCTTTGGCCTAATCCGGATTTTTGTTAGTTTCTGATTAACTACTTATAAAGTAAAAACGTCATGCCTTGCAGGGATGTTTCAGTCGAACAAAAGACTACATATGAGATTGATGAAATGCAATACCTAATCCGAACATTTTTGAGTTGAACTTAACTGAACTTATTCGGCCTAGATTAAAGGATAACTGGCAAGTAAAATACTTTAGTTTGGCAAGGAATCATGTACGAGCTAAACGAAATACAACACTTAATCCGAACACTTCTCGAGTCGAACTTAACTAAACTTGTGTGGACTAGTCTTAACTAAACAAAAACCAAATGAAACAAGAACAGTATTGTATAAGGCCGAAATATACATGCCCCTACTGACAAACAACTACAGAGTTAAAGTACAACAGGGTAAACTCAGTCAAATATCAATACATACTTTCGAACTGTTGAATCATAAACTAAATCAATTTTCACAGGCCTGTTAATGTACTATGAATATTACAACAAATACTTGAACTTCTTCAACCCTTTTTTCATTTCATGCTTTCCAACTGTTTTAATTACATCAATATGGGACTTGAAATGTGTACCTGGAAATGCTGAAAATGCAAAGGAGAAGAAGAAGAAGATGTGGAAATCAGCAGCAGAAAGAAGCAGGACTAGCAAATAGCAGCAGGGCAGAAATGCAGCAACAATAGTGAGCAAGATAGCAGCAGTAATCAGAACAGCACCACAGAAAGAACTCAATTGAAATTTAGAAGAAGAAACACTGCCTAACGTATTGACAATAGCTGAACTTCAGACAAACAAGACCAAGTTTCTGATTTCTTAATCTGTTTTTATCTTCTTCTTGCTCTCTCTCTATTCCTCACAGTGTGTTCCCTCTTTCTTCCTGTATTTTCTGATTTCCCCTCCCCTCTAATTCTGTATTTGTTCCTATGCCTCACTCCCTTTTTTAGCTCTCAAGGTCCAGTGTGTATCTCCTCTCCTTCAGATGGTATCTCCCTTTCAAAACTCCTCACAATATCTGTATTTTTCTTTCTCTTCCTCTAATTCTGTCTATGTCTATCTCCTAATTCTGTCCCTCTCTATATCTCTGTGTGTGTCCTAATATCAGATGGTCTTCTCCCTTTTATAAGCCTCCCTCCTACTCCTTTTAACAGCCTCTTTTTAATATCACAGTACCTCTCCCATGTGCCCTTTTCATTTTTCAGATTCCAATTAGTTATTTAAGTATTAACCCCCATCAACATTCCCTGGCAGGCTTTCCTTTCCTATTTTATTAACTAAAAGCAAGCATGGGCAGTAGAATATATCTGACAGCATATGCTGTCAAACCATTTTAAAATTGAAAGCCCTTTATGCAGGAAAAAACAGGCTGTGCACAATGCACATGCTGTGCACAAGTGCACATGCTATCAACTCAGATTTCAATTACAGATCAAGCCTTAGGTTTCTGAAATCATATTAACAACTATAAGTAACTGAACTTGGTTCTTAATTGATTCAGGCAAATGTTCAACAGAAGCGAATCGATTTATTTTGTTCAGGCAGTTGAAACTAATTGACGACTCATGTCGACTCGACTATATTAGCATTAACATACACAATCGTAGCCAAAAATCAGACATTCAAAGTATAGGGCACATGACTTGAATTGTACTGGCTAAACAAAGTGGTGCTCGAGGAGTCAATTGATCAGTTCAAATTTTGAGAATCAGCTAATTGCACACTACTTATATCAGGGCAAATAGAAAGACTCATTCAAACAAGCAGAGGTTTAGGCAAAGTGGACGGGGCACAGTTGACAAAATTCAAAGACACAAAATCAAAGTATGAACCGATTTTTACCACAATCAGAGGGGCCAAAACGAATAAAGAAAAGAAAAGACTCACCTTAAACCTTGAAAAATCAAAACTTGACTCGGACTTGGACAGACCTTTCTTAAGGCTGAACGGACTTTAATCGAAGTGTTTCTCAAATGAGAAACACTTTGATTAAAGTCCATTAGACCTTAACCGCTTCGGTTTGAACGGATATGGACCAGTGACGAAGAACCACCAAGTTCCAAAACTCAGATCTGGGATTCATGCTTCCTTGATCAGATTCGGACCAAACCAAGTATGGTTTGGTCACGAGGGGGGTCTGGGGGGTGTCTGGTATGAAGCTGGGGTTGTTTGGTGTAGATCGAGTTTTGACTCGAATCTTCAAATGAAGATTCGAGGACCTGGGGGTGATTCGAACCAAACGGTTAACAGGTCTATGTTCAGGGTGGTGAGGGGGTTCTATGGTGTTCATGGCGAGGTCACCGGCGTTCATGCCGCCGGTTTTCATGGTGGGGGATACAAGGGCGGCTCTAGGGTTTGATGGGGGATGAGGTTGAAGACGGAGGTCGGGGTATTGGATAGGGGGGTAGGGTATGTTAAGGGCTTATATATGGAATGAGTAGGCGGATCTCGACCGTTAGATCAATTTAGATCTACGGTCTGGATCTGATGGCTTAAGTGGAACGGTGTCGTTTCGAGGGTAAGGGGTTTGGGTTGGTCCGGGTGGAAACGGGTCGGGTTCCTCAGTGGGTTGTGGGGAAATGATCTTGGCCGTTGATCAATCTGAGATCAACGGCCCAGACCACACTGGATTAAAACGGTGTCGTTTAGACACCCTGGGCATCCGCTGGTGTTGGACCGGGCAGGCCTGGGTTTGGGCTGAGTTTGTTTGGGCCAATTTTGTTAAAATTGGCCCAAGTCCGGAAGGGAAGGGGTCTTTTCTTTTTTTTTATTATATTTTTTATTTATTTATTTCCTTTTCTTATTTATTTTAAAAACAAATCTAAGCCAAAAAATCAAATTAAAATTAAATACACACTCAATACAATTATTTGCACACACACTAAAATATTTCAAAACAGGTAAAGTCAAACCAAATAAAATCACGGACGAAAATGCCTATTCATGATTTTCTATTTAACGACCGGATTACGGTTTGAATTATGCAGGACACATATATTTTTTTTGAATTTTATTTTAATAAAGTAAATAAATAAAAATGGGCCAAAGTCACAAATAAATCAACAAGGTGCCGCACAGAAATCCGAAATTGTACAGCAGGGCCAATTATATTTGTTTTTATTTCTTTTTGGAGCGATTGTCGTGTGAAACAAAAATCACGTGCTCACAGCTGCCCCTCTTTGTTTGGAAACACGAAGGGTTTTCGTGCAAAGATAAAGTGAGCGTGTATGAGCGATTTTTGCCTATAGACCACTCCGTATGAAGCATTTTTTGAAAGATCTGACCGAATCTTGCTTCAAAGATTTCCTACATATCCTGGGCTAAACAGGAATCAGGTCAATGTAGTTCGGGAAGTTTTGGTAGCTGGGACTACCATGGGACTGCAATGCTTGCTGCTACTGCTGCTGCTGTTGTCACTGCTACGTTACTGACCGCCTTATTACAACCAAACGAAAATTAGAAACTGAACTAACTACTTATACGTATGTCAACTGCTAGTTACAAGATTCCTATCTATGATTCTTTCACGACTTGATCTTGGGTCTTAGCTGATTCTGCTTGTAGACTCTGATCTGAATCTTGATGCTTGCGAGTTGTGGCGACTTGCTTAATCTCCGGGATACTCAGTGAGACGCGACTGGCAGAGTTCTGGACCTTAATCAAATCTTGGAGCGATCCGCCTTCCATTTTCTCCAGTATCTCGGGACATCTTCTTTTCTTCTTTGATTTTGAGTTGAGACTCATCTCGCGGGTCATTTCGATCCGTGTGGCTCGAGGTTAGACCTGCGGGAAAAAACAAACAAACGAACGAAATTTTCTGCCCCAGTTTCACTAGGAAAATTTCGTTAATTATTCACCAGGAAGTTCATAAAATTGATGAAAGAGGATATGAATGCCCAGTTCAGGGTTGGAGCCCCAACATCGGCTAGCTGGGGAGAGGTTCGGTTTGGGGTTAAAGACCCTAACGCCAAACAAAGGAAAATTCAGTTTAGGGTTTAAAAACCCTAATGCTGACTAAAGGAAAATTCAGTTTAGGGTTTAAAACCCTAATGCTGATTGCGTGGAAAAGCTCAGTTTAGAGTTTAAAACTCTAATGCTGGCTAAAAGGAAAAAGTTCAGTTTAGGGTTTAAAACCCTAATGCTGACTAAAGGAAAATTCAGTTTAGGGTTTAAAACCCTAATGCTGATTGCATGGAAAAGCTCAGTTTAGAGTTTAAAACTCTAATGCTGGCTAAAAGGAAAAAGTTCAGTTTAGGGTTTAAAACCCTAATGCTGACTAAAGGAAAATTCAGTTTAGGGTTTAAAACCCTAATGCTGATTGCATGGAAAAGCTCAGTTTAGAGTTTAAAACTCTAATGCTGGCTAAAAGGAAAAAGTTCAGTTTAGGGTTTAAAACCCTAATGCTGACTAAAGGAAAATTCAGTTTAGGGTTTAAAACCCTAATGCTGATTGCATGGAAAAGCTCAGTTTAGAGTTTAAAACTCTAATGCTGGCTGAAAGGAAAAAGTTCAGTTTAGGGTTTAAAACCCTAATGCTGACTAAAAGGAAAATTCAGTTTAGGGTTTAAAACCCTAATGCTGATTGCATGGAAAAGCTCAGTTTAGAGTTTAAAACTCTAATGCTGGCTGAAAGGAAAAAGTTCAGTTTAGGGTTTAAAACCCTAATGCTGACTAAAGGAAAATTCAGTTTAGGGTTTAAAACCCTAATGCTGATTGCATGGAAAAGCTCAGTTTAGAGTTTAAAACTCTAATGCTGGCTAAAAGGAAAAAGTTCAGTTTAGGGTTTAAAACCCTAATGCTGACTAAAAGGAAAATTCAGTTTAGGGTTTAAAACCCTAATGCTGATTGCATGGAAAAGCTCAGTTTAGAGTTTAAAACTCTAATGCTGGCTGAAAGGAAAAAGTTCAGTTTAGGGTTTAAAACCCTAATGCTGACTAAAAGGAAAATTCAGTTTAGGGTTTAAAACCCTAATGCTGATTGCATGGAAAAGCTCAGTTTAGAGTTTAAAACTCTAATGCTGGCTAAAAGGAAAAAGTTCAGTTTAGGGTTTAAAACCCTAATGCTGACTAAAGGAAAATTCAGTTTAGGGTTTAAAACCCTAATGCTGATTGCATGGAAAAGCTCAGTTTAGAGTTTAAAACTCTAATGCTGGCTGAAAGGAAAAAGTTCAGTTTAGGGTTTAAAACCCTAATGCTGACTAAAGGAAAATTCAGTTTAGGGTTTAAAACCCTAATGCTGATTGCATGGAAAAGCTCAGTTTAGAGTTTAAAACTCTAATGCTGGCTGAAAGGAAAAAGTTCAGTTTAGGGTTTAAAACCCTAATGCTGACTAAAAGGAAAATTCAGTTTAGGGTTTAAAACCCTAATGCTGATTGCATGGAAAAGCTCAGTTTAGAGTTTAAAACTCTAATGCTGGCTGAAAGGAAAAAGTTCAGTTTAGGGTTTAAAACCCTAATGCTGACTAAAAGGAAAATTCAGTTTAGGGTTTAAAACCCTAATGCTGATTGCATGGAAAAGCTCAGTTTAGAGTTTAAAACTCTAATGCTGGCTGAAAGGAAAAAGTTCAGTTTAGGGTTTAAAACCCTAATGCTGACTAAAAGGAAAATTCAGTTTAGGGTTTAAAACCCTAATGCTGATTGCATGGAAAAGCTCAGTTTAAAGTTTAAAACTCTAATGCTGGCTGAAAGGAAAAAGTTCAGTTTAGGGTTTAAAACCCTAATGCTGACTAAAAGGAAAATTCAGTTTAGGGTTTAAAACCCTAATGCTGATTGCATGGAAAAGCTCAGTTTAGAGTTTAAAACTCTAATGCTGGCTGAAAGGAAAAAGTTCAGTTTAGGGTTTAAAACCCTAATGCTGACTAAAAGGAAAATTCAGTTTAGGGTTTAAAACCCTAATGCTGATTGGCTGGGGATAGAGCTCTAGAATGCTATACGATCATTTTTCTGAGTTTTCTTGTTTTAATAGAAAAATAAGAGGGAGTTTTGCGGGAACTTACCTTTTGAGTGAATTCCTTATTGCCAAAATGTTTCTTGTACCCGTGTACCTTCTTCTTTGGGCGACACCTGCTTCTTGCACGGTTGTCTTGGATTAATACCTGTTTCGACTTAAAGAACAATTGTTAGTTCGAAAATGACGGTTGGTTCGGTGACCTTGATCGTTCCCGGTTGCTTTGTTGCGTCTTCATTTCTGTTGTGAAGTCCCGCCATTGATTTGATTCATATGCCGAAACCCTTTAGACCGCTCAGGCTTGTATTTCCAGATTCTGTGATGATTTGCCTCGTAAGGCTCTTTTTCCTTTTCTCTTTTTTTTTTGTGTCCCGTTTTGCTTGGAGGTTCTCAACGGGGATTTTATTGGAGGTATTTTGTGGGGATTTGTACAAAAGGGAAGCTCTGTGGGGAATATTTACAAAGTGGATTCTTTGTGTGGATTTTTGTACAATGGGCATGCTGGGGATTTATTTCAAAGTGGGATTTCTAGGATTTGTTGGGGTAAGCTTGTTGGGGAATGTTTACAAAAGGACTCGCTGGGATGTGCTGGGGAGATTCCAATTTTTTTTTTTTTTATATTGAGGAGATTCTGTGGGAGATTGTACAAGACTCTGTTGGGATTTGTACAGGGGGAGACTCTGTGGGGATTTGTCCGAAGGTGGACTTGCTGGGGAAGATTTCAAGATTTCTCTCTTTTTCCTTTACTCCGGAACAACATCAAACGTCATGATTCATCATGCTTGGGTAATCATATCAACGAGATGAGGTGCTTTCCTTCATGAGACGGGATTCCGTGCAAACAAACCATGCCACCTACTCTTTCCGGTGTGTCCTGAACTCGGGGTTAAAATGCAAAAGGGATTCGAAAAGAAACAAAGCAGGGGAAAACAAATCAGAAAAGGAATACCCTTTTCGGGACGAGAAAGACTTATCTGAGGAAGATAACGCTGGCTTTAAATGACATGACATGCTCTTTGGACTGGACGTCCGACCTTCCATGAACTTGCGTTTTCCTGAACCAGAACAGATCTGTGATTCCAAAACCGGTGGAACTTTGCCGAGACCTTCTTGGGGTGGCGTCATTCCTTTTCGGCCAACAGCGCCCTTTGCGGGTTTTCACTGGCTGACCTCTCTCATTTCTCTTCCTGTCATCGCTTGATAGCACTCTTTGCGAGTTTTTACTAAACAAGCTCTCTCATTTTGGTTTCTCTACTCCCGTCGCCTCGTGGTGCCCGAAGGTTTTCACCGCCGAGACTCTCTCATTTTATTTCTCTCAACTCAGGGTGTGCCGGTTTCCATTTGTGATGCTTATTGGTTTCCCACTATCTTTGGTAATTGATTTGAAGGCTTGTACTTGGTAAAGAGAGGTAGCTGATACTAAACTTCTCAAGTGTCCGACATGCCCCGGTTTTCAATTTCAGGGTGGATGGGATTTTGTTGTTGGTGTGACTGAACCTCAGGGAGAGGCTGCCTACGTATCCTTTCGGAATCAAGTCAAACGTAGTTCAGGCCTCAATCAATGTTTTGTTTTGTTTTGTTTTCTTTTTGTTTTTTTTTTTTTTGTAAGCGGCTCAAAAGTTGGTAGAGAGAATTGGGTAGTGTTTGGGGAGCAGTGGGGAATAAACACCTTCGCCATTTTCAACGTGTCAGGACCACTTGGAGTATGATCTAGACGTAGTACCTCTTGACTGCATCTGCATTCACCGCTGTGTCAGGGTCATTTCCTTCGATATCACCTAAATACAATGCTCCTCTTGGCAATATTTTCCTTACGATGTATGGGCCTTTCCAATTTGGGGCAAACTTTCCTTTTGCTTCTTCATGATGCGGCAGAATACGCCTCAATACCAATTGTCCTACTTCGAAATTCCGAGGTCGGACTTTCTTGTTGTAAGCACGGGCCATCCTTCGTTGGTATAACTGTCCATGACAAACTGCAGCCATCCGCTTTTCATCAATCAACGTCAATTGCTCCAGTCGAGTCTTAACCCACTCGCTGTCCTCGATTTCTGCTTCGACAATGATTCGAAGTGAAGGAATCTCTACCTCTGCCGGTATTACGGCCTCGGTCCCATAAACCAAAAGATAAGGAGTCGCTCCCACCGATGTGCGTACCGTAGTGCGGTACCCCAATAATGCAAAAGGTAACTGCTCATGCCACTGTCGGGAACTTTGTATTGTTTTCCTCAAAATCTTCTTGATGTTTTTATTTGCAGCTTCCACAGCACCATTGGCTTTTGGCCGATAAGGAGTGGAATTCCTGTGTGTTATCTTGAATTGCTCGCACACATCTCCCATCAAGTGACTGTTCAAGTTTGCTGCATTATCTGTAATGATAGTCGCAGGAATACCGAAGCGACAGATAAGATTTGAGTGTACAAAATCCACTACAGCTTTCTTGGTGACCGACTTGAGAGTGACAGCCTCTACCCATTTTGTGAAGTAATCGATGGCAACCAGTATAAACCTGTGTCCATTCGAAGCCTTTGGTTCAATTGGTCCAATGACGTCCATGCCCCAAGCGACAAATGGCCAAGGTGCGGACATGGGATGCAGTTCCGTGGGAGGTGCATGAATCAAATTACCGTGCACCTGACACTGATGACACTTCCGAACGAAACTAAAGCAATCCTTTTCCATGGTCATCCAGTAATAACCTGCTCGAAGGATTTTCTTTGCCAAGACATACCCGTTCATGTGAGGTCCACACACACCTGCGTGTACTTCGTGCATGATCTTTCTCGCTTCCTCGATATCGACACATCTTAAGAGATTGAGGTCCGGAGTCCTCTTATATAACAATTCACTGCTCAAAAAGAAACCACTTGCATGTCGCCTAATGGTCCTCTTTTGATCTCCAGTTGCATGCTCGGGGTATTCTTGTGTCTTCAGGAATTTCTTGATGTCATGGTACCAAGGCTGCGTATTTGATCCCGCCTCGATTACACTGCAGTAACCGTGTCTTTCCTTGATTTGGATTTCCAAAGGATCGACGTGGGCGTCGCCCGGGTAGGGTAGCATAGAAGCCAGAGTAGCAAGTGCATCTGCCAGTTCATTGTGACACCTCGGAATATACCTGAATTCTATTGAGGTAAAGCGCTTGCTGAGGTCCTCCACATGTTGTCGGTATGGGATAAGTTTGACATCCCGAGTTTCCCATTCGCCTTGAACTTGCCGGATGATCAGGTCAGAATCTCCCATAATCAGTAAGTCTTTGACATCCTGATCGATTGCCATATGTATGCCCATAATGCAGGCTTCATATTCAGCTGTATTATTTGTGCAGAAGAAACGAAGTCTAGCTGTGGCGGGATAATGCTGACCGGCAGGTGAGATCAAAATTGCCCCAATCCCTATACCCTTGGCATTCACGGCTCCGTCAAAGAACATCTTCCAAACATGAGCTTCCTCTGAGATCACTTCTACGGTGTTTACCTCTTCATCTGGAAAGTAGGTATCCAATGGCTGGTATTCCTCATCGACCGGGTTTTCGGCCAAATGATCTGCTAACGCCTGGGCTTTCATTGCCGTGCGAGTGACATAAACTATGTCGAATTCCGTAAGCAAGATTTGCCATTTAGCCAGTCTCCCAGTAGGCATTGGTTTCTGAAATATATATTTCAAGGGATCCAACCTGCTTATGAGGAATGTAGTGTGGGCTTGGAGATAATGCCTCAGCTTTTGAGCAACCCATGTGAGAGCGCAGCATGTCTTTTCCAACAGAGTGTATTTGGCCTCGTAGCTGGTGAATTTCTTGCTCAGGTAGTAGATCGCCTGCTCCCTTTTCCCGGTCACATCGTGTTGCCCGAGGACGCAGCCAAAAGAGTTCTCCAAGACTGTCAGATACAAGAAAAGTGGCCTCCCTGGTTCGGGA
This sequence comes from Nicotiana sylvestris, assembly GCF_000393655.2. Classification (NCBI taxonomy): domain Eukaryota; kingdom Viridiplantae; phylum Streptophyta; class Magnoliopsida; order Solanales; family Solanaceae; genus Nicotiana; species Nicotiana sylvestris. The sequence continues at coordinate 82,443,103 of NC_091062.1, read as the reverse complement.
GGGACCAAGACTGGGGGATTCGAAAGGTACTCTTTGACTTTATCAAAGGCTTCTTGACACTCCGTTGTCCACTTAATCGCCGCATCTTTTCTTAACAACTTGAATATGGGCTCACACGTGCTTGTCAGCTGGGCAATAAACCGACTGATGTAGTTCAGCCTGCCCAAAAGACTCATCACGTCTTTCTTCGTTCTTGGGGGAGGTAGATCTTTGATAGATTTTATCTTAGTCGGATCTAGCTCGATACCTCTCCTGCTTACGATGAAACCCAAAAGTTTACCTGACGGAACTCCGAAAGCGCATTTGGCTGGATTTAGCTTCAAGTCATACTTCCTTAGCCTCTCGAAGAATTTCCTCAAGTCTTGGATGTGATTATCCTGCGTCCTGGACTTGACTATTACATCGTCCACGTACACCTCTATTTCCTGATGCATCATGTCATGGAAAATGGCGGTCATGGCCCTCATGTAAGTAGCCCCAGCATTCTTTAGACCAAATGGCATGACCCGATAACAGTAGGTGCCCCAAGGCGTGGTGAAAGCGGTTTTCTCGGCGTCCTCTTCATCCATCAGTACCTGATGATACCCAGCATAACAATCTACAAAAGACTGTATCTCGTGTTTGGCACAATTATCAACGAGGATGTGGATGTTGGGCAGCGGGAAATTATCTTTGGGACTTGCTCTGTTCAGATCTCGGTAATCTACACATACCCGAGTTTTCCCGTCCTTTTTCGGTACTGGAACCACATTCGCCAACCATGTTGTATATTGGACTACCCGGATCACTCCTGTTTTCAGTTGCTTGGTGATCTCCTCTTTAATTTTGTCACTGACCTCGGTTTTGAACTTTCGTTGCTTTTGTTGAACCGGAGGACAATCAGGATGAATTGGCAATTTGTGAACCACTAGATCGACACCTAGTCCCGGCATGTCATCATATGACCAAGCAAACACGTCTTTGAATTCGAAAAGAAGTTGAATTATCGCCTCTCTCGTTTTCTTGTCCGTGTGAATGCTTATCTTGGTCTCCCGGATTTCTTCCGGGGTTCCTAAATTTACCGGTTCAGTGTCATTTAGATTCGGCTTAGGTTTATTCTCAAAATATTCCAACTCTCGGTTTATCTCCCTAAAAGCCTCTTCCGCATCATATTCTGGTTCTGGGTTCATTAATTCGCAGTTAAATAGCTCATTGTGATCTGGGCGTGAAGTCCGCAAGCATGTCATATTTAAAGCCGCATTATTAGGACTGAAAAGGAAGATGAAAGGAAAACTAATAAAAATCAGAACAAAGAAATAATAGGAAAGCAATGATGATTTTTTTGTATATTTTCTTTGGAAAATTGGAAGACAACAACGTTTACAACTAGGAATTCGGAACAACAATTGAAAAGAAGAAAACGTTCAAGTTATGTCCCGGAGATAACTTGTGATACAGGAAAGGTGGCAGGACAGGTCTACCCGGACTTCCGTCTAGTTGGGAATGGCGTGATCTCCCAGTTTTGGAGCTTGGCGTTTGGCCCCATGTACATCATCTCAGCAGTGCTCGTGCCTTCGCCTGGTTGAACCATGTGGACCTCGTAGAGCATTTCCCTCATTGCCCCACATATTTCCTCGATTTCCTCAACTGTGAAGACCTCATCTTCTTCTTCTTCAGTGTACCTTGGCCTGACAAAAGTCGCATGTAAATCCGGCAGTGGTTGAGGCAACTTCCAGCCCTCATTTCTCCTTTTCTTTGCCCATTTTTCGTCTGCTGGAGTAGGTTTGAAACCTAGTCCAAAAGGTTTCTTGATGACTGGTAAAGTAATGGGTTCCGTCATTCCCTGAAGGGTTCGTCCAAGCCCCTTCCCTGGCCTAAATCCGTGTCGGATCATCTCTTTGGCCACCATAACCGAAGCGTTAGACAAGAAAGGCTGGGGGCAAGGTACTCCCTCTTCGTGCTGCTCTGCCAATACCACCTCGAAAGCTTGATAGACCGTATGCTCGCTCCCTTCTCTTGGTTCAAGATACGGGATAGATGGGTCCCGATAAATGGCATGTTCATCTTCTCCATGGACCACGATCTCTTGGTCTTCATACTCGAACTTCACCATCTGGTGAAGAGTAGAAGGCACGGCTCCTGCCGCATGGATCCAAGGCCTGCCGAGGAGGAAATTGTAAGATGTGTCCATGTCGATCACTTGGAAAGTGACTCGAAATTCGACTGGTCCTATGACCAGCAGCAGGTCTATTTCTCCCATGGTGTCTCTCTTGATACCATCGAAAGCTCTTACGCAGACGTTGTTGGGTCGGATTCTTCCGGTCTCAATTTCCATTCTTTGCAGCGTGGAGAGCGGGCAAATGTCAACACCTGATCCCCCATCCAGCATCACCCGCTTGACATAGTAGTCCTCACATTTGACTGTTAAATGCAATGCCTTGTTGTGTGCTGCTCCTTCCGGGGGTAGATCGTTCTTGCTGAAGGAGATTTGGTTGACGGCGAAGAATCTTTCTGTCATCTGCTCTAATTGCTCCACCGAGGTTTCAACCGGCACATATGCCTCATTCAGGGTCTTCAGTAAGATCTTTTGATGCTCGGCCGATCTTGTCAATAATGATAGCATGGACACCTGCTCAGGGTGCTTGCGCAACTGATCTATCACTTCGTAATCCGGCATCTTCATTTGTTGGAAGAACACTTCCGCTTCTTCAACACTCACGGGCTCCTTTGGAGGGAAGCGCCTTTGTGTGGCGTTGTTCAGTTCTTGGGTATTTGAGTACCCTCCAACGAAAGTATTTTCTGGAAGTTCTTCCATGACCTCCTTACCTTTGTATGTTACCAAAGTCTTTTGATAATTCCACGGCACTGTGGACGGGTTGGTCATTGGCTTTTGTGGCACGCGTCCGATAACCACTGGCTCATTCAGCCGAGGTGGTTGAATCGTCCCCCGGACCACATAGGCCCCTTTTGGCACGTACATAGGTTTTGTCTTTTTGATCCCGAAGTTCTGCGTCTTCTTGGCTTGACCCCGCGGTATGTAAAGAACTCCACCCTTTGCTGGTACCACTTTCTTCTCCACCTTCTTTTCAGGCTTGCTTTCTGTAGCCTTGACCTCCTCCCCCTTTTCTGATTTCTGGTCTATTTCAGGCCTCCTCCCCGTGTCGACAATGGCAATTATGGCTTTCAAGGCAGGGTCGAACTCTTTGTCTTCACAAATCATGCCGACCAGCGGCCCATTATTGTGAGCGGGCAATGGATTGTTAGTCACATTTGGGATCTCTTCGTCCCTTAGCACTATTTTTCCCTGCTCTATCAAATTTTCGACCACTCTTTTCAATGACCAGCAGTCGTTTGTATCATGTCCTTCGGCCCCTGAATGATAGGCGCATCTGACTCCGGCTTTATAAGAAGGAGATGTCGGGTTTTGCCTCGTTTGGGGAATTGGTTGCAAGAAACCCAACTGGACTAGCTTAGGGAACAATGTGGAGTATTGTTCACCGATGGGCGTGAAAGTCCGCCGTCGAGGTGGCTCCTGGGGGCGGTAGTTATTCTGCGGGGGTTGTGGGTTATAGTGGTTGCGGTAAGGAGGCTGATTTCTGGGAGGTGGAGCTGGGCCTCGGTTGGCTTGTTGTGGTGAATGGTTATAAGGTTGGGCATTCATGACCATATAAGGTTGATGAGCATATGCCACATTTGAGTGGGGGTAGTAGTGTTGTGGGGCCCTTTCCGGAAAATGGGGCCTGGGATGACGATACTCCCTTGCTTCAGAGGCTGCCATAGCCGTTTCTTCCTTCTTCTTCCCCCTTGTCGTCCCTCCAGACCCGCTTTGGACGGCCTGGGAGGTTGCCCTTAGGGCTGCTTGACTCAGAATCCGACCCGTTTTCAGCCCATTCTCTACCATCTCTCCTATCTTGATTGCTTCCGCGAATGGCTTACCCATGGCCGACATCATGTTTTGGAAATAGTCAGACTCTTGAGCCTGGAGAAAGGTAGTGACCATTTCCACTTCATCCATGGGAGGCTTCACTCTCGACGCCTGTTCACGCCACTTAATAGCATACTCTCTAAAGCTTTCCGAAGGCTTCTTCTTCAAATTCGACAGAGAGTTTCGGTCTGGCGCAATGTCGATGTTATACTGGAATTGCTTTACAAAATCTCTGGCGAGATCATCCCATATATGCCATCGGGACATTTCCTGATCCATATACCATTCCGAAGCTATCCCTACTAAGCTTTCCCCAAAATACGCCATTAGCAGTTCTTCTTTTCCGCCGGCTCCCCGCAATTGGTTGCAGTATTTCTTAAGATGTGCAATGGGGTCACCGTGCCCATCGTATTTCTCAAACTTGGGGGTCTTGAAACCCGTTGGCAGGTGCACGTGAGGAAACATGCACAGGTCGGCGTAAGAGACGCTCTTTTGTCCGCTCAACCCTTGCATATTCTTCAAACTTTGTTCAAGGCTTCTCATTCTCTTAGCAATCTCATTTTGTTCTGCAATCCTGGGGTTCTGATCCTGTCCCAGTGCGAGTTCGCACTGAGGCGGTAGAGGATTATTGTTGGTAGCGAACCTGGTTGGTTCCATTGAGAACGATGGTGCTTGGAATGTAAAAGAGGATGAGTCAAAGCTTGGCTTGTATGTGGCAGGCTGTGCCGTAGCTGGGCAAGGCGATGCAGTAAAGATGTTCATGCTTGCATCAGTGGCCGACATTCGGGGATGAGGCTCAGAAGGTGATCCTGCGGAGAAAGCGGAGTTGGCTGGGTACCCGAATGGGGTAGCAGGGTAATTTATGGGGACATTAGAAGTCCCACCTGACCTGGAGAATAATTCAGGGAATCCGGGGACGACACTTGGCGGCTCTTTCCCATTGTTCCAGTCATCCAACATTTCCAACATGCGGAGCCGTAGGATTCTATTTTCTTCCGCAGTTGCGGATTCAGGCGTGAGGACGGCTGAGATTGAGCTCTCCTCAGAGACGGGGACTGTTTGCAATGGAATTTCCGAAGACATTTCCACACTTCCTTTTGACCTGGTGAAGTAAGTGTGAGTACTGCTTCTAGTCCTAACAACAGGTAGTTGAACACCTCTCCTTGATCTCGTGAAGTATGAATGCGAGGCCAGACTTTCACCAAACCAACCATCTTTTCAAAAACCCTGGAAAATGCTCAATGACAAGTGCACGGTTAATTTGCAGCAAATAACGGATAGTTAATCTCACGTTGGGCATGATGCACCTATACAGTTAAGTGAATTGCTATATGTCTGCTACGAAAGCATGCGTCATTCCGGTATTTTTCCTCTTATTTCCCCCTTTTTTTTTCTTTTGTTTTCCTTTTATTTTATTTACATTTATTTTTCTTTTATATTTTTTTTTTTTGTAGCAAAAGAAAATGCGATCGGATCCGATGAGGATTGCCTACGTATCACGATACTCACGTGAATCAGATCATTACGTAGTTCGAAAACACAAATGAGCGTGAAAGAAGCAAACTCTTTATTATTGAAGCAGTCTATTACAAACTACATTTTGCAAAAGAAAAAGCAAACTTTGAAAATAAACCTAGACTCAAAAAATAGACTAAAAATCACCCTGATGAAAAAACAGGCAGAAGATGCTAAGATACAGATTTGACCTATGAATGCATTATGGTTTTAAAAATTGGTTTCCGCGGGGCGTCGTTCGGCCTCGCCGCGGTCCTAGGCGTGAGATCCCTCTCAAGTTGCTCTAGCTCGTGCATAGTCTGCTTGACATAAACCATTACTGCCGAGAGGAAGGTAACACTAGACATGTTCTCACATCGTAGACATCGTCTGGTGATGGCGTGGGCAACGGCTTTGATCCTATCTCTGGTTTGCTTCTTCTCTACAAGCAGGTGCTTTATCTGATCGCTGCATATCTTGAAGACTTGAACATCTTGCACGTGTTGATGCTTCAATCGCCGTACTTCCAATTTCATATGGGCTATTGTGTCATACCAGTATCTGCTTTCCATTTGGAAATCCTTGGCCTGACTAGCTGCTTTGATTTCAAGTGCTGCCATCTCTCTCTTTATTTTAGCAACAGTCTTCTCGTGGTCGCCTTCCAATTGATTCAGGTGTCTGCGATGCTTATCTGCTCTTGTATCCCACTGTGCCTTGAACTCTGCTATGATGTTTTCAGATTTCTCCAAACCATCTCGCCATTCCCTGATTTCACCTTTTAGACCTTTTATCAGCTGCTCGTCCGATCGACGCCTTGGTTGTCTATCTGCGTCCAACCTTATTTGTTTGATCTGAGCTCTGAGCATCTCATTTTCTTGAGTTAACCTGTTCCGCTCTCCCAGATCGGTAGCAATCTGCACGCTGTGCTCGTATTTCATGCCTTCTACTTGTTGTTTTAATCTGTTGATTTTGGCACAATAACCTCTTTCCTTTGCTAACCAATCCCAATGCCTTTTCGATGACTCGGTGAAATCCCGGATGTGGGGTCTCTTAGCTGGCCTTTCATGCTCGAGTTCCCTTCTATACCATGCAAGGTAACCTGGCGCCGTTTCTCCCTTGGCTCGATCCCGCACGCAAGTATCTGATTTCAAATATTGACCCTCATTCCAGATTTGGCGAATCTTCGCTTCTGGGAATTGTCCGTTAGGACTTATCTCAACTGTTTGAGTGCTAAGATCTTCCTCATGAGGTACTGTCTGGCACCTTCCGAACTGTCTCAAAACTCGGCAGGGTGCGTAAGGTTGAATGCTCTTAAGCCCCATCAGTAAGAAATGAGTTTTAGCCGCCGACATATATAAGATCTCATCAACAGGTAACCATCCCAACGCCCATTGTATTTGGCTGGCAGTAAGAGCTTGCAAGAACGAGGTCCATGCCAGGACTCCTTTAGGCCAAGTGATCTCTCTGGTTCTCGTGTAAGATTCTTCTATGCGGGTTTTTTCCGGGGAACCATGGCTCAATACCTCGGAATGATGGCAGAGGTGCTCGGTCATCCATATCTGTAGGAGCAAGTTACAACCTTCGAAGAAATTTCCCCCAGCTTTACAAGTTGTGAGAGCTCGAAAGATGTCAGATACCACCATTGGCGCGAGAGTGCTGCCACTTTGCGTGAGTAAAGTGCTGGCGACCCCAGATATCTTCAAATCAATGTTTCCATCTTTTCTCGGAAATACCAGAAGACCCAGAAACGTTATCATGAACGCCACCCGTCTGTGCTCGTCCCACTTCTGACGAACTCCTTTGCTGCACAGTTTGTTGATTGGATTATTGAATCCCCCCTCGTGACCGTATCTATCATATATGAAGCATGGAGTACAGAATCCGGCTGCTAGATCCGGGTTGTGGACCGTTCTAGGTATTTTCAATGAATCCAGGAACCGATGTACCGTGACGACTCTTGGGGCGACCAAGTATTTTTCCCTCAACGGGAGTTCAGTATTCCCGATGTATCCGGCCATTTCTTCCAAAGTTGGGGTGAGCTCAAAATCAGAGAAATGGAAAACATTGTGCGCCGGGTCCCAATAGGTAACCAAAGCTCTTATGATATCTCCCCGAGGCTGGACTTCCAACAGACCCACAAGACCTTTCAAATATTTCTTAACCTCATTTTGTCCTTCAACACCTAGATCATTCCACCATAGCCGTAACTTGACAGGGATTTTGGTCATTATTGAAAAATGTTCATTTTGCATCGTGCTCATCCTGCACATTTATTAAGGTGATTTTAACAAAATTGACTGACTCAAAAAATATATATTTTTTTAGAGAGGATCAAGCTTTGCCCACGGCCTTTAAACACTTCGGAGACAAAGATTTTAAGGCTGTGCGGGTCTAAAAAAAACGCTAAACAAGACCCAAAGGTGGCTGTTTATGCAAAGTCAGCCTTCCGGCGTCCCTTTCGGGAACATTTGGCTATTTATGATAAAACAATGTCACCTGACTTATTTACGACTCTATTAAAAATTTGACACATCTTTTATTTATTTATTTACTGATTTTTGGCTATTTAGAAAAATGGGGTTGAACCCGACGAGGGTTGCCTACGTATCTCACATCCGGTGAGAATCAAACCGGCGTAGTTCGGGCATATCATGAATAGAGAAAACCTAGAAATCAAGAATAAGTATTATTATTTTGAAAAAAGATAAAGGCTAAAGAAAAAATATTATATTTTTTTTTTTTGCAATATTGGACCATTAGTCTGAATTTATAAAAGGGGTACTACAAAAGAAACAACACACCTTTTGAATTATGAATTTTCCATTTTTTTTTACTTTTAAAATAAATACTTTTTATTTTTTTTTTGATTTTGAAAGTGATAAAAGAAAAGTGATAAAAGAAATTTTTTTTTTTTTTTAATAACTCTCAATAAAAGACAGTTTTTTTTTTAGAGAAAAAAAAAAAAAATCCGGCGAGGTTTTGACACTACTTGGACATTGGTTTTATTTTCCAAAAAATAAGTAATTATCTCCCCTACGCTGTTATTTTCCCCTTTTTAGGAACCGGTCGACATGCGGAACCGAAGCAAATAAATGCACAACACAAATAGGATGCACCAGGGTGGTCTTTTTTGTTTCAGGCTGCCTGTCCTAGACGGACCCAACCCCTGTGTTGAGTCCCCTAAGTCAAATGCAACATGATGCAGATAAGCGTTCCTACTAGGGATCCGGCATGAAGTCAAGTTATTCTAGGTTCGTAACCTGGGTATTTGTTCTAGACTGTGCACCCGAGCGGACAACTCGAGTCGAGGAGGGGGCTACGTACCGGGGACCCGCGAGATCGTCCGGCTTTGTAACTTGTCCGTCCTCTTTCTTATTTTAGGTATTGACATTAACAGAATAGGGAGTCCCGACCAGCGAGCTTCTCCCCGGAAGTAAGAAGAGAAAGGTTTCGGCACAGTTTATATACAGTTCAGATAACATCAAAGCGGTAAAAGACAACATTTAGCACGTTACGCAAAAAACATGTAATAAAAATCAGATAATAAAGCCAAATATAACAATTATTCTAAGCTCGAATTCTTGAACCCTGAACCAGTGGTTCTGGGTAAATGTCCCCAGCAGAGTCGCCAGAGCTGTCACACCTCCTTTTTGCGCGCCCGCCCCGAAGGGTTAAAATGCGCGGGTGGAGTTTTTCCAATTTAAGTGACAATATTCGAAATGGGATTATTTATTTAATTCAGAGTCGCCATTTGGGAAAGGTTTGGCTTTTTGGTGTCCCAAGTCACCGGTTTTATCTTGAATCCCAAATCGAGGAAATTTTCGACTTTTCCAAATGAAGTCTGCGAACCAGAAATTCTAAGTAAGGAATTCTGTTGACCCGAGGGAAGGTGTTAGGCACCCTCGAATCCCGTGGTTCTAGCACGGTCGCTTAAATTGTTATAATGGCTAAATATCTGATTTAAATACAGGTTGTGACTTATGTGCCTTTATTAAGTTTAAACCGCTTTTATTATTATCATTTATTTTTATGGAATTACAACGTCGTGAAAATGCATCTCGAACCACGTCACAATCAATGCACCCGTAGTTGTTAACACATTTTGACTCCGTTGGGACTTGGACTTGGGTCACATCAATGTGCACCCGATTTTTAAGAATATAATTTACTAAAGGTCGCGCCTAAAGAATCTAAACGCGGTTATTATCTTCGTAGAAGGCCATGAAATTTATTAAATGGCCTATCTTGAATTCTAAATAATTACCATGGTTATTTATTGAGGGCCCCGCAATTTTGCATCTTTGTTTGGCGAGGCTCATCTCTATTTTAGAAAAGGATATCCTAAAATGGCTAAATTTCTAATGCATTTGTCTCTAAAACTAGAAGAAAAGGTACATGCTAATTCAATTATAGGCTTTGGCCTAATCCGGATTTTTGTTAGTTTCTGATTAACTACTTATAAAGTAAAAACGTCATGCCTTGCAGGGATGTTTCAGTCGAACAAAAGACTACATATGAGATTGATGAAATGCAATACCTAATCCGAACATTTTTGAGTTGAACTTAACTGAACTTATTCGGCCTAGATTAAAGGATAACTGGCAAGTAAAATACTTTAGTTTGGCAAGGAATCATGTACGAGCTAAACGAAATACAACACTTAATCCGAACACTTCTCGAGTCGAACTTAACTAAACTTGTGTGGACTAGTCTTAACTAAACAAAAACCAAATGAAACAAGAACAGTATTGTATAAGGCCGAAATATACATGCCCCTACTGACAAACAACTACAGAGTTAAAGTACAACAGGGTAAACTCAGTCAAATATCAATACATACTTTCGAACTGTTGAATCATAAACTAAATCAATTTTCACAGGCCTGTTAATGTACTATGAATATTACAACAAATACTTGAACTTCTTCAACCCTTTTTTCATTTCATGCTTTCCAACTGTTTTAATTACATCAATATGGGACTTGAAATGTGTACCTGGAAATGCTGAAAATGCAAAGGAGAAGAAGAAGAAGATGTGGAAATCAGCAGCAGAAAGAAGCAGGACTAGCAAATAGCAGCAGGGCAGAAATGCAGCAACAATAGTGAGCAAGATAGCAGCAGTAATCAGAACAGCACCACAGAAAGAACTCAATTGAAATTTAGAAGAAGAAACACTGCCTAACGTATTGACAATAGCTGAACTTCAGACAAACAAGACCAAGTTTCTGATTTCTTAATCTGTTTTTATCTTCTTCTTGCTCTCTCTCTATTCCTCACAGTGTGTTCCCTCTTTCTTCCTGTATTTTCTGATTTCCCCTCCCCTCTAATTCTGTATTTGTTCCTATGCCTCACTCCCTTTTTTAGCTCTCAAGGTCCAGTGTGTATCTCCTCTCCTTCAGATGGTATCTCCCTTTCAAAACTCCTCACAATATCTGTATTTTTCTTTCTCTTCCTCTAATTCTGTCTATGTCTATCTCCTAATTCTGTCCCTCTCTATATCTCTGTGTGTGTCCTAATATCAGATGGTCTTCTCCCTTTTATAAGCCTCCCTCCTACTCCTTTTAACAGCCTCTTTTTAATATCACAGTACCCCTCCCATGTGCCCTTTTCATTTTTCAGATTCCAATTAGTTATTTAAGTATTAACCCCCATCAACATTCCCTGGCAGGCTTTCCTTTCCTATTTTATTAACTAAAAGCAAGCATGGGCAGTAGAATATATCTGACAGCATATGCTGTCAAACCATTTTAAAATTGAAAGCCCTTTATGCAGGAAAAAACAGGCTGTGCACAATGCACATGTTGTGCACAAGTGCACATGCTATCAACTCAGATTTCAATTACAGATCAAGCCTTAGGTTTCTGAAATCATATTAACAACTATAAGTAACTGAACTTGGTTCTTAATTGATTCAGGCAAATGTTCAACAGAAGCGAATCGATTTATTTTGTTCAGGCAGTTGAAACTAATTGACGACTCATGTCGACTCGACTATATTAGCATTAACATACACAATCGTAGCCAAAAATCAGACATTCAAAGTATAGGGCACATGACTTGAATTGTACTGGCTAAACAAAGTGGTGCTCGAGGAGTCAATTGATCAGTTCAAATTTTGAGAATCAGCTAATTGCACACTACTTATATCAGGGCAAATAGAAAGACTCATTCAAACAAGCAGAGGTTTAGGCAAAGTGGACGGGGCACAGTTGACAAAATTCAAAGACACAAAATCAAAGTATGAACCGATTTTTACCACAATCAGAGGGGCCAAAACGAATAAAGAAAAGAAAAGACTCACCTTAAACCTTGAAAAATCAAAACTTGACTCGGACTTGGACAGACCTTTCTTAAGGCTGAACGGACTTTAATCGAAGTGTTTCTCAAATGAGAAACACTTTGATTAAAGTCCATTAGACCTTAACCGCTTCGGTTTGAACGGATATGGACCAGTGACGAAGAACCACCAAGTTCCAAAACTCAGATCTGGGATTCATGCTTCCTTGATCAGATTCGGACCAAACCAAGTATGGTTTGGTCACGAGGGGGGTCTGGGGGGTGTCTGGTATGAAGCTGGGGTTGTTTGGTGTAGATCGAGTTTTGACTCGAATCTTCAAATGAAGATTCGAGGACCTGGGGGGTGATTCGAACCAAACGATTAACAGGTCTATGTTCAGGGTGGTGAGGGGGTTCTATGGTGTTCATGGCGAGGTCACCGGCGTTCATGCCGCCGGTTTTCATGGTGGGGGATACAAGGGCGGCTCTAGGGTTTGATGGGGGATGAGGTTGAAGACGGAGGTCGGGGTATTGGATAGGGGGGTAGGGTATGTTAAGGGCTTATATATGGAATGAGTAGGCGGATCTCGACCGTTAGATCAATTTAGATCTACGGTCTGGATCTGATGGCTTAAGTGGAACGGTGTCGTTTCGAGGGTAAGGGGTTTGGGTTGGTCCGGGTGGAAACGGGTCGGGTTCCTCAGTGGGTTGTGGGGAAATGATCTTGGCCGTTGATCAATCTGAGATCAACGGCCCAGACCACACTGGATTAAAACGGTGTCGTTTAGACACCCTGGGCATCCGCTGGTGTTGGACCGGGCAGGCCTGGGTTTGGGCTGAGTTTGTTTGGGCCAATTTTGTTAAAATTTGCCCAAGTCCGGAAGGGAAGGGGTCTTTTCTTTTTTTTTATTATATTTTTTATTTATTTATTTCCTTTTTCTTATTTATTTTAAAACAAAACTAAGCCAAAAAATCAAATTAAAATTAAATACACACTCAATACAATTATTTGCACACACACTAAAATATTTCAAAACAGGTAAAGTCAAACCAAATAAAATCACGGACGAAAATGCCTATTCATGATTTTCTATTTAACGACCGGATTACGGTTTGAATTATGCAGGACACATATATTTTTTTTGAATTTTATTTTAATAAAGTAAATAAATAAAAATGGGCCAAAGTCACAAATAAATCAACAAGGTGCCGCACAGAAATCCGAAATTGTACAGCAGGGCCAATTATATTTGTTTTTATTTCTTTTTGGAGCGATTGTCGTGTGAAACAAAAATCACGTGCTCACAATAACTATAAGTGGGAAAACGTTGTATCAAAGAACCATCATTCTTAAAACATGAATACATATAGGCTATCATAGCGTCTGATATATTGTACATAATGAACCTATGTCTACAAAGCCTCTAAGAGTATTTGACATCAAATGGGACAGGGTACCGGCCTACCCATAAGTCTGTAGCAAAACTCTGACATGATGACTTATAGACTCGGCTGCACTCCGAATGAGGTGGAGTCTTACAGATCCTTCACTGAATGCTAACCTTGTCTACTATGAGGGCTCGTCAAACTAATTATCTATACATGCAGGCATGAATGCAACGTCGCCAACAAAAGGATGTCAGTACGAATAATGTACCGAGTATGTAAGGCATGTAAATAAGTATTTAAAGGATATGGAAGAAACATGGAGTAAAGGACCCAACATGTAAGTCTGGATAGTTCTGTAAATCATGAAATATTTATAATGTTATGCATATGCGTATGAATGTCATATAATGCATAGGTATATACGTACATAACATCATCAAGCCTCTGAGGCCATCCCATCATATCATCTCAGCCACTGTGGGTAAAATCATCAACGTATACCAGCTGATCAAGTTGTGGTACGTATATAACGCCGTAAATTTTTCCCATACCCCATATACATATAATATATGTGTATATAACGTCATCTGGTCATGAGTAAATGTGCATGTATAAATGAATGCAATGTATAATGAAGTAAGTCAATACGATCTCTTGGAATGTCATGAGACCCATGAATAGACGATATAACATTAAGACATGTGAGGAATCAGGAACGTGGGCACCTCTAGTAATTCTATGAATAGAGTCATTTATGAAAGTTGCGCGTTTACTCATTTCGTTTGTATCATATGGATCATGCCAAAAAGAAAGAAAGGATAGCCTTAACATACCATACTTGAGGAATTTATCAAACACTTTTACTTGAACTTGCCAAGAAAAACTTTATATAAATACACACACACACACACACACACACACATATATATATATATATATATATATATATATATATATATATATATATGTGTGTGTGTGTGTGTGTGTGTGAGAGAGAGAGAGAGAGAGAGAGTGTGTAATAATAAATTTAATAGCTACTTCTATAGTCGGTTTGGTTCGATTTTTTCGGTTATTTTTTATTAAAATCAAACCCAAACCAAATTTGATCGGTTTTTAAAATTCAAAACCAAAACCAAACCAGCCCTAAAAAGTATCGATTTTTTTGGTCGGTTTGGTTCGATTTTCGGTTTGGTTTGATTTTTCAGATTTTTATGAACACCCCTAAATTTGTGAAGCCATTGTTAGGTAAAGCAGAATCACGAAGAGAAAAGGAGAGTTGCAAAGAAGATTTAGTCAAAAACGAAAGAGAGTAGGAGAAGTTTTGGAAGAGAGTAGGAAAAAACGTCATCATGAACCGTCATCATGGAACCGTCACGTCGAACTGACGCAGCTGCAGAAATCCTAAAAAGTCGATGCAAACTGTAGAGCCAACCAATCTTAATACATGTGCCTCGAGTATTAAATGGAAGAGACATATGTTTCTTCGTTTTTGAAGAAAATCATAATGATATCGGGAAGAGGCGGCAAGATATCCTGCCATAAATAAACTCACCACTTCCCAAATATTCAGTTGAGAATATACAGAAAGTGGGATGACTATTCGTATTGGTAAAGACATAGACTTGCCATGTGGACTACTGATATGTTGACAGATGACCTTAGAGTTAAAATGATAAAGAGGAGTGAAGATTAGAGAAAGCATGGGTAAAACACCAACTGGATCGTTTACAAAGATACCGTAACTGACATCTGGAAAAGAGGAGATATATGCGGGATGGATAATTAAGACCACGAGAAAGGAATGTTCATTAATAGCCACGAATATGGAAAGAAATTGACATAATTCTTGATTATGCGTGATTGGCTGTTATTGCCATAGCTGTTACAAATTACCATGTAACGAGCAATCAATGCACTCCTTCCGTTTCAATTTATGTGAACTTATTTCCTTTTTGGTCTGTTCCAAAAAGAATGACCCCTTTCTAAATTTGGAAATAATTTAGCTTAAACTTACAATTATACCCTTAATGAGAAGCTTTTATAACTACACAAGTCATCTGACCCCTTTTTAACTTGTTTAGGACCACAAATCCCAAAAGTCTTCATATTCTCTTAAATTTCGTGCACAGTCAAACAGGTTCACATAAATTGAAACGGAGGGAGTAATAAATATTAGTAACATGCAAGAATTAAGTAGGGCAAGACAGTTACATATTGCACCCTTATATAAACTCCCTTACCATATCTTGTACTAACATCAAGAAATTTTCGAAATTATACTATCAATCACTTATATTTTATCTACTACTTAAAGATATTATTCTCTCCTTTTTGAAGGAAGTTGTGATTACCAATAAGATTTTTTTTTCCTTTATTCTCTCAATATTTTATTTTTATTATTTGCAATTCATCTATATTAAAAAAAGTGAAGTAAATTTGAATATTAAAAACCTGAATTATTCTTTTATTTGCTTTAACCACAAAAATTCTTTTCACGGCGGAAGTTTCAATTCCCACTACGTTCTTTAAGTTAAAGTCCTGCAGTTTAATTATGACAAATAGGCCAATAAGATGGCTGCCGCATATGATTGAGAACAGTAAAGGTTGCAATAAATTGTATTCTCGGTAAAAGAATCGCAAGCATGCCTTTCCAATATACTCTCTTGTAAGTAAATTCATCATAAATATATTTCACTCTTTCTCCAATTGCCGATGCTACTTTAAAGGCAGCAACTGCTCTATATATAGAAAACATATCGTCCCTAGTTATGTACAGCTCCAGATTATCCTCATCCACTATAATATTGCAGCAGCAACTGATTCACAAATATGGCAGAGTCCAAAGTTATTGATACACTCTAAAACCAAAAGAGTTATGTTCGCTGAGGCTGGGAAAGAATGTATTGATTTCCTATTTCACATTCTGGCATTGCCAATAGGCAGTGTGATTAGGCTTCTCACAACCAAAGGGATGGTTGGCTTCTTGGGTAACTTGTACGAGAGCCTTGAGAATCTTGATAATATGTTCATTCAACCGAATCAGGAAAAGGACATCCTCCTGAAACCAAAGTCAGCAGCCTATGTTACTTCAGGCCCTCTGTTGCTCGCTGATTCCCCTGTTATAAAACAGTTTTATAGGTGTTATAATAACCATAATTACACGACTGATGATCCTCGAACACGTTGTCCTTCAGAAAATGTGGTAGCAACCGGTGGAGGCTTGGTAAAGGAAGTTGTCACGTACATGGTATTGGATGAACTTGTTGTGAAGCCAAAGTCCACTATCTCAAGCATCACTCTGCTGAATGAATTCAGTGTTAAGGATGTTGGGGTTCTTAAAGAAAAAGTTGTTACTCTTGGAATGGAGGAGGTATTTAAACTCGTATTTCTATCTTCATAACTTAAATATGATTCTCAATATGTAAATTTGATCTTTATCATTTTCATTCCATATAAATTTTATAAACACTATATTTATCTTCTGATCAATCTAAACTTCATTTGGATTCCATTAGTGATGTTGATTTGGAATATCACAAGTTGATTTATCAAAGAGAGTTGCAAAACTGAAATGAAATAGTATTGATTATCTGGGATCCTAGCTTTTTCTTCAACTGAAAATGGATTATTTCCTTGTTGTTTTGACAGGCTCTATTGCTGTTGAAGACTTCTCTGCAGTCAAAGAATGTCTTGACGAATGTTTTCATGGCCGATATTTTAAAATTTTAAGTAACTTTTGCTATTCCGGCAGATTGAGAATTGAACTGAATTACATTCTTAGGTTACTCTGGAGGCTCCTTTTGCTGTACTCTTTTTTCATTGACTTTAGCTTGTTTGGTTTTCCATCTATGAAGTGGATCTGTTGCTTTCCTTATTAACTATGTTTGTCTTAACTAGTTTTTGCTTAGTCATGTACAATAGTTTCTTTTATTAAAGTGAAGTATCTAAATAAATAATTATGCATGAAAAAATAAACCACAAGTGATGGGCTAATAATGATCATTATAATCATTTAATCCTACGAAGATCAACAATCAGAGTATAATTAAATACACGTGAACTAAGATAAGCATCACAATTAGCTAGACAACTATTGTATGTCGTTCCCCTTAACACATCCATAGACAGATGGCTATATATATAATTAGTGTGCATGTTGTAAGAAATATTTCCCAAAAGATGAAGTTTCTAATTGAACTTATAAGACTAGTAATAAATCTTATATACATAATTAACCTAGGTCTACACCTCATATTAATTGGATCCTATCATCATTTGCTACGAAATGACATAAAGGGACTCAAGAATATAAAAGAAAAATATTTCCTCAAGACATCAACAGCAGCAACATATTCATGATTATGCGCTCCAATTTCTTTTCACATCTTCAATTACCATCGCCTTCTCTTCAATGTTTTTTCTTCCCATCCTTTATTAATTAGTTCTCTTCTTCTCCGTTTTAGATAAATAGATTCCTTTACCCCTTGGCAATAATGTGCAATTTGTCATGCAAGAATCATTTTTTTCTACCGCATTAAACTAAAATTTTAAACTCAAGTCCTCATTCCCCATGAACACAAAAAAAACTTAGTTTTCTTGATTCAGAATTAACAGGGCAACTACTTATTAAACCGGTAACAAAAAAAAGTAATAAGATAATTTCTAGAAAACCTAGAGAGATTAATATATCTGAAGGTTAATAGATGAATTGCAAAAACATATTCAGCAATATGCATATATATATGAAAAGAAGTTCATCTGAACAAGTAAACAAAAAGAAAAAATCAGTTGGATACTTGGAAATAGAAAGTCATACTTGGCAAATGACACGAATACTGTTTAAGGGTATGAAATAAAAAAGAGTTTATGTACATCGTTGTAAAAGAGAAATAATAAAGCTTAAAGACTTAAGTATAAAAGAATTAGTTTTTTATTGCCTTAATGCCCTGCCCTGGGTGTGGCTGTGAGCAGTCGAAAAAATATGCTGAACACTTTGAATCTCATAGGCTCTTGCAGTTTCTTATGGGACTAAACGAGTCATATGCCCAGTCCAGTAATCAGATTATGATGATGTCTCCCACTTCTACCATAAACAAAGCCTATGCTATGATTATCTCTGAGGAAAGTAGACGATCATTAACAACCTCTTCACATACTGTTGACAACCAAGAGAACACAACCTTGTTGAGTAGTGGCAACAATGGAGCTTACAATCCTAGCAGCATAGCCTTGTTTACCAGTAAAGGAGGTCCTAATTCAATGAACAACTTTAGGACAAGAAAGAATACTGTGTACTGTTACTATTGTAATTACAAAGGTCACACCAGAGAGACTTGCTACAAGCTAAATGGTTATCCATCAGTCTTCAAGCCAAAAAATAAGTACAATCCTGCAGGGAACTTTGCAAAAGGCGGTCAAGGTGTGCATACAGGGAGCACAGTTAAAGCTTCAAACCCTGGGCCAACAGGAGAAAACTTTGGGGGTACCACAACTAATTTTGCAGGAAGCACCTCAGCTAATGGAAAAGCAACTTATAGTCAGAATCAGATTAGCTCAGTGGGAGTACCTCACTTCACTCCAGAATAATACTCACAGATTCTGCAGCTCCTAGGAAAGGGAAGTGAGAGCAATGAAGCAGCTATGGCAACAGGTATGGACAATAATGTTATTGATGTCACTGATGAGGCTGTTAGATTCACTAAATGGATAGTAGACTCAGGAGCCTCTAATCATATGGTTAGAAGTTTGAATTCCTTGATTGATTCCAAACCTTGTGATAATTTCAGAGAAGGAAAAGTACTTCTACCAACTGGAAGTCTAGCTACAGTTAAACACATAGGAACTGTCTATATCTTCCCAGGATAGATGATAACTAATGTCATGCATATCTCAGAGTTCAAGTACAATCTACTGTCCATATCAAAGATAACAAAGAATAAAAGTGTTTAGTCTGTTTCTTTCCTAATTTCTGTATTTTTAGTATCTATTCAGTGGCAAGGTGAAGGGGATTTGTAAGGAAGATAGTGGATTGTATGTGCTCACTTCTACAGTAGACTGTAGGTTGTGGATAGTTCAAGAAGGACACTTCAACATCACTTGTTGTAAATACAATAAAGGAGAAGGATCGTAGAATAAATGTACCCTTGTGTCATAAGAGACTAGGCCATATTCCAATTGATGTTCTAAAGAAGTTACTTGTGTTTTAGACTATTGATAGTGCAAATTCTGATAAACATTGTACAGTATGCTCATTGGCTAAACGAACAAGCTATCATTTCCTTTGGGTACTACTATTTCTACTAGTTGCTTTCATACAGACCATGATGATATTTGGGGGCCATACAGAGTGCCTACTCATGATGGAAAAAAGTATTTTTTAACTCTAGTAGATGATCACTCCAGGTATACCTGGATTTTTTTCTTACCTTCCAAAGCTGAAGTCATTGTTGCACTCAGAAATTTCATTCTTATGGTTAAGAATGTATATTCCTCCACAATAAAAGTTCTTGAAATTGTGATGACACTGAAGGTCATCTATTATTTTAGAAGTCAAAACTGTATTCCTAGACCTTGAAAACCTCTTTTGTTCTCATCTCGATTTACGTGCGCAGTCCGGGCACGTTTCTGGAAAGCTTTTATGTGAAGTTTTAGGAAAATAATGAAATTGGAATTTAAAATGGGTTAAAGTTGACTTTGGTCAACATTCTTGGTAAATGGACTCGGACCCGCGATTTGATGGTCCCGTAGGGTCCGTAGTAAAATATGGGACTTGGTCTATGCCCGGAATCGAATTCCGAGGTACCAAGCCCGAGAAAAGAATTTTTAAAGAAAATTATTTGCTAGAAAATATAAAGGCTTTTTGAAATGAAATGATGCGTTTTCTTGATGGTATCGGGCCCGTATTTTGGTTTCAGAGTCTGGTACAGGTTTTAAATAATAATTAAGACGAATCTGTGAAATTTGATAAGAATCGGAATTGGTTTGGTATAAATCGGACTTATAGTTGAGAAAATGGAAATTTCAATGTTCTTGAGTGATTTCATGAATTTGAGGTTAAATTCATAGTTGTCGATGTTATTTTGATGATTTGATCGCACGAGCAAGTCTATACGATATTTTTAGACTTGCGTGCATGCTCGGTTTGGATCCTCGAAGGCTCGGATGAGTGTTGGATAGGCTATGGGGTGAATTGGACTTAGGAAGTTTCAGATTTTTTATCTGGTATGTGTTGCAGGCTCTGATCTCGCAATTGTGAGGTCAGATGTCGCAATTGCGAGCCTATCAGGCCTGGGAATTGCGAGGACTTCATCGCAATTGTGAGGAAGTCTGGCCATCCTTTGATCGCATTTGCGATCTTCCCCTTCGCATTTGAGAAGTCATCAGGGGAGGTTAGTCATTGCAATTGCGACTAATTGTTCGCAATTGCGAAGAGAACAGGGAAGGCCTACCTTCGCGTTTGTGAAGCCTGGGCAGCATTTGCGAACCTGTTATCGCAAATGCGATAACTGCGCCTGTGTAATTCCAACTTAGACGGAATTTTCTTCATTTTTCAAACTCCCTCAAACCCTAAGCTCTCTTGGGCGATTTTCTAAAGAAAGTTTCTTCCCCAAATAATAGGTAAAAAACTTCTAACTTATTTTCTTCAATCTATAACATCTTTTTACATGATTTCAATTTAAAATTAAGGGTTTTTCATGAAAAATTGGGTGTTTTTGGGTCGAAGTTAGGATTTTCAAATTTTGGGGATTTAGACCTCGATCTGAAGTCCGATTTCAAAACTAATTTACATATTTGAGTTTGTGAGTGAATGGGTGATCGGGTTTTAGTTCGAACTTCGGGTTTTGACTAAGCGGGCCCGGGGTTGATTTTTGACTTTTTGGAGAAATCATTAGAAAACCTATTTTCATGCATTAGAATTGGTATATTTAGCATTTATTGATATCGTTAAGTAAATTGTGACTAGATACAAGTGGATTGGAAGTGGAACCGAGAGGTAAAGCGGTAGTAGAGGCTTAATCTTGTTCGTGGAATCGAGGTAAGTGTTTGGCCTAACCTTAGCTTGAGAGAATAGGAGTTGTGGTCTATTTGTTATGTGTTTGTATCGAGTACGACGTATAGTTGTGTGACGAGTACCTATATGTTGGTGTCAAGCATGCCCGTGAGTCTTATATCATGATTGTTGTGACTCCATTATGTATCGATCATGCTCAAATTGATGATTATAAATGTTGAACAAAGCTTATGAAAGTTCCTGGTAATTGATTATTGTTGAGTATTGGCTCAAGTTGAGTGTCATTATGTGAAGTAATTGTTGAAAACGAGATTGGTTATAGTTGAATCCCTTGTCGGGATATCATTATTGATATTGTTGATTCCCTTGCCGGGATATTATTGTTGATATTGTTGCTTCCCTTGTCGAGATGAATTGTTTTTATTATTTGGGTGAGGAAAAGTGTAAAGCACGAAGGATGATGCCGTGCATGATATGGTGAATGAGTGTAATGCACGAAGGGTGATACCGTACCGATATGATGAGTGTTAATGTACGAAGGATAATGTCGTGCCATGATTTGAGAGTTAATACACGAAGGAAGATGACGTGCCGATATTGTGAGAAATAATGCACGAAGGGTGATGTCGTGCCATGATTATGTGAGGTAATGCACGAAGGGTGATGTCGTGTCGTATCCTATGGTGAGGATGAGAGTAAAAGCACGAAGGGTGATGTCGTGCACGTGTTACTGCTTCCTTATTCCTGTTGATATTGGCATGATGTTCATTATGCTTCGTTATAAATGTTTCTTTATTGGCTCATTGTTAGAACCTGTTAATCCCCGTAGCATGTCCCCTTCCCACTTTATCCTGTTGATTCCTGTTATTATGATTCTGTTTGTATATGATTTAACTATACAGGTTTATTTGGCTGGTGTGTCCTAGCCTCGTCATTACTTCGCCGAGGTTAGGCTTGACACTTACCAATACATGGGGTCGGTTGTACTGATACTACACTCTGCACTCTTTTGTGTAGATTTCGGTACTTGACCCAGTGAGTAGCTGAGGTAGCTGCCTTCAGTCCAAGGGGACCAGGGTAGATCTGCTGGCGTTCGTAGAGCCTGAAGTCCCCCTTCCTTGTTTGTTGTCTCTTTTCTTTCCGAGAACAGTCGTATTTCCTTTTCAGACCAGTATTTGTAGTAAATTCGTAGATGTTCGTGAAGTTGTGACACGAGATTTGTGTGTAGACTGGTAGTGGTTTATGTGATCATGTTATAACTCTTCCGCATTTATAGTCTGTTTAACTTTAGTTTTTGGCTTATAACTATTTGGGTTGAATGTTGAATGTGTAGAACTTTAATAGTTGGCTTGCCTAGCTTTCACGAGTAGGCGCCATCACAACTCCTAAAGGTGGAAAATCCGGGTCGTGACAAGAAGTGACAATGGTGTGAGCTTTTTAACTCTCAGATGACAGACCTCTTATAGAATCTAGGCATAGTTCATCAGAGTTCATGCACCTACACTCCACAACAAAATGGAATTGCAGAAAGAAGGCACAGACACATCCTTAATGTAGCTAGGGCCTTGAGGTTTCAAGCAGCTATTCCACTCTGATTTTGGGGAAAGCGTGTACTCATTGCAATATATCTTATCAACAGGCTGCCTACATCAGCTCTCAAGGACAAATCTAAGACTCCTTTTAAAGTATTGCACAATAAACCTCCCAGCTTAGATCATCTACGAGTGTTTGGGTGCTTAGGCTATGTTACTGATCTGAGGAAGGCAAATAAATTCTCGCCTAGAGCCGTCCCAGTTGTATTTCTTGGTTATTCTATAACACAGAAAGGGTATAAGATATATACTATTCACTCTAGAAGCTTCTTAGTTAGTAGAGATATGGTATTCAAGGAAGATGTTTTTCCTTTTCAATACTTAGATACCCTGGTTACATCTTTGTTTCCTATACTGGATCTATCTACTCTTCCTAGTCCAGAGTACAGGCGAGATATCCCTACTCCAGCTACATCTCCTGCATATCCTACCATAGTAACTGATGAAGCGACTATAGCACCCTCAAATATGCATGTTTCTTTTGATGGAAGTTCACCAGTTCCATCTATGGATGCAATGCCCAATGGAACTGAGCACAATGCTCCCATACAGACTGCATCTGACACAGGAAGAAAGTTAGTCAGAGTAAGCAGACCACCTATTTGGCTGAAAGATTATGTTACTCAAGGCAAAGGGAGTGTCAACTGTTGTTATCCTATGTCCAACTATGTGAGCTATGACCATCTCTCTGCTTCATTCAATACTGCTCTAGCAGATTACTCCTCTATTGAGGAACCTAAAACCTATCTTGAAACATTCAAAAATCCCAACTGGATTGCAGCCATGGAATCTAAGATTGCAGTATTAGAAGAAAACAAGACATGGAGTATTGTTGATCTACCTGCTAGCAAGGTTCCAATTGGCTGTAAATGGTTGTTCAAGGTCAAGTACACAGCCTCAGGAATAGTAAAGAGATACAAAGCCAGGCTTGTGGCTAAGGGTTACAGTCAATAAGAGGGCCTAGATTACACTGAAACATTTTCACCTGTGGCAAAAAATGGTGATTGTTAGGTATGTGATTGTTGTTGCTGCTGCTAAACACTAGCCTATATTCCAAATGGATGTACACAATGCATTCCTACAAGGAAATCTTCTAAAAGAGGTCTATATGAATATCCCTCAGGGGTTTGCTAGCCAGGTAGGGTATCATAGAGTCTGTAAACTACATAAGTCTCTATATAGACTTAAGCATGCTCCAAGACAATAGAATAAGAAGTTGACTGATGCACTACTGAAACTAGGTTTTACTCAAAGTCATTTCCTTATTCACAAAGCACATACTAAGGAGTTGGTTATCGTGCTATTGTATGTAGATGATCTCCTTCTAACTGGAAGCTATAATAATTTGATTCTAAAGACAAGGAGTGACCTAAAGCTGAAGTTCAAAATAAAGGACTTGTGAGAGCTTAAGTTCTTCCTTGACATAGAATTTTCCAGATCAGACAAAGGGATTGTCATGAGCCAAAGAAAGTATGTCCTAGAACTAATTTCAGAAATGGGACTCAGAGGTGCTAAGCATGCTGGTGCATGCACCATCGTAAACTAATGTGAAGTTGACCTCTATTGAGTATGATTCATTTGTCAAAAATAATGAAGCTATTGAGGACAAGTTACTCACTGATGCAAGTTCATACCAAAGGCTTATTGGCATATTACAGCATTTGACAATGACTAGAGTTGATATTGCCTTTGTAGTGCAAGTGCTAGTTTATGTACAAGCCTAAGCCGTCACACAAGGAAGCTGCTCTAAGGGTAGTAAGGTATATTAAAGTTGTGTGAGCGAGTAATTTTTGTCTCACCGAAAATACTCCTACAAAAATCAATAAATAGATTTTTTTCCTAATTGTTTTTAATTTTTTATAGAATTTTTAGGAATATTTGTTAATTCTTTGCATGTAGTCGCATTTTTGTGCACTTTTATAAATATAAAATCATGAAAAATACCAAAAATATTTAATTCTTCATTGCATAGAATTTTAGGTCTTAATTGCATCAGTTAATTGTATTATTAAACAAAAATCAACAAAAAATACCATGGTCCTTCTATATTTTTAGTTTTTAGTCTTAATTTGTTAATTTCCTTTTAAGTAGTTTAAATTAATTAATTGTTCAAATGTTAGAAATAGTTAATTAGTTTTATTTTACAAATTAGATTTTTAATTTAGGACTTAATCTAGGTTGTTTAATTAATTATTTTAGGGCTTTTAAAACAAAAGAAAAGAAAGAAGGAAAAAAGGAAAATAAAGAAAAAGAGAAGAATACCTTTTCAGTTTTAAATCAAATTAGGCCAGGTCCCTTTGGCCCAATTCTTCTCCATCCGCCCAAGCCCCAAAAAACCCTGCCCGATCTGGTCCACACCCCAACCATACGACCCCGTTTTGTAGACAGTGGATCTAAGCCGTTTAAAATCTTTAGTCCAACGGCTCCAAACTGATCTCTCAAAATCCCATTTAACTGTCATAACACCCCCCTCCCCCCCCAAACCAAGAGACCTTCCCCTTTCACCATCTTCATCACCTCTCTGAGCTTCCGCCAACAGGCGCCGCCGGAAATCACCCACAGCGGCAGCCAGTCACGAAATCACCCCAATCTTTACCACATAGTCCCCACACCTCCCTCCTCACTAGTATCTCACTAATTTTTCCAAAATCCCCACCCATCTTCTCCAATTTCGGATATAAGAAAGTCAGAAAAAACCTAAATTTGATTTTTATGGAAATTTCAAGAACGTTTTGGGTCAAACTTACATCTTACATGAGTTGATTGCTCTTGACACGAGCAATCGATTCATGTTAGTTTGGTTCATTTTGAAAGTCACCGGATGGTATTCCCATGGCAATGACCGCCAAAGTTTCATCGCCTTCATCGTTCGTCGATATTCATTTCTGGACAAAATCAGTATACCCCTCCTCTCTTGTTCCTTTGTTTCTTTTTCTTTTTCTGTTTTGAAATTATCAGTTAATGTTTTAATTTCTTATTTATTTTGTTTAATTGATTCCATTGTCTAGCTAATTGCGGGATCATTACTTTAATCGCATATGTTTAGGCTAATCAAATTAGTTCGGTGATTTAGTTAGGTTTAACTAGTAGTTTTGTTTCTGTTCTGTTTGGTCTTTGATTTGGTTTTAATTGTTTGTTTGTTAATGTTGAGTATCAATTGGAATTAAATGGTTGAAAGAGTAATAATAGAAACTTTAAGGGAGTTAATTGGAAGCTAAAATCAAGAAATCTAAGGCAGTGATACATAAAATTGCTAAATGAGGGATTAAAGTGCAATAAATTAATTAAGTTAAATCAGATTTTTGGAAAAAAAGTTGAATTTTCAGAAGTTTAAAAGAGTTAAAATGAAAAGAAACTTCTAGAAAGGGACAGCTGTCCCAATATTGTTTAGATAAGATGCAAAATTTAAGTACATCTATCCGTACAAAAGATGTCATTTACCTGAATTTAAGGAAAGCTGGCAGATTCTTTTGTACCTGATTTTATTCCATCATAAGGTTTTCACATATTCTATATAAGGAGGGCACTTGCTGAATTTTCGGACAGACTTGACACACGATTTACACAAGAAAAACCCTGAGAAATTCAGAGATTGGTTTCTCCATTTTCATTGTGAGTCTTTTATTCTTCTGGGTTTGAAAGCTAGAAAGAGAAAACAGAAAACAAAGAAAAATAGAGATTTTCGGACTGCTTTTCTTCTCCATATTTTACTGGTTTTCTCCATGTTGCTGGGATTTTTGGATTGAGGTGTGAAGCTGTTGTATTGGATTTTCTGATGCTGTATTTTTGCTGTTGCTTCTTCCCAGTTTTCAGAGATCTATTTTCTTTTTTATTGTCTATTCTGCTGATAAAGGTACACATCTATGAACTCACATGTTTGAATTGGGCATAATCAAGTGTTCTTCTGTGATTTTTCAGGCATTTATGGTGTCTTTAGTGATGTGGTGTTTTAGATTTCACGTGAAAGGTTGTAAATGTTTAAGTGAATGAAATTGAAATCTGCTTGACCTTATTATTTTATTATTGCCCTTCAACTTCTCTAAAGCATATGCTATCTCTGTTAGGTCATGTTCTAATATCCCAGACTATTTTGAGCATGAATTCTAGTTCAAATATGTTCCTAATGTTGTACTAAGTAATGTTGGTAGTAAAATCGTGACAGGAAAAGGTTATTGCTGCAATAAACATGGTTGTAATTTATAGAGGTGACTACTAAGTTGGCTAAATCGGTGAAGCCAAACTCGGCCATCAGAGGTGTTTGAAATCATTGCATATTTTTCTCGATTGAATTTTTTTGATGTTTGGGACTGTAATATGAAACTTTGACATGTAATTGTAATTGAAATGATTTATGAAGTTAAATGTTAGAGTAAAGATTTGATTGCAAAGTACAAATGCAATGGCAATGACTCCAGTCGATTATTTTTCTGTTGTATGTTAAAAAAAATGTTCAACAATTAGTGTTAGAAATGTTAATAATTGTGCAGTCTGGCCTAATTATGGGCCTGAAATTCAAAAGGACCTAGAGCCCAATATTGAGGCTCACTTTCTCAAGACAGCTCATTTCGTTGTTGGGCTCAATTGGAATCCCAAGCACCTCATAGTTTGGGGCTTAATTTGCGTGAAGCACGACTGGGCCCAGGAATCAGCACATTCAAGGACCATAATGAGTTTATGCTCACCTAAAAATCGGATAATTGACTAAATAAGCGAACCTCTTTAATATTAACTTGTTGCAACCAATGTTTAGCCTATCTAATTGTGTTCCACATTTGTTTATCTCGTGACAGTCCAAATACATGAGCTTTAACCGAATTCTCATTCGGGAACCAAAAACAGAATCACAGCAAGCTTTTGAAATAATTCAAGCGTACTTCATCATGTAGGCCAAATCAATTGTGGACTCCAACAGTTCTTCACCATATCATGTGACCTCCAATAATCTCAAATAGGTTTAGGGAAATTAATTCAACTGTGAACTTTCCTAGAATGACTAATTTACTATCGTGGTTATGTACACGTTCGCGTGACATAATTACGATTTCTAAAATTAAATCAAGGTTGCGCGACCAAATAATTATAAATTAATAAAGCGTAATTAATTGTGTATACGTACGCGTGATATGGTTTTAGCACCCCAAATAAAGCGGACTTACACACATGTAGTCCGTTTCAAAGATTAAATCCATAAACGTCATAATTTAAAAGCGGTAAAAGGTTAAATACACATAGGTTCTCAAATATGTAATTAAACAATTTAATTAGTCCAGATATGATTAAAGCGGTCGTGCTAAAATCACGGAATCCGGGAGTGCCTAACATCTTCTCCCGGGTTAACAAAATTCCTTACCCGATTTTCTGGTTTCGCGAACTTTTAAAACAGAGTCAAAATTTCCTCGATTTGGGATTTAAAATAAACCGGTGACTTGGAATTCCATATAATTATCCCAAATGGCGACTCTAAATCAAATAAATAATCTCATTTCGATTAATGTCACTTTAATTGGAAAAACTCCTTATCCCTCGAGAAAAAGGAGGCGTGACAAGCTGCACCTGGACTTGGCCTTCTAATGTCAGCTCAAGGATCAGACACACTACAAGCCTTATGTGACTCAGATTGGGGAGGATGTTTACAAACTAGGAGGTCTGTTACTGGCTATCTAGTGAAGTTTGGCAATGCTATAGTGTCCTGGAAATCCAAGAAGCAAGACACTATTGCTAAAAGTTGAAGCAGAATTTAGAAGCATGACTTCAACTGTTGCAGAAATAACCTGGCTAACTGGTTTGTATAAAGAAATAGGAGTAACTGTGCAATAGCCTATAGATCTCTAATGTGATAGCAAAGCAGCCATTTAGATTGCAGTCAATCCTATATTCCATGAAAGGACAAATCGACATTGACTGTCATTTTGTCTGGGAGAAAATAGTTCAAGGAATTTTAAACACATCATGTGTCTACCAAAGAGCAGCAGGCTGATCTTCTGACTAAAAGCTTAGGGAAACTACAACATGACTATCTTGTATCCAAGCTGGGGTTGAAAAACAAATTTCAACCATCAGCTTGAGGGAGGGTATTGAAGAGTAAAGTTGTCAGTTAGGAAGTTAGTAGTCAGTTAGTTAGTTAGTAGTGACAGTAAGTTATAGTAGTAGCAGCAATTAGTGAATAGTTGTATATGTATGAGCTATGTGGTGTATTTGTAGTAAGATCAATTCAATGAAAAAATAGCTCATTTTCTTCTGCTCATCACTCTCTCTGTTCTCCTTCATATTCTTCAATTGATCCATGAGAACTTGCTCTAGATTTGATCACAGTTTATATATGAAAATAAATATGGTTCTAAAGTAGTTTAAAATTTGATTAGCTATAATTTAAATGTTTCTTGGCTATACTGCAGTTAATCTCAACTATAATTTTTTTTTTTTTTGCAGAAAATCTATAGTTTTATCTTGTTTATATGAGATAATTCGAAGGTCGGGTGGCTTTCTTTTTTAAAATGTTGAACACTCTTAACAAACAGTTGGGTTCATCTTTCATCTTTGGGTCATATATATTCTGATGATGTTATTCCTATCATTTATGCATCCTACTTAAGTTGTAGTTCTATCACGAAAAATTATCATATTACTATACTATATTATTGCCAAATATAAAAGAAAATCTAAGACAAGAAAAAATAAAGCGCAGAAATCAATTAAATTCTAATCATCTCCAAAGTATAACAATTTCGTAAAATATATTTCAGTTCAATAACAAATTGTATAAGTAGATGTAGCAGTAAGTGAACTTACAATCAATTGCGAGAGGCAAATTAAGTAAACCAAGGAATTAGCCGGACGATCTAGAATAGATAGATGGATGGAATAGTAGCTAGCAGTGTTAAGTCTCGAGATACCAAACACAGTATTATCGCCATGTCTCAAAATACGAATCCATTCAATAACTTAAATCTCTTCAACCGCTAAATGAAGTAATGGCTAACACTCTCAAATATTCAATAAACGATTTCTGAGGAACAATCTTAAGAAATTTAGATACTAAAAACCAATTCTATGTAAAAAATATCAGAAAACATATGTATCATCCTATCCATCATAGAATTGTCCGGCCAATAAGTTTGGTGACACATAAGAGGCCAAAGCAACGTTAGAAGCAGGGGCTCTTCAAACAGAGTGTAAAAGGTTTATTTCTTTTGGTAGATGGAGTACCCGGGCATTCTCTTATCTTCCCATTCCTCTAGGCTTCTATTTATAGTCTGAAGGTTTGTGACCTTTAACATTGTGTATGAAGCGTTGTGCTAGTTTGTAGGCGTTTGGTTTTTGTTAATTAGGTAATTAGGTTTTAATAAGTCAATAGGGTATTTAAGTACATAACAATGATAACTAGGATATTGTAGTAATTTAACTTTTAAGTTGGACGTTTCCTGTTCTTAATATATTAATTAATTAATAATAATAATAGTAACAATTATTATCATTATTAATATAGGATCAGCTATCTTAGTTCAAAGATTGTGAAAACTAGAATTGAAGTGTAGATCAAAGAAAAACAATCTAGGGCTTGAGAGCTTTTGAGAACGTTCTGGAGTAAGACATTTCTTCTATTAGTCAAAATGGCAAAAGCTGTAAAATGAGCATCAAGTCACCTATTTATACAATGGGCCAAAGTGAAAAATAAAACTAAACTAACAGACCACTTTTAGGCCCAAATACAAAATACACATAAATAATCTACACAAGCCCAATACTAATTGTGTTCACTATGTCACTCCAACATCCTCCTCAAGTTGGCGGGTGAGCCACTTTTAGGCCCAAATACAAAAATACACATAAATAATCATCACAAGCCTAATACTAATTGTGTTCACTATGTCACTCCAACATCCCCCTCAAGTTGGAGGGTGAGCAATTGCCCAACTTGCCAGCTAAAGAATGATGAGGAACACCTGTCAAACACTTGGTAAAGATGTCAGCTAATTGCAAAGCAGTAGGAATGTGAGACAGAGATTAATCCATCAGCTCGCTTAGTGCGTATAAAATGGCAGTCAACCTCTATGTGCTTCGTTCTTTCATGAAAAACTGGATTGCTTGCTATATGATTGCAGCTTGATTGTCACAAAAAACTGGAATAGGTGCAGAGAATATCAAACCCAAATCTGATAGCAAACGAACCAACCAAGACAATTCAGCAACAACCTTACTCAGGGCACGATATTCAGCCTCCGCGGATGATAAGGAAACTACATGTTGTTATTTGGACTTCCAACTAATCAGACTACCACCCAAGGTGACACAAAAACAACTAACTGAACGTCGTGAATCCGGGCATGTAGCCCAATCACTGTCACAATAACCAACTAAAGAAAAGTCAGCAGAGTTATTCAAGAAAAGTCCAGCTTCAGAAGTCCCTTTTAGGTATCACAGAACATGTAGAGCTGCAGTCATGTGGGGGACTCTAGGAGATTGAAGGAATTGACTAAGATGTTGAACAGCAAAGCAAAGGTCTGGACGATTGTGTGTAAGAAAATTAAGTTTCCCAATAAGACTCCTATATGTATCAGGCTTAGGTAAAAGCTCTCCAACATTAGACTTCAGTTTGACAGTTAAATCCAAAGGACATATAACAGAAGAAGCTTCAGAACAACTAAATTCATCCAAAAGCTCAGAAATGAACTTTTTTTGGTGCAACAGAACACCAGACTGATAATAATGAATCTGTATTCCCAAAAAATAGTTAAGAAGCCCTAGATCCTTTATTCAGAATTGCTCATCCAAAAAGTCTTTTAATGTTGAAATTTTGGTCAAATCATTACTAGTTAAGATGATATCATCTACATACACAGCAAGAAAAACAATAGAGTTCTCTGATCGTCTCACAAACAAAGAATAATCATTTAAAGAATAGGTATAACCTCTGGAACAAAGTGCTTGGGACAACTTGGCATACTATTGTCTAGAGACTTGTCGAAACCATAAAATGATTTGTTTAATTTGCATACCAGATGAGGAATAGAAACGGTAGCTGCAGCAGAGGAAGAGACAACAGACAACCCTTGGGGAAGTTTCATATACACTTCTTCATTCAAATCACCATGCAAAAAGGCATTGTTAACATCTAGTTGAAAAAGAGACCATGATTATTTAACTACATAAGTAATGAGACATCTAATAGTGCACATTTTTACTATAGGGGAGAAGGTCTCATGAAAATCAATGGCTTCTACCTGTGTATCCCCCCTCACAACTAGCCTCATTTTGCATCTTTCTACACTCTCATCAGCCTTATATTTGATCCTATACACCCACTTGCAACCAATTGCTTTCTTCCCCTTTGGTAGCTCAGCAATTTCCCAAGTCTTATTTGCTTCCAATGCCTTAAACTCCTTCCTCATGGCTTCCTGCCAAGATGGACTAGTAGCAGCCTGAGTATATGAGTGGGGCTCAACTGCAACAGTTGATGCAACAGAAGTGGAGGTAGCAGAAGAACAAGAAATAGATGGAGGAAGCTAAACCACGTAATCTTGAAGGTGGGAAGGAAGCTGACGAGATCTAGTGGATCTCCTTAGCTCAGGGAGAGGAGCAGCAGGGGAAGGAACTGGTTCGGATGGGACAGAAATAAGGAAGGATGGAGGATCAGATCCAGAATATAACAAGGAAGAATTGAAAGAAGTAGGGGAAACAGAGGAAATAGGAGTGGAAGAAGGGAAAGAGTCCATAGTCTCATTGAAAATAGTGGAAGGAATAAGAGATGGAGAGGTAAGAGAGGGAGAGGAATTAAGATGAAGAGGGAAAATAGACTCATGAAAAATGACATCCCTAGAGACAAAAACAGATTTGGTGTGCAAGTTATAAAGCTTATACCCCTTCTTGCCAAAAGGATAACCAATAAAAACAGAAGGAACATCCCTTGGTTGGAATTTATGTCTATGACATTTAGGCACGATTGCATAACATAGACATCCAAAAGGTTTTAAGTGAATGTAAGAAGGAACGGTACCATATAACATTTCAAATGGTGTCTTATTGGATAGGACAGAAGAGGGAAACCTATTTAAAAGATACGTAGCCGTTAACACACAATCCCCCCCAAAACTTTGGTGGAAGTTTGGATTGAAATAATAAAGCTCTAGATGTTTCCAATAAATATTTGTGTTTTCTTTCAACACCACCATTTTATTGAGGTGTGTGAACACAAGTTGTTTGGTGTAAGATTCCATTGTCAGAAAAAAATTGGCAAGAGTTAGAAGAACCATGTTCCAGGGCATTGTCACTTCTAATTGTCTGGACATGAAGGTTAAATTGTATCTTAACCATTGCAAGGAATGCTTTAAGAAGAGTAAAAGCATTGCTCTTAGAAAATATTAAATGTGTCCTAGTAGCTCTACAATAGTTAAGAAATATCTAGCACCAGAATAAGTTTGGGTATGATAAGGTCCCCATGTATCAATATGAATAAGCTGAAATAAAGAAGTAGAAAGAGATGTGCCATCTGGGAAGCGCAATCTAGCTTGTCTAGCTAAAGTATAGATAGGACAAGTAAACGACTATTTGGGAGACAAATCAGAAGATATAGAAGATATACACTTCATCTTCACAAAAGGCATGTGACCCATTCTGTGATGCCAAAGTACATCAAGTTTATTCAAAGAAGCAGAAGAAGAAAACATAGTGTCATTCACTTGTTGTACAGTTTCAGTTAAAGAAGGAATAGGAAAAACATTCACACTGCTTACAACAATATTCAAGGCTGAACTAGGGACATTATCCAAACTTTTCACGGCATTGTTCAAAGCAGAAGTAGAAATTTGTATCACATTGTTTAAGGCAGAATTAGAAGGGAAATGATAAAGCTTATACAATCCTTGGTCCAATCTACCAAGTACCAGAAGCTTCTTCCTCGAAAGGTCCTTTATCAAATAGGAAGAAGTGAAAAGGACTATACTGTTAAATTGTTGAATTAACCTGTATACAGAAATGAGGTTGTATTTGAAAGTAGGAATGTAAAGTACTTTGTGTAGAGTGAAAGTAGAAGATAAAGTGAGTGATCCTATATAAGCAACCTTCACTTTATATCCATTAGGCAAAGTAACCAAGTAAGGGACAGAAAGAGGTGATATCAATTAGAAGTTCTTTATCAGGGGTCATGTGGTAAGTCGCTCCCGAGTCTACTATCCAAACACTTTTTGCCACACTGGTCAACATGCATGCAGAATAAGCAACATGATTAAACTTAGGCAAAGGGAGATTACTACCAACAAAGTTGGCAAAACCCATAAGATTGGGCTGAGTGGTGGAAGCAAGAAGATTGGACTGTTGCAGCAGATTCATGAGCTGGGAGTATTGTTCCTTAGTAAGACCAGGCACCAAAGAATCCGGACTAGTGGAAGCACATGGTGGACCAAATTCAGGATTCTCGGAAGATGAAGACTCAGCATTTGCAGCAGTACCAAATTTTCTGCCCTTAGTAAACTTGAAATGTTGAGAAAATCCATTCAATTTGTAGCATTTGTCAATAGTATGTCCACTCTTCTTACAGTATTTACAAAAAAGAGAACCCTTGTTCTGTTCAAAATTCACCCTCTGATTATTTGTATCAAAATTAACCTTCTAATTGAATTGTCTTTGTAGAGGAAATTTAGTGGTTGCATTGACATTAAAGGAAGCCAGATCAGGAGAAAATTGAGTATTAGGAATCACTTGTCTTTGCTTTTCATCTTGCAGAAGAATGTTGTATACACTATTCAAGTGAAGGAAGTGGATTCATCATCAGTATATTACTTCTTACAGTGACGTATATTTCATTGAGACCCATTAAAAACTGGTGGACTTTGTTCTCTTCATCTTCCTTTAGGGAACCATGTTTTGCAGCACAAGTACAATTCTTAGCATGATCTGATCCCATGATCTCCAGTTCATCCCAAAGTTTTTTTAATTTGTTAAAGTATGAGGCTATGTCAAGAGGGGTCTGGCATGTGGAAGCCAATTCTTTCTTTATTTCAAATTTTTTTGTCCCATTAACCGTCCCATATCTATTATTTAACTGCTTCCATGTACTTTCGGCGGTGTCAGAATACTGTACACTCTCAGCAATTTCAGGAGAAAGAGAACTGGTTAGCCAGGAAATAACCATATTGTTACACCTATCCCATTGTTTGAACTAGGGAGATCTTTCAGCTGGTTTAGGACATGTACCATCAATGAATCCTATTTTATTTTTGGATGACAACGATACAATTATGCTCCTTCTCCATCCACCAAAACCAGACCCAGCAAAAGGAACATTAACAAGTGACATTCCAGGAACGTCGGAGGAGTGAATGAATAGAGGACTAGAAGAATGAGGAGTAAAATCAGAATCACTATCACTAGAGCTTCCCATTTTTAGAGTAAAATGAAACAGGAAAACTACTAACCCAGAATACCAAAACAATTATCCGAAAATCGGCATCTACATGAATCAAATCTACACATGCAAATACTAACAATAGAAGAGCAAGTTTTTCAGAATAACTCAGTCCGCAGTCATAGAAGAATATGAAGAGTGTGATAGTTTACCACCCTTCTTCGTAACCGAAAGACGCACAACCTTCAATTATCAAAAAATCACAGCAACAGATGAAGAGAAATACCACCAAAACGCTGATTGAGTGGAGAAAAGTGAATGAGAACTCTGAATCCCATAAGAAAAAAAATACCGGTGAACGACGAGCAGAGAAACCGACGAAACTCAGAAACTTCGGCGAAATAGGTCGAGGGTACCACCGCTCGAAAGATGATGGTGAGATATCTCAAAATCCTCACTCTGATACCATGTGAAAACTCGAATTGAAGTGTAGATCGAAGAAAAACAATCTAGGGCTTGAGAGCTTTTGAGAACGTTCTGGAGTAAGACATTTCTTCTATTAGCCAAAATGGCAAAAGTTGTAAAATGAGCTTCAAGTCACCTACTTATACAATGGGCCAAAGTGAAAAATAAAGGGAATTTTTCACAAAGCACCATCTTTTAGTCCTAATTAGTCATTTATAGATACCTTTTTGCTATATTACGCTCTATAGATATCTTTTATGTTTTTATACAATGTATTTCATGTATTTAAACGGTTGTATTCATTAATACAAGAAAAAAAATAGGCGTAAAAACGGGAAATCCAGCTAAGTGTTATCTGTATTTAACTGTATTCAAGCGAAATTTCAGCTGTATTTAACTGTATTCAAGCAAAATTTCAGTGAAATACAGTAACTTTTTTGCGCAAATTATGGGAACTTAAACTTGTTAAAAACGGAAGAAAATCAAATCACATGATAGTCTCCTAATTTAACTCAAAGAACTAAAACGAGTACACACTAATTTGTATTTTGCTCAAAGAAAGCAACTCAAAAACGTGAAAAGAAGGAAAAACCAGAGCAACACATCTGATCGAACTTCTCAATTCTCTTCTCCTTTTTTTCTATTGAATACAGCTTAATAAAACTCTTGAATGCAACAAAATACAACTAACTTCTGCTGAATAAAATAGTTGAATATAACTAACTACAACTGAATACAACTGAATACAGTTGTATAAAACACTTGAATACAACTAACTACTGCTGAATAAAATAGTTAATTACAACCGATTAAAACTGAATACAAGAGAATAATCACAACTTTTTAATACATCTAAAATATATAAATGAATGTTGCTGAATACATGTGAATACAGTTTCACCTCTTTCATCTGTAAACATGGCTTTCGACAAAATCAAGGTTGAAAACCCTATCGTTGAGATGGACGGTTAGATCTCTTTCTCCTCTACTTTCTCTATCTCTATATTTCTTCCGTTTTTCTTGCTGAAATTTGTTGTTTTATAGATCTGTTTTTGTATGCCAAATAATAATAAAGATTGATTATGCTGTGAAAATACAAAGAGGACAAAGAATTTAAGTAACGTGGGTATGTGGGAGAAGAGAGTAGAGGTGACAATGGCGGAGAAATAGAGATTTAGGGTGGGAGAAGATTTATGAAACGTAGGTTTGTGGGAGAAGAGGTTAAAGTATATGGAAGAAGAGAGAGAAAAGCTGGTAAGAGGAGATATACGCTAATTAGGTGAGAGAAAATATAAAAAATGAGAGAAAAATATTTTGTAGCATATATGGTGCCTTAATTGTAGGATGGAACTATATTTAGATTTTTTGCTATAAACTATAAAAGGTATTTATAGGATGTAATATTTTAAAATGGTATTTATTTAATATAAATAGGGTACTAACCTATTCTATATGTGGTAAACTAACAGACCACTTTTAGGCCCAAATACAAAAATACACATAAATAAGGGGCATTTGCATCTATACCCGCTTTTTGGGTCACGTTTTAACTTGTGTCCGCTTTACAAAAATAATTGCAAGCGTACCCACTTTTTCGCGTAACTTCAGCATACGAGGCTGAAGTAGCAAAGACAACCACGCAAAACTCCAGCATTCTAGTAGACGGGACTGAAGTAGTAAGTGTGCTGAAGTTTTTATTTGTAATTGTTGAACTTAAGCATAGTAGCTGAAATTTTGTTCTCTATTTGCTGAAGTTTTTGTTTGTAATTGCTGAAATTTTTATTTTTGCAACTGGCGAACTTCAGCTCTAGAGCTGATGTTTTTGTTTTTGTAACTGGCAAACTTCAGCTCTAGCGCTGATGTTTTTGTTTTGTAACTGGCGAACGTGAAGTTTTTGTTTTGTAACTGGCGAACTTCAGCTCTAGAGCTCTAGGGGGCATTTCGCGTCTCCTTTTGTTTATCCTCAACTCTGCTTATATTCCCTACTGTCTGTTTCATAAATTTTATGCTGGCATGTTGTTTTGGTCCAGTTGGGTAACTAGTCCTCCCACTATTGAGAATTCCATCTCAGTGATATTCCAGTAGTCCATGCTCTTGGTTGTTCATCTAATGATGCAGGAATTGCATCTGATGTCTCTGTTCAGGTATGTGATGCAAAGAAAGACTTTCAAAGAGTAGGAATTGATAACTTGTAAACAAAACAAGAGAAGGTAACATTTAAGAGTACACCAAGACAGAGAACTTGCCCCCTTGTTTGACGAAATTCACCTTCCCGCCTAGTTTCATGAACCTTACTTCTAGAAAAAAAAAAGATAAAATTTTGAGGAGAAAAAAGAGTGCTGAAGTTATTTAAAAAGTAAGTACAAGTTAATCTGCACAAGCCCAATACTAATTGTGTTCACTGTGTCACTCCAACAGAGATATTCAGAGAAGTTCGTTTCATTGAAATGTGACAGCTTTAACATTAAATAGTGATAATTTTATGCACTAGATATTGACACCGTGGACGCAAAATTGGTACTTGTTACAGCAGAATGAAATCACACGGGAGTTGTTTGGTTAATCGGTTGTAAAATACATTACGTACGGACTGTAATTCAAGAATTTGTAATGCATTAGTTATTTTTATTGGATATTCGGTTGTAAGAATGTTAGACCTTATTAAATTACTTGATTAGACTTTTGCGATCCATGATTTTGGTGACATTCATGATTTTACGCGTATCTTGACATGTAGACATAATGATATAATTTTCTCACGCTATCTGAAAATGAAATATCTTATTTATTGTTGAAAGGATTTTTGGAAAAATCACAGTTTTCAAGCTTACTCATATTATTTTTTTTGCAATTTCGATAAAATATTTGGGTTTTCACTGAGATACTTGAAAAGTATGCCTATTTTTTCTGGAACTGTGAATGAGCTGAGCATTCTATTTCTGAGATACTTCTTTTATTACTTGCATTATGTTGTTATGAACTGTTGTTTGCTATTGGTGTCAGATCCGACTTTTGTTCCAACTCGTCATTACTTTCAATCTAAGGTTAGGTTTATTACTTATTGAGTACATGAGGTCGATTGTACTCATATTACACTTCTGCAACTTGCGTGCAGATGTTGGATGCTGATATTGCTGTGTTCGACGGGAGCTGGAATTGAAGACGTGCCTACATTCCGGTTGTAGCTGCCTCTTGTTCATGGTAGCCTTAGATTCATAAAAATCTGTTTATGTATATTTCGAATAGATGATGTATTTATTTCGTACCAGCTTTGTAAATTCTAATCTTAGAAGCTCATGATTTGTACTATCAGTCCTTGGAGAATGTATCAGATTTAGATATTTTCTTTTATTTAATTGTCTTATTAATTTCATTGAAATTTGGTTAGTTGTTAATTGGCTTACCTAGCAGGTTGGTTAGGTACCATCACGACTAGTTGGATTTTGTGCCGTGACAAACATTCCCTAGGATTTGGCCTTATTTGCCTATTTTTGTTATGTGATAGTAACGCGCACGCGAGGTGACGAGCGTGTATAGGGGTGATATTTGTGGTTATGACCGGATTAGACCTTAAACTATTAATATGCCTTAATTTGATGATATGATTTATATGAAACATGTTTAATCACTTTGTGACTACATGAACTTGATTGCTAAAATTGATTTAGTCGTAGTCATGCTTTATATATTGACCTCCGATATGCAATTTATTATTGTCATTCCTTGTGCGGCTTGTTGACAATTTATAATTTATTATTGTCATTCCTTGCCAATTATTGTTTTCCGGGTAAATTTTACTAATGCTCTTTCAAGTTAAGGTTTGTAACATAAAAATCTTTCTTTTCTTTTCTTTTTTTTTAACATAAAAATCACCTCAATTTCCCACTATGTTAAAGTCCTACATAAATAGGAGATTAATTATGACAAATAGGCCAATTCAACTCAAGATGGCCGCCGTATGATTAGAGTAGTGAAGGGTGCAATAAATTGTATAGCCGCGCACTTCTCGGTTAAAGAACAAAGACTGAGAAACCCAACCAGTCAATCGCTAGCTAGCATGCCTTTCCATTTACCATCTTGGAAGTAAATCCACCATAAATATATTGCACTCTTTCTCTAATTCCCGGTGCCACTATAAATGCAGCAACTGCTCTACATAGTGTGATATATATATATATATGGCAAACTTATAGTTCCTTATTTAGTGTATCAATGAAGCTATTGATCGACTCCAAAACCAAAAGAGTAATGTTCGCAGAGGCTGGGAAAGAGTGTATTGATTTCCTATTTCACATTCTGGCATTGCCAATAAGTAGTGTCATTAGGCTACTGACAACCAAAGGGATGGTTGGCTGCTTGGGTAACTTGTATGAAAGCCTTGACAATCTGGATAATATGTACATTCAACCAAATCAGGAAAAGGACACTCTTGAAGCCTAAGTCAGCAGCCTATGCTACTTCAGGCCCTCTGTTGTTGCTCACTGACTCCCCTGTTAAGAAACCGTTTTATACGTGCTATAATTACTATGTTTACATGACTGATGATCCTCGAAAGAATTGTCTTTCATGTTGGCGAACTAAACTGGA
This sequence comes from Nicotiana sylvestris, assembly GCF_000393655.2. Classification (NCBI taxonomy): domain Eukaryota; kingdom Viridiplantae; phylum Streptophyta; class Magnoliopsida; order Solanales; family Solanaceae; genus Nicotiana; species Nicotiana sylvestris. The sequence goes on along the minus strand of NC_091062.1, from coordinate 82,403,046 downwards.
ATATGTAACACCCACTGCAGAAAATGAGGTAGCATCCAGTGGAGGTTTTGTAAAGGGGGTTGTGACTTATATGGTATTGGATAACTTGGTTGTCTACTATTTCAAGCATCACTCTGCTGAATGAATTCAGCGTTAAGGATGTTGGGGTTCTTAAAGAGAAAGTTGTCACTCTTGGAATGGATGAGGTATATAAATTCCTACTTCATGTCTTCATACTTAAATATGATGTCTCACTCTGTAAATCCGATCCTTATCTTTTTCATTCCATATAAATATTATAGACACAAACATGCACACTGAATTTATATTCTGAACAATCTAAACTTTAAGTGGATTCCATTAGTGATCTGATGTTGAATTTGGAATCTCACAAATTGATTAATCAATGAGAGTTGCAAAACTGAAATGAAATATTGATTGTCTGGGATCCTAGCTTTTTCATTCCATAAAGTCGGGCATATTCTTGAATAACGCCATTCTTGTTCCCGGTAGACTCCTGAAAATGGATTATTTCCTTGTTTTTTGACAGGCTCTATTGCTGTTGAAGACTTCTCTGCAGTCAAAGAAGGTCTTGACGGATGTTTTCATGGCCGATATTTTAAAATATTAAATGCCTTTTGTTGTTCCAGCAGATTGAGAATTGAACTGAATTACATTCCTAGGTTATATATTCTAGAGTACTTTGGTTGCTTTTTTTTTTATTATGCACTTGATATTGACACCATGGAAGAAAAATTGGTACGTCTTGTTATAGCAAAATGAAATCACTCGGGAGTCGTTTGGTTCAGTGGTTGTAAGGGTGTGTTGTTTTGGTGTTTAATCTATTTTATTTCATACTTATATTATAGTAGGTACAAAACAATATCGTAATATCATATCAAATGCAGGATAAAGCAATATCAAATTTTATATCATGATTATTTCCTCTAATACATCAAACCAAATGAGTCCTAAACGTTGGAGAAAACTACTCTCACAAAACTAAATTGGTTTTGTGAAATCTGTTCTCTTCTACATCTAATAACTTCAGTATTTACAGCCAATATTAGCTTTGTTGTTTTAAAACTAAAAGAAAAACTAAATAGCTGAGTGAAGCAACTTGGACCTATTCCATCTATGTAGCACTCTACCAAAAACATCATAGTACTTGATCTCAGCTTCTGTTGGTGTTAACTGGACAGACATGAAACCTTGTCCATCGTGGAAAAAGTTCACGTCTTCTCTATTTAATCCTTTCACATCTCCTCTCCATGCCTTTGACCCTGCCCCACTTGTTAAAAATTGAATCGGACTGCAATTTCAACCAAAATATACACAAAAACAAGAGAAAAGTAAGATATTATTTTAATTTATTTTTTTAAAAACGTGTTGAATATCAAAGTATTGAACTGTACTTGCAAGATTTGAACTTTACTCTTACCTTTCGGTGTCGCTAATATGTTCAAGGCAGTGATCGTGTCCATTCATGTAAAAATCAACATTGTATGCCTGACAATTTAACGAGAGAGAGAGAAATCAAAGTTAAAGACTCGGCAAGAAATTAAAAGTGCAATTGATATAATTAAGAAAAGTTACGTACCCTAAGCATAGGAAGAAGGCGATCCACAAGTACTTGAGTGTCGCCATGATGCCCAACACTTCTAATGGCGTGATGCCCTACTACTATTTTCCATCTCGCCCTCGATTCACTCAAGGCTTTTTCAACATCCTAATTTTAAACAAATAATTTAAAATTTATAATATTATCTTGGGAAATCTTAAAATGAAAATACTACTGACTAGAAAAGATAAGAAAAGCCTAAGTTCAACTTACTTTTAATATGTTCGCAGTGTATGTGTTTGGAGGGATCACACCTCGCCAGTCATAGGTATGATCCTTAGGATTCGTGAAATAATCTTGCACGAATGGAGTTGTATCCACCATGAATATTTCAGCAATTTCTTCAAAGAACAAAAAGGAGAAAACATTTTTATTTTTGTTAAAAATAGAAACTTTAAGACTGAGAAATTAAAAGAAGAGATTATGCACCTGCATTAACTATGAAAGACCTTAAACAAAGCCATCTTCTATCAATTTTCCTAAGGTAAGGACTGAGTTGCGCTTCTACATTTCCTCTGTAATCATGATTGCCTAATACTGCAGAAAATTACAATTTTAAGACCAATTCAAATGTCATATAAAACCGCAGTGTGTTTAATTAATATTTGGGAACTTACCACTATACCATTGTTTCTGTAAGCTCTTTGCTGTATATATATTGGTAAATGACTCTACAAAATTTGGATCGTACACCCCTGTCAATCCGTTATCATAGAAATTATCACCAGTTGATACTACAAAATCAATGTTTAGCTCCTCTCCGATTCTTCCCATCTGCATCCAAAAGAAGTTTATTCAGTACTTTTGCCTAGATCCCTTTTTAGTGAAACAAGCTCATTATATATATAAAAATTATCAATCAAATGAAATGTTGAATTGTGTGACCAACTTATCTAATAATTTAATGCAAAATAGTACCATAGCATATAAAAGTCATGCGTTCAAATTTCACCCCACCAAAGGCGGAGCCAAGCTTTGAACTTTAAGGGTTCTAAATTCTAGGGTAGCAACATCAAATATCAGTAACTAGTAACTGGATTCTGAATTTAACTTTTAGTACATATTTAATAGATCTCTCAATACAAATATAGGATTAAAGCTATTGAATTCAGCCTAACTCGTACTTAACCTTCTAGCTCCGCCCCTAAGCACCACCCTCTGAATTTTCGTATACTTAGGCCCATAAAAAGGTCAGACGGACACATGAGGAAACATTGAAGATATAATTAAACAAATAAAAGTGAGCTCTTTCTAATATATTAAGCTTTTAGATGAGTTGTTCATGCAATTCAATATTAGAAACTCCAAATTAAATTGATGAAAGCCAAAGATAAGAAAAATGGTACCTTTTGAGCTACGTGAGATTGATTAAAGGTGCCCTTTCTTCCCCAGTCACCAAGAACCAAGAAGTTAAGAGTGCCATCACCTTTAGTGGGGTGATCAAATTTCTTAAGCCTAACACCATTTGCACAAGAGATTACAAAAACAATGACTAGCCAAAAGCACAGAACCATGGAATTCTTGGAAAACTTTGCCATGGCTCTGTGTTGAGATTGACAAACAGAGGAAATCTAACAAAGAACCACAGATAATTTTACTCAGCCCCTATCCCTTTTAGTTTTTTTTTATTTAATTTTTTTATTTTCTATTTCAATTACGCAATATATTTTATTTGCCTGAGCTCTTCATGGATCATGAATATATATAGAAGTAAGCAGGAGTGAAAGTGGGAGTGGGAATGGGAGAGCGAGAGAGTCGGTGCAACAAGGGAAAATAGGATGAAAAGTTCATGCAAACCTTTATGGTTTAACGTATTTAGAGGATCGTTAGGATTAAATTCTAAAGAGTAAAAAAATAAGATAATAATAATAATAATAATAATAGAATGGAGGAAAATAATCTATGAGAAGGTGGTAGTTCTGTTAGTTTTGTATTTTTTTCATGGATAAATCGAAATAGGGAGGGGGATTAGTTTTTGCAAAATGAGTGGATATTATTATTTATACGGTATTTATACCAAACCACGAGATGCATGACATATGTTAAGTATAAGCTTTTGCAATCCATGATTAACTAACATATATTTAACCTTATTAAATCACTTAACTACGTGCAAGTAAATATGTTAGATCCTTGTTTTGAAAGAAAAATACTGCATCTTATTTAGCATAATAGTAGTTACTCTAAAATTCGGAATTAAGAAAAATTTGGAAACACTTAACCCGACAATTCATCAGGAAAAAACAAAAACGAATTATATGTTCTCGTTTTTCACTATAAATATTTCATTCAACTATTTCCTCAATATATGCTTGACACAGGCCCACAGCATATCAAAATCTGTACCAACACACATACATAACAACTATGCGACTAAACTGGAATTTTTTTATCGCACAGGGAGAGTGATTAAGCCACATTCATATCATACTACAGGAAATCAAAACTTTGTTCAGAATAGAAACGTTAATTTCTTGAAACCAAAATCAATATAAGTCAACATCCTCCCTTTTATTGGAAGAATTCCACATGCCATTAGACCATTCTTGATGAAATCTCAACACATGAGAAGGATATGCAATTTTATCCCCAGTAGTAGGAAAGTAGACATAGCACTTTGTTCCAATTTTCCAATATATAAATCCAATCCACCAGCCATCGTTGTCAAATACATCAACCATATCGTACATGTGAAAGTCGTTTTCTGGCGTAGTTTCATTTTTATCAGGTGGCAGAGGGCGGACCTCGGCGGCAGTGACAGTCTCCTCTAATGGCGCAGACTTATCATCAGTCAACAGAGTCTTGTACTTGACTCTGTACTGAAAATTAGTGCAATCGAAAGAAACAATAGTTGCGGTGTAGTAAGAGCCTATGAAGCCATATTCTTGACTTGCCACATCAACTTGATCACCCTTTTGGAATAATTTTCTTGTCTTGAATGCTAATGCTTTTATTGTCTGTGAGAGCATCGCCATTCTGAATTGGTGCTTCTTGAAATTAAGTGTGGTTTTAGGTGGGGCCATTGCGAATCTACGGAGTAATTGTTGAATGAAAAGTGAGGAACCTTGAGGCTTTGCAAGTGAATTTATAGGATGAGAATTTGGTTTCCTTAGGGAATTGTTTTCCTGTTTAATTTGGTTTCCTTGAATAACCAGGAATTGGAATTTGGACTTGAATTGGCAAGGGTAAAAAAGGAAAATACCAAGAAAGCGTTAATTGCCTTTTTCTGGTAGACCTGGTTATATATGGAAAGTTACTCGTTAAAAATCTAGTAGAAGTACACCGAAACTATAAGGGTCTGTTTAGAAAGCCATGTGTAATTACTTGATGGTGTAATTACTTGAACAGTAATTAGACACACTAAAAATTACACTGTATAATATGTTCGATGATCTTTTTGTTTGCCACAATATAAACACACTGTAAATTTCATTATCATATTTGTTTGGACAAGTATAATTACATAGTTAAATAAACATTTTTAGATTAATGTTTGAATAATTTACTATATGACAAACATATATGTAAATGATAAATATCAAAAATAATTTACTATGAGATATTTAAAATAAATATTATTCTAAAAACTTATTAAATAATTATAAAGTGATAAATAATATCATAAAAATCATCTGTATCTTATAAACAAATAATATCATTCCATAAATTAATTAATTGAAACGCCAATAACGAATATAATCTTCTCACCTACTCGTGTGAATATAAGAAAGTTATATATGAGCTTAGAAAATATTTTTTATGATAAATATTTATACTAATGACTAGAAAATAGAACTACTAAAATATAAAGAAGTAAAATTTAATGTGATTAACATGTATGCACACATAAGAAATATTATATATTATCTATAACTATGTAATTTAATTGTATACTTTTAATAAAAATATTAAATAATTATAAGTTAGTAACTAATATTGAAAAAAATGATCTGTATCTAACTATCTTTCAACTAACTAATATTTTAATTTAAAATAATTAATAAAAGTTTTAATTATGATTTTAATTTTTTTATCAACTCAAATGAATACTTATAATATAAAATCTATTATTTGTTTCACTATTTAAATAACAAAAGGATAGACATGAATTTAGAAGGTATTGTTTCTTAATATTTATTTTATACTGTTGAATAAAAAATAAAGTTAGTAAAATATGAAATTGTTGTTAACAAAAAAATTATAAAAAAAAAAGAAATAAAATAAAAGAAGTCGGATAATTATATGAAAGTACATATAAGCAACACGTTGGAAGGTTAGAAAATGAGAATAAGAAAAATAGTGTAAAAGAATACTAAATATATTTAAAAATAAAAACAAAAGAAAAATAGATAATTATACGTATTAATTTCTAATTACACAGTATAATTACCACTAATTCTCACCTCCCCTTTGAGAATTGGAAAGTGCAATTATCCCTTCAATTACACTAATTTCATGCTTACCAAATAATACATAGTTACACTACAAAAAAAGCTTATTTTGTGGGGGTTTATTTGTGGGAGTTATAAGAACCCCACTATAAGATCATTTTGTGGCGTTTATTTTATCCCCCGCAATATAATTCTTTTTGTGGAGATTTTATTGTAGAGGTTTTTTATAACCTCCACAAATTGCATCAGATTGTGGGGGTTTCCAGAATACTAGAATTCGATACAATTTGTGGTGTTTAATAACCCCCCCCCCCCACTCACACACAATTTAGGATGTCAAACAAAAGTTTGAATTATATAAAAACATCTTAGAGAGCAAATATTTTAGGATTAATAGAATAAGAGTGAATATACGCACTACAAGTTTAATCAGCATGTGAAGAGAGAAGTTGAGGTGAGACTAGACGTGATTGCGGTGCTAAAATGCTAACAATTTAATATTTATATATGGGTATTGTGAACCATCCCGACTTAGTAAGGAATTATGAGCCAGAAGTGTGGAACGAGGCTGATCCACTTGGGACTATTGGGCTTGGAGCTAAAGGCCCAATGATGAAACAACCGAATAGAATGCTAGGGCATTATATTTGGGATCCCAGGGGGAGATACAGGGATGTGTACTGTTGAGTGAAATGTCTGCTCTTCATCGTCCTTCTGAGTGTCTATATCCTCTCATACCCATTCATAGTATGAGTTTCTCATCCCTTCTTCTCTATTCCTTGTATTTTAGTTTAGTATCTCTAATTCCTCGAATAATTTGAGTTGAGCTGTAATTTACTGTCACTTTTGAAGTAATAGAAGTGTTGAAAAATCGGTTTTTTATATTAGTGCTTTCATCCAGAGGTCTTCAATGGAGGACCAAATATTTTGAACTATCGATGATCCAATTAAGGTGGTGAAGGATTTGTGGTCGAAGGATATCGCTGAAATTCGTTCATTGTTACATGAGTTGGTTGAAAACTTTGCAACGAGTAAACCTACTTTGGTGGAATTTCGACGATTCAGTGGTGAGGATTCAGAGTTATGGATTTCTCGGGCTGAACGTTACTTTGAATTCTACGGTACATCAAAAAATAACAAATTATTATGCGCGTTTATTTACCTAGATGAGAAGGTGTTTGAGTGGTTTCGATGGCTTCTCCGGAACAAACAATTGACGGATTAGGAACACTTTGCTGCAAAGGTGCGAATTCATTTTTGTAAACAACATCTCGAACCGCCGGAAGGTCACATGGCTACAAGAAAGGAATATTCTACCGAAATCGAAGCCCAAGTGTTCGACAATATATCATATGGCTGTTGTTGTTCCAAGGTGTTTGCTATTGAGCGATCAAATGTTGAAGTCTTTACTGATACAACGAAATCTGCTTTAAACAATGCAAAATCAAAGGAGGTATAGGTATTTGATGAAGGCTCTCACATAAATGGCAACACGCACCAGTCTCACTCTGAGACCTTGCAAACTGAGTATACTACTGAGATTCTAGTCAATCAGATTGGTACTCCTTCAATCTCTGCTCCCATTAATTCCTTAGTAGGTTTAACTGGTTTCAATGGTAACGTGACAAAAGTACTGGAATCTATAAACAAAGAGGAGGAAAATGCAAGAGATAATGCAGCTCCGGTGTTAAAAATATCTCCTCTAAGAGATATAACTGGTTATCAGATTTTTTTTGCTAGACAAGGATATGTCATGTCAAATGCTATTGGAAGATTTCATGGGATAAAATTTTCATTTGCTAGGGCTAATCAAAATATATTGTTTCGTCACCATGATTTTGCCTTATACAAATGCAGTTGGATTGACACAGGGAAAATAATCGAGGTGGGTAGTTCTTGTTTATAATTGTTTATAAACAGTAGGCACATATATGTTCTCTTGGAAATTGCCTTTGATGGTAGACACTATGCTAGCTATTTTATTGTTTGTGCCCTGGACCTGCCTCCTGTACTCACTCAGGGTTGTGGTAATTACATGAAAAATCTGGTTTCCCCAAGTAATTTAGTTGAAAAGGGTGTAATTTTTATGTATGGGACCCAACACTAAAGTCTGCAGCTCTTGAAGTTAAACAATTCGAGTTCCAGCATTGTGTCCTTAATTGTAGTTCCGGCTGATGCAACACATGTCTCTTCCATGGAGGCATCTAAGATGCTTGAATATGCCAGAAATCATATTGTTGCTTGTGCTTATTTTAGTTTATCATGTAGTTGCGTGGACATTTGGTTCGATACAGGACATGATTATCCGACTGATTCCAATGCACTTTTATGTAGTGAATTTGAAGAATTAAAACAGTATGATGGATTTCTATCACTTATCACCCATGCAGAGTTAGATTGTGAATGTGTCGAGGTTGTAACATCTCTTTCTTACATATTCGTACAACCATATGTAGCCTTAGTATCTATTACTCTTATTATGGTTGTATCTATTGCTCGATTTTTGGAACTGCTATACTTTTACTCATGCAGTAGTGAGTTTGTCGAGGATAACGCATTTCCCTTGATACATTAGAGTGGGACAAAATAGGAGGATCCACTTAATCTTATCTTGCCTTTTGGTCGTTTTCATGCATTTCTATTTTCTAAGTATCTAAAATATACAATGGAGACACTTGTTGCAGTTATTGTGAAAGTGAGTTTCATGTCCTATGGTCACCAACTTGATTATTATGATATGGTGACTAATCATTCGGCTCGATTTATGATTGTGATTCTAAGTGGAGCTCTCCTAAAGTTCATTGGTACATCTGTTGTTTGGGTTAGCCAAGCTATTCACCTGGAAGTGTTTGAATTTCCCACGAGAATCGCAAAGAAAGGGAGGAGACAGTTCCCTTTTGCTAAAGCTTGTGTTGCGGCTGAAGAGATACTTTTCGGTTTGCTTAAACATAAGGTTGATGAGATCATAACTTTGCTTGAACAGGTGAGTTGGTGTGATTGCTGGCATAAAATGCTCATTTTCCTTGAAACTGTGGCTATTTCTATACAACATATCTTGTCTGTTCAATTTCTCAAAGGAGTTTTGCCAGATACTCTCTTTCACTTCTCTGAAAAAATGAGGCTTGGAAAAGGAATATTCAATCTAGAACATCTGTTACAATTTTGGGAGCAAGATATTAGAAGAGTACTTTCTTTGATACGTGAACTCATCTGTATATCCAACTCAAAGGGCGACATCATGGACACTCTGAGTATCTCTTCACGCACTAGTGTCGTTATGAAATATGGGGCTAGCGGTTTGTTTCTGGGACGCAAGTGGACCTCGAGCACTACGATATCAATATTGCTCTACTCGAACCTTGAGGACAAGGTTCTTTTTGAGGATGGGAGTATTGTTGTGAACCAGCCCGACTTAGTAAGGAATTATGGGCCAAAAGTGTGGAACGAGGTTGATCCAGTTGGGACTATTGGGCTTGGAGCTAAAAGCCCAATGATTAAACAACCGAATAGAATGCTAGGACATTATATTTGGGATCCCGGGGGGAGATACATGAATGAGTGTTGTTGAGTGAAGTGTCTGCTCTTCATCTTCCTTCTGAGTGTCTGTATCCTCTCATCCCCATTCATAGTCCGAGCTTCTCATCCCTTCTTCTCTATTCCTTGTATTTTAGTTTAGTATATCTAATTCCTCGAATAGTTTGAGTTGAGTTGTAATTTCCTGTCACTTTTGAAGTAATTGAAGTGTTGAAAAATTAGTTTGTTACAATGGGTTCATTGTTCAAGAAAATAGAATAACAAATAAAAATGTTACTCATATAATTTAAATCGGATTGTTATAATGGAGAAGTATTATGTGATAGAAGGATATCTATCAAAGTAAAAGATAAATTCTACATAATAGTTATAAGATCGATAATATTATATGGTAGTGAGGGTTAAGTCACTAAAATCCAACATATTCCAATATGAATGTTCGAGAGATACAAATATTAAGATGCATGACGGTAAAATGAGAGGTAGCTTAAGATGGTTCAACCTACATACACATTAATCCATAAGTGTAAAATTAAAAGAAAATTACAAAAAATATGCTCATGAATGTCGTATATTCATAATATTAGAAGTTTTGATATTAAACAAATGATACTAGTAATTTTGAATTTTTGTAACTTTTTATTTAATAAAGGATATTTACAATTTTAATTAAATGATTTAATGTAATGCCATTTTGTGATTTTTCTCTATATTTTAATTTATTATTCGTTTGGATGTGTTTTTTTTGTGTGTAGTGTATGTATATATATATATATATATATATATATCAATAATGTTTAAATATATTTTATTAGTAATAAGTTAGATTTATTGCCTAAATTCTTTTCTATATAAATAGTAAAAAATAAATAAATAAAACAGAAAAAATATAATTAAAAGACAATACTGGACATCATCTTCTTGGTTTTTAATATGCACATTACGGGGTAATTAAGATATTAGACTCAAAATTTTTAGAACTACGCGGGTAAAATTCCCTCTCCTTTTCTCCCTCCTTTTTTTCATAGGGCACAATATCTTCCAGAAGGGCTCAATTCCCTCTCTCCAACTCACGAAAATTTTCAGGAGTCTCAATTTTTGCTTTCCATTTCGCCAGAAAGGTAAGCTCAATTCCCCTTCTTCATCATCTTCTCTACATAGTAAGTTAACACAATTCGAAAAATAAAAATTTGTCATGCTCTTTCTTAGTTTCTGTTGCGCTATGTCTTCTTTGTTTACTTTCCGATGTAGAGTTTGAAGCTGAAATTGTTTAAGTATTCTTGTGGATCTATGTACTATTATAAGTATTGGGTTAAATTGTTGTTCATTATTGTGTGAGTTGCTTTGTTCTCGAGTTCCTAATTACAAATGAGATTATACTTTTTAGAATCTAGGTTTTATAGTATGTGTTTTGCTCTTCAATTTTTCTTTAAATTGTTAAATTTTTAATAATAGGAAATCATGTGAGATCATATTAGAGTACCATCACAGTCTTATTGCCTACTACCTTTTTTTAGGGTAGGTGGAAAGGAGAGGGGGGAGGGGATTTCATTAAGAAGGGAAAGAAGAATTGAAAAACTTTTGGCTCCCTGCAATTGTTCCATTGATTTTTCTTAACCTTTCGATGTTTATCTTCTATGCTAAAAAACACGGTGTTCAAATTATGAGTTTTTGATAAACTAAATTTTTATGATTTTTATTTTTATCAGTCAGTATTTTTTGTGTGCTTTACATTCTATTTAGTTATAATAAGGTGATGCACAGTGCAAAGGTTTTAGGATTGGTGGGTTAGTATGATAGCAATGATGGGTAATTTATGTTCTTAACTCATTTTGGCAAGACCTTTTTCAGAGAAAACTTTATATAATATGCTTCTTGAATAATATGAAGCTACAATAATTGAAGACCATTTGCAACATCGAATATCAGTTGCATAAAGTAGTGTCACACCTCCTTTTTCACTCGCGCTGCCCACAAAAGGGACGCAGAAGGGAGTTTATTCCAATTAAGGGACAATCGAAACGGGGGTTATTTACTTATTTCAGAGTCGCCACTTGGGAGATTTATGGTGTCCCAAGTCACCGGTTGAATCCCGAATCGAGGAAAAGAATGACTCTGTTTAACAGTCTGCGCACCAGAAATCCAGATAAGGAATTCTGTTAACCCGGGAGAAGGTGTTAGGCATTCCCGAGTTCCGTGGTTCTAGCACGGTCGCTCAACTGTCATATTCGGCTTGATTATCTGATATAATACATGTTGAACATATGTGCGAATTTTAACTTTTAACCGCTTTTATCATTATTGTCACACCTCCTTTTTCCGCGCCCGCGAGGGTACGAGGGAGTTTTTTTCAATTAAAGGACAATCGAAACGGGATTTATTTATTTATTTCAGAGTCGCCACTTGGGAGATTTAGGGTGTCCCAAGTCACCAATTTTAATCCCGAATCGAGGAAAATAATGACTCTATATTATAGTCTGCGTACCAGAAATCCGGATAAGGAATTCTGTTAACCCGGGAGAAGGTGTTAGGCATTCCCGAGTTCCGTGGTTCTAGCACGGTCGCTCAATTGTTATATTCGGCTTGATTATCTGATTTTATACAAGTATGAACTTATGTGCAAATTTTAACTTTTAACCGCTTTATTATTATTGTTTTTACAAGAATGTGAACATCGCTTAAAACACGTCTTTGGACTGCGTCACATGAAATGCACCCACAATCCGGAACGCATTTTATTTGATGTTTTGAGATTTGGATTTGGGTCGCATGAAATGCACACCCGAGCTTAAGAAAGTAAATTATTAAACACGCGCCTAAAGAGACTATCGCGTTATTATTTTGCGGAGGCCGTGAAATTCGCTAAACGACCCTCCTGAATTCTAAGTAATTTTAAACAAGTATTTACTGAGGGCCCCGCAATTTGTGTTTTTATTCGGCGAGGCTCATCTCATTCTTATTTTTTATTAGAATTTGCAACGTCATGGGAATGCATCTCAGACCACGTCACAGTCAATGTACCCGTGATTAGAGACACATTTCGATTCCGTTGAGATTTGGATTTGGGTCACATAAATGTGCACCCGAGTTTAGGGAGATAACATTATTAAAGGCGCGCCTAAAGCAACTAGCGCATTATTATTTTGGGCTAGGGCCGTAAAATTTGTTAAACGGCCCGTCCCGGAATCTAAGTATTTAATGCATATATTTTGTGAGGGCCCCGCAATCTGTCCCTTTATTTGGCGAGGCTCGTCTCATTTTATTTTTTTTTTTATTATTATTATTATTTTTTTTTATTTTTTTTTTATATTTTTTAAAGGGATGCCATTTTTTACGCCTTTAACCATACTAAACCTTACAGCCTCTTTACAAATACAATCTCATAACTTGTCAAGATTTAATAAAAGAAGTTAAGCGAATGAGTGTTTCAGGCGTAGTAACAACAGGTACTAATACTAATTTTGTCCAAATAAACTAAGACAATGAAGGGCCGAGCGAATCGACGTCAAACTGTGTCTTAGGACTACTAATACAACTAAATCAAATGACATCAAGTAAACAATAATAACATAACGCAGAATGAGCAAAAATGCGTACGATGAAAACATAAGCAGAAAATTATCATACCAATTTCTATATTGCATTTTTTGAACATTCCGTAACATTTCCTCGTCTAATGCTTGAAGTTTACTAACCTGGACAGACAGAGACAGATAGAGCCATGGACCAAACCTCAACATCGACTTCAACGAATAACCGCGACCGGGAAACCATAGAAAAGGTTATCAAAGCTCGGACGGAATAGCTCGCGCCAGAAACTCGAACACGAACGGACTAACAATGAGTCATGGCTACAACTGACTTTTCCAGGCGGTCATTTGGGCGTGGGGGAGCTGAACGGAACAGCAGCGAGGGCCGGATTCAATGGAGGATCGTCGGACTAGTTTTTTTTTTGGTTACGACGGAGGAGAAGAAATGGCCGTGGGCTGGTGGTTTGGATGTAGCGTCGACCGGCAGTGATGAACCCGAACCACAGCAGCAGTGGCTGCTGCTCGAACAGCGCAACAATGGTGACAGCAGTAGGGTCGACGAGCAGTAGAGCTTGTTGGCTGAGGAGGAGAGGTTGTTTGACGATGAGGGAGTGAAGCTGGGGGCAATGACGACGAAGGCGAAGCAGCAGTACTCGCCGGATTTAATGGAGGATGGAAGCGATGGTCGTTCGGACGTGAGGGAGTGGCGTCGCGACTGGTTTTTGGGTTGCGACGGGTGTGATGGAGCTGGGCATCGTTGGTGGTGGTGTTGAACTGGTTTTTTGGACGTGAGGGCAACTGGTTTGGTCGTTTTCTGGACCGAGGATGCGACGCGGGGAAGTAGGGTTCTTGTTAGGTTTTTCGTTGGGGGGGGGGGTCGGGATCCGATCAGTAGGGTTTGCTCTTTCTTCTTCTTTTGAAGAAGAAAGAGGAACAGTGGTCCCCGTCCAAATTTTTCCCAAGTCCTTTAAAAATGTGTTTTCCGTGTTTTTGTAATATAATGCCCATCAAAATGAGCCCCACGCGTGGTGGGGTTCGAGGCATATGTCCCCCACGCGTGGTGGGGTTCCCCACGTGTCCTGGACACGGTTTATTATGGGCTAGGTCCGAAAATTAGGCCTAAAACCGGGTAGTTTGAACCCGAATATTATTCTTTTGCCCGGACCCGAGAAATAGGAACACGTTGCTTAACTAGTCCTATGTAAGCAAAATAACTACCAAAAATAAGACTAGTATTTAAACAAAACTATATCTTTTTAAATATTTTTCAAGATTTAAAATAGCTACAAAATATTAATAAAACTATTTTTTGTAATTTTCGTTTTTTAAATATTAAGAAAAAATATGAAGCAATATTTTTTTTGTATTTTTCAAAGTTAAAATGACTATAAAACCTTAATAGAACTATATTTTATTTTTATTTTTTGTAATTTTTCGGAATTATATAAAGTACAAAAATAAAGTGCAATTTTTGTATTTTTCAAGTTTATGAGAGATACATAAACTAAAATTTATATATATATTTTTGAAATTTTTCTTTTTGCAACGAAATAAAGTAAAATAGTTAAAATAGCTATACTAGACCCAATTTCACATATTCACGCTAAAAATGTGAAAATTCTCGGGGAGGGTCAAAAATCACGTGCTTACAGCTGCCCCTCTTTGACTGGAAACACGAAGAGTTTTCCGACAAAGAACGACTAGACGTGTTTTTGACCCGACCATTACTTGGACGGACTACACTTAAGGAAAGGGAGGGAATGTGACCGAGCCCTGGTATCTGAGCTGCCTACATATCCTTGGTTATACAGGAATCAGGCCACGTGTAGTTCGGGAATGAGAGAGATAGTGAAGTGTACCGAGGTGAAGAGCCGATCGAGGTGCCGTTCCGTTGAGGTTCCGGTCCGCGGTCCTGTCATTACAACAAAAATGAAAACTGAAAAAGACTAACTAAACCTATCAGCTGCTAGTTACAAGAATTTCTATCTCTAAGTCTTCTGAAACTTGATCTTGAGTCTTGAATGGTGCTTCATACAGACTTTTGGATTTGAACCTTGATACTTGCTAGTTGTAGGCGCTAGTTCTTGAGCAGACCACATCTGTTCTCCACATCCGTGCTTCGGATTCATTCATTTTTTTTTTTTTTTTTGTTTTTGTGACTAGCTTTTGTTGACCCTCTCAGACTGTTGACTCGCATTCTTGGGGCGAGCTTCTTGTTGCTTCTATCTTGGATTGAGTGCTGGGGACTTCTATCGTAGCCTTCTGCCTTCCATTTTCTCCGGTGCCTCGGGACATCTTTTTTCTTTTTCTTCTTAGATTCCGAACTGGGACTCATCTCGTGGGTCGTTTCGATCCATGTGGCTCGAGGTTAGACCTGCGGGAGAAAACAAACGAACGAAATTTTCTGCCCTAGTTTCACTAGGAAAATTTCGTTAATTACTCGCCAGGAAGTTCATAAGATTGATGAAAGAGGATATGCATGCTCAGTTCAGGGTTGGAGCCCTAATACCGACTAGCTGGGGAAAGGTTCAATTTAGGGTTTAAAACCCTAACGTCGAACAAAGGAAGAATTCAGTTTAGGGTTTAAAACCCTAATGCTGACTAAGGAAAAATTCAGTTTAGGGTTTAAAACCCTAATGCTGATTGAATGAAAAAAGTTCAGTTTAGGGTTTAAAACCCCAATGCTGATTAAACGGAAAATTCGGTTTAGGTTTTAAAACCCTAATGCTGATTGCATGAAAAAAGCTCAGTTTAGAGTTTAAAACCCTAATGCTGGCTGAAAGGAAAAAGTTCAGTTTAGGGTTTAAAACCCTAATGCTGACTAAAAGGAAAATTCAGTTTAGGGTTTAAACCCTAATGCTGATAGCATGGAAAAGCTCAGTTTAGGGTTTAAAACCCTAATGCTGGTTGAAAGGAAAAAAGTTCAGTTTAGGGTTTAAAACCCTAACTCTGGCTGAATGGAAAGAGTTCAGTTTAGGGTTTAAAACCCTAATGCTGACTAGAGGAAAGAGTTCAGTTTAGGGTTTAAAACCCTAATGCTGACTAAAAGGAAAATTCAGTTTAGGGTTTAAAACCCTAATGCTGATTGCATGAAAAAGCTCAGTTTAGAGTTTAAAACTCTAATGCTGGCTGAAAGGAAAAAGTTCAGTTTAGGGTTTAAAACCCTAATGCTGACTAAAAGGAAAATTCAGTTTAGGGTTTAAAACCCTAATGCTGATTGCATGAAAAAGCTCAGTTTAGAGTTTAAAACTCTAATGCTGGCTGAAAGGAAAAAGTTCAGTTTAGGGTTTAAAACCCCAATGCTGACTAAAAGGAAAATTCAGTTTAGGGTTTAAAACCCTAATGCTGATTGCATGGAAAAAGCTCAGTTTAGAGTTTAAAACTCTAATGCTGGCTGAAAGGAAAAAGTTCAGTTTAGGGTTTAAAACCCTAATGCTGACTAAAAGGAAAATTCAGTTTAGGGTTTAAAACCCTAATGCTGATTGGCATGAAAAAGCTCAGTTTAGAGTTTAAAACTCTAATGCTGGCTGAAAGGAAAAAGTTCAGTTTAGGGTTTAAAACCCTAATGCTGACTAAAAGGAAAATTCAGTTTAGGGTTTAAAACCCTAATGCTGATTGCATGAAAAAGCTCAGTTTAGAGTTTAAAACTCTAATGCTGGCTGAAAGGAAAAAGTTCAGTTTAGGGTTTAAAACCCTAATGCTGACTAAAGGAAAATTCAGTTTAGGGTTTAAAACCCTAATGCTGATTGCATGGAAAAGCTCAGTTTAGGGTTTAAAACCCTAATGCTGACTGAAAGAAAAAGTTCAGTTTAGGGTTTAAAACCCTAATGCTGACTGGAAGGAAAAGTTCAGTTTAGGGTTTAAAACCCTAATGCTGACTAAAAGGAAAATTCAGTTTAGGGTTTAAAACCCTAATGCTGATTGCATGGAAAAGCTCAGTTTAGGGTTTAAAACCCTAATGCTGGCTGAAAGGAAAAAAGTTCAGTTTAGGGTTTAAAACCCTAATGCTGACTAAAGGAAAAATTCAGTTCAGGGTTTAAAACCCTAATGCTGATTGCATGGAAAAGCTCAGTTTAGGGTTTAAAACCCTAATGCTGGCTGAAAGGAAAAAAGTTCAGTTTAGGGTTTAAAACCCTAATGCTGATTAAAGGAAAAAAGTTCAGTTTAGGGTTTAAAACCCTAATGCTGACTGCATGGAAAGCTCAGTTTAGGGTTTAAAACCCTAATGCTGACTAAAGGAAAAATTCAGTTCAGGGTTTAAAACCCTAATGTTGATTGCATGGAAAAGCTCAGTTTAGGGTTTAAAACCCTAATGCTGGCTGAATGGAAAAAAGTTCAGTTTAAGGTTTAAAACCCTAATGCTGATTAAAGGAAAAAAGTTCAGTTTAGGGTTTAAAACCCTAATGCTGACTGCATGGAAAGCTCAGTTTAGGGTTTAAAACCCTAATGCTGACTAAAGGAAAAATTCAGTTCAGGGTTTAAAACCCTAATGCTGATTGCATGGAAAAGCTCAGTTTAGGGTTTAAAACCCTAATGCTGGCTGAAAGGAAAAAAGTTCAGTTTAGGGTTTAAAACCCTAATGCTGACTAAAGGAAAAATTCAGTTCAGGGTTTAAAACCCTAATGCTGATTGCATGGGAAAGCTCAGTTTAGGGTTTAAAACCCTAATGCTGGCTGAAAGGAAAAAATTCAGTTTAGGGCTTAAAACCCTAATGCTGACTAAAAGGAAAATTCAGTTTAGGGTTTAAAATCCTAATGCTGATTGCATGGAAAAGCTCAGTTTAGGGTTTAAAACCCTAATGCTGGCTGAAAGGGAAAAAGTTCAGTTTAGGGTTTAAAACCCTAATGCTGATTAAAGGAAAAAAAAAAAAGTTCAGTTTAGGGTTTAAAACCCTAATGCTGACTGGCTGGGGACAAAGTTCGAGAATACTAAACGATCTTTTTTTTTGAATTTTCTTGTTTTAGTAGAAGATAAAAGGGAGTTTCGTGGAAACTTACCTTTCGAGTGAATTCATCATTGCCAAAGTATTTCTTGTACCCGTGTACCTTCTTCTTTGGGTGACACCTGCTTCTTGCACGGTTGTCTTGGATTATTCCTGTTTCAAACTTTTCAGACAAAGAAGAATTGTTAGTTCGGAAATGACGGTCGGTTTGGTGACCTTGATCGTTCCTGTTGCTTTGTTGCGTCCTTATTTCTGTCGCGAAGTCCTGCCGTTGATTGGATTCAAATGGCGAAACTCTTTTGACTGCTCAGGCTTTGTATTTCCAGATTTTGTGATTATTTGCCTCGCAAGGCTCTCTTTTATTTTTTTTTTATTTTTTTTTTGGGGTCCCATCTTGCTTGGAGATTCTCAACGGGGATTTTATTGGGGATACTCTGTGGGGATTTGTACAAAAGGAAGCTCTGTGGGGGGGAATATTTACAAAGTGGATTCTTTGTGTGGATTTTTGTACAACGGGGCATGCTAGGGATTTGTTTCAAAGCGGTTTTTCTAGGATTTGTTGGGGTAAGATCTTTGGGGAATTTTTACAAAGGGACTCGCTGGGGATGTGCTGGGGAGATTCCATTTTTTTTTTTTTAATATTGGGGAGACTCTGTGGGGGATTGTACAAGGGGAGACTCTGTGGGGATTTGTACAGAATGGACTTGCTGGGGATTTGTTGGGGCAAGCTTGCTGGAGAATTTTTACAAGGAACTCGATGGGGATGTGATCTTAGGATTTTTGGCATCTTAGGAGAAATATTCATCAGACTAAGATTTCGATCCTACGAGAAGGTTCATCAGACTAGGTCTCTATCTTAGGAGAAAAAATTCGTCGGACTAAGATTTTGATCCTAGGAGAAGGTTCGTCAGCCTAGGTCTTGTTTTTTTTTTTGGTATCCTAGGAGAAAGATTCGTCAGACTAGGTCTTTTCTTTTTTGGTATCTTAGGAGAAAGATTCATCGGACTAAGATTTTGATCCTAGGAGAAGGTTCATCAGACTAGGTCTCTATCTTAGGAGAAAGATTCGTCGGACTAAGATTTTGATCCTAGGAGAAGGTTCGTCAGACTAGGTCTCTATCTTAGGAGAACAATTCGTCAGACTAAGATTTTGATCCTAGGAGAAGGTTCGTCAGACTAGGTCATTTTTTGTTTTTGGCATCTTAGGAGAAAGATTCATCAGACTAAGATTTTGATCCTAGGAGAAGGTTCATCAGACTAGGTCTCTATCTTAGGAGAAAGATTCGTCGGACTAAGATTTTGATCCTAGGAGAAGGTTCATCAGACTAGGTCTTTTATTTTTTTGGTTATCTTAGGAGAAAGATTCATCAGACTAAGATTTTGATCCTAGGAGAAGGTTCGTCAGACTAAGTCTCTATCTTAGGAGAAAAATTCGTCGGACTAAGATTTTGATCCTAGGAGAAGGTTCATCAGACTAGGTCATTTTTTGTTTTTGGTATCTTAGGAGAAAGATTCATCAGACTAAGATTTTGATCCTAGGAGAAGGTTCATCAGACTAGGTCTCTATCTTAGGAGAAAGATTCGTCGGACTAAGATTTTGATCCTAGGAGAAGGTTCATCGGACTAGGTCTTGTTTTTTTTATTTTTTATTTTTTAATAATTTTTTTTTTTTTTTTTTTTTTTTTTTTTGCATAGCTTCTTCCTTCGAAGACTACCTCCCTTGAGAGTCGTTTTGCCTTTCCCCGAAAGGAACCGCTGAGGATACCGACTTTCCAACCTTGTGTTGGACTCCTTGCAACTGCTAGGGATAAACACTGTTGGGGAATTATTTACTTACACGTTGGGGGTACTTGACTTCCAGAAAATTTTCTAAATGGAAGGAAAATTTTCTGCCCCAGTTTGATAATATCCCTATGCATGCATTTCTGGCATCAATGCCATTTCCCTTACCTGTTTCAAATCAGACAAAATTTGTTAGTTTAAAACATGGTGGTTGGTTGTGATACTCCCACTGGGATGATTTTCCCTTTCTCCTTCCTTGTTCTACGCTCCACAGCTTGTTGGGGATGATATTAAGTGCTGGGGACAATCCCTTTCTGCTGGGGATATCCCTCTTCTTTTGCGACATAGCTCGGAAACTGGCATTTCCCCGACCTTTTAGTCTAGTATGAATTTACCAAATTATGCTCACTGCTCTCCCTGCTCTGTTCATGGGCCTTGGCCTTGAGGTTTATAACTTTTGATAAAGGCAATGGTATCCCTCTTGACACTTGTCAACCCTTCTGTCAATTCCCTTTTTGCTAGGGATATCTTTTTGACACTGGCCTCGCGTTTGTTCCCTGTTGACTATACCACTTGGATGTACTAGTCAGATCTCATTTTGGAAAGCTGATGGCCTATTTTGAAGTCAATTCACACTTGTTCTGACCAAACAGACTCTATTGGGGATTTTTTTTTATGAAAGAAAAAAAAGATAAAAGGGAACAGAATAAAGGACGAAAGGAAAAAATGACTCTTTAACAAAAGAAACTATAAATGAAAACCTTTCAAACGCAGATACCGACTCTAATGGCCATGACATGCGTATGTGGCCTATTCTCTACCGTCAATCATCTTTCAAGATCTTCAATTGGCGATTCCCCATCTGATTCTCAATCTTATTTGACTTGTAGTGCCCGAAGGGTTTTCACTATCAGGTCTCTCTCATTTTTGGTTCTTCTCTCAGCTTTCATCGCCTTATGGTGCCTGTGAAGGTTTTCACCAATAAGACTCTCTCGTTTTATATCTCTCTCCAGCTGGGGATTTGGAGTGTTGCCGGTATGACTCTTTCTGTTGGAGATTAGAGTCCTTTCTGCTGTGGAACAGAATGTTATGTGCGCCGGTAAGACTCTTCATTTGTCTGGCTTGGCATCTTTTGAAGACTGATCAGAAGGTCTTTCTTTGGACCGTAGTGTGGGTTTTGGATAGGCTAGAAAGAAAAGGTATAAAAGGCTCAAAAATACATTAATTTTTGGGTTATTAGTTACAACCTTCGGAATTAGATTTATTTACAACAACGCAACCTTTGCCCCAGTTTCTTTCCTGGGGATATTTTAATTGATTTTTTTTTTCGTTTTCAAAACTATGACCGAGCCGTAAAGCGCCTACGTATCCTCTTTGAGGAATCAGGTCAAACGTAGTTCCCAACTCCTCTTTTCATTCCGACTTTCTTTTGTTTTTCTTTGTTATCAATTTCTTTTCTTTTCTTTTTCTCTTTTTTTTCTCTTTTTTCGTTTTGTTGTTTTCTTTCTTTCTCTTTTTTTCTTCTTTTTCGTTGCTACTAATTCCGAACGAGGGGTATGAAAGAAAATAAATAAGGCCCAAAAGGGGTTAACGAAGGATAAAGTGTTTGGGTAGCAGAACAAAATGCCTTCGTCATTCCAGTCTTCAAAACATGCCAAGTGCGAACAACACAATCAAACAATAGATTTATAGTCTCTTCCGATGGTGCTGGACTTGACAATTATATTCAACATATGTTTGTTCATTTGTCACTTCTAAGCACCGTTGGGCGACACTCTCATTATCATGACCGACCCTCATGCCAATTTGGCGAATCTTGCTTTTAACGGTTTTCTTTGTGCTTAACTTGCCCCAGTTCCACATGACTCGAGCTCTGAATAATCTCAAACCGTCCTTATTTTCTTTAAATGGTCTGATCGCCTTTCCAGGGTTTTATGATTAACTTTAAAGACTAGGCCCAAAGTGTGTGCGCATGTCATGTCCCTAGAATCGGCATTGAATGAAATGATAAAAGGACTAAACAAAAGACGACTGGAACTAACAAAAGACCGACTTTGTATTAGACTACCGGCGAAATGGTTTGAATAATAAAACAAACAAAACAACCAGAATAAAATCCTAACACAAACTGGACAAAATTTAAACAAACTGCTATGACAAAATGGAAAGATAAGAAGGTTTGACACAGGACAAAATCCAAATTACAACCTTAATAATCCGGACAACAGAAATGACAACAAAATAAGCCACTACAAGCTTCTCTCTTGCTAACCAAGGAACGGAGCGTCCTCCCACTTTATCAAACTTGGCATCTTAGCCACTGAGCTTTGCATTAGTATTGTCAAGACCATTGCCAACTTCAATATCATTACCCTTAGTCAACAAGTTCCCAATAGGACTGGAATGCTTCTATCATCAGGCCTGATCCCCGCAGAGTGTGCATCATGAGGTGCAAGTAAAGGATTCCGGGTGTCATTGTCCGGCTTACCACAAACCAACCACCTTAACTTATTTGCAAAACAAACAGGTTAGAATGGACTCAGTAAAGTCGGTCCTCATTATTGACAACATCTTTTTTCTTTTCTTTTTTTTTTCTCTTTTTTTCCGATGTTTTTTTTTAATTCTTTCTTTTCTTTTTTTTTTTCATTGTTTTTTCCCTTTTTTTTCTTTTCTTTCTCTTTTCTTTTTTTCATTTTGCTCTTTTTCATTTTTATTTTTTTGTTGTGGTCGAATCTTATGGAGATTGCCTACGTATCATGACCCCGCATGAATCAGACTTTGCGTAGTTCGGACCAATAAAAGATAAACAATAATGAACATTTTTTCTTTTCACTTTCATATTAAAACAAACTGGGTTTCAAAGGTTTAAAGATGACCTACAAACTTGAAAATCAAATAACCCATATACTTTAATCAAGAGATTTATAAACTCAAAACAAAAGGCTAACTCCCTTTCTCTGTTCGACAAATGCAACCAAATAGTTATTTTTGCAAATGTGGCCCCTTCCGAATTTCACATGAATTTTGAGGCCGGGGAGGATTATTTTATGACACTTTACAAACTTGTCCATTCTTTTACGAAAATAGCCTTTCGACCACTGAAAGATACTCTAAGGCTATTTCGGCAAGAACGGTTTAAGACGCGGCCGAAACTGGCTCGGCTTATTTTATTTTTTCATATTTGTTTTTTGACTAAACATCCAAATGGCATTCACCCGACCGTTGACTCTTTGTTTTTTTTTTCAAATTATGATAAAAACTTGGTGTTGCAAAACACGGCCCTTCAGCGTCTCGGGGACGAAGCTTTCTTAAGGCTGTGTGGGTCCATATCTCAAAATGACCCAAAGGTGGTTGTTTATGCCAAGTCAGCCTTCCGGCGTCCCTTTCGGGAACATTTGGCTATTTATGACAAAACAGCATCACCTGACTTATTTATAACTCTTTTTTTCATAGTTTTTCAAATTAGAAAAGTCAATATTGCAAACACGGCCTTTCAACGTCTCGGGGACGAAGATTTTTAGGCTGTGGGGGTCAACTGGACCAAGTCTTAAAAATGACCCAAAAGTGGCTGTTTATGCAAAGTCAGCCTTCCGGCGTCCCTTTCGAGAACATTCGGCTATGTCTTGATAAAACTGCGTCACCCGACTTCTTTATGAAATTTGACATATATTTTTGCTATTTTTTGTAAAAGGGGAAGTTGGACATCACCCGACTTATTTATGAATAAAAACTTGACATGTTGTTTTTTTTTTATTATTTATTATTTGTTTTTGGGTTTTTAGCAAAAAAAAGGGGTTGGACCCGATGAGGGTTGCCTACGTATCTCACATCCGGTGAGAATCAAACCCGCGTAGTTCGGGCAAATAAGAATAAGTAGGCAAATAATAATAAGCAGATGAACTAACCTTTTTTTGAATTTTCGTTTAAAAGAACTACTTTAAAAGAAGCGAGGAAATATTATTTTTTGATTGATTTTCTTTTTAAAAGAAAGACTAATATATTTTTTTTGAATTTTCATTTTTTTTTATTCTAAAGAAAAGAAGAAAATATTTTCGGAATTTTACCTTTAATATAAGAAATGCTTCTAAAATGTTTTTTTTTTTGAGTTTTGAATTTTCTAAAGAAGAATCAAAATATTTTCGGATTTTTTTTTTATCTATTTTATCCTTTTGAATTTTGAACTTTCTTTTGATTTTTTTTTTTTGGATTATATATATACTTATTTTTGGAACAAATAATAAAATCACATTCAACGTCGGACTCTTTTTATTTTTATTTCTGGTATTTTCATAGACAAACAAAATAAAATAAATAAAACATTTTAAAAAAAACAAACTCTTTTTCATTTTCATTTAATGGCAAAACAAACTATTTTCTTTAATATTTAAAAAAAAACCCAGACAGAACAATGATGATTTTTTTTATTTTTCCTTTGCTTTTAATATAACAAACTAACAAGACATTTTTTCATTTTCAAAATTTCGGCAGAGTTTCAACTCTACTCGGACTTCTATGCTGTTATTTTCTCCCTTTTTTTCACGATTTTCTTATATGTGGAAAATGATGACAACATACAAAATCTTTTTGAATTTTCATGCTTTGTTTTTATTTGTATTTTTATTTTTTATATTTATTATTTCTTTCAAAAATGTGGCATGGGAGGCATAACGATTTCCAAGACTTCTTGGATTCCGCAAATGCTCCCCATGCGCTTTTCCCAACATATGAAGCGTGAGGGACATATGGGAATTCCAAGACTTCTTGGATTCCACAAATGTTCCCCATGTGCTTTCCCAAAAAGCAAGCGTGGGGGACATAGGGAATTCCAAGAATTCTTGGATTCCACAAATGTTCCCCATGCTTTGATTAAAATAAACCATGCTGGAAATGACCAAATGACTCATTCGCCCTTGACTAAATACAACATGTTGCACATAGGATGCCGAAAGATGGTCTATTATTTTCAGGTTGCTTGTCCTAGACGGACCCAACCCCTGTGTTGAGTCTCCTAAGTCAAATGCACATGATGCAAATAAACGTTCCTACTAGGGATCCGGCATGTGGCTTTGTTATACTAGGTTCAAAAACCTGGGTATTTGTTCTAGACTGTGTACCCGAGCGGACAACTCAAGTCGAGGAGGGGGCTACGTACCGGGGACCCGCGGGATCGTCCGGCTTTGTAACTTGTCCGGCCTCTTTCTTATTTTCAGGTATTGACACTAACAGAATAGGGAGTCTCGACCAGCGAGCTTCTCCCCGGAGGTAAGAAGAGAAGGGTTTCGGCACATTTTATATGTACAGTTCAAATAATATCAAAGCGGTAAAAGCAGCATTTAGCACATTAGGCTCAAAACATGTAATAAAATCAGATAATAAATAAAGCCAAATAATAACAATTATTCTAAGCTCGAATTCTTAACCCTGAACCAGTGGTTCTGGGTCTAATCCCCAGCAGAGTCGCCAGAGCTGTCACACCTCCTTTTTCCGCGCCCGCGAGGGTACAAGGGAGTTTTTTCCAATTAAAGGACAATCGAAACGGGATTTATTTATTTATTTCAGAGTCGCCACTTGGGAGATTTAGGGTGTCCCAAGTCACCAATTTTAATCCCGAATCGAGGAAAATAATGACTCTATATTATAGTCTGCGTACCAGAAATCCGGATAAGGAATTCTGTTAACCCGGGAGAAGGTGTTAGGCATTCCCGAGTTCCGTGGTTCTAGCACGGTCGCTCAATTGTTATATTCGGCTTGATTATCTGATTTTATACAAGTATGAACTTATGTGCAAATTTTAACTTTTAACCGCTTTATTATTATTGTTTTTATCAAGAATTTGCAACGTTGTGAAAATGTATCTCGAACCACGTTACAATCAATGTACCCGTGGTCGTCGACATACTTTGACTCCGTTGAGATTTGGATTTGGGTCACATCAATGCGCACCCGAGTTTAAGGAAATTGAATTATTAAAGGCGTGCCTAACGCAACTAGCGTATTGTCATTTTGGGGAAGGCCGTAAAATTCGCTAACCGGCCTGTCCCGAATTCTAAGTGTTTTAATATATATACATTTAGAGGGCCCCGCAACTTTGTATTTTTTATTTGTCGAGGCTCATCTCATTTTATTTTTTATTAGAATTTGCAACGTCATGGGAATGCATCTCAGACCACGTCACAGTCAATGTACCCGTGATTAGAGACACATTTCGATTCCGTTGAGATTTGGATTTGGGTCACATAAATGTGCACCCGAGTTTAGGGAGATAACATTATTAAAGGCGCGCCTAAAGCAACTAGCGCATTATTATTTTGGGCTAGGGCCGTGAAATTTGTTAAACGGCCCGTCCCGGAATCTAAGTATTTAATGCATATATTTTGTGAGGGCCCCGCAATCTGTCCCTTTATTTGGCGAGGCTCGTCTCATTTTATTTTTTTATTATTATTATTATTATTTTTTTATTATTTTTTTTATATTTTTTAAAGGGATGCCATTTTTTACGCCTTTAACCATACTAAACCTTACAACCTCTTTACAAATACAATCTCATAACTTGTCAAGATTTAATAAAAGAAGTTAAGCGAATGAGTGTTTCAGGCGTAGTAACAACAGGTACTAATACTAATTTTGTCCAAATAAACTAAGACAATGAAGGGCCGAGCGAATCGACGTCAAACTGTGTCTTAGGACTACTAATACAACTAAATCAAATGACATCAAGTAAACAATAATAACATAACGCAAAATGAGCAAAAATGCGTACGATGAAAACATAAGCAGAAAATTATCATACCAATTTCTATATTGCATTTTTTGAACATTCTGTAACATTTCCTCGTCTAATGCTTGAAGTTTACTAACCTGGACAGACAGAGACAGATAGAGCCATGGACCAAACCTCAACATCGACTTCAACGAATAACCGCGACCGGGAAACCATAGAAAAGGTTATCAAAGCTCGGACGGAATAGCTCGCGCCAGAAACTCGAACACGAACGGACTAACAATGAGTCATGGCTACAACTGACTTTTCCAGGCGGTCATTTGGGCGTGGGGGAGCTGAACGGAACAGCAGCGAGGGCCGGATTCAATGGAGGATCGTCGGACTAGTTTTTTTTTTGGTTACGACGGAGGAGAAGAAATGGCCGTGGGCTGGTGGTTTGGATGTAGCGTCGACGGGCAGTGATGAACCCGAACCACAGCAGCAGTGGCTGCTGCTCGAACAGCGCAACAATGGTGACAGCAGTAGGGTCGACGAGCAGTAGAGCTTGTTGGCTGAGGAGGAGAGGTTGTTTGACGATGAGGGAGTGAAGCTGGGGGCAATGACGACGAAGGCGAAGCAGCAGTACTCGCCGGATTTAATGGAGGATGGAAGCGATGGTCGTTCGGACGTGAGGGAGTGGCGTCGCGACTGGTTTTTGGGTTGCGACGGGTGTGATGGAGCTGGGCGTCGTTGGTGGTGGTGTTGAACTGGTTTTTTGGACGTGAGGGCGACTGGTTTGGTCGTTTTCTGGACCGGGGATGCGACGCGGGGAAGTAGGGTTCTTGTTAGGTTTTTCGTTGGGGGGGGGGGGGTCGGGATCCGATCAGTAGGGTTTGCTCTTTCTTCTTCTTTTGAAGAAGAAAGAGGAACAGTGGTCCCCGTCCAAATTTTTCCCAAGTCCTTTAAAAATGTGTTTTCCGTGTTTTTGTAATACAATGCCCATCAAAATGAGCCCCACGCGTGGTGGGGTTCGAGGCATATGTCCCCCACGCGTGGCGGGGTTCCCCACGTGTCCTGGACACGATTTATTATGGGCTAGGTCCGAAAATTAGGCCTAAAACCGGGTAGTTTGAACCCGAATATTATTCTTTTGCCCGGACCCGAGAAATAGGAAAACGTTGCTTAACTAGTCCTATGTAAACAAAATAACTACCAAAAATAAGACTAGTATTTAAGCAGAACTATATCTTTTTAAATATTTTTCAAGATTTAAAATAGCTACAAAATATTAATAAAACTATTTTTGTAATTTTCGTTTTTTTTAAATATTAAGAAAAAATATGAAGCAATATTTTTTTTGTATTTTTCAAAGTTAAAATGACTATAAAACCTTAATAGAACTATATTTTATTTTTATTTTTTTGTAATTTTTCGGAATTATATAAAGTACAAAAATAAAGTGCAATTTTTGTATTTTTCAAGTTTATGAGAGATACATAAACTAAAATTTATATATATATTTTTGAAATTTTTCTTTTTGCAACGAAATAAAGTAAAATAGTTAAAATAGCTATACTAGACCCAATTTCACATATTCACGCTAAAAATGTGAAAATTCTCGGGGAGGGTCAAAAATCACGTGCTTACAGCTGCCCCTCTTTGACTGGAAACACGAAGAGTTTTCCGACAAAGAACGACTAGACGTGTTTTTGACCCGACCATTACTTGGACGGACTACACTTAAGGAAAGGGAGGGAATGTGACCGAGCCCTGGTATCTGAGCTGCCTACATATCCTTGGTTATACAGGAATCAGGCCACGTGTAGTTCGGGAGACGGCCCGCCCCCGAATCTAAGTATTTTAAAACAAATAATTATTGAGGGCCCCGCAATTTTGTATTTATTTTGGCGAAGCACGCCTCATTTATTTTAAGGACATCCTAAAATGACTACATTTCTATTAAATTTGTCTCTAAAATAAAAGAGAAAAAATCCTAATTAATTACATGCTTAAAAAAACGTAACATATTAAATGCTAGATTAAGACAAATGTTAAGGGAAAGGAATATTACTAAAATTGAAATTATAAATAAAATACGGAATCGACAAATAATATATTCAAAAGAAACTAATTATCCTATAACTAGATTAAACTCGCATTGTTAGATGACTTGAACCGTTGGAATTAATTATTTACAACTATTTGAAACTAGAATCAATCTTAATTACTAATGCATATTCGAAAGTTTATTAAATTTAAACATTAACTCGTCTTGTTTGAACTCAAATCATGCCATAATGCCTAATTCGCGAAATTAATTTAAATTCATGCTTTAACTAAATTTAGCTACATGTTCACGATTAACCTAATGTTGACAATATTAAAACCTTCATAGCTAGTGAACTTAATCAGTTTTGCCAAGCCGATTCACTAAAGACCAACTTATGTTATTTTCCTCTTATTCCAATTATTAAATAGTTTGACAGTAATGAGCATGCTTAAATATACACTACCTAATAATCAAGTTAAAGCAAAGTATTATTTAATACATCACTACAAGATGCCTAGTTATGCAAAGCGATAGAAATTTACAGAATAATAATACATGAAATAGCCTAAATACAATTAGTAAAAGAAACAAAGAAAAAGCTAAATTAAAACTTCAAAGTTCCATTCTTCATATGTATTCATGCTTTCACATTTCAGCTTACAATATGCTAAAGTTACAGTTGTGTACCTGGTATTGCCAATACAAGAAGAAGAAGGTCAGCAAAGTAGTATGTAACACAGCAACAACAATAATAACCAGCAACAACCAACAAACGGAACACCCAGTGACAGATTTGAAAACCAAAATAAAAATCCAGCAGTAACCAGTGAAGTAATAGCAAATAACCAACCAAACTCAAGGAACAAACCACATGAAAATCCAGAAACACCAACAATAATCAACGGGCAAAAACAAAGTGAACCCTTTTTTTAGATTGAAAGACCAGTTAATGTTTAACCCTTAATTCTCTCTTAATGTTCAGAAAATTCTTTCTTTTAAACTCTCTTCAAATTCGAATCCTCAAAAATCTTTTAATATTTCCGAATTCTTCTCCTCCCCACTTCTGTCCAGCTCTGTCTATAACTGACTCTATTTATATCCCAACACTGGGCCTGCCTCCCTTACCTTATCATATCCTGCCCATCATTTTCCTTTACAGCCCATTATCAATTGTTTTGTGCCCAAATGGTATGGGCAGCTTACAATAATCAATTAATCCCCCATGCTTCTATGTTTTGTTCTCCACTAATACTAATCAATTCATTAGTTTAATGGTTTTTTAATAATTAGTGGACAGAGCACTAAAACCACCCATTTCTTCCTGTTTTCAATTCCCAGATTACCCCTAAAGTCCTAAAATTACTGCAATCTAACCTAATGAACTTAAGGTTCAAAAGTGATCCTAGGTTCAATTCACATCAGATCCTAACCTGTTATGCAACCCAGCCAATTCCAACAAACACTGAACTTAAGCAAGATCAAAAAATGAGATATTCAGTGATTCAGGGAAACAAATACACACATATTGAAAACCTTTGAATTACTACTATCAGAACAGCTCATAGGAGAATTACTGATATTGAAATAACTTCGAATTTTCTCAACTAAGCAGAAGAAAGCAGAATCCCAAACAGGCTTAAACATACAAGATGAACTAACTGATGAAGTTATTTCGAATGATTCACACAGTCAGTAGTGATAATCGACAACAACAAACAAAAATTCTACTGAAAGTGGACCAAATAAACGGTCTGATGAGAAGGAGAAAAACAAAGTAACCAAGCAATCAAAAGATTAATTAAGCAAAACAACACTGAACCTAAAACAGGTAGCAACAACTAAGAACAGAGGATGAAGAAACTAATTGACCAAATGTGAATTACAACCAGATAAAACAAGTCAAGAACAACAACAAAAATGAATGGAAAATAAAAATAGAAAAGATATTCGGA
Organism: Nicotiana sylvestris; assembly: GCF_000393655.2. Lineage (NCBI taxonomy): Eukaryota > Viridiplantae > Streptophyta > Magnoliopsida > Solanales > Solanaceae > Nicotiana > Nicotiana sylvestris. The sequence continues at coordinate 82,372,566 of NC_091062.1, read as the reverse complement.
AGTAAACCACACGGACCCTGCTCCGTCAACCTTGACTTCGAGTTTTTGGGGTCAAACGGACCTTAATCGAGTGTTCTCGACTGAGAACACTCGACTAAGGTCAGTCGAGACCTCAAGTTTTTCCCCTAATCTAGACGAGCTCCGACTTCTTGGCATCTAGGGCTCTTCTTTGTTCGATTTGGGATTCGAGCGGTTCTCATGAGATTCGAACAGGATTAATGGTGGTTTAAGCATGAGGGAGGTCAGGTGGGTGGTTGGTGTGATTTTAGGATTCATTAGGTGATTTAGGGTTTTGGCTCGAATCTTCGATTGAAGATTCGAGAACACTGGGGATGATTCGAAGTTAAGTGACCAAGGATTCGTGTTTAGGGTGGTGTGGAGGTTCAGTGGTATGGCTATGGCGGCCGGCGGCGTTGTTTCCGCCGGGTTTCAGGTGGGAGGATTTGGTGGCGGCTAGGGTTATCGAGGGAGGAGTTTGGTTGGTCTCTGAGAGGTTAGAGACGGAAGGGGTAATGGCTATGGGGGGCGGGGGGTGGGTAGTGATTTTAGGTTTATATAGTGGAGTGGCTGAGGAATCCTGGCCGTTGGATCAATCATGATCAACGGCCTGGATCATTTTAATAGGATAAAACGCCGTCGTTTGGTCTAACAGGGGGTCTGGTTTGACCGGGTAATGGGTCGGGTACAGGGGACGAGTATGAAAGATGTGATATTGGCCGTTGATCTATTTGAGATCAACGGCCCCGCTCAACTGTGACAAAAACGGTGCCGTTCGGGCACCTCTGAGGAGACGGACCGCTTTACGCCTTGGGCCAGCTCGTTTGGGCCTGCTTTCATTTTAATTTTTTGGCCCAAACCGAGTTTTCTTTATATTTTTTTCAACTCTTTTTCTTTTTCTACTTTTAATTAACAATCAATAAAATTCTAAAAATAATTTGTAAAACTAAAATTAGCCTACAAAAATGTTAATTAAACCTTAACAACAATTAACACACAAGGTCAAACATTTAATTAAAAAATAAAATTACACAACGGCACACATAAATCACAAAATGCAACAAATTTATATATTTGTGATTTTCTTTCTTTTAAAATAAAATATGGTTTAATTAATTCCAAAATGCACAATTAAATCTTGAATGTGCATGCAACATGTATTTTTGTATTTTTTAATTAATCACAACAAGGGTAAACATTTACGGACAAAATAATTACCAAAATGTCACGCAAATACTCAAAATTGTACACAGATGAAATTTATTTTATTTTTGATTTCTTTTGGAGTAGTTTTCGTGAAGCAAAAAATCACGTGCTCACAGCTGCCCCTCTTTGTCCGAAAACACGAAGAGTTTTCGTGCAAAGATAAAGTGAGCGATTTTTGCCCATCCGAGTACTCCGTGTGAAGCATTTTTTTGAAAAAGATTTAACCGAACCTTTGCTTCAAAGGTTTCCTACATATCACTGGCTAGAAGGGAATCAAGTTAATGTAGTTCGAGAAGTTGTGGTAGCTGGGACTACCACGGAACTACAATTTTGCCGTTACTGCTGCTGCATGCTGTTGCTACTGCTTTTCGATCTCCTTATTACACCGTGCCAAAAGAAAACAAGAAGCTAGACTAAACTGGGAATCACAAAATCTTATCTATCTTCCACTTGCTCTGGTTGCCTTGCTTTCTTGTCGGTTTGTGCTTCCTCTGGTGCTTTTCTTTCGAAAACTGCTGGGGATGATACTGGCCTTTTGCTTTTCTGAACACAAGTTTTATTATTCCGCTCTGTCTGCTGGGGACACTGCTTCCTACGTTAGAGCTTGTGATGCTGTGGATTTTTGTTGTAACCCTCCTTATTACTGGCTTCTGATTTGATCTTGAAATGTATTCCTCTATTCTGCAGGCGGGGACGCTCCTGACTCCAACTTGACTTTTGAAAGATGACACAATCTCCATTCTCCAGGCGGGGTCCTAACTTCTTCAACTTAAAAATATAACAACCTCCGTTCTACAGGCGGGCTCCTGACTTCTCCAACTTAAAATAAACAACCTCCGTTCTACAGGCGGGCTCCTGACTTCTTCAACTTAAAATAAACAACCTCCGTTCTACAAGCGGGCTTCTGACTTCAATAACTTAAAAATATAACAATCTCCGTTCTACAGGCGGGCTCCTGACTTCTTCAACTTAAAATAAACAACCTCCGTTCTACATGCGGGCTCCTGACTTCTTCAACTTAAAATAAACAACCCCTGTTCTACAGGCGGGCTCCTGACTTCAACAACTTAAAAATATAACAACTTCCGTTCTACAGGCGGGCTCCTGACTTCTCCAACTTAAAATAAACAACCTTCGTTCTACAGGCGGGCTCTTGACTTCTTCAACTTAAAATAAACAACCTCTGTTCTACAGGCGGGCTCCTGACTTCAACAACTTAAAAATATAACAACCTCCGTTCTAAGGCGGGCTCCTGACTTCCATCACCAACTTGAATCATCTTCTTTCAACTGTTTCCCTCAAAACTGGTGTCTTATTCCTCCGAAATATGCTGGGGATAACACCGATATTTTATTTCACCAATATGTCATTTTCCTTCTTCCAAGACTATTTCCTTTAAAGCTGGCGCTTTCCTTCCACTGGAATTACTTCCCTCCGACTGGTGTTTTCACTTTCTGAAACCTGCCAGGAATAACACTGCTGAGGAATTATCTTCCTTCTTTAAGACTAGTTACTTCCCTCCCTTTAACAATGGTGGGGATGATATTGATTCGAAGGCCATTACTTTTAAAACTTTGGGTTATCTTGCTTCTTCCAAAATTGCTTTTCTTTTAAAACTTGTATCTCCCTTCTCGTATACTGCTGAGGATTTTACTTCCTTCAAAACTTGTGTTATCTTCTCTCTTTCCCCAAATGGCTATCCGATTTCAAGAAAATTTTTATAATGAGAGAAAATTTTGTGCCCCAGTTTGATAATCTTCTTTCTGACCCTGTCTTCCCGCTGTCAATAATATTTCCTTTCCCTGCTTTAAATCAAAGATAAATTTGTTAGTTTAAAATGGGGCGAGTGGTCGTGCCACTTCTGCTGGGGATGGTTTTTCCCTTTTCTTTTCCCTGCTTTACTATAAAACTTGCTGGGGATGATATTATTTGTTGGGGCTGCTATTCCTGCTGGGGATGGTTTTTCTTTTCTCTTCCTTCCCCGCTCTGTGTTGTCCGACCATTGTGGAGCTTGGTCGAGAATCTGTCGGAGTTGTTCCTGTATCTCGCAAATCTGCTGGGGATCCTCTTGGAATTTGATCCATAACTTTTTAACTGTTGTTCTTTCTATTTTTTTCCGACTTCCCCTGGAAATTTGGTCCTCTTGGGATCTAGACCCATTCGTCATTTGGTCTTGCGACAAACTTCTTTTCGCTTTGTCGCCTTATCTTTGGCCTGTCCTATTCGCATTTTGCTTTGCACCATTTTGGCCACTGGTAGTAAGCTCTAATAATTCTTTTCAAAACAAACTGCTAGAGAGGTAAAGTCTTTAAACCAAGAAATGATAAAGTGATGATTTCAAAAATAGAAAAAGAAGAAGTCTTTCTGAACAAATGCTGGGGAAAAAGAAAGAAAAGAACTTATCTGAGATATAACCGATCCCAACGATCATGTCGTGCATTCTGGATTGATCAACCCAGTCTATTCGTATCAATCAATCTTTCGGATGGCCTCATCTTGCTGGGGATAAATAGGCACTCAACTCTTCGCCAAATGCGGATCCTTTCTGCCAATCTTGTCTTGTCGCCTCATAGTGCCCTTCGAGGGGTTTTCACTAATAAGACTCTCTTGTTTCTCTCAACTCCCATCGTCTTATGGTGCCTGTGAAGTTTTTCACCGATAAGACTCTCTCGTTTTATTTCTCTCATCTTTCGTCGCCTTATGGTGCCTGTGAAGGTTTTCACAGATAAGACTCTCTCATTTTATTTTATTTTCCAGCTAGGGATTGGAGTGCTGCCGATATGACTCTCTCTGCTGGGGATTCTTTTCGGTTATCAATTCATTTCCAGTTTATGATCCTCTTCTCTGCTGGGGATCAGAGTGTTATGCATGACTTGACACTTCTCGGATACTAATCGAGAGGTCTTTTTTGGACATCAATATGGGTTTTTGTGTATGGTTAAAAAAAAGAAAAGGGGTATCAAAAGTTCAAAATAATTTTGACTGGTAAAACAGTACAACTCTTGTAATTAAACCTTTTTACCAAAAATTAACAAATGCAAACTTCTGCCCCAGTTTTCTTGCTTGGGGATTTTTATTTTGTTACACTACGTACATTATTCACACTATGTTACACTATGACCGAGCCGTGAGGCGTCTACGTATCCTTCTTTGAGGAATCAGGTCAAACGTAGTTCCCAATTCCTTTGTTTTTTTTCTTTTTTGTGACTTTTCTTTTGTCTTTATTATCATTACTTTTCTCTTTTTTTTCTTTCATTTTAATTACTGATTCCAAAAGAGGGATATGAAAGAATAAATAAGGCTCAAAAGGGGAAGCAAAGGTTAAAGTGTTTGGATAAAAGAAAGAATTGCTTCTGTCATTTCATTCTCCGATAAATGCTAAGTACAAACAAACAACAATTACAATTACAAGAAATCATACATAATATCTCTTAACTACGTCAGAATTGATAGCCATGTCGACGCATTTCCCGTCGATATCTGTTAAACATAAAGCACCATTGGACAACACTCGGGTTATAATGAATGGTCCTTGCCAATTCGGGGCGAACTTGACTTTTGCTTCGGCCTGATGTGGCAGGATTCGTTTCAACACCTGCTGCCCCACCTCAAATTTTTTGGGGCGCACCTTCTTGTTGTAGGCTCTCGCCATTCTCTTTTGATATAATTGGCCATGACACACAGCTTCCAATCTCTTTTCATCAATTAGGTTCAACTGCTCCAACCGGGCTTTGACCCACTCATCATCATCAATCTCAGCTTCCGCGACAATCCGAAGAGATGGAATTTCAATTTCTACCGGTATTACTGCTTCAGTTCCATATACCAACAAATAAGGGGTTGCACCTACTGAAGTTCGGACAGTGGTGCGATAACCCAACAATGCAAATGGTAATTTTTCATGCCATTGTCTGGATCCTTCTACCATCTTCCTCAATATCTTCTTGATGTTTTTGTTGGCTGCCTCAACTGCTCCATTCGCCTTGGGATTATATGGGGTGGAATTGCGGTGTGCAATCTTAAACTGTTGACATACCTCTTTCATCAAATTGCTGTTAAGATTAGCACCATTATCCGTGATGATCACTTTTAGGATCACAAATCTACAGATGATATGGGAGTGAACAAAATCCACCACTGCCTTTTTGGTTACCGATTTGAAAGTTTTAGCTTCAACCCACTTAGTGAAATAGTCGATGGTCACCAGAATGAATCTATGACCGTTGGTAGCTGCCGGTTCAATAGGTCCAATGACATCCATGCCCCAGGCAATAAATGGCCATGGTGCTGACATTGTATGCAACTCTCTCGGTGGAGAATGAATCAGATCTCCGTGTATCTGACATTGATGGCATTTCCGCACGAAATTGATACAATCACGCTCCATAGTGAGCCAATAATACCCTGCTCGAAGAATCTTCTTTGCCAATACATATCCGCTCATATGTGGCCCACAAACTCCAGCATGTATGTCTGTCATAACTGTCGTGGCTTGACTGACATCTATACATCTCAGCAATCCCAAATTTGGGGTTCTTTTGTACAACACTCCTCCATTGAGGAAGAAACCATTTGACAATCGCCGAATGGCTCTTTTTTGATCTCCGGTGGCCTGCTCCAGGTATATCCCCATCCTGAGGTACTCATTGACGTCATAAAACCATGGCTCGCCATCTACTTCTTCCTCTATCATGTTGCAATAGGCATGCTGATCACGAACCTGGATGTGCAACGGGTCAACATGAATTTTGTCTGGGTGGTGCAACATTGATGCTAAAGTGGCTAATGCATCGGTAACCTTATTGTGAACTCTTGGGATGTGTCTGAACTCCACTGATCGAAATCGCTTGCTCAGATCGTGCAAACATTGTCGATATGGTATGAGCTTCAAATCCCGTGTTTCCCACTCACCCTGAATCTGATGCACCAGGAGGTCCGAGTCTCCCAAGACCAAAACGTCCTGGACATCCATGTCTGCAGCTAGTCGCAGACCCAAAATGCATGCCTCATACTCAGCCATGTTGTTGGTATAATAGAAATGCAGCTGAGCTGTAACAGGATAATGACGTCCTGCTTTAGAAATAAGTATCGCTCCTATTCCAACACCCTTCGCATTTGCGGCTCCATCAAAGAAAAGCTTCCATCCTGGTTCCTCAGGTAATTCCAACTCATCTATATACATTACTTCCTCGTCAGGAAAATACGTCCTTAACGGCTCGTATTCTTCATCAACAGGATTCTCAGCCAAGTGATCGGCCAGCGCTTGGGCTTTCATAGCCGTCCTCGTCACATAGACGATGTCAAACTCCATGAGTAATATTTGCCATTTTGCTAACCTTTCTGTGGGCATAGGCTTCTGGAAAATATACTTTAGTGGATCCAAGCATGAAATGAGATAAGTAGTATATGAGGACAAATAATGCTTCAATTTCTGGGCCACCCAAGTTAGGGCGCAACATGTCTTCTCGAGTTGAGTGTACTTAACCTCATATACTGTAAACTTCTTGCTGAGATAATAGATGGCTTGATCCTTCCTTCCTGTAATGTCATGTTGCCCCAACACGCAGCCAAACGAATTCTCCAAGACCGTTAGATAAAGAATTAACGGTCTCCCCGACTCAGGTGGAACCAACACAGGTGGATTTGATAAATATCCTTTGATCTGGTTAAATGCCTCCTGACATTCTACCGTCCATTCTACCGCGACATCTTTCTTCAGTAGCCAAAAGATGGGTTCACAAGTCACTGTGAGTTGAGCAATAAATCTGCTGATGTAATTCAACCTTCCCAACAGACTCATTACTTCTGTCTTGTTCTTCGGCGGGGGCAAATCTTGGATAGATTTGATCTTTGACGGGTCCAGTTCAATACCTCGCCGACTGATGATGAATCCCAACAGCTTTCCAGATGGAACTCCAAATGCGCATTTGGCCGGGTTGAGCTTAATATCATACCTTCGAATCTTTGAAAAAACATCCTTAGGTCTGCTACGTGGTCTTCCTGATGCTTGGACTTTATGATCACATCGTCCACGTACACCTCAATCTCTTTGTGGATCATGTCATGGAACACAGTAGTCATTGCTCTCATGTACGTTGCCCCAGTATTCTTCAAACCAAATGGCATTACCCGGTAGCAATATGTTCCCCACGGCTTAATGAATGCCGTCTTTTCCGCATCTTCTTCATCCATCAGAATCTGATGATACCCAGCATAACAATCTACAAAAGATCCGATCTCACGTCCGGAACAATTGTCGATCAAGATATGGATGTTGGGTAAAGGAAAGTTGTCCTTTGTACTCGCCCTGTTCAGATTGCAGTAATCGACACACACCCTGATATTCCCATCTTTCTTCGGCACTGGCACCACATTATCCAACCAATCAGGATATCGAGTGACACGAATAACCTTTGCTTGCAACTGTTTGGTTACTTCCTCTTTAATCTTCACACTCATGTCTGTTTTGAACTTCCTCAATTTTTGCTTGACGGGAGGGCATGCCGGGTCAGTAGGCAATTTATGAACTACTAAATCCGTGCTTAGCCCCGGCATGTCATCATATGACCATGCAAAAACATCTTTGAACTCAATAAGTGTTTTGATTAATTCTTCCCTGATATTTGGTGCAATGTGGATGCTTATTTTAGTTTCCATGATATCGACTGTATCCTCTAAATTGATGGTTTCTGTGTCATTTAAGTTGGGCCTAGATTTTTCTTCAAACTAGCTTAATTCTCTATTTATCTCCTCGAAGGCTTCATCCTCATCGTATTCCGATTCATTATCATAATCGACCTCTTGTATAGTTAGTTCAGAATCAGATTGATGTTTTAGACTAGGTTGAAGATCCGTTGTGCATGCCATGTCGTTAAGACCAGTATGAAAAGAACTGTTCAGAAAAAGAAAAGAAGGAAACAAAAATTAAAAATAAAAATAAGGAATGAAGAAGAAACTTTTCATTTTATTGAATTATGGGATAACAAGGTTTCACACTTTGTTGAGCAATAATAAAAATAAAAGGGAATCTGGATTACAACCCTGGAATAATCCAAAAAACAAGAAGGAAAATCAGAGCCAACTACCAGGACTCCCTCCGAGTAGGAAGAGGAGTAGCTGTCCAATTGTTGACATTGGCCCTAGGCCCCACAAACTGTATGTCTGCCTTACTAGAACCCTCTCCAGCTTCTATCATGTTGACATCAGCGAACATTCTTTCAAAGCCCTCATTCAAATCTTCATCTGGCCCGATCAGAGGCCCGAGAACTTCCGGGACCGGCAACTTTCTGCACCCTGCTTTGACAAATAATCTGGATAGGCGCGGGATTGGCTTAGGAAGGACCCAGACTCTTTTCTTCAACTTGCGGACCCGCTTTACATCCGCTGCGGTAGGCTTGAATCCCAACCCAAAAGTTTCCAGGTTCTTGGGCAAAGAAATTGGCTGGACCACTCCTTGCAGATCAATCCCCAGACCTTTTCCTGGTACAAACCCGTTGTTCAACATCTCTGAGGCTATCATGAAGGTTGCAGCTGTGATTCTGGGAAGTGGAAGGCCCCCACCCTCAGGAATTTTGTCTACTGAGACTGTGTCAAAAAACTTGATAAACCCATGGGCCTTTGTCATCGTCGATTTCTATGAAGGGCACAATAGCATCACTGACGTCATGTGTGCCGTCATCCCCGTGTACCACAATCTCTTGCCTTTCCCATTCAAATTTAACCATCTGATGCAGTGTAGAAGGCACTGCTTTGGCTGCGTGGATCCAAGGTCGTCCCAACAGAAGATTGTACGACACCGCCACATCTATCACTTGAAATTCTATGGTGAACTCGACTGGACCAATGGTTAATTCCAGTACGATACCCACTGTGTCGATACCACCCCCATCAAAACCTCGGACGCAGATGCTATTCTTGTGGATCCTATCATCAGCAACCTTTAGTTTGTTCAGAGTGGCCAAAGGACAGATATTGGCGCTTGACCCATTATCAATTAGTACTCGAGTGATCACCGAGTCTTTGCATTTCACAGTCAGGTAGAGTGCTCTGTTGTGTTTTGTACCCTCTACCGGTAACTCATCGTCAGAGAATGTCACTCGGTTTACCTCGAATATCTTGTGCACTATTTTTTCCAAATGGTTCACTGAGAGCTTGTCCGGGACATGGGCTTCGTTCAGAATCTTCATTAAAGCCTGACAATGATCGTTTGAATGGATCAGCAAGGATAACAACGAAATCTGGGCTGGGGTCTTCCTCAACTGCTCTATAATTGAGTAGTCCTGTGCCTTCATCTTCTTCAAAAACTCTTCTGCTTCTTCCTCCGTCACTGGCTTCTTTATTGTTACAGGATTGGCCCTTCTCAATTCTGCGGGAACAAAACACCTTCCCGAACGAGTTAACCCCTAGGCCTCGCATACTTCTTCCACAACCTCCTTCCCCTTATGCATCACTGTCACTTGATTGTAGCTCAATGGCACAGCTTTCTCACTTGTTATCGGCAACTGCATTACTGGCCTGATAACAACTGGTTCTACGTGAACCCCCTTCACCACTAACACTGGTGTGCTTGATACTCCCTGCGGCACTGCCTTGATTGACTCTAGCTTCTTCGCAGCAACAGACGAACCTTTCCCCACTACCACAAATGGCTTGTCATCTACCTTTCCCAACTGTACCACTGCATTTCCACTGGTCGACTTTTCGATTGGACTGGCACGAATCATCATTACCGTTTGTGAGGGTTTTTTAGGTTTCCCTCCTTCGTGCACTAGTTCGATCATGTGGGCCTCATGGTGCACCGGTAATGGGTTTTAGTTGATGTTGGGTGCCTCTGGTGCCTGAACCTCGATCCTATTTGTGTCAATAAGATCTTGTATGACAGTCTTCAACTTCCAGCACTTCTCAGTATCATGCCCGGGAGCCCCCGAATAATATTCATAGCTTACTGAGTGGTCCAGATTTCTGGGAAGGGGATTTGGCAATTTGGGTTCAATAGGACTTAATAGGCATATCTGTCTTAACTTGTGGAACAAAGTAGTATAGGTTTCTCCCAACGGAGTGAATGTTCTCGGCTTCTGCATCCTTTCATTCCTAAAAGCCTGATTTCTGCGGAAGTTTGGCCCTGAAGGATTCCTGTAGGCCCTCGGTGGTGGATATGTGTTTTGTGGAGGTGGATATGTGTTTTGTGGAGGTGGATATGTACGTTGGGGAGCCGGCGCACGCCATTGCGGACGAGCCGGAGGCTGGGTGTAAGTTTGGGTGTGATGGACGGAGAAATGTGGCTTTTATGGTGGATAATAAGATTGTGAAGGATTGTATGGAGTGTGTGGATAGTTTGGGTAATGGGGTATGGGTTGGTAGCGAGGGGAAGGACCTCTTGATCTGGACCAAGTACCTGCTTCGACTGTTGCGACCTCCTCTCTCTTCTTTTTCCCGAGCGCACCTCCCGTTCCGCTTTGGATAGTCTGAGTTGTGGCCTTGATCGTCGAATAACTCATTATCTTGTTGGACCTAAGTCCCTCTTCAACCATGCCGCCCATTTTTACTACTTCATTAAAGATTTACCAACTGACGTCACCAGGTGACCAAAGTAAGTTGGCTCCAAAGTTTGTAAGAAGTAGTCCACCATTTCACCTCCCCTCATTGGTAGATCGACTCTTGCTGCTTGTTCTCTCCAGTGGAATCCGAATTCCCTGAAGCTCTCTCCAGGCTTTTTCTCCAGTTTTAACAGTGTGAGACGGTCAGGGACGATCTCAAGGTTATACTGGAAATGACCTGCAAATGCTTGTGCTAGATCATCCCAGGTGTACCACCTGCTAGGATCCTGCCTCGTGTACCACTCCAATGCGGGCCTGCTCAAACTTTGACCGAAATAGGCTATCAACAGCTCATCCTTTCCACCTGCCCCTCTCATCTTACTACAGAAACCTCATAGATGCGCCATGGGATCACCATGTCCCTCATATAGATCAAATTTTGGCATCTTAAAACCTGCCGGCAATTGAACATCGGGGAAGGGACACAGATCTTTATAGGACACACTGACTTGGCTGCCCAATCCATGCATATTCCTGAAGGATTGCTCCAGGCTTTTCACTTTACGAAGCACTTCGTCCTGCTCCGGATTCTTAGCTGGCCTCTCAGTTTCTGCCATGAGCTGAAGGTGAGGGGTGTAAGTGTATGGCTCGGGTGCTTTGAAGGTGAGTTCGGGAGGATAGTATTGGTTGTCGTGAACCTGAAACACTGGTTCATCGGGTGATTTTTGCAATGTGGCGGGTGGAGGTGCCATGAAAACAGGAACAACTGGTGGAGGAGGGTTTTGTTTGGGTGGTGAAGCTTGGGGATTACAGGAAGTTTCCCCTTGATAGTATTGGGCAATGGGGAAGCTCGTTGATGGGCCAGTGGAAAGGTGTTCCGGAGTCCGAGCTGGTGAAAGGGTAGGAGTAGGGGGAAGTATTGGTGGTGTTTGTCCCTTAGCCCAGGCTAGGTGCATCCCAGCTATCTCTTGTCTCAACCTGTCTACTTCCTCCTTCATCATTTGCATCTCCGACTTTTCCTCCTTAACACTTTTGTCCGAAGCAGACATACTTTCCGGAATGGGCCCTTTTGATCTTGTGTGGTAATGCTAATTTGCCAGAACGTTCTAACGAGCTAACTATTTTGAAATCTCTTTCTCTGATAATAACAATAAACTTGTTAGCGTTAGAGTTTAACACATATTGCAATTTCACATTGGGGAATGCAATGTTCCTAGGCAGTTAACCATTTCTAACATGTTTTTGCTTTGACTGCATGCGTCATTCCGACTTATGTCCTTTCTTTATTCACTTTGCCTTTTCTTTTTATTTTTTAGTGGTGGTCGAATCTTATGTGGATTGCCTACGTATCATGTTCCCGCATGAATCAGACCGGGCGTAGTTCTGCCATAGTAAAAATAAAGACACAATTTTGCATTTTATTACCAAAATATGTTATTACAAGCTATTTAAAAAACAGACTCCACACTATTAACATTGTTTGATATGAAAAGAGAACAGAGGGGTAGACAACAGACTCTTAAAAACAAACAAGTGCAGACTTGAACTAGGGATACATTAAAGCCTTGAATTTTGGTGCCCGCGAGGCATCGTTCGGCCTTTTCGCGGGCTTTGGGGCCAGACCTCTTTGCAAGCTTTTTAATTCCTCCATAATCCGGTGGACATAACCCATGACTGAGGCAAAAAGGGTGTCGCGGGGCATTTCCTCACATGTTAAGCACTTGGTGGTGATGTAGTGCCCAATCTCATCGATCCTACCCCTGATTCTATCCCTTTCCATACACAGCTGTTCTATTCGTTGATTCTTTAGTCCCAATACTTGAGTGTTGTCAATGAGCTGATCTTGGAACCTCTCCATTTGTTCTTCCATTCGGGCTATTGAATCATAGCAGCGCTCCTTGTCCGTCCTAGCATCTCGGGCTTGTTTAAAGACCCGATCCATGAGACTGGAATTTGTTTCTCTCAATATTGCAATGCTCCCTTCATAATCCCTTCTCACTTGCCATAAGTGCTTTTTCCGTGCTGCTGCACCTTTTGACCATCTGGCCCGCATTCTTGCTATGCTAGCCTCGGATCTTTCCAAGTCTTTTCGGCTTTCAATGACCTGATTCCTTAACCCTGCTATCAGCCTTTTATCGGACCGACTTCTCCGTTGGTTGTCGGCATCCATTTTGATTTTAGCTTTGAGGATCTCGCTTTCTCGGGCTAATTGTTCTTTTCTCCTTCATCGGCAGCAACCTGAACCTTGTTATCAAATTTCAGATCCTTAATCTGTTGTTTCAGCTTGCCTATTTCGGCCCGGTATTCTCGCTCTTTGGCCAACCAGTCCCACAGTTCTTGCGACGCCTCAATGAACTCTTGAATGTGGGATTTTTTGGCTAGTCGTTCTGGCTCATCTCTTACAACATCTCTCTTCCTGTACCAGGCGATATAAGCTGGTGAGACTTCACCTCGTGATAGGTCGCGCACTCGAGTGTTTACCGTTAAATATTGGCATTCATTCCATATAGAACGAACGACTTCTTTATGAAATTGGCCGTTGATAGCAACCTCGATTGCATAAATACTGAGATCTTCATCTGGGTGTACCACCTGGCACCTCCCTAACTGTCTCATCACCCGGTAAGGCGCATAAGGCTGAATGCCTTGCAGTCCCATTAGGAGGAAGTAAGGACCCGTGACGGGCATGTATACAATTTCTTCAACAGGAAGCCAACCCAATGTCCACCCTATTTGTGCTGCTGTGATGGTGCGAAGGCAAGATACCCAGTCTTCAGACCCTTCTGGCAATTTGAGCCCTGAAAGCCTCGTGTTATATCCTTCAATGTAACCTTCGTTTGTAGATCTACAGCTCATATACTGAGGATGATGACACAAGTGCTCCATCATCCACATTTGCAATAACAAGTTGCACCCTTTGAAAAAGTATGCCCCGGCTTTACAGGCTGTGAGAGCTCGGTATATCTGGGACACTATCATAGGGGCCAACGTGCTTTTGTTGTTGCTAATTAGGACTTTGACGACTCCAGCCACCTTTAAATTAATATTTCTCTCTTTCCGAGGAAACACCACAATGCCCAAGAATGCTACCATGAAGGCGAACCGCCTATGTTCATCCCATTTTGTCCGATTCCCTCTGCTGCAAACCCCGCTTTCCAGATCGTTGAACCCTCCTATATGCCCATACCTCTGGTATATGAACTGCAAAGTAGAAAAACCCCTATCCAATTCAGAGTACGAGACTCCCTTGCTTATCTTCAGCAGATCCATGAACTTGTGTGAATTGATGGCTCTTGGTGCAATCAGATATTTGTGCCTTAGCCCCTCAGTAATGTCCATATATCCTGCTACCTCTTCTAAGGTTGGGGTGAGTTCAAAATCCAAGAAGTGGAATACGTTGTGGGCCGGGTCCCAAAATGTAATCAAGGCTTTTATGATGTCACATCTGGGTCTGACGTTCAACAAACTGGTGAGACCTCCCAGATGTAGTTTGATCTTATCTCGCTCTGACTTTTCCAAATCCTCCCACCACAAGCGCAACTCCAAAGGGATCTTGCTCCAACTGTTACCGGCAAACTTGGACCCGGGCTCATTCTGTATGTTTGTTTGGGGTGATTAACACTCATTGGACTCAAAGAAAGAATAAACTAAAATTGACACACATTAAAATAAAACTCCGGTTTTGTCAATACGGCCTTTCAGCATTTCGAAGAAGATTTAAAGGTTGTGTTTTACCAACCGGACAAAACATTGAAAATGACCAAAAGTGGCTATTTTCGCAAAAATAGCCTTCCGGCGTCTTTTTTAGGGACATTCGACTATTTTTTACAAGAATGAAATCACCCGACTTATTTATGACGAAAGATTAAAATTTTTGACATTTGTGGCTATTTTGCAAAAGGGGAGGTTGGACCCGATGAGGGCTGCCTACTTATCTCACATCCTGTGAGAATCAAACCGGCGTAGTTCGGGCAACGAAAATAAACTAATTCTGAAAACAAGACTTGTTTACTAAAAACACTTTTATTTCATTTTCTCAAAATTTTGACAGAGTTTGCTATTTGGACACTGTTTTTTTTAATTTTAAAAAATAGGTAATTATCTCTCTACACTGCTATTTTTTTTTTGAATATTCCAGTATTTTCAGAAGCCGGTCAGCATGCAAGTCTGCAGCAAATAAATGCGTAAAACAAACAGGATGCAGCAGGATGGTCTTTTCATTTCAGGTTGTTTGTCCTAGACGGACCCAACCCCTGTGTTGAGTCCCTTAAGTCTAGTGCACATGATGCAAATAAGCGTTCCTACTAGGGATCCGACATGAGGTTTTGTTATACTAGGTTTATCCTCGGTGTTCGTTCTAGACCTGGCTTACCCGAGCGGACAACTCGAGCCGAGGATGGGAGCTGCGTACCGGTAACCAAAAGATCATCCGGTTTTGCAACTCCTCCGAATCCTCGTTCTATTTTGGGATATGACACTAACAGAAAGAAGTCATGACCAGCGTGCACTCCTCAAGAGAGAGAAAAGAGGGATTTCGTAGCAGTTTATATATACAATTCAGATAATATCAAAGCGGTAAAAAGCAACATTTTAGCACATTAGGACAAAACATGTAATAAAATCAGATGATAAATAAAGAAAAATATAACAATTCATCTAAGCTCGAATTCTGAACCCTGAACCAGAGATTCTGGGTTACTTCCCCAGCAGAGTCGCCAGAGCTGTCACACCTCCTTTTTCGCCTGCACTGCCCACAAAAGGGACGCGGAAGGGAGTTTATTCCAATTAAGGGACAATCGAAACGGGATTTATTTACTTAAGAGTTGCCACTTGGGAGATTTATGGTGTCCCAAGTCACCGGTTGAATCCCGAATCGAGGAAAAGAATGACTCTGTTTAATAGTCTGCGCACCAGAAATCCAGATAAGAAATTCTGTTAACCCGGGAGAAGGTGTTAGGCATTCCCGAGTTCCGTGGTTCTAGCACGGTCGCTCAACTGTCATATTCGGCTTGATTATCTGATATAATACATGTTGAACATATGTGCGAATTTTAACTTTTAACCGCTTTTATCATTATTATTATTATTATTATTATTTTATCGAGAATTGCAACATCGTGAAAATATATCTCGAACCACGTCACAGTCAATGTACCCGTGTTCGTCGACACACTTCGACTCCGTTGAGATTTGGATTTGGGTCACATAAATGTGCACCCGAGTATAGGAAAATAACATTATTAAATACGCGCCTAAAGACTAACGCGTTGTTATTATTTTGGGTAGGGCCGGGAAATTTGCTAGACGGCCCGCCCCCGAATCTAAGTATTTTAAAACAAATAATTATTGAGGGCCCACAATTTTGTATTTATTTTGGCGAAGCACGCCTCATTTATTTTAAGGACATCCTAAAATGACTACATTTCTATTAAATTCGTCTCTAAAATAAAAGAGAAAAAATCCTAATTAATTACATGCTTAAAAAAATCGTAACATATTAAATGCTATATTAAGACAAATGTTAACGGAAAGGAATATTACTAAAATTGAAATTATAAATAAAATACGGAATCGACAAATAATATATTTAAAAGAAACTAATTATCCTATAACTAGATTAAACTCGCATTGTTAGATGACTTGAACCATTGGAATTAATTATTTACAACTATTTGAAACTAGAATCAATCTTAATTACTAATGCATATTCGAAAATTTATTAAATTTAAACATTAACTCATCTTGTTTGAACTCAAATCATGCCATAATGCCTAATTCGCGAAATTAATTTAAATTCATGCTTTAACTAAATTTAGCTACATGTTCACGATTAACCTAATGTTGACAATATTAAAACCTTCATAGCTAGTGAACTTAATCAGTTTTGCCAAGCCGATTCACTAAAGACCAACTTATGTTATTTTCCTCTTATTCCAATTATTAAACAGTTTGACAGTAATGAGCATGCTTAAATATATACTACCTAATAATCAAGTTAAAGCAAAGTATTATTTAATACATCACTACAAGATGCCTAGTTATGCAAAGCGATAGAAATTTACAGAATAATAATACATGAAATAGCCTAAATACAATTAGTAAAAGAAACAAAGAAAAAGCTAAATTAAAACTTCAAAGTTCCATTCTTCATATGTATTCATGCTTTCACATTTCAGCTTACAATATGCTAAAGTTACAGTTGTGTACCTGGTATTGCCAATACAAGAAGAAGAAGGTCAGCAAAGTAGTATGTAACACAGCAACAACAACAATAACCAGCAACAACCAACAAACGGAACACCCAGTGACAGATTTGAAAACCAAAATAAAAATCCAGCAGTAACCAGAGAAGTAGTAGCAAATAACCAACCAAACTCAAGGAACAAACCACATGAAAATCCAGAAACACCAACAATAATCAACGGGCAAAAATAAAGTGAACCTTTTTTTTAAATTGAAAGACCAGTTAATGTTTAACCCTTAATTCTCTCTTAATGTTCAGAAAATTCTTTCTTTTAAACTCTCTTCAAATTCGAATCCTCAAAAATCTTTTAATATTTCCGAATTCTTCTCCTCCCCACTTCTGTCCAGCTCTGTCTATAACTGACTCTATTTATATCCCAACACTGGGCCTGCCTCCCTTACCTTATCAGATCCTGCCCATCATTTTCCTTTACAGCCCATTATCAAGTGTTTTGTGCCCAAATGGTATGGGCAGCTTACAATAATCAATTAATCCCCCATGCTTCTATGTTTTGTTCTCCACTAATACTAATCAATTCATTAGTTTAATGGATTTTTAATAATTAGTGGACAGAGCACTCAAACCACCCATTTCTTCCTGTTTTCAATTCCCAGATTACCCCATAAAGTCCTAAAATTACTGCAATCTAACCTAATGAACTTAAGGTTCAAAAGTGATCCTAGGTTCAATTCACATCAGATCCTAACCTGTTATGTAACCCAGCCAATTCCAACAAATACTGAACTTAAGCAAGATAAAAAAATGAGAGATTCAGTGATTCAGGGAAACAAATACACACATATTGAAAGCCTTTGAATTACTACTATCAGAATAACTCATAGGAGAATTACTGATATTGAAATAACTTCGAATTTTCTCAACTAAGCAGAAGAAAGCAGAATCCCAAACAGGCTTAAGCATACAAGACGAACTAACAGATGAAGTTATTTCGAATGATTCACACAGTCAGTAGTGATAATCGACAACAACAAACAAAAATTCTACTGAAAGTGGACCAAATAAACGGTCTGATGAGAAGGAGAAAAACAAAGTAACCAAGCAATCAAAAGATTAATTAAGCAAAACAACACTGAACCTAAAACAGGTAGCAACAACTAAGAACAGAGGATGAAGAAACTAATTGACCCAACGTGAATTACAACCAGATAAAATAGGTCAAGAACAACAACAAAAATGAATGGAAAATAAAAATAGAAAAGATACCCGGAATTAAACCACACGGACCCTGCTCCGTCAACCTTGACTTCGAGTTTTTGGGGATCAAACAGACCTTAATCGAGTGTTCTCGACTGAGAACACTCGACTAAGGTCAGTCGAGACCTCAAGTTTTTCCCCCAATCTAGACGAGCTCCGACTTCTTGGCATCTAGGGCTCTTCTTTGTTCGATTTGGAATTCGAGCGGTTCTCATGAGATTCGAACGGGATTAATGGTGGTTTAAGCATGATGGAGGTTAGGTGGGTGGGTGGTGTGATTTTAGGACTCATTAGGTGATTTAGGGTTTTGGCTCGAATCTTCGATTGAAGATTCGAGAACACTGGGGATGATTCGAAGTTAAGTGACCAGGGATTCGTGTTCAGGGTGGTGTGGAGGTTCAGTGGTATGGCTATGGCGGCCAGCGGCGTTGTTGCCGCTGGGTTTCAGGTGGTAGGATTTGGTGGCGGCTAGGGTTATCGAGGGAGGAGTTTGGTTGGTCTCTGAGAGGTTAGAGACGGAAGGGGTAATGGCTATGGGGGGGTAGTGATTTTAGGTTTATACAGTGGAGTGGCTGAGGAATCCTGGCTGTTGGATCAATCATGATCAACGACCTGGATCATTTTAACAGGAGAAAACGCCATCGTTTGGTCTAACAGGGGGTCCGGTTTGACCGGGTAATGGGTCGGGTACAGGGGACGGGTATGAAAGATGTGATCTTGGCCGTTGATCTATTTGAGATCAACGGCCCCGCTCAACTGTGACAAAAATGGTGCCGTTCGGGCACCTCTGAGGAGACGGACCGGTTTACGCCTTGGGCCAGCTCGTTTGGGCCTGCTTTCATTTTAATTTTTTGGCCCAAACCGAGTTTTCTTTATTTATTTTTTCAACTCTTTTTCTTTTTCTACTTTTAATTAACAATCAATAAAATTCTAAAAATAATTTGTAAAACCAAAATTAGCCTACAAAAATGTTAATTAAACCTTAACAACAATTAACACACAAGGTCAAACATTTAATTAAAAAATAAAATTACACAACGGCACACATAAATGACAAAATGCAACAAATACATATTTTTGTGATTTTCTTTCTTCTAAAATAAAACATGGTTTAATTAATTCCAAAATGCACAATTAAATCTTGAATGTGCATGCAACATGTATTTTTGTATTTTTTAATTAATCACAACAAGGGTAAACATTTACGGACAAAATAATTACCAAAATATCACGCAAGTTCTCAAAATTGTACACAGATGAAATTTATTTTATTTTTTATTTCTTTTGGAGTAGTTTTCGTGAAGCAAAAAATCACGTGCTCACAAGTAGCAGAGAGTAATTTGTTTCATATTCTCTTGCAGTTGTTATTCTTACAGATACTGGGCAGGATTCATGCCTTAGAAGATTTGAGCAAGTCCCTCGAGATATAGATGAGATGTTGAAGTAAGCTAGTTGTATATAAATTTTATTTGTTATGATATACGAGAAAATTACTTTGTACTTTATCTCTCATGCTAATATTATCAATTCAGTGCAACGCCATTGCTATACCAAGTGCTCGAGACTTATATCTTTGAGATTTGGGATCTTTTTTTCTTCTTATGTTACCATATTTTTCCATTTAGTCTGTCAGAAAAATGCTAGTAGTCTATTAGTTTTTTATCAAATATGTTTATTCAATTGTTTAAGCATAGTGACGTTAAGAGTGCGCCTACTTGTATAACCGGATGGAAGCAATACAAATGACTGATCAAATACTTAGCACTTTTGTGTATTTAATTAATTATTATGGAGCTACTCTAGGTTATGTTATGTTTAAGTTAGCGTATATGAGTTTGTATTACTTAGTTTATATGTATTTGAATTTGTGATGTTTGTTACTATAGTTTAGGAGATACCTCTATTGTACTCTTTCCCATTTACCTTTTCATAATGCATGATATGTTTGGGTGCAAAGAAGTATGGTGAAGAAATATATTTCACTGGTGAATATGTGTACAAAAGTTTGCGGATTGTTGTACTAGCATGATAGCATTGAGGTTTAAGTTATGCTTCTTAACTTGTTTCTTGACTAGGTATTCATTTCATAGAAAGCTTATTTTTGCATAACAAATTTCTTGGATTATAGGAAGCTACAGTAATTGGAAGAACATTTGCAGCATCGAACACTAGTTGAAGTTACAAAGAAATGGTAGCCTTCTACATTTTCAATTCTTGCACTTCTCTTCCCCAGGTCATGTTAAGTAACCAAGAATAATTTGTCTCATATTCTTTTACAGTTATTACTTATAAAGATTATAGTGAAATTTATGCCTTATAAAATTTAATTAAGTCCTTTAAGAAACGAGATACTGAAGTAAGCTGGTAGTATATAAGTTCATTTTTTTTGGTTGAAGTTTTGGCACTATTTTTGATTCTTTTACTTGAAATTAGCTCCAAAAGATTGACACTGGTTTGTTTGTTTAACTAATTATTAGTTCCCTCCTATTTTATCAGTTTATTTCTTCTATTAGTGTTCCAGTGTTATTAGCGTTCAACTTTATTGCAAGTTTAACTTTCGTATTGGGCTGGATTGTAGGTTATAATTTGTTTCTTTAATTCTAATGTTAGAAAGCTTATAGAGGTTCACTTAATACTTAGTAGTTACATAGCTGGTCTTTTTCATGAATATATAGCTAGAATCTATATTTCCAAGTAGAATAGCTTGTGGAGGTAAGTTTTGTGATGATATACGAGGAAACAACTTTGTACTTTAGCTCTTATTCATGTGAAAGTATCCAACAACTTCTGTTCAATGTTGTTGTTAGACCAAGTGACAAATTTATTTGTTAGAAGATTTGGATTTTTCGTCTATCTATGTAACTAGATTTGTCTAGCAACTTTTGTACAATGCCATTGTTAGACTATGCTAGTCATTTATATATTTTTCATCGAATGTTTTTGTTTTATTGGTTCAGCATATGATGGAAAAAGCGAGTCTGCTTCGCGCGTGGATATAAGAGTATCATCAAGTGGCAACAATACAAATCACCAAGTACTTTGTATTTTTTGTATATTTGTTTGTTGAGGAACTACTCTAGATTGTCTAATGTTAAAGTTATCATTTAGTATGTGTTTGTAAACTTTAGTTTGATATGAATTTGATTTGTAATGTATGTTACAAACATACAATAGATACTTTAATCGAATTTGTTTTTGGATGTATGAGTTATTTAGTAAAATTATTTGTTGAGTCCTAAAATTTAAATTTTGAAATAGGTATTGCATCATTTATAAACTGCTAGTATTAAATATTTTTTTTAATGATTGAGTTCAAATTGCGGGGGTTATAAATCCCCACAAATAAATTTTTTGTAAACATTGAAATCAAATTACAGGGGTTATAAATTATCACTAATTGCCTTTAGAAACTGCCACAAATTGAAATTTTATTTTGGGGCGGTCGTCGTGGGGGTTTTAGAAAACCGTCATAGAAATGCTCGTGGCGAACATAACTACGGTGTTTTTTAAAACCGCCATAATTCATTTTGTGGAGGTCGGAAACTGCCACAAATTGACAAAAAGACCCTGCAAAATGAGCTTTTTTTTGTAGTGTTAGACAAACATGTCAAACTATGTAATTACATTCAATTACACAAATCCAATTCCTAAGCGACTTTTCAAACAAGCTCTAAATAGGGGTCTCAAAAAAAATAAAGGAGGGGGGGGGGTTCTTAACATCAGTAATGTTTATTTGATTGTGTAAATTTGTTATTACGCTCCGGTGATGGGTACAAAACCAAAGACCGTCTGTTTTGAAGAATATAATTAAGTTTTTGAAAATCAAGTCTAAATGTTTTCTTGAAACCAGAAGCAAACAACAGCATGGTCTTTGATATGATTTTAATAAATCTTGTATATACGCAATAATCTTGAGCTAAAACTTCATTTGATTTCTTGCAAACTGAAAGCTCTCAGTTCTCCTACATATAGAATTTTTATGTTGACAATATCCTAGCTTATATATAAGAGAAATTTTCATAAAGCACTATCTTTTAGTGTTAATTAGCTATCTATAGATAACATTTGCTATTTTACGGATTGTAGATACGTTTTCTGTTGTTATAAGATGTATTAGATGTATTTAAGCTATTGTATTCATGAATATAGTAGCAAAAATAGGTGTGAATCAGGGAAGTCCAGCTAATCAGTTGTTGTATTCGAGTATATTCTACTGTATTCATGGCGTGAAACATGGGATTACAGCTGGACATATTATTGTATTCGACTGTATTCACGGCGTGAAACAGGGGATTACAGTGCTTTTAAACGGAAAGTGAATCAATTAATCATAATAGACTCCTAATATAGCCCAACAAACTCAATTATAACACACAAATTTTGTATTTCCAGTTATAAAAAAGATTCTCAACCGAAAACACCCCAAAAACATAGCAATCTTGAGAGAAATTATATAATACATCTCAATACATAAATTATATTAATTAAAAAAAACATATGAATATATTCATGGAATATAGCGAGACAGTGAATACAATGAAATACATAGAATACAACGGGATACATTGAAATACAATGAAAAAAGAGACAATGAATACAATGAAATTATACATAGAATATAGCGAGATACATTGAAATACAATGAAAAAAAAGACAATGAATACAACGAAATACATGGAAATACAGTGAGATTTTCAAAATTATTAACAAAAAATTCAAGTTGCTCAGCCCCCAACTCCGTCGTCTTTGTTCAAGAACAACCCTAATGTCGTCTCGTTGAAGCAGCATCAGTATCCAATCCTCGCTCGCCGTCACCGTTGCCTCTGGTTGCCGACGATTGGCATATAATTACCAGCAAAATAACGAAGGTTTTTATTGATCCGATATGTTGTGTCAGAGAATGTGGCACGCCACTAGCTGTGAAATCGCCCGCCACTATGGTGCTGACGCCGCCCAGTTTCTCCTTATTGAAGGCGGCAACTCGGGTCCATTAAAAAATGGTGAAGAAAATGTTAGAGATAAATATGGTAGAGGCAAAGAGAAGAAGAAGGGTATGTGGAGGCTGATTAAGGCATTGAGTTGCAGCGGTGGTGCCTCCTACGAGGCACAATCAGTTGCCAAAGGGCTCCATTGGTTGCATTTCACTTGTCTAATACGAAAAAAAGATCGTTCAAGATTAATTTCATTGGCAATGTCAAATACAACCCAATTTTTGATCTATACATAATCATCTAGCATTAGTCGGCACAGAGAGAGAGAGAGAGAGAGAGAGCGAGAATAGATATGGGGTAGGGGATAGGAGAAATTTGAGGGGATATGAGAGAGAAAAATAATACAAAGCTGATTTTATGGCTTAAGGGTAGGAAGTAACCATAAACAGATATTTGACTATAAAAAATCAAAAGGTAGTTATGGAATATAATTTTTTAAAAGGGTATTTATTTAAAATAAATTAGGTAAACTTTGCTATAGGAGATAACTATTCCAAAAATAATACATTTGATTAAAAAGAACAATTTTGCATCGTGTTCTTAAGTTTTCATTAAATTTCTTATTTCTCCTGATTTTAATCAAGTGAGAGAACTCAAACTATAAGCTAGACAAATTTCAAATCTTCCAGCATGTTTTCCAATCTTGTATTCTTTATGAATCCCAAATTGATTTAGCATGTGTTATATTTAAAAGATTTGCTTAAAACTTTTATAAACACAACAAAGAAGCAAATTTAATTCCCCTATATTTCAAAGCACATGACTTTAATTTGCTGATTTCTACCTCTAAAATGCACGGTTCTATTTTTTTTATAGGTAAGATTATTGTGGACATCTAGTGGAGAAAATTAATATAAATCTTGAGGTTCATACTTTTATTTAAAGGCAACAATTTTCATGTATGTTGATGATCAAAATATATTGTTAATGTTGTATAGATCTTCACTTTGTATATTTGTTCCTTTGCTACATATTGTACGATAAACAAATATGTCAATCTTAGTTTAAGCTCCAAAATATTCAAAATCTAACAATAATGATAATATTTTTTTCTTGTAAAAAATCTTCTCATACTTTCTAGAGCAGGCGTCCTAATATTTTAAAAGCCTTTCAAATTTTAAAACACATTTCTGTTTGAAAAGTTCAATTTTGATTTCATAAAATCAAAATAATCTTTGAAATAGAAACCATTTACCTTGTTAGGAGATTCATAGAGCAGTATAGGAATAGAAAGAAGGACTTGCATATGGTGTTCATCGACTTAGAAAAGGTATACAATAAAATTCCGAGGGATGTTTTGTGGAGATGTTTGGAGGCTAGCTAGAGGTGTACCTGTTGCCTACGTTAGGTTGATTAAGGATATGTATGATGGAGTAAAGACCCGAGTGAGGACGGTGGGTGGGGATTCGAACCATTTTCCGGTTATGATGGGGTTGCATCAGGGGTCGGCACCCAGCCCTTTTTTGTTTGCTCTAACGATGGACGTACTGACGCGCCACATCCAAGGGGAGGTGTCGTGGTGCACGCTATTTGCAGATGATAGTGTATTGATTGACGAAATGCGAGATGGTGTCAACGCACAATTAGAGGTATGGAGGCAGACCCTAGAATCTAAAGGTTTCAAGTTGAGCAGGACCAAGACAGAATACTTGGAGTGTAAGTTCAGTAGCGAGACTCAAGAAGGGGAAAGGGAGGTGAGGCTGAACTCGTAGGTCATCCTTATGAGAGGAAGTTTTAAGTACCTTGAGCCTATTATTCAGAGGGGTGGGGAGATTGATGAAGATGTCACACAATATATTGGGGCGGGATGGATGAAATAGAGACTTGCTTCCGGTATTTTGGGTTACAAGAAGGTGCCACCGAAACTTAAGGGTAAGTTCTACAGAGTGGTGGTCAACCAACAATATTGTATGGGGTTGAGTGTTGGCCAGTCAAGATCGCTCATGTCCAGAAGATGAAGGTACCAGAGACAAGGATGTTGAGATAGATGTGCGAATACACCAGGTTATATAGGATCAGAAATGAGGTTATTCACGACAAGGTGGGTATGGCCCCTATTGAGGACAAGATGCGAGAAGCGCGACTTAGGTGGTTTGGTCATGTGAGGAGGAGGAGCACAGACGCCCCAATGGGAGGTGTGAGAGGTTGATATTGGAGGGCCTGCGGAGAGGTAGAGTCAGGCCAAAGAAGAGGTAGGGAGATGTGATTAGGCAAGACATGACGCAATTTCAGCTGACAGAGGACATGACCATTGATAGGAAGGTATGGAGGTCGATGAATAGGGTAGTAGAGTAAACAGTCTAGAGTGTTCATAACAGTAGTATTGACACGCAGTCTCACTTTCTGTTGGTAGCAGGTCTTTATGACTAATCGTTGTTTCCTTCATTGTTAATCGCCTTACTATCTTTTTGTTTTTATTCTGATTTCATATGACTTTTTGGTATTGTCCCTCCTTGTCTATATTTTCATTAATGTGGTGCTTATGTTTTCCTGAGCCGAAAGTCTATTGAAAATAGTCTCTCTATCCTCACAAGGCAGGGGTAAGGCCAGCATACATACTACCCTCCTCAGACCCCACGGTGTAGGATAATATTGGGTATGTTCTTGTTGTTGTTGTTGATCTTTGAAACAGAACATTAAAAAAAAAGGACAAAGGTATGATTTGAAACAAAACCTAACCAAAATGTTCTATACATCTTTTCCCAAAATATTGTTCTTCAAGAATAAATTTAAAGAAACAAAACCAAAATCAAATTAAAATTAGGCAAAGAAGATTAAGGAGACACCTTTGATGATACCCCTGGGAGTAACATTACTTTAAATTCCTACAATCTTCTTAACAAGAAAAAAAATCTATAAATGTCCACACCAAAATAGAGTTTAAAAATATCATGCTTACTATGTTTTACTTCTCTCTTTAATATTTGAACTTTTAAAGAATGTGTCTATGCACATATTAGCAGCGATAAAATTATGAAAACTGGTGAATTTGAGTTTGGATGCTTATCTTTGGTCTGTAAAGGTAAAAGCTGTCACGACCCAAATCCCGGTCGTGATGGCGCCCAACACACTACTAGGCAAGCCCGATCATTATTCAACACTTAACCCAATTTATCAAAAATAGCGGAAAGAAATATCAATTAAGCAAGATTAAAGTACTGAAGAATTTAACAAAATACACAATATAATCTCACTAGGATCCGGTGTCACGAATTTGAGCCTCTAGAATACAGAATATCATCCTAATACATGGTATATCCAAAGTCTGATAATGCGGAAATAAAGAGATAGGATAGGAGGGAGAAGATCAATGGCTGCGAACGCCGTGCAGCTACCTCGATACTCCCAGAAGCTGGATCTGCTGATCAACTGGATCTACTGAGCCTGAGACCGCCTTGGATCTGCACACAAGGTGCAGGGAGTAAAGTGAGTACTCCGACCTAGTGAGTAATAAAAGTAACTACAGTCCGAAGATAAGAAAATCCAGTAAATACACAAAGTAAGCTAAAATCCAAATATACAGCAACATATGGAACTGAGCAGCAAAACAACAGTATAAATAGAAATCCATGAACGCAATGCAATGCATATGATGGTACATTCCAGTACCCACTGCGGCGTGCAGCCCGAGCCATCCATATTTATTTATCGTCGACGACGCTCACTGGGGGTGTGTACAGACTTCGGAGGGGCTCCTACAGCCCAAGCGCAATATCTTGGTCAGTCATTGTTACCTGACCGGTCAGCCATTGTTACCTGACCAATTTATATCATACAGTGCCATTGTTGCCACTGTTCAAGTATATCATCCAGTGTCATTGTTACCACTATTTCAAGTATATCACACAGTGTCATTGTTACCACTGTTTCAAGTATATCACAGTGTCATTGTTACCACTGTTTCAAGTATATCACACAGTGTCATTGTTACCACTATTTCAAGTATATCACACAGTGTCATTGTTACCACTGTTTCAAGTCACTTTATAATCAGTCCAAAAAATAATATAATAAGCCCCTTGGGCATTTACAAAACAGAAGTTCCCAGCCCGGAATACATTTAAAAATATCATTTAAGTTTTCAACACTTAGAATTATGGCTGAGTTTGCAAAACAACATTTAAAACCTTGGACTGAAATTAAATGATATGCAAATCATGCTAAGCAGTAATATCAATCCTCGAAGGATTTTACAAATCGGCACAAGGCCCCAAACATGGCATCAAGCCCAGTAATATCAATGAAGTATGTGTATCAATCACCAGTATAGTATAAACATCACACGGGATGGACCAAGTCACAATCCCCAATAGTATCCGACCCCGCACTCGCCATGGAGTGCGTGTCACGCCTCAATATAGCGTTACGATGTGAAAGTCCGGGGTTTCAAACCCTCAGAACAACATTTACATCTATTACTCACCTCTAACCGGCCGTAGACTATCCGCAATGCCCTTTCCTCTTAAATCGACCTCTTCGCGCGTCGAATCTAGTCAAAATCACAACGAATATGTCACAATAGGCTAAGGGAATATAACCCAATCGAAAAGATTCGAAAAATATCGAAAATCCCGAAATTAGCAAAACCCGAGCCCCGGACCCACTTCTCGAAAAATTACGAAAGTCACATCACCGGATTTCTCGTCTCGCTACGAGTCCGTACATATAAAATTTACCAAAATCGGAGTTCATTTGACCCCTCAAATCACCAAATCTTATTTTCAAATCCCTAGGCCTAAATCCTCAATTTTTCTACAATTTTCATGCTCAAATCCATACATAATTGATGTACTTAACTCAAAATAGGTGGAGATAACTTACCTTCACATTGATGATGAAAATCCCCTCTTGAAGCTCCCCAAAAATCGTCCATGCTTTGAAAAAATGAAGAAAAGTGAGCTAAATCCGTGTATAAAAGAATCTGCCTGTGCTTCGTCGAGTTGTACCTTGCACTTGTGTTATACAAGTTGTACATCCTATTAAAATTGTTCCTTGTCGGACACCTTCTATTTAAACACCCATAATGTCTTGTATAAATATCCAAATGACACACTCCTAAGTCCCAAATAACTTAACGAAGCTATCCAAACCATAAAATTCACATTTTGAATCCGATATCAAAATTTCCACTTCCGACCAAATTTTCTCAAAAACCTTCAATTTTCCCTCTTTAGCCGAACGGCTCAAAAATGACCTACGGACCTCCGAATTCATTTCCGATCGCGTTCCCAAATCCAGAATCACCATACGGAGCTACTCCCAATTTCGAAATCCCAAACGGACATCAATAACACTGAAATGCATTTTAAACCAAACTGATGCAATTTCTTCTAAAATGCTATCTTCCAATAGGCGCCAAAACGCTCCCGTGTTATCCAAAACCCGATCCGGGCATACACCCAAGTCTGAAATCATCATACAAACCTGCTGGAACCTTCGGATCCCAATTCCGAGGTCGTTTACTCAAAATTCCAATCCTAGTTCATTTCTTCAATTTTAAGCTTTCAAAATGAGAATTTCCATTTAGATTTGACTCCAAACTTCCTGAATTTTAATTCTGACCATACACACAAGTCAATATACCTGAGATGAAGCCGCTCATGGCCTCAAACTGCTAAATGACGCGCCGGAGATCAAAACGACCAGTCGGGTCGTTACAATCTCCCCCACTTAAACATACGTTCGTCCTCGAACGTGCTGAGAACTACACTGAAGTAGTCTGAAATCACTTGTTTAACACATCATGCACCTTCCCATGCTACCACTACTCCGTTGAGCACATTAGCTCGATAATTCTGTAGATATACTTATTTATTCAAGCAAATAAGCCATTAGGCCCAATTCCAACATCCTGAATTTCCCTGCCAAGCCTGTTTCCATCATACGACCAACATATCAATCTCCACACGCTGTACCCAAACATGACTGCATAACTTTGCTGAATTCACACTTTGCATCACTTTACTCATAGAACCACAATAACATTCTTTAAACATAATAGTCGGAATTCCATGAATCTGATGCTCCCATTGCATCTCATGATCTACACAGGTCTTGCTCTAGTTTATTTTATTATTATTATTATTTTTTTTCAACACCGATACGACTGAAGAGATGTGCCGAAATTCACAACCAACTGCTGAATCAACAATTCATTGGATCTACACTCCTGACAAGTTCCATTACCTTGTCCCAAACCAAAGAATGATCTTTGCTCTATAATATACTTCATATAATCAGTTTGCACTGACCCCAAATCTAGTAACCTCGTCTCACCCAGTACGAACTGCTCAGGCAATAAGCCACCTCAGACATAATCAAAAATCCCACAAGACGCCACAATGTGCCAGTATGCTATCAATTCGAACGCGATACAAAAGGAAGGCGAACTCTAGAAGGAACTACTCAACTCGCACACTAACATAGACTTCCTCAGAAAACAGGGAAACATAACACACAAAAGCAAATATGGGCACTGAACTGAACATCGCATTGTTGCGGCGTGCAACCCGATCCAAACAACATACCCATGGCGGTGTGCCACCCGATCCACATATAGAACTCACATAAGGAGATATACGTTGAGTTGAAAAGCTCATCACATCAAAATACCGGATATCGGTCATAAACACACTAAGGTGCATAATACCATTCCCAAGGAAACATATAGCTCTATAGGCTACAAACTCAAGCACAACTGAGGTGCGATACATGATCTAAGTCTCAAGAGCCATCCTGCTCATATAATATCACCGCTGAGCGGAACCTCAACAAAAAAGGAATTTACCAAGCCGTCTCACAACTCATACGATGCAATATATCTTTACATGAATTAACTGACCACGAAATAAGACTGCGACTATCCTTCCATAAAGAGCGCATTGCTGAAATAAACACAACTGGCCTGACGTAAGGCTCACTTCCACATTTAAATCTATCCACCGACCTCAAGTCGATCCTGATCGTGCCAAGCTAGGCCAATAATCTTTCACAGGTCCATAACCTAATAAACAGAGTGCCCTCCAGGCATAAATTCTTAAATGGATGATATTACCAAAATCCTCATACTTGGTTTAAATTTCTAATTAATCAAGTGACTACATGTCACACTTATACAATATTCCTGTGGGACAAGCTCCACCATCTTCCGAAATAATTAACGGGTCTGCACATCCAAACTACCGGCTGCACTAACGCTGAAAAGCGATCAAGAATCCCTAACCAGGATGCAAAGCCTTTCTCACAGAACACCGACCTCAGGTGATACTGACGTCAATACCCATCTTACTCGAAACATTGAAACTCATATACTGCTCATCTGAGATCGTGACATTACAGTCATTGACCAAACTGCAACCTTGGTCCTTACTTCAAATTCCATACCACTCACTGCACCTCACGTGCTAATATACGATAGACGCGACTTCCATCACAACTCTTGAACCGCCGATAAGCTAATACTTCATCACATAAGACCTTCCATTTAACTCACTTCAGGAGAACTATAGCAACATACAGGCGAATTCTCATAACCATCGAATATTCCAATCTCTAAGTAGTGGTCCAAGCCACCATAACCCTTTCTGGGATCCGCCTACTCATAACAGGCCCTAACAGAAGAATGATTCAGAATAACATCAATCACTACAGCCGACAAGCCTCACACGCACCGCCACAAATCACATGCATAACTCGATCACGCTGAACGAACCGATCACTGACACCAATATGCCAACTCAACTATGGCTAATCAATCTACTTCCTTCCAGTTTATCCTTGATTGCCTTAGAAATAATAATATCTCCCTTCAACACCTAACTTATTCCAACCGCACTCACCCCGAGTGACCTTAAATCATGAGACCATGCTGTCTCAAAAACCATGACCATTTCATGTCTCTCAATGCTACACCGCAAGTCAAAACATCATAGAACATTCTGTGTCTTTCTTCATAAGCTGCTTCAAAAGCTTGACTCTTAACTGTACTTATAGACTCAGAATCATCAGGCACCACACTTTGCCTCTTGAATTCACTAGGACCACTATTGAGAGCCACCCAGCTCTGACTTGGCCCCGAATGCAACCAACTCTACTGAATTTTATAACATATGAATACCATCTCGATAAAGCACCCAACGGAATCACTTTCCTCGAAGCCTGCACCTATACGAGGCATAAATCATGAATCTTCCCTCAAGTCTAAATATGAGCCAATAAGGCTAACCATAGCATGCATCCAACAATTCATTTACTCAAATTACCACTCATGGTCCTTTTCCGTAGCTGCAATAACCCACCAATACGCCAATAACCAGAATTCACGCAGGTAATAAACCGTGCAATCAGCTAATCAACAGCAAGCTCCCCAACTTGGCTCGAAGCCATAGATCACAACACATATACTCTATTGTTGTCGTAATATCATGGTGAGATTAAACTCACTCCATCATAAGCTCGTGGAAACACGAATCATCTGGAATTTTAACTCTTCTGCAATTCTTGCATTTACTCACACAACAGTTAAGCCCACTCTCTAGGCGACCATTTTTTTTTGTTTTTTACTAAGTCCTAAATTTTTCAAAAATTTCGGCAGAGCCTCCTTTGTAATTGATCCTATCCACCTGCTAGAGAATCACCAAAACCATCCTAACAACACATCCACAACTTGACAAAGCATCACAATGCATATCAATTACATAAATCTAAATTGATACATGGACATGCATTGCACCTATTTGAATCATAACACATAGAAAATACCCTTCAACCCTCCATTATTGGGCTATTCAACCAAGTAGGAACATATTCTTTCTTTAATATTTTCGACCTTCAAGGTGGTCTCCTTGACTCAACGATTTCGTCATAATACATTTACGGAAACGATCTCAGCTCCCAGACTTATCTAACTAGGAGACACAAAAAAATATTCTTCACGCGCCTATAACTCGGGCTACACAACAGATCACAATAAGAAACGAATCACTTAACAGTTCATCTACTATCCAGTAGGCTTCTTCACCACTACCAAGTCGTACAAATACACCTCGCAACACTAACATACTCATCACCTGGATATCCAACCGCCATTCCGGCTAACAAGGACAATAATGAACATATGAGTTCAAAACACTTGCTCACCAAATCAGCACCTCGGTGCTCAAGCCATTGGCAAAGATTTGGCCTCAAGTCCTCAAGACTGGTCTAACTTCAAACTCACAGAGATTACACCTAGCCCCTCGATCGGGGAATCAAAGCCATCGAGACACATCTGATACTGAGCGCCCGTTGGTGCATACGATCACGCGGAAGGAATTTCAAAAGTTTCTTTTCAAGCTGAATCAAGGACGCACGATAAGAATTCAAGAATGTGAAGTTTTCCTAAAGGTTCGGCAGCCTCTCGAGGATAAGTACAGACGTCTCCGTACCGATCCGCGAGACTCTACTAAACCGGCTCATGACTCGCGAGACCAAGTAACCTAGGCTCTGATACCAACTTGTCACGACCCAAATCCTGGTCGTGATGGCGCCCAGCACACTACTAGGCAAGCCCGACCATTATTCAACACTTAACCCAATTTATCAAAAATAGCGGAAAGAAATATCAATTAAGCAAGATTAAAGTACTGAAGAATTTAACAAAATACACAATATAATCTCACTAGGACCCGGTGTCACGAATTTGAGCCTCTAGAATACAGAATATCATCCTAATACATGGTATATCCAAAGTCTGATAATGCGGAAATAAAGAGATAGGATAGGAGGGAGAAGATCAATGGCTGCGAACGCCGTGCAGCTACCTCGATACTCCCAGAAGCTGGATCTGCTGATCAACTGGATCTACTGAGCCTGAGACTGCCCTGGATCTGCACACAAGGTGCAGGGAGTAAAGTGAGTACTCCGACCCAGTGAGTAATAAAAGTAACTACAGTCCGAAGATAAGAAAATCCAGTAAATACACAAAGTAAGCTAAAATCCAAATATACAGCAACATATGGAACTGAGCAGCTAAACAACAGTATAAATAGAAATCCATGAATGCAATGCAATGCATATGATGGTACATTCCAGTACCCACTGCGGCGTGCAGCCCGAGCCATCCATATTTATTTATCGTCGACGGCGCTCACTGGGGGTGTGTACAGACTCCGGAGGGGCTCCTACAGCCCAAGCGCAATATCTTGGTCAGTCATTGTTACCTGACCGGTCAGCCATTGTTACCTGACCAATTTATATCATACAGTGCCATTGTTACCACTGTTCAAGTATATCATCCAGTGTCATTGTTACCACTATTTCAAGTATATCACACAGTGTCATTGTTACCACTGTTTCAAGTATATCACACAGTGTCATTGTTACCACTGTTTCAAGTATATCACACAGTGTCATTGTTACCACTATTTCAAGTATATCACACAGTGTCATTGTTACCACTGTTTCAAGTCACTTTATAATCAGTCCAGAAAATAATATAATAAGCCCCTTGGGCATTTACAAAACAGAAGTTCCCAGCCCGGAATACATTTAAAAATATCATTTAAGTTTTCAACACTTAGAATTATGGCTGAGTTTGCAAAACAACATTTAAAACCTTGGACTGAAATTAAATAATATGCAAATCATGTTAAGCTATACTATCAATCCTCGAAGGATTTTACAAATCGGCACAAGGCCCCAAACATGACATCAAGCTCCGTAATATCAATGAAGTATGTGTATCAATTACCAGTATAGTATAAACATCACACGGGATGGACCAAGTCACAATCCCCAATAGTATCCGACCCCGCACTCGCCATGGAGTGCGTTTCACGCCTCAATATAGCGTTACGATGTGAAAGTCTGGGGTTTCAAACCCTCAGAACAGCATTTACATCTATTACTCACCTCTAACCGGCCGTAGACTAGTCCGCAATGCCCTTTCCTCTTGAATCGACCTCTTCGCGCATCGAATCTAGTCAAAACCACAATGAATACGTCACAATAGGCTAAGGGAATATAACCCAATCGAAAAGACTCGAAAAATGTCGAAAATCCCGAAATTAGCAAAACCCGAGCCCCGGACCCACTTCTCGAAAAAGTACGAAAGTCACATCACCGGATTCCTCCTCTCGCCAAGAGTCCGTACATATAAAATTTACCAAAATCGGAGTTCATTTGACCCCTCAAATCACCAAATCTTATTTTCAAATCCCTAGACCTAAATCCTCAATTTTTCTACAATTTTCATGCTCAAATCCATACATAATTGATGTACTTAACTCAAAATAGGTGGGGATAACTTACCTTCACATTGATGATGAAAATCCTCTCTTGAAGCTCCCCAAAAATCGTCCATGCTTTGAAGAAATGAAGAAAAGTGAGCTAAATCCGTGTATAAAAGAATCTGTATGTGCTTCGTC
This sequence comes from Nicotiana sylvestris, assembly GCF_000393655.2. Classification (NCBI taxonomy): domain Eukaryota; kingdom Viridiplantae; phylum Streptophyta; class Magnoliopsida; order Solanales; family Solanaceae; genus Nicotiana; species Nicotiana sylvestris. The sequence goes on along the minus strand of NC_091062.1, from coordinate 82,337,972 downwards.
GAGTTGTACCTTGCACTTGTGTTATACAAGTTGTACATCCTATTAAAATTGTTCCTTGTCGGACACCTTCTGTTTAAACACCCATAACGTCTTGTATAAATATCCAAATGACAAATAATTGAAGATTTAGAAACTAGACTCAAAGATCTTTAATTTGATAGGTTGTACACCACATAACTCTTTATATATCCCGAGATATGAGCTTCTAAAGTGCATCGTAAATTCTGCCGAAATTGCTCCAGCAGCCCTATTCGATCCATCGTAACATTCTGAGATTATTTCCAAATCACGAATGGTTTAACTTTCCGAAAACTAGAATGTATGGGCTACAACTTTTGTGTTTTGCACTTTTTCTGATTTCTTATAGATTACAAGATATGAGCTTCCAAACTGGACTACTCGCAGCAGAATTTCTGCAATTTTCTGCAATTTTTCCTAAGTCCGAAATCACTCGGAGACACCTCCGAAACACTCCCGAGCCCTCGGGGCTCCAAACCAAATATGAACAGTGACTCTAAAACATCACACAAACTTGCTCAAGCGATCAAATCGCCAAAATAACATCAAAATCAATGATTTGAGCCTTAAATCCAAGAATTCTTTCAAATTTCATAAACTTTCAAATTTTCCAATTTAAGGCCGAAACCCGTCAAACAACGTTCGTTTGTAACCAAACTTTACAGGAAGCGCTTAACCAACATATATGACCTGTACCGGGCGTCGGAACCAAAATACGAGCCCGATACCATTACTTTCTGATCAAATTTCATTTTCATTTTCCTTAAACATTTTCAGAAAACAATTTCACGAAAAAAATTCATTTCTCGGGCCTGGGACCTCGGAATTCGATTCTGGAAACACGTTCAACTCCCATATTTTTCTATGGACCTTTCAAGACCGAAAAATCACGGGTCCGGGTCCATTTACCAAAAATATTGACCAAAGTCAACTTTAACAATATTAAATATCAAAATTCTTCAAATTTTTCACATAATTCATATATTTCAACACAAAAATATTCCGGATACACTCCTAAGTCCCAAATAACTTAACGAAGCTATCCAAACCATAAAATTCGCATTTCGAATCCGATATCAAAATTTCCACTTTCGGCCAAATTTTCTCAAAAACCTTCAATTTTCCCTCTTTAGCTGAACGGCTCCAAAATGACCTACGGACCTCCGAATTCACTTCCGATCGCGTTCCCAAATCCAGAATCACCATACGGAGCTACTCCCAATTTCGAAATCCCAAACGGACATCAATAACACTGAAATGCATTTTAAACCAAACTGATGCAATTTCTTCTAAAATGCTATCTTCCACAATAGGCGCCAAAACGCTCCCGTGTTATCCAAAACCCGATCCGGGCATACGCCCAAGTCCGAAATCATCATACGAACCTGCTGGAACCTTCGGATCCCAATTTCGAGGTCGTTTACTCAAAATTCCAATCCTAGTTCATTTCTTCAATTTTAAGCTTTCAAAATGAGAATTTCCATTTAGATTTGACTCCAAACTTCCTGAATTTTAATTCTGACCATACACACAAGTCAATATACCTGAGATGAAGAGGCTCATGGCCTCAAACTGCTGAATAACGCGCCGGAGCTCAAAACGACCTGTCGGGTCGTTACAATAGCTCCATAAAAGCTATAGTACTTCAGTTTTAAGTATAGGACCAAACATTCTGATTAAGATGCAACAATGACTCCATTTGAAGGCTTAAGAAAGCTCAAAAAGTTAGTTTTATTTACTAAATGTCTGAGGGCATCTACTTTAATAAAGGGCTAATGTAGGGTGAGAAGGGATTGTGGAGAAATATAATATACTAGGAGTATCTCCTATAAGAAACCTATACAATTACAAAATAGGACTCAAAAGGGTTATCATTAACTCAAAACCCACAATATTAGTAATAAAAAATGACAGATTTAACGGTAATAATTCTGAAAACTTGTACGTGAGGACGGGAAATTTTTTGGGTCGTCCCTTATTAATAGTAGTAATATAAATGAGATTAATTGTACATTGTTATAAATAGTATTTTATTTATGGTGAATATCTATATTTTAGAGAGATTTTAGGGATTTTATTTGGTGGCTAAGTCACTCTTTCCCTACAAATAGAGAGGTCATATTTCATTGTAATTGATCTCAAATCAATAAGAATTCTCTCTCCCTACTTTTCTCTGCAATACTCTTCTTCTTCTTTTATTGTTTCATAACACGTTATCAGCACGAGACTCTAACTAATTGAATATAAACTTTGGGATTGAGCATAATGATTGTCAATTGTTTTATGAACTTCCTTCATGATTAAATTCTGGATTTAAGGTAAGTATTTACTTTATTTTTCTCTTTTAAATTCTTGAAATTCTATAATTTGATTTTAAAAATAAGAAAAGACAATAAATTTTGATTATAGCTCTAATGGAGTTTGTAAGAAATTATAACCACCTGAGTGGTAAAAATTTTATGCCTTGTCATGATCAAATTCATGTATGATTGTGGTCAAACTATTGAAAACCCGTCACATTGAATTTGCTCCATTCACATTCCCTTAAGAGAATCTGATAACAATATGTCATAAGTCTGAAAGAAGACAAAATTATTACCGTAAAGGTATCAATGGATGTGGACGTGGTAATAAACGAAATTATAATCGTCATCATTGCTATAATGAAAATAATAAGTATTCTCAAAATAATCCTTCACTTTGTGAAAGTAATATTTGTCATCGATTTGACATGAGATTTTGTAAAGCACATACAGATGATTATGGTCCATTCATGATGTGAATGTGATAACATGTGATTTATGAATACATATTCATTCTTGGAAGAATATGAGCGTGCTAGTGGTATATACCACACTCACCTCTAGAAGGAGGTTTGAGAGGAAATAAGAAAATAATGTCATTATTATGGCATAAACGGTCATTGGTCACGTACCTATTGCACGCCAAAATATTTTGGTAATGTGATTATTAAAGAATAACATTAATGCAAATTGCATATAATTTTGACCATAACCATAATGGTATAACTTTCTCTTTAAAAGAGATATTCACCATATGGATGTTGATGAATATGTGGTAGTACCAAATTAATTGAGAGCTCTGGAAGAGCCAATTATTACTATCTTGGAGGAATAAAATTGATTATCAATAAGGCATTGTGTTATAGTAACTCTCAAAGAAACTTATTTGAGTTTCTAAAGTATTCGCGAAAGCGGTTGGTTATATTGAGACTATAAATAAAGGAAAGATTTAATATCTTCTATTACTACAACTTGTAGCGGGGTAATATGTATGTGAAAAGTTACCCGCTTTATTCTCCAGTTTGTACTACACAAACAAAAGAATGCCACAATAAAGTAGAAGTTTATTGATATAAAAACCCATATCATAATAAACTTGGAGTTTATTGATAATTGCACACGTCATGATACAAATATGAAGTTTACCAATATTGATAATTTATCCAGTTGGCATAACTAGTTTAACCATATCAATTTAAGTATGATGTGCAAAAATAAAAGAGAATTCACATGGGTAAATATTAAAGAACTAGAAAGTTCTTTACGAATTCTCTTATGTTGCTTGTTCTTATTAATTAATAGACCAACTAAAATTGTGATTGAATCTTATGAATGTTGAAAATATCAAAGGTGATATACCACATAAGATGCATCTATGAGATAGTTACATGTGCGATTATTATTAAACCGCAACCTGGCCGGTGTTTGCGAGGTAACTTGCGCAGTAATTTAATTTCGAGCATAATTTCAATATTTTCCATTCAAGAAAGTTTATCTTGATAAGTTGGTTTACATAACAGTTAGTTTAGCAAAATAATTATTGAGTGCCTCCACTTAATAGCTAAACTATTGCTTATGAGAATAAAGTTATCTATATCAGTTTGATATACGTTATATAAGAAAGTATATTATATTCTCCCCTCACAAGTGATTTCAGGGTCAGGAACCAAATAATTTCATCTCATTATTATTGATGTATGGTGTATATTTCGATTAACACCATAACGCACAAAGATGAACTTTCAAAGTTGAGGAAGCAAGTTAGTTTTTCTAACATGAGGGGGAGACAAGATAAACAGTTGAGAAAAAGTTACATGGAATGAATTATCATGTGTACATCTAGATCCTCGAATAAAATAATATGAACTTGAAGTTCATAAAAGCATAATTCATTTGCAATATATTGCAAAGCATGGCAGACGCATTTGCTGACCCAAAGATGTCACGATCCCAAACCCGAACCCAGTCGTGATGGCGCCTCTCGTGAAGACAAGGCTAGCCAATCAAACCCAATTCACTTTTTAAATAGTTAAATAACGTAAAAGCGGTCTAAAACATGATATAGCAATACTAAGTAGCAGATAATGTCAATAAAGTGCGGAAATACAACCCAACACAGCCCTAATCAGGGTGTCACAAGTCATGAGCATTTATAGGCCATAATACAAGTCTGCTAAATCCATAAACTAGTACAAATGTTTGAAGGGAAATAGAAATGATAAAAGAGTAGAGACACGGGGCTGCGGACGTCAACAACTACCTCGTAGTCTCCTAACGCTCGCCTGAAACTGGAGGAATCAGCACTCAAGAGCGGAACCAGCTACGCCTGAATCTGCACACATGGGTGCAGGGAGTAAAGTGAGTACTCCAACTCAGTGAGTAACAAATGTAAATAACGACTGAAAGTAAGAAAACACGTAAGGCACAAGGCATTCTATAATGAAGCAGCAAAACCATTTAAGCGCAAAAAAAGTGGAAAGTCAAGTAAATCCTCCTTCAACAAGTAAACAAGTAATTGACAGGTAATTAAGGTAAAGTAAACAAATAGAAGTTCGCCCCTCAGGCACAATATCAACAAATCCACCCCTCGGGCAATATCTCAGAACAATACCAGCCCCTCGGGCTCAATCTCACATCACAATAGGTACCCGTGCTCACTGGGGGTGTGTAGACTCCTGGAGGGGCCCCTTACGGCCCAAGCGTAATAATAAGCCATCTCGTGGCATCAAACTAGGCCTTCGGACTCATATCAGTATTAGTGTTTCCTCACAGCATAACCCTCGGCCTTACTCAGTCAAAAATCATCACAAGCCTCTCGGCCAATAGTAAAACAGTGTTTCTCAGCCCAAACATTATTTAAAATATCATTTAAGTATTAAAATTGAGTAAACATGGCTGAGTAGCAAAACAGTGGAAAATAACATGACTGAGTTCAAGTATAAAGTCAAACAGTAAGGAAATATCAATAAAAATTCCCGAAGGGTTCAAATAGTTGGCACTGGGCCCAAATATGGCATTCAGCGCAAGTAAGGATGCTAGCAAATAGTTTTCAACCAAATACGCGGTAAAATCATCAATTGGGACAGACCAAGTCACAATCCCCAATAGTGCACGACCCCACGCTCGTCATCGAGCGTGTGCCTCACCTCAATATAGTACTACGATGTGCAATCCGGGGTTTCAAACCCTCAGGACATCATTTACAATAATTACTAACCTCGAACCGGCTAAATCTCTAGTTCGCGACGCCTTTGCCCCTCGAATCAGCCTCCATGCGCGTTGAATCTATCCAAAATCAGAACGAGTACATCAACATATACTAAGGGAACAAAGCCCAAGCGAAAACAATTAACAAAGGGCACAAATCCCGAAATTACCAAAACCCGACACCCGGGCCCACATCTCAAAATCCAAAAATTTTCACATCAACGGATTCCTTATCTCCCCACGAGTTCATACATACCAAGAACATCAAATTCCATCCATAATTGACCCTTCAAATCCCAAATGTTTGGTCTCCAATTTCAAGCCCTAGTTCTTCAATTTTAGGCTTAGATTCTATGATTTTCTAGGTGAAATTCACATAATAATCGAGTTTTAAGTCCAAGAAACTTACCTCCCAACGATTCCCCTTGAATCCCTCTTCAATCTCCTTAAAACATCTCCCAAAATGGCCAACTATGGAGGAAATGAGCCCCAAAATCGCGGACAAGATGAGTTAAAAACATTCTGCCCAGGCCTTAATTTCCTTCTTCGCGAACGCGGTCAAACCCTCGCGTTCGCGAAGCACGAACTTACTTAGACCAACTTTTCCTATATGCGAACACGACATGAACATCGCGAACACGATGCTTCCTCTACCTTACCCTTTGCGAACGCACCCCTCTTTCGCGAACGCAAAGAACAACCGCGACCTCAGACCAGCTAACCAAAAAGACCCTACGCGAATGCGACTTACATCTCACGAACGCGATGCACGAGATCCCAGCCCTTCGCGAACGCGGATCCTCCCTTGCGAATGCGAAGGCTAAATTTCAACTGACCCCCACTGATTCTTCATGAATGTGAGGGTCCACTCGCGAACGCGAAGAGTAAAATCCGTCTATAGTTGAACCTGCAACTTCTGCAATTTCCTAACTCCAAAAATGATCCGATAGACCACCGAAACTCACCCGAGGCCCCCGGGACCTCAACCAATGGCACAAAAATATCTTAAAACCTTATTCAAACTTGTTCCAATCATCAAAACACCTCAAACGACATCAAATCACCCAAAACACATCGGATTCAAACCAAACTTTCTAAAATCTTCCAAATTACGCTTTTGATCACAAACGCAACCAAACCACGTCTGAATGACCTGAAATTTTGCACACACATCCCAAATGACACAATGAAACTACTGCAACTCTCTGAATTCCATTCCAACCCCTATATCAAAATCTCGCCTATCGACTGGAAATCGCCAAAATATCAATTTCGCCAATGCAAGCCTAATTCTACTCCGAACCTCCAAAATCCATTCCGATCACACTCATAAGCCATAAATCACCTCCCGAAGCTAACCGAACCATCGGAACTCGCATCTGAGCCCTCTAACACATAAGTCAACATCCGATTGACTTTTCCAACTCAAACTTCCTTAAAAGAGACTAAGTGTCTCAAACCTTACCAAAATCATTCCGGATTCGATCCGACCAACCCGATACCGTAAAAAACGGATAGCGAATCATAAAGAAGTAGAAATGGGGAAACGGAGCGGTAACTCATGAGACGACTGGCCGGGTCGTCACAAAAGAAAGTAACAATATTCATATTGCATGCTCATATTAAGTCATAGAAGGAGAAAGTCTATAGTACGCGTAAAGCGTATAGACAGATCGGTTTCAAATAAACTTCTTGACAAAGAAGATGAGCAAATGATCATAATAAGGAGGCAAGTGATCTAGAAGATCACATGACATAACACTTCATAAAATCTCAGGAGAGAGTCAGGTACCTGAAAATATGAATGAAGAGATCTCTATGTCATGTCTTTATGAAAAAATGTTGGAACCGATATAAAACGTTCGTCGATGACATCGATGATAGCGCTAAGTATAAATGAGGATCTTAAGTCTGTCGAATACAGACACAAAAAATATTGGCCAAATGGAAGAGACTAAATTCGAATAGAATTGGTTTCATATGAAAGACATGTAGTTTTGGACATGAAGTTCAAACACTCTAGAGTCAATGGTGTGTTTGCAATAACTTTCATGTATCTTATATGTCTGGAATGACATAAAAACTTAATATGCATCTAAAGTCTATTTATATGGTTTATTTGGCCATACTTATATGATAATCCCTGGAGGATTTAAATTGCTTGAAGCATATACTATTCTTGATTTTGAAGTACCACTTCCTCAGTGCAATTTGTGCACAAATATATCTTGCTATAACTATAAGCATGATAATATGATAGCAAGGGTTTTCACCTCTATGTGAAGATATTGAAATGACTATTCCAACAAGATCATATGAAGACATTACATATCTATCAAGAACGATGATTTCAAGGTTCAGCATGCTCATTCAAGTTCATATGGTTGACTTGTTTATCAAATCTCTACCAATGATCTTTTGAAGATAGTGCACAAGATTGGAATGTGAATTGATGCTCTCTTCAGGGAGTTAGTACACGTTGTACTCTTTTTCCCTTACAAGGTTTTGTTCCACTGGGTTTTCCTTGCAAGGTTTTTAACGAGGCAACCAAAACGTATTGTTACATATGTGTACTCTTTTTCATTCACTAGAATTGTTTTTCCTCACTGGGTTTATTTTAGTTAAAGTTTTAACGAGACACATTATCTGTTGGATAGACATTCAAGGAGGAGTGTTATAAATAGTATTTTATTTATGGTGAATGTCTATATTTTAGATAGATTTTAGGGATTTTACTTGGTAGATACGTTACTCTTTCCCTATAAATAAAGAGGTCATATTCCATTGTAATTGATCTCAAATCAATAAAAAGTCTCTCTTCCTTCTTTTCTCAGCAATACTTATCTTCTTTTATTTTTCCTAACATACATTTAATACTGTACATCTCTCATTTATGATTTATACTATCTTGTTTCTCTCCGGTAAAATAAGATATTCACCCTAGGAAGAAACGTTTTGATGTATTGTTTAACCGGTACATGATATAACGAATCAGAATATACCACAGGACACTAATTTCTACCATTCAGGTTTTATGGGAACCATCTTTTTTGTAAAGGGGTGATTATATTCATCCACAATGTAACTTCAGAGAAAATTAGAATTACAATCCCTCTCCTTCATGTATTGCATTACTGGTTTATTAATAGGCTTATAGACGGGTAGGGTTTATACCTAACCTCTCACCACAATGGCGGCTTTTGATTAAAAAAAATACTCAATAATTTTATACTGCAAAAATTGTAGATATTCAACGAGTTACTTTCTTGTACCTAAGTATATGACGCCCCTTAATTTCTGCTAGAAAACGTGTGACTAGTAACATCTTGTTTGGATGGTCATTACCTATTGTATTGTATCATATTGTTACTTTAAATATGATATTTGTTTTGATTGTTATTTAAATTTTATAACATTTTCCAGTTATTACGGGGTTGCACCAAGGGTCTGCGCTCAGCCCATTCCTATTTGCCCTGGTGATGGATGCACTGACTCATCATATTCAAGGAGAGGTGCCATGGTGCATGCTATTTGCTGATGACATTATTCTAATGACGAGACACGAGGCGGCGTCAACGAGAGGCTAGAGATTTGGAGACATGCTCTTGAGTCTAAAGGTTTCAAGTTGAGCAGGACGAAGACGGAATACCTCGAGTGTAAATTTGGAGTTGAGCCGACGGAAGCGGGAGTTGAAGTGAGGCTTGACTCTCAAGTCATTCCCGAGAGAGGTAGTTTCAAGTACCTTGGATCGGTTATTCAGGGGATCGGGGAGATTGACGAGGATGTCACACACCGTATAGGGGTGGGGTGGATGAAGTGGATGTTAGCGTCGGGAGTCTTGTGTGACAAGAAAGTGTCACCGTTACTAAAAGGTAAGTTTTATAGAGCAGTGGTTAGGTCTGTCATGTTATATGGAACTGAATGTTAGCCGGTAAAGAACTCACACATCCAGAAGATGAAAGTAGCAGAGATGAGGATGTTGAGGTGGATGTGCGGGCATACAAGGATGGATAAGATTAGGAATGAAGATATTCGAGAGAAGGTGGGCGTGGCCCCCATGGAGGACAAGATGCGGGAAGTAAGACTCAGATGGTTCGGGCACATTCAGAGGAGGAGCACTGATGCACCGGTGAGGAGGTGTGAGCGACTGGCTGTAGTGGGCACGCGGAGAGGTAGAGGGCGACCTAAGAAGTATTGGGGAGAGGTGATCAGACAGGACATGGCGCGACTTAGGATTACTGAGGACATGGCCCTTGACAGGGAATTATGGAGGTCGAGCATTAAGGTTGTAGGTTAGGGGAAAGTGTGAATATTTCTACAGCACAATAGAGTGAGACTAGCCAGTTAGGAGTTAGACTAAGAATGTCATTGGTCGTCTATTGATGCAGGGCTTTACCTGCTAGTTTTACTATACCAGCCATCTATTTCGTATTTCGTATTCTGTATTTAATATCTCTTATATTGATGTTATTTTATTATGCATTTCTTATGGTACTAATATATCGCTCCTATTGCTTTTTTGAGCCGAGGGTCTCCTGGAAACAGCCTCTCTACCTTTCGGGGTAGGGGTAAGGTCTGCGTACATATTATCCTCCCCAGACCCCACTTGTGGGATTATACTGGGTCGTTGTTGTTGTTGTTGTTGTTGTTGTTGTATTGTATCGTTAAATCCGTCGTTACGTAACGACGAAATGTGCCACTTTATGTAACGACCGAGTTGGTGTGGTCGCGTTGTTACCTTGTCTTTTTCTCTCAATCTCACCCTTCATTATTATTAAATACTTTTATTTTATCATTTACCCTACCTTTTTATATACCGTATCATAATTTTTTTATAATATTGCAAGTTTATTCTTCATATTGCTAGTGTGTGATATCATAAAACGACGGCAAACGACATAATCTATCCAAACATTGTATTAATCAAACGATACAGTACAATACAATACAATACATTTTGAAACGATATGTAACAACCATCCAAACAAGCTGTAAAAGTATGGGGTGTTCATGATTCAATTTGGATCGGTTTTTTCGTAAAAAGAAACCAAATCAAATAAGTCGATTTTTCAAATATTGAAACTAAACCAAACCAAACCAATTAAGTCAGTTTTTTATCGATTCGGTTTATGCGGGTTTTTTGTCAATTTTTTTATTTTTCCGGTTATTTATTGATTTTTCCTTAATATGAGACATACATGCACTATTAAACACATATTCTGGCAACTACATTTTCAACATAATACTATCAGACCAATTGCTCTTTGAAAAATATATCATTTACCAAGATATATTGGTGCTAATTGAATCAAATAGTGATGAAAAATTTAAGGACTCAATTAAAAATAGATTATTTTTAACATAAAATAGACTCTTGTACTTAGTAAAAGAAAACTACCAATCAAACTAGAATGTAAAAGCAAAGAACTAGATTATTGTTATAATAGCACAGAACTAGACTAAAAATACAAACGATTAACATGTACCATAGAAATTTAGAAACTTTGTATAAAAAATATATACAGTGTAATAATAAATTTTAAATAACTACTTCTGTAGTTGGTTTGGTTCAGGTTTTCCGGTTACTTTTTCATTAAAACCATAATCAAACCAAATTTGATCGATTTTTTAAATTCAAAACCAAATCAAATAAAAAAAAGTATCAGTTTTTTTGATTGGTTTGATTCAGTTTTCATTTTGGTTCGGTTTTCAGGTTTTTATGAACACCCCTAAGTAAAAGCAACTTAGAGGAGTATCTCTCATGATTTTCACTTGCTTTATTAGTCGCTAGACCATACCCTTGGATGCAATTTTCCGTTTCCTTTTTTGGATAAATCATGTGCACCTCGACTATTCTATTATATACCTGTGATATCCCACTAATATAGGTACATGTAATTCTACCCACCAATGTTCCTTTTTATTTCTTTTTTACTTTGAGTTTCCAATACTTTTCCAAGAAATCCATTTTTCAATATTGAATGAATGTAGAAAAGGTCAAGTCAGTTACAGAAGTTGTATCCTAGTATACGTAAAAATAGCACGGTATAGCCAGTTTTCGGATTGGTCATTCAAAAATAGTCTGTATTTACCAAGTCAATGAAAAATAGTCACTATTCTGCTGCAACAGAGATCCGTCCAGCATAATATACTGGAGTTCGGTGCACCTGTGTATGAACTTCAGCATATTATACTGGACCGGTATACTTTGCTGGTTCCAGTATAATATACTGGAGACTGGAGCACTGGTGCTCCAAACTCCAGTATATTATGCTGGACCGGTATACTTGCTTGAACTCCAGTATATTATGCTGGAGTTCTAGTGTACTTATGTTGGAACTCCATCATATTATGCTGGAGTTCCATCATACTTATCCTGAAACTCCAGTATAATATGTTGGAGTTCAAGTATACTTATGCTAGAACTCCAGCATAATATACTGGCGTATTTTCCGGGTTTTGAATAGTATTTTCTCTCAGATTTATCTTTACATGAAAAGTGACTAAATTTCGGTTACTTTTGAAACTGAGCTATTTTTGAACAACCAGTTGTAAATCTGACTATTTTTGAATTTCACCCTAGTAAACTATTGAGCTTCAACATTCCAGCAAGTTGTGATGAAGTTGCTCCTCAGCTCACTTCGACATCATTGTTGGTGGTTTCTGGGTCCAAACTCAATTTAGTTTTAATGTTATGTGGTAGTATATTTGAAAGAGAAACATCTAATTTATTGCAGCTGAAGTCAAAAAAATTCCAGATAAGAATGTCAATATAATTGGCCAACACATCCTCGTTATCCCCTTTTCATAAACCCATCAAATTATTTTTCTTTCCTCCTAATAACATTTTCTGAAAACATGGATAAACATGCTTTTAATGTATCGTATTCTTAATTAAGAAACTAGAGAACCACCAACCATTCCCTACACCAACAGAAAATTTGAAGTAAACGCCTAAAAGAATTAGTCAAAGAAGAATCAATCAACGCTGTTTGCATAACCACAGATCCTAATCAGTGACAAATACCGTGTTGGACGTTGACTTGATCCAAAAAATTTTAAAGTCAACTAGCAGCCACTCTGTCTTTAGCTACAGTTCATCCCCTCATAACTTCATTTTATAATATTTAAAACTCCCAAATCAGAATAATATGAGGGAGAATAGGAAAAAAGAAGAAGAAAGCGCAAGAAGATGGGGAGGGTGAAATTGAACAATGATCCAACTCCAAGCCTCAGGCACTTCAGTCATCCACATGAATTAGAGCTATGCATCCAACTCCAAGATCTAAGCCCTTGTTCAGGATGCAGACTCCCACCATTAGGCCAAATGTACATATGTAAGCCTTGCAACTTCACTCTTCATTTGAGCTGTGCTAAATTCCCACAGCTGATTACTCACCCCTCCCACCCCAACCACCCTCTCAACCTCCTCCCCACATCCAAGTACCCTGGTGGCCGATTCAACTGTGATGCCTGCAACCACCGTGGAGACGGCTTCAGCTACCACTGTGGTAGCTGTGAGTTTGATCTTCATGTAATCTGTGCAACTAGACCACTCAAAATCACACACCAATTGCACCAATGCTTGCTGGAACTCACCTTCAAAAATCCTTATACTGGTGCCAAAGGCTTCTCTTGTGATGTATGCCGCAAGATTGGAACAAAGCAGTGGCTTTATAGATGCCCCGCTTGTGAGTTTGATGTTCATTTAGATTGTTCAACTGCTGCCCCTAGACAGGCAATTCAAGCACCCGCTTCACAGCCGACTGCCCTCCAGCACCACCACTCATTCCCGGGAGCCACTAACCAATTCCAGCAGCCAACTATGGGTACACAAGCAAGGCCAAATCAATACATGCAGGCTCCTTTGGGTGTAGGCCAAGTGAGGCCAAACCAGTTGTTTCATAGTGCTAGTACAAGTGCAATTCCCCAGCAACAGTTCCAGCAGCCTCCTATAATGCAAGGACAAGTAAGGCCAAACCAGTATATGCAGCCTCCAGGGGCAAACAACGGTTTCGGGAATGGTTTGATGAATGCTGCAATTCAAGGACTTGTAGAAGGTGCTGCTCAGCAAGTTGGTCAGACTTTCATGCAGGGAATCATAGGCGGTGGTAATAATGGTGATGGAAATGAGGGATCTTCAATCCTGGGAGGCATTTTTGGTGACTCGTCCGACACACAATACTAGAATGACATCTTTTTTCTTTCACTTTACTTGTCTGAGTAAAACAGGTCAGAGTTCGGGTTAAACATAAAACTCCGGAATGGATCACACTTTGGTGCCTTTTTTTTTCGAGAAGTAGATACATGCTTTTGTATCTTGATGCTTGTGTTGTATTCTATAATCAGTTTGTCTCAATCAGAGCCATTTACTTGAACTATGCAATGTCGCACATAAGTCCTTTTAGGACTGGTTAAATGTTATTGATTCTACTATAACATTGAGATTTCTCATCCATTATTCAGAATGAAGGTGATTATTGAGAAAAGAATGAGGCAAATTTGAAAGATCCACCACCATTTTCCTCTTTGTTAAGATGGATGGTCCTAACCCAACATCATCTCAGAGCCAATAGTCAGGTGCTAGTGGTTTGTGGTCAGACATTTGACTTTATAGAAAGGTAACCTTCTTTAAATGATAATATTCCATGGACAGGTTACCACGATCCGAGCAAACAACATAACAATCTGCATAGTATTACGCTTTCCATATTTCAATAACGCAAGGACATCTGCATTAAACAAAAGCAATTGCAGTACTAGTGTTAAGCCAACTTAGTTATGAAGAAGCACGAAACAGAGAGTGAAAGAGGAGGGCAGTTGATGGAGCATTAACTGTTGAAATGTTTGATTCATATCCAGGTTGCATTCTATCCAGGAGAAAAAACCCTGTATCCAACTAAAACGGAATGAAGAAGGCTATAGAAGCTATGTATGGAGCATCTTATCTGCATAATTAAAGCAATAAATGAGAAAAAGAAACTACACAGTTTCAGAAATATTGATCAATACTTGAGCACGAATGTATCAAGGAAACTAAATAATGGGATGTACCACTATTTCCTTCCCATAAGCGAATAACAGTTCCACAAAGAAACAGTTTTTAACTATTGCCCAAATTCCTATAGCAGCATAAGGTCTAGAATCTACTTCATATTTCTAATTCTAAAGTTTAAGCCAACTTTGCCATTTATTCCCTATTTGAAATCAACTTTGACAGACTTTTCACCAGACTATCTTTGCTTATAGTTAAGTGAGGTTTTCTTCAGCCCAATCATGTAATTTGCTACTTGTTTCTTCAGCCCAATCTTGTAATTTGCTACTTGTTCTTCCCCAGAGGGTGAAATAGTTCAGATTACAGGAATCTTCTAGCTGATATTTCGTGGCAGCCATAATTGGAGTTTCAGAAAAATAAAATTAAGAGAACTTGGAAGAAACAAAAACAGATTTCACCATTCAGGTGCATGAAGAAAAAGGACACCATCCTCGGTGATTGAGAACATAATAAGAATGATCGCAACTTAACTTGGTTTTATACAAAAACTCAGGAGCAGTTATAGACTATACGTACAGGGAAGCAAGAGGAGAATCCAGAAAAGAAAACATAACATTTGCCTGCTGATTTAAGTGTCTTAAAATCAGGCAGATTCCTTAGCTTCTGCTGCTGCCTCCTCCTCTTGTAGCTTCTTCAAAGAGGGGGGTGGTCTAGGGACAATGCTTTTCTTCCATTTCCGGTCAAGCTTCCTGGATATCCTCTTGTTAATCCCTTCTTCGAGCTCTCTCTCCCGTTTAACCGTAAGCATCCTAGCAATCTAAAAAATTGTGTAAACCCACATCAAAGTGAAGAAAATCAGACCAAAAAGTAAATCTATGAAGAAAAGTAACCTGCAATTACTAAAGTACAGGAAATGGAAAATGAACATGATTATACATTCATGAGTAATGTCAAAAAAAGAATAGGAAATAACGCATAATACCTATTGGTACAAACATTTAAGACAAATTTTTGAACAACATTGAAACCCCCTTAAGCTGGTTAAGCTACTGATTGTGGCCATCTGGTCTGGCTGAATGAATCTATTGAGATAGAAAATTCTGATGTTGTCTCACACAAATATGAATTCATTTGTATTGAGTAAATAGATGCAATTCAATTTTACTTTCATTTTAAGTTAGGCTCACAACTACATACCAAAAAATAAAATAAAATTAAGACTCACAACAAGATGCAGCGGTTTCATAACATTGTTGAATTCACAGGAACATCTACAGCCTACTAAGTTTCTTAAAATAGCTTAAGCAAACACAAACAGATGAGTAATTGTTTCCCCTAGGAGGTAGTCTAATGCCACAATGCAACTATCAGTCAGAAATTTTTAGCACTATGTCTTGACCAAACACAAGCAGCTTCTGAAGCTCTACTTCACCGAATTAATTGTCTAAGATGCTCGTAACCTTAAGATTCCAAATCTTGTAAATGTCAGCCAAAGAACACTTTTTTATAACCGAGACCTTTACCCTTCTCCACTTAAATACCGGTTCGAAACTTTTACCCTTCTCCACTTAAATACCGGGTTTTTGTTTATAGCAAGGGTCCGAAACTGTAACACGCCCCTAACCCACACCGCACATGTTGTGCTCTTACCATTAGACCAAATCCCTGTGGGCAAATGTAGACCAAAGAATTTTGAGCTAAATCATTATAGTGAATTATAGACAGAATAAGTTACGGCATTGATTAGGCACCAGCATAGACATCCATATCCAAGAACTATTCCCTATTTTTGCAGTAGACTTTTACCAGTGACACTTACTCGTCTTTGCTTAATCATAGGCAAATATTATGTCCCCCAGCTATTTTCAGTACTTGCTGTAAGACACAAAGCAAATGTATGTCCAAATCTTTGAACTGCTTTATTTAAAATTTGATTCAGGTTTCACTCAGATATACACCTAATAATAAGTAGTACACAAAAGGCGGAAATAAAAATTAAATATATAGCAATATTAGAGAAACATGGAGAGTACCCTTTTGCGCATTCGAAGAAACTCGCTGGACTTAAACTCATTTCTCGCCGACCTCTGAAGACGAAGCATGAAGAGCTCTCCTTTGAGGTCTACAATCTCTTCCAGAAGCTCTTCAGTAGTTTTAGTTCTAATTTCCTTCAATTCCTCTTCTCTCTTTGCCATTTTCACCACCAAAGATGAACAAGAGTGAGTGGTCCTGATTGTGGACGCGCTTGGTGCACGCGCCGGAGAGGCTTGAGCAATTCGAATGCTATGGAAGGAGGACTTTGAGAGGTTAATTTTCGGAGTGAAGGTAGCACCAGAAGGCGAGGCTATGGAGAGGCTCATCATCCTTTCTGATGTTCTGCTGCTGGGGATAAGGGGTTTTTACTTTCAGCATAGAATTATTATAATTTCCTTCTTCTTTTTTTCCTTTTTTACTTTTAAATTCGAGGGAAGGAATATGGAGGTGAAAATGGCGTGTAGTAGCCACTAAATAAGGGTGTATTTAATTTTTATCCACTATTTAAAATGCTTATCAAAAATAGCCACTACTAAGGGGGAAAAGACACAATTACCCTTTCTCTATTTCTTGTATAATCCCAAAATCAACGAAAACCCTTATTTCATTCGTTCAGAGTTCTGCGTTTCTTCATCTTCCTCGTATGCAAACTGCAATCTCAATTAAACTTTTGCTCCTTCATCTTCCGTCATCTTCATCTTCATCTTCTCCGTCATCTTCTGTCCGTCATCTTCTCCGTTATCTTCGTTTTTCTTTATTTGTAAGTTGGTTCAATGCCGTGTGAAGTATGTGTGAAATTTCAAAAATTAGCATTATATGTTGATTCAGTGTAGTATATTTTGTGTGATTCTGTTTTTGATAAATTTTTAGTGTGTGAAATTTGAAATGTGTTTGTGGTTGATTCAATATATTTGATTATGTAGGTATATTTCATAAAAATAGTCGTAGAAATTCATAAGCTTACTGATTATGAATTTTCAGTTAACTGTGTTCATTAAATGTAAAGAAGAAACGACATTAAATTTTGTAGTTGGAATTCAAAGTTAAGGACTGATTGTCCTTAACTTTTGCACATGAAACTTGAAGTTAAGGACAAAGTGTCCTTAACCTTTGGATGTTGAAAGTATATGTTAAGGACTGTATTTCCTTAACCTATGCACTTACAATTTAAAGTTAAGGACTGATTGTCCTTAACTTTTGCACATGAAACTTGAAGTTAAGGACTAAGTGTCCTTAACTTTGGATGTTGAAAGTATAAGTTAAGGACTGTATTTCCTTAACCTTTGCATTTACAATTTAAAGTTAAGGACTTATTGTCCTTAACTTTTGCACATGAAACTTGAAGTTAAGGACTAAGTGTCCTTAACTTTGGAAGTTGAAAGTATAAGTTAAGGACTGTATTTCTTTAACGTTTGCACTTAAAATTTAAAGTTAAGGATTGTATTTGCTTAACTTTTAAACTTGAAATTTTAAGTTAAGTCCTAATCTTTGTTTGTTTTTCCTTCTTTTCTAGTGTTATAATGGAAGGCGATCATTTTTTTGATTTTGACGATTGGCGTAATTTTTCTGGTATATTGGAAAGGAGATTTTCAATATAAGGAAACAATTAAAAGTTTTCTGTCGAATAGCCAATGGAAGAAATTGAGGGAAAGTATTTTTGGCAACTTCTTCAGATTACAAAGTGTGAAGTTCTCGGGTAACAGAAAGCACTGTGTATTGCTTTCTGAAATTGTTAGTAATGAACCTGATTCGATGACCTTCAAGGTATTTGACCGCGATATTAAGTTTACTCGTGATGCATTCCATATTATTACTGGTTTGAAGTCTTATTCGTCGCTTGACATGAAAGGTTTAAATGAGAAAGAGAATAGGCTTTTAAGAGTCTATTTCCCTGGAAAGGACAAAATTGAGTTGGCTGATTTGTATAGTTTTATTTCTAGTCGCCCACATGGTACAACTTCATCATTTGCTGGCAGTGATGATGATGCTTTGAAGTTGGCAACACTCTATTTTGTTGAGTCGATTTTGATGGGCAAGAGGAAAAATAGGAATATGTCGGAGCAAATAATGAAAATTGTTGACGATGATGCACTTTGCGCTTCCTTCAACTGGGGCTTTCTTGCTTATGAGACGCTATTAAAATCATTGAAGAGTTGCTTGAAATCAAATGAGAATGATGTTCAGAAGGAGAAAGAGAAAGAAAAAGATATTGATAGCTACACTTTAGTTGGCTTTCCTTTTGCGTTTTGTGTCTGGATTATGGAAGTACTTCCTATTTTCCAAGAGAAACAATTTGTGAACTTCAAAGAAGTTGGTTATCCTCGAATGTTATGTTATTCTGAAATGAAGTCTCCACAATTTGATGCTCTTTGTAGAAAATATTTCCATAATAAAAAAGTAAGTTAATGTAATTACTATCTCTTTTTTTGTTTATTTGTTTTAGTTATGTATACTTATGTTTAGTTTTTCTTATATAATAGGTGTTTAAGTTGATTGAGGTGTCACCCTTTATTCCCGTGGAAGAAGAAGATACACAGCCTCTTTGTGTGGAGGAGCCAGTTTCACAAGATCAAGGCTCAAGGTCTTCTTCCACACAATTTGACGAAGGCGTACTTAAGGAAATTGTTAGAGTATGTGTTTCTGCCTTTGAATAGTATTAGTTTTTTATTTGATTATTTCTTGCTTACGAACACCTTTTTTTATATTATGTTTTTTGATTCAGAGATTATCAGAGAGTTTTAAGAAGGATTTGCAAGCAGAAGTTACCAGAGTTAATCAGAAAATTGTTGTATCAGAACAAAAGATTGAGAACGAAATCAAGGTAATTTCAGTTAGTCCAACTTTAGGATTTTGTGTCCTTAAATTTTGAACTTGGAATTGAAAGATAAGGACTTCTTGTCCTTAACTTTTGAACTTTGAAATGAAACTTAAGGACATCATGTCCTTAAGTTTTGAACTTGGAATTCAAAGTTAAGGACTTCTTGTCCTTAACTTTTGAACTTGGAGTTCAAACTTAAGGATTGCATTTCCTTAAGTTTTGAACTTTAAGTTCAAACTTAAGGACTGCCTGTCCTTAAGTTTTAAACATGTCCTTCTCTTTGTAACTTAGTTGGCTTTCTCAGGATTTAAAGAAAACTCTAGGATCAAAGCTTGATACTTTGATGAACATGTTTGGGAAAGCTGATCAGATGAACACAGATAGAGAATCTAGTGTTCCAATTAGAAAATATGGAGTTGATGATCATTGTCGTGCTACTGAGCGTACTGGCATATTCAACCAAGATGCAGGTGGTGTTGAACGTGATTATATGGATGTGCATGCAGAGGGTCAGTATGAAAGAGAATTTAGAGATGCACATCTAGATGATGAAACTGAAAATGTTACTGATATTGGGAAAGGTTAGTTATAGATTTTGATTTTTATTTTCGTTGAAATGTATATTCAATAGATTAATACATATAAACTATGCATGTGCATGCAGAAGTTTGTGGAGTGCCGGAGAAAATTTGTAGAGTTTGTGGATTGCAATCACAGGAGGATTTAACAAGTCCATTGGGGACAAGTGTCAGCGAGATTGTATGCAAATGCTTAGAAGGAACGTATGATCTCTCTACACCGCTGTCATACAAAGAAAAATTTGGAGTTCAAACTTGTGCCAGTCAAGGTTAGATAAAATTTTCATTATATATTGTATCTTTATTTCATTATATATTGTATCTTTTGAAGCAGCAAGCGAAGAAGCTGGAGTGCAGTATCAAGAGAAAACTGGACTACAATCTCAAGACATAGGCAGAAGTGAGATTGGTTCCAAATCTATAGATGCAACATGTGATGATGATGATGTAGCTGGAATGATCTTGGATATTGCAAATGGTTAGGCAGTGCTTTTTTAATTTTATATATGTTTGTTTTAATTAAAGATTATTAACATGTTAGTTGTTGTAAATATTTTTGCAGAATCTTGTCAACAAGCATCTAAAGATCATGGTGAACAACTGCAAGATAAAGAAAATGTGGAATTGCAAGAAAAAGAAAATGCTGCACGCAATATTTTAGCTGAGTTGTCTCTTGAAAAAACACAAGAAGGTACTACGGAGAAGACAGGTACTGATTGTGCCCTAATTATTATATGTACAATTGAAATTTTGTCTCTTCATTTGACCTGTTGCAGAAAACTAATATGAATATGTGTATATATATATATATATATATATATATAGTGTCGCCAGCAGAGGAAAACAAAGAGGACACCAATGATGACAATCTTAACCAATATACAAGGAAAAAAAAGAGAGACAGTATTGGTTATGATGGTCCGTCATTTTCTCTTCTTACTCCTACTCCTCCAAGTATACAAATGGACATTGATGCGACTTTGACTATGGAGGGTGAAGGAAATGTTGAAGAAGAACTTGGTCGAGGTAAAAGGAACAAGAAGTTAAGCTGGCAGTTGAAATCTCCTTTTGATAAGGAAGGAAAAAGCAGTAAGTTCCAAGGCAGACAATCAAAATACTCTGAAGAGTTCAGGTTGGATAAAATCAACCTATACTCGTAGGTGTATTTTTCATTATGCCAAAGAAGATGAAAAATTAGTGAAGAAATTCATTGTGTGGTTGGGCAAGGAGAAAAGGAGAGGTCGCAAAAAAGAGTAAGTCTCTTAATGTGTTTCACTACATCCTTAACTTCTGTGATTGTAAGACTAATTTTAGGACTAACTGTCCTTAACTTATAGATTCAAGTTTAAAACTTAAGGACTTCTTGTCCTTAAGTTTGAATTCAAAATTCATAAGCTAAGGACATGCAGTCCTTAAGTTTGAGTATCAAATTCAAAAGCTAAGGACACTTGGTCCTTAAGTTATAGATTAAAGTTTTCAAAATTCTAAGTTGACATTTTCAAAATTTTCAGGGGACAAATTGATTTATATGTTGATGATAATAGTTTGAGGAAAAAACCATACAAATTGTATCATCAAAAAATCAGTAGCAAAATGTTTTTCCTTGAGCTTTCAGATAGCAAATTTGTTCTTGATGATAAGGTTAGATAATTCACAAGGCATTTATTTTTTCTATTATTAATTTATCATTTTTTCATTATTTTATGACTGATTTGTTATTGATTTGTTTTATTTTTTGCCTTTTTATGAAGCATATTGACATTGCTCTCTATTATCTGAGAAAGAAGGAATGCTACCACCCTCGCGATCATCCTTTTCGATGCACAACTACTGATGTTCTTTTTGATAATTATATGGAACTTGTGTATAAAGATTTCAGTGAAGATGCTAGTGATGAGTTTTGGTGTGCTGGTGATAATCAGTTATTTCTGACACCATATGTGTGGGGAGACAGCCATAGATGTGGAATTGCATGGACTGAGGTTGACAAAATCTTTTTTTCCATGTCGGCTTCCTTCAGAAGATGATGAAGTTGTGACACACTTTTTGTTGGGAGTATTGGACTTGAATCAAAAAAAGATTGATGTATATGATTCCATATACAGTGAGTCATATGAAGCAGGAATGAACTACATGCAAATGTATGCACGCATGATCCCCCATTTGCTAAAGTTCTCACAGTTTGACAAAAATCACAAGTCTTTTGGGAATGTCTTCAACAAATTTGATATACAGTGGCAAAGATCACCACACCAAACTGGATCGTACGTGTTATTATTTGTTATATTATTTATATGTACTTAAGATTTATTGTTTAATTCACTGCATATCTTACATTTCTCTTAGGACTGATTGTGGTGCATTCCTGATCAAATTTGCCGAGTTGCTGATGATTGGAAAGGACGTGCAGCAATTCCAACCCGAAGACATAAAAGACTTTCGAAAAGAACTTGCTGCAAATCTTTGGGCACATGGTGAATGGAAAAGAAATTCTGGTTATGATACTCCACCAGAAAATGTTGGTGATGATTATGAGAGTGAAAATGAAACATTCTGTCCAAAGGAGTTGTAAAGAAATTGTGGTGTTATTTTTGTATAAAATTGCTGTAAAGGTGACATCTGAATTATGCCAGTTTAGGATAGTTCTGAAATATTCTGTAAATTTGTGAAAAGGCACTTATATTTTGTTTTGTTGGCATAGCGTAATTTTTTGTAACAGCTATGCAAAATTACAATTTCAAAAGTTATGTCAAGGCATTTTGTTATTTATTTCGTTGTTTCTCTCAACTGTTGATTTGTCCATTGAGTTTGTTAGTATTTGTTCATGACTAAGTCTAAGTGAACTTCAAATTCAAAGTTAAGGACCAAATGTCCTTAACTTTTGAACTTGAAATTCAAAGTTAAGGACCGACAGTCCTTAAGTTTTGAACATGGGACTATAACTTAAGGACCTTCATGTCCTTAACTTTTGAACTTGTATTTCAAACTTAAGGACTCCTGTAGTTAATGACAAACAGTCCTCAAGTTTTTAACATGGGACTATAACTTAAGGACCTATGTCCTTAACGTTTGAACTTAAAATTCAAAGTTAAGGACAGACAGTCCTCAAGTTTTTAACATGGGACTATAACTTAAGGACCTCATGTCCTTAACGTTTGAACTTAAAATTTAAAGTTAAGGACAGACAGTCCTTAAGTTTTTAACTTGTATTTCAAACTTAAGGACTCCTGTAGTTAATGACAAACAGTCCTCAAGTTTTTAACATGGGACTATAACTTAAGGACCTATGTCCTTAACGTTTGAACTTAAAATTCAAAGTTAAGGACAGACAGTCCTCAAGTTTTTAACATGGGACTATAACTTAAGGACCTCATGTCCTTAACGTTTGAACTTAAAATTCAAAGTTAAGGACAGACAGTCCTCAAGTTTTTAACATGGGACTATAACTTAAGGACCTCATGTCCTTAACGTTTGAACTTAAAATTTAAAGTTAAGGACAGACAGTCCTTAAGTTTTTAACTTGTATTTCAAACTTAAGGACTCTTGTAGTTAATGACAAACAGTCCTCAAGTTTTTAACATGGGACTATAACTTAAGGACCTATGTCCTTAACGTTTGAACTTAAAATTCAAAGTTAAGGACAGACAGTCCTCAAGTTTTTAACATGGGACTATAACTTAAGGACCTCATGTCCTTAACGTTTGAACTTAAAATTTAAAGTTAAGGACAGACAGTCCTTAAGTTTTTAACTTGTATTTCAAACTTAAGGACTCCTGTAGTTAATGACAAACAGTCCTCAAGTTTTTAACATGGGACTATAACTTAAGGACCTATGTCCTTAACGTTTGAACTTAAAATTCAAAGTTAAGGACAGACAGTCCTCAAGTTTTTAACATGGGACTATAACTTAAGGACCTATGTCCTTAACGTTTGAACTTAAAATTCAAAGTTAAGGACAGACAGTCCTCAAGTTTTTAACATGGGACTATAACTTAAGGACCTCATGTCCTTAACGTTTGAACTTAAAATTTAAAGTTAAGGACAGACAGTCCTTAAGTATTTAACTTGTATTTCAAACTTAAGGACTCCTGTAGTTAATGACAAACAGTCCTCAAGTTTTTAACATGGGACTATAACTTAAGGACCTCATATCCTTAACTTTTGAACTTGAAATTCAAAGTTAAGGATAGACAGTCCTTAAGTTTTTAACATGGGACTATAACTTAAGGACCTCATGTCCTTAACTTTTGAACTTGAAATTCAAAGTTAAGGACAGACAGTCATTACGTTTTTAATATGGGACTATAACTTAAGGACCTCATGTCCTTAACGTTTGAACTTAAAATTCAAAGTTAAGGACAGACAGTCCTTAAGTTTTTAACATGAGACTATAACTTAAGGACCTCATGTCCTTAACTTTTGAACTTGAAATTCAAAGTTAAGGACAGACATTCATTACGTTTTCAAAATTGCAAGTTGAACTTACTGACTCCTGTTAATAACTTTTAATTGTTGAACTCAAAAGAAATTAAAAGAACGTAACAAGATATAAATATTGAAAATCTAGGCATCCGCTCAAATTAGAATAATAATGAATACAATCTATAGCAAAAACTTAAAAGAGTCGATAAACATAAGTGTATATTTCTACTCTTCTCTATGCTTTCTTGAAAATGGATGGAGTGCCGGAGAATATATACAAGCTGTTCTATTATGACCAATTCTTCTGCAACGACCACATTTGAATGTTATTTTTGATGGCTCGGTAGCAGGAATATGCCTTTTCTTTTGCCTTCTACCTGGTGGCACTTTGAAATCTGGAGGTTTAACAATTTGTGACTTAACACTCTCTGGTACAATCCATGAATCAGTATGTCCTACAGGATGTATTTGTCTTTCATATGTTTTCAGCCAAGATTCCTTTAAGTACCAGTGCGAACAAAAGTCAGACTTCTTGATGTTTCTCTTCTCGATAGCTGCAATTGCATGTATGCATGGTAATTCATCAAGTTGAAATTGAAAACAATCACATGTTCTTTTGTTTAAGTCCACCAAGAAAGTTATTCCTTCTTCTTCAACTCTAGAACGCCATGAATCAACAGGGAAGACCTTCAATGTTGAAAAATTATAAGTGAGTACATTATGTTAAAAAATGTCAAAATCATAATATAAACATAAAACATAATACTTACGTTCAAAGTAAATGCTAAATCTATTCTGTTCTTCAATTCCTCCTCTACCCAACAAGAAACATCATAAAATGTTCCTTCTGCTTTATTTCTTCTTTCATAAAACCAATGTTGTAGCTTCACTTGAATGAAATCCATCATTCTTAGTATAGGCAGCTCTCTTGCTTCTAATAGCACTGAATTCATCGACTCAACTATGTTTGTTGTGAGCATGTCATATCTTCGTTGTGGACTACAAGAACGTGCCCATCTTTCCGGTGGTTCTTCCATCAAGTAGTCATAAGTTTTCTTATCTACATTTGCAATATCTGACATGTATATGTCAAATTCTTTACGCTTGTATACTCTTGCAGCACTTTGGAAAAGTTTTATGACCTCACTTTTCACCTTTCTTCGCTTTAGGTTCTGCTCCAAATGATAGATGCAAATCCCATGATGGCTTTCAGGATATACCTTTACAATGCCATTTGCAATAGCTTGATGCCTGTCTGATAAAAAAATCAAATTCTCACGGCTCCCAATTGCATTGCGAAGCTGACTAAAGTACCACTCATAGGAATTGTTGTTTTCAGATTCTGCTATTCCAAAGGCTAATGGGACTTCAAAAAAGTCGCATCAATAGCAATCACTGGTCTACAATGATTCCAACCAGCTATCGATGATCCATATGCATAAAACATATAAAGAAACTTGAAAATACAATATAAAACAAGGTTAAAATACCCGAAGTTTAGGACAGTCAGTCCTTAACTTACATTTACAAGTTATAAAGTTAAGGACATGCTGTCCTTAACTTTTATTTCAAAGTTCAAAACTTAAGGACTGGAAGTCCTTAACTTTTAATTACAAGTTCAAAACTTAAGGATAGGCAGTCCTCAACTTCTGGTTATAACTCAAAAGTTAACAAGGCTAAAGACAGCATGTCCTAAATTGTTTACCTGTTGTTGTCGTCTATCTTTATGTTAGTATAAGTTCCCGGGTTTTTACTTGTCATCATATACAAGTATGAACACAATAATTCATAATTTTCTTCGGGACTTCCTCTTATTAAAGCGGAAGCATGTTGAATAGCACGCCACGCCTTGTGATATCCAATGTCTAGTCCATGCAATTTTTGCATCTCTGCCATGACAAAAGCTGGTGTAACTTCAAATCTTGGGTCCCGAAGATTATCGATAATGTAACCACTAATCAACTTTGAAGTAGCATGCCTTTGATCTGCTTTCCTAGTGTTAACATAGCAGTCATGCTTTTTCTCAAGCTTTACTATCTTGAATAATGTTGAGTCTTTAATTCTGAAAGCACGCACACACCAATGACACCTATCATCATTGCATGTCAACGAATATCTTGTTGAGCTTGATCTAACAACTTTGAATTCAAAATGTCCTTTGATTGCTACATTAGAAAAACAATTAATTATGCTCTTCTTCTTGTCAAATACTGATCCGACTTTTATTTGATCCAAAGAAGCATTTTCTCTTAATATCGTAGTTGGGGATTCTTTTTGTTTCAAATTTGATCTTCGTTTAGTTATTTGAGTGCAGGTTTTGTCAGCAACTACTTCGATTACCGGTGCACTCTCTAAGACTTGAATACCCAAAGCTTGTTCGTTGTCAATCTCTATAATGCTTTGTCCTTCTACTTGAATAGAATCAAATGTTTGATGCACCTCTTCATTTAATGGTTGAGCTTCAACCATATCTACTTCAACTATCTGTTGGCATCGCTCTTGATTGTCATGTTGAGTTTTTGTGTTGGCATGTTCATTGCTTGTTGATGCAAAAACTCTTTCCGAAATATCAACTATGAAACGACAGCTCTTGAAGAGTGAATGAGTTTTTAGCAACTCTATACATGTGTGAAGATCTAAATCTTTGGATACAAGCATTCCTTTGCTTGTTCCAAGGTTGATATCAAACCATATCACTATTTCAAACTTTTCTCTATCCAATTCAATAAGCTCAAAAATCTGTTTAACGAAATCTTCAAACTGAATTGACTCAGGTGCTAGGAAAAGCTTTGTTTGATGATCAAGATATTTATAGTCTTCAGTCCATCTACCATTAAAAGCAACTATTATGCATATTGTTTCCATCCTACAAGTCAAGAGAATGGGAAACAAAGGACATACGTTATAAAGCAATCCTTGTAGAATTAAGAACAGGTGTACTGTAAGTGCAAGACCAAGATAAGGACTGTATGTCCTTAACATTTAAACATGTAATTAAAGTTAAGGACTGTCAGTCCTTAACATTTAAACATGTAATTAAAGTTAAGAACTGTCAGTCCTTAACATTTAAACATGGAATTAAATGTTAAGGACTGCCAGTCCTTAAGTTTTAAACATGGAATTAAAAGTTAAGGACTGTCAGTCCTTAAGTTTTAAACATGGAATTAAAAGTTAAGGACTGTCAGTCCTTAACTTTTGAACAAGAAATTAAAAGCTAAGGACTGTCAGTCCTTAACATTTAAAGATGGAATTAAAAGTTAAGGACTGCCAGTCCTTAACTTTTAAAGATGGAATTAAAAGTTAAGGACTGCCAGTCCTTAACTTTTGAACTAGAAATTAAAAGCTAAGGATTGTCTGTCCTTAACATTTAAACATGTAATTAAAGTTAAGGACTGTCAGTCCTTAACATTTAAACATGTAATTAAAGTTAAGAACTGCCAGTCCTTTAACATTTAAACATGTAATTAAAGTTAAGAACTGACAGTCCTTAACATTTAAACATGGAATTAAATGTTAAGGACTGTCAGTCCTTAAGTTTTAAACATGGAATTAAAAGTTAAGGACTGTCAGTCCTTAACTTTTGAACCAGAAATTAAAAGCTAAGGACTGTCTGTCCTTTAACATTTAAACATGGAATTAAAAGTTAAGGACTGTCAGTCCTTAACATTTAAACATGGAATTAAAACTTAAGGATTGCTAGTCCTTAACTTTTGAACCAGAAATTAAAAGCTAAGGATTGTCTGTCCTTTAACATTTAAACATGAAATTAAAATTAAAAGTTAAGGACTGCCAGTCCTTAAGTTTTAAACATGGAATTAAAAGTTAAGGACTTTGAACCAGAAATTAAAAGCTAAGGACTGCCTGTCCTTTAACATTTAAACATGGAATTAAAAGTTAAGGACTGCTAGTCTTTAACATTTAAACATGTATTTAAGAGTTAAGGACTGTCAGTCCTTAACATTTGAACCAGAAATTAAAACATACAATTTGAAACTCAAGCTACAGGACTTTGTATACAGAAGAACAACAACAAAGTGAAGGACATTTTGTCCTTAAGTTTTTTTATTCAATTTGCAAAATGAGGCCAGTAGAATCAAAGTTAAGGACATAGTGTTCTTATTTTTTTGAATTCAATTTCCAAAATGAAGACACTATGTCCGGAATACAGAATTATCATAGGAGGCGGTGTCTATAAATTTATCAATCCAGAAATTCAAAAAAAATCAAATTCTTATCTAATATATAATCAAATCAATACAGATCTAAAAAAGTATAACTATAGCGAAATAAAAATTGATAGAAACACATGAAATTACAACTTACTGTTTATCTATGTTGTTTTTTTGGATTAGATTGCTGAATTTTTGAAATCGGGAAGAGAAATGGTGGTTCGTCCTCAGTTGATCGCCGCTGCTGTTGTTGCTCGCTTCTTCTCTTTGTGTAACTGCTGCTTGTGTTGATAGCGTAGGTATAAGTTATACCAGAAGGGTATTTTCGTCCAGTCAGGTATAAGTTTTTTAAAAAGAGTGGCTAAAGTCTAAATACATTGAAAACAGTGGCTTTAAAATAAAAGTCACAGCTTTTAGTGGCTATTTGTGTCGTTCGCCCAATATGGAGCAATTTGATTTAACTGCAACCCTCTTTTTCTTTTTTGGATTCATATGACCAGCAAAAAATTGCACGGCATGTATCCCAACGGGATTGGTTTTGGTGGAATATTTACGTTTTTTACTGTCTTGGTAAAATATCTCTATTTTTTACTTAAACGTCATAATTTTTAATATTTAAAGCTTAAAAATCTTTATTTGGTGGTGGAAAGTAGAAGGTTAATGATCCATTATTTATTAAAATCATTTGAAAGTTAATAATTTATGCTTATATTCAAACAACGATTTAGTGATTTACTTTAAAAAGCTCAAAGTTTCATTCTTGGACCTTATAAAATATTGAAGAAGACAAAATAGATCTTTTTGATTTGGTATTATTTGATTAAATTGGCGATTGGAGATTGTTTGTGTTGCTATTTGAAAGCTCTGTTTGAAATTTGAAATCATTTAGAGCAGACTTGAGGTGGTCTGATAGAAATTGAAGCTGCGAATTCGAAAAATACTTTGTTAAAATAACATACCAAAATTATGTAAATCGGGTAGACTTCTATGAACAACTTAACAGATATATAGAGCAAATAAAGCATAATTTCTACTCTGATAGAAAAATTCTTGAAAAGCAAAATCATACCAACCTGATAGACTTTGATGAATAACTTAACAAATATGTAGAGTAAATATAGCATAAATAGCAAGAGGAATAACAAGAAGTTAATTTTCTCTAGCTTCTCTCTAGAGTCAGATAGGGTGTACTACCGACGTCGGCGACCGAAAATGCCAAGAGGAAGGCCATCACGAAATTGGAATAAGAACCAGACGATAGAGAACACCATATGGGGGAAAATCCATCAAGTCAACCATTGAAAACACCATATCATAGTCTCATAGTAGGAATCATATTGACTATTGTGCCTGGCCAGTCCGGCGGAGGAATCCCAACTAGAGCTCAATGTGGGCAGAATCCTATGTATGGGGGGAGCTCAAGGCGATGGTGGTGGAATACTCAGAGGCTATTGAAAATCAAAAAGTGGACGCTATCAACCCACCGAATATTTCACTAAAATTAGAGGGGAAAACATGGGCGAATCTCCTAAGTGGTAACACATTGGCAGTTAAGGGAATGAGCTTAACATACATTTCACCGGTGATAGATTGATAGGGAACGGGTAGTCCAATTGCAAAAGGAAGAGCTCGCGGAAGAACCGGAGACATGGAATAGGGCGCTGATCCTATATGAGTTGGGAAAATCTCTGTCAATTGGAGATGTGGGAAGATTCATTGCAATGAACTTGAACTTTGCTGCAAAATCAAAGGTATACTATAACAAAGTCGATTACTTTGTCATCCGGTTTGCTAATCTAGAAGATAGGGATGCAGTTTTGTACTCAGGGCCTTATGCTGTAATTGTCAAACCATGATCGCCTGAATTTAACCTAGGAGATGAAGTTCTACATACCATTCCCTTGTAGGTTTAACTAACTAACCTACCTTTAAATTGCTGGGGTTTTAGAAGACACTTAGTATAATAGAATGTGAACTGGGTAGACCTCTGTTCGCATATCATATACTAGGATCCTAGTGGAAATGGATGTCAGAAAGGAATTTCCAGCAAGTGTGGAAGTGCAGGACCCAAATAGCAAGATGTTCAGTCAACCAATGGAGTATGATTGAAACCATTATACTGTCACATTTGCCTTCAAGTGGGACATAGCTACCAAACAGGAAACAATAATCAATCAGAACAATCACATACAAGTTCAGGCAGACTTGAAACAGAAGCAAGTTGAGCTTCCTATTAAGGAGAAGCAGCAGAAGCCAAAAGCAGTAAAGGCAATATGGCATCAAAGACAAGCATTAGATATACCACACATCAACGATCCTGGTCTAATCTCACAGGTGATGCAAACTACTAATGAAAGGCAAGACATTAGGAAGCAGAGAGCTAATGAAGATTGGGCAATAGCAAAGGGAAGATCAGCAAGCAAAGGAGCCTCATCTTCAACTGATAATGTTGTTACTACTACCAGTGGGTTTGATTGCTTAAGTTCCCAAGCAGTTGAGACAAATGCAACACTTGCTAAGGAGAAAGTTGGTTATGTAGAAGTTCTGGATCCTAAATCTTTTCCTCTATTACGATGAAGATAGTAACATGTGTCGCGCCCCCTTTTTCTCACGAAATCGGGTTTATGACATTTGGGAGGACAACTCGTTCCCTTTCGGGAATTTGGGTTTTAGATTGAAGAGTCACCACCTAATGATTTAAGTGCATTAGGACACTAAGAAGGGTTTGATTTGAGCAACCAGAGATAGGGTAAATGCTTGAAATTATCCCAAAGGGAAGGTGTTAGGCACCCCTCAGGATCCACTAGTATGGTTCCCGGCCAGACTATTATTGTGACTTTAGGTACAATAACACGTAGGCAAGTAAGACATCATATAAGAGGGGATTTTTTACATAAGGGTTACAAATAAGCAAAGTAAAAAAAGAAGTTGATTTTTTCTTTAAAGAAATAGTTTAAAAGAGAAAGAAACAAAAGGAGAGGAGGGGGGTCCTCGGTATATTAATAATATGGATCACCCCATACAATGCCCGGTAATCGCTCCTCGACGAGGGGTTACACGTGACATTATCGTGTGGTCATCATATCCATATCTACCCTTCCCACCCGTTAAGCTATTAAAGCGCGAAATAGTCTCGTTTACTTATTGCATGCCATTACCCGCCCCAGTCCTATCAGCCCCGGCGGTGCTTGGGACTACTAATCCTAAAATGGTGGAGAAATTGGGCTTATTTGTGGTTTTAAAAGGTAAAAATACTAGGGCGACAAACAAAACACATATAGCAAGTATGGGGAAGCATATAAACAAATGAAAAGGCTCAAACAGACCTCCTTTAAATAGAGAAAGCAAGTAGTTAGCATGACTTACACATACTGTTTAGGGTCTTATTAAAACTTAAAAGGTCGAGGCAGATTGATTTATTACATAGTTCAGATAAGAAGCCCGAATCAGGACTGCCTACTGGTTGTAGCATATAAAATCTGATTCAGTTTATAAGTTATCCTACGGCTTGCCTAAGTGTTGGACGAAGACCTATATGCATGATGTCTACTGATTTTAGAAACAATGAAGTGAATTGATTACATACTGAAGAAAGAAAGGTGAGTTTTTAGCAAAAGATCGCCAGTTCTGCAACTGGTAATGCATTATTATTGCTGATTTTAGGCTTATAAACGAGTGAGGCGATTCAGATTTTGATTAAAGCTCCTATAGGCATGCTTTCTATGCGTTTGTTCACTTTAGAACACCTTTATAGACATAGTGAAATGCAGAGTTCCTATAAACATGATGTCTAGGTACTGTGTATTATATGAACATGATATCTAATTGTAGTTGGTTATTAAGACCTATAAACATGTTTGCCTAATGAGAAGTGGATTTGCAAGATTCAGAAAATCCTATAGGCATATTTTCTACATGCATATGCAGAATTCAGATTTCGAATAATTATAGACATGGTATCTACATGAGAGTGCAGAAATTCATATAGGCAGGTTATCTAATATGAGAATGCAGAAATCTTATAGACATGGTATCTATATAGAAGTGCAGAAATCAGAGATTCCTATAGATATGGTATCTGTATGGAAGTGCAGAAATTCAGAAACTCCTATAGGCAGGTTATCTATCCCTTTTGCATACAAAGTTACCCCTCCCTTTTCATTAACCATCCCCGAGAGTTTTATTACAAAGTTATTACAGCCCAGAAAAATAAAGTAAAGGAAAATATATTAGAAATTAAAAATACAACCAAGGAGAGCCTGATTCAGACTTCCTTTCTGAAGTATGAAGTAAACCAACTCCAAGAGATCATATTTCAAAGCCTTTCTCCCATTTGGGGTGTGTCAAAGTTCCCTAAGAGTTTCATAAGAACTCCGAGCAGTGCTTACACCCAAATGTATCACTAGATTAAGCCATAGTGCAGTGTGGAAGGGCCATCCCTCAGGTGTCCAAGTTCAGAGGGAACTCAAGGTCCAAAGGCAAGGCTGACAAGAGGGGGCAGAACTTAGGAACTAAGAGAGAGTGCAAGTGTAAAAGTAGAATTCTGAAAGGGGAAAGGGAAAAGGGGAATAACGTAAAATCAATACACATAAGGGTGTAGGGGAATGGGGGAATTTGCAAGAGCAAAAGAAAAGTAGGCTGATGGGCACACCCAACAATGGGAGATGCTGGCGGCCTCTAGCCTGTTTGCTTAGAGGTTAAGACCCCATTGGTTCAAACTTAATTCATGGGCAACAACTCACATTGACATGCCTTAAGTCATAACTCTCAAACACATAGGGGTAATTGGGGTAGGGATCAAGGATTCACAACAGAAACAGGCAGAAAGATATGAGCATACTAACTTAAATATTGAACTTTACAGAAACAATAAAGTAGACATGGATATAAAAGTTGTAAATGAACACATTGTGATGATGTTGAAGCTTAAATTAGGACATACCAGTTTCAAAGAAACAAATAGAGAAAATGCAGTAGTCTTGTAAAAGCCATAGTGCAGACAAGAAGAGAGAATACTATTATGTGTAAGTAAGAGTTCAGAAGGATTGTGAAAGTGTGATGTTGTTTGTGAAGAGGGTCGTGCCTTTTATAGTGTAAAATCAGGCAGAAATAAGGTAAGAAAATAGTTGAGGAACTGATTGTCAATCAATTACACAATACTCCCTTTAATTAAAGGATTCAGATTCAAAACGGGTAAAAACCATTTAAGAAAAAAAATTGAATAAACACTTTGTGCAAAGCATGCAATTAGGGGCAGGTACATAAAAGGTTATTTAAGGACAAGGTTTTGAAATACACGATTTGTGTAAATAAGGTAAGCAAATCAATTAACAAGTAGTAAATCAAAAATGTTGAGATTTTGCATGAATGAACCGAGTCAGAAAAGATGAAGAAGGGTTTTAACTTAGGCCGAGTCACAGAGAAAATCAACAAACAATGGAAAGAAATCAATCAAGCCATATTGAGAAGGAAGTTTTAACTAATTGCAAATTTGAAAACCATTTTAGAGGGAAATTCATCATATATAAGGAGCATACGAACATGTTAAGCATGAAAAGATTGTGGTGTCATTGTAAAATCAATAGAAGATCCAGTGCAAAAGAGTTTAGCAAGAGCTGGAATCATATGAAGAACAAATGTTTTGAAACTCATTTCAGAGATTCAAAATAGGTTCAGAGGTCTCAGAAAGAATTGAAACCTCTACCATGTTCCTCAACTGAAAATCGTGATAAACATGATAGAAAAATAACATGCAGAGCATAACGGAAGAATTCAAAGAAAATAGAGTAGAAGAAGCTAACATGAAAGTAATGGAAAAGACTGATAAGAATAGCAGAAACATGCTGAGAAGTTTTTAGAAGAAACTTAAACAGAACTTAGTAGAAGGAAAATAGTAAAACACTTAAGAATACAGTAGAAAAATATAGTAGGAGAAACATATCAGAACATAGTAGAAGAAAGTACCAGAACACAGCAGAAAAGCATACAAGAACATAGTAAAGGAAAACACAGCAGGAGATGCATACAAGAACAGGATATAGAAAACACATTAGAAGAAGCATACAAGAACAGGGTATAGAAAACACAGTATAAGAAGCATACAAGAACAGAATATAGAAAACACAGTAGAAAAAACATACAAGAACGTGGCAGAAGAAAAAATATAAGACCATAGTAGAGGTAGATGCACACAAAAGAAAAAAGAAAGAAAGTCAGAGAAACACTTAAACATTTTTCCAGAAAACCCTAGATCGGAAAAGAAATGGTTCTGAAAGTAATTTTGAAAGAAAAGCCAGAAAAATCATTTGAAAACCTAGGAAAAGCATAGATACACAACAGATCTAAAAGAATCGGAGAAAACCTCGAAGGGTTAGGGTTTCAGATGAACCCCAGTAGTGAGAAAGGCTTTGAAGAGTCACTGATCTAAGTCGGAGAGGTCAAAATCAGGTTCGAACAACCATGGTACGCCGGAATAAGGCCGGAGATAGCCGTGGAACCTCGAATCGACAGAGGTCTAGGTATAATCCTTCAAGGTCAGACCTTGAATCTTCAGAAATTAGGCATGTGGGAGTCATAGGAGGCCTGTGTAGGACTCTCATAGCCTTGAAAACCATAGATTCCGGTGGCTTTCAAGGCGGAGATGGTATGAGAAGGTTCGAGAGTGTTTGAGAGAGTGGAGAGTTCAAAGGCGGCTGGTAGGTGAGAAATGAGAAGGTTAGGGTGGTCGTTTGGGTTAAAAAAGGTAAGAGTGAATAGGGGCCGTTGATCTTAGAGATCAACGGCCAGGGTGAGAGTGGTCTGGGTCGGGTAGGATTTAATTGGGTCAGGGGCGAGTTTAAATTAAAATTGGGTTGGGGAATTGAGATTGGGAATTGGGTTCAATTGGGGCTGATTTAAGGCTATAATCGAAATAGTTGGAGCTAGTATTTAAATAGCCACTTTTTCCCTTATTTATTTTAAAAATAGTAGAATAATTTCTGGAAACAAATTAAAGGTACTAAATTAATTAATAATATATAAAAATTAAATTAAAAATATTGGAATTAATGTTGTAATTATAAATGTAATTAAATCTTAAAATAGGCTAATATGTTTGACTTTAAAAATATTAAATAAATTTGTAAAAATGTGCAAAAATCATACTAGCTATATTTTAGTATAAATATGAGAGTCCAATAAATGAATTACCAAAATGATAAATTTGGGGATAATTATTGGGTTTTTCTTGATAAAATAGGGCAATAAATTGATTTAAAATCTTTTTTAAAAAAATGTTATACTTATATATGCATATACATGCTATTTGAAAGACATTTTGTATATAAAAAATACAAGAAAAAATTGGGTATCAACAGCTGCCCCTCTTTACCCGGGAAGGATGAAAGAGTTTTCGGGTAAAGAAACGATGGCCAATTTTGACCGAACGAAAAGGTTTGAGGAGACTCAGGACGTACTTTGATTTTTGAGCTGCCTACATATCCGTGGTTTTATAGGAATCAGGTCATATGTTGTTCAGGACCCGTCAGCGGAGTAGGCCGATGGAGACTTTCAAGAACTGATGCAATATTCAGGTTGGGGTGAATGGCTTGAACCTGCAAGGGCTGCGGGATTGCTCCTGCTGAGACGATCGTTGCTCACTGGTTTACCTACAAATAAGCAATACAAGTGTATATTGTGCGGAAATTTAAACGTGATGCAAGTTCCCATCGGACCATGAATGTTGTCATTGGACAGTTAGGATGACATCCTCAGACCATGACGTCCTGGGCCATGAATCGTATGATAAAGGATTCGCAGGCCATGAAATAATGCTCTCGGGCTATGAGAATGATGCCTCTGAACTATGACGCCTTTGAATAATGATATGCAAAAGATAAAAGGGGTCCTCAGGCCATGACATGACGTTCTCGGGTTATGAAGATGGTGCCTCCGAACAATGACGCCTTTGGATAGATTGGCGATCTTTCAGCCCATGAGATGCAGAAGGTGGCGATCTTTCAGCCGATGCAAGATGTAAATGAAGTGGCGATCTTTCAGCCGATGCAAGATGTAAATAAAGTGGCGATATTTCAGCCATGCAAGATGTAAATGAAGTGGCGATCTTTCAGCCGATGCAAGATATAAATGAAGTGGCGATATTTCAGCCATGCAAGATGTAGATGAAGTGGAGATCTTTCAGCCGATGCAAGATGTAAATGAAGTGGCGATCTTTCAGCCATTCAGAATGTAAATAAAGTGGCAATCTTTCAGCCATGCAGATGGAGGTAGAGCTTAACCTCGGAAGGCAGAATGGTAACCTTATGCAATTCAGGGAATGCAGATGGAGACAGAGCTTAGTCTCAGAAGGCAGAATGGTAGTCTTATGCAATACAGAGAATGCAGATGGAGACAGAGCTTAGTCTCGAAAGGCAGAATGGTAGCCTTATGCAATGCAGAGAATGCAGATGGAGACAGAGCTTAGTCTTGGAAGGTAGAATGGTAGCCTTATGCAATGCAGAGAATGCAGATGGAGACAGAGCTTAGTCTCGGAAGGCAGAATGGTAGCCTTATGCAATGTAGATAATGCAGATGGAGACAGAGCTTAGTCTCGGAAGGCAAAATGGTAACCTTATGCAATGCAAAAATGCAGATGGAGACAGAGCTTAGTCTCGGAAGGCAGAATGGTAGCCTTATGCAATGCAAAAATGCAGACGGAGATAGAACTTAGTCTCAGAAGGCAGAATGGTAGCCTTATGCAATGCAAAATGCAGATGGAGGTAGAGCTTAACCTCGAAAGGCAGAATGGTAGCCTTATGCAAGAAGTAAAAAGGCAAATGATAATAAAGTTTTCTTAGCTGATAGCAGATTTCGATATTGTGGCTAATGGGGACATTGTGCCTACTGGGGACACTGTTGTGTGCGGATAGCAACTGCGAATAAGTGCAAAGTTCTGAGAGTTGTATGTCTGAATAGTGTGAGTCTCATAAGTGTATGTCATATTTGATGATTTTGCAACTCAAGTACCTGCATCCAAAGAAAAATTGTGAGTTTTGTAAAGGGGAAAGGTTAGTTCGTATTCCTGCTGGCTTTGCTTGACCTGCTCGGCTTTGATCCGGCGATACTGTATATATCACTGGGGTAGCATTGCTAAACAAGGCAATTTTAGTAATAAACATGCATGATTTAGTAAAAGCACAACATAAGTACATAATTAAGAATAGTTTTCTTTAGATGAACCGACGACTGCGATGTGGTTCAAGACATTGCAACTTCTCTTGCTCTGGAATTTTGAGGGTCCTTCTCAAAATTTTGCCCCAATTTACTAGGCTGCTGCTTCTAACAGCTGTTAATGATAAATGGCTGGAATAGACTTCGGAATTTTGAGGGTCCTCCTCAAAATTCTGCCCCAGTTTCCAATAGTGGGGGAAATGAAACTTTTATTGAATTGTGACCGAACCCATAGGGTTGCCTACGTATCCCCTACTAAACGGGAATCAGGTTAGGTATAGTTCAAATTACATCATATGAGGAAAGTATAAAGATTACACATAGTAACGCTTGACTGCATCTGAATTGATCGGCTTCGGCCAGCCTTCTCCGTCCATTTCTGTGAGTATGAGGGCTCCTCCTGTCAGAACCCGGTGAACCATGTATGGGCCCTTCCAGTTGGGAGAGAATTTCCCTTTGGCTTCATCCTGATGCGGAAAATTTTTCTTTAATACTAGCTGCCCCAGTGTGAACTGTCTCGACTTGACTCTTTTGTTGAAGGCTCTAGACATTCTGTTCTGATAAAGTTGACCATGGCAAACTGCATTCATTCTTTTTCCATCTATAAGAGCCAGCTTCTCGTAACAGATCTTCACCTATTCTGCATCGTCGAGTTCTGCTTCTTGTATGATCCTCAAGGAAGGGATTTCTACTTCGGCGGGAATGGCAGCCTCTGTACTGTAAACTAGCATATAGGGGGTTGGCCCTGTTGATGTGCGGACTGTGGTGCAGTATCCCAATAAAGAAAATGATAGCTTCTCGTGCCACTGCTTATGCTTCTCTATCATTTTTTTAGTATCTTCTTGATATTTTGTTGGCGGCTTCTACAGCTCCATTCATCTGAGGTCTGTAGAATTCTTATGTTTGATCTTGAAGGTTTCACACATGGCTTTCATCAGGTCACTGTTGAG
Organism: Nicotiana sylvestris; assembly: GCF_000393655.2. Classification (NCBI taxonomy): domain Eukaryota; kingdom Viridiplantae; phylum Streptophyta; class Magnoliopsida; order Solanales; family Solanaceae; genus Nicotiana; species Nicotiana sylvestris. Next base: position 82,299,271 of record NC_091062.1, on the reverse strand, counting down.
ATTGGAACCATTATCAGTGATGATTGATTCTGGGATCCCGAATCGACAAACGATACGATCGCGGACGAAGTCTGCCACGACTTTCTTAGGCACTGCTCTGTAAGATGCTGCTTCAACCCATTTGGTAAAATAATCAATTGCTACTAGGATGAATATGTGCCCGTTTGATGCGGCGGGTTTGGTCCAACAATATCCATTCCCCATGCGGCGAACGGCCAAGGCGAGCTTGTCGCATTAAGCTCATTTGGAGGCACTTTTATTCTGTGTGCATGTATCTGACAGTGGTTACACTTTCGGACGTATTGGATGCAGTCCGTCTCCATAGTCATCCAGAAGTAACCAGCCCGGAGTATCTTTTTTGCTAAAACAAAGCCATTCATATGTGGACCACAGGTCCCAGCGTGGATTTCTTCTAGCAGTTTAAATGCTTCTTTTGCGTCGAAACATCTTAGCAATCCTAAATTAGGAGTCCTCCTTTACAGGATTCCTCCGCTGTGAAAGAAATTGTTGGACAACCTCCGAAGTGTGCATTTCTGAGTAGGATTTGCAAGTTCTGGGTATTCTCCTTTCGTCAAATATTCATTGATATCATGAAATCAAGGCTTTCCGTATGTTTCTTCCTCAACATGAGCACAATAAGCTAGCTGATCATGGATATTTACCGGAATAGGATCAATAAAGTTCTTATCTGGATGTTGTATCATGGATGATAGGGTAGCCAATGCATCGGCAAACTCATTCTGGACTCTGGGAACATGCTGGAACTCTATCTTTGTGAACCTCTTTCTCAACTCCTGTACGTGATGCAGATAAGGGAGTATTTTGGAATTCTTAGTTGCCCATTCTTCTCGGGCCTGATGTATAAGCAAGTCTGAGTCTCCAATTACTAGCAACTCTTGAATGTTCATGTCAATGGCCATCTTGAGCCCTAAGATGCAGGCTTCATACTCGGCCATATTATTGGTGCAGGGAACCTGAGTTTGGTAGACACTGGATAATGCTGACCGGTTTTTGATACTAGGACCGCTCCTATGCCAACTCCTTTGAAATTTATTGCTCCATCGAAAAACATTCTCCAACCATCATAGGATTCTGCAATATCTCCTCCTATGATTAATACCTCTTCATCAGGGAAATATGTTTTCATGGGTTCGTATTTTCCATCCACGGGATTTTCAGCAAGGTGGTATGCTAGTGCCTGTCCCTTTGTCGCTTTCTGAGTCACGTAGACAGTGTCGAATTCACTCAACAGGATTTGCCACTTGGCTAGCTTTCCAGTGGGCACGGGCTTCTGGAAGATGTACTTTTAGGGATCCATCCTTGATATAAGATATGTAGTATAGGCACAGAAATAGTGCCTCAGCTTCTGAGCTACCCAAGTCAAAGCACAACAGGTGCACTCTAACAGAGAATACCGAGCCTCGTGGTGAACTTCTTACTGAGGTAATATATGGCCTGCTCTTTCCTCCATGTTTCATCATGTTAACCCAAAATGCAACCGAACGCTCCATCCAATACTGCAAGGTAGAGTAATAGAGGTTTACCCGACTCGGGCTGGACCAAAACTGGTGGTGTTGACAAGTACTTCTTGATTTTGTCAAAGGCCTTTTGGAAGTCATCAGTCTATTTGGTAGCGGCGTCCTTTTTCAACATCTTGAAGATTGGCTCACAGATGATAGTAGATTGTGCTATGAACCGGCTGATGTAGTTGAGTCTCCCCAAGAAGCTCATTACGTCCTTTTTGTTCTTTGGCAGTGGCAGTTCTTGAATAGCTTTGACCTTTGATGGATCTAGTTCTATCCCTCGGCAACTCACAATGAACCCAAGTAGTTTTCCGGTAGGAACCCCAAATGCACATTTCGTGGGATTCAGTTTCAGGTTGTACCTTCTCAGTCTGTTGAAGAACTTCCTCAAATCTTCCATGTGATCAGTGGCTTTCTTGGACTTTATGATGACATCATCTACATACACCTCAATCTCCTTGTGTATCATATCATGGAAAATAGTAGTCATGGCCCTCATGTAGGTAGCCCCTGCATTCTTTAACCCAAATGGCATCATCTTGTAGCAGTACATTCCCCACAGCGCAATGAAAGCCATTTTCTCAGCATCTTCTTCGTCCATCCAGATCTAATGATATCCAGCGAAACAATCTACAAATGATTGCAACTCATGCTTGGTGCAATTGTCGATCAGGATGTGTATGTTCAGTAAGGGGAAGTCGTCCTTTGCACTGGCCCAATTGAGATCCCGGTAGTTGACACAGACTCTGACCTTCCCATCCTTCTTCGGCACCGCACAATATTGGCTAACCATGTCGGATATTCTACTACCCTGAGAACCTTAGCTTTGACCTTCTTAGTGACTTCTTCTTTGACTTTCGGACTCATATCAGGCTTGAACTTTCTAAGCTTCTGCTTTACCGGTGGACATGTCAGATCAGTTGGTAGTTTGTGGGCCACAATAGATGTGCTCAGACCATTCATGTCATCATATGACCAGGCGAATATGTCCTCGTGTTCTTTTAAAAATTCTATATACTCTTCCTTTTCTGACGGTGATAAGTGAACGCTGATTCGTGTTTCTTTGACATTTTCTGCATCTCTCATGTTAACAATCTCAGTCTCATCCAGGTTGGACTTCGGCCTGTTCTCAAAGTTCTCGACTTCTTTAACAATCTCTTCTGGTATATCATCTTCCTCTGAATCTATGTCCGTTTGTTGCGTTGTCTCGTTGCATGTCACACCCATTGGTTCATCAAGATAGGTAATAGTAATGTTGTATAAATAAAGTAATGAGAGAAAATAATAAGAGTAAGATTTGTAAGGAAACCGAAATGCTTTGATAAATTTCATAACTGTTTTGAACATCGGAAGATCTTATTGCGAAAATTCAAAAATGCGAAAGGAAAATCACCTAGTAAAAATAAAAGATAGTGCATGATGCTTTGTTCAGCCTTGCTACCCCAAGGCTTTCCGGGCTCTGGTGGTTCTGATGGTCCAATTGTTGAGGCATGCTCCTCGGCTTACGGCCTATATGAAAGGGCTTTGTGAAGTAAAATGATGATGTGAGAGTGCACGAACTAACCTTTGGGGAGGGGACTAAAAATGAAAAATAAAACAAAAGGTAACAAGTTAGTGAGGATTATAAGGAAAAGATGTTGCGATATTTAAACACATAGTGCAAGAATGTAAATCGTGGCCTAATTTAGGAGCCTCGTTGTGCCCGAGGTAGGCCTAGAGACAAATTGATTTGGATAACTTAGAATGCTAAATGCCTCATTTTATTGATAAAAGTAGACGAATCCCAAAACGACACTAAATAACAAGGAATAAAATGTCACTAGTGGCCATTGGCCTTATTACATTTCTTAAAGCAAAAAGAAAAGATTCATATCTATTTGGTCCCAGAAGGGCCTTCCCCAGACTCGGCATCTTTGGCTCCATCGAACAGCTTCACCAGCTCGCGAATTCCCAGCAACAGGTAGGCTCTGGCCAGGTGTACACCCTCGTTTCCTTCAGCATTCTGGTAGTCCTTGATCCTCTTGAGAAACTTCCTTTCCAGCTCCACTAAACCTTGTTCCAAGTACCCCAATCGCTTGTTAGCACTGACAACCATGTCTTTCCACTCTTCAATCTATTTTTGGTGGGTTTCATGAACCTCACGGTGCTCGTTTTCACATTCCCGAATCCTCTTGCACAGTTGGTTGTATTTGACTTGTGCTTCAGCCCTCCATCGATGATTACGTGACCTCAAACAAACCCAAGTTAGCCCAGACCATTGTGATTATCTTCCAGCCAGCCTACATAGTATGGGGTGCAGCCAATATGGTATTTGTCCGGCTCGATGCTATCTCTTCCTAGAACAAGTTTACGGTGTCACATATGCTGAGCTTGGCACTTGTAAGGGCTATCATCGTCCTGGAAGTCGGCCCGGAAGTGACTTATCTTGTCGACCCTTGGTATAACCTACTTCCTGCCAGCCTGTCTCATAACTCGGAGAGGGATATAAGGGTAAGTTTTTCTCAAACCTATCAGTATCAGAAATGGTGCGTCCCTGGATCGGGCGATGAACTCTTCAGTAGGGAACTACTCGAACATCCATTGTATTTGATCCTCAGTTAGATTTTCAAATAGCTCCACCTACCCCTTGGCATCTTCTGGCTGAGCAAACATGTTGGGCATGTAGTTCATTTGCCTTGGTTGATGGAAGGCTATATGTTCGTCCCAGTCTCTACGCTGAATCTCTTGCCGATATTCACCCCTTTGAAGATGCTCCATGAGCCAGAGCTGGAGTAGCAAGTTGCAACCCTCGAAGTGTTTGGCTCTTTGTTGACACTTTTCCAAGGTTCGGTATATCTCTGCGATGACCATGGGCACTATGCTAAATGGTTGTCCACTAATTCCCTCCATCAAACTTTTGGTGACCATGGCTAGCCTGGTGTGGATCCTGGCTTTCTTCATTGGAAACACTATCATCCCCAGGAAGCAAAACATGAAGACAAAGACTCTTCGGTGAATATGCCCCAATGATGTGAGGGCAAACTCGTCAGGATAAGTACGATAAGATTTGCTGTGACCGTACCTCTCATACAAATAATCAAAGGGGATATACAACTCTTTCAAGCATGTCAAGTCTGGATTCTTCTTTAGACCCATCATTTTGAGGAAACCTCTACCCTTGCGATTTTCCGGCATTAACAAACCCGGAGTTTCCCATGGTATACCAGCCAATCCTCCTATTTCCTCTAGTAGGGGTATCATCTCAATCTCCCCGAAGCGAAACACAGATCTATCACAATCCCAGAACAGAGTAGCAGTTTCTATGATTTTGTTGTTGGGTTAGACCTCCAGGAGGGAAGGTAGATTTCCTAGGTATTTCCAGACAAGAGTCTGATCACTGGAATAAAGATCCTCCCACCAGCTTAGCTACCTTGGGTGGATGTTAGTGACCATGCCGAATCTGGGGACTTCGTGCCTCATGTTTCTGCAAGACAAAAGGGTTAGGCCCTTACCCCCACCAGACTTGACTATGAAATACCAATAATTGGCATAAGAAATTTAGTTCTCCAAATAAATGCATAGAACGTGGTAGTGTCCGCTTGGGTTTTGGGAAAACCTAGTGGACTTTGGACAAGGCTATCTTAAAGAGTCATTATGCGGACCACATAACTGACTCGGCTAGGTTTGACCATGATGCATGCACAATTAAACAGAGTAATGTTTCTAAAAGGATTTTAGACTGGTACCCTTGAGTAGACAACTCAAGAGGGAAAGGCACGGAACCGTCGACTACACCGTTGATCGACTAGTTTTACCGCAAATATGTCTTTGCCGGATTTAAAGGGTGATAATATCGAAAGAGCAAAACCACTCATTATAAGCGTTGCTATGGTATTTGTTTGGTACGAGTAGAATATGATGTTGAAAACATGCTTATGCAATAATTAAAAAGTTTTCATGTATTTGCACGTTATGAAGTAATTACAACAATTCTTCATAATTTAAAGCAGTAATAAAGGAAAGCAGTAAAGGAAATCGGTAAAAGAAATAAAAGATAAGTCAGTTTTGTAATAAGAGAGGGAATTAAATACTTAAAGGCATTAAGCAAATAAAGACATATAGAGAAGCGTAAAGTCACAATAATAGCCTGAAATGGTAAAAGCCTAAAAGAAATACCCAGTAGAGTCGCCATGCTGTCGCGCCCCCTTTTTCTCGTGAAATCGGGTTTATAACATTTGGGAGGACAACTCGTTCCCTTTCGGGAATTTGGGTTTTAGATTGAAGAGTCGCCACCTAATGATTTAAGTGCATTAGGACACTAAGAAGGGTTTGATTTGAGCAACCAGAGATAGGGTAAGGGCTTGAAATTATCCCAAGGGGAAGGTGTTAGGCACCCCTCAGGATCCACTAGTATGATTCCCGGCCAAACTATTGTTGTGACTTTAGGTACAAATAACACGTAGGCAAGTAAGACTTCATATAAGAGGGGATTTTTCACATAAGGGTTACAAATAAGCAAAATAAAAAAAGAAGTTGATTTTTTCTTTAAAGAAATAGTTTAAAAGAGAAAGAAACAAAAGGAGAGGAGGGGGTCCTAGGTTTATTAATAATATGGATCACCTCACAAAATGCTTGGTAATCGCTCCTCGACGAGGGGTTACACGTGACATTATCGCGTGGTCATCATATCCATATCTACCCTTCCCACCCGTTAAGGTATTAAAGCGCGGAATGGTCTCGTTTACTTATTGCATGCTATTACCCGCCCCAGTCCTATCAGCCCCGGAGGTGCTTGGGACTACTAATCCTAAAAGGGTGGAGAAATTGGGCTTATTTGTGGTTTCAAAAGGTAAAAATACTAGGGCGACAAACAAAACACATATAGAAAGTATGGGGAAGCATATAAACAAATAAAAAGACTCAAACAGACCTCCTTTAAACAGAGAAAGAAAGTAGTTAGCATGACTTACACATACTGTTTAGGGTCTGATTAAAACTTAAAGGGTCAAGGCAGACTGATTTATTACATAGTTCAGATAAGAAGCCCGAATCAGGCCTGCCTGCTGGTTGAAGCATATAAAATCTGATTCAGTTTATAAGTTATCCTACGGCTTGCCTAAGTGTTGGACGAAGACCTATATACATGATGTCTACTGATTTCAGAAACAATGAAGTGAATTGATTACATACTGAAGAAAGAAAGGCGAGTTTTTAGCAAAAGATCGCCAGTTTTGCAACTGGTAATGCATTATTATTGCTGATTTTAGGCTTATAAACGAGTGAGGCAATTCAGATTTTGATTAAAGCTCCTATAGGCATGCTTTCTATGCGTTTTTCCACCTTAGAACACCTTTATAGACATAGTGAAATGCAAAATTCCTATAAATATGATGTCTAGGTACTGTGTATTATATGAACATGATATCTAATTGCAGTTGGTTATTAAGACCTATAAACATATTTGCCTAATGAGAAGTGGATATGCAAGATTCAGAAAATCCTATAGGCATATTTTCTACATGCATATGCAGAATTCAGACTTCGAATAATTATAGACATGGTATCTACATGAGAGTGCAGAAATTCCTATAGGCAGGTTATCTAATATGAGAATGCAGAAATCCTATAGACATGGTATCTATATGGAAGTGCAGAAATCAGAGATTCCTATAGGCATGGTATCTGTATGGAAGTGCAGAAATTCAGAAACTCATATAGGCAGGTTATCTACCCCTTTTGCATACATAGTTACCCCTCCCTTTTCACTAGCCATCCCCGAGAGTTTTATTACAAAGTTATTACAGCCCAGAAAAATAAAGTAAAGGAAAATACATCAGAAATTAAAAATACAACCAAGGAGAGCCTGATTCAGACTTCCTGTCTAAAGTATGAAGTAAACCAACTCCAAGAGATCATATTTCAAAGCCTTTCTCCCATTTGGGGTGTGTCAAAGTTCCCTAAAAGTTCCTCAACTGAAACTCATGAGAAACATGATAGAAAAGTAACATGCAGAGCATAGCGGAAGAATTCAAAGAAAATAGAGTAGATGAAGCTAACACGAAACGTAATGGAAAAGACTGATAAGAGTAGTAGAAACATGCTGAGAAGTTTTTAGAAGAAACTTAAACAGAACTTAGTAGAAGGAAAATTGTAAAACACTTAAGAACACAGTAGAAAAATATAGTAGGAGAAACATATCAGAACATGGTAGAAGAAAGTACCAGAACACAGCAGAAAAGCATACGAGAACATAGTATAGGAAAACACAGTAGGAGATGCATACAAGAACAGGATATAGAAAACACAGTTGAAGAAGCATACAAGAACATGGTATAGAAAACACAGTAGAAGAAGCATACAAAAACAGGATATAGAAAATACAGTAGAAGAAACATACAAGAATGTGGCAGAAGAAAAAATATAAGAACATAGTAGAGGTAGATGCACACAAAAGAATAAAGAAAGAAAGTCAGAGAAACACTTAAACATTTTCCCAGAAAACCCTAGATCGGAAAAGAAATGGTTCTGAAAGTAATTTTGAAAGAAAAGCCAGAAAAATCGTTTGAAAACCTAGGGAAAGCATAGATACACAACAGATCTAAAAGAATCGGAGAAAACCTCGAAGGGTTAGGGTTTCAGAGGAACCCCAGTAGTGAAAAACACTTTGAAAAGTCACTGATCTAAGTCGGAGAGGTCAAAATCAGGCTCGAACAACCATGGTACGCCGGAATAAAGTCGGAGATGGCCGTGGAACCTCTAATCGACAGAGGTCTGGGTACAATCCTTCAAGGTAAGGCCTTGAATCTTCTGAAATCAGGCACGTGGGAGTCATAAGAGGCCGGTGTAGGACTCTCATGGCCTTGGAAGCCATAGATTCTGGTGGCTTTCAGGGCGGAGATAGTATGAGGCGGCTAGGGTTTGAGAAGGTTCAAGAGTGTTTGAGAGAGTGGAGGATTCAGAGGCGGCTGGTAGGTGGGAAATGAGAAGGTTAGGGTGGTCGTTTGGGTTAAAAAAGGTAAGAGTGAATAGGGGCCGTTGATCTAAGATCAACGGCCAGGATGAGAGGGGTCTGGGTCGGGTAGGATTTAATTTGGTCATGAGCGGGTTTAAATTAAAATTGGGTTGGGGAATCGAGATTGGGAATTAGGTTCAATTGGGGCTGATTTAAGGCTATAATCGAAATAGTTGGGGCTAGTATTTAAATAGTCACTTTTCCCTTATTTATTTTAAAAATAGTAAAATAATTTCTGGAAACAAATTAAAGGTGCTAAATTAATTAATAATATATACATATTAAATTAAAAATACTGGAATCAATTTTGTAATTATAAATGTAATTAAATCTTAAAATAGGCTAATATTGCAATTATATGCAATTTGGCTTTAAAAATACTAAATAAATTTGTAAAAATGTGCAAAAATCATACTAGCTATATTTAGTATAAATATAAGAGTCCAATAAATGAATTACCAAAATAATAATTTTGGGGATAATTATTGGGTTTTTCTTGATAAAATAGGGCATTAAATTGATTTAAAATCTTTTTTTAAAAAATGGTATACTTCTATATGCATATACATGCTAGTCGCCCCCATTTAACCTATACCCATATTTTTAAAAACTTTTAATTTGTACCCATTTTTTAAAAAACTTCAGCCTCTTTCTCCTCCTCCTTGCTTTGCAACTCTCTCGAATCATATACAGGAGAATCTCAGCTAAGAACCTTAGGGCGTTCTTCCCATGCAGTGATACTATATAAATGAACACTTTCTTCCTGGTCTCTCAATGCCAGTCTCCTTGTACTAGTTTTCTCAACAAACCCTATTATCTTTTTTCTCTGATTTACATATATAATTTTGGTTTTTAGTTTAAAGCATATTGTGGAAGTCAAACCCTTTCGGTAACGATTACAATATCTTTTGCTTTTTCTCTTTCGAACTTTCTTTGCACAGGTTATAACCTGCAACTTATCTATCAGATTTCTCTTCAGAGGTTTACACGCTATAGCTTATCATCGATCTTTCTACCTTTTTTTTGTTTACTTCTTTCAACCTTTTCAAGTTTGCTGGATATTTCTGGAATCCGAGATCATCTGTATTTTCAGGTGAATGTACTTGCAACATCAAAGTTGATCAACCGCGAAACACCAAAAACAGTAGTGATTCCCTTAGACTTCAGCTCTAGAGCTGAAGTTTCCAGTTACAACACAAAAACTTCAGCTCTAGAGCTGAAGTTCGCCAGTTACAAAATAAAAATTTCAGCTCTAGAGCTGAACTTCAGGCCCGGCTACTAGAATGCTGAATTTTTGCGTGATTGCCTTTGCTACTTCAGCCCCGTGTGCTGAAGTTATGCGAAAAAGCGGGTACGCTTGCAATTTTTTTGCAAAGCGGGCACAAGTTAAAATGTGACACAAAAAGTGGGTATAGATACAAATGCCCCCTATTTGAATTTTGAAAGGCATTTTGTATATAAAAAATACAGGAAAAAATTGGGTATCAACAATATGGAACGTGAAAGGGGTGAATAAGGTGTATAAACAGAAGGAATTGGGGTAGTTTATTATGGTGAATAAGGTTGGTATTCTGGCGATCATTGAACATAAAATTCAGGAGCAATATGCAATAGTCAAGAAAATAGCTAAGACACGGAAATGGTGTAGAAATTATCAAAGTAATTGAAAAAGGGAGAATTTGGGTACCGTGGGACCCAATCAAATGTGACTTCAGTCATATTGCTAATAGTACACAATGTGTACATGGGATGGTGAAAACAACTCATGTTGAATTTAGCTTAACTGGAGTTTATGGGCTACATACTATCAATGATATAAAGGAATTATATTATGGTAGGAATTAAGAGGATATGCAGGAATACAGCAGGGACCATGGCAATTGATGGGAGATTTCAATGTTATAACTAGCATTGATGACAGATTGAATGGGAACCCAATCAAGGAATCATAAATCCAAGAGTTCAATGAGTTCATGCAGGATGCCTCTATCACTAAACTAAAAATAGTTGGTCGAGACTTCACTTGGACAAATAACCAGGTGTATAATAGAATAGAAAGGGCCTTTGGGAATCCGGAATGGATACACAACTGGCCATATATTGAAGCCACTATTCTTGATCTGTTATTCTTAGATCATTCTTCACTCGATATCAATATAAGCACAAGGCAAGGGATAAGGACAAAACCTTTCATTTTTACAATTACCTGGCAGACCATCAGGAATTCTCAATGAGAGTAGAGGAACACTAGGGAGGCGTAGGACAAAGTATGACACTACAATAGGTATGAAAGCAATTGCAAGCAGTGAAACAGTTATCTCAAGGCCAATATAATGGACTACAAAAAAAAGTCAACAGAGCAAGGCAACAACTCCATGATCTACAAGAAAAAATAAGAACTTACAACCAACATTGTTAGTTATTTGAATAAGAGAAAAGTCTAAAGCAACAACTAGAGAAATGGTCTACAATAGAGGAGGGCATAGCTAGGCAAAAGTCAAGAGTACAATGGCTAAAACTGGGTGACTCGAATATAGCTTTCTTTCATGCATGTGTTAAAAATAGAGAAGCTCAGAACCACATAAGCAACCTTATGACAGCAGATGGGGAGATTGTGCAGACAGAGGAAGCAATAGAAAAAGAGATACTAGGGTTTTATAAGCAACTGTTAGGGAGTGAAAGGAACCAACTACCTTGTATTGATCCCATAGTAATGCAAGAAGGTTAGGTGCTCAACAGGGAGCAACAACTTCTGCTAATTGCTCTTGTGACCAAGGAAGAGATTGCGCTAGCAGTTTAGAGGATTGATAGCCATAAAGCACCTGGTTGTAATGAGTTTAATTCTTTGCTTTTTAAAAAGGCTTGGCATATTATAGGCAATAATATTACAAATATTGTCTTGGACTTCTTTGAAACAGGTGAAATGCATATGCTTGTAAATTGCACTACCGTAACACGTATTCCAAAGGTGAAACACCCCTCTTCAGTGAAAGAATACATGCCTATCTCATGTTGCATAATATCATATAAGATCATCTCCAAAGTTATTACCAACATGCTACAAAAGGTGATGGATCACTTAGTTGACCACAGTCAAGAAGCTTTTGTACCTGAGAGAGTCATTAAAGATAACATAATCATGTAGGACCCATGAAAAGGAAACAAAGAAAAAGATGACAAAAAAAGAAGGTCAAATTAGGTGGCTAAACAAAGTTTTCAATTCAGGCGGATGGAAAAAGTTGCTTCAATTTAGGCGGATTGAAAAAGTTGCCAAAAGTCACAAAACGTGTTTTGACAATGGCAATCCAATTCTCTATAAATAGAATGCTTCACTTCTCTGTTATACACACCAAAATAAAGAGAGAAGCAACATATAGTTAGTGAGAATTGTCTGTGAGATAATTAGTGAGTGGTAGTAATATTGTAGTGAAGTGTGTTAAATAAAGAGTGTTATTTCTTTTAAGGTTGTAGTAGTTTCTTGAAACTACTAAGTTGCAATATTATAGTGATAATATTGCTCCACTCGGGTATTGTATTTTACCCCGCTAAAATATTTGGTGTCATTGTTACTCTCTTGTGTTATTATTATTTGCTGTGGTTATTATTCCTGGGCGAGATTATTTATTTTATCCCAACAACGTGGTATCATAGCCATGGCAAATAATGGTCCGCTATCTTTTCACTACCCCCGTCTGACAAAAGATAATTATGAGAAATGGTGTCTACGTATGAAATTCATCCTTGGCCCTCAAGATGTATGGGAAATCGTAGACAGAGGGTATGCAAAACCCGATAATGAGGAAGCTCTGCCCCAAAATGAAAAAGAGGTCTTGGCAAAGACAAGGAAGAAGGATCAACAAGCCCTCACGCTCATCCACCAATGTTTGGATGATGCCATGTTTGAGAAGGTGGCAGATGCTACCACCTCAAAGGAAGCTTGGGAGATTTTACAAAATTCTCTTCAAGGAGTTGACAAGGTGAAAAAGGTAAAACTTCAAACTCTAAGGGCTGATTTTGAAGTTTTAAAAATGAAAGAATCCGAATGCATCTCGGATTATTTTTCAAAAGTGAAGGCTGTTGTAAATCAACTAAGAAGATAACGGGAGGACATAGAAGATGTCCGTGTGGTAGAAATGATCCTTCGCACTTTAACACCTAAATTTGATTTTGTGGTGTGTGCTATTGAGGAGTCTAAAGATTTAGACTCTATGATGGTGGAGCAATTGGAAGGTTCTTTACAGGCCCACGAAGAAAAGATCAAAAGGAGACAAGAAGTGCCATTGGAGCAACTTCTTAAAACTCAGGCATCCTTCAAGGATTATGGAGGTGAAACAAGCTATCGAGGAAACGGACGAGGACGAGGTCGAGGAGGTCATGGAAGAGGAAGAAGTAATGGTAACAACTTCAACAATGAAGTTAAAATCCACCAAACATTCAGAGGTCGTGGTCGTGGACAAAGAGGAGGAAGATGACGTGGATACTACCAAGAAAATAATGGACAAAGGTATGACAAATCAAAAATTGAATGTTATAATTGTCATAAATTTGGCCATTACTCTTGGGAATGTCGTAGCAATATTGAAGAAAAGGCTAATCTTGTTGACGACAAGAAAGAAGAAAATGAGTCAACGTTGTTGATGGCACTCAAGGAAGAAGACAGAGATGATTGCAGCTCGTGGTATTTGGACAATGGAACAAGCAATCATATGTGTAGGTGCAAAGAGAAGTTTGTGAAGATCAATAAAACAGTGAGAGGTAGTGTGTCCTTTGGAGATACCTCAAAGGTTCAAATCGAAGGGATATGTACGATTCTGATCTCCTGTAAAGATGGTAGTCACAAGTTAATTCAAGATGTTTATTATGTGCCAAAATTAAAAAGTAATATTTTAAGTTTGGGCCAACTTCTTGAAAAGGAATATGACATCCACATGAAAAATATGCATCTTTGGCTTAGAGATTCAAGTGGAATTCTAATTGCTAAAGTGCATATGGCAAAGAATAGATTGTTTTCTCTGAATCTTAAAACAATTGATGCAAAGTGTTTGAAGGCTAATGTGCAAGATGAATCATGGTATTGGCACATGCGATTTGGGCACTTAAATTTTGAAGCACTCAAATCAATGGGAGAAAAGAATATGGTGCATGGGATACCATCAATCAACCATCTCAATCAATTGTGTGAAGCTTGTCTTCTTGGAAAGCATGCAAGGAGGAGTTTTCCAAAGGAGACCATGTCAAAATCAACCAAGCCGCTCCAGCTTGTCCACACTGATGTGTGCGGACCAATCAATCCACCTTCTTTTGGTAAAAGAAAATACTTTCTGCTTTTCATTGATGACTTTAGTAGAAAGACTTGGATTTATTTCTTGAACCAAAAATCTGAAGCTTTTGCTGCTTTTAAAAATTTCAAAGTACTTGTAGTGAAAGAAAGTGGCTATGAAATTAAAGCTCTAAGGTCCGATAGAGGAGGGGAATTCACCTCAAACGAATTTAATGACTTCTGTCAACTTCATGGAATTCGTCGCCCTCTAACGGTACCTTATTCACCTCAACAAAATGGTGTTGCAGAGAGAAAGAATCGAACGATTCTTAATATGGCTAGATGTATGTTGAAAGCTAAAAGTATGCCTAAGGAATTTTGGGCCGAAGCTGTTTCTTGTGCAGTTTATTTGAATAACAGGTCTCCAACAAGAAATGTTAGAGATCAAACCCCTCGAGAAGCATGGAGTGGAAGAAAGCCAAGTGTCAAGCACTTAAGAATCTTTGGGAGCATAGCCTATGCTCATGTGCCACATCAAGGGAGAGCGAAGTTTGACGATCGAAGTGTCAAGCATGTGTTTGTTGGCTATGATACGAGTTCAAAAGGCTACAAGCTATACAACCCAAGCAGCGGCAAGGCGGTGGTAAGTCGTGATGTTGAATTTGATGAAGAATTGGCATGGAATTGGTAAGCTGAGGAAGAAACTTCATATGATTTTCTTCCATACTTTGGTGATGAAGAAGAACCAGAGATCGTGGAACTTGTGCAGTACACAACTCCACCTCCTTCTCCAACAAATGTTGCATCTCCCTCTTCTCAAGAAGGTTCAAATGAACAGCCACAAAGGACAATGAGCATTCAAGAGCTCTATGAGGACACAGAAGAAGTTACTAATTTTGATTTTTTATGTTGTCTCTTTGCTGATAGTGAACCAATGAACTTTGATGAAGCTGTTACAAACAAAAGGTGGAGACAAGCCATGGAGGAGGAAATTGAGTCAATAGAGAAGAACAACATTTGGGAGTTAACAACTCTTCCCAAGGGTCATCAAGCAATTGGAGTGAAATGGGTATACAAGACAAAGAAGAATGCTGATGGAGATGTGGAGAGATACAAGGCACGACTTGTGGATAAAGGGTACAAGCAAAGGCAAGACATTGACTATGAAGAAGTCTATGCACCTGTTGCCCGCATGGAGACGATTCGTTTGCTAATCTCTTTGGCGGCACAAATGAAGTGGAAGATTCATCAACTAGATGTCAAGTCAGCCTTCTTGAATGGTTATCTTGAAGAAGAAGTCTATGTTGAACAACCATTGGGCTTCATGGTCAAAAACCATGAAGATAAAGTGTTGCGGTTGAAGAAATCTTTATATGGATTAAAGCAATCCCCGCGAGCATGGAATAGTTGCATCGACAAATATTTTCAAGACAATGGGTTTACTCGTTGTCTACATGAATATGCTCTATACCTTAAAGTTCATACTAATGGAGATATCTTACTTGTTTGTCTTTATGTTGATGATCTTATTTTCACGGGTAATAACCCAAGTTTGTTTGAAGCTTTCAAGAAAGATATGTCCCGTGAGTTCGAGATGACAGACGTAGGGCCCATGTCATATTACCTGGGCCTAGAAGTGAAGCAGATGGAGGATGGAATTTTTATCTCTCAAGAAAGCTATACAAAGGAGATATTGAA
The DNA here is from genome assembly GCF_000393655.2 of Nicotiana sylvestris. Lineage (NCBI taxonomy): Eukaryota > Viridiplantae > Streptophyta > Magnoliopsida > Solanales > Solanaceae > Nicotiana > Nicotiana sylvestris. The sequence continues at coordinate 82,283,799 of NC_091062.1, read as the reverse complement.
GAAGTTCAACATGCTCGATTACAACCCCGTGAACACACCGATGGAAAGTGGAACAAAATTATCCAAGTTTGATGAAAAAGAAAAAGTGGATCCCACATTCTTCAAAAGTCTTGTGGGAAGTTTGAGGTACTTGACTTGTACCAGACCAGATATACTTTTTGCAGTTGGAGTAGTAAGTCGCTTCATGGAGGCTCCTACCTCTACTCACTTGAAGATCACTAGAAGAATTCTTCGTTACCTAAAAGGTACGATCGATTTTGAGTTATTTTATTCTTCTTCTAATGATTTCAACCTTGTGGGATTTTGTGATAGTGATTATGCGGGAGATATTGATGATAGAAAAAGTACAACTGGTTTTGTATTTTTCTTGGGTGATTGTGTTATTTCTTGGAATTCAAAGAAACAGTCCATTGTTACTCTCTCGACTTATGAAGCCGAATATATAGCAGCAACATCATGTACCTGTCATGCTATTTGGATAAGAAGATTATTAAAGGAGCTCAATTTGCCACAAATGGAAGCCACAGAGATTTGTATTGATAACAAATCAACACAGGTAGTCGCGAAGAATCCAGTGTATCATGATCGAAGCAAGCATATAGATACAAGATATCACTTCATCAGAGAAAACATTGCCAAGAAGGAAGTCGAGCTCAAATATATGAAGTCTCATGATCAAGTTGCAGATATCTTCACAAAGCCTCTCAAGTTTGAAGATTTTCAAAGATTGAGATCAAGACTTGGAATGAAGAAGAAAAATTAAAATTAAGGGAGAGATTTGTAGGACCCATGAAAAGGAAACAAAGAAAAATATGACAAAAAAAAGGTCAAATTAGGTGGCTAAACAAAGTTTTCAATTCAGGCGGATGGAAAAAGTTGCTTCAATTTAGGCGGATTGAAAAAGTTGCCAAAAGTCACAAAACGTGTTTTGACAATGGCAATCCAATTCTCTATAAATAGAATGCTTCACTTCTCTGTTATACACACCAAAATAAAGAGAGAAGCAACATATAGTTAGTGAGAGTAATCCACGGATTATTGTCTGTGAGATAATTAGTGAGTGGTAGTAATATTGTAGTGAAGTATGTTAAATAAAGAGTGTTATTTCTTTTAAAGTTGTAGTAGTTTCTTGACACTACTAAGTTGCAATATTATAGTGATAATATTGCTCCACTCGGGTATTGTATTTTACCCCGCTAAAATATTTGATGTCATTGTTACTCTCTTGTGTTATTATTATTTGCTGTGGATATTATTCCTGGGCGAGATTATTTATTTTATCCCAACAAATCCTTAGCTATGAACTGGTAAAAGGTGCATGCTAAAGACAGACATGCAAAAGGCGTATGACGCTTTGGAATGGACCTTCTTAGAACATATATTGACTGAGCTAAACTTCCCAACCACTTTTATTTAGTGGATTATGATATGTCTTAGTACAGTCACCTACTCAATCAACATTAACGATTGTCCAACCAAGCCTTTTGAAGCAAAAAAAAGGATTGAGGCAGTGGGATCCAATGTCCCCATTTCTATTTGTGCTAGCGATGGATTACATGAGTAGATTACTGAAAATATTGAAGAATGAAGCTGAGTTCAAATACCATCCGACGTGGAAGAAGCTATAGGTGGTGCAGCTAGGCTTTCCTGATGATTTATTGTTGTTATGTAGAGGGGACTTAAGCTATGTTTAATGCTTATTTGCTTGTTTTCAAGAATTCTCACACGCCTCTAGCCTAGTAGCTAATGTAAGCAAAAGTTCACTATATTTTTGTGGGGTTAATACCATAGTGTAGCAATAGATCATTAATCTACTGGGTTCTCAAAAAGTGAATTACCATTAAGATACCTAGGTGTCCCCTTGAGTACCAAGAGACTCTATCTGGTACAATGTCAACCTCTATTGGACAAAATACTCAACAGGATTACATCATGGACAACTAAATACCTATCTTATGCAGGAAGGACACAGCTGTTGAAGAGTGTCTTATTCTCCATTAAGATATTTTGGTCACAAATGTTTGTTCGGTACCAACTACGACTAGAAAGCAGTCACTCCTATCAATGAATACCATTCATAGCTCTCTATGTTAGTAACATAGCCATAACGACTTTGTTTTACTGCTTGAGGTGGTGATAGCTTTTATATATTTGCTTAATTATAAGCTTGAATAGTGCTCTTCCTATTTGTTTTCTCGGCTTTCTTTTCCCAAAGAAGCTGATACTGCTAATAGAAAGAATTTGTAGGAGATTCCTATGGAATGGAGGAACTGATTTGTCAAAGAACGCCATGTTAGCATGGGAAAAGTTGTGTTTGCCACTTACTGCTGGAGGCTTAAACCTGCTCAACATTTCACTTTGGAACAAAGCTGCTATTTGCAAACTAATATGGAACTTGTGTCGCAAAAAAAGACAAATTATGGGTCCAATGGATTCATACATACTATAGTAAAGGGAAACCAATATGGGAAACCACATTTAATCAAGAATCATGGATGGTAAGCAAGATTTTCAAGGAAAAACGTTCTTTGGTGAATGCAGGCTACACTGAACATGACATGCAGGAATTAGACTCTTTCTCTATCAAAGCAATGTACAAGAAACTGCTAGGGGAACATCCTAAGGTGGAGTGTCCAACATCTATAGCTATATGGAACAAAATTCTCCAGTGGCAAGATATAGGAAGGGAATTGAAGCACAATCATGAGAGGAGGAGCCGAGCTACAATGGGCCATAGTTCATCAAAATGGGAAGAGCACCAATGCTGAGGTATACAGGATGAGCCTTGCAGGTTGCTTATACTGTGTATGGCAACAAAGAAACTATAGAATTTTTTGACAAGAAGAGAGACCAACACGCATCATTGTGAAGCTGATCATACAAGACATTTTTGTTTGAGGGGATTTACACCCTAAAATAGCTAGGAAGCTATTAGATTTTAATTGTTACTATGGCTAAGGGATGTATGTCTTGGCATAGGTAGGAGAATTGGAGTCTCTGAGGACCTATATCGCTGGGACCAATGTCCAGTGCATATAGAGATAGTTTTTTTGTTTATATCGCTGTAAATATTTACAAGTGGTAATAAAATTCCTTTAATTACCAAAAAATATATAGCATAATACAACCAATTCGGTAGAAAAATGATGCAGAGCAATAGCTGTGTTGGGGGTCTAGTTTTTAAATACCGCCAATTTTGGGGACATTCGGCTAAGACCAACATCTTACGGAGTCATTCATGTCAATCTTGCTATGACCAATACTCATTTGGGCCCAAATAATTTGGATTTGTGTCACGCAAAACTCATTAAAGAAAAGTGTTCTTCTTTAGGAATTTTATTTATTTTCAGAATTTGAATCCAAAGTTTCTAACTAAGAGTGGAGTAATTCATTTCATCCCACCACAACACTTGGGAGTCGTTTGTTTTGATGTATAAAAATAATAATCATGGTATAAAGGAGTTGCAATAGTTGTATAATATTTGCTCTACTTTTCTATTCATGTATAGTTAATCGTTGTAAACAATTATAGACCAATTTTGGTATAACTGTTGAATTTGACAAAATGTTTGTCCCACATCGGTGGGAAAACAAAAGTTGGGGGGATTTTCCCCCTATAAAAGAAGGCTTAATGTTTAGGATTTAAACACACCTCTCATTTGCCTTCTCATCTGTTTAAGGCATTTGTATCTTCTCTCTTTAGTATTATTTCACTTGTATTTTTGGAGTGGAATAAAATATTGGTTGTGTCCGAGGAGTAGGCAAAATTAGCCGAACCTCGTAAATTCTGGTGTTCCCTTTATTGTTGCTTTATTGTCTTATTTATTATTTGGTGGCTGTCATAATTTTTGGTATAGTAGTTGTGACTTATTCACACTATATACATTTGGCTTCCGCAACAATTGGTATCAGAGCCAAGGTACTGTCTTAGTATGCTCTGTGGTTGCAGCATAGTCTGATCTTCCACATCAGAAAAGATTTATCTTGGTAACTGTGTCAAGATTCTGTCTTAGTATGCTCTGTGGTTGCAGCTTAGTCTGATCTTCCACACCAGAAAGGAAATAATCTTGATTTGTATCGTCAGCTATTAAATAATATTTGTGTCAAAGATGGGAGACAATAAACAAGAAGAATCTACATCAAGTGTCAACAATACGTCATCATTGGCATCTTCGCTTATGACAAGAATTGTGTCAAATGCGAAATTTGCGGTAGAAATATTTGACGGGTCCGGACATTTTGGGATGTGGCAAGGCGAGGTTCTAGATGTCCTTTTTCAACAAGGGCTAGATCTTGCTATTGAAGAAAAGAGACCAGATGCTATTGGAGAAGAAGATTGGAGAATTATCAATCGTGTTGCTTGCGGTACCATTCGATCCTACCTTGCTAGAGAGCAGAAATATCCATACACAAAGGAAACTTCTGCAAGTAGATTATGGAAAGCACTGGAGGATAAATTTTTGAAGAAAAACAGTCAAAATAAATTGTACATGAAGAAGAGACTGTTTCACTTCACCTATGTTCCTGGTACCACGATGAATGAACATATCACCAGTTTCAATAAGTTGGTCACAAATTTGCAAAATATGGATACAACTTATGATGATGGTGACTTGGCCTTGATGTTGTTGGCGTCACTTCCTGATGAGTACGAGCACCTTGAAACTACTCTACTCCATGGAAATGACGAAGTTTCTCTCAGAGAAGTTTGTTCGGCTTTGTACAGCTATGAACAAAGAAAGCGAGAAAAACAGAAGGGCGGAGAAGGAGAAACACTATTTGTGAGGGGTCGTCCTCAAAATCAAACGAGGACAAAGAAGGGAAGATCCAAGTCAAGATCCAGACCCAGCAAAGATGAATGTGCCTTTTGTCGAGAAAAAGGGCACTGGAAGAAAGACTGTCCGAAGTTGAAGAATAAGGCCAAATATAATAATGGAAAGGCCATTATGGATTCAAATGTAGCTGATTGTGATGATTCAGACTTCTCATTAGTTACAACAGAGTCATCAACATCATCAGACATATGGTTGATGGACTCGGCTTGTAGCCATCATATGTGTCCCAACAGGGACTGGTTTGTGGAATTTCAAGAAGGAGAATATGGAGTCATCCACACAGCGGATAACAGCCCTCTTACCTCATATGGCATTGGTTCAATACGATTAAGGAACCATGATGGAATGATCAGAACATTAACAGATGTTCGATATGTACCGGATTTGAAGAAGAATCTCATCTCTGTGGGAGCCCTAGAATCAAAAGGGTTCAAAATCATTGCAGAAAATGGAGTGATGAGAGTATGCTCCGGTGCACTAGTGGTAATGAAGGCTAATCGGAAGAATAATAATATGTACCGCTATCGTGGCAGTACAGTTATTGGGACAGCGACAGTGACATCCAGTGACGACAAAGAGGCAGAAGCAACCAAGCTATGACACATGCGCTTGGGACATGCTGGAGGAAAATCCTTGAAAACTCTATCAGATCAAGGATTGTTAAAAGGAGTAAAGGCTTGCAACTTGGAGTTTTGTGAGCATTGTGTCAAAGGGAAACAGACAAGGGTTAAATTTGGTACAGCGATCCATAATACTAAAGGCATTTTGGATTATGTACACTCTGATGTTTGGGGTCCTTCCAAAACACCTTCATTGGGTGGGAAGCACTATTTTGTAACCTTTGTTGATGATTTTTCCCGAAGAGTATGGGTGTATACAATGAAGAGCAAAGATGAAGTGTTGGGAATTTTTCTCAAATGGAAGACGATGGTGGAGAATCAGACAGGCAGGAGGATCAAGTGTATTCGCACAGACAATGGAGGTGAATACAAAAATGATCATTTCAATAAGGTATGTGAAAATGATGGCATCATCCGACACTTCACTGTTAGACATACACCACAACAAAATGGAGTGGCAGAACGTATGAACCGGACCTTGCTGGAGAAGGTACGGTGTATGTTGTCCAATGCTGGCTTGGGCAAAGAATTTTGGGCTGAGGCAATTACATATGCATGCCACCTCATTAATCGCTTACCATCTGCTGCTATTAATGGCAAGACACCATTTGAAAAATGGTATGGAAAACCTGCTATAGATTATAACTCTTTGCACGTGTTTGGCTCAACTGCATATTATCATGTGACGGAGTCAAAATTGGATCCAAGGGCAAAAAAGGCTATTTTTATGGGAATTACTTCTGGAGTCAAAGGATATCGCTTATGGTGTCCTATGACAAAGAAAGTAATATTCAGCAGGGATGTTACCTTTGATGAATCTGCTATGGTAAATAAGGTAACAGAAGATACCAAACAAAATGAAGGTGCTTCTAAGCAGGTGGAGTTTGAGGGAAAATTTATTTTTCCTACACAAGAAGCAGAGGAGGAAACAAATGAAGATTACCCTCTGGAAGGAGAGCCAGTAGAGGAGATTCCAACTCAGGAACCTCAACAACAACTTGAATCAATAGCAACCAGCAGGCCAAAAAGAACAATAACGAAACCTGTTCGTCTCATAGAGACGGTTGCTTGTGCAACCTCAATTGTAGCTGATGATGTTCCTACTACTTATAAAGACGTTGTCCAAAGTTCAGAAGAAGATAAGTGGAGGATTGCCATGAATGATGAAATACAGTCCCTTCATCAGAATCATACATGGAGATTGGCCAATCTCCCGAAGGGAAAGAAAGCAATTGGGTGCAAATGGGTATTTGCAAAGAAGGAAGGATTTCCTAACCAAGTAGATGTTCGCTACAAAGCAAGATTGGTGGCCAAAGGATATGCTCAAAAGGAGGGAATTGATTACAATGAAGTGTTTTCTCCAGTTGTAAAACATTCCTCCATTAGAATTATGTTGGCTTTGGTAGCACAATTGGATTTGGAACTAGTTCAGATGGATGTAAAAACTGCGTTTTTACATGGAAACTTGGAGGAGGAAATCTACATGACTCAGCCAGAAGGATTCAAAGTTGCTGGAAAAGAAAATATGGTGTGCAAACTTGAAAAATCGTTGTACGGATTGAAACAATCTTCTAGACAATGGTACAAGCGATTTGACGAGTTTATGTTGCGGCAAGGGTACAAGAGAAGCAAATACGATCATTGTGTGTATTTGCACAAGCTTAAAGATGGTTCCTTTGTATATCTTCTCCTATATGTTGATGATATGTTGATAGCTTCCAAGAATTTGGAAGAAATTGATAAGTTGAAGATTCAACTGAAGAAGGAGTTCGAGATGAAGGATTTGGGTGAGGCAAAGAAAATTCTTGGCATGGAGATAATTAGAGATAGACGTTCAAAGAAACTCTGTTTATCTCAAAAGGAATATTTGAAGAGAGTACTTCAACGTTTTGGCATAGATGACAAGACTAAGCCAGTTAGTACTCCACTTGCTTCCCATTTTAAGCTAAGTACTACTATGTCGCCAATGGATGAAGTTGAACGAAAGTATATGTCAAAGGTACCATACGCAAATGCTGTTGGTAGCTTGATGTATGCAATGGTTTGCACAAGGCCTGACATTTCACAAGCTGTTGGAGTTATTAGCAGATATATGCACAATCCAGGGAAGGAGCATTGGCAAGCTGTGAAGTGGATTCTACGGTATATTCATAATACTGTAGATGTCGGGTTAGTTTTTGAGCAGGAAGACAATCAGTCTGTAGTTGGATATTGTGACTCAGATTTTGCGGGTGATCTGGACAAACGAAGATCAACTACTGGTTATGTGTTTACTTTTGCAAAGGCACCAGTTAGTTGGAAGTCTACTTTGCAGTCAACAGTTGCTTTGTCTACAACAGAGGCAGAGTACATGGCTATTACAGAGGCTGTGAAAGAGGCAATTTGGCTTCAAGGATTGCTAAAGGAGCTTGGTGTTGAACAAAAAGGTATCACAATTTTTTGTGATAGTCAAAGTGCTATTCAATTAGCGAAGAACCAAGTTTATCATGCAAGGACGAAGCACATTGATGTTCGGTATCATTTTGTACGAGAAATCATAGAAGAAGGTGGAGTCACAGTGAAGAAAATTCATACTACGGAGAATCCTGCTGATATGCTGACAAAGGTGGTGACTGCGATCAAGTTTCAACATTGTTTGGATTTGATCAACATTGTTGAACACTGAAGATTGAAGATGAAGACACAACCAAATTTGTTATTGAGAGAAAATTGAAGATGTGGAATTTTGCCAAGGTGGAGATTTGTTGAATTTGACAAAATGTTTGTCCCACATCGGTGGGAAAACAAAAGTTGGGGGGATTTTTCCCCCTATAAAAGAAGGCCTAATGTTTAGGATTGAAACACACCTCTCATTTGCCTTCTCATCTGTTTAAGGCATTTGTATCTTCTCTCTTTAGTATTATTTCACTTGTATTTTTGGAGTGGAATAAAATATTGGTTGTGTCCGAGGAGTAGGCAAAATTAGCCGAACCTCGTAAATTCTGGTGTTCCCTTTATTGTTGCTTTATTGTCTTATTTATTATTTGGTGGCTGTCATAATTTTTGGTATAATAGTTGTGACTTATTCACACTATATACATTTGGCTTCCGCAACAATAACTTGATCCCATTATTAACATGGAATAACTAATTTATGCATAAGTTGCGGATAAAGTATCAACATGACAATATTATCCTTATCTTTTTTCTATAAGCCTATAAAAGTCAAGTATCCAAGGGTATTTGAACCAATATTTAATAAGAAATAATCTTTTCATTACTAATTTATATATTATTAATTCCTGCATTATTAATCCCTACATTATAATTCATGTGTAAATTATTTTCGAACCAAACGACCGCTTAATGGTTGTAATCGCTAATTTAATGTTGAGGAATAACTAAACATAGTAACTATTCTTGGGAATGCTAATTTGCAAGCCACAACATTCCATATAATAATGTTCTTGTTTTTGTAGAAAGGTTATACAAAGATTGTACTTGCTTTGGTTATTTTTACTTGTTCATAATGGATTTTGCATTCTTCTTATGAAATAATAAATGAAGTATGGTTTTTTATTATAATACTCATAATAATGATAGCATTTTAAAAAAATTTGAAAAATAATTTGGGAAATAAGTAGTTAATGATAAGGGTAAATTAAATAAAAGTATTATTTTTCTCTATTTTGTTAAAATGAACAAGTAAAATTAAAAAAATTATTTTAGTATAGTGGACAAATAAAAATAAAGAAAGAAAATATTTATTTTATTTTATTTTAATAGTATTAATTAGATAGACATGAAATTTAATGTTCGATTTATGTCGTGTTAATGATAGCAGAAAAGTTGTTAAAGCAAAATGTTGGAATTTTAGTTTGATTGAAAAGTCACCCTAAAATTTAAATATCGACTAGTTCAATTTTAATACTTGACAAATATAAATTGAATATATAGTGTTAAGCATTTGACAAGTCGCAAAATAGTGTTATACAAATAAAGAAAATGCAGATGATGTATATTAAAGTAAACACTGAAATATTCAGTGCATATACATGTGAATTTAGGAGTACTGCATTAAAAATCGACTATACAGTATAAACTGTTTATGGTTTTAAATTAGATAAAAGTTTGTTAATATTAATTAGCACTAGGGGTGGCAAAATGTCAAGGTCGAGTTGGATATGGATCGGGTCGAAAACGGATAAATTATTTGACTCGATCAATATTTAATACAAATAAAAAAGAGACAATTTCACTTTTAACCGTTCGGCTGAAACTTTTGACAAACGCTAGCCCAAAAATCTATTATGCAGTTTCAAGCCAAAAATTAATTATCATAGCTAGCCAAAAACTTAAAGATCGGCACACCCTTTCCCTTTTTCAGCTTTTTTGCATGCAAGTGAGTACACTACTAAAATTTCGACGGAAGAATTTATTGAAAAGAGATTAAAAAAAATCGACAACAAGCATTATATATCAGAGTTCAGCTCTTTTCATGAAGAAAAAAATCGGCACTAGAAACTTTTAACGACTTTTTCATTTACTTTTGGTTGATGAACTGGTTGGAGACTTTTGAATTTAATTTTCTGACAAGATGTTGTCAGGAAATTTTTTCTCAATTTGATAGTTTCAATAGTAAGATTGATATTACATGCACTTAATAGAATTTTATTTTTATTCAAGATATGGTTATACATGAAAAAAGATTTGCTATACATGTCGGGTTGTTTTACTATACATTACTCCATTGATAATGAAAATTTTTTAGTTGCCAAAAAAGAATAATCAATTTTCAGTTTTTGCTTGTTTTGCATCTTTCCTTTTAAGAATTGTGGAGTATTTTTTTTTTTTTGAGAAACTGAAATTTTTATTTATATAATACTATGTAAGTTCAAACATAGCATCCGTAGAGTATACTCCATTTGTTACAATTCCTAGACTAACAAATAATAAATAATTAAAAATCACAGTAAGATGCATCTCATCAATTACAAACGTGTAGTCATTTAATATACAAAAATGACTGTCACTATATACAAGATATACAAATAGACTGCCACTATACAAAAAAATATACAAAATAGACTATCATTATACAATTTATATACTAAATACACTATCATTATACAAAATAGATGTCACTATACAAAATATATACAAAATAGATGTCACAATACAAAATATATACAAGAAAGACTATCACTACATAAAAAATGGTAGGATACAACCGTACAAGGGAGAAAGGTAGTGGAAGGTACATAGAAAATAGGTTGTCACTATTCGTAAAATATACAAAATAGACTCTTATTGTACAATTTATATACAATAGACTATCATTATACAAAAAATATACAAAATAGACTGTCACTATAAAAAAAATATACAAATAGACTGTCACTATACAAAAATATATAAAATAAACTGTCACTATACATACAAAATAGATGTAACTATACAAAATATATAGTACAAAATAGATGAAACCATACAAAATATATACAAAAAAGACTGTCACTATACAAAAATACATGATACACTCCAAATACACAGTGTGCACACATTACACATCCGAAATTGTATATAATTTATATACACTATGTTTACATATTAGAAAATACACATTATATACAATTTTGATACATTGTTCAGACAGATTATACATTCACGATACAAAATACATTTGGGTACACAAATATATACACAAGCACACTCGAGATAGGCTCAATATACACGAAGGATACTCTGTCGTACTTAGGATACAATATTTATACATTGCAAAATAAATATTTATATATTGCGCCAGGTAGGGGTCGAACCTACGACCTTCAACTTAGGAAGTAAGCGCTCTATCCACTAAGCTACAAGTGCTTATGTTGTCATACTCATTCCTTTCGGCTACTATATGCAATACTTTTGGGCCGAATGACCGGTTTTTGTAAGTAGGACAAAACATGTGCTATTAAAATTTTGAGGGGCTATAGATGGTAGTTTTTCCAATAAAAAACGGTTAACCGACGGATAATATGAATATCCATATTATGCATGACTTCTTGAATATGATCACTTTCTTGAGAAACCCCCAATTTGAGGCTTTTCCAGATATAAAAGTTATCCATTTTCTAAATGGATAATATGGTTCTTATCCATATTTGATCCGTTTTTAAAAAATTCTTTATCCAACCAATTTTTTAATAAATAATATGGGTAGGTAACTATTTTTTGCCACCACTAATTAGCACCATTCATTTTGCCGGCTCATAACCTAGTGTTCAACTCTCTGTAGTAGCATGTCGCATTAGATTATCACTTTGCCGGTGAAAATGAAAGTGGATTTGTAATGGCGGGATATATATGCGGCTCGTTAAACTTGTTCAATATTTTCATCTAGCTAGTAGCTACCTCAATGAAAGTTTGTACATATTTGATATCTCAACTTCACTTGTTATATGTCTATTAGATACAAAAGCCTGACATATAAAGAAAAAGAAATATTTTTCAAGGTTCTCTTAAGCGAGTGAAAAGTTCAAACAACCCATTTTATTCTTTTTTCTTTTTAAACAAAAAAGCCTTTTCCGGAAACCACCATTAACGCCACCTATCACCACCACTACTCCACCATTGTCGCCACCACGAAAGTCCTACCGTCGCAGCAACACACAAACATCATCCATCTCCACACACCATCATCACAATCCGCCTCCCTTCAACCATGATTAACTTTACGCCGTCTTCATCTTTCTCAAAAGCCACCACCATCTTCTTACAAAACCCAATACTCCGGCCACCATGAAAACCCCTTGAGCCATCGCAAAACCCTTTTTACCATAAACATCTTCTTTCTTCATCTCCACCATAGAATGCCACCAATGAACCCCTCCGTTCGGTGGCGGCTGAAGGGTACGACTGCTAAAGTCATTGCCTTATACCCCAAATAAAAAAGGCCCCAAAATCTGTACTTTACAACATTATATAATTTATGTAAGTATTAACTAGTATTAGTACCCGCATGATGCACGAATAATTAAAAAGAATGATCTACACCGTAAAGTTTAATATGTTAGTGTTAATACCATCTTTACAACCAAACATTAAAAATATTTTGAGACTCTAGTAAAATTTTCTTTCCATCTCCTAATAAATGTTCCATAAAAAATAATGAAACTATACAATTTGCTTGATATGAATATTCCACGAAAAATAATGATGCTATACAATTTGCTTGATATGAATATTCCACGAAAAATAATGATGCTATACAATTTGCTTGATATGAAGCATGTGCTTAAGGGAACATTATTGTAGCAAATGCTCATGAACATATTGTAGTGCATTTTCCAGAAGTTGTCCTTTGTATTGAGGTTTATCACTACAAAAAAGTATGGGTAAAAATTCAAGAATTTCTGGTCCTTGGGCGACCATTTTTTACGGAAATAAGAGACAACATATATTGTATTACTCATGAGATAACGAAGAAGATATGCCAGAATGATCCTTCGGAAGAAAACTTAATTGGCATCTAAAATTGTTGCATACTTTTCCCATTCAGTATGAGAATTCCATGCTGATAGAAGCAATCAACCTTAGCATTTCCTAAGCAGTTTCTCACAACAATATATTTTATTGTGAATTTAGCAACCCCAGCATCTTTATAATGACCGTCAAAATCATATATAATAACATATTATATTCCTTTCAACGTCAAATTGAACGGAATGAATGCAGATTCATATAGTAAACTGTAACTATTTCAGCATTGATATATCTAACTGATTAATTAATTAACTTTTGAGGTAAACAGAGGGAAGTATTCACTTTTTTGCCGGAATCATCAACAAAACAGACACAGTAATCTAAAGTTTCGTACTTGCCTTTGTTCTTTGATTTGAATCTGAGGATTGTAAATAGCAGTGCAAGTGAAATGCTGGCTCCTGTGTGCAGCAGTAGTCCCATTGCGGAAACAAAAGTATATTGTATATTGAATAAAATTTTTTAATTAAAGATACCTATAATAATGTATATTGTACCTAAATAAGGTTGGATACAAAGTTTGTATTAAATAAAAAATTATTATTTCAACTTAAAATTAATGTGTAAGATGCAAAATAAAAATTTAATTGATTCTTTCTCAAAAAAGGATACCTACCATAACGGAATTATATACAAAATTTTAATTAAAGATACCTACAGTAATGTATATTGGACCAAAATAAGGTCAGTTACAAAGCTTGTACTAAATACAGAATTATTATTTCAACTTAAAATTAATGTGTAAGATACAAGACGAAAATTTAATTGATTCTTTCTCAAAAAAGGATACATACCATAACTGAATTATACACAAAATTTTAATTAAAGATACCTATAGTAATGTATATTGTATTAAAATAAGTTCAGTTACAAAGCTTGATCAATTACTTAATTAATTTGTCCCTACCATAATTTAATACGTCCCTACCATAATTATACAAAAAAATGTTAACTAAATTATACTACTATATGTTATTTATTTTCCAGATTAAAATCTTAATAATATAATAGAGATTTGTATCATAATTAAAAAAATTCTTATTGAACTACTATTTCCATTAATTATGTTTCCATTTATAATTCAAATTTTTTAATGTTATTTTAAAATTTTCAAGTGGCTTCTTTTTAGCTTGCCACTTGGCTTAATGTCATGCTTCACTACTCTTTTTTTAATATAATATATATTAGAGTATCTAATAGGAACAAGCCTCAGTAAAAATAACTTGATAAAAATATTGGGCAAGTTTAAGGAGGCATATATATATTTCGCCATTTGTAATCATACCGTATCTATATGTAAATTATAATGATCATACATCTCATAACTGATTTTGTATTTTATACCTATATAAAATTCATTACTTTCAACATGCAGCATTTTGATGAATAGATATGGTTAAATAAAGTGCTCAAAGTTTAATGCTTAACTATATGTTTTTCTTCGATATGACAATTCCTCATCAAAATCGTTTTGTTTTTTCTTTATATTCTTCTAATTGGGTTGTCGTCAACTAAGAAACAAGGAAAACTCCTCCAATATATAAGGAAAGCATAAAGCTTATTAAACTTTAAGAAAACCCTCCGACCACATCAACAAAGGTGTAAAGTGGAAGATTGTTCCCAAACCAAACATTATTCAAGCTAAAATTGGGCATGTTTTTCTCTTTGTTGATCTTTTTTCGTATTACATTTCTATTATATAGAAAAGGCTTGTTTGGTTGATCAAGGGCATAAATGACATTTGCTCTGCCATTAATTATTTAGGTATAAAATCGCTTTATTTCCTTCACAATATATCTTACACAAATTCTAGAACTCTCCCCATTAGGGTTGTTCATTCGGATCGGATATCCGAAATCCGAAATCCGAACCAATCCATTCAATTTTGAATTTCGAATTTTGGATTGGATCGGATTTCGGATTATGTTTATTAAAATTTTGGATTTCAGATCGGATTTCGGATTGGTATATTTTAATCCAATCCAATCCGAAATCCGAAAATATTAGGATATGTATAAATACTACACTTTAATTTATATCAACCTCCAAGTTATTACCTTTACAATTGCTAGATTTAACTATATTGGCACCATAGTACTCTCATAATTGCATAAACATGAATTTTTCTTAATGTATTGTCTCTTTTACAAAGAAAATATACATATTAGTTTAACTTTGAGGCATAATAATACTATCCGATATCCAATCTGATCCAAACTTTAAAATTCGATTCGATCCGATATAATTCGGATCGGATTGCATTTTCTAGAATCCGAAATCCGAAATTCGAATCCGAAATATGCTAAATCCGATCCGATCCGATCCGTGCACAGCCTTACTCCCCATCTTTCGGAAGCACTACTCTCTTAGTATATCCGTTCTTCTTCTCTAATTCCCTCAATTTTGATTTAATCTTCTTCTACTTCTTTTCAAAACTTTATCGGTATTACGCTGAAAATAATTGTTGTTGTTGTTGTTATTATTCATTTTAACTTTCTCTTCTATATCCTTGTTCATCCCATATTCCAAAGAAAAGTGAATTAGTGAAGGTCTTATTTTGGGCAAAATACACTACAAGAAAGTATATAATTTGTAATAATTTTTTTTGCAACAACAATGATATTGTTGCTAAATATCTATAAATGGCAACAATACTATTTTGTTGTTGCTGTATCATAGAACTTTTACCCATAACAAATTTCTTGTTGGCTAATGTTTTAATTTTGTTCCCATAACCTTTGGGTAATATAACAATTTTAAAATATAAATAAATTGGCAACAATAAATTATTAGTGTTGCCAAAAGTTTTTTCTTGTTGGTAAAACACTTATTTTTCTCAACAATTTTTTTGAATTATGGCAATATTTTTAGGTCTTTCTCAATTTTCAGCAAAAATAAGCGCGGGAAACTTCCCTCCCCTTTTCCCCCGAATCTCTCCCCCTTTTATTTTCATTTTGGCTCTCACCTTCCCCAATTCGTTCAACTCTTTGATTCGCGCTTTCAGTTACGAGGTTCAAATGAGCAGCAACCTTTTCTTCCAATTCTATGGCTATGGCATGAAATTGTAAGCTCCTTCATCCCTAGTTTTAGTTGTTTCTAGTTTAGGGTTTCAATTCCTTGAATGCTTCTATTTAGGTTTGAGTTAGGAGGTTGATGTTTCTAAATTATCGTAAAATAAAAGACTTGAAGATAGTGGTAAATGCATAAGACATGATCATTTTTCATTGGAAGTGGTGTAGGATTGTTATTCTGACTGCCATGGTAGATTTAGAATGCAAAGCACTTAGACATTTGTATGTTCTAAAATATTGATGGGTTGCTTTCCTTTTGGAGATATATGTCACAACTAATCCTCGTGGTGCAGAGTCATTGCCACCAGGGATTGTGGTCTCGGAATCAGATTTTTATTTATGAAGGCTGTGGGGTGAACCAAGTGAGGTATGAAGCAAATATCTCTAGTGATATTGTTTAATCCTGATTTAACCAAAAAAAGATAAGAATGTGGCAATTGTATAAATTATATTAACCTTTAACTATCTCTTGTTAAAAGAAAACTGTCTTGCCCTTCATGAGCTGTTCTAGTAATCATATCATTGTGGCATGAACTTCATACTAGATTCTTTAATGTTGTTAATGGTGCTTTATGGTCAGTTTTAGTTTCTTATTTGTGCTCTTTAAAAAAAGAATCTAGGGCATCAAATAAACTATTTTCTTGCAGGTTCTAAATAAAGATAGTGTGGTTCATCCACATCAAAACTTACAGCTCCATTCCAGTTCTAATCAATGGTCACATGTCTTATTATTTCTATTTTACTTTTTTCTTTTGTGGATATTATGTCCTTTCTATTGATTGATATATTCACAAACAGATCGTGACTATAATTTTATATTTTTGGTATATTTATGCCTTTTGGAATTGGGATAGATATAGATTTTGGCATTTTCTTTGGCTATTTTTTTGGGTTGTAATTCTCCTAACGAATAGGCTATTTCTGGCTTTGCGGATGCAAGTCTCTCTTTGGCTGTGTTACTTTGATTCCCACATCTCACTGTAAGTTAGTTTCTGTTTTGTCTATATTTGTTTCTTTAGCTTCTATGTCGAAAAATTAACTTATGCATTTCAATGCACTGATTCTATCCACATTAGTGATGGAAGCTCAGAATGGAAATAGTTATACTTAGTGATGTGAGTATTACTATCTTCTATTCATCTTGAGGAAGATGTCATTTTTATCTCTGGTTTTAATGGACATTTCGGATTCCTTAGTTTTATTAATAAATCTTAGTGTCTTGCACTAAAGAATTTTGAGGTTCAAGAGGTAAATCCTTTTTTAGAGAATGGTAATTGTATTATAAAGCTAGCACTTAGGAAGTGATGTAGTAATTATTTTTTATTAAAGTGTTGTAGTAATTACAAGTGAGTAAAACACCAGAAGAAGAAACTCTTTCCAATATTACAGGGATTTCAAGAAATAAATCTTTGTGTCGTGCATCCATGAAGCTTTATTTGTACTACCAATTATTATTCATCCATGAAGGATTCTTGATTTTGTCGATTAATTGGAAAAACTATGGAGGAGATTGAAATTGATGGAACCAATGTCATAGAATGAATTTTATCTTTTGTTTCCTCTACTCTGTTTTATGGCCTTCACATTTTTGCTACTATTTATACTTGTTGATCTTATAGTGCTATATTTTGGAAGAAGAGGACGAGGCAAGTCCTACAAGTCATTCTAAGTAACTTTATCTCATAATTTTGCAACTTATATTCAGTGTTCTTTTAGTTGAGCGTTTCTATTCAACAATTATGTATTATGTAAAATTTTCAATGATGAAGTAGTTGCAATGTTTAGTAAGTGGACAATAGGTATATGTGATTCCCTCTTTTTCTTTGTTAATTGTAGTTTTGTACTTTACAACTTCTTTTTATCAAAATGTAATTATATTTATCTTTTTTTGTAGGATGGACATGCTTAAATAATCATTGCTGGATATATGGTTCATGCATTGCAACAAGTTGTTGGAAGAAGACATATTTTTGGAGTTAATTATATTAGAATTTAATGACTTTTGTATATGATTCTTTTGTTACTTCTTGTAAGTACAAGCATACATTTTAGGAGATTTAGTTTTTGGAAAGTGAGTAAATACTTGTGTATCAATTTTATGTATTGATGTTTATATATATATATATAATTTATTATTATATATATACATTTGTGAAATTATTATTGGCAAAAGGTAATTCATAAACACAATAGCAATTGTTGCTAAAAGCCTTGATAATAGATCAATAACTAATTACTCTCCCGCTAATTTTTTCACCACAACAGATATTGTTGGTAAATAAGCTCATTTTTGCAACAATAATTTTGTTGTTAAATGTTCTCATAAGCCACAGTAGCATGACTTTTTACCAACAAAATATAACTTAAGGCGACAATATTTTTTGTTGCGTTAAGCTAACTATTGCAACAATATTATTGGTTGTTGCGAATACTTTTCCCATCGGTGTTTATTGCAACGGCGTGCGACAACTTTCTTGTTGTTGCCAAAAATACTTTTAGCAACAACATTTGATTTATGGCAACAAAAAACGTTGTTGGCAAATGCCTTCTTTCTTGTAGTGATAGTTTCTAGGCCTTGTGCAATTTCTCGAATTTCAGACTGCTTTGCGAATTTCTGGTTACTATTCGATAAAGAATATCTGGTATTGTGCAAGACTGAATTTTAGGGAAACAAATGCTGCTAAATTTCATGTCACTCTCTTCAAATATCTGCTGCTCATCAGGTATCTGTGTTAGGCCTTATTCTCTGGTGATACGTTTATTGCTCAACTTCAGAGTTCTCCTTCGCTTCTTACAAGTATCATATCTCTATTTTGGAGTATTTCTCAACTCTCTTATGTACTTTTTTCTGTTCTTCAGGCCGCTTAGTTGATTTAATGGTAAATATTTTAGTGATTCTCACCTTAAGGTATTCTTAAATTAGAAATCAAAATCTATAGTCTCTAGATTTCTCATATATTTTCATTTAAACCCTATAAAAATTTGTCTTTATTGGACACATGTGACATACTAAATCTTATCCGAAAGAATGAAAGTGGACGACGAGCAGTTAATGGAAGTGGTATAGGTGAGCATTATAATGTTTGTAATTTGTGCAAAGATATGAATATTTGTTGGCATGTGTTTTTCTATCTTCTAGTATTATATGAATGCACATATGACTATGACTGTTTTAAACTATTCTTTGTATTTAAAGGAGTTATATTTCCCATGCACTTGGTGTATCATTATGCTACCATCAAAACAAGTGATGTCCGAAATCTTAGTGGTATGTATCTTTTCATTAGTTTGCAAAACCTTGATTATTAATGTTGTGGCTTACTAAAACGATCAACTGTTGTATTGGAAATCCCCATCACACAAATGCTGCTTTCCTTGCCTTTTCTTTCTAATGTATTTATCTAGGACTACCTCTATTGCTTGTTTGCTTTCTTTCTTTCTTTCTTTCTTTCTTTCTTTCTTTCTTTCTTTCTTTCTCTCTTGTTCTCTGTTTTTTGTACATTGGACCCATATTATAGGTTGCTAAATATGTTAAGTTTGCTATTGAAATCTTTCATGACTTCTTCTAATGTCTTATGGTGTAATGTTATCTAGAGGTGTGACATATACCTTGCTACAAGTCTAACCTTAGTGGGTTAATAAACATTATATAATGACTTTTAGTTGATTTTCTAAGACACACATGTGACAAATTCTGGAACTAATTCTCTATGTTGAATATGAACATGTTAATATAGGAGTTTGTTCATCAATTATCGCGACCCAAAATCTACTATGGGTCGTGATGGCGCCGTACACCACTGTCAGGCAAGCCAACCACAATTTACTAGCAATTTCTCATTTTAATTATTTAGAAAACATTTCCCTTTAAACAAATAAATAATAAATACTAAACTACGCTGGATAAATGAGGATGTCTTTATAAAATTTAACTACTGAAAAATCTCGTGATCATCTCGGAACCCGGTATCACAAGTGCATGAGCAATTTCTAAGAAATAATGTAATACAACAACCGTCCGGAATTCAAGATTGGACAGAAAATAAATCCAATAATCTGAAAGAGACTTGCTGGCTGCGGGTCGTCTCGGAAATGCAGCTCACCTAAGTCTCCGCGTCAACCATACTGCTATGCTCACTAGGCCACTAGAGATGCATGTGCCTGTACAACAAAAATGCACAAAAGTGTAGTATGAGTACGAAAGACAACGTGTACCCAATGAGTATCCCGTCTAATCTCGAAGAAGTAGAGACGAGAGGTCGACTTCGACACTTACTAGTTATTGTTTAGAAACGAAAATGAATCCATATTGGTTAATGATTTTAGTATATTTGTATTGATTTCATGATGCATGGATTGATAAATACTTATTTGGACAGGATGTTTACACCAAACCAAACAATTTAACCTTAGTATTTAAAGGTTAAAGTGACAAGCATATCGACTAACTTTGATAAATGTGTGTATGCAATATACATATTTTGCATTTACTAATTTGGTATAAACACTGGTACGAGTAAGTTTTCGCGTAATAAGCTATGCGCCCAGCTGGAAGATTTCATGAGAAAGCACAATTTTTCATCAATTGAGGATTAATTCAGAGGGTAGTCTCAATCTCTCTCTCTCCAAGAGAAACGAGAAAACAGGAAGCCTATATATAGGGAAGGTTCAAGAGTCTGCCCGCAGTAAATCTCAAGAACTAGGTTGTATTATTAGTGTATATTTTTTTCTTTCTAAGATGGTAATTTCGTCCCTCGTGGTGAATTTAACCGCATTTAGATTTTGATCCAGGTAATTCTAAAATTCTTCCTATTAACTCCGGACCTGAATAATTCACTATATTTGACTTTGAATTTGTCCTTCTGATATACTCCATAAAATCATAATGAAAGGATTGGCATCTTTTGTTGATAATTATTGGATTTTGTCGTTGTGTGCACAGTTGTCGTCACTTATGTATTAATTTTACAGTCCAACTGATTTTGGTAAGAAAGCAACAAGAAGCAATACGTCAAAGGAAGGCAATTAGGAAAGGTTACAATCTGACAAGACTGGACAGGAAAAGGTTTTGTGCAAGAAATAGATTATTAACCCTAAAACTGCAACCTTCCCTCTTTTATTGGTGAAGAATAATAGTAATACCTAGTAAATTTAATTAAAGTAAATTTTGGATAGTTTAATTTTATTATGAAGCATTTTATTGACGGCTCCATTAATTAATATGTCCAAACTTGAACAGACACAACCATTTCACGCTGTGTCAATTTTGAGCTTTTGATCCATTAAAGTAGGCAAAATTTAAATCAACCCGATATTTAACAGTTTAATCTCAAACATCTAAAGTTCTCCCTGTGTCGGAAGGAATTATCATTTGTTGCATTTTGCAGATGTTATGAATTATCACCCTGTGTGATAAAGAAACACTGGGTTTGTTGTTGTACTTATATGAGAAATCACAACCCCTTAATTATGAACTCGACCAGTTGGCAATAATCATTATTAACATCATATTACATCAAAAAAGAAAGTT
Organism: Nicotiana sylvestris; assembly: GCF_000393655.2. NCBI lineage: Eukaryota > Viridiplantae > Streptophyta > Magnoliopsida > Solanales > Solanaceae > Nicotiana > Nicotiana sylvestris. Next base: position 82,262,234 of record NC_091062.1, on the reverse strand, counting down.
TACTACGACGATTTGTGGCAGTCTATAGCAAAGAAAATTCTACCATACATCGCACAGGATAGATATCATAACTTAGTAATTAGAAGATGCTAAATTGTGAGCTTAATATATAAATTCTTGGATCTATCAGCTTCCTCGTGCCATTTCATTTGTTCCCATGGGCCTTCATCCCTTCTACAAAAAGATAAAGAACAGAAGATCAAATTGTAAGGGAAAGCACTTTCTTAACCATATTTATGATGAAGACAAATTAAAGTGCCTGCTTTACCACGTATTACTTTGGTACTAAAGTATCAAAATCAGTTTCAGCATGATAAAGTTGGCATATTGCAATGGTACGGTAACTAAAAAGTTATCTGGACTTGAACACTCCATTTCTTCTTTTACCTAATTAAATGAATCCAGCTCTTCAGTTTTACTTTCTTAAGCTTCAAATGGCCTGATGTTTTACCCTCGACCAGTGAGCATTGAAATAATAAAGAGTTTAAGGGGCCGTTTGGTTTGAATACGGCTTATGCTGGGATAAGTTATGTTGGGATTAGTTATCCTGGTATTGTTTTTTATCTACTGTTTGGTATGTTGTATTGAAAATGATAATTGCATAATTTCTAAGAGGAATGTATAAGTTATCCCGGCACTAATTACCTCATCCCCTACAAGGTATAAGTTATCTCGGTACTAATTTTAATCCCGAAATAACTTATACCAGCTTTGCTAACCAAACAAAGTATTAAGGTGGTATTAAATTTTTATACCAGCACTATATCTACTTATACCTCATACCAAACGACCCCTAAGTTAATTATATACACCGCACGTAATGTATAAAATTTTTACACTATCAAGTCAACTTTTTCTATTGTAATATATAACCTGTCTTATTTTAAAAATTACAAATCTCACATTTTAAGGAGTCTTATTACTTGTCGATATCCCTTGGATGACCTAATGGTGTAAAATATTCCACACTTAAACTCGATAGTAAATGGATTAGTGCATATATAATTACACTGTGTGAGTGTGTATCTTATCCAAAATAATGAAGTGCTTTGTTAAAAGTGGATTTAATCTTACCAAAAGATGCCGTTGGAGATAAAGTGGAAACAGAAGGAAGTTCCATGAGGTCGCTGAGTTGAGAATACATATGGTTGATGAACTTTATGGACTCTAAGTTAGTTTCCTCCATTGCTTCTTTTAGCTTGCTTAGAGCCACACAATATGCTTCCTGTCCACCAAAAAACAATTTGTTCTTAGCTTATTACCAAAAATTAAAGCTCTTGCCCATAAACCTAGTGTGTGCACTTAGGTATATATACTACTAGTACAATATGTGCATTAAGAATGTGTGGGTTAGGATTATAGTTGAATTCAGAATCTGAATTAGTTAGTGATTTTAGAATAAGCATGATCTTACGATATCTATTAATTTTTAATCCATTTGTGCCTCTCTGTGTACATTATTTCAATTGAAAACATTGAATTCATAAAACCTGCTACATCAAATATGTATAGTTGTGATGGGATAAACTATAATAGACTAAGAAGAAACAATATAGAATTAACTCAAAGAAAACGAAAGGGATCGGATGGCGTCTGTTGCAGCTTTATATGCTTCTATATACTTACATACAATAGGGGCGAAGCTACGTTGGCCCAAGGGTGGTCAACTTACTACCGTTCGCCGAAAAATTATACTACGTATAAGATAAAATATTACTTGTTATTGATTAAAAATAGACTTTGTTCACCCTTGCATAACCCATTGCTTCTAGCTTCGCCACTGCATACAATGATTATCAAATTTGGAAAAAATGCAGAAACTTGTTACCATAAAAGTGTCCAGTTCTGGTTGATGAATTGTGAGTGAGCTGAGCTTCTCATCAACAGCAAAGTTATTGTTCAATTTTGATTGATCCATTGTGTGTGAGCTACGCTTCTTATATTTTGCCTTTGTTTCAGCTCTTTCAATTTTGTCAATCTCACTGATACCCGAACAAACCTGCTAACGAAAATATACTCTACATGATTTTCTGTTAAGTATATATATATATAGGCGCTTCTTAAATTAAAAAAGAAGAAAAATAGGGGAGTAACTAGGTTTTGGAGATGAAATTAAAGCAACACAAACATCTCTTACTACCTCTTCGGAAAAATTAAGTAATATAGTAGTCGAACAATTCATGCAAACTCATATATATAGGATTATATAATAATATAAATACCTTCAAACAGTCAAAGTGAGTGTCAACCAAAAGATCATACAAAGAGTGGGAAGATATTTGCCTCTTGATGACTTCTGTTTCTTCTTCTACAGCATCTCCTGATCTAGAACTACAGTATTCCTTTGCTTCCAGGTGATCTCCATCTCCAAAATTGTCACTTTTTGTCTCCATCTCCAATATGTATATCTATATTACACCAAAAATGCTATAGCTACACTCAATAGTCAATAGTCCACTTTATATACAGAAAGAGTAGGGTTGCTTGAAATGACTAGTTATAGTAAATGGAAAGCAATAGCTCCAAATATTTGGAAGATACTGATTGACCCATGCATGCACGACCTATTCTATCAGTCAGACAGGCAACACTCCTATCATAAACAGAGAGAGAGAGAGAGAGAGAGAATATGACTTTATTTCTGCATTCATATTTTTATCTCTTTTTGCATAGTCGAAAGGAACATTTCATGGGCTTCTTGGATTCTGGGGACCTTTGATAGTGTACTTAGTACAACTACGCTATGATGAGTCAGTTCTTACTTTGTTTTCCATGTTACAGTGCCCCCTCTCTTTAATACTGTACTAGTAGCCTTTCGCTCTTTCTTTCTTTCTTTCTTCAATTTAACCTATACTCTCAATTAACAACAACTCCAGTAATTTCTCACGAGTAGAGGAGGGTAAGATGTATATTTAAATTAATTTTTAACCTATCTATATGGTAACGTCAATTGTCTTCTCTTGGAAAAGAGTGGTGGAGTGTGGCTTCACCACTGCTTATGTTATCGGTATAATTTTATATTGTAGTACGTTAACTATTTAAATTTTTATGTTACTAATTTCAGAATCACAAGTGATTACTAGTAATTGTTTTTAGGTGCGATCAAATAGTGTAAAGAAATTTACATTAGATTTTTTTGTGTATAGAAGTTAATATTTACTTTGAAGGTGATCATGAGAGAGAGCATTATATTCAACTTCGTTACTGTGGAGAAACTGTGTGCAATGTTCTTTTCCAAAATATGTCTTTGTCAAAGCGTCATCACTATTTATGGAGTATTATGAGAAGAATGTTATTACCACTGTTCATTGGTTCACGGGATCTTGCAGGGTCATATTCTTGAATGGGGTCCCAAATGTGCGCTTGCACATGATTTTTTCAGGTTCTATTGCCACTGTTTCCTTCAACATTAAGTCATTTGTTTAAACCACGGGAAAAATAAAAATTTAAAATCTTTTGTCTGGAAACTATATTCCTCTCTCTATATATATGTACTGCAAAATTTGTTCAATAATCACTATTTCATCTGTTTCAATTTAGATGACACACTTTCCTTATTAGTCTGTTTCAAAAAGAATAACATATTTCTACAGTTATAAATAATTCAACTTTAAACTCTTTATTTTACCCATTTTATCTTAATGAAAAGTTTTTATAACCACACAAATGTCATGGCCCCGCAAAACTTTTATCCCTCAAACTTTTAAGACTACAAATTTCAAATATTTTCTTTTTTTTCCTTTAAAATCGATGCCGAGTCAAACTATATCTCATTTGAATTGAAACGGAGGGAGTATATGAAATGAATCCTTTGACCATGGTAGCTAATTTAAAATTGATTCAAGTTTCAATAGCGGAATGTTCTGTAGCCTCCTATTTTCAACTATCATACCTAATGTCGATCAGCTTTTGGATACGGACAGATAGGAAGGAGGAGGCAGATAACGGGAATGCAAAAAAGAAAGCTTGTACATTCATAATACAAAAAAATTATATTATAAGTATAATTTGACAGATTATAGTACGTTAATTATCATTTTTACTAATTTATTTATTATCTAATTTACCTGTGGTTAACTTGCACGGACTTGACTTGCATAGAATTTAAATTAGACAGTTTAAAAGATACTTGCATAATGAGGTCATGACTTTTGTAAGGTCGTCTAGCTTAAATTCTGTCGCTTGTAAGGTAACTATTCATGTAAAATTTCTACAAAAATTAAAAATGTAACTAGCTATCAGAATTCACATGTTGATCTACCATGATCGAGAAAAAATCTTTAATTTAGACAACTTATAAAGGCCGAAAGAAGTTCGTGAAAGGATTTTCAAAATTTTTGATTTGGCCAAACATATCAAAATTTGTAATAGCAGTACCAGATGCAGGTATTCGCGTACTACAAACTACAAGTAATAGCGGTAAACATTTTTCATAAAGTTTTGCATCTATTCTTGTGAACGCACGGTAAGTAGGGGAATCTTTGGACAAGGCCATTATATTATATTAATGAAGTGATCCATTAGGATATCTCGGGTGATACGATCCTGGATAGCCTGGACGAAGCAGAACATATTATGGATGATCTTGAATGTCTAGTGAACTGTTATGTTGATTCATTCAAAACCAATATGAATGCGTACGTAATTCGCAAGCCATGGACCACCATATGTGATTTTGAATTGAAGTGATTCAGGCAAGCTCTTCCTTTGTGATTCGCAAGCCATGGACCGCCATGGAAGGTTTGAACCATAAAGAGGAGATTGGAAAAGTCACTACTAGAAATCCGGAAAAAAACGACCAAAATTTAGCGACCAAAGTTGGTCTGTGGGAAAAAACAACAAAAGTTGGTCGCTAAACTAGCGAAAATAATAAAATAAATAAAAGAAACAAAATAGCGACCAAGGTTGGTCGCTACTTGGTCGCTATATTAGTCAAAATGTTGACTAGACTAGTCAGACTTTCTTGGTCAAACATTTACTGAGATTAGTGACCAATGTTGGTCGCTAAAGTGGGACCCACCTAAAATTTTTTAATAATTATATTATTATTTTAAAAAAATTATAAAATATAAATATATATAATATAAAAATTGCGACCAACGTTGGTCGCAACTTAAAGGGTAGGAAGATACCGTCCAACTTTGGTCGCTAAACTAAATTCTTGAATAAATGGCGACCAAAGTTGGTCTCTATTCAGGTCAATAATGGTCAAAATTAAAAATCACTTTTGTATTTACTATCTAAATAATATAAATGTAAGCCTTTAATACTTTTGTAATACAAGGGATGAATAGTACTACGAATCGTGTGTCTCTCTCTCTCTCTCTCTATATATATATATATATATATATATATATGTGTGTGTGTGTGTGTGTGTGTATATTCCATCTGTAGCCTTTTCTTTTCAAAATTAATGTGTTGTCTTTTATTTAAAAGTAGTCTTGGGATTTACAAAAACTTCCTGAAGAAGTCTTGAAAGTACCTGTATGTGCTAGTACTATGCTAATTGACTGCAGGTACGTCCTGGACAGGTTAGGTAAATATATATATATATATATATATACTTACGCTATATTATGCACTGAGTATAAGTCTATTAGCTAATATTAGATCGAATATAACTTATATATATAAATATATATATATAATATACTTACGCTATATTATGCACTGAGTATAAGTCTATTAGGTAATATTATATCGAATATAGCTTATATATATATACTTACGCTATACTATGCACTAAGTATAAGTGTATTAGGTAATACTGTATCGAATATAACTTATATATATATATATATATATATATATATATATATATATATATATATATATATATACTTACGCTATACTATGCACTAAGTATAAGTGCATTGAGATAATACTGTATCGAATATAGCTTATATATATATATATATATATATATATATATAATATATATATACTTACGCTATACTATGCACTAAGTATAAGTGTATTAGGTACTACTGTATCGAATATAGCTTATATATATATATATATATATATATATATAATATATATACTTACGCTATACTATGCACTAAGTATAAGTGTATTAGGTAATACTGTATCGAATATAGCTTATATATATATATAAATATATACTTACGCTATACTATGCACTAAGTATAAGTGTATTAGGTAGTATTATATCGAATATAGCTTATATATATATAATATATACACTTACGCTATACTATGCACTGAGTATAAGTGTATTAGGTTATACTGTATTGAATATAGCTTATATATATATATAATATATACACTTACGCTATACTATGCACTGAGTATAAGTGTATTAGGTTATACTGTATCGAATATAGCTTATATATACTTACGCTATACTATGCACTAAGTATAAGTGTATTAGGTAATATTGTATCGAATATAGCTTATATATATATATATATATATATATATATATATATATATATATATACTTACGCTATACTATGCACTAAGTATAAGTGTATTAGGTAGTATTATATCAAATATAGCTTATATATATATAATATATATACTTACGCTATACTATGCACTGAGTATAAGTGTATTAGGTCATACTGTATCGAATATAGCTTATATATATATATATATATATATATATATATATATATATATATAATATACTTACGCTATACTATGCACTAAGTATAAGTGTATTAGATAATACTGTATCGAATATAGCTTATATATATATATATATATATATATATATATATATATACTTACGCTATACTATGCACTAAGTATAAGTGTATTAGGTAATATTGTATCGAATATAGCTTATATATATATATATATATATATATATATATATATATATATATATATATATATATATACTTACGCTATACTATGCACTAAGTATAAGTGTATTAGGTAGTATTATATCGAATATAGCTTATATATATATAATATATATACTTACGCTATACTATGCACTGAGTATAAGTGTATTAGGTCATACTGTATCGAATATAGCTTATATATATATATATATATATATATATATATATATACTTACGCTATACTATGCACTAAGTATAAGTGTATTAGATAATACTGTATCGAATATAGCTTATATATATATATATATATATAATATATACTTACGCTATACTATGCACTAAGTATAAGTGTATTAGGTAGTATTATATCGAATATAGCTTATATATATATATATATATATAATATATATATACTTACGCTATACTATGCACTGAGTATAAGTGTATTAGGTCATACTGTATCGAATATATATATATATATATATATATATATATATATATATATATATATATATACTTACGCTATACTATGTACTAAGTATAAGTGTATTAGGTAATACTGTATCGAATATAGCTTATATATATATATATTATATATATACTTACGCTATACTATGCACTAAGTATAAGTGTATTAGGTAGTATTATATCGAATATAGCTTATATATATATATATAATATATATACTTACGCTATACTATGCACTAAGTATAAGTGTATTAGGTAGTATTGTATCGAATATATATATATATATATATATATATATATATATATATATATATATATATATATATATATATATATATATATACTTACGCTATACTATGTACTAAGTATAAGTGTATTAGGTAATATAAGTGTATTAGGTAGTATTATATATATATATATATATAGCTTAAATAGAATTAAAATCCTAAATTTATACTACATATGTACATAATTTTAAATTGTATTATATATATACATACATACATACATACATACATATATTATATATACATACATATATATATATATATATATAAATTGAATTAAAATCCTAAATTTATACTACATATATATATAATTTTAAATTGAATTAAGAGTAATATAATTTTGTTAGAAATAGCGACCAACTTTGGTCGCTATTTCTAAAAATTCAAAACTGATTTACCTACGAAAATTGCGACCAACTGTGGTCGCTATTTTTAATTCCAGACTGTCAAAACCGGGATCCTCTCCCATTCTTTCTAAAAATTTCCCAAAATCTCTCTTTTTTCTCTCACACTCAACCCCCCCCCCTTCCAGCTCCCAGCACCAGAGGCCCCACCCACGCCACCAACGACCACCGCCCAGCTGACTTGAACTTTTTACGATATGAGTTGAAACTTTTAGGATATGAGTTGAACTTTTAGGAAATAAATTGAACCTTTAGGATATGTATTGAACCTTTAGGATATGACTTGAAGTTTTAGTTTATGTTTAAACTCGTAAGATATGAATATAACTTTTAGTTTTTAGGTTTTGTTCTTGTGAATTGAACTTGTAGGATATAAATTGAAGCTTTTATGTATGACTTGAACTTTTTAGGATATGAATTGAAACTTTTAGGATATGAGTTGAACTTTTAGGAAATAAATTGAACCTTTAGCATATGTATTGAACCTTTAGGATATGACTTGAACTTTTAGTTTATGTTTAAACTCGTAGGATATGAATATAACTTTTAGTTTTTAGGTTTTGTTCTTGTGAATTGAACTTGTAGGATATAAATTGAAATTTTAGGATATGAGTTGAATTTTTAGGATATGAATTGAAACTTTTAGGATATGAGTTGAACTTTTAGGAAATAAATTGAACCTTTAGCATATGTATTGAACCTTTAGGATATGACTTGAACTTTTAGTTTATGTTTAAACTCGTAGGATATGAATATAACTTTTAGTTTTTAGGTTTTGTTCTTGTGAATTGAACTTGTAGGATATAAATTGAAATTTTAGGATATGAGTTGAATTTTTAGGATATGAATTGAAACTTTTAGGATATGAGTTGAACTTTTAGGAAATAAATTGAACCTTTAGCATATGTATTGAACCTTTAGGATATGACTTGAACTTTTAGTTTATGTTTAAACTCGTAGGATATGAATATAACTTTTAGTTTTTAGGTTTTGTTCTTGTGAATTGAACTTGTAGGATATAAATTGAAATTTTAGGATATGAGTTGAATTTTTAGGATATGAATTGAAACTTTTAGGATATGAGTTGAACTTTTAGGAAATAAATTGAACCTTTAGCATATGTATTGAACCTTTAGGATATGACTTGAACTTTTAGTTTATGTTTAAACTCGTAGGATATGAATATAACTTTTAGTTTTTAGGTTTTGTTCTTGTGAATTGAACTTGTAGGATATAAATTGAAATTTTAGGATATGAGTTGAATTTTTAGGATATGAATTGAAACTTTTAGGATATGAGTTGAACTTTTAGGAAATAAATTGAACCTTTAGCATATGTATTGAACCTTTAGGATATGACTTGAACTTTTAGTTTATGTTTAAACTCGTAGGATATGAATATAACTTTTAGTTTTTAGGTTTTGTTCTTGTGAATTGAACTTGTAGGATATAAATTGAAATTTTAGGATATGAGTTGAATTTTTAGGATATGAATTGAAACTTTTAGGATATGAGTTGAACTTTTAGGAAATAAATTGAACCTTTAGCATATGTATTGAACCTTTAGGATATGACTTGAACTTTTAGTTTATGTTTAAACTCGTAGGATATGAATATAACTTTTAGTTTTTAGGTTTTGTTCTTGTGAATTGAACTTGTAGGATATAAATTGAAATTTTAGGATATGAGTTGAATTTTTAGGATATGAATTGAAACTTTTAGGATATGAGTTGAACTTTTAGGAAATAAATTGAACCTTTAGCATATGTATTGAACCTTTAGGATATGACTTGAACTTTTAGTTTATGTTTAAACTCGTAGGATATGAATATAACTTTTAGTTTTTAGGTTTTGTTCTTGTGAATTGAACTTGTAGGATATAAATTGAAATTTTAGGATATGAGTTGAATTTTTAGGATATGAATTGAAACTTTTAGGATATGAGTTGAACTTTTAGGAAATAAATTGAACCTTTAGCATATGTATTGAACCTTTAGGATATGACTTGAACTTTTAGTTTATGTTTAAACTCGTAGGATATGAATATAACTTTTAGTTTTTAGGTTTTGTTCTTGTGAATTGAACTTGTAGGATATAAATTGAAATTTTAGGATATGAGTTGAATTTTTAGGATATGAATTGAAACTTTTAGGATATGAGTTGAACTTTTAGGAAATAAATTGAACCTTTAGCATATGTATTGAACCTTTAGGATATGACTTGAACTTTTAGTTTATGTTTAAACTCGTAGGATATGAATATAACTTTTAGTTTTTAGGTTTTGTTCTTGTGAATTGAACTTGTAGGATATAAATTGAAATTTTAGGATATGAGTTGAATTTTTAGGATATGAATTGAAACTTTTAGGATATGAGTTGAACTTTTAGGAAATAAATTGAACCTTTAGCATATGTATTGAACCTTTAGGATATGACTTGAACTTTTAGTTTATGTTTAAACTCGTAGGATATGAATATAACTTTTAGTTTTTAGGTTTTGTTCTTGTGAATTGAACTTGTAGGATATAAATTGAAATTTTAGGATATGAGTTGAATTTTTAGGATATGAATTGAAACTTTTAGGATATGAGTTGAACTTTTAGGAAATAAATTGAACCTTTAGCATATGTATTGAACCTTTAGGATATGACTTGAACTTTTAGTTTATGTTTAAACTCGTAGGATATGAATATAACTTTTAGTTTTTAGGTTTTGTTCTTGTGAATTGAACTTGTAGGATATAAATTGAAATTTTAGGATATGAGTTGAATTTTTAGGATATGAATTGAAACTTTTAGGATATGAGTTGAACTTTTAGGAAATAAATTGAACCTTTAGCATATGTATTGAACCTTTAGGATATGACTTGAACTTTTAGTTTATGTTTAAACTCGTAGGATATGAATATAACTTTTAGTTTTTAGGTTTTGTTCTTGTGAATTGAACTTGTAGGATATAAATTGAAATTTTAGGATATGAGTTGAATTTTTAGGATATGAATTGAAACTTTTAGGATATGAGTTGAACTTTTAGGAAATAAATTGAACCTTTAGCATATGTATTGAACCTTTAGGATATGACTTGAACTTTTAGTTTATGTTTAAACTCGTAGGATATGAATATAACTTTTAGTTTTTAGGTTTTGTTCTTGTGAATTGAACTTGTAGGATATAAATTGAAACTTTTAGGATATGAGTTGAATTTTTAGGATATAAATAGAAATTTTAGGATATGACTTGAACTTTTGTGGATATGAATTGAACCTTTAGGATATAAATTGAACTTTTAGTTTATGTTTAAACTCGTAGGATAAGAATTGATGAACTTTTAGTTTTTAGGTTTTGTTCTTGTGAATTGAACTTGTACGATATAAATTGAAGCTTTTATGTATGACTTGAACTTTTTACGATATGAGTTGAAACTTTTAGGATATGAGTTGAACTTTTAGGAAATAAATTGAACCTTTAGGATATGTATTGAACCTTTAGGATATGACTTGAAGTTTTAGTTTATGTTTAAACTCGTAAGATATGAATATAACTTTTAGTTTTTAGGTTTTGTTCTTGTGAATTGAACTTGTAGGATATAAATTGAAGCTTTTATGTATGACTTGAACTTTTTAGTAAATTTTCTTTCAAGTTTGATCCGTACAAGCCTAATGTGATATTGGTGATATTTCTTCGGATTCAGACAATGATTTTACCGACAAAAGTATGGAAATGCTCTTAAAAAGAATTAAAGGTAAAATCTTTTCAGCATCCTTCTCTACTAAGAAAAATGTTTTACTTTTAATTCTTTTTAAGAGCATTTCCATACTTTTGTCGGTCAAATCATTGCCTGAATCCGAAGAAATATCACCAATATCACATTAAGCTTGTACGGATCAGACTTGGAAGAAAGTTTAGAACAAAACTTCCTATAATCTTTGTCATCATAGAGTCTTATGATCCCCGCTTTATGTGAACTGCCACGACCAACAAAAAATATTCCGTCTTCATCAACGTTGTCACTATCAATCAAACTTCTTTTCCTCTTGGAAAGTGAAGTAGAGAATTCCTCTATAACCTCTTTTATCTACTTAGGAAATGTTAAAATCCTACCTACACCATCAATATTTTGAAATACATGTCGTTGCCTTTTCATTATCATTGTAGCTATAGAGATCAACAATTGATCAAAGACACACCCTGTCAGGTACTGTATCCAAGTTATTCTCTGTATCCAAGTTCATCCCGAGTAATAGTACCACGAGGATAATCACCAAAGCCACCAGACAGCTTTATGATGCCAATGAAGCAAGATGAGCTATTCAATGAAACTCGTATTGTAAAGAAGAAGAAAGAGACTGATTCAGAAAGGAGGGTCGAGCCTCGACTATATACATGTAAGTTTTTTACTTTTCATTAAGTATTTTGATTTACTTTTATATAAATTTTGAAATACTAATTCAATATATATAATTTTTCATATAGGTTCGCTTCACATGCAGCTGACGTGGGGGAATTCATACGCAGTCAACCACCTAATGAATCGGGCGAGGCAATCCAACTTTCGGACGAGGATGCTGAAAGAACACTCCTTGAGTACTTTATATACTTTGAACTAGACAAAAAAACTTAGTTCTATTGTGTTAGTTCTTTTTAGTTCGAATGAGCTTGTAATAAGCGTTAACTTAGTTTTGTTAGCTTAATGTGTTAGTTCTATTGATTGTTGCTTTTAATTGTTGTTGTTGTTGTTGCTGGCATAAAATGCCTGTTTAGGATGTTTGGTAAGCTGGCAGGTGGTGTAGCTGCCAAAACAGGCAGTTTCTGCCAAAAATATACCAAGAAAAGTGACCAACTTTGGTCTCTATTTGGTCGCTTTTCACTATAAAAAAATAATTTTCTGGGCAATAGCGACCAACCTTGGTCGCTACCTGCCCAGATTTCTATTAAAAAAATACAATTTCTGGAAATATAGCGACCAATGTTGGTCGCTTATCTTTAAAAAAAAAAAAATTAAATTCTTGAATTTAGCGACCAACTTTGGTCTCTATTGTCCAGATTTTAAAATATAATATTTGGATTAGAGACCAAAGTTGGTCGCTTTCTAATGATTACGGACCCGTCAAAAATTTCTACCGCAAATTTCGCATTTGACACAATTCTTGTCATAAGCGAAGATGCCAATGATGACGTATTGTTGACACTTGATGTAGATTCTTCTTGTTTATTGTCCCCCATATTTGACACAAATATTATTTAATAGCTGACGACACAAATCAAGATTATTTCCTTTCTGATGTAGAAGATCAGACTAAGCTGCAACTACAGAGCATACTCAGACAGAACCTTGACTCAGTTACCAAGATAAATCTTTTCTGATGTGGAAGATCAGACTATGCTGCAACCACAGAGCATACTTAGACAGTACCTTGGCTCTGATACCAATTGTTGCGGAAGCCAAATGTATATAGTGTGAATAAGTCACAACTACTATACCAAAAATTATGACAGCCACCAAATAATAAATAAGACAATAAAGCAACAATAAAGGGAACACCAGAATTTACGAGGTTCGGCTAATTTTGCCTACTCCTCGGACACAACCAATATTTTATTCCACTCCAAAAATACAAGTGAAATAATACTAAAGAGAGAAGATACAAATGCCTTAAACAGATGAGAAGGCAAATGAGAGGTGTGTTTCAATCCTAAACATTAGGCCTTCTTTTATAGGGGAAAAATCCCCCCCAAACTTAACTCCCAACCAATGTGGGACTTTGGCATTTTGCCAAACTTCAACAAATCTCCACCTTGGCAAAATTCCACATTTTCAATTCTCTCTCAATAACAAATTTTGGTTGTGTCTTCATCTTCAATCTTCAGTGTTCAACAATGTTGATCAAATCCAAACAATGTTGAAACTTGACCGCAGTCACCACCTTTGTCAGCATATCAGCAGGATTCTCTGTAGTATGAATTTTCTTCACCGTGACTCCACCTTCTTCTATGATTTCTCGTACGAAATGATACCGAACATCAATGTGCTTCGTCCTTGCATGATAAACTTGGTTCTTCGCTAATTGAATAGCACTTTGACTATCACAAAAAATTGTGATACCTTTTTGTTCAACACCAAGCTCCTTTAGCAATCCTTGAAGCCAAATTGCCTCCTTCACAGCCTCTGTAATAGCCATATACTCTGCCTCTGTTGTAGACAAAGCAACTGTTGACTGCAAAGTAGACTTCCAACTAACTGGTGCCTTTGCAAAAGTAAACACATAACCAGTAGTTGATCTTCGTTTGTCCAGATCACCCGCAAAATCTGAGTCACAATATCCAACTACAGACTGATTGTCTTCCTGCTCAAAAACTAACCCGACATCTACAGTATTATGAATATACCGTAGAATCCACTTCACAGCTTGCCAATGCTCCTTCCCTGGATTGTGCATATATCTGCTAATAACTCCAACAGCTTGTGAAATGTCAGGCCTTGTGCAAACCATTGCATACATCAAGCTACCAACAACATTTGCGTATGGTACCTTTGACATTTATTCTCGTTCAGTTTCATCTTTTGGCTACATAGTAGTACTTAGCTTAAAATAGGGAGCAAGTGGAGTACTAACTAGCTTAGTCTTCTCATCTATGCCAAAACATTGTAGTACTATTTTCAAATATTCTTTCTGAGATAAACAGAGTTTCTTTGAACGTCTATCTCTTATTATCTCCATGCCAAGAATTTTCTTTGCCTCACCCAGATCCTTCATCTCGAACTCCTTCTTCAGTTGAATCTTCAACTTATCAATTTCTTCCGAATTCTTGGAAGCTATCAACATATCATCAACATATAGGAGAAGATATACAAAGGAACCATCTTTAAGCTTGCGCAAATACACACAATGATCGTATTTGCTTCTCTTGTACCCTTGCCGCAACATAAACTCGTCAAATCGCTTGTACCATTGTCTAGAAGATTGTTTCAATCCGTACAACAATTTTTTAAGTTTGCACACCATATTTTCTTTTCCAGCAACTTTGAATCCTTCTGGCTGAGTCATGTAGATTTCCTCCTCCAAGTTTCCATGTAAAAACGCAGTTTTTACATCCATCTGAACTAGTTCCAAATCCAATTGTGCTACCAAAGCCAACATAATTCTAATGGAGGAATGTTTTACAACTGGAGAAAACACTTCATTGTAATCAATTCCCTCCTTTTGAGCATATCCTTTGGCCACCAATCTTGCTTTGTAGCGAACATCTACTTGGTTAGGAAATCCTTCCTTCTTTGCAAATACCCATTTGCACCCAATTGCTTTCTTTCCCTTCGGGAGATTGGCCAATCTCCATGTATGATTCTGATGAAGGGACTGTATTTCATCATTCATGGCAATCCTCCACTTATCTTCTTCTGAACTTTGGACAGCGTCTTTATAAGTAGTAGGAACCATCATCAGCTACAATTGAGGTTGCACAAGCAACCGTCTCTATGAGACGAACAAGTTTCGTTATTGTTCTTTTTGGCCTGCTGGTTGCTATTGATTCAAGTTGTTGTTGAGGTTCCTGAGTTGGAATCTCCTCTACTGGCTCTCCTTCCAGAGGGTAATCTTCATTTGTTTCCTCCTCTGCTTCTTGTGTAGGAAAAATAAATTTTCCCTCAAACTCCACCTGCTTAGAAGCACCTTCATTTTGTTTGGTATCTTCTGTTACCTTATTTACCATAGCAGATTCATCAAAGGTAACATCCCTGCTGAATATTACTTTCTTTGTCATAGGACACCATAAGCGATATCCTTTGACTCCAGAAGTAATTCCCATAAAAATAGCCTTCTTTGCCCTTGGATCCAATTTTGACTCCGTCACATGATAATATGCAGTTGAGCCAAACACGTGCAAAGAGTTATAATCTACAGCAGGTTTTCCATACCATTTTTCAAATGGTGTCTTGCCATCAATAGCAGCAGATGGTAGACGATTAATGAGGTGGCATGCATATGTAATTGCCTCAGCCCAAAATTCTTTGCCCAAGCCAGCATTGGACAACATACACCGTACCTTCTCCAGCAAGGTCCGGTTCATACGTTCTGCCACTCCATTCTGTTGTGGTGTATGTCTAACAGTGAAGTGTCGGACGATGCCATCATTTTCACAGACCTTATTGAAATGATCATTTTTGTATTCACCTCCATTGTCTGTGCGAATACACTTGATCCTCCTGCCTGTTTGATTCTCCACCATCGTCTTCCATTTGAGAAAAATTCCCAGCACTTCATCTTTGTTTTTCATTGTATACACCCACACTCTTCGAGAAAAATCATCAACAAAGGTTACAAAATAGTGCTTCCCACCCAATGAAGGTGTTTTGGAAGGACCCCAAACATCAGAGTGTACATAATCCAAAATGCCTTTAGTATTATGGATCGCTGTACCAAATTTAACCCTTGTCTGTTTCCCTTTGACACAATGCTCACAAAACTCCAAGTTGCAAGCCTTTACTCCTTTTAACAATCCTTGATCTGATAGAGTTTTCAAGGATTTTCCTCCAGCATGTCCCAAGCGCATGTGCCATAGCTTGGTTGCTTCTGCCTCTTTGTCGTCACTGGATGTTACTGTCGCTGTCCCAATAACTGTACTGCCACGATAGCGGTACATATTATTATTCTTCCGATTAGCCTTCATTACCACTAGTGCACCGGAGCATACTCTCATCACTCCATTTTCTGCAATGATTTTGAACCCTTTTGATTCTAGGGCTCCCACAGAGATGAGATTCTTCTTCAAATCCGGTACATATCGAACATCTGTTAATGTTCTGATCATTCCATCATGGTTCCTTAATCGTATTGAACCAATGCCATATGAGGTAAGAGGGCTGTTATCCGCTGTGTGGATGACTCCATATTCTCCTTCTTGAAATTCCACGAACCAGCCCCTGTTGGGACATATATGATAGCTACAAGCCGAGTCCATCAACCATATGTTTGATGATGTTGATGACTCTGTTGTAACTAATGAAAAGTCTGAATCATCACAATCAGCTACATTTGAATCCATAATGGCCTTTCCATTGTTATGTTTGGCCTTATTCTTCAACTTCGGACAGTCTTTCTTCCAGTGCCCTTTTTCTCGACAAAAGGCACATTCATCTTTGCTGGGTCTGGATCTTGACTTGGATCTTCCCTTCTTTGTCCTCGTTTGATTTTGAGGACGACCCCTCACAAATAGTGCTTCTCCTTCTCCGCCCTTCTGTTTTTCTCGCTTTCTTTGTTCATAGCTGTACAAAGCCGAACAAACTTCTCTGAGAGAAACTTCGTCATTTCCATGGAGTAGAGTAGTTTCAAGGTGCTCGTACTCATCAGGAAGTGACGCCAACAACATCAAGGCCAAGTCACCATCATCATAAGTTGTATCCATATTTTGCAAATCTGTGACCAACTTATTGAAACTGGTGATATGTTCATTCATCGTGGTACCAGGAACATAGGTGAAGTGAAACAGTCTCTTCTTCATGTACAATTTATTTTGACTGTTTTTCTTCAAAAATTTATCCTCCAGTGCTTTCCATAATTTACTTGCAGAAGTTTCCTTTGTGTATGGATATTTCTGCTCTCTAGCAAGGTAGGATCGAATGGTACCGCAAGCAACACGGTTGATAATTCTCCAATCTTCTTCTCCAATAACATCTGGTTTCTTTTCTTCAATGGCCAGATCTAGCCCTTGTTGAAAAAGGACATCTAGAACCTCGCCTTGCCACATCCCAAAATGTCCGGACCCGTCAAAAATTTCTACCGCAAATTTCGCATTTGACACAATTCTTGTCATAAGCGAAGATGCCAATGATGACGTATTGTTGACACTTGATGTAGATCCTTCTTTTTTATTGTCTCCCATCTTTGACACAAATATTATTTAATAGCTGACGATAAAAATCAAGATTATTTCCTTTCTGGTGTGGAAGATCAGACTAAGCTGCAACCACATAGCATATTCAGACAGAACCTTGATTCAGTTACCAAGATAAATCTTTTCTGATGTGGAAGATCAGACTATGCTGCAACCACAGAGCATACTTAGACAATACCTTGTCTCTGATACCAATTGTTGCGGAAGCCAAATGTATATTGTGTGAATGAGTCACAACTACTATACCAAAAATTATGGCAGCCACCAAATAATAAATAAGACAATAAAGCAACAATAAAAGGAACACCAGAATTTACGAGGTTCGGTCAATTTTGCCTACTTTCTTGGACACAACCAATATTTTATTCCACTCCAAAAATACAAGTGAAATAATACTAAAGAGAGAAGATACAAATGCCTTAAGAAGATAAGAAGGCAAATAAGAGGTGTGTTTAAATCCTAAACATTAGGTCTCTTTTTATAAGGAAAAAATCTCAATAATTTTCTCCCAAACCGATGTGGAAGTTTGACAACTTCAACAATCTGAGTGTGGCTAGCTTGACAACATAGGACCTCCAAGCATGTTGCGCAATTTGAGCGCTATTGGAGCGTGGTCACATGACTCTATTCAAAAAGATATTTTGCTCTTGGGCTACTTTTGATTTCTAGACCTTCCACTACACGAGAAAAGACAAATTACCAACGAATAGGGGACATCGAAGTTTTTGCATATAGAGATATTAATAAACCTCTTTTGAGATGAATTAGACATCTTGGTTCAAGTTTGACTCATGATTGCATGTTTTCAAGAATTGAGATTTTTTAAGGTAATCTTCTTTTTGTTTCTTTTTATCTTCAGTTCTGTTTTGCTGCTCTTTGGAAGCAACCAAGTTAGTATATCGACTGTTGCGTAACACATTCATCTAAATTTCTTGATTTCTTCTTTGTTTGACTATTAAATTTATTCTCTATTATTTTATTAATTTTATCTTTAAGTTTGCTTTCTAATATTGATATTATATATTTCGTTGCCATTGTAGCTCGCGTGGTGTCACAGGGGCACAGATCAAGGCGAGGAAAGAAATGTTCATGTTAGGTGTTTGTCCAAATTTTCTTATTATAATTGGTTTTCTTAACTCATGAAGGAAATGACAACATATTTATCATAATTGGGTTTTTCTTTTCCCAGAAGAAAAATATAATTCTTCCATATTTGGCTAATCCCTTTTCTTGTGTGAAAAGGTTGAGAGTTCTATAAATTGAAGATTCGTCATTCTCATTCAATAGCATCCACAATGTAGACATATGGGATTTACGAGTCATGTTTAGGGGGAGAACTTTACGGGACAAGTGTTAGTGTGCCACTTGTGTTTGCCTCTTCCTAAAGTTGTTCTCTCAATATTTTGTACTCTCTTTTATTATAGTGGATTGTTCATCTCCGTCGTGGACGTAGGTCAATTGACCGAACCACATTAAATGTTTGTGTCTCTTTGGTATATTTCTCTTTTTTTGTCTGATTTATCGTCGTTCAAGGTTTGCGTTACTAGCTTCCGCATGACACCTGATTATTTCGGTCCTAACAAGTGATATCAAAGCAAGGTTCTAGACATGTTCATCTAGGCGGGTTTAGTTCTAGAAATAACCTATTTGACGATAATCAAAATTTTTGGTGAGAAATTTGACAGGAGTGTTACGCACGTTGAGACAAACTTTGTGGTGGAGATTTGGAGATGCGACATGTTGAAGGCTATGTGAAGAAGGTGGATCAAATTTATTTTGTCAGAAAATTCAGGCCAAGGGGGAGAATTGTTAGGTGTTTGTCCAGATTTTCTTGCCATAATTGGTTTTCCTATCTCATGAAGAAAAAGACAACATATTTACCATAATTGGGTTTTTCTTTTCCTAGAATGAAAATATAATTCTTCCATATTTGGCTAATCTCTTTTCTTGTAGGAAAAAGTTTGGAGTTCTATAAATTGAAAATCTGTCCTTCTCATTCAGTAGCATCCATAATGTAGCCATATGGGGTTTGAGAGTCATGTTTAGGAGGGAGAACTTTACGGGACAAGTGTTAGTGTGTCACTTGTGTTTGCCTCTTCGTAAAGTTATTCTCTCAATATTTTGTACTGTCTTTTATTATAGTGGATTGCTCATCTTCGTTGTGGACGTAGGTCAATTGACCGAACCACATTAAATATTTGTGCCTCTTTGGTATATTTCTCTTTTGTTGTCTGATTTATCGTCGTTCAAGGTTTGCGTTACTAGCTTCCGCATGATACCTGATTATTTCGGTCCTAACAGTTCAATCAACGAATTATTTGAATTTTTTTTAATGAATTATGACTCAAGCATCTCCTATTATTAATTTATGTTTATATATTTCTTGATATAGCAATTGCTATTTAAAGGGTCAAACATCCATTTGTTTGATCACATCTTTTTATTGTATGTTACTGTATTGGTAAAAACTTATCTTGACATGTGAACAAATTAATGACCAACACGTTGCAAATATTTCCTAGTGAGCTCCAGGTCAAACCGGAAGGTCAACTAAGGAAGTAAATCCCAAGATCTCTAACTTTGAGATCAAACATTGTTGATCCAGAAGCATCATGAGTCTTCGAAAAATGACCAAGTATCCAAAAAGACTGTGAATATCTGGTGATAAATTATCAAGTGCCTGGAAGCAATTATTCAGAGTCTTTGATTGTCACGACCCAAAATTCTAACCACGGGGCCGTGATGGTACCTTACATCCGCATGCTAGGCAAGCCAATGTTAACTAAAACATTAACATAGTTTTAACAATTTAAAAGCATAATATTAATAATTTAAAACGGAAATACTCTGAAATACATATGGTAAATACAATTGTAATGCAGTCTATATATATCTTAGAAATCCAGAGTCACAAGTACATGAGCGACTGAATACTACAAATATGGTCTGAAATGAAGTACAACTGTTTGAAACTAAATAAACAGTAAAAACAAGATAGAAGGGGACTTCAAGGACTGCGAACATTATGCAGCTCTGCCTTAAGTCACCTGAATAAATCGGATCCAAGAAATCTCCTTTATGTGCCACTAGGACCAATATCGGGATCAGCATGTAACGACCTGACCGGTCGTTTTGAGAGTTATAGCCTTGTTTTCCCATTTACTGCTCATTTGTTGCTATGTAACTTGCCAGGGTGATTGGTTCGGATCCGGAGAGGTTTCAGAATGAATTGAGACACTTAATCTCAAGATTGGAAGCTTAAGTTGGAAAGATTGACCGGATGTTGACCTGCATGTAAACGACTCTAGAATAGAGTTTTGATGGTTTCGTTAGCTCCGTTGGGTGATTTTGGACTTAGGAGCGTGTCTGGATAGTGATTTAGAGGTTTGTAGTTGAATTAGGCTTGAAATGACAAAAGTTAGAAATTTAAAAGTTTGACCGAGAGTGTACTTTGTGGATACCGGGCTCGGATTGGAGTTCTGGGGATTGGAGTAGGTCTGTGGTGTCATTTGTGACTTGTGTGCAAAATTTAGGGTAAATCGAACGTAATTTGATAGGTTTCGGTGTTGTTGTAGAAGTTGGTAATCATTAGTTTAATAGGCTTTAATTGGGGTGCGATTCGTATTTTTGATGTTGTTTGAGGTGATTTGAGGACTCGGCCAAGTTCGTATCATATTTTAGGACTTGTTGGAATGTTTGGTTTAGGTTCTGAGGGCCTCGCATTGATTTCGGATAGTTAATGGATCGAAAATGAGACTTAGTGCATTGCTAAAGCTGGACGTTTTCTGGTGTGATCGCACTAGCGAAGGGTTGGCCGTAGGTGCGATGCCGTAAGTGCGGCTAGAGTGGCGCAGAAGCGAGTTTGCATTTGAGATGAGGGATTTCTGCAGGTGCAAAGGATTTGTCCATACCTGCAAGGTTGCAGATGCGGAGAGGCGTCGCAGGTGCGCGTATGGGAGAGAAAGCCTGAAGGCGCATGCGCGGAAGTAAATCCGCAAGTGGGGATGCGCATCTGCGCATGAGAGACCGCAAAAGCGAAGGTGGGCTAGGGGTCCTGGTTCGCAGAAGCAGAGGTTTTTTTTGAGGTAAGTCACTTGTACTCATTTTTATTCAATAATCTTATTTCCTTATTTAGGGTGGAATTTAGGAGTTTGAGGCTAGGGATTTGGAGAGTTGAATTTGGGGATTTAATGATTTGGTGTCAAATTTTGATAAATTTGGTATAGTCGGACTCGTGGTTGAATGTGCTTTTGAGTTTTGTAACTTTTATCGGATTTCGAGACATGGGCTTGGGGGCGGCTTTTGAGTCGACTTTTGACTTTTGATTAATAACTTAGTATTTTCTTAAGAAATTGATTCTTTTAGCTCGTGTTGATTGTATCAAACTGTTTTTGGCTAGATTCAAGAGCGTGTTGGAGTAGGGATTTGCACGGTTTGAGATAAGTAATAGTTCTAAATTTGGTTCTGAGGGTATGAAACCCTGTATTATGTGTCGTGTGTTTGGTTTTGAAGTGACGCACATGCTAGGTGACGGGCGCATGGACATGCACCGTAGGAATTGTGACTTGGTCAATTCCAAGGGATTGTATAGTTGAATAATCTGTTGTTATCCGTATATTCTCCATATATTATAGAAATTGAACTACAAATCATATTAGAAATCATGTTTAGGCTACGTATTGGTACAGTAGGGACCCGCAGAGGCCGTGCTACATGTTGAACTATCTCTTAAGTTGTTGTTTGTACTCAGTCACAAATTTACTTGCATATTACATCCCAGTCTCCATTGTCATTTATTGATACATTATATCATTGTTGTTTGGGCTGATTATCATGATTATTAAGAGTTCGAGAGAGTGATGACCGAGTGAGGCTGAGGGCCTAATTGTGAGGATATTTATGGGATCGGGATACACGTCACAACATATTTTATTGATTTATGCCATGATTGGCCAATTATAGCGCTTGGGTTGAAGGAGCCCCTCCGGAGTCTGTACACACCCTCAGTGAGTATATGTATCTTTTGAGTTCGAGTGCTGATTGCAAGTGCTGAGTGACTGTGAGGAATGGGTGACTATGATGTTAGAGTGTATGGGAGGACTGAGTGACTGTTGCTCTGAGAATTTGCACTTGATTTTATTACTGTTATACTTCAGCTGTCATATATCACCATCATGAAATTTCTGAAAAATATTATATTCTGTTTCAATTGAACTTGATGTGAATTAACTGTTCTGTCCTAAATTGTCGAACTTGAAAGCATGCCTATCTTCCCATGTTGTAATTTTTGTAATTGAACTATACCCGTGAAGCTCGTCACTACTTTCAGTCCGTTATTAAGTCTTGTTACTTACTGATTGGTTTTACTCATGCTACACCCTGCACTTCGTGTGTAGATTCAGGTATTTTCGGATACGGTGGGTGTTAATTCTTTGGCAGTTTGATCATTTGGAGATTTAAAGGTAGTTTCCCGGCGTTCGCAGACTTTGTGTCTCCTTCCCTATCTTTCAGCTTTATGTATTTAGTTTTAGTCTTTCATAGACAATATTTCTAGACTTGTGTTGTATAGACGCTCATGTACACAGTGACAACCCGATGTTGGAAATTTCCATAGTGGGTTTTGACGTTCTATCCAGTTTTTTTGGAGAGTTTTGATGATTTAAACCTGTGCTATTTTATTTTTTATTTAAAAGTGTTGGAAGTATTTTGAAGTGTCGGCTTGCCTAATATCACGTTAGGCGCCATCATAACAGGCTAAGTCTTAGGTTGTGACAAGTTGGTATCAGAGCCTAGGTTACATAGGTTTCACGAGTCATGAGCAGGTTTAGTAGAGTCTTGCAGATCGGTACAGAGATATCTATACTTATCTTCGAGAGGTTGCCGAACCCTAAGGGAGCTTCACATTCTTGTATTCTTGTCGTGCGAATTTGTTGATTTCGGTAACTAAACTTCTGATATTTTATTCTCTCATAGATGGTGAGGACACATGCTATCGGACTAGATGGATAGCCACCAATACCACCAGCTAGGGCTATGAGAGGCCGAGGTCGCAGTAGGAGCCACAGTAGGGGCTAAGGTGCAGCTCGTACGGCACCTAGAGCAGCGCCAGTAGATCCACCAGTTGCTCCAGTTCAGGAGCAGGTTCCAGATGTGGTTGAGCCAGCTGAGCTAGCTTAGGTAGCAGTTGTGCCCATCGTGATTCTCCGCCTTCAGGAGGCTTTGACTTAGATTTTGACTGTGTGCACCAGCCTTACTCAAGCGGCCTCTGTTCCGGCCGCATCCACCACTTCTCAGGCCGGGGGAGGTACTTAGACTCCCCCCACCCATACTCTAGAGCAGGTGATGCAGGGGGTACTACCAGCCCTGTCGATTGCAGCTGCTCAGGCCCAGGTGGGCCCCATTACGACTTATGATGAACTAAGGAGGCTAGAGAGATTTGGGAGGCTTTAGCCTCCATCATTTAGCGGGGATGAGTTAGAGGATGCCCAGGCTTCTTGGATATGTTCCAACGGAGTCGCATCTCTTTTCTACCTACCCGCAAAATATATTATGTGGATTGGCGTGAGTTAAAAGGTTTTTCGAATTAAAGTAGCAAATTTGACTAAGGATTATTTATTTACATAGACGTCACTTGGAATTGATTTTTGGTGTTCCAAGTCACCTTTTATTTGAATCCTTAGTCAAAGGAAGGTTTGACTATATTTTTATTGGTACGCGAAAACAAAAGATCGGATAAGGAATTCTATTGACCAGGGAGAAGGTGTAAGGCACTCCCCAAATCCCGTGGTTCTAGTACGATCACTTTTATTGATTAAAAATTGGCTTGACTTGATTTTTGGATAAAATGTGTTTAATTTGCCGTGAATTATTATTGTCTATTGTCGCAATTAGTCGAATGTTATTAATTTTGTCCTAGGAGCGTGTAAGCACACAAGATCTTTTCATCATGTGTGTTTAACCAAGGAGCGGGTATGAACACATGGCTAAACACAATTTGTTAGTTAGATAGTCAAGGAGCGGGAATGCACACATGGCTATTTTTATTGATTAAAGATGTTCAAGGATCGTGTGTGAACACATGGTCTATATTTGGAGCGTCCTAAAATTGCCTTGCGTTTAATTAGTTTATTAAGTTATTAAATTATTCAGTTATATAAAAAAACTAATTGTTATTGAAAATATTTGACAATAAAATTGGGCAAGCACATTCTTTCACTACTTATGACCCATTTTTCTCTTCTCTTAAGGTTCAAACAACCCAGTAGTCCAACATTTAAACAAATTATTTTTTTGTCTTATCCATACTTTATTCGTGACTACAATTGCACTAAGTTAATTATTTTTTTACCCATGAAATATTATGACATGCTTGTAACAACAAATCAATATCCACACTACCATGTCTCATAACACTGAACACATAGTCTCTATGTATACGAACATGAACCAAGAAGCAAAAATCATTACATAAAAATTAATCAAGAAGCTATTTACACAAGAACATAATAGTCCTTTTTTTAAAAAAACCTCACATCAAATTGAACCCATGATAGTCAGATCTTTAGACCTTAATAATCGTGAACCAATCAATTTGTTCTTGCCTAATTCTGTTGAAACAATCAAACAACCCCAATCATCTTTAACGTGATCCTTGTCAAAGAGCTTAATATGAACAATGTAAGATGTGTCCTCTTTTTAATGATTAAACGACAGTAAATAGAAAACTAAACACACAACATACTGTCAAAACAGATGCACATCTTAATGTAACTAATATACATATGGCTTTATTCTTACTTTCAATACTCATTTTCCCCCAAGTTAAAGATAATGAAACACACAAATGAATGTTGTTTTATCTGCATAATCATAACTCAAACATTCGCCTTTTATTCTGGTAGTCTTAAAGCATGTTTAGAACATCCGAGCAAAATATTTTCGTGGCAGCAGAATAAACTGAGGAACTCAAATTGCTTCACTTACATTCTGAAATTACAGTAGCACTTAAGAGGAATACTTGGTAGCAGAAAGGTAAGTATCAGTAATGGATCAAGTAACAGAAACCAGCAACAACAGCAACACCCAGCAGCTCTTAACCCAAAGAAAAGTGAACCAGGGATGACCATCACAGTAATTGCAGCCAGCAATTAGTCACTCTAGAAATTTCTTATAATATCCCTCTACTTTCTTAAAGGTTTTGCACTTAAGAATCGACTCACAAAGCTCACGAGTTTCAGCTTTCTTTTCAACTTACTATAGATGTTAAGTTGCTCTTTTTTTGCTTTCAAGTGGTGTTCCTTTTTTCAGTGAGCAAGGATGTGTATTTTGAATATCTAGATAGTGTGGAAAAACCTCACCTTTATAAGAGAGGAGAAGGACTCTTGGGACAGATTTTGTTTAGCCAAAAATCTGTCCAAAATGATAGATTTTTGATCAAAAATCTGTCCAAAATCAGATTTTTGTCAAATAAATAGTTTTCCTCACCAAATCTGGATAGTCTTTTGGAGTATTATACTCCAACAGTCTTCAATAGTAAAATCAACCAAACAAAGACCCTACACCCAAGTACCCCTTACTACCCTTCCCCTTTATGTTCAATTCATTCATTCAGCAGAAATAGATCTCAAACTAGACTTGGATTGGCCAAATCTTTTAGTAAAAGGGTAGAACTTTACCAACAAACTAAAACTCAAACAATTAAGCTAAACCAAACAAAATCGTCTCAAACAAAATGATCCTAATTGAGTGAACAATCAACTATAACAAAAATCCAACAGCCGAGCAATTTAACGAGTAACTGACTATCTTAGTTAAATGTCTAACTATATCAACATAACCTATTTAATAGGAATTAACCATAGTGAGCAGTAATCAGATGAGAAACAAACTTTAAACCTTCAATTTAAACTAAACTGACTAGCGATTTTGTTGAAAATGCTGAAACATTAGTTAACTAGCACGACAAGTTAAACGTGAAATAACACAAACTGCAATTGAATCTAAAATTTACAAGCTTGAATTTAAAACTAACTTCAAACACCACTTGCAAAACATATGAGATAGGAATCCAATTGAAGTAACTAAATGAACGAACAACACAATAATTTGAAATCAACGAGCGACAACTAATCATACTGACTCTAAACTAACTAATGATAAATAAAATACATGATCAAACAAAGAAGAAAATTAGAAATTTTAGACCTAAGCAAACTACAATGAAACAGAAAGAAAAAGAAAAAGAAAGCAGATACAAGGGATTAGGGTGTACCTGAAACTCGAGTGTCCGAAATAGTGGTGGTGATTTGGGCAGTGATGGATGAAGTTTTGATGTCGGACATGCTCTTTTTGTTGCTCGCCCATCACAATCAACTCCAATCAAACTGAAGTCGAATAACGAACTCAACAACAAGAAATGCTTCGAGCCAAAGTAGAAACGTCCAGCAACCTGCCAGAATTGAGCCACCAGAGTTTTGACTTCGAACCAAGAAAGAACGGTAGATTAGGGGGAGACCTACACACTCATGTAGATATTAAGTGGTGGTGAGGTCACAAACTTGACGAATTTGAGGAGAAATAGGCAGCTAGGGTTTCGGTTTTCTTGAAGATTCATGGAGGTTGAGATGGAGTTTGAGGATTTGGGGTTCGGATATGAGTAAAGGATGAAGAGACGAGGAGAGGGTGAAAGTTTGGTAGTGTTTGGAGCACCACCGGCGACGGTGCATGGTGGTGGCAGTGGAAGAGGTCGGTGGCTTAAGAGAGGGGTTAGAGAGAGATGAGAGGAGGGAAATAGAAAATAACGCAAAATGAGGGCAAATTTTGGCTTGTTTAGGTGTTAAATACTAAGAATGAAGATCAGATTCGGACCGTTGGATCAAGTTAAGATGGGTGGCTGAGATTAAATCTCAACCACTTAACCAAAACAATGCTGTTTTGGCGCTTCTGGTTAGGGTCTTAAGCTGAGCATGTTGGAAGCCATTGGGCCACCGGTTTAGTCCGATTTCTAGCTCATTTTCAATAAAAATCAAGTAGCCCAATTCTCATAACTCTAACTTAATCCTACAAATGCACAACTAAAAAGAAAATCTTCTTGCTATATACAACTTAAAGATGCAAACTAGAATGCCCAAATAAAAGATAAAAGAAACATCTTTTGATTTTTTTTATGAAATAAAATGCATGCAAAAATGCACACAAATATGAGAAAATTAATTACAAGGAAGCTAAGATTGTTCTAAAATTATCTTCTTCTTTTTTTAGGAGATTAAAAAGGTGCAAAAATTAGGTATTCACAAGCGGATTCTTCGCACGACAAGTATTTTAGAGACCAATGGGGTCTCGTTCACTACTTTTCAGTTTACTGGGGCTGCCTCAAATGGTGGGAGGCTTATGAGAGGCGCACGCTGGTCGGTGCAACACCACTTACATGGCATGAGTTCTCTGTTTTCTTCTTGGAGAAGTTTATGCCGCATTCTCATTGGTAGGAGCTGCGTAGATAGTTTGAGCAGCTACGTCAGGAGGGCATGTCTGTGACCCAGTACGAGATGAGGTTTTCATAGTTGGCTTGTCACGCAGTTTGGTTGGTTCCCACTGATAGGGAGAGGATTTGGAGGTTTATTGGTGGCCTCACATATTAGTTGCAGTTGCTTTTGACTCGGGAGAGGGTATCTGGTGCTACTTTCGATGAGGTGATTAATATTGCTCGACAGATAGAGATGGTCTGTAGTCATGAGCATGAGGATAGGGAGGCCAAAAGGCCTCAAGATTCGGGTGGTTTTAGTGGTGTTCCTTCTAGAGAGCAGCCCTACCACAGCAAGGGTCGTCCTTATAGTCCCGCTCAGATGGCTCGCCCAGTTCACTGTGGTGCATCATCCAGTCTTGGTTCATACAGTGCTCGTTAGGGTCAGTCATCTCTCAATGCCTTTCCAGCTCAGAGTTCGTCCCGTGCTTTATCGGCTTAGGGTTCATCTATGCCAGGTCTTTCTAGCAATTATCCTAGTAATTGGGGCCCCCTTCAGTCCCGACCACCAGCACCAAGGAGTTGCTTTGAGTATGGGGAGTTTGGGCATATATGGAGGCAGTGTCCTCATCCCCCGGGAGGTCCAGTGCAGCAGAGGAGTCAGGATACAACTTCCGCACCAGTTACTTCACCACCTGCCCAGCCAGGTAGGGGTGGGGCCCAAGCACCTAGAGGTTTCCCTAGAGGGGGAGGTCGATCAGGCGGTGGTCAGACCCGATTCTATGCTATTCCTACTAGGCCAAATGTTGTTGCTTCAGATGTAGTGATTATAGGTATTGTCTCAGTATGCCACAAGGACGCTTCTGTATTATCTGACCCTAGTTAGACTTATTCATATATATCATCATATTTTGCTCATTGTCTAGATATGCCTAGTGAGTCCTTAGTTTCATATGTTCATGTATCTACGCCAGTGGGTGATACTGTTGTTTTGGACCGTGTATATCAGTAATGTGTAGTGACTATTAAGGATTGGAGAATAGAGTTGATCTCTTATTTCTTAGTATGGTTTATTTTGACATGATCTTGGGTATGGATTGGTTGTTTCCTTGTCATGCTGTTCTGGATTGTCACACTAAGACTATGATGTTGACGTTGGCAATGCCAGGGTTGCCAAGTATTGAGTGGACAGGTTCTCTAGACTATGTTCCCAGCAGAGTGATTTCATATTTTAAGACCCAACTGATGGTTGGGAAGGGTTGTTTATCTTATTTTGCCTTTGTGAGGGATGTTGGTGCGAGATTTTCCAGATGTGTTTCCTGCAGACCTCCCGGGCATGTCTCCCGAAGGTCGTTTTGAGATTTGTAGCCCCATTTCCCCATTTACTGCTCATTGTGTGCTTTATAGTTGTTATGTGACTTGCCAGGATGGTTGGTTCGGGTTTGGGGAGGTTTCGGAATGAATTGAGAAACTTAGTCTCAAGGTTGAAATCTTAAGTTGGAAAGATTGATCGGATGTTGCCCTGTGTGTAAACGACTACGGAATGGAGTTATGATGGTTCCGTTAGCTCCGTTGGGTGATTTTGGACTTATGAGCGCGTCCAAATAGTGATTTGGAGGTCCGTAGTTGGAGAGGCGTTGCAGGTGCGCGTATAGGAGATGAAGCCTAAAGGCGTAGACGTGAAAGTAAATCCGTAGGTACGGATGCACATCTGCATATGAAAGACCATAGAAGCGGAGGTGGGTTGGGGGTCCTGGTACGCATAAGCGAAGGAAGATCTGCAGAAGTGGGGCCGCAGGTGCGGTCAAGTGGAGCGCAGGTGCGAGACCCCTAGACAGAACCTTAAATTCAAGGGTTCGCGATTTTTCTTCATTTTAAACATTTCAAGCTCGGGATTGGTCGATATTTGAGAGGTTTTTCGAGGGGTTTCTTTAGGTAAGTCATTTGTGCTCATTTTTATTCAATAACCTTGTTTCCCCATTGAACTTCCCACCTAGTTTATGTGTATTTAAGGTGAAATCTGGGAGTTTGAGTCTAGGGATTTGAACCCATCACACGGCTCTCAAACCTAACATGTGGTGAACCCATCAAACGCAACATCCTCTGCCCCATACTTTGAGATGCTCCTCCCCGCAGAGTTGAATTTGGAAATTTGCTGTTGGATTTTGGTAAATTTGGTATAGTTGGACTCGTGGATGAATGGACTTTCGGGTTTTGTGACTTTTATCAGATTTTAAGATGCAGGCCCGGGGAATGACTTTTGAGTTAACTTTTAACTTTTGATTAATAACTCAGTATTTTCTTATGGAATTGATTCCTTTAGCCTGTGTTGATTGTATCGAACTGTTAATGGCTATATTCAATGCATTTTGAGGTCGATTCACGAGGCAAGAGCGTGTTGGAGTAGGGATTTGCACAGTTTGAGGTAAATAGCAGTTCTAAATTTGGTTCAGAGGGTATGAAACCCTGTATTATGTGTCATGTGTTTGGTTTTAAGGTGACGCACATACTAGGTGATGGGTGTGTGGGTTGCACCGTAGGAATTGTGATTTGGTCATTTCCAAGGAGCTGTAAAGTTGAATAATCGGTTGTTATCCATATATTCTCCATATGTTATAGAAATTGAACTGCAAATCATGTTAGAAATTATGTTTAGGATATGTGTTGGTATAGTAGGGACCCACAGAGGTCGTGCTACATATTGAATTATCTGTTAAATTGATGTTTGTACTCAATCACAAATTTACTTGTATATTACATCCCAGTTCATTGTCATTTATTGATACCTTATATCATTGTTGTTTAGGCTAATTATCATTATTATTGAGAGTCTGAGAGACTGGAAAAATTGATGACTGAGTGAGGCCAAGGGCCTGATTTGTGAGGATATTTATGGGATGGACTGCACATCACAACATATTTTATTGATTTACGCAATGATTGGCTGATAATAGCGCTTGGTCTAAAGGAGCTCCTCCGGAGTCTGTACATACCTCCAGTGAGCGCAGGTACTTATTGAGTGTGAGTGCGGAGTGCCGAGTGTCGAGTGCCGAGCGCGAGTGCTGAGAGACTGAGAGGAATGGGAGACTGTGAGGATTGAGTGACTATGAGGTTGGAGTGTATGGGAGGACTGAGTGACTGCTGCTCTGAGATTTTGAACTTGATTTCATTACTGTTGTACTTCAACTGGCATATATCACTGTCATAAAATTTCTGAAAGATATTATATCCTGTTTCAATGGAACTTGACGTGAATTAACCGTTTTGGCCTAAATTGTCGAACTTGAAAGCATGCTTATCTTCCTATATTGTAATTTCTATAATTGAACTATACCTGTGAAGCTCGTCACTACTTTCAGTCCGTTATTTAGTATTGTTACTTACTGAGTTAGTTGTTCTCACGCTACACCATGCACTTCGTGTGCAGATCCAGATGTTTCTGGACATAGTGGGTGTTGATTCTCTGCGTAGTTTGATCGTCTGGAAATTTCAAGGTAGCTACCCTGCGTTCGCAAACCTTGTCTCTCGTTCCCTATCTTTCAGCTTTATGTATTTAGTTTTAGTCTTTCATAGATAGTATTTCTAGACTTATGTTGTATAGACAGTTATGTACTCAATGATACCCCGATGTTGGGAATTTCCATATTGGGTTTTGACTTTCTATCCATTTTTTTGAGAGTTTTGATTATTTAAACCTGTGTTATTTTATTTTTCATTTAAAAGTGTTGGAAGTATTTTGAAGTGTCGGCTTGCCTAGTACCACGTTAGGTGCCATAACGATATTCTATGTTTTAGGTCGTGACACTGCACAAGAAGTGTAGAAGTTTAGTATGAGTACAACGATCCCATATACTCTGTAAGTGTCGAGCCTAACTTCGCCGAAGTACTGACGAGGCTATGACAAGACATTCACTATAAACCTGTACGAATAATAACAAAAAATGGCAGAAATATATAGAAAGCAAGTAAACTCATAAGAACAGACTCGAATGTCAACTAACAGAGGGCCCCAGAATAACATCATCTTGGAACCTCATACGACAGTACAAAAATAAAGCACCACAGCTACAAATAGTTACACCACATCATATTCCGTTGCAGTGCACAATCCGATCCCAACATTTATCATAATATATGTTGCAGCGTGCAACCCGATCCCAATATCATATCAATATTTGTTGCGGTGTGCAACTCATTCCCATTATTAATTTATTTTAATACTATTAAAGCGCATAACATGTTCCCATTATTAATTTATTTCAATATTGTTATGGTGCGCAACCCGTTCCCAATATCAACTCTTTAACATGAACTACTCAACACAACTCAATTTCGAAATCTTAGCACAAAAGGAAGTAAAGTGTATAGAATATCAAGGAACTACCAGTACAAACATAAAATAACCAATACCTTGTATTCACAAACATCAACAAATCATCAATACAAGAATAGCCAAAGGACTCCCATTATTGGACACAATATAATAAAGTGCACAAGTAAGGTAAGGACAATAAAGGCAAGTAAAGACATGA
Organism: Nicotiana sylvestris; assembly: GCF_000393655.2. Classification (NCBI taxonomy): domain Eukaryota; kingdom Viridiplantae; phylum Streptophyta; class Magnoliopsida; order Solanales; family Solanaceae; genus Nicotiana; species Nicotiana sylvestris. The sequence continues at coordinate 82,229,384 of NC_091062.1, read as the reverse complement.
ATCAATGAAGATATACAATTAATACATGTAGGAACATATAGCAGGTATTGATTGAAGAATGAATAAACCGAAACATGTAAAAACTAATTGACAGATAACAAATAAACCATGAGTAACAAGGACATGTAGCAAATCAAAGCATGTAACAAAATATAACATAGAGTAAATAAGGATACAAAGGTAAATAGCGCAACCCGCATGATTTAACTCATGAAAGCACATATACACTCGCCACCTCGCATATATGTCGTCCCGACACATAATTCATGTAACAAATGGACCAACAAGTCCTAATTCCCTCAAGTCAAAGTTATACACAACATTTACCTCTTTTTGCAATCAAATCAATAATCAACCACGACTTTTCCTTTCGAACAAGCCTCCAAACCAACCGAATCTAGCCAATTATCGTTCAAACAATTCAACAAAAGCTTTAGAAAGTACCTGCGAATGAAACAGGTTCAATTTTTAGCTAAATTGAAAAAGTCAACCAAAGTCAACCCCGGGATCGCTTGATCAAAATCTGAGATTCAGACCAAATCCTGATCCCCCATTTACCCCCGAGCCCGGTCATGTGATTTGTTTTGAAATCTGACCTCAATTTGAGCTCTAAATCTCAGTTTCACTAAATCCCTAAATTCTACTCAAAACCCCTAATTTTTACCATCAAATTACTAGATTTGATGTTAAAAGTTCATGAAAAGTAATGGGATTTGATTGAAAACTAGTTAAAGTTGCTTACCAATGATTTTGGAAAGAAAATCTCTACAGAAAAATGCCTTTAGAATATTTAGGGTTAAAAATGGAGTGAAATGAGCTAAGACCCGACTTTTTCCATCATCTACCTAGCTGCAAGTATCGCAAATACAAACCACTGATTGCAATTCCGAGCCTCAAAATATCACAAATGCGAAAGTCTTCACATTTGCGAAGGTCTATCCATCAGCAAATGCAAACTAATTGTCACTTTTACGAAGCTGCCCCCCCAAGTTATCAGAGTCACAAACGCGAGACTCCTGCCACATTTGCGATTTTGCCAGCCTTCACAAATGCGGCTACATCTTCAAAATGTGAAGCTCCCCAATCCCAGGCCTCATCGCGAATGTGATCCGTTGATTGCAAAAGTGCAACTCTTAAATGCGATCCAAACCTTCCAAATGAGAGATCTGCATGCTACACCAGCAACAATCTTGCACCAGCCATTTCAATTTCAACCAAAACTTATCTGAAACTCACCCAAACCCCCCGGGATCCAAACCACACATGCACACAAGTACAACAATATTATTTTAACTCGCTCGCTAACTCAAATCATGAAAATAACATCAAATTACAAGAATTTATCATCAAAACTCAAGGATTTCAACTTAAAACTCAATTTTTAGAATCTTTCACATAATGGACCGAAACAAGCTCAGATAACCTGGGACCCCAACAAAACGTGCGTACAAGCCAAAACCATTATACAAACCTACACGAATTGTCAAAATACCGAACTGAGGTTATTGCCAAAGATGTTGACCGTGGTCAACTCTAGCCTCTTTTAAATCAAAAATCAATTTTCTTCAAATTTTCACATAAAAGCTTTCCGAAAAGTGACACGCACCATGTACACAAATAAATATATATTAAATGAAGCTATGGGAGGTCTTGAAACACAAAAATTAAGGCTAGTACTCAAAACGATATATCGGATCATCACATTCTCCATCTCTACAAGAAATGTTCATCATCGAACGGACATAGAAAATACATGTACTAGTAAAAAGGTGGAGGTATCTACTACCATATAGAACACAGACTCCCACCTAGACTCCTTGATCGACCGACCTCTCCATTGCACTTTCAAAGAAGGATAACTCTTAGATCTCAACTTACGAACCTGTTTGTCTAGAATAGCCATCGGCTCTTCCTCATATGTCAAATCCTCATCAAGCTATATCATGCTGAAGTCCAAAACATATGACATGTGCTCATGGTAATTCTGAAGCATGAAAACGTGAAATACCTGACGTATCCCTGCTATGCTAGGAGGAACACAAGACTATAAGCGACCTCCCCAACTCTCTCTAAGATCTCGAACAAGAATAAACCTCGGGCTCCACTTACCCTTATTCCAAACCACGTTATGCCCTTTATAGGTGCGCTCGGAGAAGAAACTTCTCACGTACCATGTAATCCACATCTCGAACCTTCTTGTTTGCATAACACTTCTGCCTGGACTGAGCTGTACGAAGTGCTCCTGAATCACCTTAACCTTTTCCAAAGCATCACGAACCAAATAAATGCCCAACAATCTAGCCTCTTTGGGCTCAAACCAACCAGTCGGCGAACAATATCGCCCCCATATAAGGCTTCGTACAGAGCCATCTGCATGCACGACTGATTGGTGTTGTTGTAGGTGAAATCCACTAGAGGTAAAAACTGGTCCCAGTGACCTCCAAAATCCATAGAGCATTCCCACAATATATCCTTCAATATCTGAATAATGCGCTCTGACTGTCCGTCTGTCTGAGGATGAAATGCGGCACTCAGCTCGACCCATATGCCCAACTCACATTGCACGACTCTCCAAAAATACGATGTGAACTGCGTGTCCTAGGCAAAACTTCTCCCCGATGTAAATATGAGCCAACCGCTCTAAAGAATAGGAAGTCATCACCAGAATGAAGTGTGCAGACTTAGTAAACAGGTCCACAATAAACTAGATTGTGTCATATTTCCTCAAGGTCCATGTTAAGCCTATCACAAAATCCACAGTGATACGCTCCCACTTCCACTCCAATATCTCCAATCTCTGAGTCAATCCAACCGTTTTCTAATGCTCATACTTCATCCGTTGACAATTCAAATACCGAGAGACATAAGCAATAATACATTTCTTCATTCTCTATCACCAATAGTGTTGTTTTAAGTCACGGTACATCTTCATGACACCTGGGTGAATGGAATAGCATGAAATGTGAGCCTCCTCAAGGATTAACTCTCTCAACCCATCAACATTTGGAACACAAATCCGGCCTTGAATTCGCATAACACCATCATTTTCAACCACAACCTCCTTGGCACCACCCCGTTGCACCGTATCCTTTAACACCAACAAGTGAGGGTCATCAAACTGGCAAGCTTTTATACGCTCCAACAATGATAACTGTGCCACAACACAAGCAAGAACCTGGCTAGGATCTAAAACATCCAATGTCATGAACCGATTGGCCAAAGCCTGAACAGCCATGCCTAGTGGCCTCTCTATTACCGATAAATATGCCAAACTGCCCATGCTCTCAGCCTTTCTACTCAATGTGTCGGCCACTACATTGGCCTTTCCTAGATAATATAATATGGTGATGTCATAGTCTTTCAACAACTCTAATTATCTTCGATGCCGCAAATTAAGGTCCTTCTGCTTGAACAGGTGCTGGAGACTCGGATAGTCGGTATAGACCTCCCATGGAACACCATATAGATAGTGCCTCCATATCGTCAGTGCGTGAACAATGGCTGCCAACTCTTAATCATGCAAAAGTTAATTGTTCTTGTAAACCTTCAACTGTTGATATGAGTGGGAAATCACCCTACCATCTTGCGTCAACACTGCTCCAAGCCTAATATGTGATGCATCATAATACACGGTGTAAGATCCTAAACCTATAGGCAACAAAAACACGGGGGTTGTAGTCCATGCAGTCTTGAGCTTATGAAAGCTCAACTCACACCAGTTGGACCATCTGAAAAGAGAACCCTTCTAGGTAAACTTGGTCAATAGGGTTGAGATAGATGAAAACCTTTCCACAAACTAACGATAATAACCCGCCAAACCCAAGAACCTCTAGATCTCTATAGATGAAGTAGGTATAGGCTAGTTCTGAACTGCCTCAATCATTTTAGGATCCACCTTAATTCCCTCGGAAGATACAACATGGCCTAAAAGGCAATTGAGTGCAACCAGAACTCAAACTTTAAAAACTTGGCATATAACTGATGATCCTTCGGAGTTAAAGTACGATCCGCAGAAGTTGCTCATGATCCTCTCGATATCGAGAGTAAAACAAGATATCGTCAATAAAGGCAATCACAAATGAATACAGATAGGGCTTGAACACCTAGTTCATCAAATTCATTAAGGCTGATAGGGCATTAGTCAAGCCAAATGACATCACTAAGAACTCCTAGTGACTATACCGAGTTTGAAAGATGTCTTAGGGGCATCTGATGCCCTAACCATTAGCTAATGTTAGTCATACCTCAAATCAATCTTTGAAAATATCTTAGTGCCATACAACTAGTCAAATAAGTTATCAATCCTCGGTAACAGATACTTGTTCTTGATATTGACCTTGTTCAATTGTCGATAATCTATGCACACCAACGTCGATACATCCTTATTCTTCATAAACAATACCCGTGCACCCCAAGGTGAGACACTAGACATGAATCCCTTGTCAAGAAAATCCTGTAATTGTTCCTTCAATTTCTGCAAGTCAATTGGGGCCATACAATATAGTGGAATAGAAATGGACGAAGTGCTCGGAACCAAGTCAATGCAAAAGTCAATATCTTTGTTAGGTGGCATGTCCGACAACTTTGTAGGAAACTCCTCGGGAACTCATGCACAATCGGAACTGAATCCATGGAAGGAACCTCCACACTTGAATCACAGATATAGGCCAAATACACCAGACACTCCTTCTTGACCATATACCAAGCCTTCATATATTAAATTACCCTACTAGTGGAATGGACAAAAGTCCATCTCCACTCCAATAAAGGCAACCAAGACATGTCTAATGTCATAGTCTTGGCATGACAATCCAAGATGGCGTGATATGGCAACAACCAATCCATGTTGCACCAGCTACCTCGTATGCTGGGGGAGGAGCCTAGACTCCTACCACCCATACTCTAAAGTAGCTAACTCAGGGTCATCACACACTGGGGGTATTACCAGTTCAGTCAGTTGTTGTTGCCCCGGTCGAGGTTGTTCTACCTATGAGTGATGAGTAGCAAAAGAGGTTGGAGAGGTTTGGGAGGTTTAAGCCTCTAGAGTTCAGTAGAGGGGAGTCAGAAGATGCTCGGGATTTCCTAGAATAGTGTTAGCAGATTTTTTGCACAACGGATATTATGGACACCAATGGGGTTGCATTTATTACTTTTCAGCTAATAGGGGCAGCCTACAAATGGTGGCAGGCTTATAAGTTGAGTAGGCCAGCTGACGCAATGCCACTTACATGACATGAGTTCTTAGTTCCCTTCTTAAAGAATTTTTTTCCCACAGACTCGTAAATAGGAGTTGCGTAGAGAGTTTGAGCAACTATTCTAGGAAGGTATTATTGTAACCTAATACGAGCAAAGATTTATAGATTTAGGATGTCATACTATATTGTTGGTGCCCATTGAGAGGGAGAGGATCAGGAGGTTCATTGATGGCCTCAACTACGGTTTATGTTATAGTATGGCTCGAGAGGTTACGTTAGATGCCAGGTTTGAATAAGTGGTCAAGATTGTTAGACGTTTGGAGCAGGTTCGTAGGCTTAAGTGTGAGGAGAGAGTGGCTAAGAGGCCTTATGATTCAGATAGTTTCAGTACTGCCTCATTTGGAGTCCAATCACATTACAGTAGAGGTCGCCCGTCTAGACCTGATCAGACAACTCATCATATTCTTCGTGGTTCTTTAACTAGCCACACTTCTTATAGTTTACGCCCAGCTCATTCATCATTCAGTGAATTGCCAGCATAGAGTTCTTACCATGCTCCATCTGTGTAGGTTCCACAGGTAGTTATTCATATTATCAGGATCAGTAGCTTTGTCAGAGGAGAGGTTGCTTTGAGTGCAGGGACTTGAGTCATGTCAAGAGATATTGCCCCAAACTGCTGAGTAGGGTTCCAAAATAGAGCTCCCAGCCTATGCTTTCAACACTAGCAGCTACACCACCCACACAACCAGCTAGGGATGGGGCACAATTAGCAAGGGGTTGCCCTAGAGGGGAGGTCATTTAGGTGGTGGTCAGGCCTGTTTCCATGCTTTTCCAGCCAGGTCAACGGTAGTTGCTTCTGATACTGTGATTACAGGTATTGTTTTTGTGTGCTACAGTGATGCTTTAGTATTATTCGACCCAATTATTCATATGTATCATCATACCTTACTCGTTATTTAGATATGTGTTGTGATTCTTTAGTTATGTCTGTTCATGTATCTACGACGATGTGTGACTCTATTATTGTGGACCGCGTATATTGATCATGTGTGGTGACTATTGGGGGTTAGGAGATGAGAGATTACCTTTTACTGCTTAGCATGGTTGATTTTGACGTGATTTTAGGCATGGATTGGTTGTCTCCATGTCACGTTATTCTTAATTTTCACACTAAGACTGTGACGTTGGAGATGTCGAGGTTTCCTAGGTTTGAGTGGAAGGGTTTCTTCGATTATGTTCTGAGTAAGGTGATTTCATACTTGAAGGTTCAACGGATGGTTGAGAAGGGTGGCTAGTGTACTTGGCCTTTGTAAGGGTTGTTAGTGCCTATACTCCTATCGTTGAGTTAGTTCGGGTAATAAGGGACTTCCTAGATGTGTTTCCAGCAGACCTTCTAGTCATGCCATCTATTAGGGATATTCATTTTGGTATTGATCTGGTATGGGGCAGTCAACCCATCTCTATTACATCGTACCGTATGGAACCAATAGAGTTGAAGGAATAGTTGTATGAGCTACTTGATAAGGGTTTCATCAAGACTAGTGTGTCATCTTGGGGAGCTACTCTTGAGGATGTGTATTGACTACATGTATCTAAATAAGGTTACAATTAAGAACAAGTACCCACTACCACATATTGATGGCTTATTTGATTAGCTTCATAGTGCTAGAGTGTTCTCGAAGATTGATTTGAGGTTGGGGTATCATTATTTAAATATCCGAGATACAGATATTTCGAACATGGCTTTCAGGACACAATATGGTCACTATGAGTTTCTAGTGATATCTTTTGGACACTAATGCCCCAGCAGCCTTCATGTACTTGATGAATAATGTGTTTCAGCCGTTTCTTGATTCTTTTGTCAATGTATTTAATGATGATATATTTGTGTATTCGTGCAGCTAGGAGGATCATGAGCAACACTTGAGGATCATGCTCCAAACTTTGAGGGAGAAGAAGCTATATGCTAAATTTTCCAAGTGCGAGTTTTGGCTTGATTTGGTTGCGTTCTAGGTCATGTAGTATCAAGTAAAGGGATTAAGGTAGATTTGAAAAATATTGAGGTAGTTCAGAGTTGGCCCAAACCGTCTTCTACTATTGAGATCTGGAGCTTCCATGGTTTGGCTGGTTATTATCTGTATTTTATGGAGGGTTTCTCGTCCATTGATGCACCTTTGACTAAATTGACCCGGAAGGGTGCTCCATTCAGGTGGTCTGATGAAAGTGAGGAGAGCTTTTAGAAGATCAAGACTGCTTTGACTACAGCTCCAGTTCTGGTTTTACCCTCGGGATTGTGTTCTTATACCATTTAGCGTGATGTTTCACGGATTGGCATTGGATGTGTGTTGATGCAGGAGGGTAGAGTTATTGCTTATGCTTCGGATCAGTTAAATCCCCATGAGAAGAACAACCTTATTCATGATTTGGAGTTGATAGCCATTGTTCATGGATTGAATTGGAGGAACTATATCTACGGTGTGTCTTGTGAGGTGTTCACGGATCATAGGAATCTTCAGCACTTATCAAGCAAAAGGATCTAAACTTGAGGCAGTGGAGGTGGTTAGAGATACTAAAATGACTATGATATCACCATTTTGTATCACCTAAGAATGGCAAATATGGTGGCCGATGCCTTGACTAGAAAGGCTGAGAGTACGGGGAGTCTTGCTTATCTTCCTATTGGAGAGAGACCATTAGCATTGGATGTTCAGGCTTTGGCTAATCGGTTCATGAGGTTGGGTATGTCAGATCCCAGTAGACTTCTTACCTGTGTTGCATCACGATCTTCTTTGTTTGAGCGTTTTAAGGCGTGATAGTATGATGATCTTCATTTGCTTATCCTAAAGGAAACGGTGCAGCACAGTGATGCTAGAGATATTACTATTTGAGATGATGGGGTATTGAGGATGTAGGGTCGGATCTGTGTTCCAAATGTGGATGGATTGCGTGAGATGATTCTTAAGGAGGCCCATAGTTTGCGGTATCACATTCATCCGGGTGCTGCGAAGATGTATCAGGATTTGAGGCAACACTATTGGTGGTGGATGATGAAGAAAGATATTATTGAGTATGTTGCTCGGTTCTTGAATTGTCAGCAGGTGAAGTATGAGCATCATAGACCCGGTGGTTTGCTTCAAAGGCTTGATATTCTGAAGTGGAAGTGTGAGCATATCACTATGGATTTTCTAGTTGGACTTCCATGGAACTTGAAGAAATTTGATGCGGTATGGGTTATTGTGGATAGACTGACCAATCTTACATATTTCATCCCAGTTGTGACTACCTACTCATCAGAGCAGCTAGCTTAGATTTAAATTTGTTAGATTTTTCGCCTTCATGGTGTGCCCGTGTCTGTTATCTAAAATCGGGGCACTCAGTTCACATCATAGTTTTGGAGAGCAATGTAGCGAGAGTTTGGCACACAGGTTGAGCTGAGTACAACTTTTCATCCCTAGAGGATGGACATTTCTAGCGCACTATTCAGATATTAGAGGATATGTTACGTGCCTATGTCATTGATTTTGGAGGTTCAAGGGATCAGTTTCTTCCATTAGAAGAGTTCGCCTACAATAACAGCTTGCAGTCGAGTATCTAGATGACTCCTTATAAGGCCTTATATAGGAGGAGATGTTGTTCTCCAGTTGGTTGATTTGTGCCTGGGGAGGCTAGGTTGTTGGGCACCGATTTGGTCCATGATGCCTTGGAGAAGGTGAAGTTGATCCAGGAGCAGCTCCGTACAACACAGTCCAGGTGGAAGAGTTGTGCTGATTGGAATGTTCGTGATGTTGCATGTATGGTGGGTGAGATGGTTTTACTCAGAGTTTTGCCCATGAAGGGTGTGATGAGGTTTGGAAAGAAGGGCAAGTTGAGCCCTTCGTATATTAGACCTTTTGAGGTGCTTAAGAGATTTGGAGAGTTGGAGAGGTGGCCTATAGACTTGCTTTGCCACCTAATCTATCCGGTGTTCACACAATGTTTCATGTTTCTATACTCTGGAAGTATTATGGTGATCTGTCACATGTTTTGGACTTTAGCACAGTACAACTAGATGGGGATCTGATTTATGACGTGGAGCTAGTGGCCAATTTGGAGAAGCAAGTTTGAAAGTTGAGGTCGAAGAATATAGCTTCAGCGAAGGTTTATTGGAGAGGTTAGCCAGTTGATGAGGCTACTTGGGAGACCGAGCAAGATATGCGGAGCGATATCCACACGTATTTGAGACTCCAAATATGATTCTAGACCCGTTCGAGTACAAACACTTGTTTAAAAGAGGGAGAATGTAATGATTTGGCCGGTTGTTTTGCATATTGTATCCCTGTTCCCCTATTTATTACCTTTTCTATGTTCATTTGTGGTTATGTGACTTACCAGGTGGTTGGTCTAGTTTCGGGGATGTTTCGGAGTGAATTAGGACACTTAGTCCTATGGTTGGAAGCTTAAGTTGGAAGAGTTGATCGGAGTTTGACTTTTGTGTAAATGACTCTGAAATTGAGTTTTGATGGTTCTGATAGCTTTATATGGTGATTTAAGATTTAGGTGTATGTATGTATGTGACTTTGGAGGTTCGTAGTTTGTTTTGGCTTGAATTGGTGAAAGTTGGAAAGTTAAAGGTTGATAGGTTTGACCGAGGATTGACTTTATTGATATCGAGCTTGGATTATACTTTTGGGAGGTAGTAGGTCAGTCGTGTCATTTGAGGCTTGCATGCAAAATTTGAGGTCATTCAGAGTTGTTTAGGCTTGTTCAAAGCAAATTTTGAATGTGGAAATGTTAATAGTTCATTATGTTTGAATTGTGGTGCGATTCATGATTTTTATATTTTTTTGTGGTTTGAGGCCTCGAGTAGGTTCGTGTTGTGTTTTGGGATTGGTTGGTATGATTGGACTGGGTCCCAGGGGCCTCAGGTGTTTTTCAGATGGATTTCAGACCATTTTAATCATGTTTGGACAATTGGTTCAATGCTTTTGGTTTCCTTCTTCGCAATTTCAAAGAGGGAGTCGCGATCGTGTAGTGTTATTTCCTAGACAAAAGGAGACATTATAAGACCTTTCCTAGGGTGATAATTGAACCCATTGTAATGACCTGGCCAGTCATTTTGTGTATTTTAGCCCCATTTCCCCTATATGATGCTTTACACATGTGAATTTGTGATTATGTGACTTGTGGGGCTGGTTGGTTTGATTTCGGGAGAGTTATTTTATTGAGTTGGGACACTTAGTCTCAAGGTTGGATACTTAAGTTGAAAGAGTTGATCGGAGTTTGACTTTTGTTTATTCGACCCCGGAATAGTGTTTTGATGGTTCCAATAGGTTTAAATGGTGATTTTGGATGTCCGGATGTGGATTTGGAGGGTAGTAGGTTGATTTGGTTCTATTTGGCGAAAGTTGGAAAGTTGAAGGTTTGACCGAGAGTTAACTTTGTTTATAACGGGTTAGAATTGCGATTCCAGAGTTGCTTGTATGCAAACTTTGAGGTCACTCGGAGTTGATTTAATATAGTTCGACATGAGTTTTGGAAGTCTGAAGTTCATTAGGCTTGAATTGTGGTGTGATTCGTAGTTTTAATGATGTTTGGTGTGATTTGAGGCCTCAAATAGGTCCGTGTTATGTTTCGGGACAGGCTGGTGTGGGTGGACAGGGTCCCGGGGGCCCCAGACGTGTTTCGAATTGATTTCGGATCATTTTTTAACATGTTTGCAATGCTGATGTTTTGCTAAGTCTTATGCTTTCGCACCTGCGAAAGTCTGGTCGCAGATGCGACACCGCAGATAAGGCCTTAAAGGCGTAGATGTGAGAGTGGGCTAGAGGAGCTATGTCTACAGATGCAAAAGGGTTGGGGTGAAAGCGTGACCGCACCTGCAGTAGGAGACCGCAGAAGCGGGTGCACTGGTGCGAGGGGGAGAACGCAAAAACGGGAGGTCGGGACTTAACTTAGGATCGTAGATGTAGGCCTATGACCGCATAAGTGGATCTGCAGATGCAGTAGATTGTCCGAAAATGCATAAATTACTAAGCAGACTTTATATTTCCAAGGGTTTGGTTATTTTTCATTATTTGGAGTTGTGGAGCTGGCGATTTATGGAGAGGTTTTCACCACAATTGAATAGGTAAGTAATCTTTACTTGATTGTGGTGTAAGATATTAATTACCCTTGGATTATTAAACCTAGTTTATGTGAATTAAAGGTAAAATTTGGGGATTTTTTACTATGATTTTGGAGAGTGAAAATTGATGATTTGAGGATCGATTTGAGTTTGGATTTGGGTGAAACACATATATTTGGACTCGTATCAAAATGGGTGTTTGAAATTTGTGAGTTTGGTCGGGTTTCAGGTTGTGAACCTGGGGTTGACTTTGCATAATTTATTCAAGATCATAGTTTTATTGTTTGGGGTTGTTTCCCTTGGTTTCTATTGATGATATTGAGTTATTTTGACAAGATTCGAGTCGCACGGAGGTCGATTCGCGTGGGAAGGGCTTTTTGGAGTATTGATTCACACGCTTTGATGTAAGTAACAATCTAAATGTGGTTTGAGGGTAATTTTTCCCTGTGAACTATGATACTTGAGATGTTTTTTGGGGTGATGCATATGCTAGGTGACGGGCATGTGTGCGTACACCGGGGTATTCATAATCCAGGTATACTTTAGGCTACTCTAAGACTTGTTTGTTATCATGCCTCTTTATATCCATGTTTTCTCTATTTTTATGATCGTTTGAGATATGATTCGTGTTAGAAATCATGTCTTGCTATATATTTATTTGTTTGAGACGTCAATGGACTGTTCTTGTTGTTTTGAGCTAATTGCCTTAATTGTATACATATTCTCAGTCATAATTCTTCGTCCGCATGTTATATATCAGAGTCTGTACATTATTTATATCTCATATCACATGCTATTGTTTCCTTCTGTCTGTGATACTATTTGGGCCGAGTTCAATGAGATGTGAGCCATTGAGACTCGAGTGGTTGATGACTGATGGGGGCCATAGAGTTGTGTTGTGGGTTATATTGGATCGGGTTGCATAGCTCAATAGATTGATATTTGGATCGGGTTGCATGCCGCAACGGATTGATATTTGGATCGGGTTGCATGCCACAATGGTTATATTGATTGTTGATTAGTGCTTGGTCAAGGATCTGTCCTACGGAGTTTGATATCACAGTGAGTGCATGCATAGAGTTATACATGTGCTTTGGTGAGAGGCATTGTTCCAGGCACCCATAATATGTTGAGTGTGGTTGTACTCATGAGAAATGCCACCCTTATACTCCGCAGAACAACAACTAAACCACACAACAATTACATGTGTTATCATCACAACAACAAAACATATCAACTTATATCATAAGTGCCTGTAGGCCACAACCTTTCCAAAGATTCAACGATATCAATATTTTCACAACAAATAAGCCACGGCTCAACACAACATATATAGATTCTCAATAACAACAAAATGAACGGAAAACCAACTCAACAAGGAACAATACCCCCGTTAAACACAACTTCAATTAGAATAGATAAATGACTCTCGATAACTTCAATTCCAATTAATTGTTTAAGGATAACCTCGATAGTGAAAGTACTTCCACGAAATGGCAAACTTCGTACTCTAGTGTATGAATTAGGCTAACAATGAAGGAGATGGCAAAAATTAGTACTACGTCTAAATGCATGAGAACGACCCGGCAACAAAAGGATATCGTGTGACGACAATTCCAACTAAGAGTAACTCCACAATAAAAGAATTCACATAATGATAAAAGTGATAACAACTACAAATAAAGCATATAAGAGCAAATCAACAAGTAAAAAATGTGACATATAACAACAACTTCAAATAAAGTATGTGATAGTAGACATGATGAATAAAAGGTGTAACATGTGCTAACAATTCCAAATAAATACATAAAAGATGCCTAAGAATCTACACCAGTCAATTTCCACATATAAGCCGGAGTACATACTCGTCTCCTAGCGTACACGACTTTCATATGACACAAATAGCACAAAAGACTCAAATACTAAGAGGTATTTCCCCCACACAATGTTAGGTAAGATACTTACCTCAAAGAAGCTAAACCCATACTCTAAAATGACCTTCTTGTGCGATACAAGCTCCGAACGACTCAAATCTAGCCAAAATAACTTCATATCATAAATAAAACTCATAGAAAATAGTTTCGGATAATAAAGCGTTAATCTTTAATGAAAACTAAAAAGTCAACCCAAAAATTCTACCCCCGGCCCGCACCTTGAAACCCGAAAAAATCACAAAATCCGAACACCCACTCCGATACGAGTCAAATCATACGAAAATTATCAAATTCTGATATCAAATCCTTATTTTCTTTCATTCAATTCACTAATTTAATGATAAAAACAATTATAGAATCATGAAATATAATCGATTCCATAAAGAACTCTTACCCCGATCCAAACCGTGAAGAAACCTTCCAAAATCGCCCAAAATTGAGGTCTATAACTCAAAATATGATGAAAATGGGAACCCTCGAAATATAACCTTCTACCCCAGCACTTCCGCTTTTGTGGACAAAAACACGCACCTGCGAGACCGCATTTGTGAGCTATGGATCACATATACGAAGACAGCTTACCAGACAAAAGCGCCCAAACAAACCGCAGAAGTGGAAAGATGTGCATGTGCGATCACTAAGTCGCAGAAGTGACCATCGCACATGAGCACCTAAATCCACATACGCGAAGCTCCTACTAGGGCTTAACGTTGCAAAAGTGACAGAAAATTTGCAGAAGCGGCTCCGCACGTGAGCTCCAAAATGCGTAGGAGTGATTCACCAGAAATAGACCAACCAAAATATGGGAACAAATTCGAAACTCGTCTGAAACACACCCGAGGCCCATGGGACCCCGTATGAACATACGAACAAGTTCCATAATATAACACGGACCTGCTCGAGGCCTTAAATCACATCAAACAACGTCAAAACTATGAATCGCACCTCAAATCAAAATTAATGAACTTATGAACTTTCGACTTCAACAACTCGCGCCAAATTATATCAAATCAACCTGAAATGACCTCAAATTTTGCATGCAAGTTCCAAACAAAAAAACGGAGCTATACCAACTCCTGAAATCGAAATCTGAACCCGATATAAACAAAGTCAAGTCCTGGTCAAACCTCTCAACTTTCCAAACATTCAACTTTCCAATATTCGCCGAAATGCATCAAATTAACCTACAGACTTTCAAATCCAAATTTGGGCATACGCCGAAGTCCAAAATCACCATATTCTCAGTTGGGGATTGGAGTGTTGCCGATGAAATTCTCTCTACTGGGGATTCTTTAGGCTATCAATTCATTTCCAGCTTATGATCCTCTTCTCTACTGGGGAACAGAGTGTTATTCCCGACTTCCATTTGCATGACTTGGCACTTCTCGGATACTGATCGGGAGGTCTTTTTGGACATCAATATGGGTTTTTGTGTATGGTTAAAAGAAAAGGAGTAAAAGGTTCAAAATAATTTTGATGGGTAAAATATTACAACTCTTCGGATCAACTTTCTTTTCCAAAATTATAAACACAATTTCTGCCCCAGTTTTTGTTGCTTGGGAATTTTTTTCGTTTTTTGTTACACTATGACCGAGCCGTGAGGCGCCTACGTATCCTTTTTGAGGAATCAAGTCAAACGTAGTTCCTACCTGAACCTCCTTGTTGTTATATTTTTCACTTCTTTTCTTTTCTCTTTTTTCTTTTCTTTCTTTGTTTTCTTCTTTTTTTTCTCTCTTTTTTTTAATCACTTTCCTTGCACTGCTTCGTTCCTGTTTCAAGCAAAGAAAAATTGTCAGTTTTGAAAGTGATGGTTGGTTTGTGGCCTTGACTTTGAGGGCAGTTGCTCCTTCACTTCCCCATGATGACTGATTTCCACTAGAGGACCTTGCTTGCTTATGGACTAACTACTTTCGCTATCATCCTTATCACAGAAAATACCCTTTCTCAGTCCAGACCCAATTCCCTCTATTTGTTGCTCTATTCATGAATTGATATATATCAAACCTTTGTATTTCTGATGGACCCCAAAGCATGTTGATTATTACCAACTCAGTGCGCTTGTTGTCCTTTCCTAACTTATGCCACTTTGATGTGCTGGCCAGATCCCGTTTTGTGGAATTGGAAAGTTAGTGGCAAATTTTGAAACTTATTTTGACCAAACAGACTTAGGAAGAGGAAGTAAACAAGACAAAAAGGAACAGAGTAAAGGACAAGGAAAGAGATGATTCCTAACAAGAAAACTACAAAGTAGAATCCTATCAGATGTGGATACCAACTCTAATGACCATGACATGCACATGTGGCCTATCCTGTCAAGTAAGCCTGATGTTCGACTCTTGTTGTACCTTTAAACCGTGAAACTGGGCTTCAATGCTCCGATTATCCAGTCACAATCTTTATTCGACTTGTAGTGCCCGAAGGGTTTTCACCATCAAGCCTCTCTCGTTTTGTTCTTTCTCTCAACTTACTGTCGCCTTACGGTGCCCGCGAGGGTTTTCACCAATAAGACTCTCTCGTTTTTCCTTTCCCTTGTTTGGATCGGAGTGTTTCCCCTGATATGATTCACTTCTACTTGCTCGGCTTGGCATCTCTCGAAGACTGATCGGAAGGTCTTTCTTTGGACTGTAACGTGGGCTTTTGGATAGGGTTTTAGAAAGAAAGGGTATCAAAAGGCTCAAAACAATTCACATGGGTTCAAAATTACAACTTTTGGAATCAGATTTCCTACCACAACCGCAACTTCTGCCCCAGTTTCTTTGCTGGGGACTTTGGATTTTTATTTTGATGGGATCGAACCGTGAGGCTGCCTACGTATCCTTAAAAGGAATCAGGTCGAACGTAGTTCATGACATAGGAATTACTTTGTTGTTGTGTTTTTCTTTCCCTTTTTCTCTTCTTTTCTTTTCTTTCTTCCTTTTCACTTTTCGTTGTTTTGTTGTTTCTACTTCTCTTTTTTTCATTTTTTTTCTTCTTTTCTCTTTTTCCTTTACAAATCTTTCATTCTTGCGTTTTTGATATTTGCTACCGATTCCAAAAGAGGGGTATGAAAGAAAATAAATAAGGCTCAAAAGGGGTTATTGGAATCATCAAAATAACATTCCAAAGTCTTCTACACAAAAGTCAAACTCCGGTAAACTCTTTTCACTTAAGCTTTTAAAACAAGAATTGTTCTTCCAAATCAAATTCAGAATCTTCTGAAATATGAACTCAACCACACATAAAAGTCATAATACAAAATACGAAGTTGCTCGAGACCTTAAGCCACCAAACGGGACACTAATTCTCAAAATGACCGGTCGGGTCCCTATATTCTCCCCCTCTTAAACAAATGTTCGTCCTCAAACGTGCCAAGAACCATTCTAGAGTCATCAAATCACTGAATGAACTCACCATACATATACTCGCGGGTAATCCCACGTCACCCAAATCCACATAAGCCCGACAGCACCATCTCAACTGAAAATTATCCCTTCCACCCGCATTGATAAACCTTATAACCAAATATTTTTCCACCATTCAGTCATTTTCCAAGGACTCGATTCCCACATCAACATACGGTATTAGCCTCAACCAATTGTAACAACCCATGCCTACAACCACACGATGCGACACATCACACATATGCTCATAACAATATCTCTGACCATCATAGCTGCCCATAATCAAATCCAGCACCAACAATTAGCCTCATATCAGTTAGAACCCTGTTTTAGACCTTTACAACACTATTAACGATGCAAGAAACATGAAGCACCCATAACTATTCACTCAAATCAACAAGTCACATCTAACACAACCTGGGCGCACTCCTTGTAAGCTAAAACTCAATAAGCACAACACAAATATGACTGAATATTGAAGGAGAATCACATGAGAGAATCATCAAACAAGCCTGACAGGCACAACTCCCTATCAGTACCATACTACGAATCAGTTCCATTAGAGAATAAGAACATATGAACTAATCACAAAGATCTCATCCTTATATAACTCTACCACGACACGCAACCCGGTTCAAACATATCAAACTGCATGAAAATGCAAGGATCCCAACCTCAATTCTGAATCGCAAGTAGGATACACCTCATACCAACCAAAAACTTCCACTAATTCAATTCCGCAAAACAATATCACAACACATAACTAACTCCCCATACCGATAGAGCATCAAAATCACGATTTATAACTAAACCATCTAGAAATCACATTAAAACCTACCATAGTGAGTAACAGAAAGTCACTCCTAGTCTCATAGCTCTCAATAGTGAACAAACAACATGATGGACAAGGGCTATCACTATAGAATCTCCCAACAGGGGTAAATACATAAATAGAGTACAAAATCACAAAACTCACCCATATGCGAAACAAGATACGAGGTCTCACCTAGATAAGCAAAACCAAATCAAAACAAGGATGATGCTCATCTATAACAAATCAAAACCATATCTGTAATGACACCATCTGGTGTAGTGGTCTCAGCCCTACCATAGAAAGTACATAACGGGTCGGGTCAGGCCTCTCCCTCTAGGGCGCCCTTCACCCGTTTATCCTCCATCCCTAGCTGGCTATGTAGGTGGAGTAGCAACTAGAATTGGGCCCGTAGCCTGAGTGCTATGATGAAATTCGTCCCTCCCGAGTTTGGAAATATCTCTCATGATGTGCCTATTATCACCACACACATAACAACCCCTTTGCGGGCATGGCTACTCGTACAAAGTCAATGCTGAGTAACTGGAATAAGCGCTATAGGGACCCCATGTCAGTGGTGCACTAAAAGATGACTGCCCCACATGAGTACCCTGACTAACTTGAGCACCACGAGTAGTCTAAAGTATAGACTGGTCTTGCCGACTACCTAAGCCTTCGCCATGATGGGTCATAGCTGAAGAGTAGAATCTACTAAACCCTCTAGAACCTCGAGACATCTTGGCCTCATTAGCCTCCCTCTCTTTACCCCGAATATGCTTCAATATCCTGGCAATCTCCATTACTTGTTGAAATGGAGTATTAGTCTGCAACTTCCGAGCCATACAGAATTTAAGATCATAACTCAACCTCTCAATGAATCTGCGGACTCGCTCTCTGACTGTAAGAACCAAAGTAGGTACCTGACGGGATAACTCACTGAACCTGATGGCATACTCTGACACTATCATAGCTCCCTAACACAGCTGCTCAAACTCTGCACGCCACGCATCCTAGAGGGTCTACAGAACAAACTCCCTCAAAACATCTTTGAAAACTAAGCCCAAGTGGGTGGTGCTGTATCGACTAGTCTACCCTCCTCATAAACCTACCACCACTGATATATTGCTCCCGACAGCTAAAATGAAGTAAAAGCAACTCCGTCACCACCACAATACCGATGGTACGGAGAATACGATGAGACTTCTCTAGAAATCCATGTGCATCCTCGGTAGTTGTGCCACTAAAGGTAGGTGGACTATACCTCTTGAACCTCTCAAGCCCCTTTTGTTCCCACTCTGATGCTCCTGGCCTGACCTTAGGCTGAACCGAAATAATAGGTTATACCGGCATCACACTTGGAACATGAACAATATGAGCTTGATGCTCTAGAGTATGGGCGGTGGGAGTCTGAGCTCCTCCTTCAATATGCGAAGTAGCTGGCACAACGAATATCACTCCCGCTTGAGCCAATGTACCAAACATGCTATGGAACTACTTTAAAGTCTCCTGAAGTCTGGGGGTAATAACAGGTGCCTCCGGTGCCTGTCCACCAACAAAAGCTACTGACGGCTCCTTAACTATTGCTCTAACATGTTCTCTAGCTGCAGCGCATGCCCCTCCTCGGCCTCTATCTTAGCCCTGGCCTCTCAGGGCTCTAGCAGGGGGCACTGGTGTCCGCTCATTTGATCCGGTAACATGTGTCCTCACCATCTATGAGAGAATAGAGATATAAAGGCTTAATTTTCGAAATTAATAAATCCGCACGACATGAATGAACGAAGTGAAATTTTCCTAATAGTTCCATAGCCTCTCGAATGCAAGTATAGACGTCTTCATACAGATCCCATGACTCTACTAAACTCGCTTATGACTCGTAAAGCCTATGAACCTAGAGATCTAATACCAGCTTATCATGACCCCAGTTTCCCTCTGTAGGATGTCGTGATAATACCTAGTCTTTAAGACTACGTAAGCCTAACGCTTACTGAATTAATGGCAAAATCAACCAACAACTATTAAATATGAAATAGAAATTTCTATACAAAGTCAACAGTCACAAACCTGGCAGTACAAGCCACAAGCTCTACTAAGTTTGTCACGCCCCAAAATCGAGGGGCGCGACCGGCGCTCGACCGGGCAGCCCCAGCCAAGCGGACACGGGTGCCTTTCCTATTCCACGTGTTACCCCGCATTTCCATTTCCCATTAACCAAGTGAAATAACCATTTATAAATTTAAACACATTCTCACGAGATTTACATAGCATACATAGTTACTTAGCGTGGTTTACAAGTTATACTGCCCAAAATACATAAGTACATAACCCACATTTCATGTCTATACAGCCTCTAGGGATACAAAAGAGTGATACAATACTTGCCGGTAACAAGGCTCCAGCTATACCTTACACCAAAAACCAAAACAAGACTCCGAAATAAAAAGCGGCATGAGCCACGCAAGGCCCCGGGAGGAAAAGGGCTCACCAATGCTTCTAGCGGAAAGTGAAGGGGAGCTACGGTCGGTGGACTGGAGTACCTGCTATGGATCCACCTACAATCATAACATGAATGTAGCGCCCCCGGCAAAAGGGACGTCAGCACATTTGAATTGTACTAGTATGAATGAACAAAATTGCCCTAAGTAAACTCAAACCATACACAAGTAGTAAGTAGTAATGGAACCAACAATCAAATACACATGAAAGAAAACCATCAAGCCAAACAAGTTACAATCTCTCCATTTCCCCTTCAACATTTTCACATCAATGATTTCACAACTTTCTCATATTTTCATTTCAATAGTGATTTCGATCACTTTTCCACCCTTATTACCTCGGCCACCCTTATTACCTCGGCCACCCTTATCACCACAACCCACACCTTATTACTTCGTGTTGCGGCGCGCAACCCGATCCCACAAACAACACAACAACAACAACAACAACAACAACAACAACAACAACAATTCACAAAGAACAACAACAACAATTCTCAAAGAATTTCTATAGCCATCAATACTATTTCCATCATATTCAACAACTCATATGCATTTTATGTCACCGCGATAATTGCCAATACAAGCCATATATGTTATTACCACAGTTGTTCCAACTGCATCATTTACGATTTCCTTCCATCATTTGTTTCTCAACTCTTACCACATAACACATTCACAATCACACATTTGGTTTATTGCCAATTACGTACACCATTATATCGGGAGACTTAACCACGAACAATCAAATCATACCAATCACAAGAATTCCACAAATAATCCACGTAGATATCACATACCAAATATTCGTACACCAAACAAAATGACTTTACAAAGGTCAAAGTTAGCCATACATACCTCGTTTGAGCTTTCCTTAAGTTACTACGACGTTTCGAAAATTCTAGCAATCCCAATCTACTTGAGACATAACAAAATTAACACAAATTAGGAAGGTATTCATGGTTTCAGCTCATTTGAGCATTTTATCAAACACTAGTTGAGCATCTTGATTTTAAATTCCTTTTACAAGATTTTCTTCTTTCCCCAACCCAATCTTTACTTATTTATATTCATCAATCTTCCCACAAACCTAATTTGTACATGCATGTATACATAATACTATTACCCCAAGAATCATACCCCAATAACCCACCTCACAATCTCTACAATACCAACACAACCTAGGTTAGGCACCTATGACTTCCAATCCCCATCCCATGAGTTACAATACTTAATCCATACTCATATTTCCATAATAACTCCATATATTGGTCATAAATTTCCGTATACACCACCAACTGACAAAAGGTTTGTTTTGTTGGAAACTAGACTCAAAGGGCGTTAGTTTGATAGGTTATGTATCACACAACTCCTTATATAACTGGAGATAGGATCGTTCAAAGTGAGGTCTTGTGCGCACTCATTTACAGATTTCGTCTAATATGAAACTTTTCTAACTTGGCTTAGACTTAGGCCTCTCCTTAGACCCCAATTTACCTCTAATATGAATTATATGCTTATTAACATATCCAATTGATACCCATTATATCATGAATCGTCATTTGCATACAAAATGAAATAATTAGCCTACCTTGGCACGACGAAATCTCAAATTACTTGGAAAAATTTTCCGGGGCTTTACATTCTCCCCCCCTTAGGATCATTCATCCTCGAATGAGGATCAAGGTTCACTCATTAGTCATCCTTATGTAACTTCTGCTTTTTCACATTATGAAATATATCAACAGCCCCGAATTTGGCTAACTCCTTAAATTTTCGAAAATTTCGGTAGAGTTCCCTTTGTAACTAGGCCTATCCACCTGTCAGAGAATCACCCAAAACCATCCTAAAAACTCATCCATATCTCGACAAAGCACCATAATGTATATATCAATGACAAGAACCTCAGCATTACAAACACTACTTTATCACGATGATACCTGGGCATGGACTGCACATTTTTAAATCATATCACCTAGAAGGTACCTTTCAAATCAAAACCAACTGCTATGCAATCAAGAGAAAATATTTTATTCCCACAACACTCTCGGCCCTCAATGGCCTCTCATATCTACAGACTTCGCCATAACACATTCACGAGAGTAATTTCGACCCCTAAACTTACTTAACAAGGATAACAAGTAGATATTTCGCATAAGCTAACCATCCACTAACTTCACCTTCAATAATTTCCACTAGAATAATACACAATGATCTCCACCTACCTTCTTAGACATAGACATACGAATCCACAAGATATATGGCAGACAACTATGGGAACACTTCATACTCCTAGTGCGGCCTAATGTGGAATACACTTATGCAATCTTTATTATCAACTCACATAACATCTTCAGGGAAAAATATTGAGAATAACCTGCTCACCCTCCAAACTCTAAATCTCTAGGCAAACACTCACACTAAACCCATGATGACCTTCAACAATTACTCTAAGACGTGCTATTATAAACTGACCATAAAAATACCTATCAAATATATATGTGATCACACTGCGAAGCTTCCTATTTGACTTGTCTGATCTTACAATACCCAATGGACCTAATATAATAGGGAACAATAGAGTTCAAGATTAGGCTGGAGCTATTCAGGAATCCATTAATGCGCTGAGTAGAGTTTTTTTTTGTTGAGGTTATATGCTAAGGGACACGAAAGTTACGACTAATAATGGTGACATGGTTAATTACTGTGACGACGTCAGTTATTACACAAATGAGGCATAGGGGTAAGTAATACATTGGCAATAGGAATCATTAATGAGGAATATTCAAGTACATGACCCAGTCGTTTCCTAGGGTGAAGGGAAAATCAATTCATGCTCTGGTACCTTGAATGCGATATGGGATTCAAAATACAGGAAGTGGAATTACACTTCTGACGTTAGTTGACACAAGGAATCTATGCCGTAAGCCTATGAGGATGAAAATGAAGTTGAACACTTATGAGATTATCATATTTCAAACAGATTAACCCATCCTGATAGTTGATCCTATATGATAGAACTAAAGATACGACAACTTGTCTTCCAAATCAATATGCTCATGATATGTGCAAAAATCTAAGGGCATCTAATCTCACCCCCCTTTCACGAGTAAAACCACATAGCTCGGACATCTAAATGTTGGGATGAAATCATGTACTGGTTAGAGGCATTCTAATGGTAAACATGATGCCCCGGGGAGAAAGACAAATGACACTCTTATTCACCCAAGGAGGTGTAATACCAAGGGTAGCAAAACTCCCCTCTCATGACAATGATATAGTCAATTATTCTAGAGGCCGAGTGAGAAGAAAGCCACATAACCCATCCAATCTCACCCATTTAAGACTTTGGAAAAAGGTATACACTTTGGTTTGAAATTATGGCAATTAAATCTCGAACTTTAAGGAAAATCATTACTTACTTTTTTTTTGAAATCCAAGAGACAAGCCCTCGTAGTCCTAGAAAATCGTCAACAATGGCAATAAAGTACTTAAAACCATTACGAGTTGGTATGAAACAAGGCCTCAAAGTGCCCACATGGATAAGTTCGAATGAATGAGATGTCTTAATGCATTTATCGAGGAGAAGTAACCTGGGTTATCTAGTCACATGGATAAGCATAGCAGGTAAATGGTTGTTAGAAGAACACCTACAAAGAATACCAACAATAATTACTTATTCCAACTAAAGGAATATGTCCCCTTCCTTAATGCAACCAGACTTCCTCTTTGATGCCATGAAACATAAATGAATTTTACAATGAGAGTTATCAGATGAAATAGATATTAGTGTAGCAAAACTAATGAGCACCATTTGGAACCAACAAGCTTAAACTAAGTCAAAGATATTAGAAGTCCATAATAAAGGGGGATTTACCTACTTTCAGTGTCCTTTTTAGAAACGGGTACTTGTAGAGTGTAAAAAAATGAGGTGAATTTAATCGAATCGTATAGTTGGATGACTAGTCAAGACATTGAGATAATATCGCATTGAAGATTATGGGTAAACAACACACGATGCAAGAAAAATGAAAAGAAAGTGAAAGAGCCTTATGGAAGTCCTTTTACATTGTAACCACTAGGAATTGTGGTAATATAAAGCGATTACGAGAAGCTACATTTTTGAAAGAAGATCTCTGTATGAAGTCACGTGATGTATATCTCTGGAATTCTAAAATCCAATTATGTTTAGCAAATCTACTTCATAATAAAGCACTACAACACACTTCCACACAACCAGCTATTGCAAACCACTTTGGGAGATGCTATAAGACTTAACGGAGAGAAAGGCTTTGACATATGAATGTGTTACTAGGTGTATTTCTCCTTTGTCAACCCATAACCTAAAGGCGGGAGTTAGACTGATAAGCAGATCGTTGGACTAGCACAAGTGTAGATAATCCATTATCGGAAAGAGATCATTCAATTTCAGTAATTGCGGCATGCTATCAACCCTTGATGAACTTGAAGTGATATGAGATCCCAATGAGATAGTATAGAATAATCATGGAGGGTTTGCAGATATTCATAATGAGTTCTTCATGGATTTTAACTTTAGAACTACCCAGATGCTAATGAAATACAGAAGAATATGAGAAATAGGCGTTGTGCTATAATAACCCCCAAAGGTGTGCTTGGTCTTGACGAAGAGCCTAGTAGGGGTCCTTACGAGATAGAAAGCGTTACAATGACTCATAGAAGGATATGTTCTCTCATGGTTATCGAACAAGTGTGGGGAAACTGGCACAATGAATTCACTAACTATAGAACACAATGAACACATTTTATGGAGGTATAAGGAGAAGGTAAACATTTGTTATGAGATGGACATGCTTCTGCTATTTTAACTCCCAACTACAATATACGACCATGCCATGAGCAACCACAATACTAGGACAAAGTGAGCTACTTACTGCGGCACGTCCCAAGTGGACACGAACGTTATGGCGACACATGATCTTCCTATGACGTGGATATGAGGATCTCAAATTTCAGAGAGACTTTATGCACACGGTGACCATTTCGATTGACATGCACTCATATGAGGTGTTAAGGTATGCTCTTATGTTACTAGGCAGTGAGAAGCTTTCATGATGATATTTGCAAGAGAGTAGATTGACTGTTCAAACCATATAAGCCATATACACAACTGAGTAAAAGTGTGACTCGAGCAGGATCGCAACGCTGGGACGCTTTGCATGGAACTTGACACCACATAGGTAAACTTTATGACGGTGCAAGTATAGGCATAAACGAGCAGATTTTGTCCATTTAAAAAAAAGATTCTGTAAGAAATTCATCGGATATAGTCCCTTGGTGATAATTTAGGAAAAGCAAGTGGGAAGTATCAATCTTAGAGTTATAACTCAATTCAAGGGCATAATTATAGAACTTAATTCCACAAGAATGTAAATAAGAGAATTCATAATAGAGTGGATTCACAAATAGTGCGTCTTGTTCAAAGAGTCGATACACACAATGTTTTGTTATTCAACACCTTGTTAAGACCATGTTTATGAGAACTCTTCAATATGGATGTACATATACAATGATTAGAAATTTTTCATTTGACTTCCTTAATGACGTTAGGTTCATAGGGCAATAGCTTAATCGATACCCATCGACTTCACATCCCTAACGTACGTAGGTAACATACTGTTATACTATATGATCTGATGGTAAAGATACATCAATAGGGACAAGGACACTCCCCTCTTAGCGATATGTTTTACCAATCCATCCACGGCTCAATACATTCTCTTACAAGTCCTTGGGCAATCCACTCGGACTCAATAGTGGGATCAATCCCTCCTTACATGCTTCTAATTCACGGATTATGGTATCAAGGTTACCAGTCTTGAGAATAAGACTTAGAGAGGAATTCAGCTCCCTAACTTGAGCTCTATCGCACGATTGGAGTATCAAAGAAAGGTGAAATTCCTAAATGTCCGGATAGCCTCCAACTTATAGATGTGGTCGACAATACACCGATAAGAAGGACTCTACTAGACACGGCTCTGTGACATCCTATGACACTTTAAAACCTTAGGCTCTGATACCAAGTTTATCACGCCCCAAAACCGAGGGGCGCGACCGGCGCTCGATCGGGCAGCCCCAGCCAAGCGGACCTGGGCGCCTTTCCTATTCCACGTGTTACCTCGCATTTCCATTTCCCATTAACCAAGTGAAATAGCCATTTATAAATTTAAACACATTCTTATGAGATTTACATAGCATACAAAGTTACTTAGCGTGGTTTACAAGTTACACTGCCCAAAATACATAAGTACATAACCCACATTTCCTGTCTACGAAGCCTCTAGGGATACAAAAGAATGATACAATACTTGCCGGTAACAAGGCTCCGGCTATACCTTACACCAAAAACCAAAATAAGACTCCAAAATAAAAAGCGGCATGAGCCACGCAAGGCCCCGGGAGGAAACGGGCTCACCAATGCTTCTGGCGGAAAGTGAAGGGGAGCTACGGTCGGTGGACTGGAGTACCTGCTATGGATCCACCTACAATCATAACACGAATGTAGCGCCCCCGGCAAAAGGGACGTCAGCACATTTGAATTGTACTGGTATGTATGAACAAACTTGCTCTAAGTAAACTCAAACCATACACAAGTAACAAGTAGTAATAGAGCCAACAATCAAATACACATGAGAGAAAACCATCAAGCCAAATAAGTTACAATCTCTCCATTTCCCCTTCAACATTTTCACATCAATGATTTCACAACTTTCTCATATTTTCATTTCAATAGTGATTTCGATCACTTTTCCACCCTTATTACCTCGGCCACCCTTATCACCACAACCCACACCTTATTACTTCGTGTTGCGGCGCGCAACCCGATCCCACCGAACAATCACAATTCACAAACAACACAACAGCAACAACAACAACAATTCACATAGAACAACAACAACAATTCTCAAAGAATTTCTATAGCCATCAATACTATTTCCATCATATTCAACAACTCATATGCATTTTATGTCACCGCAATAATTGCCAATACAAGCCATATATGTTATTACCACAGTTGTTCCAACTGCATCATTTACGATTTTCTTCCATCATTTGTTTCTCAACTCTTACCACATAACACATTCACAATCACACATTTGGTTTATTGCCAATTACGTACACCATTATATCGGGAGACTTAACCACGAACAATCAAATCATACCAATCACAAGAATTCCACAAATAATCCACGTAGATATCACATACCAAATATTCGTACACCAAACAAAGTGACTTTACAAAGGTCAAAGTTAGCCATACATACCTTTCTTGATCTTTCCTTTAATTACTACGATATTCCGGAAATTCTAGCAACTTCAATCTATTTTGAGACATAACAAAATTTGAACACAAATTAGGAAGGTATTCATGGTTTCAGCTCATTTGAGCATTTTATCAAACACTAGTTGAGCATCTTGATTTTAAATTCCTTTTACAAGATTTTCTTCTTTCCCCAACCCAATCTTTACTTATTTATATTCATCAATCTTCCCACAAACCTAATTTGTACATGCATGTATACATAATACTATTACCCCAAGAATCATACCCCAATAACCCACCTCACAATCTCTACAATACCAACACAACCTAGGTTAGGCACCTATGACTTCCAATCCCCATCCCATGAGTTACAATACTTAATCCATACTCATATTTCCATAATAACTCCATATATGTAAGTCTAAGGTTTAGGATTACCTCTTGTAGACCAAATCTTGAAAGACAAATTTGGGGTGTTCTTGAGATTTTGAAGAAACCCTATGAAACCCAATCAAAATCATGTTGTAACTAGTGATTGAGAAGTGAAATCACCATGAAAACACACTTAAAAACTCACCTTAGGTGTGCAATTGGATGCCTTGGTCGAGTTGGGGGTGTAGAGGAAGTCCTAAGCTTGAGAAATGACTCAAATTCTCTTATTTCCGGTCTTTAGAATATTTAAGAACCTTCTAGGCGTGCGAGCTCGCGCTATGTTCGCGCGTGGGAGGCAGAATACTCAGCATAATGCGCGACTTCGTGCTAATGTTTGCGCTAGAGACACCTGCCCAGTAAAATGGTCATAACTTTCCGTATACACCTCCAAATGATGAACGGTTTGTTGCGTTGGAAACTAGACTCAAAGGGATTTAATTGGATATGTTATTCATCACACAACTCTTTATATAACTGGAGATATGATCGTTCAAAGTGAGGTCTTGTGCGCACTCATTTACAGATTTCGTCTAATATGAAACTTTTCTAACTTGGCTTAGACTTAGGCCTCTCCTTAGACCCCAATTTACCTCTAATATGAATTATATGCTTATTAACATATCCAATTGATACCTATTATATCATGAATCCTCATTTGCACACAAAATGAAATAATTAGCCTACCTTGGCACGACGAAATCTCAAATTACTTGGAAAAATTTTCCGGGGCTTTACAGAGTTCACTAAAGAAAATCTCAGAGTACAACTATTTTAGAATAGAATTAAATTGTACAAAAATAACTTCCAAAGGTGACTCTGATGCTTGCGAACACGACGGTAGGTATGCCTTGATGTCTCCACAGCAATATCTGGTCAGCTATCTAACAATCAACAGACTCCGAAGTACCTGGATCAATACAAAAATATGCAGAAGTGTATTATGAGCACACCACGGTCGGTACCCAATAAGTATCAAGAATAACCTCGGTGGAGTAGTGACGAGGTACAAATCAAGACACTCACTAGATGAAGTAACATGTGTAGTATAGAAGCATAAATCTAATAATGGAAAGCAGAAATTAGTAAATGGAAACAAGAACTAACAAATGATATAAACAGTAAAGCAATAAGAACACCTTGAAGTATCATTAAAACCAAATAAGGAACACAAAGGACAACCAATTAACCAAGTCGTTCTAACATAAGTTTCACAATGAAATCACTCCGTGATACCTCATCTCATAGTCACAAGTCAGGGGTATCAACCCACTGTCGTGCCCTCTTTTTTCCCTCCGCAGAGAGAGGTCCGGGTTTCGACATTTCATGGGGGAGAATAACTCATTTCCTTTTGGGAATTGGGTATTTGAAGAGTCGCCACCTAACGGGTTATGATGCGTTAGGTCACCTAGAGTGATTAACTCTTAGACTAGTTTGCATTACCAAAGATTAGGGTAAGGGCTCGAAATGACCTCGAGGGGAAGGTGTTAGGCACCCCTCTTGGTCCACAACTGTGGGTCCCAGTGGAACTTATATTTATAAATTAGTTCATTAACAAATAAATACTTGAAACAAATAATTACAAGTAAAGTACGTTTACATAACTCGAATAATAAGACAAAGGTTTCGGACAAGTTGTATTATAAAACAAAAGGAATTTTGAAAAGGGGAAGTCCTAGGTTGGTTAGCCTATATGATCACCCCACACAATGTCCCGTAAACACTCCTCAATGAGGGGATACACGTGACATTAGCGTGTAGTCATCATATCCCATATCTACCCTTCCCACCCCTTACTGGTCATTAAAGCGAGTGCTGGTCAGTGACCTCTATTGCGTGATATTACCCGTCTGTTCTTAGTGGTCCTGGAGAAATTTAGGACCTCTATCTATAGTTGGTTCTAGACAGACCCCTAAGGTTTAAAGGTGAAAATACTAAGGCGACATGCAAGAACAATTAGGACTTTAGCACATCAGATAAAAGGGAGCAATTAGAGGCTCAGGTTTACCTCCTCAAACAATACACATAAGCAGCACGACTCAAGCACAAATAAGGGCTTTTTGTTAAATAGTATCCTAAGGTTTGATGTCTAAGTGAATATACAGAAGACAAACAGTTTATTTCATGAACTAAAAAGTAATGACCCTATAAGTTACCTACTGATTTTTAAAGCCTGTTTACAAAAATTAGAACGATAGTAAGTAACAGAAACAATTTCAGAATTGCAAGATTTAGAAACGCCTTATAGGCTTGCCTACGCGAAATACTGATGACTACTTATTATATACCGAAACAAGGCAGGTTTTAAAATAGACTCTTCAATCCCTATAGGCATGTTGTCTAATGATAGATTGAGGCAGT
The DNA here is from genome assembly GCF_000393655.2 of Nicotiana sylvestris. NCBI lineage: Eukaryota > Viridiplantae > Streptophyta > Magnoliopsida > Solanales > Solanaceae > Nicotiana > Nicotiana sylvestris. The sequence continues at coordinate 82,199,376 of NC_091062.1, read as the reverse complement.
TTTTGAAAGGACTTGTTTTAGGGAAAATATACCATTAATTAAACCAGTTTCGAAGTGAACTGGTTTAGATCTATAGCCAGAATTTCTATAGTTATTTAAAACGGATTTTAGAAACTTGCAGGCATACTGACAAATGAAAAACACATGTAACACTTGTTATAACAGAAGTTGGATTGGATTATATCCTGTAGGCATGGCATCTACTCGTGAAGCTGATTTTAAAACTTATGAACATGATTTCTATTATGGAATCACTTGAAACCTATAGGCATGATTTCTAACATGGTAAGAGAAACATAACAAGATACAAAAGTCCTATAGGCATGGTTTCTACTTATAAAGGCAAACATAGTAAAATATAAAGTCCTATAGGCATGGTTCCTACCCATATTACCCCCACAAACATGTAACTACCCACCCTTTTTCACTAGTTATCCCAATATTTGTTTACAAATTATTACAGACCATATGAATGAATTACATAAGTAGATAAGAAAAATAAGAAGTTATTCTATAGGGAGCCTACAAATAGGCCCAGATTTTCAAAGCCTCCAAAAGCCTCAAATGCCCAAATTCCATAGACAGTGTCATTGTCTAGGTGCATCAAATTTCCTAAGGATCTCAAGGATTCCGAGAAGTGCTTACACATAGACATGGTAACCAAACTGAGTAAGTGTAGTGTGGAAGGGCCAGCCTCAGCATGCCAGAGTTCAGAGGGTTCTCAAGAGGATCCCAAGGCAGTACACACACTGAAGGGGGCAGAACCTAGTGACTTAGGAGTAGAGTGAGAGTGCTTGACACTGTTTGAAAGGTTTTAGTGGGAAGACAGTATTAAAAGAGATTTGCTGGAAATAGTTTGTGGAGTAAAAGAGGGAGTCATGCAGTAAAATAACTTTGAACAGAGAGTTACATGATGAGACAATAGTAAATCAAACATGGAGTCCAAACCCACATCAGCAATACTCACAGGACCAAAACAGAAAGAACAAACCTGTACACAGGGGTGATGGGGATTGGGGATACATAGAACACATGATTGTAAACACATAACAGGCAAAGGTCTTAGGAATTGGTACAAACATACTCAGACACAACTGATTAGACATAGTCACAGAACTAGCAATGCTTAAGGGGGTTCAGTATAGGATCCACATAATTCAGAACCATACAAGTTTAGAAGTGCAGACTATTTTACAAGGAGACTCATACCAAAAACCAGATAGAGAAAAATCACATGGAGACAGACTACATTGGGGGTAACATGTTCATACTGATCCTAAGGAAGGGGTGTACATAACATGTTAATCATGTAATCATATTAACTGCAAGTTTCACAATAAAACCATAAGTAAAAGCGAACTAGAAACAAGATGAACTGAAGCAATAAAAGAACCATATTGTTTTTGGAACTTGAATTGAAATTAGAACATACCAGTAAAGAAGACAGTAAACAAAAGTGAAGGAGCAGAAGAGCACAATAGTTAGCTTTGGCTTACAGCCGGCTAACTCAGAATAATAGCAAGTAGCACAAAAGGGAGAGCAAAAAGTTTAAGTGTGAGAGAGAGAGAGCTTTTGAACCAAAGTGTTCATGTCTTTGTGTTAATGAGAGAGTATGTATATATAGTAGTTCGAAAATTAGGTAAAATAAGGCAAGAATCATAGTAGCATAGTAATTATGGAACTCAAAACCAATTAGAGCAAAATTAGGACAAGTACTCCCTTAAGTTAAGGGAATCAATTCAAACGGTAATAATAAGTAACAGGTAAGGAAAGAAATCAGTATATGACTAATAAGGAAAGATTCAAATTCAGTAAGTATAGGGTAAACAATTAGGGCCAAGTTCAGAAAACTCTAATTAAGGAAATAGTCAGTAAGAATAAAGTACCACAGCAGACAAGGTAGGCGAATCAATTAATTTGAATAAAAGAGGTAGAAATTGATGGTTTAAAGGAAGGTCTTCCAATCAAACCATAAAATAGGGAATCCAGAATCAATCATAGAGGAAGTCAAGATTTCGTATTCAGTATATAAATAGAGTAGAATAACCAGACATAGCAAACATGTTGGTTAAACAGTATCGATAGAAAGAGGCAAGTCTGAACAGTCAAGGTGAACATAAGCACATAGAGGTGATATAAGTTAGGCTAAAACTCAGTAAGAACATATTCAAAGCAAGATAGTCACAGAAACTCAAACAAGAAACGAGCAGTCATGCTAATACACAGAACCAAACGAAGAACTCTAGAAAATTAAGGTATTCAACATAGGCGGGTTGAAAAGGTACCAAAATCATAGAATTAGTCAAAATATGCAAGAGATAGAAGTTTAAACATAAATAATCAGTTTAAACAATGTTTTAGAAGAAGTTCCAAAAATCCTAATTTTTAGAAGAAAACGAAAACACTTGAAATCACACGATTAATGTAAAGAGTTCCAAGGATATTGTAAAACATAAAAAAAACTAACTCAAATCGTGTTAAACAAATCTAAGAGATGTAGGAAAAAATTAAGAAGAAACCCAAATGGAGATGAAAGAACATGTCTAGAATCCCGAATACTGTAACAAATACAGCGTGATTTTGCTCGAAATCACACCGAAGTAGCCAAGAACAGACAAGTGATGAACCCTAGGTGCAAGTCGGCGTAGCCTTGGGCCCTTGAAGACCTTAGAGAAGGCAAACATAGCATTAGAGGATCCATTAGAGGCTTAAGAGTTGATGGGAGATAACCGGAGAAGATCGAAAAAGGGAGGTCGGCGGCTAAAGGGGCTAGGGTTAGGTTGAGTTACTGAGAGAGGAGGGGATATGAGAAAACGCAGAGGCGGCGGATTTGGAAAATGAGTTAGGGCTGGGGGGGTCGTTTGGAATAAAAAAGGAAGGGGTTAATACGGGCCGTTGATCTCTCGGATCAACGGCCATGATTCAATTGATTTTGGGTCGGGTAGGCGGGTTTAGGGTTTGGGTCGGGTAGTTTCAATACAAAATTAGGTTGGGGATGGGTTTAAATTAAGGCTAAAATTGAAATGTAAATCTGGCTATATTTTAAATAGCTAATTTTTCCTATATACTTTATAATAAATAATGAATAATTTCTGAAAAACAATTTTGTGTAATAAAATAATTTCAAATAGATATTTAACATTTTAAAAATATAGAAGATCAATTTTATGCATATAAATGTAATTATACATTAATTAGGCTAATATTGCAATTATATGCAATTTAGCTTTAAAAATACAAAATGCCATTCTAAAAATATTTTAACAATATTTTGGCATAAATATAGAATTTAAATGAATAAATCATCCCAACAATAATTTGAGAGATAATTATTGGGGATTTTATGAGTAAAAGGGGAGGAAATAAATCAATTAAAAATCTTTAAAATTATAGAAAAATTATAAAAACCTTATGCATGCTTATATATGCATATATAGGCTGTTTTGAAGGTATTTATGCATATTAATAATATATAGGGAAAAATTATATATAGATACATATATATATAGATATATACATACATATATATATAGATATATATATATATATATACATATGCTATTTTGAAGGTATTTATGCATATAAAAAATTTAGAGAAAAATTGGGTAACAACAGCTACCCCTCTTTACCCGGGAAGGATGAAAGAGATTGTGGGTAAAGAAATGATGGCCAATTTTGACCGGATGTGATGTTTTGAAAGACAGAGGCTGGACTCCAGTCTTCGAGTTGCCTACATATCCCTAATTTTACAAGAATCAGGCCATGTGTAGTTCTAGGTTCATCTGCTGAATATGCCAATGAAATTATTGCAAGAACGGACTCGCGATGCCGAAGCGGCTAAGGTGAGCGGTTAAAGCTCGAGATAGTTGAAGGAATTGGAGCGAGATCGCTCATACTAGGATAACGGTTGCTTACAAGTTACCTACAGATAAAAGATACTACAAACATATTTACGAAAATTCAAACATGATGCATATTTCCTTTGGACCATGAAGGTTGTCTTTGGACGGTTAAAGATGATGTCCTTGGACCATGACATCATGGGCCATGAATTATTTAGTAAGGGATTCACAGGCCATGAAATGATGTTCTCAGGCCATGAAGATTGTGCCTCCGAACCATGACACTTTTGAATAATGATATGCAAGTTTGAGAGATCCTCAGGCCATGGCATGGTGTCTTCCGGCTATGAGGATGATGTCTTTAGACTATGACGCCTTTAGAGAGATTGGCGATATTTCAGCCCATGATATGCAATAGTCATGATGTTATCAAGACAATGATTAGTCTTGTGAAATGGAGGGCAGAGCTTAGCCCGATTGAAAGCAAATAGATAGTAAAATAGAGCAATTGTGCAACAAGGGACAGTGCTTAGTCCCATGCGAAAGTGGAGGCGAGGATTAGTCTCATGCAGGTATAGAGGCAAGGATTACCCTCATGCAAATATGGAGTCAAGGATTAGACTCATGCAGATATGGAGGCAGGTATTAGACTCATGCAAGTATGGGGAGGCAAGGATTAGCCTCATGGAGTCAAGGATTAGACTCATGTGAATGGGGAGGTAGGGATTAGCCTCACGGAGTCAAGGATTAGACTCATGCAAATGGAGAGTCAAGGATTAGCCTCATGGAGTCAAGGATTAGACTCATACAAATGGGGAGGTAAGGATTAGACTCATGGAGTCAAGGATTAGACTCATGCAAATGGGGAGGCAAGGATTAGCCTCATAGAGTCAAGGATTAGACTTATGCAAATGGAGAGGCAAGGATGAGCCTCATGCAAATGGAGAGGCAAGGATTAGCCTCATGGAGTCAAGGATTAGACTCATGCAAATGGAGAGGCAAGGATGAGCCTCATGCAAATGGGGAGGCAAGGATTAGCCTCATGGAGTCAAGGATTAGACTCATGCAAATGGGGAGGCAAGGATTAGCCTCATGGAGTCAAGGATTAGACTTATGCAAATGGGGAGGCAAGGATTAGCCTCATGGAGTCAAGGATTAGACTCATGCAAATGGGGAGGCAAGGATTAGCCTCATGGAGTCAAGTATTAGACTCATGCAAATGGAGAGGCAAGGATGAGCCTCATGCGAATGGGGAGGCAAGGATTAGCCTCATGGAGTCAAGGATTAGACTCATGCAAATAGGGAGGCAAGGATTAGCCTCATGCAAACGTGGAGGCAAGGATTAGCCTCATGCAGGTGTGGAGTCAGGAATTAGACTCATGCAAGTATGGAGGCAAGGATTAGCCTCATGTAGAGAGCAAGTAGCAAATAAGAGTAGTATATGTCTTAGCTGGAAATATATTCGGTGTCTGATGGCCTGATTTATAGTGAATTATCTTTGTGTATACATGTTCTGCAAATGCTATCATTACGTCGAATGTGCTTGCGTTCAAAGAAAAATTGTATGTTTTGTGAAGGGAGGTTGGTTCTTGCTTCATCTGTCGGCCTTTCTTTGCTCCGTTCTGAAAGCCTTGTTTGAGTTTCCCTAGGTAGCACCTGGATGTTACGAAAAATAGAGTTTTCGAAAATATGCAATTATTGATAAAATAAAAAATAGAGTTGTTTTGGAAATGTATTGATATATCAAATAATTTTTTATGAACTAGTGACTGCGACCCATTTTAGAGACATTGCAGCTTCCTTATATTAGAATTTTGAGGGTCCTCCTCAAAATTCTGCCCCAGTTTGGTAAATGATCTTTTACTGTTTGCGGATGACGGACCCTACTGAACCTTCTCCAAAATTTTAAGAATCTTTCTCAAAATTATGCCCCAGTTCTTAACTGATTACTGACTTCCTGGCATGTGATGGAGTTGGCTGGACTTGCTCCAGAATTTTGAGGGTCCTCCTCAAAATTCTGCCCAGTTCTGTTCTTGGGGGAAATGAAAATTTTATTATAATATGATCGAACCCATAAGACTACCTACGGATCCCCTCTTAAACAGGAATCAAGTCAAGCGTAGTTCAATTACATCAAATGAGGAAATGTAAAGTATCTAAGCATATTATCTCTTGACCATGTCTGAATTGATTGGTTTTGGCCAGACTTTTCCGTCCGTTACTGCAAGTATGAGTGCTCCTCATGTTAGTACTCTGTGAATCATGTATGGACCTTGCCAGTTGTGAGAGAGTTCCCTTTGGCTTCATCTTGATGTGGGAAGATTTTCTTCAATACCAGCTGCCCTGGTGTGAACTGTCTTAGTTTGACTCTTTTATTGAAGGCTCTGGACATTCTATTCTGATAAAGTTGGTCGTGACACACTGCATTCATTCTTTTTCCATCGATAAAGGCCAATTATTCATAGTGGCTCCTTATCCACTCTACATCGCTAAGTTCAGCTTCCTGTATGATTCTTAAAGAAGGAATCTCCACCTCAGCTGGGATGACAGCCTCGGTTCCAAAAACCAACATGTAAGGAGTTGCCCTAGTTGATGTGCGAACCTTGGTGTGGTACCCTAACAGAGCCAAGGGTAACTTCTCATGCCACTATTTGTGGTTCTCTACCATTTTCCTTAGTATCTTCCTAATATTTTTGTTGGCGGCTTCTACGGCTCCATTCATCTGAGGTCTGTAGGTTGTGAAATTCTTATGCTTGATTTTGAAAGTTTCACACATAGATTTCATCATATCACTATTGATATGGCAGCGTTGTCGGTAATAATGGACTCGGGAACTCCAAATCGGCAGATAATATGATCCTTGACAAAATTTGCGACGACTTTCTTGGTTACAGTTTTGTACGATGCAGTTTCTACCCATTTTGTGAAGTAATCAATGGCTACCAGAATAAACCTGTGTCCGTTTGAAGTAGTAGGCTCAATCGGACCAATAACATCCATTCCCTAGGCAGTGAATGGCCAAGGTGAGCGTGTTGCATTGAGCTCGTTTGGCGGCACTTTTATCATGTCGGCATGCACTTGACATTGAAAGTATTTGCGGACATACTGAATGCAATTCATCTCCATGATCATCTAGAAGTAACCTGCCCTGAGTATTTTCTTAGCCAAGATGAAACCATTCATGTACGGACCACACGTCCCAGCGTGCACATCCTCAAGTAGCTTAAAAGCTTCCTTTGCGTCAACACATCTTAGTAAACCCAAATCAGGAGTTCGTCTATACAAGTTCCCTCCACTGTGGAAGAAGTGATTTGACAATCTCCGGAGGGTGCATTTCTGAGTGTGATTTGCATGCTCTGGATATTCTCCCTTTAATAAGTACTTCTTGATGTCATGGAACCAAGGCTTTCCATCTGTTTCTTCTTCAATATAAGCACAATATGCCGGCTGATTATGGATTCTCACCTGAGTGGGATCAATGTAGTTCTTATCTGGATGTTGTATCATAGATGACAAGGTGGCTAATGCGTCGGCAAACTCATTCTGAATTCTGGGCACATGCCAAAATTCTATCTTTGTAAACCTATTTCTTAATTCCTACACATGGTGCATATATGGCAATATCTTGGAATTCTTGGTGGCCCACTATCCTTGTACCTGGTGCACAAGTAAATCTGAATCACCGATCACCAGCAACTCCTAAACGTTTATGTCGACTGCTATATTGAGCCCTAGTATGCAGGCTTTATATTCTGCCATGTTATTGGTGCAAGGAAATCTGAGTTTAGCAGATACCTGATAGTGTTGGCCCATTTTTGATATCAAAACTGCTCCAATGCCCACTTCTTTGAAATTTGCGGCTCCATCAAAGAACATCCTCCAACCATCATATGCTTCAGTAATGTCTTCTCCTACAAATGATACTTCTTCATAAGGAAAATACATTTTCAAAGGTTCGTATTCTCCTTCCACCGGATTTTCAGCAATGTGATCTGCCAGTGCTTGCCCTTTGACCGCCTTTTGAGTTATGTAGACGATATCGACTCACTTAATAGTATCTGCCATTTGGACAACTTTCCAGTCATCATGGGTTTCTAGAATATGTACTTTAGAGGGTCCATCCTGGATATGAGGTAGATAGTGTAGGCACAGAAGTAATGCCTCAATTTCTGAGCTGCCCAGATCAAAGCACAGCAAATTCATTCAAGAAAAGAATACCGTACTTTGTAAGGTGTGAACTTCTTACTCAGGTAATAAATGGCTTGCTCTTTTCTTCCTATCTCGTCATGTTGTCCCAAAACACATCCAAAGGATCCATCCAATACAGATAGATAAAGCAGCAAAGGTCATCTTGGTTCTGGCGGGACCAGAACTGGTGGTGCGGACAGGTACTCCTTGATCTTGTCAAAAGCTTTCTGACAATCCTCTGTCCAGCTTGTTTCAACATCTTTCCTCAGCATCTTGAAGATGGGTTCACATATGACTGTGGACTGTGCTATGAATCGACTGATGTAGTTGAGCTGTCCTTTGACGCTCATCACATCCTTTTTGCTCTTGGGTGGTAGTAACTCCTGAATAGCCTTTACTTTAGACGGATCCAGTTCGATCCCTCAATGACTGATGATGAATCCCAATAACTTTCCTGCGGGAACCCCGAATGCACACTTTGTGGGGTTCAATTTCAAATTGTACCTCCTTCGCCTGTCGAAGAATTTCCTCAAGTCTGCTATGTGATTTGCGGCCCTCTTGGATTTGATAATGACATCGTCCACATACACCTCTATTTATTTGTGTATCATATCATGGAAGATGGTTGTCATGGCTCTCATGTAAGTGGCCCTAGCATTCTTCAGACCGAATGGCATCATCTTGTAACAATATACACCCCATGGTGTAATAAAAGCTGTCTTTTCTGCATCTTCTTCATCCATCCAAATCTGGTGATAACCCACGAAGCAATCTACAAAGGATTGGAGTTCATGCTTGGTGCAGTTATCGACCTGGATGTGTATATTTGGCAGTGGAAAATCATCTTTGGGACTTGCTCTATTTAAATCCCGATAGTCAACACATACTTTGACCTTCCTGTCCTTCTTCAGAATTGTCACAATGTTAGCTAACCAGGTTGGATATTCAACCACCCTGAGAACCTTGGCTTTGATTTGCTTGGTAACTTCCTCCTTGATTTTCAGACTCATGTCTGGTTTGAACTTTCCGAGTTTCTGTTTTACTAGCAGACACATGGGATTAGTAGGCAACTTGTGAGCCACTATGGAAGTGCTCAAACCGGCCCTGTCGTCATATGACCATGCGAAAATGTCCCCATATTCCTTTAGGAAACGAATGTACTCTTTGCTCTTTGTTGGTGACAAGTGAATGCTGATGTGAGTCTCCTTGACGGTCTCGGCGTCTCCCAAATTTACTGCTTCGGTTTCGTCCAGATTGGACTTAGGCTTATTCTTAAAGTTTTCAACCTCCCTGATAATTTCCTCGGGTATTTCATCTTCTTCCTCTGAATCACTATTCTTATGTTGTGTTGCCTCATTACATGTCACAGTCACTAGTTCATTAGGAAAAGTAGTAATAACGGTGTGGAAAGAAAAAATGTAAAGATAGTAGTGAATAATAAAGAGCAAATGCGTTTTATTAAAACTTGAAAAATTGTTCAGACAAAGCACGATTCGATGAATCGAGCATTTATTTTGAAATAAGTAAAGATTAAAATGAAACTACAGGAAATTTTAAATGCCTAGAACGGCTATAGAAGTGAATTATACCAAGCTACCTAGGAACTCGGCGGGCTTAGGATGGTGTGGCGGTCCAATTTCTAAGAACAGCTCCATTCGCCACAGTCTAAATAGTGAGGCCTTCTTCCTCATCCTCCTCAATTATGGCACCGCAGTCCATGTCCTCATCTTCTAAGAACAAATTCTTCAACCCAACGAGTGCTTCTTCCTCTACAGTTCCCCATATTGTGTCAGCCTAATGAAAAACTTGTTCTAAATGTGGCACTGGCTGTTCAAGAGGGTAATACGGTCCACGCTATGGAGGCGACCAATCCCTGTACTCTTGCCATATGTACTGGTATCCGATCCCAAAGGTGGTACCATGATTTTTCAGCTGCATTGGTTTGGTGATGCCTTGGAGGTTCTTTCCCAACCCTATGTTGGGTTCATATCCGGACCATGCTAGTATGCTTTCTACTTTGTTACTCCACCACTTATCCTTCTCGACGGAATTGACCCGTTCGATGTGATGATAAGTTTCCCCTCCTAGCCTTCTTCTATGTCCAATGGCTGGGATGGTTTGACTAGTGTAGATGGGTTTACTCCCATCTCCGTGGATGATCACCTCCTGACGGTTCCATTAGAATTTCACAGAATTTTACGGCTTGATGTAGTGTGGAAGGCACGGCTCCAGCAACATGGATCCATGGTCGGCCCAATAGGAGATTATATGAGGTTGGTATGTCAAGCACTTGGAATTCAATGTCGAACCAAGTTAACCCCATCTGCAAGCAAAGGTTGATTTCCCCGATTGTGGCCCATTGGGACCCATCAAAAGCTTTCACATTCATGCTTCCTACCCGTATTTCATGGAAACCTTTGTCTAAACTTTTCAGAGTACCCAATGGACAAATATTTAGGCTCGAGCCTCCATCAACTAGGACCCTAGCAATGAACTTGCCTTCAAATTGTATTGTGATATGCAATGCTCGATTGTGATTCAAACCCTCGGGTGGTAGCTCATCTTCGTGGAAGATAATCTTATGGTTCTACAACATTTGCCCAACCATATTGGCCATTTCTCCACCAGTGATGTTATTGGGTACATAAGCCTCACTCAATACTTTCATCAAAGCGTTCTTGTGTGCCTCTGAATTCTGCAATAGTGACAGGATAGATATCTTAGCAGGGACTTTGTTCAGATGGTCAACAACAGAGTACTCCTCTGCCTGTACTTTCCTCCACAGGTCATCTGGCCTGGTCTCAATGATAGGCTGCCTAGTAGTGGCCTCCTTACTTGAACCTCCTAGGTGTTTATGTGTATAGACTCTTCCGGTTCTAGTCATTCCTTGTGTAGTGTTAGATTCTTCTACCTTGGCCTTCCCTTTCCGTCGAGCCTCAGCAATATAATCCCAGGGTATTGCTTTTGAGCTGAATAGGGTGTGGTTGATATTTTCACAGTGAAAGGTGTGATCACTTCTACTTCAAATGGAGCAGGGGTGGTTGCGGGCGGAGCCACTTCCACCTTGAATGGAACTGATGCAGTTACCTCAACCTCGATTGGTGCTTGAGTCTGAACCACATAGGAGTAAGTGTGACTGCAACCTTAAAGTCATCGCCTTCTCGAATAAGCTCGATCGACCCCCCTCGGGGTCCCATTCTTCATTTGGCTCTATCACATGTACAGCATCACCTCTGTGATCAGGGAGGGGATTGTTGCAGACATTAGGTGCGGCTTCCTTTGCTTGTATGAACTTGTTGTCAATCAGCGTCTTGATCTTATCCTTCAATATTCATCACTCAGCAGTGGTGTGACCTTTCATATCGGAATGGTACGCACAAGTTTTGTTTGGATTGACCCATTGTAATGGATTTTCTAATGCCACAGCGGGAACATGAGTGACGTAACCTGCGGCTTTTAACCTTTCATACAGTTGGTTGATGGGCTCAGCAATGGCGGTGTATTATCTTAGTGGCTTACGGTTGAAGTTGGGTCTTGGTCTTGGATAGTTTGGCGAGCTGGTGGTGATTGGAAGTGGGATGGTTGGGAGTTATAGGTGTGATGGACAGTGGCTGGTTTGAAATACCTGGGAGATAAAGGCTGATATGTAGGTGGTGATGCTTGGTATGTAGGTGGAGGTTCTTGATATGTGGGTGGAGGTGTTTGATACATGGGTAGAGGTGTTTGATATGTGGGTGGAGGTGTTTGATAAGTAAGTGGAGATTTTGGGCCCTAGGCCACCATTACCGCCCTAACATCTCTCTTCTTCGATATGCCACCTAATTGTAATGCCTTATTCGTGGCTTGCAAGGCCTCGAAGTTTGTTACCATCCCGCCATTGATTCCTACTTTGATTCTTTCTCCGAGTTTGATGATGTCAGAGAACTTGTGATTTTTGATAACCATCAACCTCTCATAATATTATGGATCATGTGCCCTAACAAAAAATTTATTCATCTGTTCTTCGTCCAAAGAGGGCCTGACCTTGGACGCTTCTGACCTCCAACGAGTAGCGTATTCTCGAAAAGTCTCAGTAGGTTTCTTCTTAAGATTCTGAATGTAAAAGACATCCGGTGCATTCTCTGTGTTGAACCTGAACCAGTCCATGAAATCTGATGCCATGCTTACCCAATTGGACCATTTTTGGGGATTTTGGCTGATATACCAAGACAAGGCGTCCCCAGTAAGGCTCCTAATAAAGAGCTTCATCCAGATCTTTTCATCTTTCCCGACCCTGACAAGCTTGTCATAATAGGTCCTTAGATGAACCCTGGGATCACTTGTACCATCGAACATTTCAAACTTGGGAGGTTTGTACCCTTCTGGCAGTCCGACATCCAGTTGTATGCACAGATCTTCATAGTTCAAACCTTCTATCCCTCTGTCCCTTTCGACACCTTGAACTCGGCTTGTTAACTTCTTGAGTTCTTCGGCCATGTTTTTAATGAGTAGGTCCTTCTCAGAGGATTCAGTGTATAGGAAATTGGTTGGGTAGAATGAGGTATAGTTTTCACATATATGGGGTTGCTTTGATAGGTGGCAGGAACTTGGGTGTAGTGATGGTCATTGGTGGAGTTTTATGGATCGGGAATGGGTTGTGGTGTGTTTTGGGGAGTGTGGTAAATGGTGATTGGTGGGTACTGAATTGGTTGATGATGATATTGTAGTGGAGTTGGTATAGGCAACAGATTGATATTTAGGGGTAGAGTTGCGTATTGACTTGGTGCGGTAGGATTTTGTGCGTTCTGAGGAGGTGTTGGGTTCTTCATGTTTTGTTGGCTGATGTTAGGGTCATTCAGGGTAAGTGATAGGTTTGCCAAGTTGCGAACCTGCTCAAGTTCTCCTAGCAGTTCCAGTATCTTTTGTTCAAGTCTCAAGACTAGATCATTTAGGGTTGGAGTACTACGGGCATCTGAAGTCTCTGCGTTCTCAATATTTTCCTTTCGGATTCCACTTAAGTCGTCCATCTTTGCCTTTCCTCTACCTTTTGTGTTGCTTGGAGGAGGAGGAGGTAGAGGGCCTCTAGATCTGGTATGATACGCTGATGAGACCATTATGAGTGAACCAACCTAAGGGGTGGGAATAACAATAAAAATAAGAAAAAACAAAAAAGGTAACAAGTCAGTGAGGATCCTAAAACGTTTGTAGTATTTAAACACATATTACGGAAATGTAAATTCGTGTCTTACTTTGGGAACCTCATTGTGACCGAGGTGGTCCTAGCGACAATAAACTTGGAGAACTTTGAATGCCAATAAATGATTCATTTCATAATATAAAAATAGACGAATCCCAAAACGACACTAAGATAATAATAAACTAAGTCACTATTGGCACTTGGCCTTATTACATTTTTAAGAAAAGCAAGTAAATCTAGCCTATGTGGTCCCAGAAGGACCTTCTCCAGATTCTATCTTCCGGAGTCCATCATATAGATCCCCCAGCTCACGCAGTCCTAGCAGCAAGTAGGCTCTGGCCAGATGTCCTCCTTCAGCTCCTTCAGCATTCTAGCAATTTTCAATCCTCTTTATGATTTTGCCTTCCATCTCCACTATTCCCCACTCCAGATATTCTAGTGTCCTATTGGAAGTGACTGCCATCTCTTTCCACTCCTCGATCAACCTCACATTCCTCTCATGTATTTCCCGGTGCTCATTCTCAGAGTCGTGGACCCTCTTGCGCAACTTGTTGTATTTGACTTGAGCTTCAGCTTCCTCATCTATGATTCTGTTCCCTCGACCAGTCTGTGGTGTCACCATTCCTTTCAGATTGTCCTCCAACCATGAAGAGTAGAGAGGCTCGCACCCTACATGATACCTGTCTGGCTCAACAGTACTTTTCTCCACAATGATTTTGCAGTGCCACATGTGCTGAGCCTGGCACTTGTAAGGGACGTCGTCATCTTGGAAATCTGCCCTGAAATGACTGATCTTGATAACGGTACAACCTATTTTCTTCCTGATTGCCTCATAACTCGCATAGGGACATATGGGTATTTCCCTCTCAACCCGATCAGCACCAAGTGCGGAGCATCCCTGGACCTGATAATAAACTCATCTGTTGGGAACCATTCAAACATCCACTGCAACTGTTCCTCGGTCAGATTGTCGAAGAACTCTACCTATTCTCTGGCGCTTTTCGGCTGAGCAAATCTGTCTGGAATGTAAGTCATCTGCTTAGGGTGATGGAAGGCAATATGGTCGTTCCAAGCCCTTCGCGGAAATTCCTGACGATAGCGACCCTTTTGGAAATGCTCCAGCAACTGTAACTGCAGCAACAAATTACAACCCTCGAAATGTTTGACCCCTTTTTGACAGCGCACCAGAGCCTTGTAGATGTCGGATATGATCATAGGGACTATGGTATATGTTTGTCCATTAATCCCTTCCATCAGAGTCTTGGCGACCATGGCCAACCTAGTGTGGATTCTTCCCTTTTTCATTGGGAACACTATCAGTCCTAGAAAGCACACAATGAATACAAATACTCTATGGTAGATGTGACCCAGAGAAGTGAGAAAGATCTCATCATGGTAAGTGCGGAAAGACTTACTACGGCCATACCTCTCGTACAGGTATGTAGGATTTCTTCAAGCACATTATGTCGACATTCTTCTTAAGCCCTATCATCTTCAAAAATCCCCTGCCCATGCGGTTTTCTAGTACCAATAGCCCGGGAATGTCCCAAGTCAATCCCACAAGCCCTCCAATTTCCTCTAGAAGCGGTGTCATTTCTATGTCACCAAAACGAAACACAGGTCTTTCACTATCCTAGAATAAAGTGGCAGCCTCGATCAGTTTGTTGTTTGGCTCAATATCTAGCAAGGAAGGCAGGTTAGCCAGGTATTTTCTCACATGTTTCTTGTCGCTTGAGGAAAGGTCCTCCCACCAATCTAGCAGCAATGCTAGGATGTTGCTAACCATACCGAATCTGGGGACCTCGTGCCTCATTTCTGCAAAACAAAAGGGTTAGACCTTACCCCTACCGGACTCGACTATTTATACATTTATGATCAACATATAGGCATTTAGTTCTCCAAATTAATGCACAGAACGTGGTTGCATCCGTTGGGATTATGGAAAACCCGATGGACGTTGGATAAGGCTTATCTTAAAGGATCATTATGTGGACAACATAACTGATCTGACTAGGTTTGACCATGATGCATGCATAATTTTAACCAGAGTAAGGTTTCTATGAGATTCTAGACTGGTACCTCAAGTGGACAACTCGAAGGGAAAGACGCGGAACCATCGACTGCACCGCTGATCGACTGGTTTTACCGCAAATAACCCTTTTCGAATTCAAGGGTAGTAAATAGGAAGAGCGCAACCATTCATTAAAGCGTTGCTATAGGATTTGATATGCACGAGTGGAATATGATGCGGAGCATGATTTATGCAGCAATTAATAATATGTAGTCAAGTATTTTCACGTACGAAAAATAAATACAGCATTTAAATAATTGAAAGACTGTTACAGGAAAAAGAAAACAAAGAGACAAGTCAGTTTCAGGAATAAAGGATCATAAATACTTAAAAGAAAATGGATAGTTAAATTCAAATAAGGGAGAAGGGTACGAGATAAAGCATGCTTGGACTAATTCAAAAAAAAATTCATTATGGTAAGAGCCTAAAGGTATCCCCCGCAGAGTCGCCATGCTGTCGCGCCCCTTTTTTCCCTCCACAAATAGAGGTCCGGGTTTCAATATTTCATGGGGTGGGGGGGTAATAACTCATTTCCATTTGGGAATTGTGTATTTGAAGAGTCGTCACCTAATGGGTTATGGTGCGTTAGGGCACCTAGAGTGATTAACTCTTAGACTAGTTTTCATTACCAGAGATTAGGGTAAGGGATCGAAATGACCTCGAGGGGAAAGTGTTAGGCACCCCTCTTGGTCCACAACTGTGGGTCCCGACCGAACTTATATTTACAAATTAGTCCATTAACAAATAAATACTTGAAACAAATAATTACAAGTAAAGCACGTTTACATAACTCGAATAACAAGACAAAGGTTTCGGACAAGTTGTATTATAAAACAAAAGAAATTTTGAAAAGGGGAAGTCCTAGGTTGGTTAGCCTATAGGATTACCCCAACCAATGTCCGGTAAACACTCCTCAACGAGGGGCTACACGTGACATTAGCACGTAGTTATCATATCCCATATCTACCCTTCCCCACCCCTTAGTGGTCATTAAAGCGAGTGTTGGTCAGCAACCTCTATTGCGTATTGTTACCCGTCCCTTCTTAGTGGTCCTGGAGGAATTTAGGACCTCTACCTATAGGTGGTTCTAGACAGATACCTAAGGTTTAAAGGTGAAAATACTAAGGCGACAGGCAGGAACAATTAGGACTTTAGCGCATCAGATAAAAGGGAGCAATTAGAGGCTCATGTTTACCTCTTCAAACAATACACATAAGCAACACGACTCAAGCACAAATAAGGGCTTTTTGTTAAACAATATCCTAAGGCATGATGTCTAAGTGAATATACAGAAGACATGCAGTTTATTTCATGAACTAAAAAGTAATGATCCTATCAGTTGCCTACTAATTTGTAAAACATGTTTACAAATATCAGAACGATAGTAAGTAACAGAAACAGTTTCAGAATTGCAAGACTTGGAAACGCCCTATAGGCTTGCCTACGTGGAATACTGATGACTACGTTTTATATAGCGAAACAAGGCAGGTTTCTAAAACAGACTCTTCAATCCCTATAGGCATGCTTTCTAATGATAGATTGAGGCAGTTTTTGAAAGGACTTGTTTTAGGGAAAATATACCATTAATTAAACCAGTTTCGAAGTGAACTGGTTTAGATCTATAGGTAGAATTTCTATAGTTGTTTAAAACGGATTTAAGAAACTTGCAAGCGTACTGACAAATGAAAAACACATGTTACACTTGTTATAACAGAAGTTGGATTGGATTATATCCTATAGGCATGGCATCTACTCGTGAAGCTGATTTTAAGACTTATGAACTTGATTTCTATTATGGAATCACTTGAAATCTATAGGAATGATTTCTAACATGGTAAGACAAACATAACAAGATTATAAAGTCCTATAGGCATGGTTTCTACTTATAAAGGCAAACATAGCAAAATATAAAGTCCTATAGGCATGGTTTCTACACGTATTACCCCAATAAACATGTAACTACCCGTCCTTTTTCACTAGTTACCCCAATATTCATTTACAAATTATTACAGACCATGTGAATGAATTACATAAGTAGATAAGAAAAATAAGAAGTTATTCTATAGGGAGCCTACAAATAGGCCCAGATTTCCAAAGCCTCCAATAGCCTCAAATGCCCAAATTCCATAGACAGTATCATTGTCTAGGTGCATCAAAGTTCCCTAAGGATCTCAAGGATCCCGGGTAGTGCTTACACCTAGACTTGGTAACCAAACTGAGTATGTGCAGTGTGGAAGGGCCTGCCTCAGTGTGCCAGAGTTTAGAGAGTTCTCAAGAGGATCCCAAGGCAGTACACACACCGGAGGGGGAAGAACCTAGTGACTTAGGAGTAGAGTGAGAGTGCTTGACACCGTTTAAAAGGTTTTAGTGGGAAGACAGTATTAAAAGAGATTTGCTGGAAATAGTTTGTGGAGTAAAAGAGGGAGTCATACAGTAAAACAACTTTAAAAGAGAGAGTTACATGATTAGACAACAATAAATCAAACATGGAGTCCAAACCCACATCAGCAATACTCACAGGACCAAAATAGAAGGAACAAAGCTACATACAGGGGTGATGGGGATTGGGGATACATAGAACACATGATTGTAAACACATAACAGACAAAGGTCTTAGGAATTGGTACAGACGTGCTCAGACACAACTGATCAGACATAGTCACAGAACCAGCAATGCTTAAGGGGGTTCAGTATAGGATCCATATAATTCAGAACCATACACGTTTAGGAGTGCATACTATTTTACAAGGACACTCATACCAAAAATCAGATAGAGCAAAATCACATGGAGACAGACTACATAGAGTGGGGTAACATGTTCATACTGATCCTAAGGAAGGGGAGTACATAACATACTAATCATGTAATCATATTAACTGCAAGTTTCACAAAAAACCATAAGTAAAAACAAACTAGAAACAGGATGAACTGAAGTAATAAAAGAACCATATTATTTTTGGAACTTGAATTGATATTAAAACATACCAGTAAAGAAGACAGTAAACAAAAGTGAAGGAGCAGGAGAGCACAATAGTTAGCTTTGGCTTGCAGCTGGCTAACTCAGAATAATAGCAAGTAGCACAAAAGAGAGAGCAGAAAGTTTAAGTGTGAGAGAGAGATCTTTTGAACCAAAGTGTTCGTGTCTTTGTGTTAATGAGAGAGTATGCGTATATATATTAGTTCGAAAATTAGGTAAAATAAGGTAAGAATCATAGTAGCATAGTAATTATGGAACTTAGAACCAATTAGAGCAAAATCAGGACAAGTACTCCCTTAAGTTAAGGGAATAAATTTAAACGGTAATAATAAGTAACAGGTAAGGAAAGAAATAAGTGTATCAACAATAAGGAAAAATTCAAATTCAGTAAGTATAGGGTAAACAATTAGGGCCAAGTTCAAAAAACTCTAATTAAGGAAATAGTCAGTAAGAATAATGTATCACAGCGGACAAGGTAGGCGAATCAGTTAATTTGAATAGAAGAGGTAGAAATTGAGTGTTTAAATGAAGGTCTTCCAATCAAACCATAAAATAGGGAATCCAGAATCAATCAAAGAGGAAGTCACGATTCCGTATTCAGCATATAAATAGAGTAGAATAACCAGACATAGCAAACATGCGGTTAAACAGTATCGATAGAAAGAGGCAAGTCTGAACAGTCAAGATGAACATAAGCACATATAGGTGTTATAAGTTAGGCTAAAACTCCGTAAGAACATATTCGAAGCAAGATAGTCACATAAACTCAAACAAGAAACGAGCAGTCATGCTAATACACAGAACCAAACGAAGAACTCTAGAAAATTAGGGCTTTCAACATAGGCGGGTTGAAAAGGTAGTAAAATCATAGAATTAATCGAAATATACAAGAGATAGAAGTTTAAACATAAATAATCAGTTTAAACAAAGTTTTAGAAGATGTTACGAAAACCCTAATTTTTAGAAGAAGACAAAAACACTTGAAATCAGTTCCAAGGATATTGTAAAACATTAGAGAAACTTGCTCAAATCATGTTAAAATTGTACAGATCTAAGAGATAGGCAGAAATTAGGGTTTCAGAAGAAACCCAAATGGAGATGAAAGAACCTGTCTAGAATCCCAAAGATTGTAAAAAAATACAGTGTGATTTTGCTCGAAATCACATCGGAGTAGCCAAAAACAGACAAGTGACGAACCCTAGGTGCAAGTCGGCGTGGCCCTGGGCCCTTGAAGACCTTAGAGAAGGCAAGCTTAGCATTAGAGGAGCCATTGGAGGCTTAGGAGTTGATGGGAGATCACCGGAGAAGACCGGAGAAGGGAGGTCGGCGACTAAAGGGGCTAGGGTTAGGTTGAGTTACTGAGAGATGAGGGGAGATGAGAGAATGCAGAGGCAGCGGATTTGGAAAATGAGTTAGGGTTGGGGGTCGTTTGGAATAAAAAGGAAGGGGTTAATACGGTTCGTTGATCTCTCAGGTCAACGGCCATGATTCAATTGATTCTGGGTCGGGTAGGCGGGTTTAGGGTTTGGGTCGGGTAGTTTCAATACGAAATTGGGTTGGGGTTGGGTTTAAATTAAGGCTAAAATTGAAATAAAAATCTGGCTATATTTTAAATAGCCAATTTTTCCTATATAATTTATACTCCCTCCGTTTTTAATTTATGTGAACCTATTTCCTTTTTGGTCCGTGCCAAAAAGAATGATCCCTTTCCTTATTTGGAAACAATTTACCTTTATGCAATGATTTATAGCCACACAAAATATATGTGTCTTGTTTTACACCACAAGTTCAAAAGTCTTCTCTCTTTTCTTAAACTCTGTGCCCAGTCAAATGGGTTCACATAAATTGAAACGGAGGGAGTAATAAATAATAAATAATTTTTGGAAAACAATTTGTGTACCAAAATGATTTAAAATAGATATTTAACATTTTAAAAATATAGAAGATCAATTTTATGCATATAAATGTAATTATACATTAATAAGGCCAATATTGCAATTATATGTAGTTTAGCTTTAAAAATGCAAAATGCCATTCTAAAAATATTTTAACAATATTTTGGAATAAATATAAAATTTAAATGACTAAATCAACCCAACAATAATTTGAGGGATAATTATTGGGGATTTTATGAGTAAAAGGGGAGGAAATAAATCAATTAAAAATCTTTAAAATTATAGGAAAATTATAAAAACCTTATGCATGGTTATATATGCATATATATGCTATTTTGAAGGTATTTATGTATATAAAATATAGGAAAAAATGGGTATCAACACCTATCATCATGTACTCAAGGCACCTTGTGCCCACATCTCAAATCACAGCCGCACGGACAACTCACGTGCCAATATCTCAATCTGCCCAGTATGATCACAGGCTCAAAATGGGTATCAACACCTATCATCATGTACTCAAGGCACCTTGTCCCCACATCTCAAATCACAGCCGCACGGACAACTCACGTGTCAATATCTCAATTTGCCCAGTATGATCACAGGCTCACAATTACAATCCACCCGGCATGATCACAGGCTCACAATCACAATCCCCATAGCATGGTCACAGGCTCACAATCACAATCCACCCGGCATGATCACAGGCTTCCAATCATAATCCGCTCGGTATGGTAACATGCTCACAATCGCAATCCTGGTCACATGCTCAATATAAACATGGAAATAGATAATACAAGAACATATGGGCATGATCAATAAATGTCAAGTTTCATACTCTTGAGCTAGTACAAGTGGCATGTTACGGTGTATGCTTATGCGAGTGTACTACTGCAGCCCAAGTCAATAAGTAATATCAAAGACATCGAGTAACTCATAGAGGCAATAAACAAGTCATGTAAGGTGTATGACCAACACAAGGAAAACATACCATCGCACAAAAATTTCTAACACAAGGTTCCCAAACCATCACATATCATCCCTGGCATTGCCACCCATATCTCTCTGATAGCCACCCGTATCACTCTGCCCTGACATTGTTATTAGCCACTATTATATCTCATATAGCCACCTGTATCACTCCATATAATATCCACGTTTATCGCTCTGCCCGAATAATAACACAATAGCCACATGTATCACTTCGTACATTCAACAACAATGAGATATCACCCTTATGCCCCGCAAAATAAAATGCCACCCTTATACTCTACATAACAACAACTAAACCACACAACAATTACATGTGCTATCATCACAACAACACAACATATCAACTCATATCACAAGTGCCTGTAGGCCACAACCTTTCCAAAGATTCAACGATATCAATATTTTCACAACAATAGCCCCCTGCTCAACACAACATATATAGAATCTCAATAACAAAAAAATGAACAAAAAAGTAACTCAACGAGGAACAACACCCCCTTTAAACACAACTTCAATTAGAATAGATTAATGACTCTCGATAACGTCATTCTAATTAATTGTTTAAGGATAACCTCAATAGTGAAAGTACTTCCACGAAATGACAAACTTCAGACTCTAGTGTATGAATTAAGCTAACAATGAAGGAGATGGCATGAACTAGTACTACGTCTAAATGCATGAGAACAACCCGGCAACAAAAGGATATTGTGTGACGACAATTTCAATTAAGAGTAACTCCACAATAAAAGAATTCACAATGATAAAAGTGTTTACAACTCCAAATAAAGCATATAAGAGCAAATCAACAAGTAAAGAATGTGACATATAATGACAACTTCAAATAAAGCATATGATAGTAGACATAACGAATAAAACATATAACATGTGCTAACAATTCCAAATATATGCATAAAAGATGCCTAAGAGTCTAGGCCGGTCAATTTCCACATATAAGTCTGATAAGTTAGGATTTTAACATGTTTTATGCCCCTACTTGTCTATGCTTTGATCATATATTGTTACAAAATAGTCCTAAAAGGCTCACAAGTTGTGCTTGATTGGAGGTTTGATCGACAAAGGGACGAAATGGCAAAGATCGGCTCAAAAAGGAGTGAAACCTGCTCAAGTATCAAAGACCAAAAAATCTAAGGAAAGAAGGCCTAGTGCGGACCGCGCAAAGTTGAATGCGGCCGCACTAGGTGGTTTAGAGAGTTGGTAAACTAGGCTAGAGGCAACGCGGCCGCGGTACACATCTCGCGGTCTGCGGCCGCACTACTCTTTTGTGCGGTCCATGGTCATGAGATTCAGAGAGATGAAAGTTTGCAAAGCCAATGCCATGCGGTCCGCGGTCGTGATTGCGCGGACCGCGCCAGCTCCCTCCGCGGTCGGGGTCCATTCTACACGATCCGCGGAGTCCAAGTTTAGAGAAGTAAAAGTCAAAGTCAAAGAGCCCAGTGCGGCCGCGGTCCATTTAGTGCGGCCCGCACTGACCCCGTAGGGGTATTTTTGTCTAGTTTTTCCAGCCTAGTATAAATAAAACATTTTACCATTTTTAGGTCATCTTTGGTATTCAGACGTGAGCTGCGCTCCTGAGAACGATATTTGTAGCCATTTTTGGCACTTTTGCTTTACATTTATGATAGATTCCTGTAGTTTAATTTTAGCAATTAATTAATATGTTTAGTTTTTCATCTATTTCTTCAATTTCTTTATCTAGCATGAGTAGCTAAACCCATTAGCTAGGGTTGTGGCTCAACCCTAGTGTGGGTAATTGATGGGTATTGCCATCTAGTGTTAGATTGACTATGGGTGTTTGCTATTTGGGTTGATTTTATATTTTAATCTAGAATTGGTGGTTGCAAACACTTATTCAAGCTTTGTGGGTTTAACTCTTCTTGAGAAAGAGAGTCTATGACCCCAAAATTGACCCAACAAGGAATTGGGATGGACTCATGAGAAATGATAGTCCCAATTAACGGGTTAAACCTCGAGAGAGTAATTACCCTACTTGAACCTTAGTTGCTTGGTCTAATTTGCCTACCCATTTGGTCTCGAGAGAGTCAATTGGGCAAAATCACTCTCTCTACTGAGAGGTGTAAGAGTGGGTAAAATTGTGCAACGGTTATAGCATAATCCCTAATTATGTCAATCGAACCTTAGTAACATCTACCCGTCAATTAGCCACCTAGGTAGTGTCACGACCCTAGTGCCCTTCTTCCCATTAGATACAACTTAGCAATATTCTCGTAGCATAATTTAGTGTTAATCAATAGTTTTATAAAAATAGTTATAATTCGAAAACCCAAAAATGTTTGAAGTGACATTAGGAGTACAAACACATCTCTAGGCTAGACAGACAATCCAACTCCACTACTAGCTCCCTGAGGAAATCGATCCCGACTCTCATATCGGGTAAAAGCTATTACGACCTGCTCTTCCTACCTTAGTGTAGCGTCGAGTTGGCAGCGATCACTTTTTGGTGCCATTGCCGGGGAACTTACGGTGTTGACTATCTGTTTATTTAGTTTTATGTTTTGTTTCTCTTTCCTTCTTGTTTACTAATTTTGTTTGTGTCGATCAATCAGGTACAAATGGCTCTTAATGCAAATGACCCTCTCGACAATGTTATAGCGGGGGAGGAGGTAGAAGATCTAGAACAAGATGAGGTCTTACCTCAAGTTCCACGGAGAGGCCGAAATGCCCATGTAAATGCAAATGAGAACAACAATATTCCAGACCCTCCTCCGCCACCGCCGAGAGTGGATCCCAGAGTTTTACCAAATCAAGGATATGCCAGTGCTATTGTTCCTCCCCGAATCCAGGCGGGGAACTTTCAAATCACAAATGTTATGTTTACCTTGCTCGAGCAAAGAGGGTATTTCACGGGCGCCTTCGATCAAAATGCCTACAAGCACTTGAAGGGGTTCGTGGATACATGTTGTGGTAGCAAGAAGACAAACGTGTCTGAGGATGCGTTGAGATTGAGACTTTTCCCGTTCTCTCTTCGGGATAAAGCATTGGATTGGTTAGAAAGGCTCCCCAATCATTCTATTACAACATGGGATGAATTAGCGGACAAATTTATTGCCAAGTTCTTTTCTCCAAGTCATATGGTGGCTCTTCGGGATGAAATTCTAGCCTTCAAGCAAGATCCAATGGAACCTTTGCACGAGATATGGGAAAGATATAGAACAATGGTGAAAGAGTGCCCTAATAACAACATGACCGAGGCTATGATTCAACAAACCTTTTATCGGGGCATCAACACCACGAATCAATGCATTGTGAACCAATTGGACGGAGGGAACTTTATGAAACTTTCTTACCAAGAGGCATGTGATGTACTTGATGGAATGGCCGACACCTCTTCGGCATGGCAAAGCCGAGCAAATGTGCCCCAAGGTGACCTCACGGTCATCCGTTTGCACAAGGAATTGCACGATCATAGTCAAGCTATTGCCGAGCTTACTACTACTATGAACCAACTGGCGAAGGTGCAGTTACAACAAATCCAAAATCTGTGCCAAGTCAATGCAATGGAAGGTGTCACTATGCTTAAGAGAAGGCAAAGAGGGCAACAATCTCAAGGGAATTGTGAACAATTTGACAATGATGGTAGTAGATTTTCAAATGAGTGTTATGATGACCAAAGTGAAGAGGTTCAATATGTCAACAACTATCAAGGCAATAGAAGCAACTCTTCCAACTAAAAATGGCGACCTCAAGGAAATTGGGGCAATCAACAACAAGGCAGAGGTAATTGGAATAACAACAATCAACAACAAGGTGGTGGCAATTGGAATAACAACAACCAAAACAACAATTGGGGTAATCAAGGAAACCAAGGGAATTGGAATGGTAATAACAATAATTGGGCCAACAACAACAATCAAGGCGGGTGGAACAACAATGGAAACCAAGGCAACAGGGGGATGGGCTTTCAAAGGCCCCCAATGTACCAACAACCGAGCAATCCACACCCTTTCCCTTCTCAAGGTCTGAGTTCTTCTAGGAGTGATATGGGGAGAATTGAGAACATGTTCGAGCAAATGATGAAAATGAACCAAGATTCCGATGCGCAATTGGCTTCTCATAATACATCTATCCGGAACTTGGAGGTGCAACTAGGGCAAATTTCTCAAGCTTTGAATACTCATCCCAAGGGTGCTCTACCAAGTGATACGATAGTGAACCCAAAGGGTGGGAATAACAATCATGTGATGGTGGTTACAACTAGGAGTGGAAGAGGCGGTGATGTGCATGCCTCGAGAGAAAAGCGAATTATGGAGGATGATGTTGAGCTACGTGATGATGATATGCCTTTTATTGTTGATGATGTGGTTAATCAAAATGTGAATAATGATGTGCGGATTGATATTGATGATGAAGCCGAGTAGAGACTCAAGATGCCATGAACCCGTCAAGGGAACACGTGATTGACATGCCTGAGCCGGTTGTACCAAAGGCCAAGGCACTTTTGCCTAGGCCACCTCCACCTTATCCTCAACGGTTAGCAAAGCAAAAAAGTGACAATCAATTCAAAAAGTTCATTGACATGATGAAGAGTCTCACAATCAATGTGCCTTTGGTGGAGGCACTTGAGCAAATGCTGGGGTATGCTAAGTTTATAAAAGATTTGGTAACAAAGAAGAGGTCGATGGAGTGAAAAAATTAAAATGACTCATCAAGTGAGTGCCATAGTGCATTCAATTGCACCCAAGCTTGAGGACCCCGGAGCTTTTACTATCCCTTGTACTATCGGAAGTGCGGATTTTGCCAAGGCCCTTTGTGACTTGGGGGCTAACATAAATTTTATGTCGTACTCGGTCTTCAAGACTTTGGGAATTGGACAACCTCGTCCTACCTCAATGAGACTTCAAATGGCGAATCGATCGATGAAGCGACCTTTGGGCATAATTGATGATGTACTTGTCCAGGTGGATAAGTTTATATTGCCGGCCGGCTTTGTCATATTGGATTGTGAGGTGGACTTTGAAGTGCCGATTATTCTTGGTATACCTTTTTTAGCTACGGGGAAGGCATTGGTTGATGTTGAAGCGGGTGAGTTGACTTTCCGAGTGGGGGATGAGAAGGTGGTATTCCATGTTTGCAAATCAATGAGACAACCCAATAGCACGGAGGTGTGTTCATTTGTGGACATTGTCATAGCTATGATAGTGTATGACACAAGTTCCATGATCCATGTTGAAGATCCCCTTGAGGTCGTGCTTCTTAATATGGATGTCAATGATGATGCTAGTAGAATGGAGTGCATGAATGCATTGCATGGTATGTGTTCATATTCCTATGAGCCTAGGAAGCTATCTTTGGATCTTGAAAACCGCAAAACTCCACCAACAAAGCCATCGATTGAGGAGTCATCGGTGTTGGAGTTGAAGCCACTTCCTCCATACCTCAGGTATGAATTCTTGGGTTCAAATTCTACTTTACATGTTATTCTTTCGTCTTGCTTAACTAACATGCAGGTTGACGCCACTTTGGCGGTACTTCAAAAGAGGAAAAAGGCGATTGGATGGACATTGGCCGACATTCGGGGTATAAGCCCCACATTTTGTATGCATAAGATCATTTTGGAGGAGGATGCAAGGCCTTCCTTGGAGCATCAAAGAAGACTAAATGAGGCGATGCAAGAGGTGGTGAAGAAAGAGGTTATCAAGTGGCTAGATGCTGGGGTGGTTTATCCTATTTCTAACAGTTGTGAGCACGTGATTTTTGCCCTATATGAAAATAACTCCTAAAAATAGACCAAAATAAATTTTTTTTTAAGGAATTTTAGAAGTTTTTCTTTATTTTGCATTTCAGGCATGTTTAATATTTTTAAAATCATTAAAAATCATTAAAAAAATCATAAAAATTGTCACGTTTTAATTTATGCCATTTTAGGTTCAACTTGCATGTAGGAATTTATTTTATTTAAAAAAATCACAAAATGGTCATTTTTACATATTTAGATTCTAGCCTTTAAAATTAGCATTTTTCTTTAGTTTTAAGTTAATTAGTTGTTTTAATGTTAAAAATAAATAAAGAATTTTAATTTCTACAAAATAGATTGATTTAAGATTTTAATTAATTGAATTTTAAAATCGAAGAAAAGAAAAGGAAAACAAAGAAAGGCAATAGGGCCATTTTGAAGCTCAAAATTGGACTGGGCCAACTTTGGAACAACCCATTTGATTTAAATCCATAGCGCATTTTAAAGGCCCAGACCATTGATCCATTAACCATTTCCCCTCTTTATACCCTAATCCCTCATATAAAAGGGGGGCTAAGGCAAAAAGAGAGGAGAGGATTAGACCCCGATCCCTATCAAAAAACGGCAGCTCCCATTTTGGTTTTCCGCTATTTTTCTTTCTTCTTTCACAAAAAAAATCACAATAAACAAACCCCAATCCCAAAAAGAGTTCCAAAGCTAAAGCAAAAATCCATCAGATCCCAAGCAAAATGGCGCAAGAAAATGATTTCGAGCTTACTTAAGTTCTTTGACATGATTTACTTCCTATTTCAATCAATTAAACGTTCTGTGATTACTAAAGAGGAGTTTAGGCACAAAGTACTTTCAAGCCATCTAGAGATTACTGATAGAAAAGAAGTTGAAGAAAAACTCCGATTATTGCTAAAAATAGCTCCTGAATGGATCCATGAAAAGGTGGCATCTAGTAGGGATAGTCTCTTGTGTTGGTTTCGGACTGAGAATTCAAGTTGAGTGTTGTTGTTCCATCGCTAGCTGAACTCCATAGTCGTCTAACTGTTATTCTTGTATCCTGCTGAAATTTAAGGAGCTACTGAAATGCTATGTGATTTCTGGAATTTTGTTGCAAGCTTAGGTACACGTCTTTGACTTGTATTATTGTTTGAATTCTAGAATGTTTAAATTTCTTTTCTCTTCTATGAAATTCAGATCTGGCTTTGTCGACTTCAATTTTAGTTTTCGTTTGGTTTTCAGATTTGTTGAATTGAAATAATTGATGATTTTGTGGATTTGGTGAAAGTAAAATATATAACACTTGAATTATTTGGTTATTAGGAATGGTATCTCATTTGAGAAAGTAACTGATTAGAAAAAATGGAAGATACAATCTTTTAAGTTTAATAAGCTTCGTGTTGAATTTTAAAGTGCAATAATTTATGAGCGAAGAATTATTGGAGAATTGATGGAACAATTTGAGTTTAATTTCTGTTTTTCTAGCTTTGATGTAGCGATTAGAGCTGAAATTTTCGTGCATCTCAAAATGTCATTTCTGAATTCTCAGTTTATGTACATGTTTAATATGGTCTTGCGGAAATGGTTACTGTTTTGGATCGACTTAGCACTCAGCATAGTTGATTTTATTATGCTTTAGTTTTTTTTAATGTTCTTTTGCCACCTTATTACCAAGGAGAGTAGAAGTTATGCTACGACTAATGATTGAATCGAATTGAAGATTTTCAATGAATTTTATCTCCTGGTATTGTTGAAACAAATCCACGCTTGGCAGACTATGAGACTCTATAGAATTAAACGACTTATGAACCCCTTATTTGCTTTATTTGAGTGCAACCCTTTTTTTAAATAATTTGAGGCGTGCCATGCCAAATAAAACCCCTAAATGCATGGCCCCCATTTTAACTAACTTCGTTTTGATCCTTAGAAATCGAGGTGCGCCATTTAGCAAATTTCCATGGACCTCGCAAAGTTGCAAACGCGTAGTTGCTTTAGGCGCGTTATTCTAATAATTTACCTTCTTAAACTCGGGTGTGCATTTCATGTGACCCAAATCAAATCTTAAAACGTTGAATAAAATATGTTTAGGATTGCGGGTGCATTTCATGTGGCGCGATCCAAAGACGTATTTTAAACGACGTTCAAATCTTCTTTAAAAGTAATTAAAATCGGTTAAGAGTTAAAGTTGCACATAGGTTAAAACATGTATTAAAAATCAGATAATTAAGCCGAATATAACAGTTGAGCGACCGTGCTAGAACCACGAAATCCGGGAATGCCTAACACCTTCTCCCGGGTTAACAGAATTCCTTACCCGAATTTCTGCTTCGCGGACTGTAATATAGAGTCAAGCTTTTCCTCGATTCGGGATTCAACCAGTGACTTGGGACACCATAAATCTCCCAAGTGGCAACTCTGAATCTTTTAATAATAAATCCCGTTTTGATTGTCCTTTAATTGGAAAAACTCCCTTATATATTATACTCTCTTTCGGGGGTGTAGTGAAAAAGGAGGTGTGACAGCTCTGGCGACTCTGTTGGGGACAAGAACCCAGAATCTCTGGTTCAGGGTTCAAGAATTCGAGCTTAGAATAATTGCTATAGTTGGATTTATCCATTATCTGATTTTGTTACATGATTTGGGCCTAATGTGCTAATTGATTGCTTTTGCCGCTTTGATATTTCGTGAACTGTATATAAATTGTTGCGAAAGCCCTCTTCTCTCTGAGTCTTCTAAATCATGAAGAAGTGTGCACTTTGTGTGACTTCTTTTCTGTTAGAGTCATATTCCAAATTTAGAACGAGGTTCGGACAAATTGCAAAGTCGGTGAAGCTTCTGTATACCCGGTACGCTGCACCCCTCGGCTCGAGCTGTCCGCTCGGGTAAGCCAGGTCTAGAACAATACACCCAGGTTTTTAAACCTAGTATAACACAACCTCATGCCGGATCCCTAGTAGGAACGCTTGATTGCATCACGTGCATTTGACTTTGGGAACCCAACACAGGGGTTAGGTCCATCTAGGACAGGTTTACCCAAATTAAAAAGACCATCCTGATGCATCTTACGTGTTACTTGCGCATCTGTTTGTTTCGGCTTGCATGTTGACCAGCTTCTAGAATAGGGAAAGAAAATGAAAAAAAGGGAGAAAAAAAAAAGAAAATCAAAGGAAAAAAATCAAGAGTTAGAGGTAGGTATTTAAATTTTCTGAAACTCTCCCGAAATTCAAAACAAAACAAAAAAAAATAATCCAATGTTTTCTTGTTCCGTCAAAAGGGGCGAACTACGCGGGTCTGATTCTCATCGGATGTGAGATACGTAGGCAAACCTCATCGGTTTCGGCCCATAATTTTCAAAAAAATCCAAAATATTTTCCTTTACTTCCTCTGTAGAAACGTCTTTTTTTTAGACCCCAATTTTCAAAAAATCCAAAAATATTTTCCATTACTTGCTTCTTTAGAAAGCCTTTCTTTTAGACTCTAATTGTTTTTTAGAAGCATAGAAGCATTTCTTTCATAAATTCAAAATAAAATTTCAAAAATATTTTCTTTCTTCTTTAGAAGTATTTCTTTCGAAATTCCAGAAAACAAATTTCAAAAAAAAAATCTTTCTTCTTTAGAAGTCTTTCTTTGCAAGAATGCTGAAGAAAAATTAAAATCCAAAAATGTTCCCTTTCTTCTTTATAAGT
This sequence comes from Nicotiana sylvestris, assembly GCF_000393655.2. Lineage (NCBI taxonomy): Eukaryota > Viridiplantae > Streptophyta > Magnoliopsida > Solanales > Solanaceae > Nicotiana > Nicotiana sylvestris. The sequence goes on along the minus strand of NC_091062.1, from coordinate 82,168,826 downwards.
CTTTCTTTCGAAAAAAAAATCCAAAAAAAAAGTTAGTTTATTTACTTTATTCATGATCTTCCCGAACTACGCAAGATCTGATTCATGTTCTCACATGATATGTAGGCAACCCATATTAGGTTCGATCAACCATTGAAAAAAAAATGAATAAAAAGAAGAAAAACAAAAGTGAAAAAAATGTTGATAATAATAAGGACCGACTGAGTCCATTTTAACATGTTTTGTTTTGAATTGTGAAGAAAGTTTGAGGTGGTCGGTTTGTGGTAAGCGGAGAACACAAGGTCCAAGGAAAAATGATAGCTGACATCGAAGCTGTTACAAGTGCTCAAGAGATTCAGGGTCAGAGGGTTCAACAAGAGTCTACTGTGGTTGAGAAAAATAGAATACTGAAACAACAAATGACCAAAATGTGCCAAGCATGGGCCAATGGCCAAGGAAAACCTTGTCACGAGTCATAATTTGATACCCAACAAGAGCAGTACTACTCTCCTGAGTACCACTCATACTCGTTTGATCTTCCTGCAAACATTGAGAAGCCTGCCCGAAAGATGGTACAGGAAGAAATGACCCAAAGAGTGAAAAGCTTAGAACAACGGTTGTAAAACATGCAAGGGTTGGTAGGTCAAAAGAGTGTTGCCTTCAAAGATCTATGTATGTTACCCGATGTCCACTTGCCGCCTGGTTTCAAGACTCCCAAATTTGAAAAGTATGATGGACATGGAGATCCCATAGCCCACCTGAAAAGTATTGCAATCAACTAAGAGGTGTGGGAAGAAATGAAGAATTGTTGATGGCTTATTTTGGGGAAAGCCTTACAGGAGTAGCCTCCGAATGGCTTATAGATCAAGACACTTCTCACTGGTATGTCTGGGATGACATGGCACAGGCCTTTGTCAAACAGTTCCAATACAACATCGACATTGCCCCAGACCGTATTTCCCTTTCAAACCTGAAGAAGAAACCAAGTGAAAGTTTCAGGGAATATGCCATTAAATGGAGAGAGCAAGCAGCTCGAGTTAAGCCACCCATGGATGACCACGAGCTAATAACTGTCTTCCTTCAAGCGCAAGAGCCAGATTACTTTCAAAACATGATGTCCGCAGTTGGCAAATCCTTCTCGGAAGCAATCAAAATGGGAGAAATGGTAGAGAATGGTCTTAAGACAGGCAAAATTATAAGTCAAGCAGTTTTTAAAGCCGCAACTCAGGCTGTCCGGGTTGAATCTGATAATTTTAGAGACACAAATGAGAAAGTTGAAGAAATCATGATGACATCGGGGTCGAGAAGATGTCCTAGGAGAACATCTCGAAGGTATGAGCAGCTTCCTCAAGTTTTCCATGACTCTCCTGAGCAATATTATCCACCTCAGAACCTTCAATACTCTGTCGCTCCACCTCAGTATGTTTTCCAGCCACCAAAACACCCTAGAAGGCGAGCACGAGCATCCCGAAATCTCCAACAGTCTCCACAAAATTTTTAGGTGCCCTATAACCCACATCCAAGCCAGAGGTATAAAGGGGAAAAAAGGTTGAAAGATAATTTTACACCAATAGGAGAGTCCTATGCAAGCTTATTTGAGAAGTTAAAGCATTATGACATGATTGCACCTATTCCTCCAAATCGTGTGGACCCGCGTGCAAGGAGTTTTGACCCTTCTAAAAGGTATGAATACTATTCCAATACTCAGGGGCATAATATTGAAAGCTGTCGGGATTTGAAAAGAGAAATAGAAAGGATGATCCAGGAAAACCTGATTGTGATCCAAGACAGTGACGCCCAGAATATCGCGCAGAATCCTTTACCTGCACATGATGATGCACACTTTGTGGGGATGATGCCTGGTGACATGGAGTTTGAGAATCCTCTCGGGAACTTGCTAACTGAAGTTAATGATGTTGAAATTGGAGAAGGCTCTGCTGATTCTGATGAGCAAATTTGTGGTTAAATACCAAGCCTAGCAATTGAAAGGTCATTCTCTCCTCACTAGGAAGGAAGCTTGGTAGCTTGTTTTGATGTTTTCTCTATTATCTGGGTTATTTCAGGGTTGTGATCCAGATGTTATTTGTTTTATTGAGTCAAACTCTTCTATCCCTCCATTCTGTTTGTGTGAGTCTTGTCTGTCTGTTCTGTTGCTATTTTCATTATTCGGGTCATTTTAGGGTTGTAACTCGTATTTTAGGTTGCTTGTTTAGTTGTAAAACCCTTTCATCCTTTACTCAATAAAATACAGTTTGTCCTTTTGTGTCATTTTGTTCCTAGTTCTTTTCTCGCTAGTTTTAATGACATGACATGTATGCGGAAATTTTGGCCAGATCTTAGAAACTGATTTAATATGGAATCGGATAATTGAAAAAAAAGATACTTTTGAGGATGAATAAAGAGTTGAGATACTTTGGAATTGAGGTCGAGTAGAATTCACCTTCAAATCATTGTGTAGGTCGGGCTTGAGGATGTTTAGTCAATTGAAGTTTGTTGGAAAGTTTGTCACTAAGGGATGAAAAATGTTTTGTGACCATGGCACACCAAGAAGACAGACATGTTCATCAATGCTGTGATCGCGAAAGGATACCATGTTTGACGTTCTCAAGGTTGGGAGGCCCTTTTTCTGCTACCCAAACACTTTATATCCTTCGCTACCCCTTTTGAGCCTATGTTATTTTCTTTGACTACTCTCTTTTGGAATCAAGTTTAGAGTCAAAAAAAAATCCATGTCCCAAGAGTACAAACTGGGGCAATTCTTAGAAAGTTCAAGTGAAAAAAAAAAGATTTGTCAAAGGTCCATGCCCTTAAAAAATAGAAGCTGGGGCAACTTGTTTTGAAAACAAAAAGAAAAAAAAGAAAAAAAAGAAAAAAAAAAGAAAAAGAGAAACAGAAAGAAAGATGAAAACTGGTTTGGGCCAGATGTTTGAACTACGTTAGACCTGATTCCTTGAAAATAAGGATATGTAGGCAGCCTCACAGTTCGGTCCAACCAAATAAGAATTTAGAAGAAAAAGAAAAATAAGAAAAAATAGAAAAATCCAAAATCCCCAGCATCTACTGGGGCAAAGATTTTATTTCATTTTTGAAAGAGTCAATTCCAAGAGTTGTAAGTCTACAACCCCTCATTTTGAGTTTATTTTGAGCCTTCATGCCGACCTTTCTTTCCAACCCTATCCAAAATCTTTCCAAATAAAGACCTCCTGATAGGCCTTCAAGAATGCCAGAGACGCATGCAATGAGCAATAGTTGTCACACGACGTAGAACATCGTCGAGTTGCTCACAAAAATAGAGAAAGAAAAAGAAAAAATGAGAGAGTCTTATTAGTGAAAACCCTCACGGGCACTGTAAGGCGACGGTAAGCAGAGATGAATAAATGAGAGAGACTTGTTGTCGAAAACACTTCGGGCACTACTTGTCGAAAGTGAGTCGTGAAGCTGATGTGAAGAATTGGCATAAACAAGCCCGACTTCAAAGGTCATAAGAATGGTGAAAGGGAAGATTGGATTAGTCTGATAGATCAGTCGTTAAGTTCAAAATGCATGTCATGATCATTAAGGTTAGTTATTGAAAAACAAAAGAAAAAAAAGAACTCCTCCTTCTGTCCTTCTGACAGGGACATTTCTTGTTAATATTGTTTCTTTATAGCATTGTGTCCTTCCCTCTGAGTCAGTCCTTGTCAAAACAAGCAAGAAAAGATTTCAAAATATGCTACCAGCTTTTCAGTTGCACAAAGTAAATTTGGCCAGTACACTCGGTTGGACTGTCAACGTGCCTTGAGGATTCATGCAAAGGCTCCCCCAAAAGACTCTTGCCAGCCTATTTGGCGTAAGCAAAGATAACTTATGATTCTCTCTGACAGACAAATTGCTCAAAAGCAGAAAGTCATTCAAGATATCAGAAAGGGTCATCTAAGAAAAGATCTCCAGTTGGGATAATACTGATTGATCCAGAAATACAATGGTACCGAGTGTGAAACAATTAGGGTTGATGCAGAGCAAAATCTCTTGAAGTCAACTCAAGCTGATTGAGCAGAAGCCAAGCGGCCCAAGACTCAAGGCCACAAACTGACCACCATTTGCAAAAGTGACAAATTTTTCTTTGTATGAAACATGAACAAAGCGGTGCAAGGAAAGTGATTCAAAAAGAGAAAAAATGAAAAATAAAAAAAAACAAAAAAAAAAGAGAAGAAAAAGGAAAGACGAGAGGAGCCGACAAAGAGAAGTTTCTCAAATCTTTGCCTTTATTTGTCTTGCTATTGTGCATAAAATCTTGCCATTTATCTTCACATTTTTCCTCCTAGGATAAAAAGTCCTAGTATCAGGATTTTCCTCCCAATCAAAATCCTAGTCTGATGAACCTTCTCCTAGGATCAAAATCTTAGTCTGATGAATTTTTCTCCTAAGATAGAAGACCTAGTCTGATGAATTTTCTCCTAGGATAGATGTCTTAGTCTGATGAATTTTTCTCCTAAGATAGAAAACCTAGTCTGATGAATCTTCTCTTAGGATCAAGATCTTAGTCTGATGAATTTTTCTCCTAAGATAGAAAACCTAGTCTGATGAATTTTCTCCTAGGGTAAACGTCTTAGTCTGATGAATCTTTCTCCTAAGATACCAAAACAAAAAACAAAACAAAAAAGAGAAAATGACCTAATCTGATGAATTTTCTCCTAGGATTAACGTCTTAATCTGATGAATCTTTCTCCTAAGATAGAAAACCTAGTCTGACGAATTTTCTCCTAGGATATTTTGAAAAAAAAAAAGGAAGTCTGGATTTGAAAAGAAAAAGGGGTCAATGTTTAGTTTTCTTAAGTTATTAATGTTTAGTTTCTTGAAATCAGGGGCCCCGCCTGGAGAATAGGGTCAGTTTTTACTTTAGTCAAGCTTAATTTATAGTTTTCCTAGTCTATTCTTTAGTTTACTCTCATTAGTGCATCAATCGTACAAGTGGTTTACAATTTTGCTAACAACTCACAAATCTTCCTAGTGCAAACTGGGGCAGAAAAAATTTCTTTTGTTTTGTCTGTTTTGTTGTAATCAGGCACCCACCAGGAGAACGAAGGAAAACAGTTCAAGTTTTGAGGAAAAGCAGTGTAAGTTTCAAAGGAAAGACAGTTCAAGTTTCAAGGAAAAGCAGTTTTGAAGGAAGACAGTTCAAGCTTCAAGGGAAAACAGTTCAAGTTTCAACAGAAGTCAGTTAAAGTTTTAGCAATCAGGTGCCCGCCTGGAAAATAAGAGAATTCAATTCAGAATGCAATTCAGGTCAGCAACAAAAGAAGTTCGCGTCAAGAATGCGAGTCAACAGTCCAAGATGATCAACAGAAGTTAGTCACCATCCAAAATAAAAAATAAAAAAATAAAAAAAAGAAAGAAAAGAAGTGAATCCAAATGCAGAAGTTAATGAAAGATGCGGACTAACCAAGATATGATTGAAGTCACAAGTTTCGCATGTCCTGCCTTGATCCAAAGCTAAAGAATGAACCAGCGGTCACAGTTGACGAGCATCAAGATTCGGATCGGAGTCTGTAGCAAGAACCATCCAAGACTCAAGATCAAGCTTCAAGAGATTTATAGATAAGAATCTTGTAACTCGTAGCTGATAGACTTAGTTTAGCTTTTTTATTTTTCATTTTGGTGTAATAAGGAGCTCAGCAAGCAGAAACAACAGTAACAGCAGTGAAATCACAGCTTACCGGTAGTCCCAGCTACCGAAACTTTTAGAACTACACTAACCTGATTCCTTTATAGCCAAGGATATGTAGGCAACCTCTGAAGCAGGGCTCGGTCAGGCTCTTTTCAAAAATGCTTCTCAAGGAGTTTCAAACATGCAAAAATCCCTCATATTGCTCACTTTATCTTTGCCCGAAAACACTTCATGTTTCCGAGCAAAGAGGGTAGTGTGAGCACGTGATTTCTTCCCTCTATGAAAGTAACTCCTAAAAATAGACCAAAATAATTTTTTTTAAAGGAATTTTAGAAGTTTTTCTTTATTTAATTGCATTTCATGCATGTTTAATATTTTTTAAAATCAATAACAAATCATAAACAAAATCATAAAAATTGTCACGTTTTAATTTATGCCATTTTAGGTTCAATTTGCATGTAGGAATTTATTTTATTTTAAAAAAATCACAAAATGGTCATTTTTACATATTTAGATTTTAGCCTTAAAAATTAGCATTTTTCTTTAGTTTTAAGTTAATTAGTTGTTTTAATGTTAAAAATAAATAAAAAAATTTAATTTCTACAAAATAGATTGATTTAAGATTTTAATTAATTGGATTTTAAAATCGAAGAAAAGAAAAGGAAAACAAAGAAAGGCAAAAGGGCCATTTTGAAGCTCAAAATCGGACTGGGCCAGCTTTGGAACAACCCATTTGATTTAAATCCTTAGCCCATTTTAAAGGCCCATACCATTAACCCATTAACTCTTTCTCCTCTTTATACCCTAATCCCTCATATAAAAGGGGGGCTAAGGCAAAAAGAGAGGAGAGGATTAGACCCTGATCCCTATCAAAAAACAGCATCTCCCATTTTGTTTTCCGCTATTTTTCTTTCTTCTTCCACAAAAACAAAATCACAATAAACAAACCCCAATCCCAAAAAGAGTTCCAAAGCTAAAGCAAAAATCCATCAGATCCCAAGCAAAATGGCGCAAGAAAATGATTTCGAGCTTACTTAAGTTATTTGACATGATTTACTTCCTATTTCAATCAATTAAACGTTCGGTGATTACTAACGAAGAGTTTAGGCATAAAGTACTTTCAAGCCATCTAGAGATTACTGATAGAAAAGAAGTTGAAGAGCAACTCCGATTATTGCTAAAAATAGCTCCTGAATGGATCCATGAAAAGGTGGCATCTAGTAGGGATCGTCTCTTGTGTTGGTTTCGGACTGAGAATTCAAGCTGAGTGTTGTTGTTCCATCGCTAGTTGAACTCCATAGTCGTCTAACTGTTATTTTTGTATCCTGCTGAAATTTAAAGAGCTGCTGAAATGCTATGTGATTTCTGGAATTTTGTTGCAAGCTTAGGTACACGTCTTTGACTTGTATTATTGTTTGAATTCTAACATGTTTCAATTTCTTTGCTCTTCTATGAAATTCAGATCTGGCTTTGTCGACTTCAATTTTAGTTTTCGTTTGGTTTTCAGATTTGTTGAATTGAAATAATTGATGATTTTGTGGATTTGGTGAAAGTAAAATATATAACACTTGAATTATTTGGTTATTAGGAATGGTATCTCATTTGAGAAAGTAACTGATTAGAAAAAATGGAAGATACAAGCTTTTAAGTTTAATAAGCTTCGTGTTGAATTTTAAAGTGCAATAATTTATGAGCGAAGAATTATTGGAGAATTAATGGAACAATTTGAGTTTAATTTATGTTTTTCTAGCTAGGATGTAGCGATTAGAGCTGAAATTTTCGTGCATCACAAAATGTCATTTTTGAATTCTCAGTTTATGTACATGTTTAATATGGTCTTGCGGAAATGGTTACTATTTTGGATCGACTTAGCACTCAGCATAGTTGATTTTATTATGCTTTAGTTTTTTTTAATGTTCTTTTGCCACCTTATTACCAAGGAGAGTAGAAGTTATGCTACGACTAATGATTGAATCGAATTGAAGATTTTCAATGAATTTTATCTCCTGGTATTGTTGAAACAGATCCACGCTTGGCAGACTATGAGACTTTATAGAATTAAATGACTTATGAACCCCTTAGTTTGCTTTATTTGAGTGCAACCCTTTTTTTAAAATAATTTGAGGCGTGCCATGCCAAATAAAACCCCTAAATGCATGGCCCTCATTTTAACTAACTTCGTTTTGATCCTTAGAATTCGAGGTGCGCCATTTAGCAAATTTCCATGGCCCTCGCAAAGTTGCAAACGCGTAGTTGCTTTAGGCGCATTATTCTAATAATTTACATTCTTAAAATCGGGTGTGCATTTCATGTGACCCAAATCAAATCTTAAAACGTTGAATAAAATATGTTTAGGATTGCGGGTGCATTTCATGTGGCGCGATCAAAAGACGTATTTTAAACGACGTTCAAATCTTCTTTAAAAGTAATTAAAAGCGGTTAAGAGTTAAAATTGCACATAGGTTAAAACATGTATTAAAAATCAGATAATTAAGCCGAATATAACAGTTGAGCGACCGTGCTAGAACCACGAAATCCGGGGATGCCTAACACCTTCTCCTGGGTTAACAGAATTCCTTACCCGGATTTCTGCTTCGTGGACTGTAATACAGAGTCAAGCTTTTCCTCGATTGGGGATTCAACTGGTGACTTGGGATACCATAAATCTCCCAAGTGGCAACTCTGAATCTTTTAATAATAAATTCTGTTTCGATTGTCCTTTAATTGAAAAAACTCTCTTATATACTATACTCCCTTCCGGGGGTGTAGTGAAAAAGGAGGTGTGACAACAGTCCGTGGACTTCTCCGGTGCAATGTGTGCCGAAGAAGGGTGGTATGACCGTGGTGACCAATGACAACAATGATCTCATTCCCACTAGAACGATCACCGGGTGGAGAGTTTGTATGGATTACCGGAAGCTGAACAAGGTGACTAGAAAAGATCATTTCCCATTGCCATTCCTTGACCAAATGCTTGATCGCCTTGCGGGCCGGGCTTTCTATTGCTTTCTGGATGGTTACTCGGGGTACAATCAAATTCTAATTGCCCCGGAGGAACAAGAGAAGACCACCTTTACATGTCCTTATGGCACCTTCACTTTCTCTAGAATGTCATTTGGATTGTGTAATGCTCCGGCGGCCTTCCAACGTTGCATGATGGCTATTTTCACCGACATGGTGGAGGATATCTTGGAGGTCTTCATGGATGATTTCAGCGTGGTTGGGGATTCTTTTGAGGAGTGCTTGGTAAACTTGGATAGAGTGTTGGCCTGATGTGAAGACACCAACCTTGTTCTCAATTGGAAAAAGTGCCATTTTATGGTAGAAGAAGGTATAGTGTTGGGTCACAAGATCTTGAAGCGAGGAATTGAAGTTGATAAGGCCAAGATTGAGGTTAATTCGAGGCTCCCTCCCCCTATTTCTGTCAAAGGGATGAGGAGTTTCCTTGGGCACACGGGTTTCTACCGGAGATTCATAAAGGATTTTTCTAAAGTGGTACATCCGTTGTGCAAGTTGCTAGAGAAAGATGCAAAGTTCTTGTTCGATGAGAGTTGTATGCAAGCATTCGAGCTTCTTAAGCTCAAGTTGACTTCTACCCCCATCATTACCGCACCAAATTGGAGCTTGCCTTTTGAGCTCATGTGTGATGCTAGTGACGTTGTGGTTGGGGCTGTTTTGGGCCAAAGGATCAACAAAATATTCCATCCGGTGTACTACGCAAGCAAGACCATGAATGAGGCTCAAAGGAGCTACACAGTCACCGGGAAGGAGTTATTGGCTATTGTTTTGCTATGGAAAAGTTCTGACCTTACCTTACGGGGGCCAAAGTGATAGTGCATACCGACCATGCCGCCCTTAGGTATTTGATGACCAAGAAGGACTCAAAGGCAAGATTGATGAGATGGGTATTGCTTCTCCAAGAGTTTGATTTGGAAATTGTTGACCGAAAAGGGAGTGAGAATCAAGTGGCAGACCACTTGTCCCGTTTGGAGGAGGAGGGGAGGCCTTGTGATGGCCTTGAGATAAATGATGCATTTCCCAACGAGCAACTCCTTGCGGTATCAATGAATGGAATGTCGTGGTTCACCAATGTCACAAATTATCTTGTTACCGGAATCATCTCGTGTGAGCTCTTTTCCAACCAAAGGAAGAATCTCAAGCGGGATAGCATGGATTTTTATTGGGACGAGCCATATTTGTTTAAGATTTGCACCAATGGTGTGATTCGACGATGTATCCCGGAGGAGGAACAATTGGGTATTTTGGAGGCTTGCCATTCCTCTCCCTATGGTGGCCATCATGGCGGGGAGAGAACGGCTTCTAAAGTGCTTTGTTGCAGATTTTATTGGCCTACCTTGTTTAAAGATGCGGGTGATGTGGTCAAGAGATGTGATTAATGCCAAAGAGCCGGCGGAATTTCTAAAAGGGATGAGATTCCCCTCAATACAATTCTCGAAGTGGATATTTTTTATGTTTGGGGCATCGATTTCATGGGTCCTTTTGTCAGCTCTTGTGGGAACACTTACATTCTCGTAGTGGTGGACTATGTCTCAAAGTGGGTTGAAGTCGTGGCTTGGCCCAACAATGAAGCCCGGAGTGTTGTGGCATTTTTGAAAAAGAGTATCTTCACAAGGTTTGGCACTCCTCGTGCTATCATTAGTGATGGGGGGTCTCACTTTTGCAACAAGGCTTTCGACACGTTGCTTTTTAAGTACGATGTCAATCATAAGGTTTCGACCCCCTATCATCCTCAAGTAGTGGCTAAGTGGAAGTCTCCAACAGAGAAATTAAGAGTATATTGTCTAAAACTGTCAATGCTAATAGGACCGATTGGTCGAAAAAGTTGGATGACGCTCTTTGGGCTTATCGGACGGCTTACAAAACTCCGATTGGTATGTCTCCATATCGGTTGTTGTTTGGGAAAGCTTGCCATCTTCCGGTGGAATTAGAGCACAAGGCCATGTGGGCTTTGAGGAAGTTGAACTTAGAATGGGATGTTGCGGCAAATCTTCGGGTTGAACAACTTAATGAGCTCGATGAGTTTAGATTCCATGCCTACTCCAGCTCGTCCTTGTACAAGGACAAAATGAAGTACCTTCACGAAAAATATGCTCGGGGAAAGGAGTTCAAGGTTGGAGATATGGTTCTCTTGTTCAATTCCTGGTTACGTCTGTTTCCGGGTAAGCTCAAGTCAAAGTGGAGTGGGCCTTTTGAAGTTGTGTTCGTGACCCCATTTGGTGTTCTTGATCTAAGGAACAAGAATGGTGAAGTATTCAGAGTCAATTGACATCGGGTCAAGCATTATCTTGGGAAATTTGATGATAGCCATGTGGTGGCACTTCTCCATCTAAAGTGATGTACTGGTAACATGCGTCGTGCCACGACATTAAATCAGGCGCTGATTGGGAGGCAACCCATGTCTTTTTATTTTTGTTGTTTTTTGTGTTTTTCTTGGTAGTGTAGGTTTGATTTTTGAACTAACTAATTGTGAGATGTTGCAGGGATTGAGTTGATGCAGTGCAAAATAGTTTGAAAAAAGTTGAACAGTCTTTGAAGTTTGCCAGTGCAGCCGCATTGCACTTTGTGCGGTCCACACTGGTGATGGTCAAAAGTGGTGCTCTCTGAAGTTTGCGACCACGGCCGCATTCCATTTAGTGCGGTCCGCGGTGGACCTTCGCGACCACGGTCTGCTTTTGTATGGTCCGCAGATGTTGCCTTCTCAAGCTTCAAGTGAAGACACCCAGCGCGGTCTATAGTCAGTTTTGTGCGGTCACGCTGGTAGGTGAGGATGGGTCCCATTGCTTCTCTATAAATAGACCCCAAGGGTCACCCTTTACCCTTTTTGAACTCTTAACACTCAGAAGCCTAAAAGCACTGTTCACACTCTCATTTGATTGTAATTCTTGTTTGCATTGATTAGTTGCATTCCATCTCCACAATCTGGTAATATTTCATCCATATTTCATTGATTAATTTTATACTTGCCTTTTATTTTCATGCCCACTAGTCTTATCTTCTTTTTCTTCTCATAGTCTTTATTTAACTGTTAGCGTAGGGTAGTTTTAAATGCTGGGTTTGTGTGCTGAATATGCTTAGTGATTGGGCAATTGAGTAGGGACAAGTTAGGTGTAAAAATTGAACAAAAATAGCAAAACCTTAAACCCTAACTTAGAGCATGTGCAAAATACTCTCCGCGGCCCGCGGTCGCCTTTGTGCGGTCTGTGGTGCCCTGACGCGGTCCGCATTGCCATTTTGCACGGACCGCGGTGCCCAAGTGACTGAAATTGAACCTATGCCCAGCGCGGTCGCATCGCGATACCACTTTGTGTGGACCGCGGTGGAGAGATTCAGAGGAGTGGTTTTCTAGACCTTGTCCCAATGTGGACCGCGGTCGCCTTTGTATGGTCTGTGGTTCCCCTAGTGCGGTTGCACTCCTATTTGTGTGGGCCGCGATGCTCTGTTCTGCAACTGTTTCTGCAACATTTAATTTGTTGTCTGCAATTCAATTTCAACACTTGTTTCATTGTATGTGCTGATACTAACCATGTTAGATGTGTATGCTTGCAGATAATGGTCAAACAAAGAGGCAAAGGCTCAAAACAACCCGGCCAAGGTGATTCCTCCTGGGGAGGGAAGCAAAGAATGGTAAAATCACTCCCTAGGCTATCAAAAACATAAAGGACATGAGGAAAGCAATCAAAGCGACTAACAGAGCCATTGACAACTCGGGGAGTGAGTACGAGCCCTCCCGGGAGATCTCTTCAGATTCGGTCCCACTTTACATCCTGTATCCGGAGAGGGCCATACATAGAGACACTCCCCCTCTTCCCCTAATGCTCAAGCTTCAATCAACATTTCTTTTGGGTCGTCTAAGGGCTCAGTGGCAGGTAGTGGGGATGAATACTCTACCTCTCCTATAGCGTCAATATCTGGAGAGGGTGCTAAGGGTGATGAGGGAGATAGGGAGTTACCTGGGGGTGGTGTGCCTCAGGTTGGGGGTGTTGACCAGACTAGAAATCCCGCTGTTTGGGAAGATAGATTCTTCAGCCAGGTGGCGTTCCACAAGTTTAGGGAATGGTGGCCGTCACAAAAGTTGATTCTTGAGAGGAGCTTCATTGACAGAGACCTTCTACCCCTACACCCCATTGTACATAGACAGTTTCAAGCTCGAGTAGGTTGGGAGTTCTTTAAAGATAATTGTATGACGCGAATGAACACATGGTCAAGGGGTTTTATAGCAATGTGGCCCACATCTTGAAGGGCACTAAAGTGACCAAAGTGCGAAACAAAAATATGATATTTACCGGGAAGGCACTAAATGAATACCTGGGGTTCGTTGAAGAAGACGAGTCCTTATATAATGAAAAGTTGGCAATGGGCGAGGAGGTTCATCCGTGGTTAGCTTCATACCTGGCAATCCCGGGTACGGTTCCAGAGTGGTTGCAAGCAGGGGCCAAAATACATCGGAGGACCTTCAACTTTGAGGCTAGGGCGTGGTTGACTTTTGTGTGCAGTCGGCTTGACCCCACTACCCATGATCAGACTATTCCACTTGTCCGGGCTATTCTTGTTGCATCTATTATGGCGAGATACCTTATCAATGTGGGAAATGTGATGTCCCGCGTTATTTTTGCAGTGGGGGTTGAGTATGATCGGAACTACCCTTTTCCCAGCACCTTCACTATGTATTTCCGGGACCTGAAGGTGGAGAAGAGACCTTTTGACATCAAGGTCAAACCTGTGGCTCCATTTTCATGGTACAGTTTGAAGGGGTCAGACAACCCCAAGGACAAAAATTACAAGCCTCCTGCTTCTGCCCCAACTGGCCAGTCTGAAGAGCCGGTTGCGGTAAAGCCCTCCACTGAGCCTACCTCCACAGTTGCTGATATGCCTTCTAGACCTTCCACTACTACTGGTCCCTCTACTTCAGCTGGCCCGGAGATTCCATCTTCCCGGGCCCATCCTATCACTGCCCACCAGCTGAGCCAGACACTTCTTAGCTTGAACAACTGGATGTCAGTTGCGTCATCCAAGTTGTCCACCTTCACTTATACCATTGCGGCTCAATCGGCACCGCAGCCAGCTCAGCTTCCACAGTCTATTGAGGACACATTGAATAAAATCCTGGAGAACCAGGAAAAGATCATCAGTACTCAGGGTGCCATGGCTAAGGCAGTGGATTCACATGGCAAGGCCCTGAAGGAGATTGCCCGAGAGCACAAGAAGTTGCGAAAGACAAGGGCTTCCAAGAAGTCGGTGAAAGAGCTGAGAGCAGATGTGGACAAGTTGATGGCAGACCAGATGCCTCTTGACTTATTATTCGGGGATCCAGCCCCAGTAGCAGCACCAGTAGTAGAGCCACAGCAGGAGCAGACTCAGAGGCTTCCTAGGAAGAAGAGGAAGCTCCCTAGTGCAGACGAGGCGATCATCCGATTGGCATACCCACAGGAGGTCTCCTCCAGTCAGCCACAGGTTTCTCTAGATATTCAGCCCGTACAAGTCCAGGCCCCAGTCCCAGCAGCTGAGCAGTAGGAAACTGGTAACCAGTCTGAGGTTCCCGTACATACAGAGGACCTAGGGACCACTCATGTTCCCATGCATACAGACGAGGCTTAGAGAGCTCCTATATCCTTTCATCTTGATTTTTGATGCTTATTTGTTTAGTTGGCATCGGGGACAATGCTAGCTTTTATTTGTGGGGGTGCGCCCTACTTTTTATCCAGATGATTGTATATATTAGTTGACTTAGTTTATGTTTCTGTTGATTTTCTATTTGGTCTGTATATAACTTTACATTTAGTTACTTTTATCGCACTTTTTATCTTTCATTTGGTCTACTTTTTATCCGAATGATTGTATATATTAATTGACTTAATTTATGTTTCTGTTGATTTTCTATTTGGTCTGTATATAACTTTACATTTAGTTGCTTTTATCGCACTTTTTATCTTTCATTTGGTCTGTATATAAAGTTACATTATTGTATATATTCATCCCCATTGTATATTCAAATCCGTTATTGTACACATTCATTCTATTTTCTATTTTTGTAAAAATTTAGTTTCTTAGATAGGCTCATAGCTTTTTGTTCTGTTTTGGCACTTTCAATTTGGTTTTCTTAATGCCACGGTTCTTTCCAAAGGTGGAGTATTATGTGAACCGGGTGGCTCTTCCCGATGATGGATGGCGTGACAACCTTCTTAAGGGTTTGAGTCCGTTTTTAATTTTTCTTTTGTTTTTAGTAATTTATAGTTAAGGGTACCTCAAGCAAAGCTTCACTTGGGCCTAACACATTTGCCTTTGATCTCATGGTCAAAGACAAGTGGTTGTGTTTAGGATAGTGAAAGTAGTGACCTTGAGACTCTTGTTTTGACCAAACAAACATCATGTGGTGTTTCGGGACTATTGTGTGCTCATTCGTGTCTAAGGTTGTTGTGGGCCCCCGACTTTATGTATTTATCAATCCTTGAGTGTGTGTGATGAGAAATCAAATTGTGAGTCCAAGTCCCGAGCCAATGGTCTAGAACTTGCCCTGAATGTTTGTTGAGGCAAATTTTTGAGTGAAATTCGATTTGAGAAGTGATTATAAGCTCTCCTTGATCCAAATAATAGTCGAACAATTCCATAGCCTACCAATGATATAATCCCTAGCTAACCCTTTTGAGCCTTAAACGTTTTTCTTTCAAGAACCAATGCTACAAGCCTATACCCGTTCTAAATTATACCCTCTCTTGGCACCCAAATCGTCCCTTGAGTAATGGCAAAAGTCTAAGTTTGGGGGAGAGAGACAAGAAAGGAATAAAGTGGTAAAAGGTACAAAAGAAAAAGGAAAGGAAGGTGATGAAAAAGACAAAAAAGAAAAAGACAAAAAGAAAGCCCAATGCGCAAAGTATAAAACGGGATTCAAGAAAAACAAAAGTGAAAAAGGTGTGGAAAAAGTAGAAAAAGGAGAAATTCTTTGAATTGTATAACAAAGAGTGATAATATATCTCTCTAACCCCTTGAAAAGAAGTGAAATACTCAAAGAGTCATAGAGAATTGTGCCAAAATGAATCAAAAGAAGTGCTTAAGGGAAGATGGAACCCATATAGACCAACAACTTTTCCTACCCTGAACCAAAAGTCTTCACATTGACTCCATAAAAGCCCTATATGATCTTGAGTTGGATGACGCTCGCATTAGTGGATACTTACATGAGGGTCAAGCATATGGTACTTAGAGTCGGACTTGTGACCTTTCCTTGAGAAACGGGTGAATTCCCATTAACCTTAGTTTGTGTGCTTATACTCTAAAAGGTGAGGTTTGCTTAGGGAGAGTTGAGGATGTGTGAGTTTGGGTTCCACAGCGACCAAAGTCATTGAGAGAGTTCTTTGATGTAATGAGTCAATTCTTGATGCTCTTGTGTCACACTTGATCCATAGTTTTTCAAAGTTTAAATTTTGTTAATGATCCATTCGTATTGAGGGAAATTGTTAGTCCCAATTGATGCTTGTTGAGGTTACTTTAGGTTAGCTGGAATTACTTGGATTTTCCTTTAAGGGGTGGGTCTTATTTTGTTTGCTTGAGGACAAGCAAAGGTTTAAGTTTGGGGGAGTTGATAAGTTAGGATTTTAACATGTTTTATGCCCCTACTTGCCTATGCTTTGATCATATATTGTTACAAAATAGTCCTAAAAGGCTCACAAGTTGTGCTTGATTGTAGGTTTGATCGACAAAGTGATGAAATGTCAAAGATCGGCTCAAAAAGGAGTGAAACCTGCTCAAGTATCAAAGACCAAGAAATCTAAGGAAAGAAGGCCTAGTGCGGATCGCGCAAAGTTGAATGCGGCCGCACTACGTGGTTCAGAGAGTTGGTAAACCAGGCTAGAGGCAACGCGGCTGCGGTACACATCTCATGGTCCGCGGTGAAGGCTCTGTGGCCGCACTACTCTTTTGTGCGGTCCGCGGTCATGAGATTCAGAGAGATGAAAGTTTGCAAAGCCAATGCCATGCGGTCCGCGATCGTGATTGCGCGGACCACGCCAGCTCCCTCCGCGGCCGGGGTCCATTCTACGCGGTCCGCGGAGTCCAAGTTCAAAGAAGCAAAAGTCAAAGTCAAAGAGCCCAGTGCGGCCCGCACTGACCTCGCAAGGGTATTTTTGTCCTGTTTTTCTAGCCTAGTATAAATAGAATATTTTACCATTTTTCGGTCATCTTTGGTATTCAGACGTGAGCTGCGCTCCTGAGAACGATATTTATAGCCATTTTTGGCACTTTTGCTTTACATTTACGATAGATTCTTGTCATTTAATTTTAGTAATTAATTAATATGTTTAGTTCTTCATCTATTTCTTCAATTTCTTTATCTAGCATGAGTAGCTAAATCCATTAGCTAGTGTTGTGGCTCAACCCTAGTGTGGGTAATTGATGGGTGTTGCCATCTAGTGTTAGATTGACTATGGGTGTTTGTTATTTGGGTTGATTTTATGTTTTAATCTAGAATTGGTGGTTGCAAACACTGATTCAAGCTTTGTGGGTTTAATTCTTCTTGAGAAAGAGAGTCTATGACCCCAAAATTGACCCAACAAGGAATTGGGATGGACTCATGAGAAATGATAGTCCCAATTAATGGGTTAAACCTCGAGATAGTAATTACCTTACTTGAACCCTAGTTGCTTGGTCTAATTTGCATACCCATTTGGTCTCGAGAGACTCAATTGGGCAAAATCACTCTCTCTACTGAGATATGTGAGAGTGGGTAAAATTGTGCAACGGTTATAGCATAAGCCCCAATAATATCAATCAAACCTTAGTAATATCTACCCGTCAATTAGCCACCTAGGTAGTGTCACGTCCCTAGTGCCCTTCTTCCCATTAGATACAACTTAGCAATATTCTCGTAGCATAATTTAGTGTTAATCAATAGTTTTAAAAAAAATAGTTATAATTCGAAAATCCAAAAATGTTTGAAGTGACATTAGGAGTACAAACACATCTCTAGGCTAGACAGACAATCCAACTCCACTACTAGCTCCCTGAGGAAATCGATCCCGACCCTCATATCGGGTAAAAGCTATTGCGACCCGCTCTTCCTACCTTAGTGTAGCGTCGAGTTGGCAGCGATCAAAGCCCGAGTACGTACTCATCACCTCGTGTACACGACTTTCACATGACATAAATAGCACAAACGACTCAAATCCTATGGGGTAGTTCCCCCACACAAAGTTAGGCAAGATACTTACCTCAAAGAAGCTAAACCGATACTCTAAAATGACCTTCTCGTGTGAAACAACCTCCGAACGACTCAAATCTAGACAAAATAACTTCATGTTATAAATAAACCCATAGGAAACAATTCCGGATAATAAAGCTTCGATCTTTAATGAAAATTAAAAAGTCCACCCCGGACCCGCACCCCGAAACCCGACAAAATCAACAAAATCCGAACACCCACTCCGATACGAGTCCAACTATACTAAAATTATTAAATTCCGATATCAAATCATCCTTCAAATCGTCATTTTATATTTATGAAAGATTTCACAAATATTCTCATTTTCTTTTATTCAATTTACTAATTTAATGATAAAAACAATTATAGATTCATGAAATTTAATCAATTTCGGATAAAGAACACTTATCTCGATCCAAACCATGAAGAACCCATCCAAAATTTTCCAAAACCAAGGTCTACAACTCAAAATATGATGAAAATAGGAAAACCCTCGAAATATAACCTTCTGCCCTAGCACTTCTGCTTTTGCGGACAGAAAAACGCACATGCGAGCCCGCATTTGCAAGCTATGGCTCGCATCTATGAAGACAGCTTGCCAGACAAAGATCTGCATCTATGAAAGAACCATCACATCTGCGACAATGCAAAAGCGCCCAAACGAACCACATAAGCGAAAAGATGGCATCTGCGTTCACTAAGCCGCAGAAGTGACCATCGCTCTTGCTTGCCTAAATCCGCAGAAGCGAAGCTCCTGCCAGGCCTCAACATCGCAAAAGCGACTGAAAATTCATAGAAGTGGCTACGTACATGCTCCCTAAAATGCACAGGTGCAACTCACCAGAAACATACCTGCCAAAAATATGGGAACAAATCCAAAACTCGTCTGAAACACACCCGGGGCCCCCGGGACCCTATCTGAACATACCAACAAGTTCATTAACATAACATGGACCTACTCGAGGCCTCAAATCATATATAACAATGTCAAAACTATGAATCGGGCCTCAAATCGAGCTTAATGAACTTATGAACTTTTGACTTCTACAACTCGCGCCAGATCATATCAAATCAATTCGGAATGACGTCAAGTTTTTCATGCAAGTTATAGATGACACAACGGAGCTATAACAACTACCGAAATTGAAATCTGAACTCGATATTAACAAAGTCAGGTCCCGATCAAACCTCTCAACCTTACAAACCTTCAACTTTCCAATATTCGCCTAAATGCATCAAATTAACCTACGAACCTCCAAATCAAAATTTGGGCGCATGCCTAAGTCCAAAATCACCATATGAAGCTATCTGAATCATCAAAATAACATTCTAGAGTCGTCCGCACAAAAGTCAAACTCCGGTCATCTCTTTATACTTAAGCTTCTAAAACAAGAATTGTTCTTCCAAATCAAATCCTGAATCATCCGAAATCCGAACTCGACCACACATGCAAGTCAAAATACAAAATACGAAGTTTCTTGAGATCTTAAGACACCAAACAGGACACTAATTCTCAAAACGACTGATCGAATCCTTACAAGATGCTACCGGGCATGGTGATTACTAGAGTTCGCACAGGTACTAGCATTATGGAGACTACGAGGTTGTTGCTATGTCATTCGTAGACCTAGGGGTTCTCTTTGCTTATTTTTGTTATCAATATTATATCATTCAGACGGTTTGTATTGAGGAGTTGGCTATGTATTTTGAGATTCTGTAGTGCTTATGTACTTGTTGACACCAGATCTTTGGGATGGTTGTAGTTGTATTATTGTTGATTTTCTCAAATATTTTATGATATTACCATTGTTAAGATTAACAAGTTTTGTTATTTGAGTTTATTGTCATTGTGAAACTGTTGGCTTGCCTAGTAAGCAGTGTTAGGCATCGCCACAGTTCGGTGGGAGTTTGGATCGTGACAAGTTGGTATCAGAGCACTAGGTTGCCTAGGTCTCACGAGTCATGTGCAAGTTTAGTAGAGTCTTGCATATCGGTACAGAGACGTCTGCACTTATCTTCGAGAGGCTACCGAACTACTAGGAAACTTTACTTTCTTGCATTCTTATAGTGTGGATTTGTTAATTCAGAAGTCTAAACCTTTACTCTCGTGCTCTCTCACAGATGGTGAGGACACATTTAGCTGATTAGGATCCAAAGCCCCAAATTATAACCATTACCAAGGGTAGAGGCCGAGGTCGAGGTAGAGCTAGAGGTAGGGGCAGAGCTCAGACTAGAGCACATGCAGTGGCGCCTGATGTTAAGCCTCAGATTGAGCAGGATGAGGAGATCCTTGTTTTGTCCGAGCCAGAAGGACTAGCTCACGTCCGAGAGGGGTTCATTTCTACCCCAATACTTTAGGATGCCCTAGGCTTCTTGGTTGGCCTTATAGAGAGTGTGGCCCATGCCGGTATATTTCCCATTGCACCAGCCATTTCTCAGGATGGGAGAGGAGCTCAAACTCTCGCTACTCACACTCTAGAGCAGATGGCTCATAGGTATCATACCCCAACAGTTCTACCAATTAGGGCAATTTATCCTGTTGTTGCTACGTAGCTCGGAGAGAGAGCCACGATGTCACCTGAAGGGCTGAAGAGGTTGGACAAGTTCACCATGTTATTTCCCACTCGCTTTGCTGGTACACCTTCTGAGGATCCCCTAGGATTTCTTGGACCCTTGCCATGAGGTATTGCACAACATAGGTATAGTGGAGTCCAACAAAGTTGACTTCATAGTGTTTCAGATACATGGCTTTACCAAGAGGTGGGGGCAGGAGTATGTTTGGGGTAGACCAGCAGGTTCACCTCCTCTCACTTAGGCCCATTTCTCACAATTGTTCTTATAGAAGTTCACTCCCTTCACATAGGGAGAGGACTTCCGCAGTCAGTTTCAGCGCCTTTAGCAGGGTATCATGACCGCTACTTAGTAGGAGACAAGATTTGTGGATTTGTCACACCATGGAGCTATTCTGATCCCCACTGAGAGGGAGAGGCACCACTAAAAAAAGGGGGAAACCGACCGCAAAAATCGACTGATGTTGGTCGGTAATTGGAAAAAATCAACCGAAAACTGACAGCTTCGTGGCAGTCGGTAATCACAAACCGGTAGAGCTAACCAACTGACTTTGGCCGGTATTTTTCAACTGCTTACGACCGGTCAATTAAATTCAGGAAAAAAATTACCTAAAACACCGACCGAAGTTGGTCGGTATTTTAATTATGTAATTAAAAAATACACTATCAGGGAATCAAACTAGGGTCTGTACTGTGGCAGGATACTATTCTACCACTAAACCATTTGTGTATTTTATTTTAAGAATGTCTTTTAATTTATTATACTCGTTAATTGTATTTTCGCACGACAATAACCTACCGATGTCGATCGATTTTATTAAAAAATAAATTATCGACCAAATTCGGTTAGTTTTTTAAATGACCGGCCGAACTAACTGACCGATTCCGGTCAGTTTTTAATTATTTGTTTTAATTTATTTTAAATGAAAAATCAACCGAAGTTGGTCGGTTTCTTGAATAATAAATTTTGTGGGACTCAAAAATAGTTTTCCGCATTTTGGCGCTAAAAATAAATCGACCAAAGTTGTTCGGTTTCATTAAAAAAAATGAAAAATCGACCAACCGACCAAAATTGGTCGGTTAAGCGCAGTCGGTTTTTGCCAAATTTCTAGTAGTGAGGGTGCATAAGTTTATAGATTGTCTTACATATGGTATCAGGCTAAAGATGGACAGAGAGACCATGATGATTTTCATTTTACTCGGGTCATGGAGATCACCAGGAGGATCGAGCGCATCAGAGGTCAGAGTAGGTCTGTGTCTCTTTTATAGCTTTTATGTGAAATTTTAAAGAAAATGTAATTTTTGGCTTTAAAAATAACTAGAGTTGACCACGATCAATGATCCTGGTAAACGACCTCATATCAGTGTTTTGAAAATTCCGATAGGTTTGTATGATATTTTTATACTTGTACGCACGTTTGATTGCGGTCTGGGGTGAATCAAACGCATTTCGGCGCATTATATGAAAGATTGTGAAAATTCAGTTTAAAGTTGAAATCCTTGAGTTTAAACAATCGATTCTTGTTGTTTGATGTTATTTTTATGCTTTGAGGTAGCGAGCAAGTTTGTAGGATGTTGTTACACTTGTGTGCATATTCGGATTGGAGTCTAGGGGGCTCGGGTGAGTTTCAGATTGGTTCTGAACCATTTTTCGACTTGTTGAATTGTTGGTTTTTCTACTAGTGTATCAGTGCTTCGCGACCGTGAAGCCACTTTTGCAATCATGAAGGCAAATTTGGGGCTGGGGATGGATACTTTACGCGAATGCGAAAGGCTTGAGGGGACTGCCCTTCGCGAACACGGCGGACCGCACGCGAATGTGTAGCTTTGGGAAGGCTGGGGAAGGCAGGTGGAGTCCTTCATCGCGAACACGATACATAGGACGCAAATACAGAGGCTAGGCGGAGAAATTCCTTTGTGAATGCGATGGAGACCTCGCAAGCGCGAAGGCCAATAGGCATGTGCACTTTGTGAACGCAGTAGTTGCTTCAC
Source organism: Nicotiana sylvestris (assembly GCF_000393655.2). Classification (NCBI taxonomy): domain Eukaryota; kingdom Viridiplantae; phylum Streptophyta; class Magnoliopsida; order Solanales; family Solanaceae; genus Nicotiana; species Nicotiana sylvestris. The sequence continues at coordinate 82,146,427 of NC_091062.1, read as the reverse complement.
GAACACGAAGAACACCTGACGCCCTGTTAAATAAAAGTTGAAAGTCGGGCCTCTTGAAAAATAGAGCTCAGACTAGAGATATTCTTGAAGAGATTTTCATCCCAACTTCATTGATAAGTGCTTTTTAACTAGTTTTGATGTATTTTCACAATCACCCATTGATTTTTAACCTTAAATTTAGTGATTTCAAAGTAAAAATTAGGGATTAGGGGTAGAAAATAGAAATTGGAAAAAATTGAGATTTAGATATCGAATTGAGGTTGGATTTCAGACAAATAACATAACAGGCTGGGGGTGAATGAGTAATCGAAAATCGGTCCGGATCTCGGATTTTGACCAAGCGAGCCGAGTGTTAATTTTAGTTGACTTTTTCAATTTAGTTAAATGTTGAAACTTTTTCAGTCGTGGGTAATTTCTGAACCTTGTTTTGATTTGTTTGAACTATATTTGGCTAGATTCAATTGGTTTGGAAGCGTATTCTAAAGGAAAAGTCGCGATTGATTATTGATTTGGTTGCAGAAAAAAGTAAGTATCGTGGTTAACCTTGAATTGAGGGAATTAGGACTTGATTGGACTAACTGCTATTTGTTTTATGTGTGGGGATGGCGTTCATGCAAGGTGTGTAGACATGTAATTTTTGACCCTCCCCAAGATTTTACACATTTTAGCGTAACTATTTAATTTAGGTTTAGTATCGCTATTCTAAATAGTCTTGACTCTTTTACTTTATTTTTAGCACAAAAAATAAAAAAATTACAAAAAAATATTTTTCATCTTTAGGTTGAAGTCAATTAGTATATTTATATTTATAGTATTATAACATTTGAAAATACAAAAAAATTAGTTTCACTTGTAGTATTTAGTTTTATATTAGTTTATTTTAATTTAGAGTAATTTTTACATTTTTATAGATACATTGTATTATTTGGTCTTTTTAGTCTAAGCTCAAACCCAAAAGACATGGCCCAACCCAATTACCTTTAGCATATTCTTCCCAACACATTAGTCCACTTAAGTGCAAGATTTAATCCTAGCCATCTATTTCCTTCTAATCCAATAGTCATCATCCTTCCCCACATCCATATAAAATACTCAATTATAGAAATCTTACCTTAAGTTTTCAATTCATGTACTACAATTAAAACAATAAACGGCGAGACCTAGACAAAAAGCAGAATCGGCCATTCCCACATTCAGTTTTTCTTTTGCTTCGTTTTTTTTATTTTTTTATTAGAGAACCGCAGATTCAGTTCCTTAACAGTAATACTACAAAATATTGGATGAAATATTTAGAGATTTATGAGTCCAAAAGACGGCAGCATCTTTCCGTTTTTTCTTCCTAATGCTTTGAATGTAATGGTATATTGATGCAAATTTGCATCTTTGGTTGGATAAAAAGAATGTAAAAACAGAAAGGAAGTTGTTGGAGTGTAGTAATTTGCCCCTTTCCGTTTCTTTGGCAAGCAATTTTAAATCCCAGTCTTGCTAAAATCTGCGTTCACATGCAACTGGAATAACCTTGAATCATTGCCAAGCAATAGGTTCTGGCTAAACAAGACACGAATTTAACCTGCATCTTTTCGTCGTCGTGAACCTCTGGGCAGAAAATCAGTTGTCAGGTATTTGAGGTTTTAATTTATCGTTTGATTGGGGGTCGATTTAGGTTTTGAATTTTTCGGTGTCGATTCGAGGTTCCGATTTGTAATTTCGGTGTTTCGGTCCAAGGATTGTTGCTTTGTTAGCCCGATTGATTTGCAATTCTCAGCTTTGTTCATCAATAAAAGGTCAATTTCTCAATTTTCATTCTCATTTCATTGTGTTATGATAGCTTGGTGCGGGTGTTGGTTGATTTGTAATTCTACGTTGTTTGAGTATCATGTTTTAGTTTTTATTTAAATTGTTTTAATTAATTTTATTTCGATCGTGATGTATGTAGTCTTGGTTCTTAAATAAATGCTTTTAATTGGGTAGATGAAAAAATAAGAGTTATTTCTTTCTTGGCAAGGTAAAGAAAGGTGTTAGCGAGGCAAACTGTATTAGAGAGGCTGCGAGAGAGGTGTTAGGGGTCTCGACGGGCATTTCCGGTAGGCACAAAGGAGACTGGTGGTGGAATGAAGTGGTACAAGTTAAAGTGGAAGCAAAAAAGGAGGCATACTGGATGTTAGTGGGGAGCATAGGTGAGGAGGAGAGGCGAGCGTGCATGGAGAAGTATAAAGTAGCTAGGAAGGAAGCGAAGCTGGCGGTCACGGAGGCTAAGACTGCGGCTTATAGTCGTATGTACGAGGAACTAGGGGAAAAGGAGGGGAGAAGAAGTTATTTAGGCTGGCCAAGCTGAGAGAGAGAGGAAAGCTCGAGATTTAGACCGAGTGAGATGCATCAAGGACGACGATGGTAGAGTATTGATGGAAGATTCCCAGATTAAGATGAGATGGCAGACTTACTTTCAAAAACTTCTTAATAAAGTAGGGGATCGGGATATTGTGCTCGGTGAATTGGATCATTCCGAGAGTTATAGTGACTCTGGGTACTGCAGGCGCATCAAGGTTGAAGAGGTCGTGGGAGCTATAAGTAAGATGAGTAGGGGCAAAGCGACCGGGCCTAACGAGATTCCGGTAGAATTTTGGAAGTGTGTGGGGAAAGCAGGTTTGGAGTAGTTGACTAGGTTGTTGAATGTTATTTTTAAGGCGAAGAGGATGTCAGATGAGTGGAGGTGGAGTACGGTGCTCCCACTATATAAGAACAAGGGTGATATTCAGAATTGTAACAATTATAGGGGTATCAAATTATTGAGTCATACTATGAAAGTATGGGAAAGGGTGGTTGAAGCAAGGTTGAGGATGATGGTGTCTGTTTTCGACAACCAGTTTGGTTTCATGCCGGGTCGTTCTTCTACAGAAGCTATACACCTTGTTAGGAGGTTGGTTGAACAGTACAGAGATAGGAAGAAAGACTGCACATGGTGTTTATTGACCTAGAAAAAGCGTATGACCCGGTTCCTAGAGAAGCTCTCTGGAGAAGCTTGAAGGCAAAAGGCATGTCGGTTCCCTACATTATGGCGATTAAGGACATGTATGATGGGGTAAAGACTCGGGTTAGGACAGTAGGAGGCGACTCTGAGGATTTTTCGGTTATTATGGGGTTATACCAAGGTTATGCGCTCAGTCCGTTCCTATTCGCACTGGTGATGGACGCGTTAACACATCACATTCAAGGGGATGTGCCATGGTGCATGTTATTCGCCGATGACATAGTTCTGATTGATGAGTCGCGAACCGGTGTTAACGAGAGACTGAAGGTTTGGAGACAAGCTCTTGAATCTAAGGGTTTCAAGCTTAGCAGGACAAAGACGGAATACTTGGAGTGTAAGTTCAGCGCTGAGCAGAGGGAAGTGGGCGTGGATGTGAGGCTTGAATCACAGGTCATCCCGAGTAGAGACAGCTTCAAGTACCTTGGGTCGGTTATCCAGGAGGGAGGGGAGATCGACGAGGATATTACATACCGTATCGGGGTAGGATGAATGAAGTGGAGGTTAGCATCTAGAGTATTGTGTGACAAGAGAGAGCCACTAATACTCAAAGGTAAGTGTAAGCACGTGATTTTTGCCCAATATGAGAATTACTCCCAAAAAATCCAAAAATAAAATGATTTTTCTTTGGTGTGCAATTTTGTGATATTTTGAATAATTATTTGTATTTGTCTGTGCGTGTTTATTTGATAAATTAATAAAAAATACAAAAATATGTCGCATTTGCATGTAGGATTTAATTCTATAATTGTTACTAATTAAATTTGTTTACAAAAAATAAAAATTACAAAAATAGGCATCTTTTGCATTTTTAGCATTTAATGTCCAAATATACAATTTTATGCTTAATTGTGCGTTAATTGTTATTTGGAGTTAATTTGCACTTTTATAACTTAATTTAGTTCTTAATAATAGTTTAAGTATTTTTATAATTTAGGTTTAGAGAAATAAAAGAAGAAAAGAGAGCGAAAATATAAAGAAAGGCGGAATTGGGCCTCGTCTTCGATTTCAAGCCATAGGCCCAAAAAATGGCCCAATCTTCCCTACGACCCAGTCCATTTCGAACTGGGTCGACCCAGTCCATAACCCAAAAGACCCAAACCCCTTTGTCTTACATTTTACAAAACAAAACAAAAATTAAAAGACAAGAAACCCTAACACTAAACCAATCCGCCCCCACCCCTCCTATCTTCTTCTTCTTCCTCAAGCTTTCTCAAGCACACATCCATGGCAGCCCTTCCTCACGCCTCCACCACCTCAACACACACACACACACATGACATTCTCCATCGTCCCATCGACCCCAACACGAGCAGCCATGGCTGCTTTCCCCCCCCCCCCCCTTTCCCGTTGTCGAAATCCTCAAGCTTTCTCAAGCACACATCCATGGCAGCCCTTCCTCACGCCTCCACCACCTCAACACACACACACACACATGACATTCTCCATCGTCCCATCGACCCCAACACGAGCAGCCATGGCTGCTTTCCCCCCCCCCATTTCCCGTTGTCGAAACCAAACGACCATTGGAGTAGCTTCACGTCCGCCATTGTTGCTGCGTTTTCTTCCAGTCGTTGCAGCTGCTACTGCTGTTCCTTCGTCATCCATGGAGGTCCTTCTGCTTCCATCTTCTCAACCTCAAGTCCAAACGACCAAGCTTCTCCGTTCTCCAAAACGCAGCAATGAGAGCTGCTCGAAACCAGCCCAAAAACGAGCTCCATTGTCGCTCCGTCGTGTTGCTGCGTCGCTGCGTTTTCAGCTTCACCATTGCTGCTGCTGCTCACGTTTCTGCTCCAGCTGCTTCTCGCCGGGTCTGCCTTCGTCCTCTTCGTCGAGCTCAAGCTTGAGCTCGACATCCATGGACGCCGCTGTTTCTTCTTCATCGAAGCCCAACTCCATCGCGCTACTGCTGCTCCGTTCCAGCTGCTTCTTGCTGCGTTTTTCTTCATCTTTCACCTCAAATGATGCTTGTTTCTTTGTCGTCTTCAAGTCCGTTTATGCCCAAGTTCGTTGGTTTCGTTTAGAGTTCGTTCGATGTTCGTCGTTGGACATTCACGGTTAGTTATTCTAAGTTCTATTACGTCCATAATTTGTTTGATATTTTCAGATTTTGAATTAGCATAAGTTTGCTTTATTTTTCTTATTTTGTTTTAGATAAAAATTGTTAGTTTAATTATATTGTTGTTAGATTTAAGTTGAAGATTTAATTTAATTATTTTCAGTTTGTTTTATTAATTTTAAGAGGATTTAGTTTTAATGTAGAAAGGTGTTAGTTTAAATCGTTTAAATCCGTTGTTTGTTGTTAATATAGATTTAATTCGTATTCATTTTTGAAGTTGGTTTTAATTTAGTGATTTAATGTGAAGTTATGTTTTGGTTTTAATTTTTGGATCATGCATCTTTGTTATAAGTTTCGTTGGATTTAATTTAAGAAAGATTAGTTGATTATTTGAAGATTAGTGATTTGAATATGTTTATTTGTTTTGTTTAAGTTTAATTCGAAGTTTGAACAAAGTTTGTTTGTTATTGTTATTGAATATTTTCATTCATGTTCATACTTTGTTTGGTTGATCTTGAATCCGAAATTTGTATAGTTTGATTTCTTGTTTACCATTTATGATTATTTCTTGAATTGGTCTCATAATCTTGTTTAAAGTTTAATATAAGAATTGTTTGTTGTAATGTTGTTAGTAGTTGATTTTAAGTTCAATATGATTGAAGTTAGAAATCTAAATATACTTGTTTGTTGTTGTTGTTTAAATCCGAAAATAGGTTTGTTGCTAAAATATTGTTCAATCAAATTTTAGTTGTTCTTTGTTGTTCAATTTGTGTTCATGTGATTTGTTGTTGAAATGTTGTTAAAATCGTGTTCATGTGATATTGTTGTTATGATGTTCATCCATGTTCATATTGTTGTTTGAACATTGTTAGAAATTGATCATATTGTCTATATTTTGGTTAAGTTTGATTAATTGATGTGTTATAGCTGATGGGTAGTTTGGTAAATTTGTAATACGTTCAGGGGTAGTTTGGTAATTTCAGTAAGGTCGGAAGGGGTAGTTTAGGAATTGTACATTTTGAAATTGTTTATTTGAAGCATGAGGGACAAAATAAAATGGGGTGGGTTGTGATATGATTATTTAATATAAAGGGGGGACAAGATTTAAATTAAAGGGGAATCTTGCATTATTTTAATTAAACCATGGGGGACAAAATATAATGGGGTGGTGTGATATGTTTATTTAATGTAATGGGGATGAGTGGAAAGATGATGGGTTGGGTAGAGAAAAAGTATTGATTTAATTGATTAAAAGATTTATGGGATGGGATTATATATATGGGAAGTCTTGAAGACAAATAAGAATAACAAGAATACAGATAGAGAGAAAAAAACGGACAGAGAATAGAAGAGAGAAAAATTCCGAAAAATATTTAAGCTTTCAAAATAAAAATAAAAGCTAAAAAAATCTACTGCTTTCTTTCTTTGTTTGAAATTAGTATTAATGGTTGTTGTTACATTTAAAGCTTAAAGCTTTTGTTTTTGGGATTACTACTCCACCGGTTTGTTACTGGGTTGTTACTGTTGCAGGGCAGTTGTTGCTATTGCACTGTTATTACTGTTGCTGATTTTCATCTTCATTTTCTTTTGCTTCCAATATCAGGTACATATCTTTTAAACTCATATTGTGAAGAGCTTCAACATGGCAAGTAAATGAAGTTTGGAATTATAAGGATGTCTTCTACTCATTTAAATTTTATTAGTTTAAATTTCAGTTTTGTTTTAGTTGGTTAATATAGTATTAAATCAATTAGTAGATTAGTTCTCTTTCTTAATAACTAATGGCTTAGTTATTTTAGGAACGCGATCAACTCATTTCTTTTAATATATGAAATAATGTCAATGATTTTTTTTACAAAATATAGAGTTAAGTGTTTGCAAATAGTCGCATAGGCAGAGAATAAGAATTGGTTTATTTATCTCAAACTCAATCTTTGTAAACAAATTAACCAAACAATTATAACTTTGGACTAAAAACAAGTATATGAGAAGGATATGGGATTTACAAGCACGAATTGCAACATTTTATGTCAAGGATATGTAGAAATAGAATTCGCATTAAATGTAACAATAAAAATTCTTCAGAAACTATTAATTTGTTTATCAAATTAATTCTTTTTCCAGTTTTATATGCGATTCAATTTTTGGATATGTTAATGTTGTATCCACGATAAAAATGGTAGTATTTTTAGTTACATGTTGTTTGTTTCTTTTTCATATCATTAATTCTTTAAAATTTGAATAGTTTTGAGGTATATAATTCATACGCGTAAAATAAGACTTGTAGCAACGCCTAATAAATTTTGAATTCTTTGTCAAGAAATTTGGTGGCATCCCAATCGGTAATTCTCCACGATTCTTACATTTAAAAATAGATAGATGCAATAAACATTTATGGAAAATCTATACTACTATTAAGAATCTTTTGCGTGATTAGGGATGCGTTCGCGTAACCTGATTATATTTCTAAAAGCAATTCGGATTATGCGTTCGCGCAACTTCGAACGAACATTTAATAAAAAGGGGGCTCTTCGGAGAATATCAATATTAATTTCATATAACTCGAGATGTGCGGTTCAATATTTAATTATACAAGAGCGACGAACGTTCTTAATTTTATTTTTAGCACAATTTCGAACTTAAGTCTTTTTTTTATATAATAAAAAATTTCGAAAAAAAATAAATAATAATTATTATATTGTGTATACGTACGCGTGACACGATTTTCACGTTAAAAAATATTAATATATAAAACGAATACACGTACGCGTGATTCGATTCGAAGAAGGGTCTTTAATTATAAACAATTTAAATAGAAGCGGTAACAATAAAATCATGCAATAAAAATGTATTTAATAAATCAAAATAATCAAGCCAAATATAACAGTTGAGCGACCGTGCTAGAACCACGGAACTCGGGAATGCCTAACACCTTCTCCCGGGTTAACAGAATTCCTTATCCGGATTTCTGGTTCGCAGAATAATAAACAGAGTCATATTCTCCTCGATTCAGGGATTAAAATTGGTGACTTGGGACGCCTTAAAATTCCCAGGTGGCGACTCTGAAACAAACAAACAAATCCCGTTTCGACTGTCCTTTAATTGGAGAAAACTCCCTACGCCCCTCACGGGGGCGGAAAAAGGAGGTGCGACAGCTCTGGCGACTCTGCTGGGGACTTAACCCAGAACCACTGGTTCAGGGTTCAAGAATTCGAGCTTAAAATAATTGTTATAGTTGGCTTTATTTATTATCTGATTTTTTTACATGATATATGCCCAATGTGCTAAATGACACTTTTACCGCTTTAATATTATTTGAATTATGAATATATACAACTGCTACGAAACCCCCTTCTTTCTGAGTCTTCTAAATTTATGGTGCACACGTGCGCGTGGCCCACCTTTCTGTTAAAGTCATACCAAATAAGACGAAGTTGGGACAAGTAACTAGGCCGGGTAGACTTTCGTGCTCCCGGTACGTTGCCCCCGCTTCGGCTCAAACTGTCCGTTTGGGTAAGCCAGGGCTAGATCAATATGCCTCAGGTTTTTTCACTTAGAATAACTCAGCTTCATGCCGGATCCCTAGTAGGAGCGATTGTTTGCATCACGTGCATTTGACTTTGGAGACTCAACACAGGGGTTGGGTCTGTCTAGGACAGGTGTACCAAAAAAAATGACCATCCTGATGCATCTTACTTGCTGCTACTTGCGCATTTATTTGATCCGGATTTGTGTGTTGACTGACTTTTGAATATCATGAATAATATTTTAAAATTGAAAAAAAGAAATAGCGGTTAGGGAATTGACTGTTTATTTTTGAAAAAAAAAACCAATGCCCAAATATTGTCAAAACTCTGCCGAAATTTTGAGAAAATGAAAAAAAAATGTCTTATTAGTTTGTTTTATTAAAACCAAAGAAAAAGTAGAAAGAAAAAAAAATCGTTGTTTTGTCTTATTTTTCAAAAAAATAAAATATATATATATATATAAAGGAAAATAGTTTGTCTTCCCCTGAAAATGACAATGAAAAAGAGTCTTACTTTTAAAATAGTTTTTTTTTATTCGTTTCTGAAAAATTCAAAATAATAAAATAAAAAGAGTCGCGTTGAAAGTGGTTTTATTATTTGTTGCAAATATATATATATATATATATATATATATATATATATATATATATATATATATAAATCCAAAAAGTTTTTCTTTATTTCCAAAAATGTATATATATCTTTATTTGTTGCAAAAATATTTGTCCTGCCAAAAAGTCTAGAAAAGTTTTTTTTAGACTCCCAATTTTCAAAAAAAAAAATCCAAAAATATTTTCCATTATTGACTTCTTTAAGAAAGTCTTTTTAATTAATAAATATATATATATATATATATATATATATATATAATAAAATAAAACAAATTCGAAAATATTTTCCTTCTTCTTTAAAAATTGAAAAGAAAATTCAAAATTCAAAAAAAAATATTTTTTTTAGAAAGCATTTCATTTATTAAAGGTAAAATTCCAAAAAAATATTTTCTTTCTTCTTGGAATAAGAAAAAAACAAAAACAAAATCTTCCTTTTACTTTTGAAATTCTCAAAGTTCAAATCAAAAGAAAAGGAATTCTTAGAAGTCTTTCTTTCAAAAAGAAAATCAATCAAAAATTTTAAAAAAAAATATATACTTCATTTCTTCTTTCAAAGCAGTTCTTTTACAAATTCAAAATAATAATAATTTAAAATTAGTTTACTTACTTTATTCATGACCTGCCCGAACTACGCGGGTTTGATTCTCACCGGATGTGAGATACGTAGGCAACCCTCATCGGGTCCAACCCCCTTTTTTGCTAAAATAGCCAAAAACCAATAAATAAATAAAAACGTGTCAAAATTTTAATTTTGTCATAAATAAGTCGGCCGGTGTCCAGCCTCCCCTCTTTGCTAAAGAATATATATATAAAAAAAAAATATGTCAAATTTTAAGAGTCATAAAGAAGTCGGGTGACGTTGTTTTATCAAGACATAGTCGAATGTTCCCGAAAGGGACGCCGGAAGGCTGACTTTGCATAAACAGCCACCTTTGGGTCTTTTTTAAAATTTGGTCCGTTGACCCACACAGCCTTAAAAAATCTTCGTCCCCGAGGCGCTGAAGGGCCGTGTTGCAACACCTGGTTTTTATTGTAATTTGAAAAAAAAAACTAAGAGTCAACGGTAAGGTGAATACCGTTTAGATTTTTGGTCAAAATAAGCCGAGCCAGCTTCGGCCGCGTCTTAAACCGTTCTTGCCGAAATAGCCTCAGAGTATCTTTCAGTTGTCGAAAGGCTATTTTCATAAAAGACGGACAAGTGTGTAAAGTGTCATAAAATAATCCTCTCCGGCCTCAAAATTTGGACGGGGCCACATTTGCAAAAATAACCGTTTGGTTGCATTTGTCAAACGGAGAAAGGAAGCTGGCCGTTTGTTTTGGAGTTTGTAAAACTTTTGATTATAATATGTGGGTCGTTTGATTTTCAAGTTTGTAGGTCATTTTTAAACCTTTGAAACCCAATATGAAAATTGAAAAAAAAATGATTAGTATTGCTTATCTTTTATTGGTCCGAACTACGCAAGGTCTGATTCATGCGGGGTCATGATACGTAGGCAATCTCCATAAGATTCGACCACCACTAAAAAAGAAAATGAAAAAAAATGTTGCTAGTAATAAGAACCGACTGAGTCCATTCTAACATGTTTTATTTTGAATTGTGAAGAAAGTTGAGTTGGTCGGTTTGTTCAGAAGGTTCAACAAGAGCAGTACCACTCTCCTAAGTACCACCCGTACTCGTTTGATCTTCCTTCAAAGATTGAAGAGCCTGCCCGAAAGATGGTACAAGAAGAAATGACCCAAAGAGTGAAAAACTTAGAACAATGGTTGAAAAACAGGCAAGGGTTGTCTGGTCAAAAGAGTGTTGCCTTCAAAGATCTATGTATGTTCCCCGATGTCCACTTGCCGCCTGGTTTCAAGACTCCCAAATTTGAAAAGTACGATGGACATGGAGATCCCATTGCCCACCTGAAAAGGTATTGCAATCAACTGAGAGGTGCGGGAAGAAATGAAGAATTGTTGATGGCTTATTTTGTGGAAAGCCTTACGGGAGTAGCTTCCGAATGGTTTATGGATCAAGACACGTCTCGCTGGTATGTCTGGGACGACATGGCACAATCATTTGTCAAACAGTTCCAATACAGCGTCGACATGGCCCCAGACCGCATTTCCCTTTCAAACCTGAAAAAGAAACCAAGTGAAAGTTTCAGGGAATATGCCATTAAATGGAGAGAGCAAGCGGCTCGAGTTAAGCCACCCATGGATGACCACGAGCTAATAAATGTCTTCCTTCAAGCGCAAGAGCCAGATTACTTTCAGAACATGATGTCCGCAGTTGGCAAATCCTTCTCGGAAGCAATCAAAATGGGAGAAATAATAGAGAATGGTCTTAAGACAGGAAAAATTATAAGTCAAGCAGTTTTTAAAGCTGCAACTCACGCTGTCCGGGTTGAGTCTGATAATTTTTGCGACACAAATGAGAAGATTGAAGAAATCATGATGACATCAGGGTCAAGAAGAGGTCCTAGGAGAACATCTCGAAGGTATGAGCAGCCTTAAAGGACAATCGAAACGGGATTTATTTATTTATTTCAGAGTCGCCACTTGGGAGATTTAGGGTGTCCCAAGTCACCAATTTTAATCCCGAATCGAGGAAAAGAATGACTCCATATTACAGTCTGCGTACCAGAAATCCGGATAAGGAATTCTGTTAACCCGGGAGAAGGTGTTAGGCATTCCCGAGTTCCGTGGTTCTAGCACGGTCGCTCAACTGTTATATTCGGCTTGATTATCTGATTTTATACAAGTATGAACTTATGTGCAAATTTTATCTTTTAACCGCTTTTATCATTCACTGTTATTTTTATAGGACTTGCAACGTCGTGAAAACATATCTCGAACCACGTTACATCAATGCACCCGTGGTTATTGATATATCTCGACTCGGTTGAGATTTGGATTTGGGTCACATAAATGTGCACCCGAATTAAGAAAAATAAATTATTTAAGACGCGCCTAAAGCAACTAACGTATGGTTGTTTTGGGGAAGGCCGTAAAATTTGCTAAACGGCATGTCCCGAATTCTAAGTATTTTTAATATATATGCATTTAGAGGGCCCCGCAGCTTCTACATTTTTGTTTGTCGAGGCTCGTCTCATTTATTATTAAAAGGAATTTACAACGTCATGGAAATGCATCTCGGGCCACGCCACAATCAATGTACCCGTGATTAGAGGCACATTTCGATTTCGTTGAGATTTGGATTTGGGTCACATAAATGTGCACCCGAGTTTAGGGAGATAACGTTATTAAAGGCGCGCCTAAAGCAACTAGCGCATTATTATTTTTGGGGAGGGCCATGAAATTTGCTAAACGACTCGTCCCGGAATATAAGTATTTAATACATATATTTTGTGAGGGCCCCGCAATTTGTCCCTTTTATTCGGCGAGGCTCGTCTCATTTTATTCTTTATTATTATTTTTTTTTATATTTTTTAAAAAGGATGCCATTTTTACGTCTTTAACAATACTAAAACTTACGGCCTCTGTACAACTAAAATCTCATAACTTGTCAAGATTTAATAAAATAAGTTAGGCGAATGAGTGTTCGGGGGTAGTAACAACAGGTGCTAATATTAATTTTGTCCAAATAAACTAAGACAATGAAGGGACGAGCGAATCAACGTCAAACTGTGTCTTAGGACTACTAATACAACTAAATCAAATGACATCAAGTAAACGATAATAACATAACACAAAAATGAACTAAAATGCATACGGTGAAACATAAGCAGAAAATTATCATATCAATCGATATATTGCAACTTCGAACATTGAACGTAAAATTTCTTTACCCAATACATCGAGGCTTACTAACCTGAATAAACAGAAACGCATAGAGCCATGGACCGAACCTCAACATCGACTTCACCGAACAAACTCGACGCGCCGAACCTCGACGAACAAAGACGACCTCAACGGACCGCACGACGACAGTGAAAGAACAACGATAACATGGCTGATTGGTTGTCGTGTTTGGACAGTACGGCTGAAGCAGTGGTGTTTGGACGGTGTCGATGGAGATAGGAGGAGAAGGAGTGGTCGTGGGCTTTGTCGATTCTGTCGGTGGTCGACGGAGGTGGGAGTTGGTTGCGACGGGCTGTCGGGAAGGTCGTGTTGGGCAGTGGTTCAGGTTGGTCGTGGGTAGAGGACCTAAGGTTGCGACGATGATCAGGGGACGGAGAGGGAGCTGGTGGGTGTTGGTTATGGCGTGGAGGTGACGGGGTGGTTTGATGGATGGGTTGTTGTCGTTGAAGATGGTGTTTGAGAAGGTGGTGAGTGGTCGAGTCGGGGTTGGGGGAAGGTGACGGACTGGTTGACGTCGAAGGTTATGGCGTCATTTGGTGAGTTGAAGAAGAGGACGACGGTTAGGGGGTCCGGTGGTTTTTGTGTTCGAGGGGGGTGATGGAGAAGGTGACGGACTGGTTATGGATGCGGGTGGTTTCAGGCGATGGAGGAGGCTGGTAGGAGGAGGGTGGTTGCCTGGAGGTTTTGGCGATGGGAGCAGCTGGAGTTTTCTTCCTTTTCCCTTTTAAGAAGAAAGAGGAACAGTAGTATATGTTTTTCAAATTTTTTCAAAGTCTCCCAAGTCTTTGTGTTTGTCCGTGTATTTAGCATGGTCTTGTCAAGAAAAATGAGCCCCACGCGTGGTGGGGTTCGATACTTATGTCCCCCACGCGTGGTGGGGTTCCCCATGTGTCCTGGACACGGTTTATTATGGGCTAGGTCCGAAATTAGGCCTAAACCCGGGTAGTTTGAACCCGAATATTATTCTTTTGCCCGGACCCGAGAAATAGGAAAACGTTGCTTAACTAGTCTTATGTAAACAAAATAACTACCAAAAATAAGACTAGTATTTAAACAAAACTATATCTTTTTTTAAATATTTTTCAAGATTTAAAATAGCTACAAAATATTAATAAAACTATTTTTTTGTAATTTTTGTTTTTAAATATTAAGATAAAATATGAGGTAATATTTTTTGTATTTTTTCCAAATTAAAATGACTACAAAACCTTAATTATATATTTTTTTTGTAATTTTCGAAATTATATAAAGTACCAAAATAAAGTGCAATTTTTGTATTTTTTCAAGTTTATGAGAGATACATAAACTAAAATTTATATATATATTTTTTTGAAATTTTTCTTTTTGCAACGAAATAAAGTAAAATAGTCAAAATAGCTATACTAGTCCTAAATTAGATATTTAAGCTCAAGAACGTAAAAATTCCCGGGGAGGGTCAAAAATCACGTGCTTACAGCTGCCCCTCTTTGACTGGAAACACGAAGAGTTTTCCGACAAAGAACGACTAGACGTGTTTTTGACCCGACCATTACTTGGACGGACTACACTTAAGGAAAGGGAGGGAATGTGACCGAGCCCTGGTATCTGAGCTGCCTACATATCCTTGGTTATACAGGAATCAGGCCACGTGTAGTTCGGGAATGAGAGAGATAGTGAAGTGTACCGAGGTGAAGAGCCGATCGAGGTGCCGTTCCGTTGAGGTTCCGGTCCGCGGTCCTGTCGTTACAACAAAAATGAAAACTGAAAAAGACTAACTAAGCCTATCAGCTACTAGTTACAAGGATTCCTATCTCTTAAGTCTTCTGAAACTTGGTCTTGAGTCTTGAATGGTGCTTCATACAGACTTTGGATTTGAACCTTGATACTTGCTAGTTGTAGGCGCTAGTTCTTGAGCAGATCACATCTGTTCTCCACTTCCGTGCTTTGGATTCATTCATTTTTCTCTTTTTCTCTTTCTTCTTTTTTTTTCTTTTTGTTTTTGTGACTAGCTTTTGTTGACCCTCTCAGACTGTTGACTCGCATTCTTGGGGCGAGATTCTTGTTGCTTCTATCTTGGATTGAGTGCTGGGGATTTTTGTTGTGGCTTTCTGCCTTCCAATGGGTTACGACTTGACTTTGAACGATCCCGCTGTTCTGCAGGCGGACCCCTAACTTCTTCAATCTTTGACATATAACAATCTTTTGCTCTACAGGCAGGCCCCTGACAATCAAACAAAACAAACAAAATTTCCTAACCCAGTTTGCACTGGGAAGGTTTGTGAGTCATTAGCAAAATCGTAGCCCACTGATACTACTGATGCAGTGCTGAGAGTGAACTAAATACTAGAATGGGATGTATTCCCTTGTTATACAGGTGGGCGCCTAACTTCAATGCTTGAGATGTAAGGACTGAAATGTATTCCTCTGTTCTATGGGCGGGCTCCCAACTTCAACACTTGTAATGAAAAAGACTGAAATGTATTCCTCTCATTATACATGTGGGTGCCTGGATTTAGAAAAATGACTTTTTTTTTCAAAAATGTTTTTTTTTAGCATCTTAGGAGAAAGATTCATCGGACTAAGATTTTGATCCTAGGAGAAGGTTCGTCAGACTAGGTCTCTATCTTAGGAGAAAAATTCATCGGACTAAGATTTTGATCCTAGGAGAAGGTTCATCAGACTAGGTCTTTTCTTTTTGGTATCTTAGGAGAAAGATTCATCAGACTAAGATTTTGATCCTAGGAGAAGGTTCATCAGACTAGGTCATTTTTTTTTGGTTATCTTAGGAGAAAGATTCATCAGACTAAGATTTTGATCCTAGGAGAAAGTTCATCGGACTAGGTCATTTTTGTTTTTGGTATCTTAGGAGAAAGATTCATCAGACTAAGATTTTGATCCTAGGAGAAGGTTCGTCAGACTAGGTCTCTATCTTAGGAGAAAAATTCATCGGACTAAGATTTTGATCCTAGGAGAAGGTTCATCAGACTAGGTCATTTTTGTTTTTTTGGCATCTTAGGAGAAAGATTCATCAGACTAAGATTTTGATCCTAGGAGAAGGTTCGTCAGACTAGGTCTCTATCTTAGGAGAAAAATTCATCGGACTAAGATTTTGATTCTAGGAGAAGGTTCATCAGACTAGGTCATTTTTGTTTTTTTTTGGCATCTTAGGAGAAAGATTCATCAGACTAAAATTTTGATCCTAGGAGAAGGTTCGTCAGACTAGGTCTCTATCTTAGGAGAAAAATTCATCGGACTAAGATTTTGATCCTAGGAGAAGGTTCATCAGACTAGGTCATTTTGTTTTTTTTGGCATCTTAGGAGAAAGATTCATCAGACTAAGATTTTGATCCTAGGAGAAGGTTCGTCAGACTAGGTCTCTATCTTAGGAGAAAAATTCATCGGACTAAGATTTTGATCCTAGGAGAAGGTTCATCAGACTAGGTCATTTTGTTTTTTTTTTGGCATCTTAGGAGAAAGATTCATCAGACTAAGATTTTGATCCTAGGAGAAGGTTCGTCAGACTAGGTCTCTATCTTAGGAGAAAAATTCATCGGACTAAGATTTTGATCCTAGGAGAAAGTTCATCGGACTAGGTCATTTTTTGTTTTTGGTATCTTAGGAGAAAGATTCATCAGACTAAGATTTTGATCCTAGGAGAAAGTTCATCGGACTAGGTCATTTTTTGTTTTTGGTATCTTAGGAGAAAGATTCATCAGACTAAGATTTTGATCCTAGGAGAAGGTTCGTCAGACTAGGTCTCTATCTTAGGAGAAAAATTCGTCAGACTAAGATTTGGATCCTAGGAGAAAGTTCATCGGACTAGGTCATTTTTTGTTTTTGGTATCTTAGGAGAAAGATTCATCAGACTAAGATTTTGATCCTAGGAGAAGGTTCGTCAGACTAGGTCTCTATCTTAGGAGAAAAATTCGTCAGACTAAGATTTGGATCCAAGGAGAAAGTTCATCAGACTAGGTCCTTTCTTCTTTTTTTTTTTTTTTCAAACAACTTAGGAGGAAATGCATCTCCTGTGGGTAAAACTTAACTTTGAGGAAGTGCGTCTCCTGTGGGTACAATAAACTTAGGAAGTGCATCTCCTATTGGGGATAACTGTTTTTTAGGAAGTGCGTCTCCTACTGGGTGAAACTAAACTTTAACTTAGGAGGAAATGCGTCTCCTAGGAGGTAAAACTTAAATTAGGAGGAAATGCGTCTCCTATGGGTAAAACATAAACTTAGGAGGAAATGCGTCTCCTATGGGTGAAACTGAAACAAACCTAGGAGGAAATGCATCTCCTATGGGTAAAATTAAACAAACCTAGGAGGAAATGCGTCTCCTATGGGTGAAACTAAACAAACCTAGGAGGAAATGCATCTCCTATGGGTAAAACTAAACAAACCTAGGAGGAAATGCATCTCCTATGGGTAAAACTAAACAAACCTAGGAGGAAATGCATCTCCTATGGGTAAAACTAAACAAACCTAGGAGGAAATGCATCTCCTATGGGTAAAGACGTGGAATGTATTCCCTTATTATACAGGTGGGCGCCTAATGGTAAAGACACAAAATGTATTCCCTTGTTATACAGGTGGGTGCCTAGAATATGAAATGCACAGACAAAAGTATTCCTCTCGTTATTCAGGTGGGCGCCTGTTTAAACTAAGACATAAAAGTATTCCTCTCGTTATACAGGTGGGCGCCTGGTTAAACTAAGACATAAAAGTATTCCTCTCGTTATACAGGTGGGCGCCTGGTAAAGACATGAAAAATGATATGCCCGCATTATACTGGTGGGTGACCTTGAACAGAAATGAAAAGACAGAAAATGTATTCCTCTCGTTATTCAGGTGGGCGCCTGTCAAGAAATGTAAAGACTGAAACCAACATATCCTATTTGAGGGCGGATGAACCCAACATATCCTATTTGAGGGCGGATGAACCCAACATATCCTATTTGAGGGCGGATGAACCCAACATATCCTATTTGAGGGCGGATGAACCCAACATATCCTATTTGAGGGCGGATGAACCCGACAGATCCTATTTGAGGGCGGATGAACCCAACATATCCTATTTGAGGGCGGATGAACCCGACAGATCCTATTTGAGGGCGGATGAACCCGACATATCCTATTTGAGGGCGGATGAACCCGACAGATCCTATTTGAGGGCGGATGAACCCGACAGATCCTATTTGAGGGCGGATGAACCCGACAGATCCTATTTGAGGGCGGATGAACCCAACAGATCCTATTTGAGGGCGGATGAACCCAACAGATCCTATTTGAGGGCGGATGAACCCAACAGATCCTATTTGAGGGCGGATGAACCCGACATATCCTATTTGAGGGCGGATGAACCCAACATATCCTATTTGAGGGCGGATGAACCCGACATATCCTATTTGAGGGCGGATGAACCCAACAGATCCTATTTGAGGGCGGATGAACCCAAAATATCTTTAAGACTTGAAAATGTCTTACCTTGAATACTTGCTGGGGATTGGGATGAATTTTCCTTTTCTACCTTCCCCATTTTTATTATTATTCTTTTTTTTTTAATTCCTTTTTTGTTTTTGTTTTGTTTTTGCATAGCTTCTTCCTTCAAAGACTACCTCCCTTGATTTACTTACCTGTTGGGGGGTAAAATGTTATCAGCTGGGGGTACCTGACTTCCAGAAAATTTTCTAAATGGAAGGAAAATTTTCTGCCCCAGTTTGATAATATCCCTTGTGGCATGCAGTTCTGGCATCAATGCCATTTCCTTTACCTGTTTCAAATCAAACAAAATTGTTAGTTTAAAACATGGTGGTTGGTTGTGATACTCCCAACGGGATGGCTTTTCCTTTTTTCCTTCCTTGCTTTGCGTTGCACAACTTGTTGGGGATGATATTATGTGCTGGGGATAATCCCTTCCTGCTGGGGGATATCCCTCTTCTTTTGTGGCATAGCTTGGAAACTGGCATTTCCCCGACCTTTTAGTCTAGTATGGATTTTGCCAAATCATGCTCACTGCTCTCCTTGCTTTGTTCACGGGCCTTGTCTTTGAGGTTTATAACCTTGGTTTTGGCAAGGATATCCCTCTTGACGCTCGTCAATCCTTTTGTCAATTCCCTTTTGCTGGGGATATCTTTATTGACACTGGCCTCGCGCTTGTTCCTTGCTGACTATACCATTTGGATGTACTAGTCAGATCTCATCTTGAAAAGCTGATGGCATATTTGAAGTCATTTCATACTTGTTCTGGCCCGACAGACTCTATTGGGGAATTTTTCTATGAAAGGAGAAAGATAAAAGAAACAAAATAAAAGACAAAGGAAACGAATGACTCTTTTACAAAAGAAACTATAAATAAAAATCTATCAAACGCAGATACCGACTCTAATGGCCATGACATGCGTATGTGGCCTATCCTCTGCCGTCAATCATCTTTTAAGATCTTCAATTGGCGATTCCCCCTCTGATTCTCAATCTTATTCGACTTGTAGTGCCCGAAGGGTTTTCACTATCAAGCCTCTCTCATTTGGGTTTTTCTCTCAGCTTTCAATCGCCTTATGGTGCCTGTGAAGGTTTTCACCGATAAGACTCTTTCATTTGTATCACTTTCCAGATGGGGATGTGGAGTGTTGCCGGTATGACTCTTTCTGCTGAAGATTAGAGTCCTTTCTGCTGTGGAACAGAATGTTATGTTCGCCGGTAAGACTCTTCATTTGTCTGACTTGGCATTTTTTGAAAACTGATCAGAAGGCCTTTCTTTGGACCGTAACGTGGGTTTTGGATAGGGTTAGAAAAAGAAGGTATTAAAGGCTCAAAAATGCATTAATTTTGGGTTATTAATTACAACCTTCGGAATTAGATTTATTTACAACAAACGCAACTTTTGCCCCAGTTTCTTGCTTGGGGATATTTTAATTGATTTTTTTCATTTTTCAAGACTATGACCGAGCCGTGAAGCGCCTACGTATCCTCTTTGAGGAATCAGGTCAAACGTAGTTCCCAATTCCTCTTTTTCTTGTGACTTTCTTTTCACTCATTCTTATCTTTGTTTTCTTTTTCTTTTGCCTTTTTCTTTTCTCATTTCTCC
This sequence comes from Nicotiana sylvestris, assembly GCF_000393655.2. Classification (NCBI taxonomy): domain Eukaryota; kingdom Viridiplantae; phylum Streptophyta; class Magnoliopsida; order Solanales; family Solanaceae; genus Nicotiana; species Nicotiana sylvestris. The sequence goes on along the minus strand of NC_091062.1, from coordinate 82,126,342 downwards.
TTTCTTTTGTCGTTTTTTTTTCTTTCTCTCTTTTTCTTTTATTCTTCTTTTTCCATTTTGTTGTTTTCTTTTCTTTCTTTTCTCTTACCTGCCATGCTTGCGTATTTTATTCATTGCTACTAATTCCGAACGAGGGGTATGAAAGAAAATAAATAAGGCTCAAAAGTCTAACGAAGAATAAAGTGTTTGGGTAGCAGAACAAAATGCCTTCGTCATTCTAGTCTTCAAAACATGCCAAGCGCAAACAACACAATTTAAACTTGTAGTCCCTTCTGATGGTGCTAGACTTGACAATTATGTTAAACGTCTGTTTGTTCATTTGTCACTTCTAAAGCACCGTTGGGCGACACTCTCATTCTCATTATTATGAACGACCCTCATGCCCATTTAGGCGAATCTTGCTTTTAACGGTTTTCTTTGTGCTTAACTTGCCCCAGTTCCACATGACTCGAGCTCTGAATAATCTCAAACCGTCCTTATTTTCTTTAAATGGTCTGATCGCTTTTCCAGGGTTTTATGATTAACTTTAAAGACTAGGCCCAAAGTGTGTGCGCATGTCATGTCCCTAGAATCGGCATTGAACAAAAATGGTAAAAGGACTAACAGAAAGATAACTGGAACTAACAAAAGACCGACTTTGTATTAGACTACCGGCGAAATGGTTTGAATAATAAAACAAACAAAACAACCAGAACAAAATCCTAACACAAACTGCTATGACAAAATGGAAAGATAAGAAGGTTTGACACTGGACAAAATCCAAATTACAACCTTAATAATCCGGACAATAGAAATGACAACAAAATAAGCCGCTACAAGCTTCTCTCTTGCTAACCAAGGAACGGAGCGTCCTCCCACTTTATCAAACTTGGCATCTTAGCCACTGAGCTTTGCATTAGTATTGTCAAGACCATTGCCAACTTCAATATCATTACCCTTAGTCAACAAGTTCCCAATAGGACTCGAATGCTTCCGTCATCAGGCCTGATCCCCGCAGAGTGTGCATCAGGAGGTGCAAGTAAAGGATTCTGGGTGTCATTGTCCGGCTTACCACAAACCAACCACCTTAACTTATTTGCAAAACAAACAGGTTAGAATGGACTCAGTCGGTCCTCATTATTGACAACATCTTTTTTTTTTCATTCTTTTTTCTTTTCATTTTTTCATTTTTTTTTCATTTCGTTTTTTTTCATTCTTTTTTTTTCATTCTCTTTTTTTCATTCTTTTTTTTTGTTGTGGTCGAATCTTATGGAGATTGCCTACGTATCATGACCCCGCATGAATCAGACCTTGCGTAGTTCGTGCCAATAACAGTAAACATTTTTCAATTTTCATATTAGAACAAACTGGGTTTCAAGGATTTAAAGATGACCCGCAAACTTGAAAATCAAACAAACCGCATGTTCTAATCAAAAGATTGGTAGACTCAAAAACAAAATTCCAGCTCCCTTTCTCTGTTCGACAAATGCAACCAAATGGTTATTTTTTGCAAATGTGGCCCCTTCCAAATTTCACATGAATTTTGAGGCCGGGGAGGATTATTTTATGACACTTTTACAAACTTGTCCGTTCTTTTACGAAAATAACCTTTCGACAACTGAAAGATACTCTAAGGCTATTTCGGCAAGAACGGTTTAAGACGCGGCCGAAACTGGCTCGGCTTATTTTATTTTCATATATTTTTTGACTAAACACCCAAACGACATTCACCCGACCGTTGACTCTTTTTTTTTCAAATTATGATAAAAAACTTGGTGTTGCAAAACACGGCCCTTCAGCGTCTCTGGGACGAAGCTTCCTTAAGGCTGTGTGGGTCCATATCTCAAAATGACCCAAAGGTGGCTGTTTGTGCCAAGTCAGCTTTCCGGCGTCCCTTTCGGGAACATTCGGCTATTTATGACAAAACAGCGTCACCTGACTTATTTATAACTCTTTTTTCATCGTTTTCCAAATTAGAAAAGTCAATATTGCAAACACGGCCTTTCAACGTCTCGGGGACGAAGATTTTTAGGCTGTGGGGGTCAACTGGACCAAGTCTTAAAAATGACCCAAAAGTGGCTGTTTATGCAAAGTCAGCCTTCCGGCGTCCCTTTCGGGAACATTCGGCTATGTCTTGATAAACCAATCTTCGTAAGCAAAATTAACCAAACAATTATAACTTTGGACTAAAAACAAGTATATGAGAAGGATATGGGATTTACAAGCACGAATTGCAACATTTTATGTCAAGGATATGTAGAAATAGAATTCGCATTAAATGTAACAATAAAAATTCTTCAGAAACTATTAATTTGTTTATCAAATTAATTCTTTTTCCAGTTTTATATGCGATTCAATTTTTGGATATGTTAATGTTGTATCCACGATAAAAATGGTAGTATTTTTAGTTACATGTTGTTTGTTTCTTTTTCATATCATTAATTCTTTAAAATTTGAATAGTTTTGAGGTATATAATTCATACGCGTAAAATAAGACTTGTAGCAACGCCTAATAAATTTTGAATTCTTTGTCAAGAAATTTGGTGGCATCCCAATCGGTAATTCTCCACGATTCTTACATTTAAAAATAGATAGATGCAATAAACATTTATGGAAAATCTATACTACTATTAAGAATCTTTTGCGTGATTAGGGATGCGTTCGCGTAACCTGATTATATTTCTAAAAGCAATTCGGATTATGCGTTCGCGCAACTTCGAACGAACATTTAATAAAAAGGGGGCTCTTCGGAGAATATCAATATTAATTTCATATAACTCGAGATGTGCGGTTCAATATTTAATTATACAAGAGCGACGAACGTTCTTAATTTTATTTTTAGCACAATTTCGAACTTAAGTTTTTTTTTATATAATAAAAAATTTCGAAAAAAAATAAATAATAATTATTATATTGTGTATACGTACGCGTGACACGATTTTCACGTTAAAAAATATTAATATATAAAACGAATACACGTACGCGTGATTCGATTCGAAGAAGGGTCTTTAATTATAAACAATTTAAATAGAAGCGGTAACAATAAAATCATGCAATAAAAATGTATTTAATAAATCAAAATAATCAAGCCAAATATAACAGTTGAGCGACCGTGCTAGAACCACGGAACTCGGGAATGCCTAACACCTTCTCCCGGGTTAACAGAATTCCTTATCCGGATTTCTGGTTCGCAGAATAATAAACAGAGTCATATTCTCCTCGATTCAGGGATTAAAATTGGTGACTTGGGACGCCTTAAAATTCCCAGGTGGCGACTCTGAAACAAACAAACAAATCCCGTTTCGACTGTCCTTTAATTGGAGAAAACTCCCTACGCCCCTCACGGGGGCGGAAAAAGGAGGTGCGACAGCTCTGGCGACTCTGCTGGGGACTTAACCCAGAACCACTGGTTCAGGGTTCAAGAATTCGAGCTTAAAATAATTGTTATAGTTGGCTTTATTTATTATCTGATTTTTTTACATGATATATGCCCAATGTGCTAAATGACACTTTTACCGCTTTAATATTATTTGAATTATGAATATATACAACTGCTACGAAACCCCCTTCTTTCTGAGTCTTCTAAATTTATGGTGCACACGTGCGCGTGGCCCACCTTTCTGTTAAAGTCATACCAAATAAGACGAAGTTGGGACAAGTAACTAGGCCGGGTAGACTTTCGTGCTCCCGGTACGTTGCCCCCGCTTCGGCTCAAACTGTCCGTTTGGGTAAGCCAGGGCTAGATCAATATGCCTCAGGTTTTTTCACTTAGAATAACTCAGCTTCATGCCGGATCCCTAGTAGGAGCGATTGTTTGCATCACGTGCATTTGACTTTGGAGACTCAACACAGGGGTTGGGTCTGTCTAGGACAGGTGTACCAAAAAAAATGACCATCCTGATGCATCTTACTTGCTGCTACTTGCGCATTTATTTGATCCGGATTTGTGTGTTGACTGACTTTTGAATATCATGAATAATATTTTAAAATTGAAAAAAAAGAAATAGCGGTTAGGGAATTGACTGTTTATTTTTGAAAAAAAAAACCAATGCCCAAATACTGTCAAAACTCTGCCGAAATTTTGAGAAAATGAAAAAAAAATGTCTTATTAGTTTGTTTTATTAAAACCAAAGAAAAAGTAGAAAGAAAAAAAATCGTTGTTTTGTCTTATTTTTCAAAAAAATAAAATATATATATATATATATATATATATATAAAGGAAAATAGTTTGTCTTCCCCTGAAAATGACAATGAAAAAGAGTCTTACTTTTAAAATAGTTTTTTTTTATTCGTTTCTGAAAAATTCAAAATAATAAAATAAAAAGAGTCGCGTTGAAAGTGGTTTTATTATTTGTTGCAAATATATATATATATATATATATATATATATATATATATATATATATATATATATATATATATATAAATCCAAAAAGTTTTTCTTTATTTCCAAAAATGTATATATATCTTTATTTGTTGCAAAAATATTTGTCCTGCCAAAAAGTCTAGAAAAGTTTTTTTTAGACTCCCAATTTTCAAAAAAAAAAATCCAAAAATATTTTCCATTATTGACTTCTTTAAGAAAGTCTTTTTAATTATTAAATATATATATATATATATATATATATATATATATATATAATAAAATAAAACAAATTCGAAAATATTTTTCTTCTTCTTTAAAAATTGAAAAGAAAATTCAAAAAAAAAAAATATTTTTTTTAGAAAGCATTTCATTTATTAAAGGTAAAATTCCAAAAAAATATTTTCTTTCTTCTTGGAATAAGAAAAAAACAAAAACAAAATCTTCCTTTTACTTTTGAAATTCTCAAAGTTCAAATCAAAAGAAAAGGAATTCTTAGAAGTCTTTCTTTCAAAAAGAAAATCAATCAAAAATTCAAAAAAAATATATATATACTTCATTTCTTCTTTCAAAGCAGTTCTTTTACAAATTCAAAATAATAATAATTTAAAATTAGTTTACTTACTTTATTCATGACCTGCCCGAACTACGCGGGTTTGATTCTCACCGGATGTGAGATACGTAGGCAACCCTCATCGGGTCCAACCCCCTTTTTTGCTAAAATAGCCAAAAACCAATAAATAAATAAAAACGTGTCAAAATTTTAATTTTGTCATAAATAAGTCGGCCGGTGTCCAGCCTCCCCTCTTTGCTAAAGAATATATATATAAAAAAAAAATATGTCAAATTTTAAGAGTCATAAAGAAGTCGGGTGACGTTGTTTTATCAAGACATAGTCGAATGTTCCCGAAAGGGACGCCGGAAGGCTGACTTTGCATAAACAGCCACCTTTGGGTCTTTTTTTAAAATTTGGTCCGTTGACCCACACAGCCTTAAAAAATCTTCGTCCCCGAGGCGCTGAAGGGCCGTGTTGCAACACCTGGTTTTTATTGTAATTTGAAAAAAAAAACTAAGAGTCAACGGTAAGGTGAATACCGTTTAGATTTTTGGTCAAAATAAGCCGAGCCAGCTTCGGCCGCGTCTTAAACCGTTCTTGCCGAAATAGCCTCAGAGTATCTTTCAGTTGTCGAAAGGCTATTTTCATAAAAGACGGACAAGTGTGTAAAGTGTCATAAAATAATCCTCTCCGGCCTCAAAATTTGGACGGGGCCACATTTGCAAAAATAACCGTTTGGTTGCATTTGTCAAACGGAGAAAGGAAGCTGGCCGTTTGTTTTGGAGTTTGTAAAACTTTTGATTATAATATGTGGGTCGTTTGATTTTCAAGTTTGTAGGTCATTTTTAAACCTTTGAAACCCAATATGAAAATTGAAAAAAAAATGATTAGTATTGCTTATCTTTTATTGGTCCGAACTACGCAAGGTCTGATTCATGCGGGGTCATGATACGTAGGCAATCTCCATAAGATTCGACCACCACTAAAAAAGAAAATGAAAAAAAATGTTGCTAGTAATAAGAACCGACTGAGTCCATTCTAACATGTTTTATTTTGAATTGTGAAGAAAGTTGAGTTGGTCGGTTTGTTCAGAAGGTTCAACAAGAGCAGTACCACTCTCCTAAGTACCACCCGTACTCGTTTGATCTTCCTTCAAAGATTGAAGAGCCTGCCCGAAAGATGGTACAAGAAGAAATGACCCAAAGAGTGAAAAACTTAGAACAATGGTTGAAAAACAGGCAAGGGTTGTCTGGTCAAAAGAGTGTTGCCTTCAAAGATCTATGTATGTTCCCCGATGTCCACTTGCCGCCTGGTTTCAAGACTCCCAAATTTGAAAAGTACGATGGACATGGAGATCCCATTGCCCACCTGAAAAGGTATTGCAATCAACTGAGAGGTGCGGGAAGAAATGAAGAATTGTTGATGGCTTATTTTGTGGAAAGCCTTACGGGAGTAGCTTCCGAATGGTTTATGGATCAAGACACGTCTCGCTGGTATGTCTGGGACGACATGGCACAATCATTTGTCAAACAGTTCCAATACAGCGTCGACATGGCCCCAGACCGCATTTCCCTTTCAAACCTGAAAAAGAAACCAAGTGAAAGTTTCAGGGAATATGCCATTAAATGGAGAGAGCAAGCGGCTCGAGTTAAGCCACCCATGGATGACCACGAGCTAATAAATGTCTTCCTTCAAGCGCAAGAGCCAGATTACTTTCAGAACATGATGTCCGCAGTTGGCAAATCCTTCTCGGAAGCAATCAAAATGGGAGAAATAATAGAGAATGGTCTTAAGACAGGAAAAATTATAAGTCAAGCAGTTTTTAAAGCTGCAACTCACGCTGTCCGGGTTGAGTCTGATAATTTTTGCGACACAAATGAGAAGATTGAAGAAATCATGATGACATCAGGGTCAAGAAGAGGTCCTATGACCGCGCCCGAGGGGGCGCAGGGGAGTTTTTTCCAATTAAAGGACAATCGAAACGGGATTTATTTATTTATTTCAGAGTCGCCACTTGGGAGATTTAGGGTGTCCCAAGTCACCAATTTTAATCCCGAATCGAGGAAAAGAATGACTCCATATTACAGTCTGCGTACCAGAAATCCGGATAAGGAATTCTGTTAACCCGGGAGAAGGTGTTAGGCATTCCCGAGTTCCGTGGTTCTAGCACGGTCGCTCAACTGTTATATTCGGCTTGATTATCTGATTTTATACAAGTATGAACTTATGTGCCAATTTTATCTTTTAACCGCTTTTATCATTCACTGTTATTTTTATAGGACTTGCAACGTCGTGAAAACATATCTCGAACCACGTTACATCAATGCACCCGTGGTTATTGATATATCTCGACTCGGTTGAGATTTGGATTTGGGTCACATAAATGTGCACCCGAATTAAGAAAAATAAATTATTTAAGACGCGCCTAAAGCAACTAACGTATGGTTGTTTTGGGGAAGGCCGTAAAATTTGCTAAACGGCATGTCCCGAATTCTAAGTATTTTTAATATATATGCATTTAGAGGGCCCCGCAGCTTCTACATTTTTGTTTGTCGAGGCTCGTCTCATTTATTATTAAAAGGAATTTACAACGTCATGGAAATGCATCTCGGGCCACGCCACAATCAATGTACCCGTGATTAGAGGCACATTTCGATTTCGTTGAGATTTGGATTTGGGTCACATAAATGTGCACCCGAGTTTAGGGAGATAACGTTATTAAAGGCGCGCCTAAAGCAACTAGCGCATTATTATTTTTGGGGAGGGCCATGAAATTTGCTAAACGACCCGTCCCGGAATCTAAGTATTTAATACATATATTTTGTGAGGGCCCCGCAATTTGTCCCTTTTATTCGGCGAGGCTCGTCTCATTTTATTCTTTATTATTATTATTTTTTATATTTTTTAAAAAGGATGCCATTTTTACGTCTTTAACAATACTAAAACTTACGGCCTCTGTACAACTAAAATCTCATAACTTGTCAAGATTTAATAAAAGAAGTTAGGCGAATGAGTGTTCGGGCGTAGTAACAACAGGTGCTAATATTAATTTTGTCCAAATAAACTAAGACAATGAAGGGACGAGCGAATCAACGTCAAACTGTGTCTTAGGACTACTAATACAACTAAATCAAATGACATCAAGTAAACGATAATAACATAACACAAAAATGAACTAAAATGCATACGGTGAAACATAAGCAGAAAATTATCATATCAATCGATATATTGCAACTTCGAACATTGAACGTAAAATTTCTTTACCCAATACATCGAGGCTTACTAACCTGAATAAACAGAAACGCGTAGAGCCATGGACCGAACCTCAACATCGACTTCACCGAACAAACTCGACGCGCCGAACCTCGACGAACAAAGACGACCTCAACGGACCGCACGACGACAGTGAAAGAACAACGATAACATGGCTGATTGGTTGTCGTGTTTGGACAGTACGGCTGAAGCAGTGGTGTTTGGACGGTGTCGATGGAGATAGGAGGAGAAGGAGTGGTCGTGGGCTTTGTCGATTCTGCCGGTGGTCGACGGAGGTGGGAGTTGGTTGCGACGGGCTGTCGGGAAGGTCGTGTTGGGCAGTGGTTCAGGTTGGTCGTGGGTAGAGGACCTAAGGTTGCGACGATGATCAGGGGACGGAGAGGGAGCTGGTGGGTGTTGGTTATGGCGTGGAGGTGACGGGGTGGTTTGATGGATGGGTTGTTGTCGTTGAAGATGGTGTTTGAGAAGGTGGTGAGTGGTCGAGTCGGGGTTGGGGGAAGGTGACGGACTGGTTGACGTCGAAGGTTATGGCGTCGTTTGGTGAGTTGAAGAAGAGGACGACGGTTAGGGGGTCCGGTGGTTTTTGTGTTCGAGGGGGGTGATGGAGAAGGTGACGGACTGGTTATGGATGCGGGTGGTTTCAGGCGATGGAGGAGGCTGGTAGGAGGAGGGTGGTTGCCTGGAGGTTTTGGCGATGGGAGCAGCTGGAGTTTTCTTCCTTTTCCCTTTTAAGAAGAAAGAGGAACAGTAGTATATGTTTTTCAAATTTTTTCAAAGTCTCCCAAGTCTTTGTGTTTGTCCGTGTATTTAGCATGGTCTTGTCAAGAAAAATGAGCCCCACGCGTGGTGGGGTTCAAGGTTTGTGTCCCCCACGCGTGGTGGGGTTCCCCATGTGTCCTGGACACGGTTTATTATGGGCTAGGTCCGAAATTAGGCCTAAAACCGGGTAGTTTGAACCCGAATATTATTCTTTTGCCCGGACCCGAGAAATAGGAAAACGTTGCTTAACTAGTCCTATGTAAACAAAATAACTACCAAAAATAAGACTAGTATTTAAACAAAACTATATCTTTTTTTAAATATTTTTCAAGATTTAAAATAGCTACAAAATATTAATAAAACTATTTTTTTGTAATTTTTGTTTTTAAATATTAAGATAAAATATGAGGTAATATTTTTTGTATTTTTTCCAAATTAAAATGACTACAAAACCTTAATTATATATTTTTTTTGTAATTTTCGAAATTATATAAAGTACCAAAATAAAGTGCATTTTTTGTATTTTTTCAAGTTTATGAGAGATACATAAACTAAAATTTATATATATATTTTTTTGAAATTTTTCTTTTTGCAACGAAATAAAGTAAAATAGTCAAAATAGCTATACTAGTCCTAAATTAGATATTTAAGCTTAAGAACGTAAAAATTCCCGGGGAGGGTCAAAAATCACGTGCTTACAGCTGCCCCTCTTTGACTGGAAACACGAAGAGTTTTCCGACAAAGAACGACTAGACGTGTTTTTGACCCGACCATTACTTGGACGGACTACACTTAAGGAAAGGGAGGGAATGTGACCGAGCCCTGGTATCTGAGCTGCCTACATATCCTTGGTTATACAGGAATCAGGCCACGTGTAGTTCGGGAATGAGAGAGATAGTGAAGTGTACCGAGGTGAAGAGCCGATCGAGGTGCCGTTCCGTTGAGGTTCCGGTCCGCGGTCCTGTCGTTACAACAAAAATGAAAACTGAAAAAGACTAACTAAGCCTATCAGCTACTAGTTACAAGGATTCCTATCTCTTAAGTCTTCTGAAACTTGGTCTTGAGTCTTGAATGGTGCTTCATACAGACTTTGGATTTGAACCTTGATACTTGCTAGTTGTAGGCGCTAGTTCTTGAGCAGATCACATCTGTTCTCCACTTCCGTGCTTCGGATTCATTCATTTTTCTCTTTTTCTCTTTCTTCTTTTTTTTTCTTTTTGTTTTTGTGACTAGCTTTTGTTGACCCTCTCAGACTGTTGACTCGCATTCTTGGGGCGAGATTCTTGTTGCTTCTATCTTGGATTGAGTGCTGGGGATTTTTGTTGTGGCTTTCTGCCTTCCAATGGGTTACGACTTGACTTTGAACGATCCCGCTGTTCTGCAGGCGGACCCCTAACTTCTTCAATCTTTGACATATAACAATCTTTTGCTCTACAGGCAGGCCCCTGACAATCAAACAAAACAAACAAAATTTTCTAACCCAGTTTGCACTGGGAAGGTTTGTGAGTCGTTAGCAAAATCATAGCCCACTGATACTACTGATGCAGTGCTGAGAGTGAACTAAATACTAGATTGGGATGTATTCCCTTGTTATACAGGTGGGCGCCTAACTTCAATGCTTGAGATGTAAGGACTGAAATGTATTCCTCTGTTCTATGGGCGGGCTCCCAACTTCAACACTTGTAATGAAAAAGACTGAAATGTATTCCTCTCATTATACAGGTGGGTGCCTGGATTTAGAAAAATGACTTTTTTTTCAAAAATGTTTTTTTTTAGCATCTTAGGAGAAAGATTCATCGGACTAAGATTTTGATCCTAGGAGAAGGTTCGTCAGACTAGGTCTCTATCTTAGGAGAAAAATTCATCGGACTAAGATTTTGATCCTAGGAGAAGGTTCATCAGACTAGGTCTTTTCTTTTTGGTATCTTAGGAGAAAGATTCATCAGACTAAGATTTTGATCCTAGGAGAAGGTTCATCAGACTAGGTCATTTTTTTTTTGTTATCTTAGGAGAAAGATTCATCACACTAAGATTTTGATCCTAGGAGAAAGTTCATCGGACTAGGTCATTTTTGTTTTTGGTATCTTAGGAGAAAGATTCATCAGACTAAGATTTTGATCCTAGGAGAAGGTTCGTCAGACTAGGTCTCTATCTTAGGAGAAAAATTCATCGGACTAAGATTTTGATCCTAGGAGAAGGTTCATCAGACTAGGTCATTTTTGTTTTTTTGGCATCTTAGGAGAAAGATTCATCAGACTAAGATTTTGATCCTAGGAGAAGGTTCGTCAGACTAGGTCTCTATCTTAGGAGAAAAATTCACCGGACTAAGATTTTGATTCTAGGAGAAGGTTCATCAGACTAGGCCATTTTTGTTTTTTTTTGGTATCTTAGGAGAAAGATTCATCAGACTAAGATTTTGATCCTAGGAGAAGGTTCATCAGACTAGGTCTCTATCTTAGGAGAAAAATTCATCGGACTAAGATTTTGATCCTAGGAGAAGGTTCATCAGACTAGGTCATTTTGTTTTTTTGGCATCTTAGGAGAAAGATTCATCAGACTAAGATTTTGATCCTAGGAGAAGGTTCGTCAGACTAGGTCTCTATCTTAGGAGAAAAATTCATCGGACTAAGATTTTGATCCTAGGAGAAGGTTCATCAGACTAGGTCATTTTTTTTTTTTGGCATCTTAGGAGAAAGATTCATCAGACTAAGATTTTGATCCTAGGAGAAGGTTCGTCAGACTAGGTCTCTATCTTAGGAGAAAAATTCATCGGACTAAGATTTTGATCCTAGGAGAAAGTTCATCGGACTAGGTCATTTTTTGTTTTTGGTATCTTAGGAGAAAGATTCATCAGACTAAGATTTTGATCCTAGGAGAAAGTTCATCGGACTAGGTCATTTTTTGTTTTTGGTATCTTAGGAGAAAGATTCATCAGACTAAGATTTTGATCCTAGGAGAAGGTTCGTCAGACTAGGTCTCTATCTTAGGAGAAAAATTCGTCAGACTAAGATTTGGATCCTAGGAGAAAGTTCATCGGACTAGGTCATTTTTTGTTTTTGGTATCTTAGGAGAAAGATTCATCAGACTAAGATTTTGATCCTAGGAGAAGGTTCGTCAGACTAGGTCTCTATCTTAGGAGAAAAATTCGTCAGACTAAGATTTGGATCCTAGGAGAAAGTTCATCAGACTAGGTCCTTTCTTCTTTTTTTTTTTTATTCAAACAATTTAGGAGGAAATGCATCTCCTATGGGTAAAACTTAACTTTGAGGAAGTGCGTCTCCTGTGGGTACAATAAACTTAGGAAGTGCGTCTCCTATTGGGGATAACTGTTTTTTAGGAAGTGCGTCTCCTACTGGGTGAAACTAAACTTTAACTTAGGAGGAAATGCGTCTCCTAGGAGGTAAAACTTAAATTAGGAGGAAATGCGTCTCCTATGGGTAAAACATAAACTTAGGAGGAAATGCGTCTCCTATGGGTGAAACTGAAACAAACCTAGGAGGAAATGCATCTCCTATGGGTAAAATTAAACAAACCTAGGAGGAAATGCGTCTCCTATGGGTGAAACTAAACAAACCTAGGAGGAAATGCATCTCCTATGGGTAAAACTAAACAAACCTAGGAGGAAATGCATCTCCTATGGGTAAAACTAAACAAACCTAGGAGGAAATGCATCTCCTATGGGTAAAACTAAACAAACCTAGGAGGAAATGCATCTCCTATGGGTAAAGACGTGGAATGTATTCCCTTATTATACAGGTGGGCGCCTAATGGTAAAGACACAAAATGTATTCCCTTGTTATACAGGTGGGTGCCTAGAATATGAAATGCACAGACAAAAGTATTCCTCTCGTTATTCAGGTGGGCGCCTGTTTAAACTAAGACATAAAAGTATTCCTCTCGTTATACAGGTGGGCGCCTGGTTAAACTAAGACATAAAAGTATTCCTCTCGTTATACAGGTGGGCGCCTGGTAAAGACATGAAAAATGATATGCCCGCATTATACTGGTGGGTGACCTTGAACAGAAATGAAAAGACAGAAAATGTATTCCTCTCGTTATTCAGGTGGGCGCCTGTCAAGAAATGTAAAGACTGAAACCAACATATCCTATTTGAGGGCGGATGAACCCAACATATCCTATTTGAGGGCGGATGAACCCAACATATCCTATTTGAGGGCGGATGAACCCGACAGATCCTATTTGAGGGCGGATGAACCCAACATATCCTATTTGAGGGCGGATGAACCCGACAGATCCTATTTGAGGGCGGATGAACCCAACATATCCTATTTGAGGGCGGATGAACCCGACAGATCCTATTTGAGGGCGGATGAACCCGACATATCCTATTTGAGGGCGGATGAACCCGACATATCCTATTTGAGGGCGGATGAACCCGACAGATCCTATTTGAGGGCGGATGAACCCGACAGATCCTATTTGAGGGCGGATGAACCCAACAGATCCTATTTGAGGGCGGATGAACCCAACAGATCCTATTTGAGGGCGGATGAACCCAACAGATCCTATTTGAGGGCGGATGAACCCGACATATCCTATTTGAGGGCGGATGAACCCAACATATCCTATTTGAGGGCGGATGAACCCGACATATCCTATTTGAGGGCGGATGAACCCAACAGATCCTATTTGAGAGCGGATGAACCCAAAATATCATTAAGACTTGAAAATGTCTTACCTTGAATACTTGCTGGGGATTGGGATGAATTTTCCTTTTCTACCTTCCCCATTTTTATTATTCCAACCTTGTGTTGGACTCCTCGCAACTGCTAGGGATAACATTGTTGGGGAATTATTTACTTACCTGCTAGGGATAACACTGTTGGGTAAAATGTTATCAGCTGGGGGTACCTGACTTCCAGAAAATTTTCTAAATGGAAGGAAAATTTTCTGCCCCAGTTTGATAATATCCCTTGTGGCATGCAGTTCTGGCATCAATGCCATTTCCTTTACCTGTTTCAAATCAAACAAAATTGTTAGTTTAAAACATGGTGGTTGGTTGTGATACTCCCAACGGGATGGCTTTTCCTTTTTTCCTTCCTTGCTTTGCGTTGCACAACTTGTTGGGGATGATATTATGTGCTGGGGATAATCCCTTCCTGCTGGGGGATATCCCTCTTCTTTTGTGGCATAGCTTGGAAACTGGCATTTCCCCGACCTTTTAGTCTAGTATGGATTTTTGCCAAATCATGCTCACTGCTCTCCTTGATTTGTTCACGGGCCTTGTCTTTGAGGTTTATAACCTTGGTTTTGGCAAGGATATCCCTCTTGACGCTCGTCAATCCTTTTGTCAATTCCCTTTTGCTGGGGATATCTTTATTGACACTGGCCTCGCGCTTGTTCCTTGCTGACTATACCATTTGGATGTACTAGTCAGATCTCATCTTGAAAAGCTGATGGCATATTTGAAGTCATTTCATACTTGTTCTGGCCCGACAGACTCTATTGGGGAATTTTTCTATGAAAGGAGAAAGATAAAAGAAACAAAATAAAAGACAAAGGAAACGAATGACTCTTTTACAAAAGAAACTATAAATAAAAATCTATCAAACGCAGATACCGACTCTAATGGCCATGACATGCGTATGTGGCCTATCCTCTGCCGTCAATCATCTTTTAAGATCTTCAATTGGCGATTCCCCCTCTGATTCTCAATCTTATTCGACTTGTAGTGCCCGAAGGGTTTTCACTATCAAGCCTCTCTCATTTGGGTTTTTCTCTCAGCTTTCAATCGCCTTATGGTGCCTGTGAAGGTTTTCACCGATAAGACTCTCTCATTTGTATCACTTTCCAGCTGGGGATGTGGAGTGTTGCCGGTATGACTCTTTCTGCTGAAGATTAGAGTCCTTTCTGCTGTGGAACAGAATGTTATGTTCGCCGGTAAGACTCTTCATTTGTCTGACTTGGCATTTTTTGAAAACTGATCAGAAGACCTTTCTTTGGACCGTAACGTGGGTTTTGGATAGGGCTAGAAAAAAAGGTATTAAAGGCTCAAAAATGCATTAATTTTGGGTTATTAATTACAACCTTCGGAATTAGATTTATTTACAACAAACGCAACTTTTGCCCCAGTTTCTTGCTTGGGGATATTTTAATTGATTTTTTTCATTTTTCAAGACTATGACCGAGCCGTGAAGCGCCTACGTATCCTCTTTGAGGAATCAGGTCAAACGTAGTTCCCAATTCCTCTTTTTCTTGTGACTTTCTTTTCACTCATTCTTATCTTTGTTTTCTTTTTCTTTTGCCTTTTTCTTTTCTCATTTCTCCTTTCTTTTGTCGTTTTTTTTCTTTCTCTCTTTTTCTTTTATTCTTCTTTTTCCATTTTGTTGTTTTCTTTTCTTTCTTTTCTCTTACCTGCCATGCTTGCGTATTTTATTCGTTGCTACTAATTCCGAACGAGGGGTATGAAAGAAAATAAATAAGGCTCAAAGGGGTAACGAAGGATAAAGTGTTTGGGTAGCAGAACAAAATGCCTTCGTCATTCCAGTCTTCAAAACATGCCAAGCGCAAACAACACAATTTAAACTTGTAGTCCCTTCTGATGGTGCTGGACTTGACAATTATGTTAAACGTCTGTTTGTTCATTTGTCACTTCTAAAGCACTGTTGGGCGACACTCTCATTCTCATTATTATGAACGACCCTCATGCCCATTTAGGCGAATCTTGCTTTTAACGGTTTTCTTTGTGCTTAACTTGCCCCAGTTCCACATGACTCGAGCTCTGAATAATCTCAAACCGTCCTTATTTTCTTTAAATGGTCTGATCGCTTTTCCAGGGTTTTATGATTAACTTTAAAGACTAGGCCCAAAGTGTGTGCGCATGTCATGTCCCTAGAATCGGCATTGAACAAAAATGGTAAAAGGACTAACAGAAAGATAACTGGAACTAACAAAAGACCGACTTTGTATTAGACTACCGGCGAAATGGTTTGAATAATAAAACAAACAAAACAACCAGAACAAAATCCTAACACAAACTGGACGAAATTTAAACAAACTGCTATGACAAAATGGAAAGATAAGAAGGTTTGACACAGGACAAAATCCAAATTACAACCTTAATAATCCGGACAACAGAAATGACAACAAAATAAGCCGCTACAAGCTTCTCTCTTGCTAACCAAGGAACGGAGCGTCCTCCCACTTTATCAAACTTGGCATCTTAGCCACTGAGCTTTGCATTAGTATTGTCAAGACCATTGCCAACTTCAATATCATTACCCTTAGTCAACAAGTTCCCAATAGGACTCGAATGCTTCCGTCATCAGGCCTGATCCCCGCAGAGTGTGCATCAGGAGGTGCAAGTAAAGGATTCTGGGTGTCATTGTCCGGCTTACCACAAACCAACCACCTTAACTTATTTGCAAAACAAACAGGTTAGAATGGACTCAGTCGGTCCTCATTATTGACAACATCTTTTCTTTTCTTTTTTTTTCTTTCTTTTTTTTCATTCTCTTTTTTTTTCTTTTCATTTTTCATTTTTTTTTCATTTCGTTTTTTTCATTCTTTTTTCATTTCGTTTTTTCATTCCTTTTTTTTTCATTTTTTCATTCATTTTTTTTTCATTTTTTTTCATTCTTTTTTTTTTGTTGTGGTCGAATCTTATGGAGATTGCCTACGTATCATGACCCCGTATGAATCAGACCTTGCGTAGTTCGTGCCAATAAAAGATAAACAACAGTAAACACTTTTCAATTTTCATATTAGAACAAACTGGGTTTCAAGGATTTAAAGATGACCCGCAAACTTGAAAATCAAACAAACTGCATGTTCTAATCAAAAGATTGGCAGACTCAAAAACAAAATTCCAGCTCCCAAATGGTTATTTTTTGCAAATATTTCCCCTTCCAAATTTCACATAAATTTTGAGGCCGGGGAGGATTATTTTATGACACTTTTACAAACTTGTCCGTTCTTTTACGAAAATAACCTTTCGACAACTAAAAGATACTCTAAGGCTATTTCGGCAAGAACGGTTTAAGACGCGGCCGAAACTGGCTCGGCTTATTTTATTTTCATATATTTTTTGACTAAACACCCAAACGACATTCACCCGACCGTTGACTTTTTTTTTTCAAATTATGATAAAAAACTTGTTGTTGCAAAACACGTTCCTTCAGCGTCTCGGGGACGAAGCTTCCTTAAGGCTGTGTGGGTCCATATCTCAAAATGACCCAAAGGTGGCTGTTTGTGCCAAGTCAGCCTTCCGGCGTCCCTTTCGGGAACATTCGGCTATTTATGACAAAACAACGTCACCTGACTTATTTATAACTCTTTTTTCATTGTTTTTCAAATTAGAAAAGTCAATATTGCAAACACGGCCTTTCAACGTCTCGGGGACGAAGATTTTTAGGCTGTGGGGGTCAACTGGACCAAGTCTTAAAAATGACCCAAAAGTGGCTGTTTATGCAAAGTCAGCCTTCCGGCGTCCCTTTCGGGAACATTCGGCTATATCTCAAACTCAATCTTTGTAAACAAATTAACCAAACAATTATAACTTTGGACTAAAAACAAGTATATGAGAAGGATATGGGATTTACAAGCACGAATTGCAACATTTTATGTCAAGGATATGTAGAAATAGAATTCGCATTAAATGTAACAATAAAAATTCTTCAGAAACTATTAATTTGTTTATCAAATTAATTCTTTTTCCAGTTTTATATGCGATTCAATTTTTGGATATGTTAATGTTGTATCCACGATAAAAATGGTAGTATTTTTAGTTACATGTTGTTTGTTTCTTTTTCATATCATTAATTCTTTAAAATTTGAATAGTTTTGAGGTATATAATTCATACGCGTAAAATAAGACTTGTAGCAACGCCTAATAAATTTTGAATTCTTTGTCAAGAAATTTGGTGGCATCCCAATCGGTAATTCTCCACGATTCTTACATTTAAAAATAGATAGATGCAATAAACATTTATGGAAAATCTATACTACTATTAAGAATCTTTTGCGTGATTAGGGATGCGTTCGCGTAACCTGATTATATTTCTAAAAGCAATTCGGATTATGCGTTCGCGCAACTTCGAACGAACATTTAATAAAAAGGGGGCTCTTCGGAGAATATCAATATTAATTTCATATAACTCGAGATGTGCGGTTCAATATTTAATTATACAAGAGCGACGAACGTTCTTAATTTTATTTTTAGCACAATTTCGAACTTAAGTCTTCTTTTTTTATAATAAAAAATTTCGAAAAAAAATAAATAATAATTATTATATTGTGTATACGTACGCGTGACACGATTTTCACGTTAAAAAATATTAATATATAAAACGAATACACGTACGCGTGATTCGATTCGAAGAAGGGTCTTTAATTATAAACAATTTAAATAGAAGCGGTAACAATAAAATCATGCAATAAAAATGTATTTAATAAATCAAAATAATCAAGCCAAATATAACAGTTGAGCGACCGTGCTAGAACCACGGAACTCGGGAATGCCTAACACCTTCTCCCGGGTTAACAGAATTCCTTATCCGGATTTCTGGTTCGCAGAATAATAAACAGAGTCATATTCTCCTCGATTCAGGGATTAAAATTGGTGACTTGGGACGCCTTAAAATTCCCAGGTGGCGACTCTGAAACAAACAAACAAATCCCGTTTCGACTGTCCTTTAATTGGAGAAAACTCCCTACGCACCCTCGCGGGGGCGGAAAAAGGAGGTGCGACAGCTCTGGCGACTCTGCTGGGGAATTTACCCAGAACCACTGGTTCAGGGTTCAAGAATTCGAGCTTAAAATAATTGTTATAGTTGGCTTTATTTATTATCTGATTTTTTTACATGATATATGCCCAATGTGCTAAATGACACTTTTACCGCTTTAATATTATTTGAATTATGAATATATACAACTGCTACGAAACCCCCTTCTTTCTGAGTCTTCTAAATTTATGGTGCACACGTGCGCGTGGCCCACCTTTCTGTTAAAGTCATACCAAATAAGACGAAGTTGGGACAAGTAACTAGGCCGGGTAGACTTTCGTGCTCCCGGTACGTTGCCCCCGCTTCGGCTCAAACTGTCCGTTTGGGTAAGCCAGGGCTAGATCAATATGCCTCAGGTTTTTTCACTTAGAATAACTCAGCTTCATGCCGGATCCCTAGTAGGAGCGATTGTTTGCATCACGTGCATTTGACTTTGGAGACTCAACACAGGGGTTGGGTCTGTCTAGGACAGGTGTACCAAAAAAATGACCATCCTGATGCATCTTACTTGCTGCTACTTGCGCATTTATTTGATCCGGATTTGTGTGTTGACTGACTTTTGAATATCATGAATAATATTTTAAAATTGAAAAAAAGAAATAGCGGTTAGGGAATTGACTGTTTATTTTTGAAAAAAAAAACCAATGCCCAAATACTGTCAAAACTCTGCCGAAATTTTGAGAAAATGAAAAAAAAATGTCTTATTAGTTTGTTTTATTAAAACCAAAGAAAAAGTAGAAAGAAAAAAAATCGTTGTTTTGTCTTATTTTTCAAAAAAATAAAATATATATATATATATATATAAAGGAAAATAGTTTGTCTTCCCCTGAAAATGACAATGAAAAAGAGTCTTACTTTTAAAATAGTTTTTTTTTATTCGTTTCTGAAAAATTCAAAATAATAAAATAAAAAGAGTCGCGTTGAAAGTGGTTTTATTATTTGTTGCAAATATATATATATATATATATATATATATATATAAATCCAAAAAGTTTTTCTTTATTTCCAAAAATGTATATATATCTTTATTTGTTGCAAAAATATTTGTCCTGCCAAAAAGTCTAGAAAAGTTTTTTTTAGACTCCCAATTTTCAAAAAAAAAATCCAAAAATATTTTCCATTATTGACTTCTTTAAGAAAGTCTTTTTAATTATTAAATATATATATATATATAATAAAATAAAACAAATTCGAAAATATTTTCCTTCTTCTTTAAAAATTGAAAAGAAAATTCAAAATTCAAAAAAAAATATTTTTTTTAGAAAGCATTTCATTTATTAAAGGTAAAATTCCAAAAAAAAATTTCTTTCTTCTTGGAATAAGAAAAAAACAAAAACAAAATCTTCCTTTTACTTTTGAAATTCTCAAAGTTCAAATCAAAAGAAAAGGAATTCTTAGAAGTCTTTCTTTCAAAAAGAAAATCAATCAAAAATTCAAAAAAAAATATATATACTTCATTTCTTCTTTCAAAGCAGTTCTTTTACAAATTCAAAATAATAATAATTTAAAATTAGTTTACTTACTTTATTCATGACCTGCCCGAACTACGCGGGTTTGATTCTCACCGGATGTGAGATACGTAGGCAACCCTCATCGGGTCCAACCCCCTTTTTTGCTAAAATAGCCAAAAACCAATAAATAAATAAAAACGTGTCAAAATTTTAATTTTGTCATAAATAAGTCGGGCGGTGTCCAGCCTCCCCTCTTTGCTAAAATATATATATATAAAAAACAATATGTCAAATTTTAAGAGTCATAAAGAAGTCGGGTGACATTATTTTATCAAGACATAGTCGAATGTTCCCGAAAGGGACGCCGGAAGGCTGACTTTGCATAAACAGCCACCTTTGGGTCTTTTTTTAAAATTTGGTCCGTTGACCCACACAGCCTTAAAAAATCTTCGTCCCCGAGGCGCTGAAGGGCCGTGTTGCAACACCTGGTTTTTATTGTAATTTGAAAGAAAAAAAAAACTAAGAGTCAACGGTAAGGTGAATACCGTTTAGATTTTTGGTCAAAATAAGTCGAGCCAGCTTCGGCCGCGTCTTAAACCGTTCTTGCCGAAATAGCCTCAGAGTATCTTTCAGTTGTCGAAAGGCTATTTTCATAAAAGACGGACAAGTGTGTAAAGTGTCATAAAATAATCCTCTCCGGCCTCAAAATTTGGACGGGGCCACATTTGCAAAAATAACCGTTTGGTTGCATTTGTCAAACGGAGAAAGGAAGCTGGCCGTTTGTTTTGGAGTTTGTAAAACTTTTGATTATAATATGTGGGTCGTTTGATTTTCAAGTTTGTAGGTCATTTTTAAACCTTTGAAACCCAATATGAAAATTGAAAAAAAAATGATTAGTATTGCTTATCTTTTATTGGTCCGAACTACGCAAGGTCTGATTCATGCGGGGTCATGATACGTAGGCAATCTCCATAAGATTCGACCACCACTGAAAAAGAAAATGAAAAAAAATGTTGCTAGTAATAAGAACCGACTGAGTCCATTCTAACATGTTTTATTTTGAATTGTGAAGAAAGTTGAGTTGGTCGGTTTGTTCAGAAGGTTCAACAAGAGTAGTACCACTCTCCTAAGTACCACCCATACTCGTTTGATCTTCCTTCAAAGATTGAAGAGCCTGCCCGAAAGATGGTACAAGAAGAAATGACCCAAAGAGTGAAAAACTTAGAACAATGGTTGAAAAACAGGCAAGGGTTGTCTGGTCAAAAGAGTGTTGCCTTCAAAGATCTATGTATGTTCCCCGATGTCCACTTGCCGCCTGGTTTCAAGACTCCCAAATTTGAAAAGTACGATGGACATGGAGATCCCATTGCCCACCTGAAAAGGTATTGCAATCAACTGAGAGGTGCGGGAAGAAATGAAGAATTGTTGATGGCTTATTTTGTGGAAAGCCTTACGGGAGTAGCTTCCGAATGGTTTATGGATCAAGACACGTCTCGCTGGTATGTCTGGGACGACATGGCACAATCATTTGTCAAACAGTTCCAATACAGCGTCGACATGGCCCCAGACCGCATTTCCCTTTCAAACCTGAAAAAGAAACCAAGTGAAAGTTTCAGGGAATATGCCATTAAATGGAGAGAGCAAGCGGCTCGAGTTAAGCCACCCATGGATGACCACGAGCTAATAAATGTCTTCCTTCAAGCGCAAGAGCCAGATTACTTTCAGAACATGATGTCCGCAGTTGGCAAATCCTTCTCGGAAGCAATCAAAATGGGAGAAATAATAGAGAATGGTCTTAAGACAGGAAAAATTATAAGTCAAGCAGTTTTTAAAGCTGCAACTCACGCTGTCCGGGTTGAGTCTGATAATTTTTGCGACACAAATGAGAAGATTGAAGAAATCATGATGACATCAGGGTCAAGAAGAGGTCCTATGACCGCGCCCGAGGGGGCGCAGGGGAGTTTTTTCCAATTAAAGGACAATCGAAACGGGATTTATTTATTTATTTCAGAGTCGCCACTTGGGAGATTTAGGGTGTCCCAAGTCACCAATTTTAATCCCGAATCGAGGAAAAGAATGACTCCATATTACAGTCTGCGTACCAGAAATCCGGATAAGGAATTCTGTTAACCCGGGAGAAGGTGTTAGGCATTCCCGAGTTCTGTGGTTCTAGCACGGTCGCTCAACTGTTATATTCGGCTTGATTATCTGATTTTATACAAATATGAACTTATGTGCCAATTTTATCTTTTAACCGCTTTTATCATTCACTGTTATTTTTATAGGACTTGCAACGTCGTGAAAACATATCTCGAACCACGTTACATCAATGCACCCGTGGTTATTGATATATCTCGACTCGGTTGAGATTTGGATTTGGGTCACATAAATGTGCACCCGAATT
Source organism: Nicotiana sylvestris (assembly GCF_000393655.2). Classification (NCBI taxonomy): domain Eukaryota; kingdom Viridiplantae; phylum Streptophyta; class Magnoliopsida; order Solanales; family Solanaceae; genus Nicotiana; species Nicotiana sylvestris. Next base: position 82,103,814 of record NC_091062.1, on the reverse strand, counting down.
AAGAAAAATAAATTATTTAAGACGCGCCTAAAGCAACTAACGTATGGTTGTTTTGGGGAAGGCCGTAAAATTTGCTAAACGGCATGTCCCGAATTCTAAGTATTTTTAATATATATGCATTTAGAGGGCCCCGCAGCTTCTACATTTTTGTTTGTCGAGGCTCGTCTCATTTATTATTAAAAGGAATTTACAACGTCATGGAAATGCATCTCGGGCCACGCCACAATCAATGTACCCGTGATTAGAGGCACATTTCGATTTCGTTGAGATTTGGATTTGGGTCACATAAATGTGCACCCGAGTTTAGGGAGATAACGTTATTAAAGGCGCGCCTAAAGCAACTAGCGCATTATTATTTTTGGGGAGGGCCATGAAATTTGCTAAACGACCCGTCCCGGAATCTAAGTATTTAATACATATATTTTGTGAGGGCCCCGCAATTTGTCCCTTTTATTCGGCGAGGCTCGTCTCATTTTATTCTTTATTATTATTATTTTTTATATTTTTTAAAAAGGATGCCATTTTTATGTCTTTAACAATACTAAAACTTACGGCCTCTGTACAACTAAAATCTCATAACTTGTCAAGATTTAATAAAAGAAGTTAGGCGAATGAGTGTTCGGGCGTAGTAACAACAGGTGCTAATATTAATTTTGTCCAAATAAACTAAGACAATGAAGGGACGAGCGAATCAACGTCAAACTGTGTCTTAGGACTACTAATACAACTAAATCAAATGACATCAAGTAAACGATAATAACATAACACAAAAATGAACTAAAATGCATACGGTGAAACATAAGCAGAAAATTATCATATCAATCGATATATTGCAACTTCGAACATTGAACGTAAAATTTCTTTACCCAATACATCGAGGCTTACTAACCTGAATAAACAGAAATGCGTAGAGCCATGGACCGAACCTCAACATCGACTTCACCGAACAAACTCGACGCGCCGAACCTCGACGAACAAAGACGACCTCAACGGACCGCACGACGACAGTGAAAGAACAACGATAACATGGCTGATTGGTTGTCGTGTTTGGACAGTACGGCTGAAGCAGTGGTGTTTGGACGGTGTCGATGGAGATAGGAGGAGAAGGAGTGGTTGTGGGCTTTGTCGATTCTGCCGGTGGTCGACGGAGGTGGGAGTTGGTTGCGACGGGCTGTCGGGAAGGTCGTGTTGGGCAGTGGTTCAGGTTGGTCGTGGGTAGAGGACCTAAGGTTGCGACGATGATCAGGGGACGGAGAGGGAGCTGGTGGGTGTTGGTTATGGCGTGGAGGTGACGGGGTGGTTTGATGGATGGATTGTTGTCGTTGAAGATGGTGTTTGAGAAGGTGGTGAGTGGTCGAGTCAGGGTTGGGGGAAGGTGACGGACTAGTTGACGTCAAAGGTTATGGCGTCGTTTGGTGAGTTGAAGAAGAGGACGACGGTTAGGGGGTCCGGTGGTTTTTGTGTTCGAGGGGGGTGATGGAGAAGGTGACGGACTGGTTATGGATGCGGGTGGTTTCAGGCGATGGAGGAGGCTGGTAGGAGGAGGGTGGTTGCCTGGAGGTTTTGGCGATGGGAGCAGCTGGAGTTTTCTTCCTTTTCCCTTTTAAGAAGAAAGAGGAACAGTAGTATATGTTTTTCAAATTTTTTCAAAGTCTCCCAAGTCTTTGTGTTTGTCCGTGTATTTAGCATGGTCTTGTCAAGAAAAATGAGCCTCACGCGTGGTGGGGTTCAAGGTTTGTGTCCCCCACGCGTGGTGGGGTTCCCCATGTGTCCTGGACACGGTTTATTATGGGCTAGGTCCGAAATTAGGCCTAAAACCGGGTAGTTTGAACCCGAATATTATTCTTTTGCCCGGACCCGAGAAATAGGAAAACGTTGCTTAACTAGTCCTATGTAAACAAAATAACTACCAAAAATAAGACTAGTATTTAAACAAAACTATATCTTTTTTTAAATATTTTTCAAGATTTAAAATAGCTACAAAATATTAATAAAACTATTTTTTTGTAATTTTTGTTTTTAAATATTAAGATAAAATATGAGGTAATATTTTTTGTATTTTTTCCAAATTAAAATGACTACAAAACCTTAATTATATATTTTTTTTGTAATTTTCGAAATTATATAAAGTACCAAAATAAAGTGCAATTTTTGTATTTTTTCAAGTTTATGAGAGATACATAAACTAAAATTTATATATATATTTTTTTGAAATTTTTCTTTTTGCAACGAAATAAAGTAAAATAGTCAAAATAGCTATACTAGTCCTAAATTAGATATTTAAGCTCAAGAACGTAAAAATTCCCGGGGAGGGTCAAAAATCACGTGCTTACAACATCAGAGTCAAGAAGAGGTCCTATGAGAACATCTCGAAGGTATGAGCAGCCTCCTAAAGTTATCTATAAATCCCCTGAGCAATATTATCCCCCTCAGAACCCACAGCACTCTATTGTTCCGCCTCAGTATGTTGCCTGGCCACAAAAACGCCCCAGAAGGCGAGCACGAGCGTCACAAAATCTCCAGAAGCCTCCACATAACTTTCAGGTGCCCTATAACCCACATCAAGCCAAATATAACAGTTGAGCGACCGTGCTAGAACCACGGAACTCGGGAATGCCTAACACCTTCTCCCTGGTTAACAGAATTCCTTATCCGGATTTCTGGTGCGCAGACTGTTAAATAGACAGAGTCATATTCTTTTCCTCGATTCGGGATTAAAATAGGTGACTTGGGACACCCTAAATCTCCCAAGTGGAGACTCTGAAATAAAGAAATAAATCCCGTTTCGACTGTCCTTTAATTGGAAAAAACTCCCTTGCACCCTCGCGGGGGCGGAAAAAGGAGGTGTGACAGCTCTGGCGACTCTGAAACAAACAAACAAATCCCGTTTCGACTGTCCTTTAATTGGAGAAAACTCCCTACGCCCCTCACGGGGGCGGAAAAAGGAGGTGCGATAGAACAGTTTAACTGCTTAGGTGCATTGCATCTCTAATATATGATTATCTGTCAAATGCCCTGACACTAACATGATGGCTTCCCTTTGCTGTGTTCATATATAGAAAAGTGGTTGGTTGTGGTAACTCCTCCCCGCAAAGCAAATGACACAGAACCTCAGAACAGGATGGGTCGGTACTGATGACCGACAACAATTGGTCGAACAGAACAACGGGTTGGTAGAAGAAGTGAAAATGCTGAGACAACATGTGGCAGACATGTATCAAGCATGGATAACTGGGAAAGCACCACCCCCACCACCGCCAAGCTTTTCAAACTCTGGCATTACCCATCCCCCATACTCTCCATCCCAACCCACTTATGACAGCTTTCCTAGCTACCCGAGTAGCTCCATCACTCGTCCACGCTACTCCCCTCCCCAATGCTACTTCTCTCCACGAGGTTCCCAAAGATGGGCTTCACTTTCCAAATACCCAGCTCCACAGAAGGCCTATCCACCCTCACAAGCCTACCGGAAGCCCCCTGGATCAGGTTTCCGGCCCAATCAAGCATTTAGGAACGAAAGGTTGCTGAAACGAGGAAAGGCTCTCACCCCTATCGGAGTATCTTATGCAAGTCTGTTTGAAAGGCTAAAGCATGCTGGCTTGATTGAGCCGCTCCCCGCATATACTCCAGATCCACATGCAAGAAACTTTGATCCGGCAGCGCAATGCGCGTACCACTCCAATGTCATAGGGCACAACATTGAGAGTTGTCGTAATTTGAAAAGGGAAGTAGAGAAAATGATCCAAGAAGGGCGGATTGTGATCGATAACAGTAACATGGAGCACTCGAACCCTATCGAGAACTTGTTGATGGAGGTTGATGATATGGAAGTTGATAATGGTCTTGGCAATACTAATGCAAAGCTTAGTGGCTAAGATGCCAATTTTGATAAAATGGGAGGACGCTCCATTCCTTGGTTAGCAAGAAAGAAGCTGTTGGTGGTTATTTTGTTGTCATTTCTGTTATCCGGATTATTCTTAGGGTTGTAATCCGAATATTGTCTTGTGTCAAACCTTCTTATCTTTCCATGTTTGTCGTATCAGTTTGTTTAAGTCTCGTTGATGTTGTGCTAAGATTTTATTCTGGTTGTTTTGTTTGTTTTTCTAACCATTTCGCCGGAAGTTTAATACAAAAGCCGGTCTTTTATTATTTCCAGTCATCTTTTTATTTAGTCCTTTTGTCATTTTCGTTCAATGCCGATTCTAGGGACATGACATGCGCACACAGTTTGGGCCTAGTCTATAAAGTTAATCATAAAACCCTGGGAAGGTGATCAAAGCATTTAAAGGAAATAAGAACGGTTTGAGATTATTTGAAGCCCGAGTCATGTGGAACTGGGGCAAGTAAAACATGAAGAAAACCGTTAAATGCAAGATTCGCCAAATTGACATGAGGGTCGTGCATGAGAGTGAGAGTGTCGCCCAGCAGTGCTTTAGAAAGGACAAATGAAAAGTAAGTGTTTAACATAATTGTCAAGGCCAGCACCGTCGGAAGAGACTATAAATCTATGTTCAATTGTGTTGTTTGCACTTGGCATGTTTTGAAGACTGGAATGACGAAGGCATTTTGTTCTGCTACCTAAACACTTTATCTTTCATTACCCCTTTTGAGCCTTATTTTATTTTCTTTCATACCCCTCGTTCGGAATCAATAGCAACGACTAGGAAATACGAGCCTGGAAGGTAAAGAAAAAATCAACAAAAAAAAATTAATAAAAAAAAAACGAAAAATAAGAGAAAAATGATAAAAGAAAGTCAGAAGAAAACAGAGGAATTGGGAACTACGTTTGACCTGATTTCTCAAAGAGGATACGTAGGCGCCTCACGGCTCGGTCATAGGGAGCACAGTGTGCATGGTGTGCATGGTGTAATAAAAAGAGAAAAAAAAATAATTAATTATAAATAAATAATCCCCAAGCAAGAAACTGGGGCAAGAGTTGTGCTCGTTGTAAGCAAAATTGGTTCCGAAGGTTGTAATTTTGAACCCCAAATTGATTTGTTTTTGAGCCTTTAATACCCTTTCTTTCTAAGCCTATCCAAAAAAACCCACATTACGGTCCAAAGAAAGACCTTCTGATCAGTCTGCAAAAGATGCCAAGTCAGACAAATGAGAATCTTACCAGCGAACATAACATTCTGTTCCACAGCAGAAAGGACTCTAATCTCCAGCAGAGAGAGTCATACCGGCAACACTCCAAATCCCCAGCTAGAAAGTGATATAAATGAGAGAGTCTTATCGGTGAAAATCTTCACGGACACCATAAGGCGATGAAAGCTGAGAGAAAAACCCAAAATGAGAGAGGCTTGATAGTGAAAACCCTTCGGGCACTACAAGTCGAATAAGATTGAGAATCAGATGGGGAATAGTCAAGGGAAGACCTTGAAAGACGATTGATGACGAAGGATAGGCCACATATGCATGTCATGACCATTAGAGTCAGTGTTTTCATTTGATAGGTTTTTATTTATAGTTTCTTTTGTTAAAGAGTCATTTTTTCCTTTGTCTTTTATTCTGTTCCCTTTTATCTTTTCCTTTCATAGAAATTTCCCCAGTAGAGTCTGTTTGGTCAAGACCAGTGGGAAATGACTTCAAAGTAGACCATCAGCTTTCCAAGATAAGATCTGACTAGTACATCCAAGTGATATAGTCAGGAAGGAACAAGCGCGAGGCCAGTGTCAAGAAAGATATCCCCAGCAAAAGGAGATTGACAAAAGGATCAATGAGTGTCAAGAGGGATATCCTTGCCAAAATCAAAGGTTATTAAAACCTCAAGGCCAAAGCCCGTGGACAAAACAAGGAGAGCAATAAGCATGATTTGGGAAATTCATGCGAGACTAAAAGGTCGGGAAAATGCAAGTTTCCGAGCCATGCCACGAAAGAAGAGGGATATCCCCAGCATAAAAGGATTATCCCCAGCAAATAATATCATCCCCAACAAGTTGTGGGACGCAGAGCAAGGAAGGAGAAAGGGAAAACCATCCCAGTGGAGTATCACAGCCAACCACCACGCTTTAAGCTAACAAATGTTTGATTTGAAACAGGTAAAAAAAATGGCATTTATAACGGAAATGCATGCCACAAGAAAGATTGTCAAACTGGGGCAAAAACTTTTCTTCTCAGGTTAGAAAATTTTCTGGAATCAGGTACCCATTTGGGGAAGAATAAAGATAGCACCAAGGAAGTGGTCTTTGAACCAGGGTTGCCCCCAACATAATAAGTTTCCAATGGAGGAAGTTATCCCCAGCAGACAGAATAAAGGGATGACACTTGTGCTCAGAAAAGCAAAGAGCCATTATCATCCCCAGCAGCTTCCAAAAGAATGAAGCATCGATTTGAAGGGATAAAATTCCCCAGCAGCGTTATCCTCAACAACGTTATCCCAAGAAGATAACACTTTTATCCCCAACAGTGTTGAGAGAAAATAAATTCTGGAAAAAATATATATATATATAAAGAATGGAGGAAGGGAAGAAAGGAGACTCCCACAGTGGTATTATCCCCAGCAAGCAAGAACAAAGCAGCGCAAAGGAAGGAGAAAAGAAAAGAAGAAATTACGAAGGTAAGTTTCTCAAATCATTGATCTTTACTACATTTTTCTCCTAGGATAAAAAGTCCTAGTCTGATGAATTTACCTCCCGATACAATCTTGGTCCGATGAAATTTTTCTCCCAAGATAAGATATCAAATCTTAGTCGGATGAATCTTTCTCCTAAGATCACAACAAAATGGACCTAGTCTGACGATTTATCTCCTAGAGTCAAAATCTTGGTCTGATGAAATTGTTCTCCCAAGATAAAATCTTAGTCGGATGAATCTTTCTCCTAAGATCACAACAAAATGGACCTAGTCTGACGATTTATCTCCTAGAGTCAAAATCTTGGTCTGATGAAATTGTTCTCCCAAGATAAAATCTTAGTCGGATGAATCTTTCTCCTAAGATCACAACAAAATGGACCTAGTCTGACAATTTATCTCCTAGAATCAAAATCTTGGTCTGATGAAATTGTTCTCCCAAGATAAAATCTTAGTCGGATGAATCTTTCTCCTAAGATCACAACAAAATGGACCTAGTCTGACGATTTATCTCCTAGAGTCAAAATCTTGGTCTGATGAAATTTTTCTCCCAAGATAAAATCTTAGTCAGATGAATCTTTCTCCTAAGATAAGATATCAAATCCTAGTCTGATGAATTTTCTCCTAGAGTCAAAATCTTGGTCTGATGAAATTGTTATCCCAAGATAAAATCTTAGTCAGATGAATCTTTCTCCTAAGATCACAACAAAATGGACCTAGTCTGACGATTTATCTCCTAGAGTCAAAATCTTGGTCTGATGAAATTGTTCTCCCAAGATAAAATCTTAGTCGGATGAATCTTTCTCCTAAGATCACAACAAAATGGACCTAGTCTGACGATTTATCTCCTAGAGTCAAAATCTTGGTCTGATGAAATTTTTCTCCCAAGATAAAATCTTAGTCAGATGAATCTTTCTCCTAAGATAAGATATCAAATCCTAGTCTGATGAATTTTCTCCTAGGATAATGATAATAATAAAAAAATGATGAAAAAATTGAAAAAAAGAAGTCAGGCGTCCACCTGGAGAATGAGGATGAAAAATCGAAGAAAAATCAGGCGCCCACCTGGAGAACAAGGGAAAACAGTTGAATTATCAGAAATCAGGCGTCCACCTGGAGAACAAGGAAGGACAGTTGAAATAGCAATCAGGAATCCACCTGGAGAACAAGGGAAAATAGTTGAATTATCAGAAATCAGGCGTCCACCTGGAGAACAAGGAAGGACAGTTGAAATAGCAATCAGGAATCCACCTGGAGAACAAGGGAAAACAGTTGAATTATCAGAAATCAGGCGTCCACCTGGAGAACAAGGAAGGACAGTTGAAATAGCAATCAGGAATCCACCTGGAGAACAAGGAAGAAGAGTTGAAATATCAGAAGTCAGGCGTCCACCTGGAGAACAAGGAAAAGCACCAAAACTGGGGCAGAAGATTTTCTGCCATGATCGAAAATTTTCTCGGAAGAACGAGGAAATCAATTCAAATTTTAAGAGATAGCAAGACGACATGATTCGAAGAAAAACAGTCGGAGGTAAGACAATTCCAAGATTTTGAAAATGGGATCATCCGCCCTCGAACAGGATATTATGGGTTCATCCGCCCTCGAATAGGATATTTTGGGTTCATCCGCCCTCGAATAGGATCTTTTGGGTTCATCCGCCCTCGAATAGGATATTGTTGGGTTCATCCGCCCTCGAATAGGATATATTGGGTTCATCCGCCCTCGAATAGGATATTTTTGGGTTCATCCGCCCTCGAATAGGATATTTTGGGTTAATCCGCCCTCGAATAGGATATTTGGGTTCATCCGCCCTCGAATAGGATATTTCGGGTTCATCCGCCCTCGAATAGGATTTTATTTTTAAAAGTTGTTGAAGTCAGGAGCCCACCTTAAGAGAGGAAAGGCATTTTTAAAAAAAAGTTGTTGAAATCTTGTCAACCTAAAGAAAGGAATGGCGATGTATGGTTTGAAGTCAGGAGCCCGCCTGAAGAGAGGAATGGCGAATTATTTTCAAAGTTGTTGTTGAAGTCAGGAACCCGCCTGAAGAGAGGAATGGCATTCATTTTTGTTGTTAAAGTTGGGAGCCCGCCCATAAACAGAGGCATACATTTCAGTCTTTAATTTTCAAGCATTGAACTTGGGAGCCCGCCCAGATAACAGAGGCATACATTTCAAGTCTTTAATTTTCAAGTATTGAAGTTGGGAGCCCACCCAGATAACAGAGGCATACATTTCAAGATCAAGTCAAAGAACAATAAAACAGAGGGTTACAATAGGAATCCCCAGCAGGAAACAATAAAATTCCCCGGCACCGGGAAGCAGAAGGTTGCAACAAGAGGTCACAGCACAAACTCAAGTGCATGTGTCAAAAGAAGAAAAGCACCGGAAAAAATGCAAGCAGACAAGAAAGCAAGGCAACAAGAAAAATTGCAGTATAGCTTAGCTTCTTGTTTTCTTTTAAGCACGGTGTAACAAGGAGATCAGTAAGCAGTAGTAATAGCATGCAACAACAGTAACATTGCAGTCCAACGGTAGTCCCAGCTACCAAAATTTCCCGAACTACATTGACCTGATTCCTGTTTAGCCCAGGATATGTAGGAAACCTTTGAAGCAAAGGTTCGGTCAAATCTTTTTCAAAAAAAAATGCTTCACACGGAGTACTCGGATGGGCAAAAATCGCTCGCTTTATCTTTGCACGAAAACCCTTCGTGTCTTCGGGCAAAGAGGGGCAGCTGTAAGCACGTGATTTTTGCCCAATATGAGAATTACTCCCAAAAAATCCAAAAATAAAATGATTTTTCTTTGGTGTGCAATTTTGTGATATTTTGAATAATTATTTGTATTTGTCTGTGCGTGTTTATTTGATAAATTAATAAAAAATACAAAAATATGTCGCATTTGCATGTAGGATTTAATTCTATAATTGTTACTAATTAAATTTGTTTACAAAAAATGAAAATTACAAAAATAGGCATCTTTTGCATTTTTAGCATTTAATGTCCAAATATACAATTTTATGCTTAATTATTACTTAATTGTGCGTTAATTGTTATTTGGAGTTAATTTGCACTTTTATAACTTAATTTAGTTCTTAATAATAGTTTAAGTATTTTTATAATTTAGTTTTAGAGAAATAAAAGAAGAAAAGAGAGCGAAAATATAAAGAAAGTCGGAATTGGGCCTCGTCTTCGATTTCAAGCCATAGGCCCAAAAAATGGCCCAATCTTCCCTACGACCCAGTCCATTTCGAACTGGGTCGACCCAGTCCATAACCCAAAAGACCCAAACCCCTTTGTCTTACATTTTACAAAACAAAACAAAAATTAAAAGACAAGAAACCCTAACACTAAACCAATCCGCCCCCACCCCTCCTATCTTCTTCTTCTTCCTCAAGCTTTCTCAAGCACACATCCATGGAAGCCCTTCCTCACGCCTCCACCACCTCAACACACACACACACACATGACATTCTCCATCGTCCCATCGACCCCAACACGAGCAGCCATGGCTGCTTCCCCCCCCCCCATTTCCCGTTGTCGAAACCAAACGACCATTGGAGTAGCTTCACGTCCGCCATTGTTGCTGCGTTTTCTTCCAGTCGTTGCAGCTGCTACTGCTGTTCCTTCGTCATCCATGGAGGTCCTTCTGCTTCCATCTTCTCAACCTCAAGTCCAAACTACCAAGCTGCTCCGTTCTCCAAAACGCAGCAATGAGAGCTGCTCGAAACCAGTCCAAAAACGAGCTCCATTGTCGCTCCATCGTGTTGCTGCGTCGCTGCGTTTTCAGCTTCACCATTGCTGCTGCTGCTCACGTTTCTGCTCCAGCTGCTTCTCGCCGGGTCTGCCTTCGTCCTCTTCGTCGAGCTCAAGCTTGAGCTCGACATCCATGGACGCCGCTGTTTCTTCTTCATCGAAGCCCAACTCCATCGCGCTACTGCTGCTCCGTTCCAGCTGCTTCTTGCTGCGTTTTTCTTCATCTTTCACCTCAAATGATGCTTGTTTCTTTGTCGTCTTCAAGTCCGTTTATGCCCAAGTTCGTTGGTTTCGTTTAGAGTTCGTTCGATGTTCGTCGTTGGACATTCACGGTTAGTTATTCTAAGTTCTATTACGTCCATAATTTGTTTGATATTTTCAGATTTTGAATTAGCATAAGTTTGCTTTATTTTTCTTATTTTGTTTTAGATAAAAATTGTTAGTTTAATTATATTGTTGTTAGATTTAAGTTGAAGATTTAATTTAATTATTTTCAGTTTGTTTTATTAATTTTAAGAGGATTTAGTTTTAATGTAGAAAGGTGTTAGTTTAAATCGTTTAAATCCGTTGTTTGTTGTTAATATAGATTTAATTCGTATTCATTTTTGAAGTTGGTTTTAATTTAGTGATTTAATGTGAAGTTATGTTTTGGTTTTAATTTTTGGATCATGCATCTTTGTTATAAGTTTCGTTGGATTTAATTTAAGAAAGATTAGTTGATTATTTGAAGATTAGTGATTTGAATATGTTTATTTGTTTTGTTTAAGTTTAATTCGAAGTTTGAACAAAGTTTGTTTGTTATTGTTATTGAATATTTTCATTCATGTTCATACTTTGTTTGGTTGATCTTGAATCCGAAATTTGTATAGTTTGATTTCTTGTTTACCATTTATGATTATTTCTTGAATTGGTCTCATAATCTTGTTTAAAGTTTAATATAAGAATTGTTTGTTGTAATGTTGTTAGTAGTTGATTTTAAGTTCAATATGATTGAAGTTAGAAATCTAAATATACTTGTTTGTTGTTGTTGTTTAAATCCGAAAATAGGTTTGTTGCTAAAATATTGTTCAATCAAATTTTAGTTGTTCTTTGTTGTTCAATTTGTGTTCATGTGATTTGTTGTTGAAATGTTGTTAAAATCGTGTTCATGTGATATTGTTGTTATGATGTTCATCCATGTTCATATTGTTGTTTGAACATTGTTAGAAATTGATCATATTGTCTATATTTTGGTTAAGTTTGATTAATTGATGTGTTATAGCTGATGGGTAGTTTGGTAAATTTGTAATACGTTCAGGGGTAGTTTGGTAATTTCAGTAAGGTCGGAAGGGGTAGTTTAGGAATTGTACATTTTGAAATTGTTTATTTGAAGCATGGGGGACAAAATGAAATGGGGTGGGTTGTGATATGATTATTTAATATAAAGGGGGGACAAGATTTAAATTAAAGGGGAATCTTGCATTATTTTAATTAAAGCATGGGGGACAAAATATAATGGGGTGGTGTGATATGTTTATTTAATGTAATGGGGATGAGTGGAAAGATAATGGATTGGGTAGAGAAAAAGTATTGATTTAATTGATTAAAAGATTTATGGGATGGGATTATATATATGGGAAGTCTTGAAGACAAATAAGAATAACAAGAATACAGATAGAGAGAAAAAAACGGACAGAGAATAGAAGAGAGAAAAATTCCGAAAAATATTTAAGCTTTCAAAATAAAAATAAAAGCTAAAAAAATCTACTGCTTTCTTTCTTTGTTTGAAATTAGTATTAATGGTTGTTGTTACATTTAAAGCTTAAAGTTTTTGTTTTTGGGATTACTACTCCACCGGTCTGTTACTGGGTTGTTACTGTTGTTGGGCAGTTGTTGCTATTGCACTGTTATTACTGTTGCTGATTTTCATCTTCATTTTCTTTTGCTTCCAATATCAGGTACATATCTTTTAAACTCATGTTGTGAAGAGCTTCAACATGGCAAGTAAATGAAGTTTGGAATTATAAGGATGTCTTCTACTCATTTAAATTTTATTAGTTTAAATTTCAGTTTTGTTTTAGTTGGTTAATATAGTATTAAATCAATTAGTAGATTAGTTCTCTTTCTTAATAACTAATGGCTTAGTTATTTTAGGAACGCGATCAACTCATTTCTTTTAATATATGAAATAATGTCAATGATTTTTTTTACAAAATATAGAGTTAAGTGTTTGCAAATAGTCGCATAGGCAGAGAATAAGAATTGGTTTATTTATCTCAAACTCAATCTTTGTAAACAAATTAACCAAACAATTATAACTTTGGACTAAAAACAAGTATATGAGAAGGATATGGGATTTACAAGCACGAATTGCAACATTTTATGTCAAGGATATGTAGAAATAGAATTCGCATTAAATGTAACAATAAAAATTCTTCAGAAACTATTAATTTGTTTATCAAATTAATTCTTTTTCCAGTTTTATATGCGATTCAATTTTTGGATATGTTAATGTTGTATCCACGATAAAAATGGTAGTATTTTTAGTTACATGTTGTTTGTTTCTTTTTCATATCATTAATTCTTTAAAATTTGAATAGTTTTGAGGTATATAATTCATACGCGTAAAATAAGACTTGTAGCAACGCCTAATAAATTTTGAATTCTTTGTCAAGAAATTTGGTGGCATCCCAATCGGTAATTCTCCACGATTCTTACATTTAAAAATAGATAGATGCAATAAACATTTATGGAAAATCTATACTACTATTAAGAATCTTTTGCGTGATTAGGGATGCGTTCGCGTAACCTGATTATATTTCTAAAAGCAATTCGGATTATGCGTTCGCGCAACTTCGAACGAACATTTAATAAAAAGGGGGCTCTTCGGAGAATATCAATATTAATTTCATATAACTCGAGATGTGCGGTTCAATATTTAATTATACAAGAGCGACGAACGTTCTTAATTTTATTTTTAGCACAATTTCGAACTTAAGTCTTCTTTTTTATATAATAAAAAATTTCGAAAAAAAATAAATAATAATTATTATATTGTGTATACGTACGCGTGACACGATTTTCACGTTAAAAATATTAATATATAAAACGAATACACGTACGCGTGATTCGATTCGAAGAAGGGTCTTTAATTATAAACAATTTAAATAGAAGCGGTAACAATAAAATCATGCAATAAAAATGTATTTAATAAATCAAAATAATCAAGCCAAATATAACAGTTGAGCGACCGTGCTAGAACCACGGAACTCGGGAATGCCTAACACCTTCTCCCGGGTTAACAGAATTCCTTATCCGGATTTCTGGTTCGCAGAATAATAAACAGAGTCATATTCTCCTCGATTCAGGGATTAAAATTGGTGACTTGGGACGCCTTAAAATTCCCAGGTGGCGACTCTGAAACAAACAAACAAATCCCGTTTCGACTGTCCTTTAATTGGAGAAAACTCCCTACGCCCCTCACGGGGGCGGAAAAAGGAGGTGCGACAGTAAGTTCTATAAAGCGGTGGTTAGGCCGGCCATGATGTATGGGGCTGAGTGTTGGCCGGTTAAGAAATCACATATCCAGAAGATGAAGGTAGCAGAAATGAGGATGTTGAGGTGGATGTGTGGGCATATTAGGATGGATAAGATTAGGAATGATGATATTCGGGAGAAGGTGTGTGTGGCTCCCATTGATGACAAGATGGGGGGAAGCAAGGCTCAGGTGGTTTGGGCATGTTCAGAGGAGAAACCCAGATGCTCCGGTAAGGAGGTGCGAACGGCTGGTTGTGGAGGGCACGAGAAGAGGTAGAGGGCGGCCTAAGAAATATTGGGGGGAGGTGATTAGGCAGGATATGACGAGTCTTCAGATTTCCGAGGACATGGCACTTGATAAGAACATGTGGAGGTCGAGTATTAGGGTTGTAGGTTAGGAGCTAGTTGAGTCTTGTCTTATGTCATAACTTTGTGAGACTAGTTTGGTAGAGATACTTTTTTGCTTTTGCTTTGTATCATTCTTCTTGATTTCATGTTCTTCTTATTTTTCATATATTTTTTCTTTTTTTCATATTATTTTTGTGGTGTTACTAATATTGTCTTCTTTTGTATTTTTGTCTTCTTGAGTCGAGGGTCTTTCGAAAACAGCATCTCTACTCTTTCGGGGTAGGGGTAAGGTCTGCGTACACACTACCCTCACCAGACTCCATTAGTGGGATTTCACTAGGTTGTTGTTGTTGTTGTTTCTTTTTTGGCAAGGAATAAGAATGGACCATAAGGTGGGTTTTGGACCATAAGGAATCTGGCTAAGTAATATATCATGTTAGATAGCCTATTTTCCCCAATAATATCTTGTTCATAAATTTGGCATCGCAATAATCTTAAATTTTAGGAAGAATAATGAACACCGTTAGAGTGCTTTAGGCGCGTTTTGAATTTATTATGGTGATTATGTACACGTTCGCGTGACATAGCCACAATTTTCAAAATTAAAACCAAGGTATGGGTTCTCACAACTTTGACCAAAATTTTCTTAAATAATTAATAAAGCGTGATTAATTATGGACACGTACGCGTGACAAAGTGGCAAGTATATATATGGTGTCATCGGTTAAGCATGCATGGCGGGCTACTTAGTCGGTTGTTTCCTCTTTGTTTCATGTCTTCATTTATTGCATGTTACGACGTGTTAAATGCTATAATTTCTACTTGCCTTTACTTGCTAAATTCATGATTTTATTCGTTGCATGCTTAATTTATTATATGTTCCTATGAATCTGCCTTTATTTACTAAATGCCTATATTTGCCTTATGTCTTTATATATTGTTAGATAACCACTTTTATCCGTCTTATGTCCTTAATTATGTAATTCCCTTATTGTAGTTCCATGTGAGATATGTCTTAGTCGGTTGTAGTTTGTGTATTTATTTTACATTATTTGGGATCGAGTTTCAGGTCACAACGAATATAGCTATTATTGTATGGGATCGAGTTGCATGCCGCAACAGATATTAGTATTATTGTTTGGGATCGAGTTGCATGCCGCAACGAATATTGATATTATTATTTGGGATTGGGTTGCAAGTATTATTGTTTCGGACAGGGTTGCACACCGCAACAGATATTGGTATTACTATTTGGGATCGGGTTGCACGTTGCAACAATAGTTGTATATATATTTGTGGATCAGGTTGCACGTCGCAACGAAGAAGACATGTTATGACTGTTCTTGACTGTTGTTTTATATATCTGTTGTACTGTGAATTGAGCATAGGTGATATTCTAGGGCCCTCTATTATGTATTTCATGTTCTGATTTTTATGTTAATTCTTCTTTTCTCCATTCTACTATTATTTCATTTATACTCGCACAGGTTTATAGTGAATACCTTTCTATAGCCTCGTTGCTATTTCGTCGGGATTAAATTGAATATTGGATTGTTGTTGTTAATTTAAATTGCTTGTGGATCGGGTTGCACGCCACAATAGGTTGAATAAGGGAGGATTTATATTGATATGGTGAGATCTGCTTGCGTGTTGCAACAGATGAAATAAGGGAGGATTGATATGGTGAAATAAGGGAGGATTATGATATTGACTTTGATTATATGGTGGGATCAGGTTGTGCGACACAGCGTATAACTTATTATTATTGATATTTACATGGTAGAATAAGGAAGGATTATGGTTATACGATGGGATCGGGTTGTATGTCACAACGAGTGAAATAAGGAAGGAATGTAATTGTACGGTAGGATCGAGTTGCGCGCCGCAACAGATTGTTCTGTTGTATTCATTGTTGTGTTGTGTTGGCTTTCAGTATTTATCATATGAGATTTTGAGGAGGGATATTTTTGGATTTACTAATTTTGAGGATTGAGTTGTTTCCATTAGTTAATGCTTTGCCGCCATTTCATGTTTTCCTTTCCTATTACTATTATTTTGGTGAATTGCTTTTCAAGATGAATTTACTACTCTAAGTCATTATCTCATACCCTGTTGAGTTGTAAGTAACGTAACGGTTTTAAATAAAAGAATTAATAACATGATTACCTTATGTGACTCTTAAGTTAAAACTCGTCGTTTCATTCATTACTTTACTATTTTTAATAGTTGTCCTATTTCACTTTAATCAATTTCTCAACATAATCTCCTTACCATGTATGATGTTTCTACTTTACTTAAAAAGTAATTGTTATTATGTTTTAATTTATTAGATTCCATATTCAAATCAGTAGTTTATCTGATGCTTTATTTTATTTGAAAATGTTATTTTCTTCACCCAAATATTTTCTAAAATAAACTTATTTCCTCATTGATTTCCTACTTGGTTCAAAAATTGCAATTTTACTTTATTGTATATGAATATACCCCTCGAATATTATTTATTAGCATTTGACACGGAAACTATGTACATGGTAGCACGTGGATTTTGCCGTGCGAAAGTAATTTGGAAAGTGTGGACACAAGGTGCCATGTATGTAAGGTTTGGAAGTTGTGGCTTATGATCTGAGATACAGAAGTTGTACCTGAGGTAATTCTTATTGAAATTTGTGCATTAGGAATGATTTGATTGATTGAGTTGTCATCGTTTTCCCTACTTGAACACATTCATATTTCATCTGTACCTCAACAGTGTTGTTGCTTAATTACTTAGTTGTTTCTCGTTGCCATTCGCGCTCCCCTTATTTTCACTGTTAGTGGTAATTTGAAATGTTTCTGCTATTGGCCTTATATTGATATTCTTTCCTTGTTAGTTTTATGTCATATCCTGTACAGGTTTACATATTTGGTAGGTGTCTTGACCTGGCCTTGTCACTATTCTACCGAGGTTAGGCTTGATACTTACTGGGTACTACTTTGGTATACTCGTGCTATGCTTTTGCACATTTTTGTGCAGATCCAGGTACTTCAGATTGAGTTGGTTTTGAGACTTAGGCCTGTGCGGTTGGAGACATTAAGGTATACCTGCTGGACGTTTGCAGGCTCCGAAGTCACCTTCTGTTATATTTCATTTCCATTGTTTTTCGTTACTCCGGGACAGTGATGTATTGTTATTTCTATTGACTCTTAGCAGAGCTTGTGACTTGTACTACCGATTTTGGGATATTATATCATGTCGAGATTGTTGGATTATTATGGAAACTTCTGTTTCATGCTTAATAATTATTTGGTTAAAAATATATTACTTAATCAGCAAGTGTTAGTCTTACTTAGCTTTAGAGACTAGGTGCACTCACAACATCCTATGGAGAAAAATATGGGTCATGACAGTACGTAACATAATTTGACTTATTGTTAAAAGGTAATCAAAGAGAATAACGATTGATTAGCTAATAAATACTTTATAAAATTTAAGGAAGCATTAATACACAAAAATTTAGTTAATTTTGGAGTCTTAAATGTTAGAAAAATAATTAAATGATTATTCCTAAATATGAGGAAAATAATTTTTTTTTGGTAAACAAATAATTTTACTCACCAACGAGTAAGAAATAAGTACAACACAAATCAACAAGAGTTTGGACACCCTGTCCCAAAACTCTTGTGCACTTCTCAGCTACTTATTACTAGAAATAATTCCTTATGCAAAACAAACCGAACTAGTATTAAAATATCAGCTACTAGGATAGGTTTCCAAATGCTTCATACTCCCTGCTAGTTTCTTCTTCATATGACCCCTGCAATACACTTCTTGAGCAATCATCTTAACTATAGTCTCGATTGATCTCACTTTTTGTTGAAACAATCTCAAATTTCGCTCAATCCAAATGAAATATATATATGCGGCCAAACTCATCCTATAAATATATGCTTTAGCAGAATTACCTTTTACATGATCTATTTCCCAAACAACTTCATCTTTCCATTCATATGGTCCTCTGTCCACTCCTTGCCATTGCAAAATCTTCTTCCATATCATAGACGATATTGAACATTTAAACAACAAATGATCTAGTCTAGATCCTCTGCACACAAAGGATATGTTAAGTCATCGACTACACTCCATTTAGATATTCTGTCTCTTTTCTGAAGTCTTCCATTTAAAGACAGGTATAGAATAAAGACCCATCTAGGAGCACCATAGTTGTTACAAGTCAATCTCCTCCATGGACACTTGGGAAAATCACCTCTATGCTTCAAGTACGTCTGCTGAATAGAAAAATCATGCATTAGAGTAAGATCTGATTCTTGTAACCCCACCGATTCCATATGTTTTTCTGCTTTCAAAATTCTTTGTATCAACCATGATGCTTCTGTTTGCTGGCTCAACCATAGGTTTCTATTTCTCCCATAATAGTTATGTATCCATAGTTTATCACTTTTCTGACAAATATTCCACAATAGTCTACAGCTAGCAAATTTGTTCCAAGCTTGGATATCTAAAATATTTAAGCCACTAGCAGACTTTGGCAGGCACAATGTATCCCAAGCAATCAAGGCTCTTTTGAAAACCTCTACTCCACCAGTCCATAGGAACCTTTTACAAGCACTTTCAATCAGTTGAGAATCTTTTTTGGCAAAGTGAAGATCTGAGACCAAAATGTCTATATAGAAAAGAGTGTATTTTTTATCAGTTGAATCCTTCCGGCATATGATAGAAATCTTGCAGTCCAACATGTTATCCTCTCAATCATTTTTTCCTAAAATGGCTTGCATTATATCATTGATAGTCTCTTTGTACTAAGTGGCACTCCTAGATATCTTATAGGAAGCTCGCCTTTAGCAAACCCCAAATTATTCAGTATCAGTTGTTGCACAGTTGGATTTACTCCCCCAAAATAAAAAGAGCTTTTTTCAATATTTTCCACAAAGCCAAATGCATTTGAGAACTCCTGGAAATAATCAGATAGTTTTTTCATTGATTCCACATCCCCCTACTAAATAACAGCAAATCGTCAGCAAACCCTAATTGTATAATATTCAACTTTGCACATCTTGGATGATAGTGGAACTCCTTGATCTCCTTCAGCCCCTTCAACAATCTAGTAAAGAATTTCATAGCTAATACAAACAAGAAAGGGGATTGGGGATCATCCTGTCTAAGTCCTTCTTTACTGGGAAAGGACATGTTGGCTGTCATTGATAAGAATGGAATAAAATATAATTTTAATACATTTCATAATCCATGGTATAAAGACATCAGGAAAGTTCATGTGAATAAGCACCTGCTCCAAAAAACTCCATTCAAGAGAGTCATAAGCCTTTCTCATATCTATTTTTAACATGCACCTAGGTGAGATAGTCTTTCTATTGTATCCCTTAACCAGCTCATGGCTCAAAATTATGTTGTCAGATATCACTATACCTGGTACAAAAGCTAATTGACAGTCATCCACAAGAAACTCCATAACATTTTGCATCCTGCTAGTAAGGATTTTATAAATAATTTTGTAAATAGTAGTACAACAGGAAATATGTCTAAACTCAGAAATTATGGATGGATTCTAGACCTTCGGGATGAGAGTCACAGTGGTACAATTAATGGCCTTATATAGTTCAGCTGATGTGAAGAAATCCTGCATAGCCTCAACTATTTCATCACTAATAATTGACCATGATCTTTTAAAGAATAGCGCATTATACCCATTGCATCCTGGAGCTTTTAAGTCATCAATTTCCTGCAAAGACTTACAGATTTCCTCCCTTGACACATTCTCAATAAGTTGTAACTGTTGTATTCTGTTGAATATAGGTCCATTTTTCATTATACTTGGATTAATAGCTGGTAGTGAATTTGCCGAAGACCCTAATAACTACTGGTAAAACCCTATAATCTCCTATATCAGCTCATCTTGTGACTGGGTGTGTGCACCATTTTGAGTAGCCAGTGTAGAGATCCTATTTTGAGCCAATCTACTTTTGATGCTTGCCTAAAGTAAGAGGTGTAAGAATCCTCCAATTTAAGCCATTGAACCCTAGATTTCTGTTTGTAAATATTTTCTTCCGCCATTGACCACTTCTATAGATTATTCCTCAAATATCTTTCACTATTATTTAGCTCAGCTGGATGGTCGGGGTCCCTCATTTTCTCTTGAACTACTTGAAGTTGTGCCCTGGTGGCCTTGATCTTGTCAGTAACATATTTAAATTCCTTGTGATTAAGCTTCTTCAATTCAACTTTCAGCAATTTCATAGCAAGAAATCCATGTGCTCTGCAAGTTGATTAAAGAACGTAAAATGCCTTGTTGGATTATGTACTTCGTCATTAAAACAAAGGCACATAGGAGTGTGATCAGAGCACATAGGATCATGCAGTATCACCTTCATTTATGGCATAGTATCCAACCACCTTGATTTCACCAAAGCCCTATCAATCCTACTATGGACATGGTTATTAGTTCATGTATAATTTCTTCCAATAGTCTTCAATTCAATTAGCCCAGTATCCACTAAGAAATTTGAGAAGTCCATGGTTTCCATCTCCTGAATTTGGCCCCCATTATGCCTGTCGTCTACATTTAGAACAACATTATAGTCCCCCATAGCAATCGAAGGGCCATTAATTGCATTACACACTTGCCTCAATGCCTCCCATAAGGGTCTTCTCTGCTCTACAGTATGCAAGCTATACACAGCTAAGAGCACGAACTTTACATTCAGATTATGTATTAAGACTCTCCCTGTAATAATCTGTGATAAAATGCTGAGCATGCTAAAATCCAGCACTTTCGGATCCCATAACACCCATATTCTACCCTACTGCTTGTTGCATAATTATCAACCCACTTCTAGTTAGTAGTTATCTTCTGTATCACTTGTGTTATTTTGTGCTCTTTCACCATATGTTCAATTACTGCAACTAAAGCTACTTTATTCTCTCTAATATACTTCTTTATTTTCTTATATTTATATATTTTATTCAAGCCCCTAACATTCTATGTAACAACAATCATATAGGAATAAACAGGCCATGAGGATCAAACTGTACCACCCTACTACTCGGTTCTCCAGCAGCTTCAACTACTTCCATGACATGGGAGCTAGATTCAGTTAGATTACTAAATCCATTTGATGTTATGTAACGATCCGGCCGGTCTTTTCATGAGTTACCGATCCGTTTCCCCTATTTCTGCTTCCTTGTGTGTTGTTCAGCTATATTTCATAATATTGTATTGGTGGTGTTGTGTTCGGAGTGGTCTTAGAGTGGAATAAGACACTTAGTCTCTTATTTGGAAGCTTTAGCTGGAAAAGTCAACCGGAAGTTGACTTGTGAGTAAATGATCTCGAAACTTGATTTTATGGTTCGGATAGCTTTGTTAGGTGATTTGGGACTTGAGAGCGTGTTCGGAATGTATTTTGGAGGTCCGCGGTAGATTTAGGCTTGAATTGGCGAAATTGGAATTTTGGCATTTTCCGGTCGATAATGGAAATATTGAGATCAGGGTCGGATTGAAATTCCGAAAATTGTACTAGGTCTGTTGTGTCATTTGGGGCATGTGTGCAAAATTTCAAGTAATTCGGATGGGGTTTGATATGTTTTCGGATCGGTGGCGCAATTCGGAAGTTTGAAAATCCTTAGGCTTGAATCCGAGAGTGATTCGGTGTTTTGATGTTGTTTTTAGTGTTCCGAAGGTTGGAATAAGTTTGAATAGTGGTATATGACTGGTCGGCAAGTTTGGTTGAGGTCCCGAGGGCCTCGGGATGATTTTGATGGGTTATCGGAGAGTTGGAAAATGGAGTTGCAGCTGAAGCTGCTATTTTCTGTCATAACCGCACCTGTAGATTAGGGACCGCAGGTGCGAGCCGCAGAAATGGCATTTTGATCATAGGAGCGGAGGTTGTTTGGCTGGGGATGCACCGCAGATACGGAAGGTGAGTCACAATTGCAAGCCCGCAGGTGCGGTGTATTGATCGCAGGTGCGGATAGGGGATTTAAGTGAAGTTTCGCAGATGCGGACGTTTGGTCGTAGGTGCGGGGGGCGTAGATGTGGTATTTGGACCGCAGTTGCAGAACCCCTAGGTAAAACATATAAATTCTTGCCTTCGCGAAATTTGGTCATTTTTCCACCATTTGTGTTCAGACTTGGAGCTTTTTGAGAGGATTTGAAGAGGGATTCGAGGGGTAACACTTGGAGGTAAGGTTTTTGGACTCAATACTCGATTCTTTGGTGATTTCTAACTGAATAGACATGAAATTTGTAGGATTTCACGGTTAAAAAATTGGAGAATTAGGGCTTGTAATTGGAGAGTTTAAATTGGGGATTTGAAGGGCCATTTTAGGTCCGATTTCGATATTTTTGGTATGTATGGACTCGTGGGAGGATAAGGATTCTAGTGAAATAATTTTTATCAAATTTTGAGACCTGGTCCCGGGGGTCGGGTTTGGCCAATTTCAAGATTTTGAGTTAATTTGATTATTTTCGCTTGGGCTTTGTTCCTTTAGCACGTATTAATGATATGATACTGATTTTGGTTAGATTTGGAGCATTCGGAGGTTGATCGAGAGGCAAAGGCATCGCGGGTTAGCGTTTGGACCGGTTTGATGTAAGTAATGATTGTAAATATTGTCCTTAGGGTATGAAACCCCGGATTTCACATCGCTTCACTACTTTGAGGTGACGCACACGCTAGATGATGAGCGTGGGGGCGTGCACCATTGGGGATTATGACTTGGTCCGTCCTGTATGACTAATAAGTCATATATTTGACTGGAAACTCTTTGATATCATTATGTTTTGGAAAGTATCACTATATTTTGGGTTGAATGTCGTATTTGGGATTCGTGCCAAACTATTTGGAACCTTAGGGGCTTTTGCCTACTGCTTCCTCACTATTTTGGTTTAATATCTACGCTTAGTCATGCTATGTTTTACTGATTTTATAACTCGGTGTTATTTACTCTATTTTGATTCTATAAACAATATTTTGGGCTGAGCACCCTGTTTTACTAATAGCCCGAGTAGCTTGAGAGATTTCTGAGTGAGAGAGGCCGAGGGCTTGTGTTGTGAGGATATCATGGAATCGGACTGCGCGTCGCAACATGCTATACTGATTGTGATATATGAGAGGTCTAGGGCCTGATTTATTATGCTACGAGATGGCTTGTTATAGAGCTTGGGCTGTAGGAGCCCCTCCAGAGTCTGAACACCCCCAGTGAGCGCGGGTACCCAGTGAGAGTGATGTGAGTTAGCCTGAGGGGCTGGTTTTGTTGATATTTTGCCCGAGGGGCGAATTATAGTACATGTCTTGCCTGAGGGGCTGGTTACGTTTCTATTATTTTTACTCACTGTTTCATCACTTGTTTGAAACTATTGAAAGATGTTTTTAAAAAGAAAAGGTTTTACTGAAACTGAGTTTGTTTTACGAGATAATTGATTTCGGTACTATTTTGGAAATGTATTGTATTTGTTGTGGTGCTATGACGTGGAATTATCTGTTTTCTTACTACTCAGCTTTCATTTACTTTTATTACTTACTGAGTTGGCGTACTCACATTACTCCTTGCACCTTGTGTGCAGATCCAGGAGTTGCGAGTCTTGATAGCGAGCGTTGATCGTTCATTCAGCAGGTCTCAGAGTCAACAAAGTAGCTGCATGGAATTTGCAGCCATGTTATTCTCCCTCATATCTTCCCTAGATTATATTAGTATTGTCTTCCAGAATTTTTTAGACTTTATTGTACTTAGACAGAGCTTGTAGTTGTTCGTGACTTGCGACACCCCGATAGGCGCACTGGTTATTTAGACTTATGCTATGAGATTTTGTTAGTTAATGGCTTAAAAATTACTTTTATGAATTATTGGTTGGATTTGGGGTTTGTGTCAGCTGGCCTTGTTCACGATAGACGCCATCACGACCAGGTCGGTTTTAGGGTCGTGATAAGTTTGTATCAAAACCTAGGTTACATAGGTCTACGAGTCATGAGCGGGTTTAGTAGAGTCTCGCGGATCGGTACAGAGACGTCTGTACTTATCCTTGGGAGGTTGTAGAACATTTAGGAAAAACTTCACATTTTTGAATTCTTGTCGTGTGAATCTGTTGATTTTTGTAACTAAACTTCTGTTATTCTATTCTCTCACATATGGTGAGGACATGTGTTATCGATCAAGACAAACGACCACCAGTACCACCAGTTGGGGCCTCTAGAGGTCGAGGACACGGTCGAGACCGTGGTAGGGGAAGGGGTGTAGCCCGCACAACAGCTAGGGCAGCACCTGCAGATCCACCAGTCGACCCAGTTCAGGATCAGACGCCAGTTGCGGACGCTCTAGCAGTACCAACTCAGGCACCGGCTGTGCCGATTGTTATCCTAAGCCTTCAAGAGGCCCTGGCCCAGATTTTATCAGTATGCACTTGCCTGGCTTAGGCAGTCTCAGTTACTACGGCCGCAACTACTTCTCAAGATGGGGGAGGAACTTAGACTCCCGCCGCTCCCACACCTGAGCAGGTCGTGTAGGGACTTCAAACACCGGGGGCACCTCCAGCCTAGCCGGTTGCAGCTGCTCAGAACTATGTAGCTCCTGTGATGCCAGAGGACGAGCACCGTAGATTGGAGAGGTTTGGTAGACTTCAGCCTCCGTCATTTAGTGGTGCTGAGGGTGAGGATACACAGGGTTTCTTGGATAAGTGTCAAAGGATGCTTTGGCCCATATGTATTCTGGAGACCAATGGGGTCTCATTCACTACTTTCCAGTTCTTTGGGGCTGCACTTAGTTGGCGGGAGGCTTACGGGAGGCGTAAGCCGGTTGGCGCAGCACCACTTTCTTGGCAGCAGTTCTCCGTTCTCTTTCTAAAGAAGTTTGTACCTGAATCTCTCCGAGAGGAGCTGCACAGGCAGTTCGAGCAGCTTCGTCAGGGTGATAGGTCTGTTACACAGTATGATATGTGGCTCTCCGAGCTGGCTCGTCATGTGGTCTAGTTGGTTCCCACAAATCGAGAGAGGATCAGAAGGTTTATAGATTGCCTTGGTTTTCAGCTTTGACTGCTCATGACCAGAGAGAGTGTATCTGGTGCTACCTTTGATGAGGTTGTTGACATATCCCGATAGATTGAGATGGTTCATGGTCAAGAGAGGGTTGAGCGGGAGGCTAATAGGCCTCGTGGTCAAGGAGGATTCAGTGGTACTCCTCATGTAGGTTAATTTCAGTACGACAGAGGCCGTCTATTCAGGCATGCTCAGTTAGCTTGCCAGGTTATCGTGGGGCATCATCAAGCTATGGTTCTCACAGTTCTCATCAGGGCCATTCCTCACTTAGTGCCCTTCCAGCCCAGAGTTTATCTCGTGCTCCATCAGTTCAGGGCTCTTCCATGCCAAGTTCTTCTGCTAGTCATTCCAGTGCTAGGGGTTCCCTTTAGTCCCCGTCTTCAGCACTAGGGGTTGTTATGAGTGTGGAGAGTTGGGGTATACGTGAAGGCAGTATCCTTTTCATCTTGGGGGTCCATCTCAGCAGATGAGTCAGCCATCGACTTCAGCACCAGTTATTTTACCACCCAACCAGCCAGCTAGGGGTGGAGGATAATCAGCTAGAGGTCACCTCAGAGAGGGAGGTCGATCAGGTGGTGGTCAGGCCCGTTTCTATGCACTCCCAGCCAGCCCCGATGTTATTGCTTTAGATGTTGTGATTACAGGTATTGTCTTAGTTTTCCACAGAGATGCCTCTATGTTATTTGATCCTGGTTCCACTTTTTCATATGTGTCATCATATTTTGCTCGTTAATTGGATACGCCCCATGAGTCTCTTGTTTCATCTCTTTGTGTATCTACTCTTGTGGGCGATACTATTATTGTGGACCATGTATATCGGTCGTTTGTGGTGACTATTGGGGATTTGGAGACCCGAGTAGACCTTTTGTTGCTTTGTATGGTGGACTTTGATGTGATATTGGGCATGGATTGGTTATCTCCGTGTCGTGCTATTTTGGATTGTCATGCTAAGATAGTGACGTTGGCTATGCCGGGTGTGCCATGGATTAAGTGGCGAGGTTTGGCAGATTTTGTTCCTAGTAGGCTGATTCATTTTTGAAGGCCCAGCGGATGGTTGGGAAGGGTTGTCTTTCCTAGTTAGCCTTCGTGAGGGATGTCAGTGCAGAGACTCCTACCATTGATTCAGTCCCGGTAATGAGGGACTTTCCGGATGTGTTTCCTGCAGACTTGTCGGGCATGCCACCAGATAGGGATATTATTTTTGGTATTGATTTGGTGTCGGGCACTCAGCCCATTTCTATTCCACCATATCGTATATCACCGGCGGTGTTGAAGGAGTTAAAGGAGCAACTTCAGGAACTCCTTGATAAGCGGTTTATTCGGCCTAGTTTGTCACCGTGGGGTGCGCCTATTCTATTCATGAAGAAGAAGGATGGAACTATGGGGATGTGCATTGATTACAGGCAGTTGAACAAAATCACAATCAAGAACAAGTATCCTTTGCCTCGTATTGATGATTTATTTGACCAGCTTCAGGGAGTGAAGGTGTTCTCCAAGATTGATCTCAGGTCAGGGTATCACCAGTTGAAGATCAGGGATTCGAACATTCTTAAGACAGCTTTCAGGACCTAATATGGTCATTATAAGTTCTTTGTGATGTCTTTTGGGCTGACCAATAGCCCAGCAGCGTTCATGTATTTGATGAACAATGTGTTTCAGCCTTATCTCAACTCGTTTGTTATTGTATTCATTGATGATATTCTGGTATACTCGCGTAGTCAAGAGGAGCACGCGAAGCCTTTGAGAGTGGTATTGCAGTGGTTAAGGGAGGAGAAGTTTTATGCAAAGTTCTCCAAGTGTGAGTTTTGTCTCAGTTCAGTGGCTTTCTTGGGGCACGTAGTGTCCAATGAAGGTATTCAGGTTGATCCAAAGAAGATAGAGGCGGTCCAAAGTTGGCTCGGACCATCCTCAGCCACAGAGATTCACAGCTTTCTTGGTTTGGTAGGTTATTACCGTCGGTTCATTCAGGGATTTTCATCTATAGCATCACCCTTGACCAAATTGACTCAAAAAGGTGCTCTATTCAGGTGGTCAGATGAGTGTGAGGCGAGCTTTTAGAAGCTCAAGACTGCCTTGACCATGACTCCATTATTAGTTTTGTCATCAACTTTGGGTTCATATACAGTGTATTGTGATGCTTCAAGAGTTGGTATTGGGTGTGTGTTGATGCAGGAGGGTAGAGTGATTGATTATGCTTCTCGTCAGTTGAAGCCCCATGAGAAGCACTACCATGTTCATGATTTGGAGTTGGCTGCCATTGTTCATGCGTTGAAGATTTGGAGGCATTATCTCTATGGTGTGTCTTGTGAGGTGTTTACTGATCATCAAAGCCTCCAGTACTTGTTCAAGCAGAAGGATCTCAATTTGAGGCAGCGAAGATGGTTGGAGCTGCTAAAGGACTATGATATCACTATCCTGTACCATCCGGAGAAAGCCAATGTAGTGGTCGATGCTTTGAGTAGGAAGGCAGTGAGTATGGGTAGTTTGGCATATATTCCTGTTGGGGAGAGACCTCTTGCAGTTGATGTTCAAGCTTTGGCCAATCGGTTTGTGAGGTTGGATATTTCGGAGCCCAGTCGAGTCTTAGCCTGTGTGGTTTCTCGGTCTTCCTTGTTTGATCGCATCAGAGAGCGCCAGTATGATGATCCTCATTTGCATGTCCTCAAGGATAGAGTTCAGTACGACGATGCCAGAGATGTGACTATTGGTGATGATACGGTATTGAGGATGCAGGGCCGGATATATGTGCCCAATGTAGATGGGCTTCGGGAGTTCATTTTGGAGGAGGCCCATAGCTTGCGGTATTCCATCCATCCGGGTGCCGCGAAGATGTATCAGGATTTGAGACAGCATTACTAGTGGAGAAGAATGAAGAAGGATATTGTGGAATTTGTAGCTCGGTGTTTCAATTGTCAGCAGGTGAAATATGAGCATCAGAGACCGGGTGGCTTGCTTTAGCAAATAGATATTCTAGAGTGGAAGTGGGAGAAGATCACCATGGATTTTGTGTTGGGCTCCCACGGACTTTGAAGAAGTTCGATGTTATTTAGGTGATTGTGGATCGGCTGACCAAGTTCGCACACTTCATTCCTGTGTATACTACCTATTCTTCAGAGTGGTTAGCAGGGATTTATATCCGAGAGATTGTTCGCTTGCATGATGTCCCAGTTTCCATCATTTCAAATAGGGGTACTCAGTTTACTTTGTAGTTTTGGAGAGCTGTGCAGCGAGAGTTGGGTACCTAGGTTGAGTTGAGCACAGCTTTTCACCCTCAGATGGACGGGCAATCCGAGCGCACTATTCAGATATTGGAGGACATGTTGCATGCTTGTGTCATTGATTTTGAGGGTTCATAGGATCAGTTTCTACCGCTCGTAGAGTTTGCATATAACAACAGTTATCAATCGAGTATTCAGATGACTCCATATGAGGCTTTATATGGGAAAAGGTGTAGATCTCCTTTATTTTGGTTTGAGCCAGGTGAGGCTAGACTTTTGGGTACAGACTTGGTACAGGATGCTTTGGACAAGGTAAAGGTGATTCAAGAATGGCTTCGTACAACGTAGTCAAGACAAAAGAGCTATGCTGACAGGAAGGTTCGTGATGTGTCCTACATGGTTGGGGAGAAGTTTCTATTGAAGGTTTCATCCATGAAGGGTGTTATGAGATTTGGGAAGAAGGGTAAATTGAATCATCGGTTCATTGGGCCTTTTGAGGTGTTTCGGAGGATTGGGGATGTGGCTTATGAGCTTACTCTGCCACCTAGCTTGTCGAGCGTGCATTCGGTATTTCATGTTTCTATGCTATGGAAGTATATTAGCGATCTGTCTCATGTCTTGGATTTCAGCACAGTTCAATTAGACGGTGATTTGACTTATGATATGGAGCCAGTGGCTATTTTGGAGCAGCAGGTCTGAAAGTTGAGAACAAAGGATATAGCTTCAGTAAAAGTATAGTGGAGAGGTTAGCCCGAGGAGGAGGCTACCTGGGAGACTGAGTGGGAGATGCAAAGCAGATATCCCCACCTGTTTGAGGCTTCAGGTATGTTTCTTGACTCGTTCGAGGACGAATGTTTGTTTAAGAGGGGGAGGATGTAACGACTCGGCCGTTTGTTTTATGAGTTACCGCTCTGCTTTCCCTATTTCTGCTTCCTTGTGTGTTGTTCAGCTGTATTTCATCATATCGCGGTGATTGTGTTGTGTTTGGAGTGGTCTTAGAGTGGAATGAGACACTTCGTCTCTCATTTGGAAGCTTTAGTTGGAAAAGTCAATCGAAAGTTGACATGTGAGTAAATGATCTCGAAACTTGGTTTTTATGGTTTGGATAGCTTCGCTAGGTGATTTGGGACTTGGGAGCGTGTTCAGAATGTATTTTGGAGGTCCGCGGTAGATTTAGGCTTGAATTGGCAAAATTGAAATTTTGGCGTTTTTTGGTCGGCAGTGAAAATCTTGATATCGGGGTCGGATTGGAATTCTGGAAATTGGAGTAGGTCTGTTGTGTCATTTGGGGCGTGTGTGCAAAATTTCAGGTAATTCGGATGAGGTTTGATATATTTTTGGATCGGTTGCGGAATTCGAAAATTTGTAAATCCTTAGGCTTGAATCCGAGGGTGATTCGGTGTTTCAATGTTGTTTTGAGTGTTCCGAAGGTTGGAATAAGTTTTAATAGTGGTATATGACTAGTCGGTAAGTTTGGTTGAGGTCCCGAGGGCCTCGGGATGATTTTGATGGGTTATTAGAGAGTTAAAAAATGGAGTTGCAGTTGAAGTTGTTGTTTTCTATCATAACCGCTCCTGCGGATTGGAGACCACAAGTGCGAGCCGCAGAAACAACATTTTGATCGCAGGAGCGGAGGTTGGTTGGCTGGGGATGCACTGTAGATACGGAAGGTGAGTCGCACCTGCGAGCCCGCAGGTGCAGTGTATTAATCGCAGTTGCGGATAGGGGATTTAAGTGAAGTTCCGTAGATGCGGTATTTGGACCGCAGATGCGGAACCCCTGGGCAAAATATATAAATTCTTGCCTTCACGGAATTTGGTCACTTTTCCACCATTTGTGTTCGGACTTGGAACTTTTTGAGAGGATTTGAAGAGGGATTCGAGGGGTAACACTTGGAGGAAAGGTTTTTTAACTCAATCGATTCTATGGTGATTTCTAACTGATTAGACATGAAATTTGTAGGATTTAAGAGTTAAAAAATTGGAGAATTAGGGCTTGTAATTGGAGAGTTTAAATTGGGGATTTGAGGGGCCATTTGAGGTTCGATTTCGATGTTTTTGGT
Organism: Nicotiana sylvestris; assembly: GCF_000393655.2. Classification (NCBI taxonomy): domain Eukaryota; kingdom Viridiplantae; phylum Streptophyta; class Magnoliopsida; order Solanales; family Solanaceae; genus Nicotiana; species Nicotiana sylvestris. The sequence goes on along the minus strand of NC_091062.1, from coordinate 82,073,305 downwards.
ATATATGGACTCATGGGAGGATAAGGATTCTAGTGACATATTTTTTATCGAATTCCGAGACGTGGGCCCGGGGTCGAGTTTGGCCAATTTCGGGATTTTTGAGTTTGTTTGATTATTTTCGCTTGGGCTTTGTTCCTTTAGCGCGTGTTAATGGTATGATACTAATTTTGGTTAGATTTGGAGCATTCGGAGGCTGAGTCAAGAGGCAAAGGCATCACGGGTTAGAGTTTGGACCGGTTTTTGGTAAGCAATGATTGTAAATGTTGTCCTGAGGGTATGAAACCCCGGATTTCACATCGTTTCACTATTTTGAGGTGACGCACAAGCTAGATGATGAGTCTGGGAGCATGCACTGTTGGGGATTGTGACTTGGTCCGTCCCGTACGACTAATAAGTCGCATATTTGACAGAAAATTGTTTGATATCATTGTATTTTGGAAAGTATTACTATGTTTTGGGATGAATGCCATATTTGGGCTTCGTGCCAAGCTGTTTGCAACCTTATGGGCTTTTTACTACTATTTCCTCACTGTTTTGGTTTAATATCTATGCCCAGTCATGCTATATTTACTGATTTCATAACTCGGTGTTATTTTGTCTATTTTGATTCTACAAATAATATTTTGGGTTGAGTACCCTATTTTACTGATAGCCCGAGTGGCTTGAGAGATTTCTGACTGAGGAAGGCCGAGGGCCTGTGTTGTGAGGATATCATGAGATCGGGCTGCGCGCCGCAACATGTTGTACTGATTATGATATATAAGAGGCCGAGAGACTGATTTATTATGCCACGAGTTGGCTTGTTATAGCGTTTGGGCTGTAGGAGCCCCTCCGAAGTCTGAACACCCCCAGTGAGCGCGGGTACCCAGTGTGAGTGATATGAGGTAGTGCGAAGGGCTGGTTCTATTGATATTTTGCCTAGTACATGTCTTGCCCGAGGGGCTGGTTATGTTTCTATCATTTTTACTCATTGTTTCATCACTTGTTTGAAACTATTGAAAGATGTTTTTAAAAAGAAAATGTTTTACTGAAACTGAGTTTGTTTTACGAGATAATTGATTGAGGTACTGTTTTGGAAATGTATTATATTTGTTGTGGTGCTATGATGTGGAATTATCTGTTTTCTTACTGCTCAGTTTTCATTTGTTTTTATTACTTATTGAGTTGGCGTACTCACATTACTCCTTGTACCTTTGTGTGCAGATCCAGGAGTTGTGGGTTTTGATAGCGAGCGTTGATTATTCATTCAGCAGGTCTCGGAGTCGACAAGGTAGCTGCATGGGGTTCGTAGCCCAATTCTTCTCCGTCATATCTTCCCTAGATTATATTAGTATTGTCTTCCAGACTTTGTTAGACTTTATTGTACTTAGACAGAGCTTGTAGTTGCTCGTGACTTGCGACACCCCGATGTCGGGCTTGTGTTATATTTCCGCACTGGTTATTTAGACTTATGTTATGAGATTTTATTAGTTAGTGGCTTAAAACTGACTTTTATGAATTATTGGTTGGATTTGGAGTTTGTGTCGGCTGGCCTAGTTCGCGATAGTCGCCATCACGACCGGGTCGGTTTTAGGGTCGTGACATGTTATTGCGACCTTATTTGATTTCTGCTTTACACCTTTAGTCACAGATTTTCCCTTCACAGTCTACCATCCATCTTCTTGCTTTTGATCATCTATTGTAATTGATTGTATTGTTTGAATTTTCTCCCTTCTTGTAATTTGTGCTTGCCCCTGTATGCTCAGATTCTCTCTAATCATTGTTCCATTCTTGTAGTAGCTTCTGGTATTTGGTTTTTGGATGCTTAGGTGATGGATTCTCCTTTATATGATCTATACATACATGTCCCAATTGCAAACAGGTTGGGCAGTAGAGTGAGTGGCTTTCAATCATACCAAACCTCTTGATCCAAAACCCTTCCATTTGGATCTTCTACTTTTATTTGCTTTGGCAACGGCCTTGTTACATCCATTTCTACTAGAATCCTGGCATATGAAATACGTCCCACTTTAGTCGTGCAATCATCAGCATATAACGGTACGCCTAGTGTACTACTAATTCTACTCATAGAATTAGATTCCCAACAGTTCAATGGTAGATTCGGCAGTTGCACCCATAACGGAATAGTCTTCAAGACCTCATTGTTGAAATTAAAATCCTCAGACCACATCTAAACAATTCTTGGCTTGCTATTCAGAGTGTAAGGCCCAGAGTACACTACATCATTTCTATCCTCCATAGAGTTAAACAACACTAAAAAACATCCATTATTATGTAAGTAAACTGTTGGTTTAGAAACAAAGTTCCACTGACTTGCTATAAATCTGTCTATGGTCCCAATACCTGATGTAGCACCAATAACATAAACTATAAGAGATAATTTTCACTTCTCTGTAGCTTCCTCTTTCATCTCTTTGCACAACATGGCTACTTTATCACCATTCTTGATTTTATGAGCAATAAACTGCAAATTCATACCTATGGAAGCCATTTTATTTGCAGCAAATATGCTTTTCCATTTCTGATCATTATTCCCTTGTATTTGCATATCCAATTTCCTTTGTGCTCCAACTGCTTCCTTCATCCGATTCCCCACATTTTTCTTAGTTGGTATCGCAATTTCATTGTGTGAGCTCTTTGCCTTCTCCGATACGCTCGAGGTAGAAGCCCTATGTTACCGGGTTCGGCGGAGTTTTGATTTCCTTTGTAGGTAAATTTGGCCATTGCTCTATTAGCTCCTTCCCACTCGCTACCCTCATATGTTCCTCTATCACCCCCACAGACTTCCGTCCAGCTCCTAGAACTGGTAGATCCTCCAGCTCAGTTGCAGCTGACGCTCTCCGAGGTCGTCCCCTAGGCATTTCCGATGGTGGCGCACAATAGCAAGTTTCACTCTATCATATGCCGAGAGCAGAATACCTAATGAAATTTTTTACTAGGAAAATAATGAAAATGACTATTTTATCTAGTATGAAATCTATTTTAAAAGGGTAAAAAAGGCAAATGACATTTCCCTAAGGGCCTTCGTACTTTTAATATAGTATTAGTCTCTATAGACGTTGCCATGTCGTCTGTAAATTTTTGTCATTTAATAGAAATTTTATGTAAGAAATAATAATATTTTTAACCTTATTAATATTCAGAACATATTTGGTTGAATTATGAAGAAGAAATTAAGTAGTAGAAATATTAAATGTTTGCACTTCTTGATTGGGTGTTGTGATTTGCAATCCTGATGGTAGATAATATTAATAATTTTGACCAAAGATCTTTGAGTTCAATTGCTATTAAAGGATACTATATTTAGTGACAGAAAATAAGAATTAGAGATCAAGGAATTCATTCCGTAAAGATATATTTGGCATTATTCCTGAGGAATCTGAAAATCTTTTCTTGGCTAACTAACAATAATATTTTCTACTATTGTCTTGGCTAATTAAATATATTGTGTGATGCAAACAATCAAATATAGTTATGCTTATCATGCACTATGTTAGATAGGGAGAAAACGAAAAAATTATCTGAAACCATTATTCTTCAAGCAAAGACAAGGAAATTTTTAATAGCTAAATAATCTCCAACAATAAATAAAAATTAAGAACTTTACCAAATCAGATCAACATTGATAAAAATAAAACAAATCACAATACCAAAAAAAAAAAAAAAAAAAGGTTAAAACTCCATGTATGCAACTTGATTATATTGCATATCAGCATACGTTGCATCTAACGTAAATAGAAGAAAGAGAGGAAATTATGAACGTTCATTTCTAATTTAAGTAGGGCCTAACATATGTGTAGTTTAAATCGAAAAAGAATTAAACAATTAGGTAATTTACCATTAGATTCTTATATTATACAAATATTTAAGGGCATAAAAGTCGACCAATATTTCGAGGATATTTTAGTCGTTCAACATTTAGCATAAATTATTCGTGCTTTTATAATAACTAGTCTCTATGCACGTGCCTTACACGTAATATTTTGAAATTGAAAATAGAAAAACGATAAATTAAACATGATTAATTCTTGTTACAAAAAAAAAAAAAAAAAAAAGAGTTGATCATTTCATGCATCATATGAGGATGTCAAAGATACCACTCTTTAGCCAATTCATACAAGAAAAGTCTCCGAAAGGAATATAGATGACGGCAATAATTATTTCCAGTATGGACTTATATGAATTATTAAGTTAGCACTTTTGAAAAGGAAAATAAGTTAAATTTTATCTTATTCAATTTCAAAGAATTCCAGAATAATTAAATAGATAGAACTCACAAATTTTCTCTGTCAATATTCTCCCTTGATCAATTATATTCTACACGTGAATGATTAACCTAAAAAGATTATAATGCATCTCCTATAAATGCTATTTATTTATGTAAGTCAAAATCAAGAGGATACAATTATCGTCATAATAAAAAGTATTCCAACCCAACGTTAAGAAGTTTGCTAATTATCAATGTTTTCTACATAAACACAATTTATAGGTACGACAAACCTCTTCCTTTAGACTTAGATCCTTTGCATGTTATATGCTAGACAATATATAATTTTGGTGCATCAAGTGTGATTATCCAGGAATCCGTCTTCTACGGAGATTTTTTTATGCCCATGTATCAATTAGACGAAGCAAAGAACCGCCTAAAAAAAATAGTAGCCAATAATAACATAATTGTCAAACACAAAGGAAAAAAAAAAGTCTTCCACTACCTTAGATATCAATGTTTGTGCGATTCAACCACCCGTTGTTGCGGATAATCTCTCAATCTATTTTGTATGATCTGTTATTTTGATTTATCAAACTTTTTGTTGGCATCTAAAACCTTCTCATCAAATTTAAGGGGAAGAAAAAGCAAAAAAGTAAGTGAGTTGAATTCAATCTCACATGCACACGATAACAAAAAATATCAATAAAAGATAACAACAAAAGCCTAATTCAATAACTGTAGCTATAAATATAAAATAAAATATAGTTTAGATAAGAGAAATTCTTAATTTTATACTTTTATCCAATATGAAATTATATAATAAAAGGAGACTTTAAATTTTTAAGAACATAAAAGTCAGTTGATATTTTGGGGATATTTTAGTCGTACAACATTTAACATAAATTATCCGTGCTTTTATAATAATATAGAATAGATATAGATATAGATAGATAATCTTGGGAATCATTAGGGTTTAGAGTCAGCTCTTTCCCAGAAAAGAAAAGGCATTGAACCTTGTTTCACTAATTGTATTTGACGCTTTGATTAAGTTTTAAGTTATCTTGATTTTTGTTGATGTAGCTAATGTCCAAGTTTAAGTGTAGATTCATCCTAATTGCCGTCAAAGTATGTTGAACGGACTTGGAACTAAAAAGGATACGTAGACACAAACTTTCTTTAAGAAAAAAAGGTTTAGTAGGTTTCGAATTCATAATTCTGGATGGTAATTATAATTTATAATAATATAAAAGATATTAGAATTCCATACAAGGTTTAAATAAGAAAATTTGTATGTGACTTCAAAACTACAAGGAAATAATTGTTGAAGTTTGGCAAAATGCCAAAGTCCCACATCGGTTGGGAGAAGAGTTGAGGGGGATTTTTCCCCCTATAAAAGAAGGCCTAATTTTAGGATTTAAACGCACCTCTCATTTGCCTTCTTATCTTCTTAAGGCATTTGTATCTTCTCTCTTTAGTATTATTTCACTTGTATTTTTGGAGTGGAATAAAATATTGGTTGTGTCCGAGGAGTAGGCAAAATTGGCCGAACCTCGTAAAATTCTGGTGTTCCTTTTATTGTTGCTTTATTGTCTTATTTATTATTTGGTGGCTGTCATAATTTTTGGTATAGTAGTTGTGACTCATTCACACTATATACATTTGGCTTCCGCAACAATTGGTATCAGAGCCAAGGTACTGTCTAAGTATGCTCTGTGGTTGCAGCATAGTCTGATCTTCCACATCAGAAAAGATTTATCTTGGTAACTGAGTCAAGGTTCTGTCTGAGTATGCTCTGTGGTTGCAGCTTAGTCTGATCTTCTACATCAGAAAGGAAATAATCTTGATTTGTGTCGTCAGCTATTAAATAATATTTGTGTCAAATATGGGAGACAATAAACAAGAAGAATCTACATCAAGTGTCAACAATACGTCATCATTGGCATCTTCGCTTATGACAAGAATTGTGTCAAATGCGAAATTTGCGGTAGAAATTTTTGACGGGTCCGGACATTTTGGGATGTGGCAAGGCGAGGTTCTAGATGTCCTTTTTCAACAAGGGCTAGATCTGGCCATTGAAGAAAAGAAACCAGATGTTATTGGAGAAGAAGATTGGAGAATTATCAACCGTGTTGCTTGCGGTACCATTCGATCCTACCTTGCTAGAGAGCAGAAATATCCATACACAAAGGAAACTTCTGCAAGTAAATTATGGAAAGCACTGGAGGATAAATTTTTGAAGAAAAATAGTCAAAATAAATTGTACATTAAGAAGAGACTGTTTCACTTCACCTATGTTCCTGGTACCACGATGAATGAACATATCACCAGTTTCAATAAGTTGGTCACATATTTGCAAAATATGGATACAACTTATGATGATGGTGACTTGGCCTTGATGTTGTTAGCGTCACTTCCTGATGAGTACGAGCACCTTGAAACTACTCTACTCAATGGAAATGACGAAGTTTCCCTCAGAGAAGTTTGTTCGGCTTTGTATAGCTATGAACAAAGAAAGCGAGAAAAACAGAAGGGCGGAGAAGGAGAAGCACTATTTGTGAGGGGTCATCCTCAAAATCAAACGAGGACAAAGAAGGGAAGATCCAAGTCAAGATCCAGACCCAGCAAAGATGAATGTGCCTTTTGTCGAGAAAAAGGGCACTGGAAGAAAGACTGTCCGAAGTTGAAGAAATAAGGCCAAACATAACAATGGAAAGGCCATTATGGATTCAAATGTAGCTGATTGTGATGATTCAGACTTCTCATTAGTTACAACAGAGTCATCAACATCATCAAACATATGGTTGATGGACTCGGCTTGTAGCTATCATATGTGTCCCAACAGGGACTGGTTTGTGGAATTTCAAGAAGGAGAATATGGAGTCATCCACACAGCGGATAACAACCCTCTTACCTCATATGACATTGGTTCAATACGATTAAGGAACCATGATGGAATGATCAGAACATTAACAGATGTTCGATTTGTACCGGATTTGAAGAAGAATCTCATCTCTGTAGGAGCCCTAGAATCAAAAGGGTTCAAAATCATTGCAGAAAATGGAGTGATGAGAGTATGCTCCGGTGCACTAGTGGTAATGAAGGCTAATCGGAAGAATAATAATATGTACCGCTATCGTGGCAGTACAGTTATTGGGACAGCGACAGTGACATCCAGTGACGACAAAGAGGCAGAAGCAACCAAGCTATGGCACATGCGCTTGGGACATGCTGGAGGAAAATCCTTGAAAACTCTATCAGATCAAGGATTGTTAAAAGGAGTAAAGGCTTGCAACTTGGAGTTTTGTGAGCATTGTGTCAAAGGGAAACAGACAAGGGTTAAATTTGGTACAGCGATCCATAATACTAAAGGCATTTTGGATTATGTACACTCTGATGTTTGGGGTCCTTCCAAAACACCTTCATTGGGTGGGAAGCACTATTTTGTAACCTTTGTTGATGATTTTTCCCGAAGAGTATGGGTGTATACAATGAAGAGCAAAGATGAAGTGCTGGGAATTTTTCTCAAATGGAAGACGATGGTGGAGAATCAAACAGGCAGGAGGATCAAGTGTATTCGCACAGACAATGGAGGTGAATACAAAAATGATCATTTCAATAAGGTCTGTGAAAATGATGGCATCGTCCGACACTTCACTGTTAGACATACACCACAACAGAATGGAGTGGCAGAACGTATGAACCGGACCTTGCTGGAGAAGGTACGGTGTATGTTGTCCAATGCTGGCTTGGGCAAAGAATTTTGGGCTGAGGCAATTACATATGCATGCCACCTCATTAATCGTCTACCATCTGCTGCTATTGATGGCAAGACACCATTTGAAAAATGGTATGGAAAGACTGCTGTAGATTATGACTCTTTGCACGTGTTTGGCTCAACTGCATATTATCATGTGATAGAGTCAAAATTGGATCCAAGGGCAAAGAAGGCTATTTTTATGGGAATTACTTCTGGAGTCAAAGGATATCGCTTATGGTGTCCTATGACAAAGAAAGTAATATTCGGCAGGGATATTACCTTTAATGAATCTGCTATGGTAAATAAGGTAACAGAAGATACCAAACAAAGTGAAGGTGCTTCTAAGCAGGTGGAGTTTGAGGGAAAATTTATTTTTCCTACACAAGAAGCAGAGGAGGAAACAAATGAAGATTACCCTCTGGAAGGAGAGCCAGTAGAGGAGATTCCAACTCAGGAACCTCAACAACAACTTGAATCAATAGCAACCAGCAGGCCAAAAAGAACAATAACGAAACCTGTTCGTCTCATAGAGACGGTTGCTTGTGCAACCTCAATTGTAGCTGATGATGTTCCTACTACTTATAAAGACGCTGTCCAAAGTTCAGAAGAAGATAAGTGGAGGATTGCCATGAATGATGAAATACAGTCCCTTCATCAGAATCATACATGGAGATTGGCCAATCTCCCGAAGGGAAAGAAAGCAATTGGGTGCAAATGGGTATTTGCAAAGAAGGAAGGATTTCCTAACCAAGTAGATGTTCGCTACAAAGCAAGATTGGTGGCCAAAGGATATGCTCAAAAGGAGGGAATTGATTACAATGAAGTGTTTTCTCCAGTTGTAAAACATTCCTCCATTAGAATTATGTTGGCTTTGGTAGCACAATTGGATTTGGAACTAGTTCAGATGGATGTAAAAACTGCGTTTTTACATGGAAACTTGGAGGAGGAAATCTACATGACTCAGCCAGAAGGATTCAAAGTTGCTGGAAAAGAAAATATGGTATGCAAACTTGAAAAATCGTTGTACGGATTGAAACAATCTTCTAGACAATGGTACAAGCGATTTGACGAGTTTATGTTGCGGCAAGGGTACAAGAGAAGCAAATACGATCATTGTGTGTATTTGCACAAGCTTAAAGATGGTTCCTTTGTATATCTTCTCCTATATATTGATGATATGTTGATAGCTTCCAAGAATTCGGAAGAAATTGATAAGTTGAAGATTCAACTGAAGAAGGAGTTCGAGATGAAGGATTTGGGTGAGGCAAAGAAAATTCTTGGCATGGAGATAATAAGAGATAGACGTTCAAAGAAACTCTGTTTATCTCAGAAAGAATATTTGAAAAGAGTACTGCAGCGTTTTGGCATAGATGAGAAGACTAAGTCGGTTAGTACTCCACTTGCTCCCCATTTTAAGCTGAGTACTACTATGTCGCCAAAGGATGAAGCTGAACGAGAGTATATGTCAAAGGTACCATACGCAAATGTTGTTGGTAGCTTGATGTATGCAATGGTTTGCACAAGGCCTGACATTTCACAAGTTGTTGGAGTTATTAGCAGATATATGCACAATCCAGGGAAGGAGCATTGGCAAGCTGTGAAGTGGATTCTACGGTATATTCATAATACTGTAGATGTCGGGTTAGTTTTTGAGCAGGAAGACAATCAGTCTGTAGTTGGATATTGTGACTCAGATTTTGCGGGTGATCTGGACAAACGAAGATCAACTACTGGTTATGTGTTTACTTTTGCAAAGGCACCAGTTAGTTGGAAGTCTACTTTGCAGTCAACAGTTGCTTTGTCTACAACAGAGGCAGAGTACATGGCTATTACAGAGGCTGTGAAGGAGGCAATTTGGCTTCAAGGATTGCTAAAGGAGCTTGGTGTTGAACAAAAAGGTATCACAATTTTTTGTGATAGTCAAAGTGCTATTCAATTAGCGAAGAACCAAGTTTATCATGCAAGGACGAAGCATATTGATGTTCGGTATCATTTTGTACGAGAAATCATAGAAGAAGGTGGAGTCTCGATGAAGAAAATTCATACTACAGAGAATCCTGCTGATATGCTGACAAAAGTAGTGACTACGATCAAGTTTCAACATTGTTTGGATTTGATCAACATTGTTAAACACTGAAGATTGAAGATGAAGACACAACCAAAATTTGTTATTGAGAAAGAATTGAAGATGTGGAATTTTGCCAAGGTGGAGATTTGTTGAAGTTTGGCAAAATGCCAAAGTCCCACATCGGTTGGGAGAAGAGTTGGGGGGGATGGGAAATTTTTCCCCTATAAAAGAAGGCCTAATGTTTAGGATTTAAACACACCTCTCATTTGCCTTCTTATCTTCTTAAGGCATTTGTATTTTCTCTCTTTAGTATTATTTCACTTGTATTTTTGGAGTGGAATAAAATATTGGTTGTGTCCGAGGAGTAGGTAAAATTGGCCGAACCTCGTAAATTTTGGTGTTCCTTTTATTGTTGCTTTATTGTCTTATTTATTATTTGGTGGCTGTCATAATTTTTGGTATAGTAGTTGTGACTCATTCACACTATATACATTTGGCTTCCGCAACAATAATGAATTTAGTTGATTTGAAACTCCTAAATAATAGGGAAAGTAATTTAATTACGACTTTGCCCTATGCAAAATTTATTTTAAAGGAATAAAAAAAGCGAATGGCATTTTACTAGGGGCCTTCGTACTTTTAATATAGTATAGATATAGATATAGTAAAAGCTCCTGAATTATGAATTGGTTTTTGGATTTGAACATTTCATGAAGCTCTTCATGTTCCATATTTCCTCTTGTACATCATCGTTCTTCCATTAGTTTTTTTGTATATTCTACTTTGTAATGATGTAAAGAGAAATCCGTACAAACCAAAATAACTTAGTTACTGTATTGTAATTTATACTTCATATCATAAATTACTCAATGTATTACTATACCATGCCACGTTTATTGATATATTTTTGTCCGTCCACATGTTGTATAAACTTATAGGTGAAAGTTATTACCAAACGGTATAAATAATATTATCGAAATATATACCAAATTAAAAATTTATTATTTTAAGATAATTTTCTAATATTTTAAGAAAGGATGTTCGTATACAGAGATCAACTAGATATTTATGTAATTTTAAAAAGTGTATATGCATTGACATGGGGTACAACGCAACAACGTGGAAGAATTAATCCAAATAGCAGTCCACCAAACCGATTTAAATTAAAAATAGACGGTGAAGGTATAATACATACATATTTTATGTATTATACATGTATAATTATGTATAATCAATGATAAATTATGTATATGGCTAGAAAAAGTAAACAATAAATATTATGGGCTATTTGTGTAAAAATCTGAATAGGTTTCAACCCAAAAACAAAATAGAAATCCTATTATCAAATACTCTCCCGCCACTGGTTCTGTCGTCCCTTTTCTATTCATTTTCTTCGCCATTTCTGGTCTTCAGCATCATACATACCCAGCAAAACTATCAGATACTTTTTTCTCTATTTACACATAGGTACTATCATAGCTTGCTGGAAAGAATCTCATAGCTTGTTGGAAAAAAGAAGAAGACCTAAGCAGATAATTAATATTACTTTTGAGGGCAAGGAGTTCTATGATCATTGTACTCCCGAGAATTTTCTAGTTCATATAAAATATAGATTAGGGTGTAGTAATAAATTTCAGTGGCGGAGTCACATTCAACAAAATCAATAAGTGTCAATCGTTACCTTTTCGTCTGAGAAATTATATTATATTTTTAGATAATTTTTTTTTCTTTTATGTATATTTACTGTACGCCGACTCCCTTTGATTTTCTGGTGTATCTAATTATTTATATTTTGACACTCTTTAGTAAAAATTCTGGCTCCGCCATCATGTAGTATACTAACTAATTATACTATTTTGACTCCGCTTCTTTTTTTAAAATACTAAAGCTCTCGGCATGTTACATTAGGGTTACTAACGTACACCATCAGTCGAAATGGCAAGGAAGAAGCGGCAGGTTGCTCCGGCGTCGACCTCACCTAAAGCTAACGAAAATACATCTAGGCAGATAATACCAGAATCTGGCGTTCCTCAAACACTAGCACCTCAATCGATGCATTGGATGCCAGGGATGATGAATGCTCCAACAGTAATAAAAACGGCGATTCCACCAAGAGAGGAAGAGACTCCACACGATCCAGAAGTAGGAGCTTCAAATGCGGCGAGGAAGCTCACTTTCTCGGGCAAGTCTACTGAAATTAAGCCTACTATGGCGGAAGTGGTTAAAGGGAATCGACAGCAATAATTGGGAATGAAACTTGAATACTATCCGCTGGTACTGAAGGACGGCGTCAAGGTAGTTAAATTGAACCCACAAGAAATTGAAGTGTAGAACCAGAAATGGAGTCTAGCCTTAATTGGGTATGTAATTGGAGGAAATCCTACTTTCAAGGAGATGCTTAAATTTGTTTATAGCGTATGGAACTCAGTCACTACCCATCAGGTATTTCTCCATAACGACGGGTACTTCATGTTCAAATTTGATTGTGAGGAAGATAAGAACATAATTCTGCAGAATGGGTTGTATACCTTCAATCACAGACCTCTAGTGCTCAAGCAATGGAGTCCAAATTTTCAGATGAGTGATGAGCCTGACCAAATCATTCCTATGTGGGTAATGCTATCAAATTTACCTATCCAATTTTGGACTACTGGAAATTTGGGCAGAATAGCCAGTTGTCTAGGGCGACCAATTTGCACTGATAAGTGATCACGCCCAACTATGCCTTATAAAAAGGACTAAGCGGTCGTTGCAAATATAATCCGGTTTACAAGTCCGGAGTCGAATCTCACAGAGAACTAAGGCCTAGCTACAACGTTCACTATCACCAAGAAGACAAGCTTGAACAGTTCCTAACTTATAGATATTAAGATTCTTGTGTTTAACTAATTAACTAACAAATTAAAATAGTAAATTAATAACTACAGATACTAGGGGTTAGAGACAAGATTAAGGAGGTCTAGAGTTATGATTTCCCCAATTGTCGGAATCCTTCCCGCTAGGTCTTCTATAATTTCGCCTAAGTATTCTCTACCGATTGATGATAGGCGATAATTACGTATTTTAGTCGATTATTACACTCTAATTTACTGCACTTTAGTTGAGTTTGCGCTTTAATCGCTAGTGTTTTGCAGTAATTGTGTGTTTTATGCCTTGTAGGTGTGATTCCGAGCTATATAGATGTTATGGAATGAATTTAAGTGGTTTGGAGCTTTGAAGTCTGAGTAAGAGCTCAAGGAATTAAGCCGGGATCGCATTCAGGGATCAACGGATGATAAAACAACAAAACGAAAACTCGAAGAGGCATATTCCGCACTATCTAGTAAAATAGACATAACTTTTTTCTTAGAACTCCATTTGCGCTCCATAATATATTGTTGAAAAGCTAACGCAAAGGGCTACAACTTTCATTTTTTACCTTTTTCCAAATTCCAAACGGAACAGGGTGAAAACTGCGACCGAGGCAGAACCGCGGTAGAACCGCGGCAGAAGGCAGTCGCGGACAACTGAAGAATCTGAGAGTGTGTTTGACCGCGGTTTCGGTGCGACCGCGGTGGAACCGCAGCAGGACATGGGATTTTAAGGGACCAAAGTGCAAAACACGGGATTTTAAGCCCTAAACCCTATATTAAACCAAGGAAGCCGGCCAAGAATTGAAAGAGGACATATTTTTGACATAGATTTGACCTGAGGAGGTAGAGACACAATAGGAGCAAGGCTTGGGAATTCTTCTACAAGTTTTTTCTTTCCTCTTCCTATTTTTCATTGTTGGTTATGACTTTTAGTATTGTAGTTTTACATACTATTATGAATAGCTAAATTGTTATCTAGAGTTTTGATAGAACCTTTTGTAGGATAAATTCTTGTTATGTTTTTATATAATTGAGCCGTAGTATAATCTCTATTTGTTCAACTACGTTCTTATTGTAGTTAATTGAAGAGCTCTCAATTAGCTGTGCCTATTTAGTGTGCATAACTCGGGAGAGAGTGCATATTTAGGTAATTGTTGAACAACACCACTCCCAGAGTATATGAGGGATCAATAACCGAGGGTTTAAAGGCGGGATTAGGGATAACGAAGCCTTGGGTGCGATCTGAAGTGAGCTGTATCAAAAGCCAGCTAGCGTAGCTCGGGAGAGTGCGTCTAGTAAATTGTCGTGATTACTCGGGAGAGATTTACGGTAATAAGAGTGCTCATGATCGGTAGAGAATACTTAGGCGAAATTATAGAAGACATAGCGGGAAGGATTCCTACAATTGGGGAAATCGTAACTCTAGACCTCCTTAATCTTGTCTCTAACCCTTAGTATATTTAGTTGTTAATTGAGTATTTTAATTTGTTAGTTAATTAGTTAAACACAAGAATCTAAATATTTATAAGTTAGGAATTGTTCAAGCTTGTCTTCTTGGTGATAGTGAACAGTTGTAACTAAACCTTAGTTCTCTGTGGGATTCGACTCCGGACTTGTAAACCGGATTATATTTGCAACGACAACATTGTCCTTTTTATAAGGCATAGTTGGGCGTGACCAAATTTTGGCGTCGTTGCCGGGGAACTAATGGTGTAGCTGTAGGTGTACATATTGCTAGGTTTCAAGTTTGAACTTTTATTTTTATTTTTTGTATTTGATTTTTTTTGTTTTACTTGTTGATTTAAAAAAATGGCATCATTGAATTATGAAATTTTTGATGTTGGTAATTCTACTTTTAATCCTCCTTACGAATATTGTGATGAAAACTACCCTTGGCAAAATTATTAAAATATTCCCGAGAGCAAGTTATGTGCACCAACTCAATCTTATGTGTGGAATGTGTGTGATATGTGTGGTGGTCAAGATGGTCACTTTCATGGTTGTGCTTATATTTCTTATCTTCCCCCAACCTCTTATTATGATGATTCTACGTTTTCTTGTGAGGATAATAGGAACAAAGACCCTCGGGAAGCTGACCTAAAGAAGATCGAAGATATGTTAAAGTGTTTTATAGAACAACAAAGTAAAATACTGCTGCAGATAGAAAGGCAAGATGAAACTATTTACAACTTAGAGGCTCAAGTGAGTCAATTAGTTGAAGCTTTTAATGCTCAATATGTCAATATTATGGATAGTAGCCAGGAGTAGTTTGCATTAGAGACGGAAATTGAGGTGCCAATGGAGGGGTCCAAAGTAGAACCCCAACACTCTAACCATCTAGAATTTGAGGATGCCGATGTTGAAGAAATAATACTAGAGTCGACCAGGGACGTTGAAGATACAAATTTAGTTGACTCTAGTGTTTTGGGTGTTGAGGAGGTCGAAAATCTTGAAGTTCATGTATTGGAACGTGTTAGACCTAATTCCAAACACTTCTCTACATTATGTTCGGACGGTGAAATGGGAATGGATCTTTACGGCATAAAAAGGAGTCCAAGGAAGAGGTAGATGGGCCTTATATTTTGAAATTCTCAAGGCCGTCTAGGCAAGGTAACACTCCTCGGTCGAGAGCCAAAAAGTGCATAAGACTCTATCTAATTTTTGGCTCGCAAGAATTTGTACCGCCCCAAGAGCATAATCATAAGCTTGAAGCAAAACTTGGGGTGCGATTCATAAGTTCGAAGTGGAGGCAGAAAGTGATTCACGTCGTGCCGCGACGTTAAATCAAGCGCTTGTTGGGAGGCAACCCAGCTTTACTGCTTTCTTTTATTTTTTGTATTAATTTTTTTTTAATTATATTATTTTTGTAGTGTCAATTTTTTATTTTCTAGGAGCATGGAAGCAAAGATATTGGAAGAATGCAATAACAAACCAAATGGTTGGAACTAAGCGTGAGGTACCCGCACGAAGGACCAAGCTTGGGAGAAGTCTGAGTACCCCATGAGCTGCTATTGCTTCGGCCTTTAGCCTACCAGGGAGTTTCTTTTACCCTCTTATTAGTATGGTGTGCATTGGAGACAATGCACAATTTTAAGTGTGGGGTGAGGAGATTGTCTGGGTGACTTTCTATGCTATTTTAATTGTGTTAGTTTAATTGAATAATTTTTTTTAAATAGAAAAGATTGGACTTTTTCCGACGATGGATCTATTAGACAATTTTCTTGAGGGATTTAAGTCTAAAGAAAAAGTACAAAAAGATTTTCTTTTGTTAGGTAGTGTAATTATTCCCCCTTGGTTTTTCTTTAAACCATGGTTCTTTTCCAAGGGTTTTATTTGAACCGGGTGTAGTTAGTTTTTTTTTTGGAGTAGGAGTCATTGTGTTGTGTTTTGAAGTGAAGCAATATCTCTTGACTTTGTTATGCCTTGAGAATAGTGAGTACTTTGGTTGTGACGCTTAGGCTCAGTTTTTGACTCTTGTAGAAGTACCTTAAATTGTATGATCTTAACTTTGCTTAAATGCTTTGACTAGAGTGTCTTGATGCTCCAATCTTGAGTGAGTCAGTCATGTGCCATGTGTGCGTGAGGGTTGTTGTATTCTGTGCATTGCATTTGATGTCTAGAACTTGCTATGTGTGTTTGTGAAGTGAAATAGTAGTTTTGTTCAGTCTTGGAAGTGATATAGACATTTCTTTATTGAGCCAGATATGTATATTTTACCCACCTAATTGTTATGTATCGTAGTTAACCCCTTTGAGCCTATAATCTTATTTTTTTGGCAACCACATTACAAGCCTTACCCATTTGTTTGAATTAACCATCTTTTTGAACCATTGTAACCTCTCATGAGCACTTGAATTGTTTATGAACTTTGTAAAAGTTAAAGTGTGGGGTGGTTGGTTTGGCTTTTGAGTGGAACTAATGAATTAAGGAGAAATGGTGCATTGATTTGAAAAGTAAGAGCCACTTGAATTGAAAAAGAAAGAAAAGAAAAAAAATATAGTTGTATTGTTGTGAAGAATATTCCTTGTGGCGGTGGCTTTTGATGTAATTGTGCTTAAAGAAGTATGGATTTAATATACATTGATGTAAAGGTGGAGTTTTGGTTTGACATAAGTGGGGCTTTAAATGTTAAAGTGTATGTATTAAAGTGCTTAGGGAGGTGTAGTCACTCTTATATCTAAATGTATCCTACCCGTCCCTCAACCTACATTACAACCAAATAAAGTCCTAATTGATCCTAGATTGAATGAGCTCGATTAGTGGAGTAGTACACTACGGGCAAGCTTATGGTGCATCTTTTGTGGCATATGAATGTTATTTCTGAGAGTGAGTGAATTCTTTCTATCTTGAGTTCCTAAGTGTTCTTAAATTTTATTGTGTGGAACTACTCACTTTTGTTGTGTGAGGGCACTTGATTCATGAAGGAAAGGTAATGTTAGTGACCTCTATGTTAGAGTAAGTGGGTGAGTTGTGAATAATGCGTGGTACTTATGAGTCAAATCTTGAGGTGAAGATGTTACACTTTTGTGCTTAGTCTATTTTAAATACTCTTGGTGTGATGAGTTAGGAGAATTGTTTAAAAAGGTTGTGTCTATAAAAAAGTGTAGGTTGATTGCTCGAGGACGAGTAATGGTTTAAGTGTGGGGTGTTGATGATAGGCAATAATTACGTATTTTAGTCGATTATTACACTCTAATTTACTGCACTTTAGTTGAGTTTGCGCTTTAATCGCTAGTGTTTTGCACTAATTGTGTGTTTTATGCCTTGTAGGTATGATTCCGAGCTATATAGATGTTATGGAATGAATTTAAGTGGTTTGGAGCTTTGAAGTCTGAGTAAGAGCTCAAGGAATTAAGCCGGGATCGCGTTCAGGGATCAACGGATGATAAAACAACAAAACGAAAACTCGAAGAGGCATATTCCGCACTATCTAGTAAAATAGACATAACTTTTTGCTTAGAACTCCATTTGCACTCTTTAATATATGGTTGGAAAGCTAACGTAAAGGGATACAACTTTCATGTTTTATGTTTTTCCAAATTCCAAACTGAACAGGGTGAAAACCGCGACCGCGGCAGAACCGCGGTAGAACCGCGGCAGAAGGCAGTCGCGGACAACTGAAGAATCTGAGAGTGTGTTTGGCCGCGGTTCCGGCGCGACCGCGGTGGAACCACAGCAGGACATGGGATTTTAAGGGACCAAAGTGCAAAACACGGGATTTTAAGCCCTAAACCCTATATTAAACCAAGGAAGCCGGCCAAGAATTGAAAGAGGACATATTTTTTACATAGATTTGACCTGGGGAGGCAGAGACACAATAAGAGCAAGGCTTGGGAATTCTTCTACAAGTTTTTTCTTTCCTCTTCCTATTTTTCATTGTTGGTTATGACTTTTAGTATTGTAGTTTTACATACTATTATGAATAGCTAAATTGTTATCTAGAGTTTTGATAGAACCTTTTGTAGGATAAATTCTTGTTATGTTTTTATATAATTGAGCCGTAGTATAATCTCTATTTGTTCAACTACGTTCTTATTGTAGTTAATTGAAGAGCTCTCAATTAGCTGTGCCTATTTAGTGTGCATAACTTGGGAGAGAGTGTATATTTAGGTAATTGTTGAACAACACCACTCCCAGAGTATATGAGGGATCAATAACCGAGGGTTTAAAGGCGGGATTAGGGATAACGAAGCCTTGGGTGCGATCTGAAGTGAGTTGTATCAAAAGTCAGCTAGCGTAGCTCGGGAGAGTGCGTCTAGTAAATTGTCGTGATTACTCGGGAGAGATTTACGGTAATAAGAGTGCTCATGATCGGTAGAGAATACTTAGGCGAAATTATATAAGACATAGCGGGAAGGATTCCGACAATTGGGGAAATCATAACTCTAGACCTCCTTAATCTTGTCTCTAACCCTTAGTATATTTAGTTGTTAATTGAGTATTTTAATTTGTTAGTTAATTAGTTAAACACAAGAATCTAAATATTTATAAGTTAGGAATTGTTCAAGCTTATCTTCTTGGTGATAGTGAACAGCTGTAACTAAACCTTAGTTCTCTGTAGGATTAGACTCTGGACTTGTAAACTGGATTATATTTGAAATGACCGCATTGTCCTTTTTATAAGGCATAGTTGGGCGTGATCACCGATCATGAGCGCTCTGCGTATTGTAATTCTCTCCCGAGTAATTACTACAATTTACTAGACATACTCTCCTGAGTTACGCTAGCTGGCTTTAATTACAGGTCACTTAGATCGCACCCAAGGTTTCGTTATCCCTAATCCCACCTTTAAACCCTTGGTTATTGATTCCTCACATACGTTGGGAGTGATGTTGTTCAATAAATACCTAAATATGCACTCTCTCCCGAGTAATACATATTAAATAGGCACAACTAATTGAGAGCTCTTCAACCAACCACAATATAAACGTAGTTGAATAAATAGAGAAAAGCTACGACTCAATTATATAAAAACATAACAAAAATTTATCCTACAAAAGGTTCTATCAAAACTCTAGATAACAAATTAGTTATTCATAATAGTATGTAAAACTACAATACTAAAAGTCATAACCAACAATGAAAAATAGGAAGAGGAAGGAAAAACTCATAGAAGAATTCCCCCCCTTGGTCCTATTGTGTCTCTGCCTCCTTAGGTCGAATCAAAAATCTGTCCAACCCCTTAAAAATACTGTTTTTCCATGTATATATACCAAGTAGGGTCGGGCCCAAACAATTATACCTTCTCCTACGCGAAAAAGGATAATATTTCACGTCTGGACTGCCTCGGCCGTGGTCCGACCGCGGTACAAACGCGGTATATGGCAGGTATACTGCCTCAGCCCGCCTCAGGTCCGCAGTCACGGTTTCGACCGCGTTTTTCACCCTGTTCCATTTAGAATTTGGAAAAACGTAAAACATAAAAGTTGTAGCCCTTTGAGTTATCTTTCCAACCATATTATGGAGCCCATATGGAGTTCTGAGCAAAAAATTATGTGTATTTTACTAGACAGTGCGCAATATACCTACTCGATTCTTCATTTTGTTGCTCTATCATCCGTTGATCCCCGAATATGATCCCGGATTAATTCCTTGGGCTTTTACTCAGACTTCAAAGCTCAAAATCACTTGAATTCATTCCATAACATCTATATAACTCGGAATCACTCCTACAAGGCATAAAATACACCGTTAGTGCAAAACACTTGCGATTAAAGCACAAACTCAACTAAAGTGCAGTAAATTTGAGTGTAATGAGCGACTAAAATACGTAATTATAGCCTATCATCAATAAGCTTACAACACAGGAAGATAGAATTGCTTATGCTAGGATGCTAATTGAAATAGACATATCCCAACCATTGCCAGACGAAATTCCATTAGAGAGGCCCAATGGGCAATGTCGAATGCAGGTTGTGGAATATGAATGGAAACCTCTATTTTGTCAAGATTGCCTTCAAATGGGACATGTCACAATTAGTTGTAAGAAGGAACTAGATGACACTGGTAACTGGAAGCAACATCAAGTGAACAAGGGGAGGAAACACCAAAAGAAGGAGTGGATGGCCAAAAATGATCCTATCCCAAACAAGGATGTGGGGAATGAACCGATACAGGTATCAAGAGTTCAAATGATGTTGTCAGTCTGATCACAACTAGACAACAATCTGAAGATATGCCTATGGAGAAAACAAACAATAATGATAGAGGAAAGTAGATAATAAAGAAGCCAGAGATACAAGCAAGATCCTGAGGATAGAATTTATAGCTTAATTGACTGGGCTCTTGGCAATGATCAATGGTTCACCAATTATGGCAATCTGGAAGCTTGTTACCTTAATCCAGGATGCTCAGATCACTCACCTATCCTTATATCTACCATTGTGCCTAGACAAAGATTACCCAAGCCCTTCAGATTGCTGAATGTGCTACTGCATCAGGAAACATTCAAAGAGGCCACTCAAAAAGCTTGGGAGATTAGCATCACAGGACATACTGTGTACAGAGTATGCAAGAAGCTGAAGCATATTGAGCAAGTAACTACGACCATGAGCAGAGAAATGTCATCACTAGATCATAAATTAGAGGAGATACAGTCAGAGCTTAATGACATATAGAGTGAATTGGGAAATGATCTCTATAATTCTCAACTGATTTTGGCAGAGAGAGGGGTACTGTGGGATCTAGAGAAATGGTCTACTATTCATAAAAGAGTGCTTAGACAAAAATCTAAAGCTGTCTAGATCAATCATGAGGATTCCAACTCTAAGTACTTGCATGCTCAACTCAAAGCTAGACAAGCGAGGAATAGTACTGTGTCAATATGCAATGATCAAGGAGTGCAACAAATAGAGCCTACAACAAGAATTCACAGACTTCTTTCAAAAGCTGCTAGGAACAAGTGCTCAAGAGTTGCCATGCCTAAACACATACTATGCCAAAGATGGACCATGCCTCAATAAAGAGCAACAACAAGCTCTTGTTCAACTTGTCATAGAAATGGAAGTGATTCAGGCATTGAGGGATTTACCTAATGACAAGTCTCTTGGAATAGATGGGTTCACTGCAGAATTTTTTAAGGTATTTTGGGGAATAATAGGAGAAGAAGTTACTCAGGCTATCCTACAGTTCTTTGACAATGGGAAACTATTAAAAGAGATCAACTGTACTACAATAACATTAGTACCCAAAGTCTCTAATCCAACATATGTGAAAGAGTATAGACCTATAGCTTGCTACACTGCCATGTACAAGCTTATAGCAAAAATTTTCACTGCCAGGTTGAAAATAGTAATGGATTCTTTAGCTGGGCCATCCCAATCAACTTTTAATAGCAGGGAGGAGTATACTGGACAATGTTATAGCGACTCATGAATTAGCTAAGGGATATACTCAAAAAGGATTATCACCTAGATATTTTATCAAAATTGACATAAGGAAAACATATGATTCAGTGGAGTGGGGTTTTATAAAGAGTGTACTGTTGAAATTTGGCTTGCCTGGGAAGTTTGTGGACTGGATCATGGAATGTGTTACCACAGTGAGCTACTCACTCCTAATCAATGGAGGGCTTACTTCTAAGTTTGTAGCAAAACAAGGATTGAGACAGGGGACCCTATGTCTCCTTAACTTTTTGTTCTGGCTATGGAATACATGAACAAGGCCCTCAAGTAACTACAACATAACCTTGACTTCAACTACATCCAAGGTGTGAGAAGATGAAGTTGGTGTATATATATATTTTGCGGATGATCTCATAATGTGCTGTCGAGCAGATAGAATATCAATCCAGCCATTGCTCTAAGCATTCAATCACTTCTCGGATGTTTCTGGCCTCAAAGCAAATTTGGACAAAAGTTCTCTGTATATCATGGTGTCCCAACAACCCTGAAGGAACAAATCTTGACTGAAATACAATTTACTTAAACTTTAGGGGAGATGCCCTTAAGTATCTGGGCGCTCCCCTCTCTTCTAGGAAGCTCACTATACAACAATGTACACCATTATTAGAGAGAATGACATCAAAAATTAGGTGCTGGACTACCAAGCTGCTATCATATAGTGGAAGATTACAATTGATCAAAAGCGTGTTGTTAAAGATGCAAACATATTGGCTCAAGTCTTCCTATTACCAAAGAAAGTAATTCAATTACTAACGAGTATCTGCAGAACATTTCTTTGGACAGGAAGCTATGATGCATCAAGGAAGGCACTAGTGTCATGGGAACAACTATGTATGCCTAAGTCAGCTGGAGGATTAAATCTCATCAACTTTCACACATGGAACAAAGCAGCAATTTGTAAACTTCTTTGGGCAGTGATCATAAGAAATGAGTCTCTTTGGGTACTATGGATTCATGGATTCTATATAAAAAACAGAGACTTAGCCACTATGCCAACACCTAAACAAGCATGATCACTTGTGAGGAAGATTTTTTATGCAAGGAACTGGTATAGGGACAAGGACCTTATGGTAGAACTGCAGAAATGCGCTACACAGGAAGGTTTCAGCATAAAGAAAGCATACCTATCTCTATGTCCACAGTACCAGAAAGTACCTTGGAAACACATTACTATAGGAACACAGCTGATGCCAAGACATCAGTTCATACTATGACTTGCAATTCGACAATGATTGGCTACCATTGATCGACTGGAAAGATGGAGGATTCATGTTCCTAAGGAGTGTGTTTTATACAACTCAAGTGAGGATGAAATCTTTACACATCTGTTCTTCGGATGTACCTAATCAAGATACATATAAGCTACCTTGCTGCGATGGATAGGAGAACCTAGACAGATAACTACATGGAATGAAAAACTAAATTAGATGGCTAAAAGAACGAGGGGAGGCAGAGTAAGACAAGAAATTGTAAGATGGTTGTTTGCTGCTACTGTTTACTATGTCTGGTAGGAACGGAATAGCTGAAGGTTCTAGCAGGAAAAGAAAGAGAGTGGGTATAGAATAAGAGAAATTGTCCTCTAGCTGCATACTAGAGGGCAGAGATATCACAAATGGCAAAAAGTGTTAGAGTGTCTGAATTAGGGGTGGGCATATTTCGGTCGGAACCGAAAAAACCGACCGAACTGAATTTTTTTTTATTTCGGTTTCGGTTATTCGGTTTGTTCGGTCGGTTTCGGTTTAAAATTTTAAAATTTCAGTTTTTCGGTTCGGTTTTCGGTTATTAAGTTTTTTAATTCGGTTAACCGAAAAACCGAATTATTAGTATATATGTTATTTAAGTTATATATAGGCTAAGCCCGTAGGTAATAAATTAATACTATTAGGTCTAATCTATCAAAGAATCAACCCAATTAAGTAAGTCTATCAACTTTCTAATCTTAAAGACTTTCCCTCTATTAAAACTTCCATAGCATATGTGATAGATACCGGGAGAATTTCACACAGAGTTGTAATTTACACTATGTTTGAATTTTATAATCCATAATAGTGTGCAAAGTTTAATCTATTTTTTTTCTATAAACACAATATTTCCAACAATTTCGAAGTTTTGAGAAAAATCAACAAATTCACCGGTCGTATTATTACATAGAAGGAGTCCGATATGATAATATTCAAACCGAAAACCGAACCGAAATAACCGAACCGAAATTAGAAAAACCGAACTAAACCGAACTTATTTTAGTTCGGTTTCGGTTACTACTTTTACAAAACCGAAAACCGATTAACCGAACCGAATTTCTTCAAACCAAACCGAACCGACCGAATGCCCACCCCTAGTCTGAATTGTTTTCCTATATAGAAGTAGCAAACTCTTTCGATTCTATGTATCGGTTGAGATGCTACTTAAATAGGTATTGACTATAGAGAACTAGTCCTAGAGCCCGAAAGGATTAGTAGATGTACATATATACATTTGGTTGAATAATTTTTTTTTTTTTTTGACCAAAAACTATTTTCTTTTTATTTCTTTTTATTTCTTTTTTGTCTTTCCTTTTTTAAGAAAATAAAAAATTATGGAGAAAAGTGGTGGCAATAAGAAGAAGAAGAAGCAGATGAGTGGGGAGGCAGCGACGAAGGGTGATAGATAGTAGGGAGAGAAGATAAGAGCTTTTAAGGGAAAAGAAAATATATTATTTTGATCAGCTTAAGATATATTTGTAATATTTTTTTGCAATATCAGCATTCTGTGTTTAATAGATATATTTTTAAGTAGAAATGATATCAGGTATCCATTCTAAAGGATTGCTATTTAAGAATTAGCCAGTGCGTCCTGGATTTCAGTTTTTCAGGACAAAAATATCCTTAAGTTCAGATTTTTAATTTAAAATTTCAGGACAAAAATAAGTACTGACTAATCCTTAAGTAGCATACATGAGAATAATTATTTGTGCACTTGCCTCCATTTTTAATCATGTTAGAGTGTCTAATAGGAACAAACTCTAGTTAAAGTGTCAAAATAAAAAGTCATGACAACTTTAAGTGGCTACATACGTATTAGGCCTAAATCAAAATCAAGTATTCCATTAATTAAATCTTTGATAAGGGGCTACATTGATTTAGATGTTTATATGCCTCTCTACCTCCTCAGGTAGATGTAAAGTTTGCGTACACATTATTCTTTCCAGATCTTACTTGTGAGATTATACTGGGTATGTTATTATTGTTGTTAGTTAAATCAGTAATGTGATACTCTTCATAAAAGTCAATGGGCATCCAATAACTTTCTCGCCCATTATTCTAGCCTATGGCTTATGTATCCCTCCCATTAATTGAGCAAAAAGGTACCTTGCAAATGTAGCAAATTTGACCCTTTTCTGTATTACAATATTTTTTTTTTTAGCTAAGTTAAGTACTTGTTCTTTCAACTTTCTTTTGTTCTACTTTTTTTTCCTTGTGCAGTATAACATACCTTCAAGCAAACATGAAAATCGCCAGCTTTCTTTTATACTCCATCTATATCATTTTATGTGATACTCTTTATTTCTCGAGATTCAAATTATGTGAACTTTAATTTCTAAATTGTATTTTTTCCCCATCATATTGAAATTAGAAAAGTTGCAACTTGTAGTACATTCCTTTTTGTTGTAAAAGAAAATCATATCTTATCTTCAACAATTTTCTTCTTATTTTTTTTTTGTCTGACCTTTTTTAAGAAAATAAAATTTCATGGAGAAAACTGGTTGCAATATAAGGAAGAAGCAGCAGAAGAGTGGGGAGGAGTGATAGGTAGTAGGGAGAGAACATAAGAGCTTTTAAGGGAAAGAAAATATATTATTTTGATCAGCTTAAGATATATTTGCAATACTTTTTTTTGTTGTTGTAATGTCAGCATTTTGTGTTTAATAGGTACATTTTTAAGTAGAAATGATACCAGATAGCCACTCTAAAGGACTACTATTTAATAATTAGTCAGTGCGTTATGAATTTCAATTTTTCAGGATAAAAATATGTACTGATTAATCCTTAAATAACATATCTGAGAATGACTATTTGTACACTTACCCCAATTTTTAATCATGTTAAAGTGCCTGATAGGAACAAACTCTAGTTAAAATGTCAAAATAAAAAGTCATGGCAACTTTAAGTGTCTACATACGTATTAGCCTAAATCAAAATAAAGTATTCCACTAATTAAATCTTTGATAAGGGGCTAAATCGATTTAGATGTTTATAGGTCCAATCAGTAATGTGATACCATTAATAAAAGGCAAAATACATAAGTAGCCACCCAACCTATACCCCAAATCTCTATTACACACTTTTTGAGGACGAATATCATATTACATACGTAACCTTTCAAAATTATGTGTAGTACACACTACTTATGCCAGATGGCACGCGTGTGTTTAACAAAAAAACCTGAGCGCGTGAAACCTATTGATTATCTGTCCAAATACTTATATAAGCACACATGTCTAAATCTTATTTTTTCTCTCCTTAATTTTCTTAAATTATTAGTTAAAAGATAGGAAAAAAATGTTGAGGCCCTTCTTCCTCATTTGGAGCCCTTACCGTCCTGGGAATCCGGCGACAACCACAGCTCCCTTTTCTCTCCCACGCCTCCCATCGGCCATCTCCTCCCCCTTTCATCTCCTTTAAGTAGATCTCGTCCTTAACTTGTAACGTCGGTGACGACCTCAAGCAACACAGAGACCTCCAGGTCGTTACATTCACTGTTAGATCATGACCGACAAAGTCAATCTTCTCCGGCTGGGTAGAGCTCTCAGATCTTTCCAGCAAGTTGGTGGTTCTTCGTTCAGGTCTGGTCTCGTTTGGTTAAAAAATGCAAACGATGGCGACCTCCATTTTCCGGCCACTATTACAGTGGCAACACCCTTCGGTAAAAATGGTGTTTCCATAGCAAACAAAACCTAGAAACCAAAAAATGGTGATAAAGTTTTAGAGTAGGGAGAAATAGTGGTAAAGAAGAATAAAAATGATGAAGAAAGTGAGTCTTCAAAGAAAGAGAAGAATGGAAGTATGGTGGTGCCTCTGGTTTTCTTGTGAAAGAGAAAGACAATAGGAAAGAGAAACTGGTCAAGAGAAATTTAAGTATTTTATTTTTTAAAGAAAATTATTAACACGTGTCATAATGTTATTGGTGCGTGATATTCAACATTCTGAAAAATTGGTCAAGAAAAAAGTAGTGTGTACTAGACATAATTTTGAAAGGTTACGTGTGTAATATGATATCCGTCCTCAAAAAGTGTGTAGCAGGGATTTGGGGTATAGGTTGGGTGGCTACTTATGTATATTGCCTTAATAAAAAGGAGAAATTCAAAAATAACCAGATTTACAACTGGTCGTTCAAAAATAGCCTAGTTTCAAAAGTAATCGAAATTTAGCCACTTTTCGTGTAAAGATAAATCTGAGCGAAAATACTGTTCAAAACCCGAAAATACGCCAGTATATTATACTGGAGTTCCTGGATAAGTATGCTAGAACTCCAGCATAATATGATGGAGTTCCAATATAAGTACACTAGAACTTCAGCATAATATACTGGAGTTCCAGCAAGTATAATTGTCCAGTATAATATACTGGAGACTGGAGCATCGGTGCTCCAAACTCCAGTATATTATACTGGACTCAACAAAGTATACCGGTCCAGCATAATATGCTGAAGTTCATACACAGGTGCACCGAACTCCAGTATATTATGCTGGACCGGAATCTGTTGCAGCAAAATAGTGACTATTTTTCATTGACTTCGTAAATGCTGACTATTTTTGAATGACCAGTCCGAAAACTGGCTATACCGTGCTATTTTTACTTAATAAAAGTCGATGGGCATCCAATAACTTTCTGGCCCATTATTCTAGCCTATGGCTTATAACTAGGCCCAAAAAGTCCAGCAGCACTTGCTGAAAGAGAACTAGGGTTTTGCAGCATTATAGCCTCAGCTTCCCCTTCTCCCAAACCCCTCACTCCTCGTCCAAAAGCAGCTGCAACATCTCCCTCCCAAGATGGCTGTCGGGTATCTCTCGCCCACTCCACTTTTTCTAACTCTTATTTCATATTGCTGATTTACTTCTATCTTTCTGTTTTACTTTCGATTCTGATGTTACATTCTTGTGCAGCAAGAACAAGAGGATTTCAAAGGGAAAGAAAGGAGGAAAGAAGAAGGCGTAAGTTTTTATCCCTTTGATTATTTCTGTTTTAGTTTTTGGGTGTAAATGTAGACGTACTAAATTGGGTGTGGTGAAAATGTGGGCAGGGCGGATCCGTACGCAAAGAAGGACTGGTATGACATAAAGGCACCATCAGTATTTGATATCAAGAACGTTGGCAAGACCCTGGTCACTAGGACTCAGGGTACTAAGGTCTTATTCTCTTCCTCATTTTCTACTCCTTTTTTCTCTTATGTTATTCTGTTAAGCTTATGCCTGTTGCTTTTGGTTTTGGATTATTTTGGTTATCACTTATAGTAGTTCTGGACTAGTTCATCTCTCTACCCGTTTTAGGAGCTTTTTTTTTTAAATTTCTTTAGATGCATATGTGAGAATACTAGGAGAGATAACATTAAGAACGAAGATATAAAGGTGGGAGTAAGTACAATAGTTCGGGCACGTGAAGAGGAGGAGCAGATGCCCCAATGAGGAGGTACGAGGGGTTGACAATGATAGGTCTAAGTAGATGCAGAGGTAGACCAAGGAAGAATAGGGAGATGTGATTAGATAGGACACGAGGAGAGCATGGAGGTCGAGGTTTAGGGTAGAAAGTTAGTAGGTAGTCGAGCGATTTATCTCTTTTTTGTGGGAAAGCATGGATCTAGTTTACAGCATTTATCTGCTCCCTTTTTGCCTTATTGTTATTATTATTATTCTATTATTATCTTATTCTTCAATTTTATTACTATTGTTTCTTTTGCTTTGGTTATCTTTACTATTTTTGATGGCTATTTTTTTCTTCTTCAGTACTTTCATCTTAGTTTTTTCTTTACTCTTGTATTTTTCAAACCTGATTTGAAAATGCTTTTCTTGAATTGGGGCATATCGAAAATAACCTCTCTACTTCACACAAGGTAGCGGTGAGGTATGCGTACACCCCACCCTCTCTAGACCCCATTCGTGAGATCACATTGGGTATTTTTTTTGTAATTATGACGTACAAGGATGATTATATATCTAGGAATGTGATTAATTAATATAAAACAGACTTGAGTGGAGTTCTAGGCTGCAAACTGGTGTAATTTGGTTGTGAAATGTGGGCGATATCTACACCTTGACCTTCCAAATGTTGGGGACATATAAATGAAGTTGCTACACATTTAGATGTTTAGTGATTCTCTTCATAAAAGTCATAATGAACGTTTAAATAATTCTTTAGTCCCTTCCATCTATATGAGCTACATTTGTATAAAAGTAGAGGGTTGTTCCTAAAAAAATAATAAAGGAAGAGGGCTGTGGTCGGTTCATTATCAGCTAAAACTAGTCAATTTATGATGAGTCCTCTGTTGAATGTGTTAGGACGCAGTATTGGAAGGAAACAGTGTCCAAATCAGTGAGTCATTAAAGGTGCCTTAAGGCTCAGTCCATGAAGCTTAGCATAGGACACGGCGGGTTCTTCAGCTTGCATAAGGAGGCTGCATTATAGGCCCCTTAGAGCGTATATATCTTGAAGAGTGGCACATTAGACAAAATGTAGTTGAGAATTCTATGTATTGATTGTTAAGAAAGCATTATTAATGAGTATATAGGTGATTAGGAATGAGAAATTAGAAGTTTCAAAACAAGTCACTGAATATGTACTAGAAACCTAGAACTGTTTTTCTTTCATTCAGTGGAACTTTAGTATGGCTGTTAATCTTGATTAATATGAGTTTTTTACTTCATAAATTGCAGTAGTTTTTAATGCCTTTGTCAACATAATTGTTGTTTGTCTTTATACTATTATGCACCCCCACGTGTTAATTGCTCCTTATGCTTAAAGCGTCAAAAGACCATTGGCTTTGACCATTTTGAGGCTCCAAATGATGATATTGATGGTTTATATAATATACTCGCATGCCAACTATTTTGAAAATGAGGCATAAGCATAGTAGTAGTTTGCTATAGAACATAGATTTGTGGGATGCTAATTTTTCGTCCCTTCACCTTTGATTTGGTTAAACTGTATTTTAACTGTTCCAGGTAGTTTGTAGTCTAGATTGTTTGGATGACTTTTAACTCCTGAAACCCCCTCTTCATAAAGTATGTGTTTTGCCGATTATGGTCTGATCATTCTATGTTATGGTGGAACTTTTCATTTCATATATATATATGAATGCAAGTGCAGTTTCACTTAAACAAGTGCATTTATCCCCTTGTGCCTCCAGATTGCTTCGGAAGGACTAAAGCACAGAGTATTTGAAGTCAGTTTGGCTGATCTTCAGAAGGATGAGGATCAATCTTTCAGGAAGATCCGCTTGAGGGCAGAAGATGTGCAAGGGAAGAATGTCCTCACAAACTTCTGGGTAAGATGAGATCCGTTTTAGACGATCATTTCTTCATGACTGTAGAATAGCCTTTTTCTTTTATGGACTGAATTTTAACCTTGCTGTTGAGTAACTTCAGGGAATGGATTTCACAACAGACAAGTTGAGGTCTCTGGTAAAGAAGTGGCAGACATTGATTGAGGCTCATGTGGATGTCAAAACTACAGATAGCTACACTCTCAGGATGTTCTGCATTGCTTTTACAAAGAAACGTCCAAACCAGCAGAAGCGGACATGTTATGCTCAGAGCAGCCAGATCCGTCAGGTTTGTGGTACTTCTAGTTTAGGTCACTTATTTAATATTATCTCGCAAGTTCACTTTCAGTTACTTATTGACATGTTTGTCTTATTGTGTTAGATCCGTCGGAAAATGGTTGAGATCATGAGAAACCAAGCAAGTTCCTGTGACTTGAAGGAGTTGGTCGCAAAATTCATCCCTGAGTCAATTGGTAGAGAGATTGAGAAAGCGACTTCAAGCATCTTCCCACTGCAAAATGTTTATATTCGCAAAGTGAAGATCCTCAAGGCCCCAAAATTTGATATTGGCAAGCTGATGGAGGTAAGTTCCCTTTTGTTTTCTGTTTCCGTTCATGACATTGGCCGCCATGCGTGGATAGTTCAAAATTTACAATTAGATTATTCAAGTAACATCTTTTTTTTAACCTAACAATGAGACTCTTCTTTTTACAGGTTCATGGTGACTATTCAGAAGATGTTGGCGTGAAGTTGGATCGACCAGCTGATGAGACCGTTGCTGAGGCAGAACCTGAGATTCCTGGAGCTTAGACTTGTTTGATTTGGATTCTGTCTGAATATGGTGCTTGTCTTCTAAATTTATGAATTTGTTTTAGTTGAGGTGTCAAAGGCGCGGCCTAACAAAATATTGGATATCTTTCTTTGGTTACGTTTGATGTTAAACATTCATCAGAAATTAAGATATCGTTTTTATGCTAAGAAATCTTTGAATACTTTATTAGGACATAGATTCTTATGCATACTAGTGATATTGAAGCCTCATGATGGTTTTCTATCAAAACGGGCTCCGAGTCTTCAACAAGGCTGATAAAGGAACAACTATAGGCTATGATTTATTTGTGTTGCTGAGATTGTGAGGCTGCAGGAACTGCGATAACTGATGATAGGATTTGAGGGATTAGAGATTAATATGCAGGGTTACAAATGCTATTCCACCTAGTGAATACAAAACAAACGTTCTGCGAATGTTAATTTTTCAAATGGGCCCTGCAGCTTTGTGATGATAAGCTAGATTGAGAAAATTGGCTACAAGAGACAAGCAAACCCAAGAGCAGCAGAGAATAGCGAATAGTTGTTGCTTTTCTTTTCATTGCTCTTGGTTCAGCGTCTAGGAAAGGTTTCCTTATTTATGTTAACAAGATTTAGTAACACTCGTATCACTACAAGAATAGGGATTTTAAAGTAAATGCACCACTTGCAAGGATTCATTAACTTCTAAGGGTCGTTTGGTTGGAAAGAAGTTATTCTAGGATTAGTTATTCTATCTTTTAATGGGGATAAAAAAACATTACAATCCCGAGATTAATTATATTGCAATTTTCTATCATTTAGAATAAGCTCTTCTTAAATTTAATTTCGGAATTAATTATTCATTATCCCTCGTACCAAACTAGCCTCAGGGCTCCAAAGTGTCCCAAAGATTTATCACTCGCCCAAATCAATCTTATGCGAAGAATTTCGAATTACCTTCTCAGTCATCACAAAGCCATATTTCGGAAAGGGAATGATTATTTATCCAAAAAAGCCAACAACTATAGAATTCATGCATCAGCTGATCAAGATGAATTGATCAAATACATACGAGGGAGCATATCATAGGAGAGATGAGAAAAACATACATTTTAAAATGTTAATGAAACAAATATATTTAAAGCAACAACAACAATAACAACAGATCTTGTGTAATCCCACAAGTAGGGTCTGGAGAGGATAGTATGTATGCAGACCTTACCCCTACCTTCAAAAAGATAGATAGGTTGTTTCCGGTAGACCCTTGACTTATGAAAGAATTTAAAACGATATATAAACGATTGAAATCATTAGTAATAACAATGAAGGAATACATTTTATCATGTTAGTCAAAGTTAATTTAATTTGACGGAGCAAAAATTGACAAATATTTTGGAACATAATAGTTGTGATAGACCTATTAATCCAAGTGAATTCATTACTCTCCTTTTTATATTGTCCACCTTTATATTCTTCAAGGATAAAATTGGAAGCAATCTCACCATATCAATCCAAATAACCTCCCAACTGTAGAAGGAGTAGTGATCGTGAAGCTAATCAAGTAGTAGATGCATTGGTTAAATGGAGCATCGTTCATGGGAATTCTATCTTTTATAACTGGAAAGATCTTCCCAATCAAGCTACAAGCCCATATATGATGGACAAGATACAATTATACAAATGGCTACATTTAGTCACAAGGGAAGAAGGAACTCTGTTACTGAATCTATGTAATTTTCTGCATAAGCACTTTTTGAGAACTCCTTTCATACATAGTTAGACTTCCTTACATAATATTGGTAAGAAAGCTACTCTATCCTTGTATTTGTTCTATTAGCAGTTATAAGTATGGTCTTTTGGATGTAATGAACAAAGGTCAGGTGAAGTCCCCCTATGTTATGTGCTCTTTTTGCTGGGATTAATATAAAAGGAAGGCGCGACCTAAAGTCGTAAAATTTTATTAAAAAAATTTGTTGTCTTTCAAACTTTAAGGGCCTATTCAGAATTTTCAAGAACTATGGGGTGCAGGCTGAGGCAGTGATGCCACTTACTAAAATCGTGGGTACAAAAAATGTATAACTTTCCAAGAAGAGGCTTCAGAGGATCCTCTTGCACGCAGCAATGGAAGCTGAGAAGAGGGTTGCGTCCAGCAAGAAAGCCGAAAATAACAGAGACAAGAAGATGACGAGAAAAGAGGTAACTTGGATCAACGTCTGCCCATTTTTCCCAAACACATCAATTTTTGAAAACCTAAAAAATACAAAGCAGTTTATTAACAGTTCAACATACTCTTTTTTGTTTTATGAAGGCAGATACTGGAAAAGAAGAAGAAAGTGCAAGAGATAATCAAAGCTGCTCTTTCTGAGAAAGACCCTCTTTCTTCCTTTCCATCTTTTCACCATTACAGCACAAAGGGTTCGCATTTTTTATTTTATTTTAGTTATATCTATTGATACTGTACTATTTTGGAAAATTGAGAATGTCATAATTCCCAATTAAATGCTTTCTCTTTTTTCTTTTTCTTTTTTTTTGGAGGGGGGGGGGGAGGAGGAGGAGGAGGAGGGAGGGAGCTTACCGTTGCACCAATGTAGTCAATCTTTTACATAAAATTTTACCCCATCAACTAATGATGCTTAAGTGAGTATGTATTTGCAAATGATACTAATCTAAGAAACATAATTTTTTAAAAATGTTTTTGAACTTATATTTGCACTCTATGCATATAGTATCATCAAATATGATCAAAATTTTGTGAAAATAATGAATTTCATGTATTAAATAGTTTTTTTTTTAAATTCATAATTCTTGATCAAGGAGAATATTAACATAAACTAACCTAAGTCAATGCTTATATTACAACTATATTAATTTTAGCTTGATGTAAACACGAGGTGCGAGTAAGTCTTTTTTCAGGTTGGGGTATGTGTTTTTCTGATTTGTAGCGAAGTGAAGGTAGTGAAAATCTCATCTTTCTGAAAGAGGACAACAAGAGCCCTCTTTTACCCTTTTCGAGAATTAAGTTATCCTTCTTTGCATAAGGGAATAAATTTAGTCATTAGGTGATAGCTTATGATCTTTCTCTAGCTATACAGTTTCTGACATATTTTTGTGCATATTTTCATTGGCCAGGAAAACTATTTAACCATAGTCTGTTATAGTTGTTTACTGTTATACTCTAGTCAATTTTCATATGTATAATGTATGATTTGATCACTAGATTTGTCTGTGTACTTGGACTCTGGACGCGGAGATTACCTCTCTTCTTCAGTAAAGCAGTATATTCAATACCTCCTCAAGGTATCAAAATTGGCTATCTTATTATATTCGAGTTTGGCTACAACAACAAATCCATGATGATAGGGATATTTCCTCTTTTCTGAAGGTATATGCCTTTTACAGGTGAATATGGAGGTGGCATATGGAACAGAATGGCCTAAAGAAGAGAAAGTAAAGCGCAGGGAGATGGTTTCTTCTGAAGCTCGTTATATATTTGTCTATGAAACCGTAAATGCGGATGCCAACATTATGTTCAAATTATCAAAGAAAGGAAGGAGTAATGCAGACGGTACGGATGATAAGGGTCATCTTGTGGCTTTTGTACATTATCGGTTCACCATCGAGGAAGAAATTCCTGTTCTTTATGTGTATGAATTACAGCTTGAGCAACGTGTTCAGGGGAAGGGGTTGGGAAAGTTCTTAATGCTGCTAATTGAGCTGATTGCTCAGAAGGTGATAGACTAATCTTTCCTCATTCTAGTCACAGCACTGCTGAAAATTTCTGTAGTATGTTTCTTCCCTCATGGAGATACTTGTCTTGCAGTAGAGTGGACATGTTCAAGTGCTAACGAAAGCTATCACTTTGCAGAGCAAAATGAGTGCCTTGGTGCTAACTGTCCAGAAGGCAAACATGACGGCAATACACTTTTATAGGAATAAGCTAAGGTGATGTATTAATATGTTAGATTAGCATTTTATTTCCATTTAGCAGATGCCATTTACATGATGATGGTATTGAAATATCAATATGTGAAGCAAAAAAAAGGGAAGCCCGGTGCACTAAGCTCCCGCTATGCGCGGGGTCCGGGGAATGGCCGGACCACAAGTATCTATCGTACGCAGCCTTACCCTACATTTCTGCAAGAGGCTGTTTCCACGGCTCGAACCCATGATCTCCTGGTCACACGGCATCAACTTTATCAGTTATCAGTTTCAATATGTGAAGCAACAAAATTATAATAACCTTAGGTAGCTACACTTTGAGTATAAGTAAAGCATACTTTTTTACTTTTATAGAAAACTAGACTATTCGTCCTCTTTCTTTATGCTGTACCAATAATCAAATTCACTAACTGTCATCTGGAATCAATAAGTATCATTAAGTGGTTCCATATGTAAGATTCGCCAAAGATATATCCTCTGTAATTGAAGTAAGCTTGTCATATCTTGGCATAAGATGTTGGATAGCATGCTAAAGGGGAAGATGCTAACAGAAAAATTGTTGAAGTTTCAGGAGATTTCTGTGTCTGACTCTTGCTTTTTGGAATGAACATATAAAAATACAACAAAATATTTTATGGTTAACTATTCCAAACTGATGTATTGGACATGCTTGTATGTGTTTTGGATGACTCAACAAGTCAAATATACCAATGGCCTGTTACATAATCTGTTCCAGTTAGTCTTCCTCTCATTATTAGATAACAGATGCTTATCTCTAACCTGAAATATACCAATGGCCTGTTACCATAACTCGTGTATGTCAATATTCTGCAGGTACCTGATATCTACCATGTCACCTTCACAGGTAGATCGACTGTCTGCGATAATTCAGTTTTCATCACAATTTGCTTAAGCTTTTCATTCTTCTTGTTTGGTACTGCAGATGGGATTACAGTCAAATTATGAGATTCTTTGCAAGTCATTTGATTCTGAAACTAAAGCTGTACTAGAGGTGTGCAATCCCTTTTCCCTTGTATTAAATATCAAACCAAAGAGGACTCAAATAAGATTTGACATCTCACATGCACTCAAAATTCTCCCAAGAATTCATGCATCCGATTACTGTATCAACTGGTAATGCTTAAATTCTATTGTAGGAGTATTATGCCAAAATTTTCTAAACTGTTGCTGCTTCATTCAATCAGTTACTAGGCACTCTTGTGGATTAAATCTGAATACATGTAAAACTACTGAATGCTGCAGATGAAGTTTCTCACATGGAACAAACTACAGTCTATGTTATGGTCAAGGTTCCAGTTCTGTAATTTCTTTTCGGTTCAATGATCGAAAATTTTCTTTTTCTCTCTTGGTGATGTTGTTTTGTCATATGTATGGCCACTGGTGCATTTCCATGAAATGCACAGTGTTCTCCTAGTGGGTAGATGAGGTGCACAATCATTTAGGATTATAGGCGCATTCTCCTGACAAATTATCTTTTTCTTTTCTCTAAAATATCTGTCCATTGAAGGAGTGAAGATAACTGCGTACAAGGTGATTCAAAATCCGTCCTGCAAAGCATCTTACAAAGTTCTAGCATGTCAGCTTGACGATAATGAAACCTGTGAAGAGGTAGCATAATGTGAATTATGTAATAGAAATTGCAAAGAGTATGGTTGCTGAAGTAGCATTATGTTCTAGTAGATGTTAATTGATTATTAGGCCTTAAGCATTTTCAGTAAATTATTCGGTGTATTTGCCGAACATAACAAGTTGTATTATTTATTCTCCATCAGGACCATCACTGTCTTTATGTTCTTTATATATATGCTTGCCTTTTGCAGTTTCCATGCATTGTGATACTTTACTTTAAAGCTTTTCCAGTATAGTCCACATCTGGGGCCAAATAGAGCATCGAGCATAAAAGCCTCTATTGAATCTTGTTCATTGAGTGATAAAACTGAACTGTTGATTTCTATAACAGGTTCGCCGCACTTGAAAGAGCGAACATGTATACCAACAAATATGTCACAGTACCTAAGACATAAATTATTCGGTGTAGTTACTTGGTCTTCCGTGTAATCTTCCTTATTAACAAGGACGACTATTCATAGGAAAGGAGCTCCCAGCTCGCAGCTCGTTGAACCTTGTCGCAGAGTTTTTCCATCCATAATTTTTGCAGCGTGCTTCTGTCAAAAGTATCGCAAAGCATTTTCTTTGGTATTCTGCCGATGCCAATCCCCCGTGCAAGGTGCCCGTAGTTGAGAATGGCTAGTGGTAATAGTATGATAAATACTTATCTACAATTGGTATTTACACGAAATCCGTTAAGTGATTTGTATTCTTACGTGACTGATGGTTGAGATCCTATCCTCACTCGTTAATTGAGCAAAACATATGGAGTAATAACAAAGAGATATCCAGAGGAGTAGAGGCCGTAGTTCGAATCGTAATATCAAAATTCAATTATCAGCGGCTCCATTGACAAATGCAGATGTAAAGTAAAACTAGCTAGTGTAGATGCACCCACTATCTCCGACTCAAGTTGTATATATATAGTTAGAGATGGCTCGCGCCGAATTTATTGTCACAAAGAAGTAGCCCATGCGATAGTGCGCATTCACTGGACTGAATTCTTTGATTTGCCTGTGCTAATTGAAGTTTTTCTACTAACTAGATTTTAATATATATAGACAGATAGTATGAAAACATGCTTTATTTTCAAGATTACAAATTTCAGCTTTTATGGAGGGTTACATGTAGATAATAACTTTGAGTGACTTGATATTAATAAATACTTTATCATTGTATATAAGTTAAACTCTAAGTATTAACTATATATAAAAAAAATATTTAAGGGAGAAAAGGTCAACCGCATCAGTATAATTCAACGCATACCAAGAGGCAGGGGCATGCAAAAAAAAAAAAAAAAATCAAATGAAAGGAGAGCCACGGGTATAATGAAAGGAGAGCCACGGGTAAAATCAACGCATACCAGTATAATTGTTTTCATAAAATAAGTAGGAGCCAAATATGGTCCAAAAGCCACGCTAAAGGAAAAGTAATTAAGGACAGCCCTTGAATTGTTTGATTCTCCTTCCTTGTAGGAAACTTAATTAACGGTCCTTGTTTTCCTCCTCCACCTTCAAAAACATCTTTCTCTCATACCAATTTCCTTCCTCTTGATCTCCATTTCCATTATTTACTCAACACATACACACCAAGTGTGTTGAACTTCTCTATCTTACCTTACTACAATGGCCTACACACATAACTCTTCCCGGAAACCTTTGATCCCCACTTTTCTTTATGGCACGGCTTCTTCTTCTTCTTCACCATTCTCTGTATACAGAAATGTGATAACTGAGTTGGATACATCATCATCAGCGATGGCGAAGAAGCCTTTTGTGGTTCCGGCACCAAAGGAGTCTTCAGGTAAGATAGAGATGTTCTCACCTGGTTATTACGCTGCTTGTACTTTTGGAGGTGTTATGAGCTGTGGTCTCACCCACATGGCCGTCACCCCCCTCGATCTTGTCAAGTGCAACATGCAGGTACTTTTCTCTACCCTATCATATGACCATTTCCTTTACTTAGATGTAGAATCTGAATGAGTGCAATCTTGACATACCTATACACTTTAAGTTGTATATGATTCTTGAAGAACTATCTAAGAACGTGAAGAATATTAAATTATCAATTTTTGATTAAATTGCTGATTGTTAATTTGAATTACCGGATGACACTTGATTATGTAGATGGTCTGAGGTGAATCTAGAACGGGTTTTATATATGTGTGTGCGCGCTCAGAGGTGGATCCAACATTTAAATCCTATGGGTT
The DNA here is from genome assembly GCF_000393655.2 of Nicotiana sylvestris. Lineage (NCBI taxonomy): Eukaryota > Viridiplantae > Streptophyta > Magnoliopsida > Solanales > Solanaceae > Nicotiana > Nicotiana sylvestris. The sequence goes on along the minus strand of NC_091062.1, from coordinate 82,034,435 downwards.
CAACTTTCAAGGTTTTTAGCATTGAAACCCTTATATTTTTAAAGTAATAGGTTCCTATCTACTATTTTTGCAATTTTGATGAATTTTTACTCCACACCGAAAGTTATGTTTGAACCCGTAGGTTCAATACTACATTCGCACCTGTGTGTGCTTGCACAAAAAAGTTTTAAAAATGTATAATATGGTATATGAACCCACAAAATTTAAATTGTAGATTTGCCTATGTGGACAACGGTAAATGTCGCAGCACAAATCTGGTGTATTTTCCTTATATTAATATAAGAGTACTGTTTTACACCATTCTGTAAATTCCTTTGTAACAGTTTATGTTGCTTTTTCTTTTTGGTTACTAATGTACTTACTATTGTTGTTTGAATTACTAGATTGATCCTGCAAAGTACAAGAGCATTTCCTCTGGTTTTGGTGTTCTGCTCAAAGAGCAGGGTGTTAGAGGCTTCTTTCGGGGTTGGGTTCCTACCCTGATTGGTTACAGTGCTCAGGGAGCTTGCAAATATGGATTCTATGAATATTTCAAGAAGTATTACTCAGATCTTGCCGGCCCAGAGAATGCTGTCAAGTACAAGACTTTGATATACCTTGCTGGTTCTGCATCTGCTGAGGTTATTGCTGATGTTGCTCTCTGCCCTTTCGAGGCTGTCAAAGTGCGCGTCCAAACTCAGCCTGGTTTTGCCCGAGGCTTGTCTGATGGGCTTCCTAAATTTGTTAAGGCTGAAGGAGCTGCAGGGTAATGCCTGTTATGTCGATGAATTCATTGTTGTGTTACTGCATGTATTGCATATTGCTAATGGAAATTTGGCTGTTGAATTTTATGTATACAGGTTATACAAGGGGCTTACTCCTCTCTGGGGACGACAGATACCATGTTAGTTTACGTATCTTTTCTTCTCCAATTTATTTGGAAGAACTCAAGCTTTATACACACACACACACTCAAAGCCGAATCAACCACTACATAATTTGAGTTCTACTGATTCACTCTTTCTTTCCCCTTTCGCTGTTTGTGAACATTTTATTGAGCTATTTTAAGTTCATATCTTGCATAGTATGTTCAGACATACCAACTTTAGCGATCACGCTCTGTGATACACCAAGTGAATAAGAACAATTACTGCTATCCTGTTTCTATCGCAATTATATAATCTTTGCCTAGACATTCTACCTCACATGGAATTCCATGTGTACAGACACGATGATGAAGTTTGCATCATTTGAAACCATTGTGGAACAACTGTACAAACATGTCATCCCAACACCAAAAGAGCAGTGCAGTAAATCTACGCAGCTTGGTGTGAGCTTTGCTGGTGGATATTTAGCTGGTATTCTTTGTGCTATTGTGTCACACCCTGCTGATAACCTCGTTTCTTTCCTCAACAATGCTAAGGGGGCAACTGTCGGCGATGTGAGTAGACACAGATTAATTGGTTGCATCCTTTAAAATTATTTGTTCACATTTAACTAGATTATATTGTGCATTTTTGCAGGCTGTGAACAAGCTAGGCGTAATGGGTCTTTGTACTCGCGGTCTTCCTCTTCGTATAGTCATGATTGGTACACTCACTGGAGCACAATGGGGCATCTATGACTCTTTCAAAGTTTTTGTTGGCCTGTGAGTTTCTCCTTCTTTTCTTTTCTTTTCAGTTGTCTAATATTACGTTTGTTTGATATGACGAAAGTCAAAGAAAATGACGTTCCCCATTTATGGGCAGAAGTCATTTCCTCATGACTATCTTAATTTTTAGCTTTATATTACTTGCTTCAACTAGCACTAAACCAATATCACTAATCTTTAGTACTCAAGAATTTCATCAAAGTACTCCCGCATTTGCTAATAACATCTAATATATATTCCTTTTTTTTTTTGTTTCAAATTATATTTTTATTCACCAACCAAACTTTTGAAAACATTTTTTATGAAAATATTTTTCATGGGCAATCACTTTCGTCATACCAAACACACGTCATGTTTTCTCAAAATCATCCGCCGCACTCCTCCAACTTCTGTATTTCCTAGCTTATTCCTTTCTAATATGACTACCATAATCAGATAAAAGAATATCTTATGACTAATTATAGTTAATTTCTTGAAATGATGTTTACACCCATTGCTCTTGCAGGCCAACGACCGGTGGTGCAGCTCCATCTGCCCCCGCCAAGCGAAGAGGAAAATGTGAATAATTTATGATGAAAATTCTTCTCCAGTACTCAATATCTCTTTCATTTACTGGCAGAGGGAAAATGGAAATATTTTTCCATCTTAAAGTTTGTTTGAACAGTGTAGGAAATTTTGTGCATTAATTCAAGCTTTGCAGTAAGATCTAATATTTTGTTGGGAGGATGAATTATCCTCGAGATGGTTGGTTACTGAAGAAGCATTTTGTAATGATGATTTTTGATTTTACAATAATATGTTAATTCCTTGTTTTCACGTGATAATTATTTTATTTATCTCTTGAAAATCTGAGCGTAATTCGTAAAAATGCTAAACTTCTGATTGTTTGACCAAAAAGTGTTGAACCTTATGATTAAATCAATTAATAATGAAAAAAGGGGTGAATCTTAGTTAAAAATAATAAAATCTAGATTATATATTAAATGATGTAGGCAAGATGAAAGATGTTTAGCTAATATGTTGAGCCGATTAGGTGCTCATGAATGCTACAATATAAATGTGCAATGAATATAGATAAATATGGCTAACGTAATATAAGAAAGTTATTACTCAATTATTGTGATCTTTTGGGAAGCCACTTCCCCTGGCAATAGTGTAGAAAAGAAGGAGGTATCAGATGCTTGAGGATTTCTCGGATCTTGTCAGTATAGAACAATAATGTATGCTTTGAGTTATGTAATCAAGAATCAGGCCACTCTTGCACATTTATGCAATCAAGAATCAGGCCACTCTTGTATATTCTTTCAGATAAATCTTTTACAAAGTGTTCTTTTGTCTCTTTTTCCGGATCCCCCCTTTCTTTACTAACTCTTCCTATTTATAAGGGACAATCTCCCAAGAAACCCTAAAAAGTACAACATAAAGAATATTCGAAAAGTATATTCTTACTGTCTCCTACTAGGTTTACACTACCGTTGACATCTTATCTCGACTGACCGCTCTTGGTCGTCGTCCTTCATCACGACGACCATCAGACGTTGCGTCACGATAACCTCCGTATTTGCCACATACGTGTGTTCGGTCCTCTAAGGCCTGTTAGAGATCTCTTCAACCTGCTCATGGCTAGATCGATCGGTTTCGGGTCAAATAGGAAGAACTAGAAGATTCCACCTCCTTCCCTTGTGCTTTTATACACATGGAAGTACCTTTTCTTATCAATTCGCCTTCATAAAAAATATAGTAAAATTTGGTGACTACTATTTTAGTGTTCACCCTCTCATCCCAAACTTACCCTTTTTCCACGGAAGCCCTTCCCTCACTTTATTGTTCTTCATGAGTGGGAAGAAAACAAAATCTTTCTTATCCAATACCAATCCGGGAATACTAGGCTAAGCATGTATCCTAGCCACTTCACTCGTCAAAAACAGGCGTTCCTCGTCCTATTCGGTAGCTGTCGTAGTTGCCAAATTTGGACCCATACAGTTAGTCCCTCTGCTTGTTGAGGTCGTGGCCATATACATCCTCGATAAGCGGACATCACCTTTACCCACAGAGAAATTTGGCTGTTGAATTACACCGGTTTGACCAGGAAAGAATGAGTGGTGCGTTCCACGGTATCCTGGATGGCGTAGCTTATCGGGAAATGATGTCACTCCCACGTGCGTCATCATTAGGCGTCTTCCCGAGGGAGAGACTGATTGCTTGTCGCTTTGGTTTTGGTGCCATTGGTAGACCTCCGTTTCGATTCTAGCACCACCCAACACTATAAATAGGTGAAGGTTTTATTTTTTCAAGAACTTTTAGCCATTTTCTTTCTTGTGTATGTATTGTCTTTTTTGGTCATCTCTTCTTGGGTCTTCAACTCTATTTTCATGATTCTTCTTCTCATCTTTTCTGTTCATTCTTTATTTTGTGTTTTACCGTCATACCTTCTGCCATCAAGATGCCCAGAATGCATCGGTCACACGAAGAAATTTATGACGCCACCCGTTATTCATGGTACCTCCTTCCGTTGGTGAGGATATGGCAGTGGAGGAGGGGGGCAACTTTCCCACCATGGAGGAGATACTCCCGAGAAACCCTATGTCCCGGAATGATTTTCACAAAGAACCTGCCTCTTCCCCCGTCCCGATGGTTTCTGAGACTGAGCATGCTCATATGACCTTTGGTCTACGTACAACATTCCTCCCCATGTTGAGATGGTTCCGGTTGGGAGGGATCTCGTGGATGTCCATTGACTGGGATATTGTGCTTTTTACGTATATCCTTTTGTAATTGGCCATACCCTCCCTCTCCTTCCGTTGGCGGAGGAATTCTGTCGGTTCTACGAGGTCTGCCCGATGCAACTATCTCCGTATACGTATAATTTTTCTAGTACTAACGAAGTATGCAGAGTTGGCGGGGCGTGAAATTGGCCTTCATCACTTTTTACATTTGTTTTCCTCGAGTTTTCATAGAGGCACTATGATACACTTGAGGCATCATGGGACTAGGAGCTGGTGGTCAGAACGGACGACCGAGAAAGTCGTAAATTTTGGCATAAATACTTCTTCATTAGAACCGAGCACCTGGTGTCGGACCCAACTGGATTCCCAAAGCGGTGGAATTGTAACCGTAGGTGCTAGTACTCGTTGTTTACTTTCGTTCTTTCCAATTTTGTACTTATTTGTAACTTTCCCGTATAGCTATGGGGCGTACACCCCATCCCATTATCGGTATTGAAGACTGGGTAGCTCGCATACTTCCTTATATGGAGAGGACTCGAGATTGGCCTGCTTTCCTTAAACGCTTTGGATCGAAAATTCCATCCGGTATGTGTTCCTTTTGCTTTTAACCTTTGGCTATTGGCTGTCGTTTATTGATACGACCTCTTCATGATGATAGGTCGTAAGTCTTCCAAGAAGAAGGCTCCAGTCCCGGCATTTTGCCAGGCCATCGCGTCAGCAAGGATGCAGTTTTCCCTAGCCGAGTCTGTCCGAGGAGGCCGTGCTCAATCCGTACCGGCTAGAGACTCTTCTTGTGACGTCGTTGTACGGGAAGAGATCTCCTCTCGACCCATCTATCACCTCATGGATGATTCCTCTAACGAGGATGAATCACCGTCGAGGAAGAGGAGGAAGGTAGAGCTTGGGAAGGCCGTCGCCTCTAATACTGGAAATAACAGAACTGATGCTGCGGGGCGGCGTCTTTGCCTAGGTCAGGCACAAGTGCAGTTCTTATGGCGGATGCTATTTTGGCAGGGAGGTCCCCCGCGACCGAAGGAATATATCGGGGTGGGGGGGGGATCTGTACAATTTGCTGAGTGTGATGCATCGTCTGCCGTCGGAGGAGTGGCATATTTGGAGTGGCATACTCACGTAGAGGTGAGGACGGAAGGTCCTGATCGACACATAGTCATCCCTGTGGACTATGATTTGTTGGCGAATTGCGAACAGGAAGCACCGACGTTTGCCCCTTTATGTGCTGCTTCCGAGAGCACGATGCTTAATGCAATGAGTGATGTAGACCTGTCGCGGAGCATTTCTGGCATGGCTCTACAGGTAAGCGTTTATCTCTTCTCTTTGTTTCTGGGTTCATTTTCTATACTTAACCCCTTCCTTGTTTTGTATTTGCTTTGCATAGTAGACCCTCATCATAGACGCTGAGCGCAATCGGAGGGATAGGCAGAGGACGACCGTTTTTGGGAGAGTGGCCTCTAAATATAAGAAATACCATACCAAACATCGTGCATTGGCCAACCTCTTCACTTAGGACAATGATTTTGAGCTATTCCATGACGGACTCAAGCAGAAGAAGAAACAGTTGGCGTAGAAAATCGAAGAGCTGAAGGAGCGGGATGATGACCTGATGAAGGCCATTGCCCGATGCAGTGAACTTGAGGCGGCTCTTAAGGCCAAAGAAGATGAACGCGATGAGTAAGGGGGTGATGGCTGAGAACACCGATCTTCAAGTGCAGAATACTGCCTTAACGACTGAGCCTGATAGGAAGGCGGCGGAGGCTGTCGACCTTAGGGGTGAGCTGAACGCTAAGGCTGATGGATTGACCCATGCTGAATGGGATAGGGCGACTGCCATCTCAAAGGTAGTGGCTTTAGAAGACGCCACTCATGTTTGTAGATCAGAGCGGGACAAGGAGGCGGAGGCATCTGCGCTTGAGACAGCAAGGTTTGAGGGACGTATCCGAGATATGGAGGCGAAGTTGTCCATGTTAAACGATCAAGTTGTTGCTTTGAAAGCGGAGGATGTGTGATGGCAGTCACAACCCTCTACCTCTCATGCATCGGTCGACCCTGTCGTGCCACGAGATTTATATGAGATGTGGGTTCATGCCGAAGCTCAACTTGACATGTATAAGTCTCTTCGTGCCGACGAGAAAGTGTCTAAGGCAGAATTTCGAGATGTGCGTATTAAAGCACGTGCCACTCGTGAGGGTGTAGTTAAGACCCCAGCACGCCCGGCGAAGACGATGTTGACTATGATGATGCAGACAAGCTTGCCTCTGATTCTTGGTACAATGAGGAGTATGCCACGGGGGATGATGTGGCGTAGGACTTGGTTGCATTTATTTTTGTTTTGCTATTTTGTGGGGGCATCCTTGAGCCCTTTGTAAAAAACTTTTGTAATATATCAGCTGTAATGGAGCAGTTACTTTTTGTTGTGTACCTCTGAAATGTTTTCTCGTTGTGTGTTTTCTTGTTGCGGTGGGCCCCTGGACTGCCCAGCATGGTGTGATATTTTATTGTAATCCGGGCGACGCCAGATGTCAAGTAATCTGTGTGACGTCGACTATTAAATGATTTGAGCAAGGTCGAGCTCTTTTCTTTGGCGACGACCTTAGCCGTAGGGGTGTTATTTCGAGCTGGTCGAAATGTTAACCCGTTGTGGTTCGAACGAGGTCGAACTCTTCTTTTTGGCGATGGCCCTTGGCCATAGGGGTGTTATTTTGGGCTGGTCAAAATGTTAACCCCTTATGGTTCGAACGAGGTCGAACTCTTTTCTTTGGCGACGGCCTTAGTCGTAGGGGTATTATTTCGAGCTAATGTCGAAATGTTAACCCATCGAGGTTCGAGCGAGGTCAAACTCTTTTCTTTGGTGACGGCCTTAGCCGTAGGGGTGTTATTTCGAGTTGGTCGAAATGTTAACCCGTTGTAGTTCGAACGAGGTCGAACTCTTCTTTTTGGTGATGGCCCTTGGCCGCAAGGGTGTTATTTCGAGTCGGTCAAAATATTAACCCGTTGTGGTTCGAACGAGGTCGAACTCTTCTTTTGGCGATGGCCCTTGGCCGTAGGGGTGTTATTTTGAGCTGGTCAAAATGTTAACCCGTTGTGGTTTGAATGAGGTCGAACTGTTCTTTTTGGCAATGACCCCTGGCCGTAGGGGTGTTATTTCATGCTGGTCAAAATGTTAACCTGTTGTGGTTCGAACGAGGTCAAACTCTTCTTTTTGGCGATGGCCCTTGGCCGTACGGGTGTTATTTCGAGCTGGTCGAAATGTTAATCCATCGTGGTTTGAACGAGGTTGAACTCTTTTTTTTGGCGATAGCCCTTGACCATAGAGGTGTTATTTTGATCTGGTCGAAATGTTAACCCATTGTGGTTCGAACGAGGTCGAACTCTTCTTTTTAGTGATGGCCTTTGGCCGTAGGGGTGTTATTTCGAGCTGGTCAAAATGTTAACCCGTTGTGGTTCGAATGAGTTTAACTCTTCTTTTTGGTGATGACCCTTGGCCGTAGGGGTGTTATTTCGATCTGGTCGAAATGTTAACCCATTGTGGTTCGAACGAGGTTGAACTCTTCTTTTTGAACGGAGATCGATGGATAGTGAAATGTTGAGTAAAATGTTGCTTTATTTCATTTATTGGAGTATTGTATATGTCAGTTTCATACACATTGGAGAAGTTTCCTTGTATCTGGTCCCTTCATCGTTCGGCCTGGAGATATCATCGGCAGGAGGGGCGATGAATTATACTTTGAACTTCGAGACGTCCCCCTCGTCGCCTCGTTAAAAACCTCTCAGGGAAAACCCAATTAGGAAAAAACCCGGGTGAAGAAAAAATAGTACGACTCGGGCGACGTCCTTTTTCAGAAGTGCAAGTATTTGAGGTGGGCGACATTCCACTTATTGTATAGCAGTTTTCCCAGCATTGTTTCTAGTTGGAATGCCCCTTTGCTTGCCGCCGCTGTAATTTTATATGGCCTGCCCTAGTTGGTTCCTAATTTTCCTTATTTTGGATCTTTGGTCGCTTGTGTTTTGGCCTTGAGAACGTAGTCTCCGACTTTGAGCGGACGTATGTTGGCTTTCTTGTTGTAGTACCTTTCCGCTTGTTGTTTTTGGGCTACAATCCTTACATGAGCCATATCTCTCCGTTACTCTACCATCCTTACATGAGCCATATAAGTCCTGTAGACTAATGAATATGGCGTTTCGCCTGTGCTGGTTTTTGGTGTGGTGCAATAGGCCCATAATACCTCCGGTAGAAATTCCGGCCACAACCCTTTGGCGTCCTCGAGTTTCTTCTTTAGTATATTCAGTATTATTTTGTTGGAGGATTTTGCCTAACCATTGCTAGCTGGATGATGTGGCGTGGAGAGTATTCGCTTGATGGACCATTTGTCAAAGAACTCGGTCATCTTTTTTCCGACGAACTGAGGTCCATTGTCGTAGCTGATTTCTTTGGGGATGCCAAAATGACATATGATATTTTTCCACATGAAGGTGATGACTTCCTGTTCGCGTATTTGGGCGACCGCACCTGCTTCCACCCATTTGGAAAAGTAGTCAGTTAAAACTAAAAGGAAGCGTGTCTTACCTCGACCCGTCGAGAGGGGTCCGACGATGTCCATTCCCCATTTGATGAACGGACATGGCGAAGTGATGGAGTGAGGAGTTTTCCTGCTTAGTGTATCATCGGTGCGTACTTTTGACATTATTCACGCTTCTTGACGTAATCCACTGCTTCCTTTTTCATAGTGGGCCAGTAGTATCCTGCTCGAATGAGGCATGTAACGAGGGCCCAGTTGCCTATATGGGCACCGCAGTGACCTTCGTGTACTTCTTCGAGCACACACCTTGTTTTATTTGGTCCTAGGCATTTAGCCAAAGGGCTGCCAAACGTCCTTTTGTAAAGATCGTTGTTTATGAGGCTGTACCTGACTGCATGTATTCGAAGCTTTTTGGCTTCCTTTTTGTCTTGTGGGAGTGTTCCTTCCTGCAAATATGTCATGATACGGTTGTGCCAATCCCAAGTTAAATTTATAGAATGTACCTCTACTTGGTCTATTGACGAGTGGATGAGGGTGACCACGTTCTCCTTGTTGACATTTTTGGTTGTTGCTGCTTGTTTGGCGAGGACATCTACTTCGATGTTTTGTGCCCGCGGTATCTGATCGAGTCGACATTCATCGAATTTTGGCAGTAGCTTATGTATTTCTGCGCAGTATTTCTATACCTTTTGTTCCTTGATTTGGAAAGTGCTAGTAACTTGATTGACGACGAGTTGTGAGTCGCACTTGAGGACGACTCGTCGTGCACCATATTTGAGGACCAGTTTCAATCCTGCAATTATGGCCTCATACTCGGCCTCATTGTTAGTCATATAGGGGCACCGTATGGACTGACGAATTACTTCACCTGTAGGACTTCAAGCATGAGTCCCAGTCCAGATCCCGACGCTTTAGATACGCCGTCGGTGTAGAGAACCCAGAGGTCGGGTTGCCTAGGGGATGTGTGAAGCGCTTTATGCGCGACCTCAGGCAATAGTTCGGCACTAAAGTCGGCGACGAAGTCAGCGAGTACCTGCGATTTTATCGTTGTTTGCGGCTGATCGGTGATATCATGCTCACTTAATTCTATAGCCCATTTTGCCAATCTTCCTGACAGCTCGGGCTTATGTAAGATGCTTTTAAGGGGAAAAGTTGTCACTACCAATATGGGGTGACATTGAAAATATGGTCTAAGCTTTCGTGAAGCTACGACCAATGCCAGAGCCAGTTTTTCGAGGTAGGGATACCTCGTTTCGGCGTCAATCAAGGTTTTGCTAATATAATAAATCGGGGATTGTGTACCTTTGTTTTCGTGGAGAAGAACTGCGCTCACTGTGACCTATGAGACGGCCAGGTAGATTAGAAGGCGTTCGGCGGGGTCCGCTTTAGCGAGTAGTGGCGGTGAGGACAAGTACGCTTTTAGTTTTCTCAGGGCCTCGATGCAGTTTGAATTCCACTGGAGCCCGTTGTCTTTCCTTAGCACATTAAAAAATTTGTGGCCTCTGTCGGACGACCGCAAGATAAACCTTGACAAGGCGGCTATCCGGCCTGTCAGTTTTTGCACCTGTTTTTTGCTGGTCAGTATTTCGGGTATTCCTTCGATGGCTTTGATCTGGTCTGTATTGACCTCGATGCCTCTTTGTGATACAAATAACCGAGAAATTTGCCTGAGGTTAAACTGAAGGCACATTTTTCGGGATTTAGCATCATTCCATACTGCCTTAATATGCTGAAGGCCTCTGTAAGGTGGTCAATGTGGTCCTCTTTCCTTTTGGATTTGACCAACATATCATCGATGTAAACTTCCATCGTCTTGCCGAGTTGATCTTTAAACATTTTGGTGACCAACCTTTGGTATGTTGCTCCCGCATTCTTTAATCCAAACGGCATGACTTGGTAGCAGCATGTTCCCTGGTGGGTGATGAAAGTGGTTTTTCCTGGTCTTCCTCCTCCATGAGGATTTGGTTGTAACCCGAATATGCATCCAGAAGGCTTAGCAATTCGTGCCCTGTTGTTGCATCGATGAGTTGGTCGATCTGGGGTCGTGGAAAAGAATCTTTATGGCAGGCCTTATTTAGGTCCATGAAATCAACGCACATCCACCATTTCCCATTTTTCTTTTTTACCATGACCACTGTCGCGCCTCCTTTTTTCCCTCTGTGGAGAGAAGTCCGGGTTTCGACATTACATGGGGGTAATAACTCATTTCCTTTTGAGAATTGGGTATTTGAAGAGTCGCCACCTAACAGATTATGGTGCGTTAGGGCACCCAAAGCGGTTAACTCTTAAATTGGTTTGCATTACCAGAGATTTAGGGTAAGGGCTCGAAATAACCTTGAGGGGAAGGTGTTAGGCACCCCTCTCGGTCCACAACGGTGGGTCCCGATCGAACTTATACTTATAAATTAGTCCTTTAACAAATAAGTAGTTGAAACAAATAATTGCAAATAAAGCATGTTGGACATTGTATAACTCAGATAATAAGACAAAGGATTTGAACAAGTTGTGTACATAAAAAAAATGAAGTTTTAAGCGAAAAGGAATTTTGGGAAAGGAGGGGTCCTAGGTTGGTTAGCCTACATGATCACCCCACGCAATGTCCGGTAAACACTCCTCAATGAGGGGTTACACGTGACATTAGCGCGTAGTCATCATATCCCTTTCTACCCTTCCCACCCCTTAGCAGTTATTAAAGCGAGTGTTGTTTAACGATCTCTATTGCGTGCTGTTACCCGTCCCTTCCTAATGGTCCTGGAGGAATTTAGGACCTCTACCTATAGGCAGTTCTAGACAGACCCTTAGGCTTAAAGGAGAAAATAGTAGGCGAAAAGCAAGAACAAATAGGACTTTAGCACATAAGACAGAAAAGAAGCAATTAGAGGCTCAGGTTTACCTCCACAAATAATGCACATAAGCAGCACGACTCAAACACAAATAAGGGCAGTATTATTAAACATGATCCTAAGGCATGATGTCTAAGTGAATATCAAAACATAGAAGATAGGTAGTTTTATTTTATGAGCTTAGAAGCAGGGGCACTAATCAGTTTTCCTACTGATTTTAAACCTGTCAGTCATTAAGAAGCAAAAACAAAGAGGCAGTTTTAGACTTATAAGAATTGGTTACCTAAGTCTTGCCTAGGCGTGGGACAGTGCATAGTTGTTACCAGAATTATTAAAGAAAACTATTATAAATTGTTTTACCTAAGTATACCGTTCTAGGTGCCACAAAATACAGGGTCATTACCAATTTTACTTAAACAGGATAATTAGTCGTGAGACTGTTTTATACCTTTTTTCATGCATCAGTAGTTTAACTAGGTGTGACTGAGCGAGTATGAACAAGATCCTGAACATGATATCTAATATGCACATATAAGGTTTAGAATAGTTTATATGCAGAATTCCTAAAGCAGGATTTCTAAATGCACAACAGGTTACAACATGATTTCAAAATATGCATAAGTAACAGTTTATTTTAATGTTGTCATTTATCCTAGAAACAGGATTTCTAAGTGATAATAAAGATGTCAAAGTGAGATGCTGAAAATAGTATATATGAAACCTAGGAGCATGGTATCTAATGCATGATATGCTTTGCATGTATTGGTCCTAAACATGAATTCTAATGCATATACAGAAAAATATAAACCTAAAGCATGTTTTCTACCCATTGATATTGATAACATATATGACTACCCTCCCCTTTTCACTAGCCAACCCCAGTATTCGTTTACAACAAATTATTACAGGCCAATATCGAATGAATTACATAAGTAGATAAGAAAAATAAGAAGTTACACTATAGTGAGCCTACAAATAGGCCCTAATTTCCAGAATTTCCAATGCCAAATTGCCTCACAGCCTTTCACATAATCCGGGTGTGTCAAAGTTCTCTAAGGACCTCAAGGGATCCCGGGCAATACACACACCCAGATTTCATAATCATAGTTGAGTAGTGCAGTGTGGAAGGGCCAACTTTAATGCATCAGAGTTCAGAAGGATGTCATAGGGATCCCTAAGCAGTCACACATTAGAGGGGTAGAACTTAAAACCTAAGAGTAGATGTGAGAGTGCTTGACATAGTTTTGAAAAGATTTAAGTAGGAAAACCGTTTGAAATAGTTTTGTAAAAACAACAGAGGGAGTTATTCAATAAGACAGTTTCAAAAAGAGAGTAGAGTAATAAGCAACAGTCCAAACACAGCACCCAAAACAGGTCCATACATAATCAAAGAACATAGAACCAAGGCAGGTTCAACAACCACAAACAGGGGTAATGGGATTTGGGGACACATAGAGCACATAATATACACGAGCATAGCAATTCTTGTGGGGGTTTAAGGGATTAGGGAATATCTAGTGGTACCAACACAGTATGAATTTCAGAAACAATTATAGAATCAGCCATTTAAAGTGACAAATCAGTTTGCAAAGTGAATGCATATCAAAACTGGATAACAAGTAGACAAGCATTCAAAACAGGGTAGAGTCACATCGAGACAGACTACCAAGGGAGTAGAACATGTTCTAAAATACCCTAAGAGGGCTAGACTAGCACGCTAGATGAAATAGTAATATACACATGTCAATTACATGTTGAACAACAGAACCATAGATAGAAACAAATTAGAAACATGATAAACTGAAGTAGTAAAAGAAACATATTGGTTTTGGGACTTGAATTGAAATAAGAACATACCAGTAAAGAGATAGTAAACATAAAGTGAAGAATAGGAGAGCACAATGGTTAGCCTTGGCTTACAGCCGGCTAACTCAGAATAATAGCAAGTAACCAAAGAAAGAGAGTAGAAAAGTTTTGAGTGTGAAAGAGTTTGAACTAATGTGTTCGTGTGTTGACTATTAATGAGAGAGCATACATATAGTAGTTCGAAACTAGGTAAAATAAGGCAAGAATCACAATTGTATAGTAATTATAGAACTCAAAACCAATTAGAGCAAAATCAGTACAAGTACTCCCTTAATTAAGGGAATTAGTTCAAATGGTAAGAACAAGTAGCAAATAAGGAATTAAATCAATGTGTAACTGGATCATAACAGACAAGGAAATAATTCAAACATAGTAGGCACAGAGTAAACAATTAGGGCTAGGTTCAGAAAATTCTAATTAAGGAGATAGTCGATAAGAATCAAGTAACCATGCAGACAAGGTAAGGGAAAGTTAGTTTAGGAAAGCAAATCAATCACATCGAGTAGGAAGGTAAGAATCGAAGGTCTAAAGGAAAGTTTTCAAATCAAACCAAGAAATAGGGAATTCAAAATCAACCAAAAAGAAAGTTATGAAAAGAGTTAGCGTTTAGCATATAAATAAAGTAAAACATGGATAGTCAAGAGTCGGCATACAACTCTTGCAAACATGAAAGTTAAACAGTACTGATTCAATGAGAAAGAGGCAAGTCTGGAATAGTCAAGAAGAGCACAAGCACATAGAATCGGTTTAAGTTTAGGCTAAGAAACTCTGTAGAAACACATCGAGGCAAGATAGTCACGAGAGATCACAGAAACTCAAAACGAGAACCGGTCAGTCATGCTAATACACAGAACCAAACGAAGAACCCTAAAAATTAAGGCTTTCAGCATATACGAGTTAAGATGTAGTAGACTCATAGAATCAGTCAAAATATTTAAGAAATAGAAGTTTAAATACAAAGAATAAGTTAGACAAGGTTTTAAAAAGAAGTTCTGAAAACCCTGGTTTTAGAAGAAGATGAAAAACACTTGAAATCACATGATTCTTGTAAAGAACCTCAAGGTTAGTGTAAATCATTCAAGAAACAAACTCAAATCATCCTAGATCTGTATAGATCTAGGAGATATAGAAAAGAAATTAGGGTTTCGAAGGAAACCCATATAGAGATGAAGAAACCTGTCTAGAATCCCAAGAATCGTAGCAAATATAGAATGATTTTGCTTGAAATCACACTGGAATAGCTAGGAACATGCATGCGATGAACCTTAGATGCAAGTCAGCATGGCCCTGGGCCCTCGAGGACCTTAAAGAAGGCAAGAATAGCATGAGAGAAGCAATTAGAGGCGTAAGAGATGAAAACAGGTCACCGGAGATGACAGGAGATGGGAGGTTGGTGTTTGAAGATTAGGGTTAGGTTGAGAGTGTTTTGAGAGCAGAAAGGATTTAGGGCGGTGGGTGCATAGAAAATGATTAGGGTTGGGGGTTGTTTGGAATTAAAAAAGATAAGTTTTAACGAGGGCCGTTGATAACGGCCATGATGTGGTGGGGTCTTGGGTCGGGTAGGTGTATTTAGGGCCTGGGTCGGGTAATTTGATCTGAAATTGGGCTGGGGTATTGGGTTGAATTGAGGCTGAAATTGAAATACAATTTGGCTAAGTTTTAAATAGCCAATTTAACGCTATATAATTTATAATAAATAATAAATAATTTCTAAGAAATAATTTCTTGTACTAAAATGATTTAAAATAGATATTTAATATTTTAAAAATATAGAAGATCATGTTATGCATATAAATGTAATTATGCATTAATAGGGCTAGTATTGCAAAATATATGCAAATTAGCTTAACAAATGCAAATGCAATTATAAAAGAATTCACTAAAAATATTTTAACAATGTTTTGGCATAAATACAGAAATTAGATGGCTAAATCACCACAAAATAATTTGAAGGATAATTACTGGAGATTTTATGAGTAAAAAGGGAGGAAGCAAATCAATTTGAAGCCTTTAAAATTATAGAAAAAATTATAAAAATGCTTATGCATGCTTATATATGCATATATGCTATTTTGAAACTATTTATATATATTAAAAATATATAGGAAAAAATTGGGTATCAATAGTTGACCGGGCGGGATGTTTTGAAAGATAGAGGCCGGACTCCGGTCTTCGAGTTGCCTACATATCCCTGGTTTTACAGGAATCAGGCCATGTGTAGTTCTGGATTCATCGGCGGAATATGCTAATGAAATTATTGCAAGAACGGACACGCGATGCGGAAACGGCTAGGGTGAGCGGTTAAGGTTCGAGACAGTTGAAGGAACTGGAGCGAGATCGCTCCTGCTAGGATAGCGGTTGCTTACTGGTTACCTACAGATAAAAGATTCTACAAACATATATTTGCAAAAATTTAAACATGATGCATATTCCCTTTGGACCATGAAGGTTATCTTTGGACGGTTAAAGATGACGTCCTTGGGCCATGACATCCTGGGCTATGAATTGTTTAGTGAGGGATTCGCAGGCCATGAAATGATGTTCTCGGGCCATGAAAATCATGCCTCTGAACCATGACGTCTTTGAATAATGATATGCAAATTTGAGAGATCCTCAGGCCATGGCATGGTGTCTTCCGGCTATGAGGATGATGCCTTTAGACTATGACGCCTTTGGATAGATTGGCGATATTTCAGCCTATGATATGCAATAATAATGTTAACAAGACAAGGCTTAGTCTTGTGAAATGGAGGGCAGAGCTTAGCCCGATCGAAAAGCAAATAGATAGTGCTAGAAATAGAGCAAAATTTGTGCGAAAAAGGACAATGCTTAGTCCCATGCGAATATGGAGGCAGGGATTAGCCTCATGCAGATATGGAGGCAGAGATTAGCCTCATGTAAAAAGGGAGGCAAGGGATTAGCCTCATGCAAATATGGAGGCAAGGATTAGCCTCACACAAATATGGAGGCAAGGATTAGCCTCATGCAAGTACGGAAGCACAGATTAGCCTCATGCAAATAGGGAGTCAAGGATTAGCCTCATGCAAATATGGAGGCAGAGATTAGCCTCATGCAGATATGGAGGCAATGATTAGCCTCATGTAGGTAGGGAGGCAAGGATTAGCCTCATGCAAGTATGGAGGCAAGGATTAACCTCATGCAAATAGGGAGGCAGGGATGAGCCTCATACATGTATGGAGGCAAGGACTAACCTCATGCAAGTATAGAGGCAAGGATTAGCATGCAAGTAGGAAGGCAGGGATTAGCCTCATATTGGTATGGAGGCAAAGATTAGCCTCATGCAAATAGAGAGGCAGGGATTAGCCTCATGTAGGTATGGAGACAAGAATTAGCCTCATGCAGGTATGGAGGCAAGGATTAGCCTCATGCAAGTAGGGAGGCAAGGATTAGCCTCATGCAAATAGGGAGGCAGAGATTAGCCTCATGCAAGTATGGAGGCAAGGATTAGCCTCATGCAAGTATGGAGGCAAGGATCAGCCTCATGTAAATAGGGAGGTAGGGATTAGTCTAATGCAAGTATGTAGGCAAGTATTAGCCTCATGCAAGTATGAAGGCAAGGATTATCCTCATGCAGGTAGGGAGGCAGGGATTAGCCTCATGCAGGCAGGGAGTCAGGGATTAGCCTCATGCAAGTATGGAGGCAAGGATTAGCCTCATGCAATTAGGGAGGCATTGATTAGCCTCATGCATGTATGGAGGCAAGGATTAGCCTCATGTAGGTATGGAGGCAAGGATTAGCCTTATGCAAGTATGGAGGCAAGGATTAGCCTCATGCAAGTATGGAGGAAAGGATTAGCCTCACGCAAATGTGGAGGCAGGGATTAGCCTCATGCAAATATGAGGGACAAGGATTAGTCCCATGCAAAGAGCGAGTAGCAAATAAGAGTAGTGTATGTCTTAGCTGGAGATATATTCATAATGGCCGGATGGATAGTGAATTTGCTTTGTGTATATATGTTTGTGAGCACTATCTTTACGTCAAATGTGCCTACATTCAAAGAAAAGTTGTAAGTTTTGTGGGGGGAGGTTGGTTCGTGCTTCTGTCCGCTGGCCTTGCTTTGCTCAATCCTGGAAGCCCCTTTCGAGTTCCCCTAGGTAACACCTGACTGTTATGGAAATAGAGTTTTCGAAACTATGCAATTATTGATAAAAATAGAGTTGTTTAGAAACATATTGATATATCAAACGATTTTTGATGAACTAGTGACTGTAACACGTCTCAAAGGCATTGCAACTCTCTTATGCAATTTTGAGGGTCCTCCTCAAAATTCTGCCCCAGTTTGGTAGATGACTTTTTGACTGTTGGTGGATGATAGGCCTTGCTGAACCTTCTTCGGAATTTTGAGAATCCTTCTCAAAATTCTGCCCCAGTTTCTTAACTGATTCTTGACCGTCTGACATGCGATGACGTTGGCTGGACTTGCTTCGGAATTTTGAGGGTCCTCATCTAAATTCTGCCCCAGTTTATGATATTTGGGGGAAATGAAAATTTTATTATGATATGACCGAGCCCATAAGGCTGCCTACATATCCCCTCTTAAACGGGAATCAGGTCAAGCATAGTTCAATTACATCGGATGAGGAAATGTAAATAATCTAAGCATAGTATCTCTTGACTGCGTCTGAATTGATTGGTTTTGGCCAGATTTCTCCATCAATTTTTGCAAGTATAAGTGCTCCCCCTGTCAGCACCCTGTGAACCATGTACGGACCTTGCTAGTTGGGAGAGAATTTCCCTTTGGCTTCATCTTGATGTGGGAAGATCTTCTTCATCCCCAACTGACCTGGTGCAAACTGCCTCGGGTTGACCTTTTGTTGAAAGCTCTAGACATTCTGTTATGATTATGTTGGCCGTGACACACTGTGTTTACCCTTTTTCCATTGACGAGGGCCAATTGTTCATAGCGACTCCTTATCCACTCTGCATCGCCGAGTTCAGCTTCCTGTATGACTCTCATAGAAGGAATCTCTACTTCGGCTGGGATGACAACCTCAGTATTATAAACCAACATGTAGGGAGTCGCCCCGGTTGATGTGTGAACCATAGTGCGGTATCCCAATAAAGCAAAAGGTAGCTTCTTATGCCACTGCTTGTGGTTTTCTACCATCTTCCTTAGTATCTTCTTGATGTTTTTGTTGGCGACTTCTAGGGCTCCATTCATCTAAGGTCTGTAGGCTGTAGAATTCTTGTGCTTGATTTTGAAAGTTTCACACATAGCTTTCATCAGATCACTGTTGAGATTGGCGGCATTATCAGTGACAATGGATTCGGGAACACCGAATTGGCAAAAAATCGACCCTTGACAAAATCTGCGATGACTTTCTTGGTTAAAGCCTTGTAGGACACAACCTCTACCCATTTTGTGAAGTAATCAATGGCTACCAGAATAAACCTGTGTCCGTTTGAAGCAGTTGGCTCAATAGGACCAATAATATCCATTCCCCAAGCGGCGAATGGACAAGGTGAGCTTGTTGTATTGAGCTCGTTTGGCGGCACTTTTATCATATCGGCATGCACCTGGCATTGAAAGCATTTGCGGACATACTAGATACAATCTGTGTCCATGGTCATCCAAAAGTAACCGGCCCTAAGTATCTTCTTAGCCAAGACAAAATCATTCATGTGCGGGCCACAGGCTCCAGCATGTACGTCCTCAAGCAATTTTTGAAGCTTCTTTTGCGTCGACACATCTTAGCAAACCCAAATCAAGAGTTCTCTTGTACAAGTTTCCTTCGTTTTGGAAGAAGTGATTGGACAATCTCCGGAGTGTGCATTTTTGAGTGTGGTTTGCATGCTCCAAATATTCTCCCTTTGACAAATACTCCTTGATGTCATGGAACCAAGGCTTTCCATCCGTTTCTTCTTCAACATTAGCATAATATGCCGACTGATTATGAATACTCACCGGAATGGGATCAATATAATTCTTATCTGGATATTGTATCATAGATGGCAAGGTGGCCAATGCATTGGCAAACTCATTCTGAATTCTGGGCACATGTCGGAATTCTATCTTCGTGAACCTCTTTCTCAATTCTTGTACATGGTGCAGATATGACACTATCTTGGAATTCTTGGTGGCCCACTCTCCTTGTACCTGGTGCACAAGCAAATCTGAATCACCGATCACTAGCAACTCCTGAATGTTCATATCGGCTGCCATTTTGAGTTCTAGTATATAGGCTTCATACTCTGCCACATTATTGGTGTAGGGAAATCTGAGTTTAGCAGATACCGGATAATGTTGACCCATTTCTGATACCAAAATTGCTCCAATGCCTACTCCTTTGAAATTTGCGGCTCTATCAAAGAACATCCTCCAACCGTCATATGCTTCGTTAATGGATTCTCCTACAAATGATACTTTTTCATCAGGAAAATACGTCTTTAAAGGTTTGTATGCTCCTCCCACCAGATTTTCAGCAAGGCGATCTGCCAATGCTTGTCCTTTAACTGCCTTTTGGGTTACGTAGACGATATCGAACTTACTTAATAGTATCTGCCACTTGGCTACCTTTCCAGTCGGCATGGGTTTCTGGAATATGTACTTCAGAGGGTCCATCCTGGATATGAGGTATGTAGTGTAGGCATAGAAGTAATGCCTCAATTTCTGAGCTGTCCGGGTCAAAGCACAACAAGTACGCTTTAGCAAAGAGTACCGTACTTCGTAAGGTGTGAACTTCTTGCTCAAGTAATATATGGCTTGCTCCTTTCTCCCTGTCTCGTCATGTTGTCCCAAAACACATCCGAAGACTCCATCTAATATAGATAGATAGAGTAGCAAAGGTCGTCCTAGTTCTGGCGGGACCAGAACTGGTGGTGTGGACAGGTACTCCTTGATCTTGTCAAAAGGTTTCTGACAATCCTCTATCCAACTTGTTTCACCATCTTTCCTCAGCATCTTTAAGATGGGTTCACATATGACTGTGGACTGTGCTATGAAGTGGCTGATATAGTAGAGACATCCTAGGAAGCTTATCATGTCCTTTTTGCTCCTAAGTGGCGGTAACTCCTAAATAGCCTTGACTTTGGACGGATCTAACTCGATCCCTCGACGACTGATGATGAATCCCAATAACTTCTCTGCGAGAACCCTAAAGGCACACTTTGCAGGATTTAGTTTCAAATTGTACCTCCTTAGTCTGTCAAAGAACTTTCTCAGGTCCGCTATGTGATCTGCAGCCCTTTTAGATTTGATAATGACGTCGTCCACATACACTTCTATTTCTTTATGGATCATGTCATTGAAGATAGTTGTCATGGCTCTCATGTAAGTGGCCCCAGCATTCTTCAGACTGAATGACATCATCTTGTAATAGTACACACCCCACGGTGTGATTAAAACTATCTTTTCTGCATCTTCTTCATCTATCCAAATATGGTGATAACCCGCGAAGCAATCTACAAAGTATTAGAGTTCATGCTTGGCACAAGTATCGATCAGGATGTGTATATTTGGCAGTGGGAAGTCGTCTTTGGGACTTGCTTTATTTAAATCTCGATAGTCAACACATACTCTGACCTTCCCATCCTTCTTCGGAACTGGCACGATGTTAGCTAACCAGGTTGGGTACTCAACCATCCTGAGAACTTTGGCTTTGATCTGCTTGGTAACTTCTTCCTTGATTTTTAGGCTCATGTCTAGTTTGAACTTTCAGAGTTTTTGTTTGCCTGGAAGACACATGGGATTAGTAGGCAACTTGTGAGCCACTCTAGATGTGCTCAAGTCGGTCATGTCATCATATGACCATGCAAAAATATCCTCATACTCTTTTAGGAAGAGAATGTACTCTTCCTTCTCTGTTGGTAACAAGTGAATACTGATGCGAGTCTCCTTGACGGCCTCGGCGTCTCCCAAATTTACTGCCTCGGTCTCATCTAGATTGGACTTAGGCTTATTCTCAAAATTTTCAACCTCCCTGACAATTTCCTCGGGTATCTCATCTTCCTCATCTGAATCACTATTCTCATGTTGCGTTGCCTCATTACATGTCACAGTCACTAGTTCATCAGGAAAAGTAATAATAACGCTATAGAAAGCAATAATGTAAGGATAATAGTGAATAATAAAGAGCAAATGCATTTGATTAAAACTGAAAAATCATTAGACAAAGTAGGCCTCGATGATTCGAGCATTTATTTTGAAACAAGTAAATCTTAAAACAAAATTGCGGGAAATCTTAAATGCCTAGAATGGCTATAAAAGTAAATTCTGCCAAGCTACCCAGGGACTCGACAGGCTCGGGATGGTGTGGCGATCCAGTTTTTGAGAATAACTCCTTTCTTCACGGTTTGAATAGTGAGGCCTTCTTCCTCCTCCTCCTCAGTTATGGCACTGCAGTTTATGTCCTCATCCTCCAAGAACAAATTCTTCAAACCAGCTAGTGCTTCTTCTTCTGCAGTCCCCCATATCGTATCAGCTTGGTGAAAAGCTTGTTCCAAATGTGCCACTGTTTGCTCGAGAGGGTAGTACGGTCCACGCCATGGAGGCGACCAATTTCTATACTCTTGCCATGTGTACTGGTATCCGAGCCCAAAGGTGGTACCATGGTTTTTCAGCTATATCGATTTGGTGATACCTTGGAGGTTCTTTCCCAACCCTTTGCCGTGTTCATATCTAGACCATGCTAGTATGCTTTCTATTTTGTTACTCCACCACTTATCCTTCTCGACGGCATTGACCCATTCAATATGATGATAGGTTTCCCCTCTTAGCCTTCTTCTATGTCCAATGGACAGGATGGTTTGACTAGTGTAAATGGGGTTACTCCCATCTCCGTGAATTATCACCTCCTGATGATTCCATTCGAATTTCACGGCTTGATGTAGTGTGGAAGGTACGGCCCCAGTGGCATGGGTCCATGGTCGGCCCAACAGAAGGTTATATGAGGCTGGTATGTCGAGTAGCTGAAATTCGACGTCAAACCAAGTTGGCCCCATTTGTAAACAAAGGTTGATTTCCCCGATCGTGGCCCTCTAGGACCCATCGAAAGGCTTCACATTCATTCTTCCTACCCATATCTCATGGAAACCCTTGTCCAACCTTTTTAGAGTGTCCAATGGACAAATATTTAGGCTCGAACCTCCATCAACCAAGACCCTGGCAATGAATTTGTCTTCAAATTGCACTGTAATGTGCAATGCCCGATTGTGATTCAGCCCCTCAGGTGGTAGTTCATCTTCGTGGAAGATAATCTTATGGCTTTCCAATACTTGCCCCACTATGTTAGCCATTTCCCCGCCAGTGATGTTATTGGGTACATAAACCTCGCTTAGCACTTTCATTAAAGCGTTCTTATGTGCCTCTGAATTTTGCAATAGTGACAGGATAGATATCTGTGCTAGGGTTTGTTCAGATGGTCAACAACGGAATACTCCTTTGCCTGTACTTTCCTCTACAGGTCATCTGACCCTGTCTCAATGACGGGTTTCCTGGTAGTGGCATCCTTGCTTGATCCTCCCAACTGTTCAGTTGTATAGACTCTTTCAGGCCTAGTCTTCCCTTGTGCAACATCAAATTCTTCTACCTTGGCCTTCCCTTTTCGCCGAGCCTCGACAACATAATCCTAGGGTATCGCTTTTGAGTCGAATGGAGGTGTGGTTGATACTGTCACAGTGAAAGGTGTGACCACTTCTACTTCAAATGGAGCGGGGGTGGCTGTAGGCGTAGCCACCTCTACCTCGAATGGAACTGATGTAGTTACCTCAAACTTGATTGCTGACTGAGTCTATACCACGATAGGGGTAAGTGTGAATGCAACGTTAAATCCATCACCTTCTCGAATAAGCCCAATCGACCCCTCGGGGTCCCATTCTTTGTTTGTCTCTATCACATGTACTCCACCACCTCTATGATTAGGGAGGGGGTTGTCGCAGACATTAGGCGCGACTTCCTTTTCCTGTATAACCTTGTTGTCAATTAGCGTCTGGATCTTATCCTTTAATGTTCGGCACTCAGCAGTGGTGTGCCCCTTCATTTTGGAATGGTACGCACAAGTCTTGTTCGGATTAACCTATTGGGATGGGTTTTCTAATGCCACAACGAGAACAGGAGTGATGTAACCCGCGTCTTTCAACCTTTCATACAACTGGTCGATAGGCTCAACAATGGCGGTGTATTGTCTGGGCAGCTTGCGATCGAAGTTGGGTCTTGGTCTTGGATAATTTTGGTGAGATGGTGGTGATTTGAAGTGAGATGATTGTGAGTTATAGGTGTGATAGACAGTGGTTGTTTGAGAGTATCTGGGAGATAAGGGTTGATATGTAGACGGTGATGCTTGGTATGTGGGTGGAGGTGTTTGATATGTAGGTGGAGGTGTTTGATATGTGGGTAGAGGTGTTTGATAGATTAGTGGAGATTTTGGACCCTGGGCCACCATTACTGCTCCAACATCTCTCTTCTTCGATATGCCACCTGATTGTTACACCTTATTAGTGGCCTGTAGTGCCTCGAAATTCATTACCATCCCGCTCTTGATTTCTTCTTCGATTCTTTCTCCAAGTTTGATGATATCAGAGAATTTGTGGTTTTATATTACCATCAACCTTTCATAATATTGCGTATCATGTGCTCTAACAAAGAATTTGTTCATCTGTTCTTCGTCCAAAGATGGCCTGACCTTGGCTGCTTCCGACCTCCAACGAGTAGCATATTCACAAAAGTCTTAGTAGGTTTTTTCTTAAGATTCCGGATATAGAAAACATCCGATGCGTTCTCTATATTGAACCTGAATCGGTCCATGAAATCTGACGCCATACCTACCCAATTGGACCATTTCTTGGAATCTTGGCTGATATACCAGGACAAAGCATCTCCAGTAAGACTCCTCATAAAGAGCTTCATTCGGATCTTTTCATCTTTCCCAACCCCGACAAGCTTGTCACAATAGGTCCTTAGATGAACCCTGGGATCACCTATGCCGTCGAACATCTCTAACTTGGGAGGTTTGTACCCCTCTGGAAGTTCCACATCTAGCTGTATGCATAGGTCTTCATAGTTCAAATCTTCTATTCCTCTGTCACCTTCAACACCCTGAACTCGGCTTGTTAACTTCTTAAGCTCTTCATCCATGTTCTTAATGAGCAGGTCCTTTTTGGAGGATTCTGGTGTGTAGGAGATTAGTTGGGTAGAGTGAGGTAGAGTTTCTACGTATATAGGGTTGCTTTGATGGTGCCAGGGACTTGAGTGTAGTGATGTTCATTGGTGGAGTTTTGGGGATCGAGAATGGGTTGTGGTGTGTTTTGGGGAGTGTGGTAAATGGTGGTTGGTGGGTACTGAATTGGTTGATGGTGATGTTGTGGCAGAGTAGGTATTGACAATAGATTGAGATTTTGGGGTGGAGTTGCGTATTGATTTGGTGCGGTAGGATTTTGTGGATGTTGGTTTTGTACGTTCTGGGGAGGTGCTGGGTTCTTTGTGTTTTGTTGGTGGATGTCGGGGACATTTAGGGTGAGTGACAAGTTTGCCAGGTTACGAACCTGCTCAAGTTCTCCTTGCAATTCCAATATATTTTGTTCCAATCTCAAGACTAGATCATTTGGGGCCGGAGTACTACGACCATCTAAGGTTTTTGCGTTCTCAACATTCTCCTTTCGGATACCACTTAAGTCGTCCATTTTTGCTTTTTCTCTGCCTTTTGTGTTGCTTGGAGGAGGAGGAGGTGGATGGCCTTTAGATCTGGTATGATACGCTGATAAGGCCAGTATGAGTGAACAACCTAAGGGTATGGGAATAATCAAAATAAAGAGAAAACAAAAAAGGTAACAAGTCAGTGAGGATCCTGAATTGTTTGCAGTATTTAAACAAATATTGCAGAAATATAAATTCGTGTCGTACTTTGGGAACCTCGTTATGCCCGGGGTAGGCCTAGCGGCAAATAAATTTGAAGAACTTTAAATGACAATAAATGCTTCATTTCATAATATAAAAATAGACGAATCCCAAAACATCACTAAGATAATAAAAATAAGTCACTACTAGCACTTGGCCTTATTACATTTAGGAAAGCAAATAAATCTAGCCTATTTGGTCCTAGAAGGACCTTCCCTAGATTCGATCTTCCTGACTCCATCATATAGGTCCCCCAGCTCACGCAGACCCAGTAGCAAGTAGGCCCTAGCCAGATGCCCTCCTTCAGCTCCTTCAATGTTCTAGCAATCCTCGATCCTCTTTATGACTTTACCTTCCAGCTCCACTATTCCTTGCTCCAGATACTCCAGTTTCTTGTTGGAAGTGACTGCCATCTCTTTCCATTCTTCAATCAACCTCACATTCCTTTCATGTATTTCCCGATGCTCATTATCAGAGTCGTGGACCCTCTTGTGCAGCCTATTGTATTTGACTTGAGCCTCAGCTTCCTCATTTATGATCCTATTCCCTCAACCAGCCTCTGGTGTCACCATTCCTTTCAGATTGTCCTCTAACCAGGCCGGGTAGAGAGGCTCGTACCTCGCATGATACATGTCTGGCCCAATGGTGTTCTTCTCCACAATGATTTTGCAGTGCCACATGTGCTGAGCTTGGCACTTGTAAGGGATGTCGTCGTCTTGAAAGTCTGCCCTGAAATGACTCAACTTGACAACCCTTGGTACAACCTATTTCCTGCCTGCTTGCCTCATAACTCTGATAGGGACATAGAGGTATATCCCTCTCAACCCGATTAGCACCAAGTGCGGAGCATCCCTGGATCTGATGATGAATTCGTCTGTTGGGAACCATTCAAACATCCATTGCACATGTCCCTCGATCAGATTGTCGAAGAACCCTACCCATTCTTTAGCAGTATTTGGCTGAGCAAACATGTCTGGAATGTAAGTCATCCGCTTGGTGTGATGGAAGGCAATATGGTCGTTCCAAGCCCTTCGCGGAAATTCTTGGTGATAGTGACCCTTTTGGAAATATTCCAACAACCACAACTGCAGCAACAAGTTACAACCCTCGAAATGCTTGACCCCTCTTTGACAGAGCTCCAGAGCCCTGTAGATGTCGTCTATGATCATGGGGACTATAATATATGTCTATCCATTAATTCCTTCCATCATAGTCTTGGCGACCATTGCCAACCTAGTGTGGATTCTTTCACTTTTCATTGGGAACACTATCAGGCCCAAGAAGCATACAATGAACACAAACACTCTGCGGTGGATGTGACCTAGAGAAGTGAGAGAGATCTCATCATGGTAGGTACGGTAGGACTTGCTATGGCCCTACCTCTCATACATATATTCAAAGGGTATGTAAGATTTCTTTAGGCATACCAGGTCAACATTCTTCTTCAACCCCATCATCTTTAAGAACCCTTTACTGGTACAGTTTTCCAGCACCAATAACTCGGGACTATCCCAAGTCAATCCCGCAAGCCCTCCAATTTCTTCTAGAAGTGGTGTCATTTCTATGTCGGCGAAACGGAACACAGACCTCTCATTGTCCTAAAACAAAGTGGTAGCCTCGATCAACTTGTTGTTTGGCTCAATGTCTAGCAAGGAAGGCAAGTTACCCATGTACTTCCTTACATGTTTCTTGTCACTTGAGCAAAGGTCCTCCCACCAATCTAGCAGCAATGGTGGAATATTGCTAACCATACCGAATCTGGGGACCTCGTGCCTCATTTTCTGCAAAACAAAAAGGTTAGGCCTTTTCCCCCACCAGACTCGACTATTTATACATTCATGATTAGTATATTGACATTTAGTTCTCCAAATTAATGCACTAAACGTGGTTATGTCCGTTGGGATTATGGAAACCCCGGTGGACTTCGGATAATGCTTATCTTAAAGGATCATTATGTGGACAACATAACTGATCCGACTAGGTTTGACCATGATGCATGCACAATTTCGATCAGAGTAAGGTTACTATAGGGTTTTAGACTGGTACCTTCCAGCGGACAACTTGAGGGAGAAAGGCACAGAACCGTCGACTGCACCGCTGATCGACTGGTTTTACCGCAAATAAGCCTTTCCGAATTTTAGGGTAATAAATTGGAAGAGCGCATCCACTCATTAAGCATTGCTATAGGATTTGGTACGCACGAGTGGAATATGATGTGAAGCATGATTTATGAAGCAATTAATAGCATGTAGTTAGGTATTTGCACGTAGGAAAAAAAATACAATATTTAAATAATTGAAATACAGTTACGAAGAAAGAAAACAAAGAGACAAGTCAGTTTCAGGAATAAAGGATCATAAAGGCTTAAAAGAAAATAGGCAATTAAATTCAAATAAGGGGAAAAGGTACGGGATAAAGCATGCTTGGACTAATTTATCAAAGATAAGTTCATTATGGTAAGAGCCTAAAGGTATCCCTAGCAGAGTCGCCATGCTGTCGAGCCCCCTTTTTTTCCCTCCGCGGAGAGAAGTCCGGGTTTCGACATAACTCATTTCCTTTTAGGAATTGGGTATTTGAAGAGTCGCTACCTAATGGATTATGGTGCGTTAGGGCACCCAGAGCGGTTAAAACTTTGATTGGTTTGCATTACCAGAGATTTAGGGTAAGGGCTCGAAATAACCTTGAGGGCAAGGTGTTAGGCAACCCTCTCGGTCCATTACAGTGGGTCCCGACCGAACTTTTACTTATGAATTAGTCCTTTAACAAATAAGTAGTTGAAACAAATAAAACATATTGGACATTGTATGACTCAGATAATAAGACAAAGGATTTGAACAAGTTGTGTTCATAAAAAAAATGATGTTTTAAGCAAAAGGAATTTTGGGAAAGGAGGGGTCCTAGATTGGTTAACCTACATGATCACCCCACGCAATGTCCGGTAAACATTCCTCAATGAGGGGCTACAGGTGACATTAGCGCGTAGTCATCATATCCCTTTCTACCCTTCCCACCACTTAGCGGTTATTAAAGCGAGTGTTGTTTAGCGATCTCTATTGCATGCTGTTACCCGCCCCTTCCTAATGGTCCTGGAGGAATTTAGGACCTCTACCTACAGGTAGTTCTAGACAGACCCTTAGGCTTAAAGGAGAAAATACTAGGCGACATGCAAGAACAAATAGGACTTTAGCACATAAGACAGAAAATAAGCAATTCGAGGCTCAGGTTTACCTCCACAAATAATGCACATAAGCAGCACAAATCAAACACAAATAAGGGCAGTATTATTAAACAGGATCTTAAGGCATGATGCCTAAGTGAATACCAAAACATAGAAGATAGGCAGTTTTATTTTATGAGCTCAGAAGCAGGGGCCCTAATCAGTTTGCCTACTAATTTTAAGCCTGTCAGTCATTAAGCAGCAAACACAAAGAGGCAGTTTTAGACTTATAAGAATTGGTTACCTAAGGCTTGCCTAGGCGTGAGACTGCTGATACCCAATTTTCCCCTATATATTTTCGATATGAAAAATAACTTCAAAATAACATATAAATGTATACATAAGCATGTCCAAATGTTCTATTATTTTTCCATAATTTTTTAAAGGTTTTTTCGATTTATTTCCCTTTTTTATCCGTAAATCTCAACAAGTATTTTCAAAATTATTATTTTTGATGATTCATTTATTGGATCTTTATATTTATGCCAAAATATGGATAATGTAATTTTTACATATTTTTACAATTTTATTTAATATCTTTTAAGCTAAATTGCATATAATTGCAATATTAGCCCTTTTAAGGTTTAATCAGGTTTCACATTTATAAAATGGGATCCTGTATTTTTAAATTATTAATTATATATTATAAATCATTTTAGTGCCTTCAATTTGTTTTTAAAAATTTATTTACTATTTTTTATAAATTAAAAAGGGAAAAGTGACTATTTAAATTTTAGCCCAAATTTGTCTTCAATTTGACCCCAAACCAAACCCAATTTCCCCAGCCCAATTTTAATTTAAACCTGATCCCTAACCCAATTAAACCAGCCCAACCCGGATTCCCCACTTAACCATTTTAATCCAGGTCGTTGATCATTCAAATCAACGACCATCATTACCCCTTACCATGATTAATCCCAAACGACCCTCTACCCTAACTCACTTTTCACCAAACGCCGCCCTTGAATCCCACTTCTCTCAATTCTCTCTGCATCCTCACATGAACCCTAGCCGCCGCCACCCAATTCCACCCTAATCCACCTCAATCCCCACCTAATCCATGGCCTCCCATGGCCGATTGAAATGTATACCGGCCTCCTACATCTTCTGGTAGCCCGTTTGTGTGATTTTATGGCCAGAACTCGAGGAAATCTGGTCCAGTCCTTACTCAACTTCCATTCATGTCCTTTCTCCAGCCATCCCTGGTCTTTCTCCGGCCAGCCATGGCCGTTCAAGTCAGATCCTTGACTTTTCTGGTTAGCTCGACAACTTTCAATGTCTTTCTCACCTTTTCTAGGTTCTCTGAAACCCTAGCTTTAAGGTTATTTTTGATTTTCTTTCAGATCTATCCTAGATCTGTGCTTATTAGGAACTTCTTAAGTGTTTTCTTGAAGGTTCTTCGATTTATTTTCAAAATAACTTCATTTTTTTCAATGATTAAGGTTTCTCTTAACTTCTTTTAAAGATCTCTTCTCTGATTTTTAATGTTGTTTATGGTTTTACTATGTTCAAACGACTTACTTATGCTTTCCTTCCACTTGATTCAGTATGTTGAAAACCCTAGATCCTTTTTGGTCTTATCCGAGTTCTGAAACTGTTCTTGTTTGTTTAAATGTCTACTTGTTCGATTAAGCTCTTTGTTTCTGACTCTCTTTTCCTTGTTTGACTTATCTGATTCTGAGTTCTTATCATCTCTTAAACTCGACTACTGTCGAAGCCCTAATTTCTTAAAAGTGTTTTCCTCGCTTATTACTATAAGTCTGAAGGTCTTTACTTGTTCTGACTCTCTTACCTGTTACTATGTTCTTCTTCACTTTTGATTCTATGTGACTACTTGACCTACTTGACTACTGTACTTCGAATAGGTCTCTTTTACTACTGAATCCTAGCTTACCCCTACTGCTACTGTATGTTTGTGTTGCTTCTTTTGTTAACATGTTTGACCCTGCATGCCTGTTCATTCCTAGCTATTTATATGTTGAGGTGCAGAATCATGAGCCTTTCTTGATTGATCCTGACTCCCTCAATGTTGCGACTGATTGCAAAGGGTTCCCTTATAAACCCTAATTTTATACTCATTTGTTTAAATTAATTGATTCCTTTCCTTTACTGCGATGTTTGATCTTACTGAATACTTTCCCAAAATTAAGCATATTTTTGCACTTAGACTCAGTCATTTACTTCATTCTTTTACTGCCCCTTATATGGCAAGAATCAATCTGTCTCAAACTGATTTCTTTCCTTAATTAACCCTGTTAGTATCCGTTAAGCTGTGATTCTTTAATTAAAGGGAATCACTTGTGCTAATTGATTCTGATTGTGATTATTTATATGTCTGTGTTAAGACTTTACTTATTACCTTATTCTTCACTCGTTTTCAAAACTATAAATACCCTACGCTCTCTTCTTTCAAACACACAGACAATTTGAGTTCAGAACACACACTTATACTCAAAAACTCTCTCTTTCTTTACTGCTACTTGTTCTGCTGCTTTGTCTAGCCGGATGAAAACCAAGGCTAGACTATGGAATCTTGCTTGCTTTACCTTTCTGCACTTTGTTTCTCTACTGGTATGTCCTAGTTAATTTTCAAGCCTCAACAACAACATGCTTTCTTTAGTTGCCTCAGTTTCTTATTCTTGTCTACTTCTGCTCATGTTTTTGCATTCAAGTCGCATTATTAGCAGGCTGTAATGTGTTCCCTTCCCCTTTTAGATTAATGCTTTCCTATGTGTGTACTCTGTCAGTCAATTGTTGTATACTTGCTACCTTATGAATCCCAAACCCCCATATCCCCTCTATGTGTTTATGTTCCTTTGGATGGTTTGTGGCCATGCCAGCATCAGCTATTGCTATGCATGACCAAACCAGGCCCCTGCTGGGGTCATACAATATATCCCCAAAATCCCTTGCCCCTTTTGTATGACTACTGATTCTATTAGTTGCTTTCAAAATGACTATCAGTCCAACTTTCAAAAAATAAACCCCTTTTTCAAACTATGTTTTGCACTTCCACTATATTCCTAGAATCTAGGTTCTGCTCCTCTTGTGTGAGCCTTGCCTTGGGACCCTTGAGCTCCCTCTAAACTTGAACACATAAGGGCTGGCCCTTTCACATTGCACTCATCTCTGTATGGTTATGCAAACCTGGGTGTAAGCACTGCTCGGGATCCTATGAGGTCCTTAGGGGACTTTGATACACCCAGGTATGAGAAAGGCTTGGAAATTCTGGCACTGAAGTGGTTCATTACATAACTCAGAGAGGAAGTCAAGATCAAGCTTTCCTTTGGTTGTAATTTCATTTCTGCACTTCTTTTGTAATTCAATCATTTGGGCTGTAATAATTTGTAAACAATTATGGGGTGATTAGTGAAAAAGGGTGGGTAGTTGCATGTGGGGTAAATTGGGTAGATATCATGCCTATAGGGTCTACTCTGGTTTAAAATAAATTCTGCATGTTTTACTTCCACACTTAGATACCATGCCTATAGGATCTAAATGACTATAATTAGATATCATGCCTATAGGGTCTGCTCTGGTTTAAAATAAATTCTGCATGTTTTACTTCTACACTTAGATACCATGCCTATAGGATCTAAATGGCTATAATTAGATATCATGCCTATAGGGTTACAAATCAGCTGTAATAGAGATCGTGCCTATAAGGTCTAAAACCAGTTTAGTTAAAAATTAGTTTGACTCGTGCCTGTCTGAATCAGATTAAATAACCTACTCTTTTCGTGTTAATCAATATCATTAGAAAGCATGCCTATAAGATCCAAATCGCCTGTTTAAGATTAATCACTGCTCTACTGCATTCCTAATCCATATAGATATCATGCTCATAGGACATCACTACTACGCCTAGGTAAGCCCTAGGTACTACTTAAATAACACTTGAATCACCTTCGTTAATTACCAATTGCTACAACCAGCAGGCAGGCCTGATTCGGACTTCTTTTCTGAGTTATATGATAAATCTGGTTCTGACTCAAACTCTGCTTTAGGATTTTATAATTCAGACCTTAATTGTGTTTAAGTCGTGCTATTTATGTGCTTTATTTGCAGAGGTATACATGAGCCTTATAACTGCTTACACGTTTCCCTCTAAATGCAGTCCTACGTGTTTTTTGGAATGTCGCTTAGACTTTTACCTTTAAACCTAAGAGTCAGCCTAAAATCCTTCCTCTTAGGAATAGTAGTCCTAAAATTTCCTCCGGGACTGATAGGAAAGGGGTCGGTGATAGCATGCAATAGAGGTCGAGACCAATCCGCGCTTTAATACCTTAATGGGGTGGGAAGGGTAGATATGGATATGATGACTAGTACGCTAATACCACGTGTATACCCTCTTCTGAGGAGTGTCATATTGGGTATTGCATTGAGGTGATCCATATTATAAACAAACCTAGGACCCCTCTTTATTCTTTTTACAAACATGTTTAGCTTATAACTCTTTCAAACCATACGTTTTAATAATTGTTTTCAAATGCTTGTGTGTGTTTAACTTAAATCCTCTCTTACTTGAGCCTTACTTGATTACTTGCTAATTTGCACAAATTCACAAAAGAACTATCTGGTCGGGAACCACACTAGTGGATCCTGAGGGGTGCCTAACACCTTCCCCTTGGGATAATTTCAAGCCCTTACCCAATCTCCGGTTATCAAGCATAGTTGTAAATGAACTCTGTAGGTGTCCTAATGCGCCTCAAACCATTAGGTGGCGACTCTTCAAAATACCCTATTCCTAAAGAGGAAAATGAGTCATTACACCCCATGAATGTCGAAACCCGGAAACTCCTCTCCGTTTGGAAGGGGGAAAAAAGGGGGGCGATAGGGACAGTGCACAGTTGTTACAGAATTATTAAAGAAAATTGTTATAAATTATTTTACCTAAGCATACCGTTCTAGGTGCCACAAAATACAGGGTCATTACCAATTTTACTTAAACAGGATAATTGGTCGTGAGACTGTTTTATACCCTTTTTCATGCATCAGTAGTTTAACTAGGTGTGACTGAGCGTGTATGAACGAGATCCTGAACATGGTATCTAATATGCACATATAAGGTTCGAATGGTTTATATGCATAATTCATATAGCAGGATTTCTAAATGCACAGCAGGTTACAACATAATTTCAAAATATGCATAAGTAACAGTTTATTTTAATGCTGTCGTTTATCCTAGAAACATGATTTCTAAGTGATAATAAAGATGTCAAAATTAGATGTTGAAAACAGTATACATGAAACCTAGGAGCATGGTATCTAATACATGATATGCTTTGCATGTATTGGTCCTAAACATGAATTCTAATGAACATACAGAAAAATATAAACCTAAAACATGTTTTCTACCCATTGATATTCATAACATATATGACTACCCTCCCTTTTTCACTAGTCAACCCTAATATTCGTTTACAACAAATTATTACAGGCCAATATCGAATGAATTACATAAGTAGATAAGAAAATAAGAAGTTACACTATAGGGAGCCTACAAATAGGCCCTGATTTCCAGAATTTCCAATGCCAAATTGCCTCACAGCCTTTCGCATAATCCGGGTGTGTCAAAGTTCCCTAAGGACCTCAAGGGATCCCGGGCAGTGCTCACACCCAGATTTCATAATCATAGTTGAGTAGTGCAGTGTGGAAGGGCCAGCTCTAATGCATCAGAGTTTAGAGGGATCTCATAGGGATCCCTAAGCAGTCACACATTAGAGGGGAAGAACTTAAAACCTAAGAGTATATGTGAGAGTGCTTGACATAGTTTTGAAAAGATTTAAGCAGGAAAACAGTTTGAAAAGAGACTTGTTTGAAATAGTTTTGTAAAAACAACAGAGGGAGTTATTCAATAAGACAATTTTGAAAAGAGAGTAGAGTAATAAGAAAGAGTCCAAAAACAACACCCAAAACAGGTCCATACATAATCAAAGAACATAGAACCAAGGCAGGTTCAACAACCACAAACAGGGGTAATGGGATTTGGGGACACATAGAGCACATAGTATACATGAGCATAACAGTTCTTGTGGGGGTTTAAGGGATTAGGAAATAGCTAGTGGTACCAACACAGTATGAATTTCAGAAACAATCATAAAATCAACCATTTAAAGTGACAAATCAGCTAGCAAAGTGAATGCATATCAAAACTGGATAACAAGTAGACATGCATTTAAAACAGGGTAGAGTTACACCAAGACAGACTACCAGGGGAGTAGAACATGTTCTGAACTGTCCTAAGAGGGTTAGACTAGCACGCTAGATGAAGCAGTAATATAAACATGTCAATTACATGTTGACCAACAGAACCATAGATAGAAACAAATTAGAAACATGATAAACTGAAGCAGTAAAAGAAACATATTGGTTTTGGGACTTGAATTGAAATCAGAACATACTAGTAAAGAGATAGTAAACACAAAGTGAAGAATAGGAGAGCACAATATTTAGCCTTGGCTTGCAGCCGGCTAACTCAGAATAATAGCAAGTAACCAAAGAAAGAGAGCAGAAAAGTTTTGAGTGTGAGAGAGTTTGAACTAATGTGTTCGTGTGTCCTGACTGTTAATGAGAGAGCATATATATATATATTATATATATATATATATATATATATATATATATATATATATATATATATATGTCATGACTCACGACACCGATTCGACTTCCGTGAACTATCGTGATGGCACCTAGTCTCTACGACTAGGTAAGCCTAATTTGCGGAAGAAAAACTAAAATTTGCGGAAGTAAAATAATTTAAAACAGAAATAAAGTAGTAACAGTGTTTAAATGTGCCGCTCGGCTCACACCATATTTAACTCTCAATACCAATACATAAATACAAGACCCAGAAACCCACGAATCACAAGCTAAGATCAATACTACATAGCTCTAACTCCGGAATGTCTAATAAGAACAGAAAAAAATATAGAAGGGCTAAATACTAAAAGCAGGAATAGAAAGGGACTTCTCGGTCTACGGACGTGGCTGATGTACCTCGAAGTCTCTAGAGCAGTCACCTCCTCAAGTATGATAGGCCCGAGTAGCGGTACCTGGATCAGCACATGAAGAACATGAGCAGAAGAGGCATGAGTACACCACAGCGGTACTCAGTAAGTGCCAAGCCTAACCTCGGTTGGGTAGTGACGAGAAAGGTCAGGGCCCTACTAAGCTTAAATAAATATAAAGATGACAGGATAAGATAAGCAATACGATTGAGAATCTACAGTAAGAATCTATAAAGGATAATAAGAGTACAATAACGGAAAATTGAGATGAAGGCAAACCACAAGGAAGTACCACTCTTAAGAAGGATAATAACCGAAGATCTCTTGGTATCCCGAGGATCTCTTGGTATCCTCAATATATGCTAGGGATATCTTGGTATCCCGAGGATCTCTTGGCATCCTCAATTATATGCTAGACATCTCTTAGTATCCCGAGGATTTCTTGGTATCCTCAATATATGCTAGGGATCTCTCGGTATCCCGAGGATCTCTTGGTATCCTCAATATATGCTAGAGATCTCTTGGTATCCCGAGGATCTCTTGGTATCCTCAATATATGCTAGGGATCTCTTGGTATCCCGAGGATCTCTTGGTATCCTCAATTATATACTAAGGATCTCTTAGTATCCCGAGGATCTCTTGGTATCCTCAATATATGCTAGGAATATCTCGGTATCTCGAGGATCTCTTGGTATCCTCAATTATATGCTAGGGATCTCTTAGTATCCCGAGGATCTCTTGGTATCCTCAATATATGCTAGGGATCTCTAGGTATCCCGAGGATCTCTTGGTATCCTCAATATATGCTAGGGATCTCTTGGTATCCTCAACTATATGCTAGGGATCTCTTAGTATCCCGAGGATCTCTTGATATCCTCAATATACGCGCCAGGGATCTCTTGGTATCCCGCACCTCAGTTCAGATCATTAATACGTACATGGGATCTCCCGGATGTCGTTTCGTAGTCCTAAAGTAAAAACACACACATCAACACTAGAATACCCAATTAAGCTAAATTTCGTACTAAGTAAACAATTAGTTCTAGCTTAACGCGCTTCACGCAATGCAATTAAGGCAGTTTAAGCAAATAGGCAATTAAGTCAACTAAACATTCTTTTCTAAACTAGTAACAGGCTAAATTCGCAAGTACAATAAAACAGGAAAAAAGAATTCAATTGAAATACTTAAGGAAAAATCGGACTTTTCAACAATTTGCTCAAGTACGCGTTCGTCACCTCACGTACAAGGCATTTCAATTATAAAATATATCATATCCTAAGGGGAAGGTCCCCCACACAAGGTTAGACAAGCCACTTACTTCGAACCGGCTCAAAGTCAACACGAAACCACGCTCTTGCCACGAGTACTCGACTCCACATGGCCCAAATCTATTCAATTCAATCGCATAAGGTAAATAACACTTCAAGTAACTGATTCTCCAATTAAATTCTAAGCTAAGACGCGAAATTAGGTAAAATGACCAAAATGCCCCTCGGGCCCACGTCTCGGAATCAGGTAAAATTTATATTTTCAGAATCCTCACGCTCTCACGAGTTCATGCATACCAAAATTATCCAAATCTAAGGTCAAATTCCCAATCAAAAGTCGAATTCTAGGTCTAAGAACTTTCTTCCAATTTTTCCCCAATTTTCATCTCCAATCCGAAATTAAATGATGAAACTAACTATAGATTGATGGAATATAACTAGAAAGGGTTAAAGAATCGTTACCCAATGATCTCATTTTCAATTTCCTCTCAAAATCGCCCTCTCCCCAGCTCCAAATCGAATTTCCAACTTTTGAAACTAAACTCTCAAAATTTCATATTTCTGCCCAGCTGTTTCCGCATCTGCGGTCAAGGTACTGCACCTGCAGTCCCACTTCTACGGAGAATCGACCGCATCTGTGAAAATCACTAACGTCCCAAAAAATCCGCTCATGCGATACATTTTCCGCACCTGCGGTATCACAGGTATGGTATCCTTAACGCACCTGCGGCTCCTGCTGGACTTCCCCAATTCCGCTTCTGTGGTTGAAATGCCGCTTCTGCGGCTCCGCACCTGCGGAACCCAAAATGCAGGTGCGGTTATGACAGATATCAGGTGAAGCTGCAACCTTCCAACTCCAAAATTCTTCCGTCAACCATCCGAAATCGTCCCGAGGCCTCCGGGACCTATATCAAAGGCACTAACAAGTCGCAAACCACTATCCAAACTTGTACCAATCCTTAAAACACCTAAAACAACATCGAAACCTCGAATTAACCGTGGATTTAAGCCTAAGAACTCCAAAATTCGTAAAATACGCTTTCGATCAAAAAGTCTATCAAACCTCGTCCGAATGACGTGAAATTTTGCACACACGTCACATTCAACACTACGGAGCTACTCCAACTTCCAGAATTCCATTCTGACCCTTGGATCAAAATCTCACTGTCGGACCAGAAACTTTAAAATTTCAACTTTCGGCATTCCAAACCTAAATTAGCTACGGACCTCCAAAATACAATCCGATCACGCCCCTAATCCCGAAATCACCAACGGAGCTAACAGAACTATCAGATTTCTATTCCGAGGCCGTCTTCACACGGTTCCGACTACGGCCAACTTTCCAACACTTAAGCTCTCGTTTAGGGACTAAGTGTCCCAAAACTCTCTGAAACGCAAAACCGAACATCCCGGCAAATCAAATTAGCAGAAATAAACTTAGGAAAAGCAGTTAATAGGGGATCGAGACGTAAATTCTTAAGACGACCGGCCGGGTCGGTACATCCTCCTATACTTAAACATTCGTTCGTCCTCGAACGAGCATAAAGACATACGTGAAGTAGTGAAAAGATGACGGTAATGGTTGCACATATCCTGCTCGGTCTCCCAGGTCGCCTCCTCGACCGGTTGGCCCCACCACTGAACCTTTACCGAAGCAATGTTCTTTGACCTAAGCTTTCTAACCTGCCTGTCCAATATTTCCACTGGCTCCTCAACATAGGATAGATCCTTGTCCAACTGGATTGAACTGAAATCCAACACGTGCGACGGATCACCGTGATACCTACGGAGCATCGAAACATAGAATACCGTATGAACTCCAGCCAAGCTGGGAGGTAAGGCAAGCTCATAAGAAACCTCCCCAACACGCCTCAATATCTCAAAAGGGCCAATAAATCTCGGACTTAGCTTTCCTTTCTTCCCGAATCTCATAACGCCCTTCATAGGCGAAACCCGAAGCAGAACCCGCTCTCCAACCATATAGGAAACATCACGAACCTTCTGGTCCGCATAACTTTTCTGTCTGGACTGAGCTATACGGAGTCTATCCTGAATCACCTTAACCTTCTCTAAAGCATCCTGATCCAGGTCTGTGCCCAACAATCTAGCATCGCCCGACTCAAACCAACCCACCGGGGATCTACACCATCTCCCATATAAAGCCTCATATGGTGCCATCTGAATGCTAGACTGATAGCCGTTGTTGTAAGCAAACTCCGCCAATGGCAAGAACTGATCCCAAGACCCTCCAAACTTAATCACACACGCACGGAGCATATCCTCAAGAATTTGAATAGTGCGCTCGGACTGTCTGTCCATCTGAGGGTGAAATGATGTACTCAACTCCACCCGAGTACCCAATTCATGCTGAACGGCCCTCCAAAATCGTGATGTGAACTGAGCACCTCCATCTGAAATGATGGACACTGGAATACCATGTATTCGAACAATCTCCCGGATGTAAATCTCCGCCAACCGCTCTGAGGAATAAGTAGTACATATAGGAATAAAGTGAGCGGACTTGGTCAGCCGATCCACAATCACCTAAATAACATCGAACTTTCTCAAAGTTCGCGGGATCCCAACTACTAAGTCCATGGTGATCCGCTCCCACTTCCATTCCGAAATCTCTATCTGCTGAAGCAACCCACCCGGTCTCTGGTGCTCATACTTCACCTGCTGACAGTTAAGGCACCGAGCTACGAATCAAACTATATCTTTCTTCATCCGCCTCCACCAATAGTGCTATCTAAAATCTCGATACATCTTTGTGGCACCCGGATGAATGGAATACCGTGAGCTATGGGCCTCCTCCAAAAACAACTCCCGAAGCCCATCAACATTGGGTACACAAATCCGACCCTGCATCCTTAATACCCCATCATCACTAATAGTCACATCTCTGGCATCACTGTGCTGAACCTTGTCCTTGAGGACAAGCGAATGAGGGTCATCATACTGCCGCTCCCTAATACAATCAAATAAAGAAGACCGAGAAACCACGCAAGCTAGAACCCAACTGGGCTCCGAAAGATCCAATCTCACAAACTGGCTAGCTAAGGCCTGAATATCCATCACCATAGGCCTCTCCGATGCTGGTAAATAAGCCAAACTCCCCAAACTCTCCGCCCAACGACTCAAAGCGTCAGCCACCACATTGGCCTTGCCCGGGTGATACAGAATAGTGATATCATAGTCTTTCAGCATCTCTAACCACCTCCTCTAGTGCAAATTTAGATCCTTTTTCTTGAACAAGTGCTGCAAGCTCCGATGGTCAATATAAATATCACAAGGCACACCGTATAAATAATGGCACCAAATCTTCAGGGCGTGAACAATGGCAGCTAATTTAAGGTCGTGAACATGGTAGTTCTTCTCATGTATCTTCAACTGTCTGGACACGTAGGCAATCACCCCTACCGTCATGCATCAACACCACTCTGATACCAACTTGTCACGACCGCGGTTCTCCCTCCGTGAACCATCATG
The DNA here is from genome assembly GCF_000393655.2 of Nicotiana sylvestris. Lineage (NCBI taxonomy): Eukaryota > Viridiplantae > Streptophyta > Magnoliopsida > Solanales > Solanaceae > Nicotiana > Nicotiana sylvestris. The sequence continues at coordinate 81,993,995 of NC_091062.1, read as the reverse complement.
ACGGCACCTAGTCTCTATGACTAGGTAAGCCTAATTTACGGAAGTAAAACAATTTAAATAGAAATAAAGTAGTGATAGTATTTAAATGTGCCGCTCGACTCACACCATGTTTAACTCTCAATACCAATACATAAATCCAAGACCCAGAAACCCACGAATCACAAGCTAAGATCAATACTACATAGCTCTAACTCCGAAATGTCTAATAAGAATAGAAAAAAATACAGAAGGGCTAAATACTAAAAGAAGGAATAGAAAAGGACTTCTCGGTCTGCGGACGCGGCAGATGTACCTCGAAGTCTCTAGAGTAGTCGCCTACTCAAGGATGATAGGCCCGAGTAGCGGTACCTGGATCTGTATATGAAAAACATGTGCAGAAGAAACATGAGTACACCACAATGGTACTCAGTAAGTGCCAAGCCTAACCTCGGTTGGGTAGTGACGAGGAAGGTCAGGGCTCTACTGAGCTCAAATAAATATAAAGATGACAGGATAAGATAAGCAGTATAATTGAGAATCTACAGTAAGAATCTATATAGGATAATAAGAGTATAATAATGGAAAACAGAGATGAAGGCAAACCACAAGGAAGTACCACTCATAACAAGGATGATAACTGGGGATCTCTTGGTATCCCGAGGATCTCTTGGTATCCTCAATATATGTTAGGGATCTCTTGGTATCCCGAGGATCTCTTGGCATCCTCAATTATATGCTAGGGATCTCTTAGTATCCCGAGCATCTCTTGGTATCCTCAATATATGCTAGGGATCTCTCGGTATCCCGAGGATCTCTTGGTATCCTCAATTATATGCTTGGGATCTCTCAGTATCCCAAGGATCTCTTGGTATCCTCAATATATGATAGGGATCTCTTGGTATCCCGAGGATTTCTTGGTCCTCAATTATATGCTAGAGATCTTTTAGTATCCCGAAGATCTCTTAGTATCCTCAATATATGCTAGGGATCTATCGGTATCCTGAGGATCTCTTGGTATCCTTAACTATATTCTAGGTATCTCTTAGTATCCCGAGGATCTCTTGATATCCTCAATATACATGCCAGGGATGTCTTGGTATCCCGCACCTCAGTTCAGATCATAAATACGTACATGGGATCTCCCAGGATATCGTCTCGTAGTACCAAAGTAAAAACACACACATCAACACTAGAATACCCAATTAAGCTAAATTTCGTACTAAGTAAACAGTTAGTTCTAGCTTAACGCGCTTCACGCAATGCAATTAAGGCAGTTTAAGCAAATAGGCAATTAAGTCAACTAAACATGTTTTTCTAAACTAGTAACAGGCTAAATTCGCAAGTAGAATAAAACAGGAAAAAGAATTCAATTGAAATACTTAAGGAAAAATCGGATTTTTCAACAATTTGCTCAAGTACGCGTTCGTCACCTCACGTACAAGGCATTTCAATTATCAAATATATCATATCCTAAGGGGAAGGTCCCCCACACAAGGTTAGACAAGCTACTTACCTCGAACCGGCTCAAAGTCAACCCAAAACCATGCTCTTGCCACGAGTACTCGACTCCAAATGGCCCAAATCTATTCAATACAATCGCATAATGTAAATATCACTTCAAGTAACTGATACTACAATTAAATTCTAAGCTAATACACAAAATTAGGTAAAATGATCAAAACGCCCTTTGGTCCCACATCTTGGAATCGGGTAAAATTTATATTTTCAGAATCCTCACGCTCTCACGAGTTCATGCACACCAAAATTATCCAAATAGAAGGTCAAATTCCCAATCAAAAGTCGAGTTCTAGGTCTAAGAACTTTCTTCCAATTTTTCCCCAATTTTCATCTCCAATCCGAAATTAAATGATGAAACTAACTATATATTGATGGAATATAACTAGAAAGGGTTAAAGAATCATTACCCAATGATCTCCTCTTCAATTTCCTCTCAAAATCGCTTTCTCCCGAGCTCCAAATCAAATTTCCAACTTTTGAAACTAAACCCTCGAAATTTCATATTTCTGCCCAGCTGCTTCCGCATCTACGGTCAAGGGACCACACCTGCGGTCCCGCTTCTGTGGAGAATCGACCGCATCTGCGAAAATCACTAACGTCCCAAAAAATCCGCACCTGCAATACATTTTCCGCACCTGCGGCATCGCAGGTGCAGTATCTTTCTCGCACCTGCGGTTCCTACTGGACTTCCCCAATTCCGCTTATGCAGTTGAAATGCCGCTTCTGCGGCTCTGCACCTGCGGAACCCAAACCGCAGGTGCAGTTATGACAGATATCAGTTGAAGCTGCAACCTTCCAACTCCAAAATTCTTCCGTCAACCATCTGAAATTGTCCCGAGGCCTCCGGTACTTCAACCAAAGGCACCAACAAGTTGCAAACCACTATCCAAACTTGTACCAATCCTTAAAACACCTAAAACAACATCGAAACCTCGCATTAACCATAGATTTAAGCCTAAGAACTCCAAAATTCCCAAAATACACTTTCGATCAAAAAGTCTATCAAACCTCGTCCGAATGACATGAAAGTTTGCACACACGTCACATTCAACACTACGGAGCTACTCCAACTTCCAGAATTCCATTCCGACCCTCGGATCAAAATCTCACCATCGGACCGGAAACTTCAAAAAATCAACTTTCGGCATTCCAAGCCTAAATTAGCTACGGACCTCCAAAACACAATCCGATCACGCCCCTAAGCTCGAAATCACCCAACGGAGCTAACAGAGCCATCCGATTTCCATTTCGAGGCCGTCTTCACACGGTTCCAACTACGACCAACTTTCCAACACTTAAGCTCTCATTTAGGGACTAAGTGTTCCAAAACTTTCCGAAACTCAAAACCGAACATCCCGGTAAATCAAATTAGCAGAAATAAACTTAGGCAAGCAGTTAATAGGGGATCGAGACGTAAATTCTTAAGATGATCAGCCAGGTCGTCACAATATAGTAGTTCGAAACTAGGTAAAATAAGGCAAGAATCACAATTGTATAGTAATTATAGTACTCAGAACCAATTAGAGCAAAATTAGTAAAGTACTCCCTTAATTAAGGGAATCAATTCAAACGGTAAGAACATGTAGCAAATAAGGAAAGAAATCAATGTGTAACTGGAGCATAACAGACAAGGAAATAATTCAAACATAGTAGGCACATAGTAAACAATTAGGGCTAGGTTCAGAAAATTCTAATTAAGGAGATAGTCGGTAAGAATCAAGTAACCATGCAGACAAGGTAAGGGAAAGTTAGTTTAGGCAAGAAAATCAATCACATCGAGTAGGAAGGTAAGAATCGAAGTTCTAAAGGAAAGTTTTCAAATCAAACCAAGAAACAGGGAATTCAGAATCAATCAAAAAGAAAGTTATGGAAAGAGTTAGTGTCTAGCATATAAATAAAGTAAGACATGGATAGTCAAGAGTCGGCATGCAACTCTAGCAAACATGAAAGTTAAACAATACTGATTCAATAAGAAAGAGGCAAGTCTTGAACAATCAAGATGAACACAAACACATAGAATCAATGTAAGTTTAGGCTAAGAAACTCAGTAGAAACACATCGAGGCAAGATAGTCACGAGAGATCATAGAAACTAAAACGAGAACCGGTCAGTCATGCTAATACACAGAACCAAACGAAGAACCCTAAAAATTAGGGCTTTCAGCATAGACGAGTTAAGATGTAGTAGACTCATAGAATCAGTCAAAATATGTAATAAATAGAAGTTTAAACACAAAGAATCAGTTAGACAAGGTTTTAAAAAGAAGTTCTGAAAACCCTAGTTTTAGAAGAAGATGAAAAACACTTGAAATCACACGATTCTTGTAAAGAACCTCAAGGATAGTGTAAATCATTCAAGAAAAAAAAGTGTAGAGATGAAGAAACCTGTCTAGAATCCCAAGGATCGTAGTAAATATAGAATGATTTCGCTTGAAATCACATTGGAATAGCTAGGAACAGGCAGGAGATGAACCCTAGATGCAAGTCGGCATGGCCTTGGGCCCTCGAGGACCTTAGAGAAGGCAAGAATGGCATGAGAGAAGCCATTGGAGGCGTAAAAGACGATGAGAGGTCACCGGAGATGGGAGGTTGGCATTTGAAGATTAGGGTTAGGTTGAGAGTGTTTTGAGAGCAGAGGGGATTTTAGGGCGGCGGGTGCATAGAAAATGATTAGGGTTGGGGGTCGTTTGGAATTAAAAAAGGTAAGTTTTAACGAGGGCCGTTAATCTTTTAGATCAACAGCCATGATCTGGTGGGGTCTTGGGTCAGGTAGGTGTATTTAGGGCCCGGGTCGGGTAATTTGATTTGAAATTCGGCTGGGGTATTGGGTTTAATTGAGGCTGAAATTGAAATACAATTTGGCTAAGTTTTAAATAGCCAATTTAACCCTATATAATTTATAATAAATAAAAAATGATTTATAAAAAATAATTTCATGTACTAAAATGATTTAAAATAGCTATTTAATATTTTAAAAATATAGAAGATCATTTTATGCATATAAATATAATTATGCATTAATAGGGCTAGTATTGCAAAATATATGCAAATTATCTTAAAAAATTCAAATGCAATTATAAAAAATGCACTAAAATATTTTAATAATGTTTTGGCATAAATACAGAATTTAGATGGTTAAATCACCACAAAATAATTTGAAGGATAATTATTGGAGATTTTATGAGTAAAAAGGGAGGAAATAAATCAATTTGAAGCCTTTAAAATTATAGAAAAAATTATAAAAAAGCTTATGCACACTTATATATGCATATATGCTATTATAAAAGTATTTATATATTTTTAAAATATATAGAGAAAAATTGGGTATCAACAACCACATTCGCGACCCTTTGGGGATATTTTGATTCTCGGATAGAACCATGGAAGAGTAGCTTGTCGACTTCAGCGCTGACAACCTCATTTATTGTGGAATTGAACTTTCTCCTCATCTGTCGCACCAGCGGATATAGCGAGTCGATGTTCAGCTTATGCGTAGCGATGTCTTTCGGAATTCCCGGCATATCTGAATGGGAGAAGGCAAACAGGTCGACATTGTTAGTTAAAAATTTATGAAATATACCTGGTTCTAAGAGATTGTGTCCGATATAGGCCTTTTTTATGCTATCGTTGTTGTCTAGTTGGACGGGGTCGAGATCATCTATGGTCGACTCGGCGGCCTCTACGATGTCAGGATCTTTGACAACGTCTGTTTGTGCGTCAGGTTTGGTTCCCGGTATTGTTAATTGCTATGCTTCCACTTTTGATCCCTCTAGTTGTAGGGTGTGTGCGCAATCCTGCGCAATGTGATAACATTCTTGTGCGGTGCGTTGTTCGCCCCGTATGCTGAATATTCCCCATGGAGTAAGGAACTTAATTACCTGATATAGACTTGACGGGATGGCTCACATGGCGTGTATCTATGGTCGCCCTATGATGGCGTTATTGGCTGTGTCTTGGTCCATGATGTTAAACGTTGTTTCCAGGGTGACTCCTTCGGCTAGAACGAGTAGCACTATTTCTCCAGAAGTTCGCTCGACTGCATTATTAATACTCGTTAGCATTATGCAACGCTGTATTATTTTATCTTTGAGCCCCATATGTACGAGGACTCGAGGATGGATAATACACGTGCCGCTTCCGTCGTCCACCATTATTCTTTTCACATCAGTATCTGCAACACGTAAAGTAATAACTAGAGCATCATAGTGAGGGAAAGGCAAACCATCGGTATCCAACTTATCGAAGACGATACTATCTTTGAGGTCATCATACCATTCGTGAGTGATTGACCATTTGAGTTTGTGTGTAGTAGTGAATTTCACATGGATTACTGTCCTGTCACCTCCACTGATGATCATTTGTATGGTGCAAGCGGGAGAGGGCAGTTTTGGAGGTCCCTGGGGTTGCTCGCGTCCACGGGCAAAATTGGCTCACCCTCGGTCGCTCATGAGTTCTCTCAGGTCTCCCTGATTTAGCATTCTCACCACCTCCTGCTGCAAACCTATGCAATCCTCGGTTTTATGACCCCATTCCTGGTGAAATTCACAGAGGGCATTTGATTTCTGAGTACTTGGATCGGACTTCATCTTCTGTGGCCATTGTACCTTCGTGCCGAGCTTCTCTAGCGCGCACACTATTTCTGAAGGAGAAACACAAAAATTGTGAATAGATAAGAGTGGAGGCATACCTCTTTCGTTTTGCGGTGTCGTGGTATGTCGAGAAGGGCCATCCAGGTGCCGCGGGGGTGTGGGATGGTTGTTCTGATGTAGGGCTGATGTCTCTTTCGATCGAGATGGGGGCCCAGCTGGTCCCTTCGACCGTCATTGCGTCGATGTTTCCTTGCTTCTGCTTGAACTGATGACAGCCATTGGAACGGGCCATTGAGATCGTCCTCGTCGGCTCTCACCTCAGCGCAATAGGCATTGTGAATTTCTTCCCAAGTGGTGGGAGGGTATTTCATGAGTCTATTTACCAGCTTTCTGGTTGCTCTCGACCCGTTTCTACTAAATCCGTTCTGGAAGGTTGCTACCGCCTTCCCTTCTGATACATTCGGTAGGCTCATTCTCACCGAGTTAAAACGGGCTAGGAAGTCCCTGAGTCCTTCGCTAGGTGTCTACCTAATGGCGAATATGTAATTTACCCTAGCTTGCGCCTTTTTAGCCCCTACATGGGTGGTGACAAACTTGTCCGCCATCTCTTCGAACATTGCTATTGACCGTGCCAGCAGTTGTGGGTACCAGGTTAGGGCTCCCCCTGTTAGGGTTTCACCAAACCTTTTCAATAGCATTGATGGTACTTGTTCTCTCGAAAGATCGTTACCTCTTACCGCTGTGACATAGTGAACGATATGATCTTCTGGGTCTATAGTACCATTGTATACTTCAGGTACAATGTCATTTTGAAGGTTTTAGAAATGGCGTGGGGGTCTGCTTCTTCATTGTATGGTTGTTCGATGAATCGACCAACGTCCCGTTTTGGTAATAACTTTGGGGCGCCTGATATCTTATCAACCCTTTCTTGATGCTCCTTCATCTGGTCACAGAGCGCCTTATTTTCATTTTCCATTTCCTCCACTTTCTTTAGAATGGCTCTGAGTGCGCCACTACCTACATCAACAATAGTGTGAGTGTTACCAGTTCGGGGGGCGCCTTGCTCGCCGGTGTCTGTTGTGATTTCTACGTGCGCAGCGTCCCTGTTCTCCCTTTGGGTGGGTTTATCGAGTATGTTGTTTAGAGTGCTTGTTAGCCATTCTTCCAGTAGCCTTTTTACCACTGGTGGTGCTTCTTCCGTTATTGACGTGGAAGCTTCCTTTTCGCACGAAGTAGTAACGCTTTCGTGGGGGAGGGGGGGGGCGTCACGTTCTCATTGTCTTCCCTATCATCTTCATTGATAGTGTTCAAAATGTTGGCAGTGACACCTGCTATTGTTTTCAATCTCACATCTCCTTTCCCTACCATTGTTAGTTTATGCAAAGCTAGGAAAAGATTGCTATCCCTTTTTACGATCTATATGAAACTAAAATTTCAACTAAAGATCACCCCACAGATGACGCCAAATTGTTTGACCAAAAAGTGTCGAACCTTATGATTAAATCAATTAATAATGAGAAGAGGGGTGAACTTAGTTAAAATAATAAAATCTAGATCATATGATAAATGATGTAGGTAATATGAAAGACGTTATCTAATATGTTGAGCCAATTAGGTGCTCATGAATCCTACAATATCAATGTGCAATGAATATAGATAAATATGGCTAACGTAATATAAGGAAGTTATTCCTCAATTATTGTGATCTTTTGGGAAGCCTTTTCCCCTGACAATAGTGTAGAAAAGAAGGAGGTATCAGATGGTTGAGGATTTCTCGGATCTTGTCAGTCTAGAACAATAATGTATGCTTTGAGTGATGCAATCAATGAATCAGGCCACTCTTGTACATTCTTTCAGATAAATCTTTTACAAAGTGTTCTTTTGTATCTTTTTCCGGACCCCCCTTTTCTTTACTAACTCTTCCTATTTATAAGGGACAATCTACCATGAAACCCTAAAAAGTACAACATAAAAATATTCGAAAAACATATTCTTACTATCTCCTACTAAGTTTACACTACCGTTGACATCTTATCTCGGCTGACCGCTCTTGGTCGTCGTCCTCCTTCACGACGACCATCAGAGGTTGCATCACGATAACCTCGTTCCTCGTCATATTCGGTAACTATCGTAGTTGCCAAATTTGGACCCATACACTGATATCAGCAGTAATACAAATACAGAAAGTTGCATATTTGACAACCTGTGAAGTGTGAAGCATGAACTACAAATCCAAGAGAAACCATTAAGTAAAATATGGGAAAATTTTGTGTTATATTTTATGGAACTGACAAAGATGGGTGTTGTGCATGGTTTATTTGGATGATTTGCACTAGTGGCCGCTTCTAAGGCTATTGTTAATTTGTTTGTTTTAAAGTTAACCCCTATTTGCAAAGTATTTAAACATCACCACGACTTAAATATTAGTGCAAATATAACCACTTTAGATTTGAGCGGTATAAATAACCCGCATTGTACTCAACTGTTATAGGATAATAAGAACCACGAAAATATAAGACAATAACATAACATTTATCAAAAAAATACGAGTCGTTAATCCACCTAATCTCAATTTCTATCACGTAATAACCTATTGATGATGATTGTTTGACCAAAAAGTGTTAAGCTTTTTGTTAAACTAATTGATAAGAATATAGAGGATAAATCTTAGCCAAGAATAATTAATTATTCTAGATTAAACATCAAAGCATATTGAATAGGAGAATAAGATATAGTCAAACTCATGAATTTTTAATATTTATAGAAGATACCAAATATAAATAATAAGCTTACATTCGTCATGTATTGTCCCGCAATACATGAAAATAAAGGAGGGACAAAGGGAAAATCATTGAAAGTTGCAAGATCTATCTTTTTTGGTTCAAGAAGAATGATTAAAAAGATTTGTCGCCTTGATCTGTAACTCTTCATGTTTTTCTCTTATATCGTTCTCTGGTTCTTCTCCCTTTTCTACCCTCGGAAGGAGTCCCCTCTTTCTTGTTCTCTTCCTCCTATTTATATAGCAATTATATCCTTTTATCCAACGGTTCTTAACCAGAGGGCCTTAGTCTATTCATTGTGCATTGGGTCATCCCTCTTAAATGTCATGACATATGCCTCGCCATACGATCTTTTAGATAGTTTGATCTCGGCAGCGACTAGAATATTCATCGTTATGATGTCTTATGAATACGACCATGGCTTAGTCAACTCCTCGCCATTCCTTTTTAGGCTGAACCACGTGTGGTCAAATTTTGACCGGACCCATACAGTTAGTCCCTCCGCCTATTGAGGTCGCCTCTTGGCAAGCTCGATGGGCAGACTTTGTTGATTCAAAAATTGGAAAAATCTGAACGCTTCATGTGAGGGGCGAGAACCTCATGATGAGGTACTGATGTGAGACTTCGAGAATTGCGTTAGAATGTTACATCAGTTCAAGATGGGGCCGTCACGTCAGTTCAGTATGTCATCAATATTCCTCATGCGTCATTATGGTGCATGTTTTCTAGGTATTGTGTCGTTTCTCATGCTCTTTCTGTTTCTTAACTGGCGGCTCTTGGTTTTCCCGCTTATGTCATTTATATCCCTATAAATAGGGGGGAGACTCTCATTTGAATGTTACTCTTTTCAATCGTTTAAGAAAGAACCCAAATTTTCTCATCCTTCTTTAATCTCTCATACTTTCGCTTTTGCTAGGATTCACTGCGACCATTGTATTTTTCCTTCATCGTTTTCATTTCTTTCGATCAAAGAAAACAAATGGCTAGTGCTTCTTCGTGCTATGATAAAGATGTAGGTGCTCCGATGCTGGAAAATGACATATCCCTACTCGAAGAGGGAGTGGAAGTGGTGGAAGACGAGGGGTTTCCGATGGTGGATGAGGTGGTTCCCCACCCGGGAAGGCGAGGACTAATTTTAAAAGCCCTGCTGGAGATGAACTGAAGCCCGTTCCTTCCACGATGCATGCTGCAGTGATCACGATGTTCAAAGCCAAATGGGGGATCCCCAATCACATTGAAATGGTGCCAGCAGAGAAGGACATAGTGCATTTACACCGCCTAGGCTACTGCACGTTTTACGCGTATCCCTTTATCATCGGGTACATGCTTCCCCTCCTTTCCATGGTGGTTTATTTCTACCATTTTTATGAGGTGTTCCCAGCTCAACTCTCTCCGTATGTGTATAAGCTTTTCCTCATGCTCCTCAAGTACGTGGAGCTGGCTGGCCGAGGAATTTCTCTGGGGCACATGCTTCATCTCTTTGACCCCATTTTCTTTGGGGTACAATGATTCATATGTGTCGAGGGACCAAGAGTTTGGTGGTGAAGATGGATGGCAAGACCAAACACCGCTTCTAGGAAAACTACTTCTATGTCTAGACAAAGTATGTTGTATCGAACCCAGCGGGGTTTCCTAAGATGTGGAATTTCGCTCGTAAGTTTTCCTTTCTGTTTTCTTTGTGCAATTTTTCTTAAGTCTGTTGTCGGTCTTCTCCCTTTAACGACTTTGTTGAGAGTTTGTTATGGTTTTTATAGCCGAGATACTACCTCCTCCGCTAGTTGCCGATATCCGCAAGTGGGTGAGCGCAATTCTCCCCCACACGATGGGGATTCGTGAATGAGCGTCTTTCCATGAGAAGTTTGGACACAAGCCTCTTATAGGTGAGTTCGCTCATTGTGCTTTTGCTTTGCTCTCTTCTCCGTAGTTCCTTTAACCTTGTCGTTATATGATCGATTCCCTTCTTACTGTCAGGTCAGCGAATAATGATAAGGACGAGGGCTCCTGCGCTCGTATTTCGTCAATCGGCCCCTCAGCCCAGCCTGCTCCAAAAGTTTGTCGGACCGTGCCCGCGGCCGAGACCTTACTCTTAGAGGTTTCTCCTCAACTGGAGACTCCGATCCCTGCAGTCCGTTCAACGGGTAAATCTTCCCACGTCGGTATTGGAGAGACCTTGTTGAAGAGATGAAGGGTAGTGTTGGAAGGGTATTTATAAGCTGAAACTCCTTCAAGGGGCGACCTCATTTCGATGACACCCGAGATCGGCGGGTGGTGCTAGCCCGGATACGGAGGCGAAGCCCATTGCAAGCGCTCAAGAGGCTATCGTGACGGAGGGACGGAGTTCTGAAGCTGCTGTTGTTGTTCCGAGCAGGCCATCGCCATCTCGACTGAACCGCATCCCTTCTTCGGCCAATGAGAGGGGGAAAGGCATCGTGGTTGAGGATTATGAGTTCGAATCTGACATCGACCCTGAGGACATGAGGATGTTCAAGGAGGGATTTACCCGAACTATAGTGAGGGCGGAAGGCCCTTCCTGAATACTCGAGATTACGTTGGATATCAACCTGTTGTGAGACACAGTCAATTTTGTGCCACAATTCGATCTTCTATGATCCGCTGCTGAGAGAGAATCTCTTCAAGAGGTCAACAATTCTGGGCTATCACGCCGTGTGTCCGCGATGGCCTTAAGGGTGAGTTCCTTTTTGTTTTCTTCGTTTTGTGACCTTTGTTTTTACAATGATTCTTTTTCTCTCTCTTTTTGTTTTTAGACTTACATGCTAGAGATCGAGAGTTCTCGTAGGGTCGAGACGTGAGCCGAGATTTTTCTAAAAATGGCCGATAAGTATTGGCGATATCGCAAGATGCCAAGAGATGTACGAGAAGCTCAGAGCGGGCGCTAGTACCCATTCCGTCAGGGAGGAGTTGGAGAAAAGAGATGCGGAACTGATGCGGTCTATCCGCAGATGCAGTGAGCTTGATGAGCTGTTTCAAGCCAAGGATGAAGAGCTTGAGGTCGGTAAATGGGTTGCCGCGGAGTGCGAGGAACTTCAGGAGAAGGTGCTATCTTTACGAGATGAGCTTGAGCAAAATTCTACTAGGGTTGACACTCTGAGTGCAGAATGGACGAGGAAGGTGGCCGAGATGGAGAGAGCCGAGGATGATCTAGTGTCGACTTTGGCGAGGGAGGTGATGCTAGAGGACACTATCGATGTCCTCAAGTCTGAGGGAGGTGCGGGTCGAGGAGAATATTGGTGAAATTGATCAGGAAGCTTCGAGCCTGGGAGACCGAGTCACAGCTCTTGAGGCCGAGAAGGCGTAACTGTTGGCTCAGACCGAATCTGCCTCTGTTGTTGTCCCCTGCTGCTTGTATGAGTTATGGGTCCATGCCGAGGCCCAGCGAGATATATACAAGGGTCCGTGGGGGGGGGGGAAGTATTCCTGAGGCCGCCTTTGAAAATGCTCGGGCGAAGGCACGCGAGGCTCGTATTTCTTGCAGCTACGACCCTATGACACCAGAGGCTGGTGAGGGCGTTGAGGTTGAAGACGAACCTTTTGATGATGAGGATAATGGGGAGAACGATGGTGGAGATGACGCCGAGTGAAACTCTATTGTAGCTTTGTACTTAATTTTTTGGTTCTTTTGTTGTTTATTTTTACCTTTTTCTTGAGGTCCTATTTCGGCCTTTTGTAAGGTACGGCTATTGCGCACGTATATTTGAATAAAATAGTTGCTTCGCCTTCGTTTATGTATCTCTTGACTTTCTTTCTCCTCCCCCCCTTTTTGTTGTTTTTTTGGGGAAAAGGATCTTCTGATTTCTCCATGATGAGTCCCTGATCCTTTAATTGAGAATTTGATAAGGGCGAATCTAGTTTGCTTGATCCGAGCAAGGTTGGATCTCGTTATGAGCTCGGATGCAGTCATTTTAGATCTGTGAGTTCGAGCGAGGTTAACTTCCGATTTGCCATCTTGGGCCGAGTCAACCTTGATTTGTATATTTGAACGATGTCGAATTCAGAATTGCAAACTTAGGCAAAGTCAGTCCTGACTTGTATATTAGAGCGAGGTGGAATTCAGAATTGCAAATATAGGCGAAGTCAGTTCTGACTTGTATATTCGAGCGAGGTCGAATTTAGATTCACATATTTGGGCAAAGTGCCTTTCGCACGATGAGTTTAGCAATGGCGGGGGGCGAGCTTGTGTAGGGTCAAACTGTGACCCGTTATGGGTTCGATGGGATCAAACTTTGATCTGATTTGGGTGAGCGAATTTTCACTTCTTCTTGGCAATGGCCGACGACCGTAAGGGTGTGAATTCGAGCTGGATCGACATATAATCCGCTCGGTGATGGCCGATGGCCGTGATGGTGTTAATTTGAACGAGGTCGAATCATAACCCATTTGGCAATGACCTGATGGCCGTGAGGGTGTTAATTCGAGCAAGGTCAAAACGTAACCCATTTGGCGATGACCTGATGGCCGTGAGGGTGTTAATTCGAGCGAGGTTGAAACGTAACCCGTTTGGCGATGACATGATGGTTGTGATGGTGTTAATTCGAGAGAGGTCGAAACGTAACCCATTTGGCGATGGCCTAATGGCCATGATGATGTTAATTCGAGCGAGGTTGAATTGTAACCGGTTTGGCGATGGCGCGGGTTTGCTTGTTGCATTATTCTTATTGGAGAATCATCGCTCATTGCTGTATTGTTTGTGTGCGTTGGGGAGAGTCCCGATTTGTTTGATTTTGTTTTCATTGGAGAGTACTGCGCATCGAGATGAGTCCCGATTTGTTTAATTTTGTTTTCATTAAAGAGTACTGCGCGTTGGGGAGGGGGACTGTACGTTCCATGGGCCCACCGCTTAGTCCCAACTCATGGAGAATCTTTTTATAGTACCGGCTTATTTTGAGCCATTTGTTTGTTGCTTGCAGTACGATGTGGTGTGGAGGACTTGGCTTGGTGCGTTCGGTGGCGTTCGTTCCTTGTTTTCGTACCTGTGAGAATACTTGTATTCCTTGTGTTTGAATACAAAGGGAAAATCGGTAAGTTAGATCCAAATGAAGCTTCTTGTTACCTTGACCTGATAAGTCGGCGAAAGGGGAGGGGCACCGTACGACGACTCATTCTGTCCGGTACTCGAATGACGGTTTCAGATTTGGCAGCCCCATGTTTTGGCTTCACCGTTGATCGTGTCCAGGCTTCTTATGGGCTGATCTTACCCTACGTGTTGGGATCTCGAGCTCGAGTCCCAGTTTGACCCCGTATGACGTGCACAGACAATAAGGAGGACGTGATATACCCTGTACATAAATTACAATTGTGCACACAGATACAAAAGTAGAGCAAGATAAGTCGGTTATTTTAAAGAATCATACAGTAGGCTGTTGTCCCTTCCTAAGAGGTGGAAGTATAGATCAACGTATAATGTTAACACGACACGTAGGATTGTATGCATGCTAAGCGCGTAGTGACCGCAATCACACTTTGAGTACCCACACGATGATCCGACCCCGTCGCTACAGGCGAAGCGTGGATTTTGCTTAGACATCAGGCCTAATTTCGATTTTATGTAGGGCTCTGACCTAGATTGGTTTGGTTATCTCGAGAGCTTATCTATCCCTTTTTCGAGTTGGTGTTTATACTGAGATGGTGAGGATGTGACAGTCGGGGAGTGATACTTTGACTAGTTTTAGATCTAGAGAAAACTAAAATATTGGCTAAGAAATCTCCATAGACGGCGCCAAATTGTTTGACCAAAAAGTGTTACGCGTTTTGTTAAACTAATTGATAAGAATATAGAAGATAAATCTTAGCCGAGAATAATTAATTCTAGATTAAACATCAAAGCATATTGAATAGAATAATAAGATATAGTCAAACTCATGAGCTTTCAATATTTATAAAAGATACCAAATATAAATAATAAGCTTACATTTGTCATGTATTGTCCCACAATACATGAAAATAAAGGAAGGACAAAGGGAAAGTCATTGAAAGTTGCAAGATCTATCTTTTTTGCTTCAAGAAGAATGATTACAAAGATTTGTCGCCTAGATCTGTAACTCTTCATGTTTTTCTCTTATCTCGTTCTCTAGTTCTTCTCCTTTTTCTTCCCCCGAAGGGAGTCCCCTCTTTCTTGTTCTCTTCCTCCTATTTATATAGCAATTATATCGTTTTATCCAACGGTTCTTAACTAGAGGGCCTTAGTATGTTCATTATGCGTTGGGTCGTCCCCGTTAAATGTGATGACATATGCCTCGCCATATGATCTTTTAGATAGTTTGATCTCAGGAACGACCGAGATATTCGTCATTATGATGTCTTATTAATACGACCATGGCTCAGTCGACTCCTCGCCATTCCTTTTAGGCTGAACCACGCGTGGTCAAATTTTGACCCATATAATGACTTGCTTCCATTATTTTTGTTTTATCTCTTGTTTCCATAAGCATTCTACGGAAATTGGATAATACCTTGCGACATAGAGTAGGAGTGACTGTGATGCTTATTGTGAACAAAAGAATATATTAATGGACTGAGGATTTGTCCATAGAAACTTGGAGCTGAAGAACGTAAATTCAAATTCCATATCTCAATATTCAGGCAATTGTCCAGAAGTTCCGTTCAATGGCAGTCCAACGACAGTTCATGAGCAAATTGGCTAAACATAGAAAACTGTGATTTTGTTATAAATAGCACCTTTAAAAGTGACTAACTGATAGTATCATTTTTACATTTATTCATCAAGTTGGCAATACCTCGGCAGGTACTTGAAGTTTCAGGTTTTATAACCTGACGTTTCCTTAATTATGTGACCGTAAAGGTATGGTAAGAGGTGGATTTTAAAACATGCGTCCGTCCTCATAAATTATTCTAAGAGGTGGCCTAGCCGACCAAAATAATAAGTTGGAATAACCATATTTGTAGATTAAAAAAAGCATAAAAGAGTGTAGATTGCAAGATTCCAAAGACAAACCTAGCAAGGGAAGAAGCTGTTTCCACTCCTAAGTTTTCAGCCGCTGGACCTAAAGCTTATGCATATACGTTATACGTTTTCATACAAATTAACCTAAATAGTCCTCTACTTAATTGTTAAAACTAAAAATAACTGATGAATATACAATATATGTATAATCCCCCCCCCCTCACAATATATATATGCATAATCAATTTATATCAATGTATACTTGCTAAAAAAAGTAGACAATGAATCTAACCGGCTATTTGTATAAAGATCCTGTTTCATATAGATGTATAGGGTAAAAATTTTTTATATTAAATGATCGAATAGTAGCGATACATGTGGAATCGAAGTCAGATAGAAAGCAAAACAAGTAACAACTTGTACCGGAAACAACAACTGTAATTGGCATTGGATAATCCCAAAGGGAGCATGACGAACGTAAGAAGATCGAATATTTTCCATTGGATAACATTCAATGAAGAATATTTCATGACATTAAATGGGGAGCCATTGCAGAGAATATTTGCATTCCTGGCCTGCCGTTATATATTCATCAATGACCTTTTTATTGTCATTTAAGAGGGGCTTGATCCTAGGATCTTGTTTCTCTAGGTATGACTATAAATAGTAGGCTGAACAACCATTGTAACCCACAAAATTCTTGGCAAAACTTATGCTATATTCCATACTCAAGCTTAATAAAATAACTTTATTTGCTCTTAACATTGCTCTTATTTCTGTCCTCGGAGGCATTGCTCTCAGAGCCAAGCTTGTTATTTCCTTTGATTTTAACCGCCAAGTCTTAATTTTTATTCTTGTTAATTTATCATTTTTGGATCAAATTAGTTCGTTATCTATAAAACACATAACAAATTTAACTGTACCATTTTACGAGTAAATAGTTTAGCGCCCACCGTGGGTCATAAACAGTTGCATAATTGAGTTGATCCTTGCGTTTGTTACTAACTTGTTTGATTATTTCTTCTTTAGTAAGACATTGAAAAAGGTAGCTAATGATGTTAACATCGTACAAATCAGACCGCTCAAAGAGTTGATAACAATATCCCGAGGGGTGAGGTCGACTTCAAGGAGCCGGGGGGACCAGTAGCGGATCCGGTAATGATAACGGTACTGATCCCTTCAAACCGAGCTCATGAGATTCACGAGGGAGATGAAAGAATGAATGTCACGCCTGAATGGATCAGATTCTGGGCGCACCACCAGTTTTAAAGGGCCCGAATTTCAAAAACATATACTCAGTTGCTGTTTAAATCGAGCACAACACCGAAGTTAATCCCGAAGAGGTTCAACATGCCGGACATAACAAAGTACGATGGGACTTCGGACCCTCAGGAGCACATCACAACTTATACAACTGTTGTGAAATGGAACAATATAGCTCAACATGAGACTAAATCGGTTCTACTGAAAAAGTTTGGAGAAACCCTCATGAAGGGGGCCTTGACATGGCATTCGCTCTTACCCGAGCACTCAATTGACTCCTTTGATTTGATTGTAGATTCATTAATTAAGGCCCAAGCCGGGGCCAGAAAGGTCCAAGCTAGGAAGGAGGACATATTCAGGATCACATAAGGTGAGTCTGAATTATTGCGGGAATTCGTGATCAGATTCCAGAAAGAGAGGATGCTGCTACTGACCGTGCTAGATGAATGGGCAGCGAAGGCGTTCATAAAATCTTTGAATACGAGGAGATCCGACGCCTCCCGAAAGCTAAAGGAAAGTCTGCTCGAATTCCAAGCGACCGCATGGGCAGATGATCAGCTCGGGTTCTCGACATCAACCAAGGGGCAAGACCGAGACATGAACTAGGATAAGTTCAAAGGTGATTTTGATGTAGAACAACGATCATCTAAAGTTCTCTTCTTTCCATACGAGAGAATCGAAGGACGCGACAACAAAGGGTTCCAGTCCTCGGATAGGTTCATTCTTGACAAAGAACTGACCATGGCTGAAATAACAAATCGTAGCAAGAAAAAGAGATGACGGGGACCCGGGATTCCATATAAATACAACCAACCTAGTCTTGGACTGGAGGAATGAGTTCATCGAGTATCTTCGGAATGGAAAGTTGCTTGAAGACCTGATGGCGTCCCGGGTACTACGCACCAAAGAGGCTAGCTACTACGTCATGCAAAGAAAATTGTATATGAGATCGTACCAGGCACGTTGGCCCGATGTTTAGGAGCCTCAGAGACAGTCTACGTGATAAGATAGGTCCATGAAGGAATTTGTAGGAACCATTCTGGTGCGGATTCTTGGTACTAAAGTTGGTTAGGGAAGGATATTACTGGCCCCGGATGGAACTAGACGCAAAGACTTTAGTTTAGAATGCAATAAGTGTTAGTGCTAAGCACAATTGGTGCACCAATCGGCATAACTCTTGCATTCGATACTATCCCCATGGTCATTCATAAAATGGGGGATAAATATAGTTGGTCCTCTTCTACCGGGTCCCAGAAAGGTAAGATTCCTTTTAACTTTAACCAATTGTTTCACTAAATGGGTTGAAGCAACTCTTTACCAAAAGATCTGCGAGTGTGAAGTGATTGACTTTCTGTAGAAACACAGAATATGTCGATTCGAAATACTGAAGGAAATTTGCTTCCATAACTGACCACAGTTTATAGGCTCCAAAGTCACAAAATTTCTCGAAGATCTGAAAATTAAAAGGATTACATCTTCACCATACCATCCGAGCACTAATGGACAGACGGAGTCAACCACTAAGGTGATTATCCAAAACCTCAAAAAGAGGTTAGAAACTGCTAAAGGTAAGTGGCCCAAAGAGTTACTGGGCAGGCTATGGGCGTACCAGATGATGGCAAAATCAAGCATGGGAAAGACACCTTTCTCTCTCGTATACAGCGGAAGCTCTGATCCCGGTGGAAGTCGTGGAACCAACCTTATGGTTCTCCTGAAGAAATAAAGAAGAAAATAATGAGGCATTGTTGGTGAAGCTGGATCTGCTCGATGAACGCATGGACTTGGCAGGTATGAGGATGGTGGCTTAAAAGCAAAGGATAGAAATATACTATAATCGGAGGGCCAATCTCCGGTACTTTAAAGTAGGAGACTTGGTTTTGAGAAAAGTAATTCAGAGCAATCGAAAAATCAATGTTGGGAAGCTGGGTCTGACGTGGGAAGGTCCTACCGGGTTTCAGCTATGACTGGTAAAGGATCGTAGGAGCTAGAAAATCAGGATAGAGTCATATTTTCCAGCAATAGGAACGTGACTCACCTCAAAAGATATTACATATACTGAAAGTATGTGTTGCACTCATTTTCCCTTTGACTAGATTTTGTCCTGGTCGAGTTTTTCTGGCAAGGTTTTTAACGATGAAACAACGGAAAGCATACTACGAAGGAAGTGTCAGCGGCAAAGTTAAGACCTTTAAAAGACAGGGCATTGAAATAATAAACCACTACGAGATGATTAAATAGTCTTTGGCTCGATGGCATATTCCTAATGGGAGGTAAATCTTGCCATCGAACCAAAGACTATTTAACCGTTCACAAGTGTTTCAACCAACAAAGCAATACTTCCAGTGTTCCAATTTGCATACTTCGCATTCGAACACTGGGGGGGGGGTTAGTATTGGATACGGAAGCAAGGATTCCACGAAAATCGGGAGTACGAGAGCTGGAACAATAATGTCGCATAGGGACCATGGACTGCATGGCCAGCCCCATAGAAACAAGTTGTACGAGTTAGCCTCATATATTGGTAGAAAATCGGGACCACGAGACCTAGGAACAATAATGTCTCATCGGGTCCGGCAACTGCATGGCCAGCCCCGTAGAAATAAGTTATACGAGTTAGCCACATGTATTGACTGTTTCTTTTTTCTTTTTAGCAATAAAATGCTTATGTACTTTTAAAGATAGAAGGAATAAAATAAAGTTATTTTATTTTTATCTTATTTCTTGTCCAATTGATGAGTTATTTTTATCATTTGAAAGTTAACAGAAAACTTCGAATGCTTGTGCCGGAATCAACAAGAGACGTCCTATTCAAGAGCACCGTAAGCATAAGAGGACCCTCTCTTATGAAACCCTCATAGTAAAGGGTTTATTCCAGAAAACTTTATGCCCGGAGCAAGAAGCTATTGGAATAAAATACAACCGAAGCCTTATCTAATTCAACGCAAAAAGAATAAGCCTTGTGCAATAATTAAGTAAATATCTTCTTCATTTATCAAAATGGAAAACGACATAAATACAAAAGTAAAAAGTAAAACAACAAAAGAAAAGAAGAAGAAATCTATATATTACCGCTGCCAGAACTCGAGGGGAGAGGCATCTACGCCCCCGAGAGAAGTGGGCGGATCAGCCGTCAGTTACCTGGGCCTTTATCATCATTCTCTTCAAGTTCCTCCTCGGTTCTCGAATACTCGGAACCAATGCTCGAAGAGTCAGTTGCATTAGGTTGAGCCAGGAGATGTTCTCGAGCGGTTAACTCCAGTGCTCGGGCCTTGGTGATGCAAACATCAATAACAATGATGCCCGTTTCGGCCTCCTACAAGGTTTTTCTCTTTATATGATACATAGGGTATGTCTTTTCAAATACGAGGGAATACCCTTGGTGTTGGAACTTTGCCTTAGTCTATCAACCTTTGCCTGAAGGTCGTCCCTTTCGGATCTCATGGCGACAAGGCTAGAATCGAGATAACGGATTGTAGAAAGGTGAAGCCAGTTTTGCTCCATGATCTTCTTGAAACTCTCCTCCATCCTGGCCCACTTCTCCTTGGTGGAATTAGCCTTCTCTGTTTTGGAGCTCAAGGCTTCCTCCAAGTTAGTCATCTGTTCAACAGAGGTAGACTCACAGTCGGCAGCAACAAGCACAACATCTTAAAGCTCAACCCACTTAGCCTTAGCATCTTGGAGATATGAATGTAGTTGAGTGGATTCTTGGGCTATGGGCCATAACTTCTTGCTCACTTTTCTGCAACCGGGCCTCAAGCTCGCCCGCTTCAGAAGCTTTTGCCTCCAGCACCTGGAGGCGCGTACTAAGTTGATTCCTTTCAACCACTAACTGATCCCATTTGGAGACAAGTCCTTATTTATCAAGAATCAATCTATGAAGTCCCTCGGAAGCAAAGAAGTTGGCCTGCAAAAAGTATATTGAAGTTAGAAACCCCGTTACAACAGATAAGTAGAAAATAAGCAATAAGAGAGCAAGTACGATACTGCCGCCGCATTATACATTACATTATTCAACTGGCACTCCCACGAAAGAGAGTGCAATTTATTCTTATCCTTCTTTGAATCCAAAAAATTCAGGTAGTTGGAAAGCTCCACCGGCTTGGACAACATATGGCACCCCTTCGAAACTGAAAGAGTGGCACTCCTCCTCCCTTGGGGATCTGGAAAAGGGGTGAATAATTGTACCCTAGATTCCCATAGTCGGGAGACTGAAGAGGAGAAGTACCCTACTCTAGGGCGTCTAAGGCCGGTGGAGGAGATGCAATAGATGCTGGTGGCGAAGGTACAATTGGTTTAGAGGGGAATGGTTGTTGGATTTGTAGGTTGAGAAGCAGTTGAAACAAGAGCAATGGTGATTATTGGTTGCTCATTGACCGAAGACAGAAGAGGCCCGAGTCCAACCTCCCAGGGCCAGAATAGCAATAGGGGTCGGGAAGCAAGAATCGTCATCCTCTACTATCTCTATTTCACCCCAAAGTGCTCGAACCCACCTTCGGTCGGGGTTTTAAGCTCTCTCGGTTGAGCTGATGAAGATCGTTGTCTCCTTTGAAGGGAAGCCCCTTCATCACTGGCTTCCCCATCATCTTCAATGACAATTGTGGCTACGACCAGCTTGGTTGTGGCCTTTTCTATTTTCTATATATTTATCCCCAACCAAGGAAGAATACCTTCTTTTTGGTTGCTTGTTCTTTGGCTGGGGACTCCGAGAAGAAGCACCCCCACCTGAAGCAGATCCAAGCCTACCGCTTCGAGCGAGAGCACTTTGTAATAATCTCGCGGCCTCCACGGGATCAACAAAAATATCGACCTCAGGGCAGGTGACAGAGCCCTGCGAGAGTCTTGAATCAAGCAAAAAATATAGTTAGCAGATTTCTTTGTGTACATACAGAGGCAGAAGGAAGAAGGGCTCAATTTATCGTAGTTCCTGGCCTTCTACTCATATTTGGGGGCCATCTCCTTCCACCAACGAGTTTTGACATTGTAATATCCAGAATCTTCTGAACCCACTGGTGCAGGCCTTGAACCCTTGGTGGTGTCCACCGAGTAGCTGAAACAACGAAAACAAAAAGTTCAACAATGATGGGGAACAATCTTTTTACGAAGGAAAGAGATGAATAAATTACAAACTTATTTGAACGATTCCATGATTCAGGAAAAGATGGAGTTGTGGCCGGGATGATATCCCTGGTAACAATAATGATAAACCACTCCATCCATTTGGGGTCACTGTCATTGGTGAGAAGGACGTGGTGGCCATGTTTACTGACATTTACTACTCCCCCACGGAAGATTTTGGGGAGTAGAGGTTCATCATGGGTGGCACAGTTCGGGTTTGCCCAGTCTCCGTGCACAGCTGGCGTAGACAAGCTATAATTCGCCATGTAGAATGGCCTACTTGTGCCAAGAAAACCTGATAATGATGGCAAAACTCCAACATCACGAGGTCGAGCCCTCCGCTCAAGGAAAAGGGACCCAAGGTGAAGGGGTACATATAGACATACATAAAACCTTCCTTGGTGAATGTAACCCACTCTATTAGATCTGGAGCAAGGATGTCAAGGTATGGGTAGTTGCAGTCCTCCTTCATAGCAAGAATACTGGAAGGACAAATGGCGGAGGGGTACCTGCTAATACCCCAAGTCCGTGAAGACGCAGAAGGGAACTTCTCTTGGAAGTTATTGATGATACTCAAGTGCTTGAGTATAATGGTGCTCACCGTGGGAGGATCATCATCAACATCAACCTCTTTGTCATCGTTTCTCTTCGGGCCTCCACCGAAGAGAAGACCCGAATTTTTGAAAGACTCAGTAAAAGAAGCCATGGTAGTAAAAAGATAGTGAAGTTTTTTGAAGAAAGTCAGAAAAGGATGAAAGGAGAAGGAGGTTAAGGGCAAATAAGTTAATGAACTTATGAAAGTTTTGGAAGTGAAAGAGGTAAAATGATGGGTATAAGTAAAGAAATAGGTGACAAAAATCGTAGTTAGGATTACTTCGAGAACCAGCAAAATTACTGCTAAATCATGGGGCAACACGTGTTTGGGGTATTAAATGCGGGAAGACGTGCGTTCTTTTAAGCGTCAGCGACTGTTCAGAAGGTTTTCAGAAGATTTTTTGCTAAGAAAGGGATCTTCACCAAACTCCCGGTGACACAAAAATATGCCACCGGAAAGTAGGGGGACTATCTGTATAGAGTAAAATTGGTTTATATTAAATGATCAAATAGTAGCGTGACACGTGGAATCAAAGACAAATAGAAAGTAAATCAAGTAACAACCCGTACCGGGAACAATGGGTGCAGTTGGCACCGGATAGGCCCCGAAGGGAGCATGATCAATGTGAGCAGATCGAATGTTTGCCATCGGATAACAGTCAATGGAAAATATTTCTGGCATTAAATGGGCAGCCGTTGCAGAGAATATTTGCATTCATGGCATACCGTTATATATTCATCAATGACCTCTTTATTGTCATTTAAGAGGGGTTTGATCCTAGGATCTTGTTTTTTTAGGTATGGCTATAAATAGTAGGCTGAATAACCATTTTAACACACGAAATTCTTAGCAAAACTTATGCTATATTTCATTCTCACGCTCAATAAAATAACTTTATTTGCTTTTTACATTGTTCTTCTTTCTGTCCTTCGAGGCATTGCTCTCGGTGCCGAGCTTGTCATTTCCTTTGATTTTAACCGCTAAGTCTTATTTTTAATCTTGTTTATTTATCATTTTTGGATCAAATCAGTTTGTTTATTTATAAATCATTTAACAAAATCAACTGTATCATTTTATGGGTAAACAATAAATGCTCATGTTCCATTTCAAAGCCACTGGGTCCGAACTGGATTCGCCTCAAAGATTGAATATAAAAGTCTAAGGCCCTTGACTGCTGTGCCATTGCATGTTTCTTATGTGATTTTTATTTAAGCGTCAATAATAAGACCTTGAGATTTCAAGGGAATCTTTTTTTATGGATAGTGATAGAATATACTGTTGCAGTAGTTAGCATATGTTGTTTCCCTAATCCCAATTTGACAAAAAGCAAAACAAAATTCTGTAGACTCAACAATTCATGCATGCCTCAAAACTGAAATATTGAGTTAATGTTAATCATTCCAATTATTTAAAACTTGCACTTACGTATTGTTGTGTTATTTATAAGAATTTCATTGATGGAAGTAACACGTTTCCAATAATTTTCTGGTTTTTCAATGTCCTACACGTCCCCTGAGTATACTTTGAGAGAAATTTTATCAAAATTTCACATAACAATTAGTACCATGATCCAGCGGCGTGCTTGATGGACATGTTTGATTATTGAAAGCAAGGTCCTACTTGCTACTTCACCATAAATCACGTTGCACTTTTAATCAGCTTAGTCAAGGGAATTAATTAAATAATTAACTGAAAATGCACGCGTAGCATCAAGATATGAACCACAACAAAGAAGTCACATTCATGTATGATGTTAGTTTCGTGGTATCAAACAACATGAGATATGAAACAACTAAGTTTCGAATAAACGAATTGATATTGGGTTTAAGTTGTATACGCTAACGCCTTAGGCTATAAATTAAAAAATATTTACACAATAGGTCATGTATAAGAGGTGACGTAAATTTCTATCATTATGTGGATAATAATTGGTAACCTGATTAAACAAATAAAACGACACAAATATAATAAATTAAATTACGTACATAGTTTAAAAATATTTACACCATCAGTACTCCTATATCGAGTACTTACATCTAAATGACTTGAAAAAGCAAAAAGGAAAGGCAGAAAATGTGCCGTGTTCTTTCGAGGCATCAATATTGAGACTAAGTAGAATTCTTGGTTTTATTGGCCAGTGATGATTACCAATAGGGATTTGTTCGTATATATACGAAATTAAGAATTAATTGTTTACCTGGTATATCTTGGTTTTTAAGTTTTTAAAAAGTATCTTGATTTTTTTTTAACAATTTATATTCAATTAGGGATACACTGAAATAAGCAGATAGTTGCACCCAAAATATCTCATATTTCTCTTCTTAATTAATGAGATCTGCTATTGACGATCACTTTATAGCATAAGAAATTGATGAACTCTGTAGATAATTAAAATTTTGTCAAATTTAAATCCATAAGAAATTTGGATTTTACTACAAATTAAATATATATTGGTCCAATTAAGTAACATGGACTGGTATAATTGGGTTTGTTATTTAAATCCAATTAAATTGATTTAAATAAAGGTCCAATATATTATTGGGCTAGCCCGTCAATTGGTCTTCTATCAAATGGGTCGGCCCATAAGCCTCAAGCCCAATAATCTACTAGGGGTTTCTTGGAGACTACTCACCCCACACCTATATAAAAGGGTCAAAGGAGAAGGCTAAGAGACAAGCAAGTAAGCAGAAGAAAATGCTAAAGAAGCTCTGAAGAATAGCATCAAGACCTTCATCCATATCTGCAATCGTCGTCTGTGGTCAAATTCCAAAGGCGAACTCAAGTCATAGGTGGGTGGCTTCAAATCTTCCGTTCGTGATAACCCAACATCAAATCCTGGTTCGTGACGAGCTTCAAATTGTTCGTGACGTACTACAAATCTGAAATCCGTCAAGTTCAAAATCAAGCTTTCAAGCTCTTGAACCATCATCCGTGAGGAGAAGAATCAGAGGACTACATCTCTTTAGATTTAGAGATATTTTAGAGATTGTAACCCCATCACTTGAAATTGAATATAATATTTGTCGCTATATTTCTTGTCTTGATTATTATTTTTCAGGAGCGAAATTTAGTCGTTACAAAATTTGGCACGCCCAGTGGGACCATCTCTACCTCTCATCTCTTCTCAACTCTCAACATTCAAGATCACTAAGATGGCTTCAAAGAAGATCGAAGTTACTGACTCCAAGTTTTCTTCTGACGTTGAAAGTATCCTGAACGTTACTATGGGGAGTCTTGGGCCAATCACTCGGAGCAAGGCGAGCGTCTTGGGGCAACAAGCACTCCAAGTGTCGTCTGCACCAATGCATGCTTTGAGATCTTCATCATTCGAAGAAGAAAGGTCCTTTGCTAGCAAGTCAAAGAGAGGAGATAATATTGCAGAAGTTGTGGAGAAAGCTCATGTTCAACTTACTTTATACAATACCAAGAGTCAGCTTACCCAACCTGATGATAAAGTCTTATGTGTTGGCTCTACGCCAATCTCACCACATGACATGTTCCAAACTGAGTTCAATCCGTGTGAAGGTCTCGGTTATTCTTCATCATCTGCAATAATCATGGAGGCAATGATGACTAACACTTCGACAATGGAGGAGCAACTTGCAAACCTGACAAAGGCGATTGATGGGTTAACAAAGTATGCTCAAGATCAAGATGTCCGTATCGTAAAATTGACAGGCATAGTTGAAAGCATGATGGATGGAGAATCAAGTCATGCACCTGGAAAGCTTCCTGAAGTCCACGAGAAGGCTGATCCTCCAACAAAACAAGGGTCATCTGCCAAAGAACTTCATGTCTCCTCTGAAGGATCAATTCCCATAGAACAATTGAAGGAATTCATTATGGGAACTATCAAGGATAAGTATGAGGTTGCTTCAAAGTCTTCTCTCACGTACGCAAAGCCGTATACTACAAGAATCGATAGCCTGAAGATGCCTGGCGGCTATCAACCTCCCAAATTTCAACAGTTCGACGGCAAGGGAAATCGAAAGCAACATGTTGCACACTTTGTTGAGACATGCAACAATATAGGGACTTATGGAGATTACCTTGTCAAGCAGTTCGTCCGCTCACTAAAGGGGAATGCTTTTGATTGTTACACCGATCTCGAGGCTGGATCCATTGATAGTTGGGACCAATTGGAGCAAGAGTTTCTTAATCGCTTTTATAGCATGAGGCGTACTGTGAGCATGGTGGAACTTACAAATACTCGCCAACGAAAAGATGAATCAGTTATTTACTTTATCAATCGATGGAGGAATGCAAGCCTTAACTGAAAAGATAGGCTAAGCGAAGCTTCTGGCATAGAGATGTGCATCCAAGGAATGCATTGGGGACTTCGTTACATCTTGCAAGGAATTAAGCCCAGGACATTTGAAGAACTTGCCACCCATGCTCATGATATGGAGTTGAGCATGGCTTCTGCGGGAAACAAAGGGCTGCCCATCTACGAACCTCGCAAGGGAAGAGATAAGCAAGAAGTCAATAAATGGAGTAAATTCGCACCCAAAAATGAAAGCAAAGAATCCATGAACGTCAATGCCTCTCCTTTGAAGTTTACTACCAAGGCGAGCAAGAAACAAAGTATAAAAACAACTTCCTCTCAAGACAATGCAAATCGGAAGTTGACTCTCAAAGAGATACAAGAAAAGGAGTACCCATTTCTAGACTCCGATGTGCCTACAATATTTGAAGAACTCCTCGAGTTAAAGCTTATTGAGCTGCCAGAGATGAAGTGACCAGATGAAGCTGGAAAAAGCAATGACCTGAATTACTGCAAATACCATCGGCTTGTAGGTCACCCTCTTGAGAAGTGCTTTGTTTTCAAGGACAAAGTTATGGATTTGGCTCGTCAAAAGAAGATCGAGCTCGAAGTCGAAAAGAAAGCACAAATTATGTGTCCATTACCTTTGGCTCATTCGATCCGATTGAGATATGCACCTGTGAAGGGAATGAAGATGAAAAATTGTTGGAGGATGACAAAGTCCGAGTTGATCAACCTGATGAAGAAGGATGGACCCTGGTGACTCGTCGAAGACGCCATAAATTGAGTCTGCAAAAAGGATCAACGAAGCAACCTACGAGGAATAAGATGGTGAGAAGACTAAAGAAGCTACAAATTGTTAAGAAACCAGAGAAGGAGGATATAGAGACACACCATCACCAAAATCCACGCTACCCAGTGACTTTGGGAGAATTTTTGCCGAGTTGGTTTCGCACGAAGATTTCTGACGATGATGACAAGGCCTTGTGCTGTAATGCTGATAAAGAAGAAGAGGAAAAGAATGAAGTCAAGTCAACACTCTCATTATCACTGTCTAATAGTCTTGTTGAGTCCTCCTTCCAAGAAGCAGATGTCTATAATACAAAAATCACCTTCACTAAAGACGATCTCCTACTTGGTGAGACACCACACACTCGCCCTTTGTTTATAGTGGGTTATGTGCTCGAGAGGAGGATAAACAGAATCTTGATAGATGACGGATCTGCAGTTAACATTCTTCCCATTCGCATAATGAAAGAACTCGGCATCTCAACTGAAGAACTTTCTGAAAGCCGACTGATGATTCAAGGATTCAATCAAGGAGGACAAAGGGCCATATGAGCTATCAAGCTGGAAATCGCCATGGGAGATATGCAATCAACTGCATGGATGAATGTGATCGATGCAAAGACTTCATACAATTTGTTGCTTGGCAGGCCGTGGATACACGAGAACAAAGTTGTCCCATCAACTTACTACCAATGTTTGAAATATAATAAAGATGGAGTCGAAAATAAGATAGTTGCTGATGACAAGCCGTTCTCTGAAGCCGAGGCATACTTCACTGATGCAATGTTCTACTTGAAGAACCACATCATGAAGGGAGTAAAAGTTGATGACATCACGAAGGCCAAAGGCATGAAAATAGCTCCTTTATTTCGTTACGTCCCAAAAGTGAAGAAAGATGAAGGAGAATCATCAAGCCTCCAAAAAGGTGCACTAAGAGAATTAACCCTTCATATCAAGTAGATTGATACCATAAAGTTATCTTCAAAGCTACTGGAAAATTTTGTGGCCCCTAACATGCCTCAAAATAAGGCACTCCCTACGAAACGCACAAATAAAGGTTTTGATCCGAATGCTTACAGGTTGTTCGCAAAGGCTGGATATGATCCCAATGAACCATCTAAGCTAGGGAAGCTCCCACCTGAAGCTACTAGGAAAGCAAACACGATGAAGGATAATGAGAATGCAGTGAAGCAATCACGTAAGGGTCTTGGTTACAAACAACCCCCACCAGTTCGCATCTCCATTAGAAGAGCAAGTATTAACTATATCACGACGGAAGATGAACCCGCTGATCCTAATAAAAGGCCTTCTATCTTTGATCGACTTGGAGAACCAACTACAAGAACTTCTGTATTTGAGAGGCTGGGGCCATTAAAAAGGAAGAAGAACAAGTCCCAAAGAAATCATGAGAAAATAAGAAGACCTTTGCCATCTAGAGTCCAAAGTATCTCCAAAGAGTGTCAAAGCCTGGTCCCTTCCAGAATGAGGCGACAATCAGAACTTTTGATTTCATGCGGAGAGGTACTCAAAGTGAAGACTCGCATAGTGGTCCACACTAGAGAGCGTGATGAAGATGAAGAAAGTGGAGGATCTTCATATCGCATTACTGCGAATGAGGAGCAATACACTTCATCCCTAAGGAAATTTGACGAATATTTGGGAGATGCCTCTTGGTGTGGCCATATATCTTTTAATGATGGTGATCCTCAAAAAGACGAAGATGTCGAGGACGCTCCTACGGAACTAGAAGAAGGAATTAAAATGACTGTTGATGCATTGAAAGAAGTCAACCTTGGCACTGCAGAAGACTCCAGGCCCACCTATGTAAGTGCCCTATTAACCATAGATGAAGAAAACACTTATGTGGAGTTACTCAAAGAATATAGAGATGTCTTTGCTTGGAGCTACAAAGAGATGCCTGGTTTAGATCCTAAGGTAGAAGTTCATCATCTTGCAATCAAGAAAGGAGCTCGTCCTGTTAAGCAAGCCCAAAGACGCTTCAGGCCAGAATTGATCCCATCAATCGAAGCTGATGTCAATAAACTCATCGAAGCTGGTTTCATTCAGGAGGTTAAATATCCTTCATGGATTTCAAGAATTGTTCCTGTGAAGAAGAAGAATGGCCAAATTCGAGTTTGTGTCGATTTTAGAGACCTCAATAATGCATGCCCTAAGGACGAATTTCCGCTCCCCATTCCAGAGCTTATGATTGATGCCACCACCAGATATAAGGCGATGTCTTTCATGGATGGATCATCTGGCTACAATCAAATACGTATGGCACCAAAAGATGAAGATCTTATTGCGTTTCGCACTCCTAAAGGCATTTATTGCTACAAAGTAATGTCTTTTGGCTTGAAGAATATTGGCGCCACATATCAAAGGGCAATGCAGAATATCTTTGACGACATCCTCCACAACAATGTGGAATGCTATGTGGATGATTTAGTGGTGAAATCAAGAAAGAGAGGAGACCACTTACAAGACTTAAGAATGGTGTTCGAACGACTCCGGAGATATCAACTCAGAATGAACCCGTTGAAATGTGCCTTTGGAGTTACTTCTGGAAAATTCCTTGGCTTCATTGTTCTACATCGAGGGATTGAGATATATCAAGCCAAAGTTGACGCCATCTTAAAGATACCCGAGCCCAAAATTATACATAAACTGAAAAGTCTACAAGGAAAATTGGCGTACCTTAGAAGATTCATCTCAAATCTAGCAGGGAAGTGCCAACCTTTTAGCCGGCTCATAAAGAAGGGTATACCTTTTGAATGGGACCAAGCTTGTAGCAATGCATAACAAAACATCAAATCCTACTTGATAAAACCTCCAGTTCTGGCAGCCCCTATACCAGGAAAGCCATTGATTCTATATATTACAGCCCAAGAAAGGTCAGTGGGAGCCCTTTTGGCCCAGGAAAATGGTGAAAATAAAGAAAATTCCCTCTACTACTTGAGTAGGATGATGACCCCAAATGATCTAAAGTATTCTCCGATCGAAAAGTTGTGTTTGGCGTTGGTTTTCGCAATTCAAAAGCTAAAGCACTACTTTCAAGCTCATGTCATCCGTCTCGTCTCAAGGGCAAACCCGATCAAGTTTGTTATGTCAAAACCCGTACTCAATGATCGATTAGCAAGGTGGTATCTCCAATTTCAACAACTTGAGATTGTGTATATCCCACAAAAAGCTGTGAAAGGACAAGCTTTGGCAGATTTCTTGGCAGATCATCCAATTCCTAATGATTGGAAGTTGACTGATGAACTACCTGATGAGGATGCGATGGTCATCGAAGTGCAACCACCGTGGAAAATGTATTTTGATGGTACCGCACATCGTGAGGGAGCTGGTGCAGGTGTTGTGTTTGTCACTTCTCAAGGGGAAGTCTTGCCATATTCCTTCACCTTAACACAACATTGCACCAACAACGTTGCGGAATATCAAGCACTCATACTTGGGCTTGAGATGGCCATTGATATGAGACAACTCCAATTACATATTTTTTGGAGACTCTGAGTTAGTGATCAATCAATTTATAGGTAGCTACGAGGTCAAAAAGCCAAAATTGCGTCGTTATTATGATTATGCGCAGAAATTGATTGGATGGCTTGGCAATGTAACTCTTCAGCATGTGCCAAGGAAGGAAAATAAGAAGGCTGACGCCCTAGCTACTCTAGCTTCAACATTGACTCTGCCCGGCCAGACACAAATCGCTATCTGCCAAAAATGTATAGTGCCGCCAGATGAGAACGAGGATGAAGAAAGCAAGCTCGAGCGTTTGGTAGCCGTCGCTGAAGCTGTGAAGGTTGATTGTCGACAAACCATGATCTACTACTTATGTTATGGGATACTTCCAGAAAATCCAAGAAGAAAGACCGAAATTCGTCGGCGTGCCCCTCGCTTCCTTTACTACAAAGACACTTTGTATCAAAGATCATTTGAGGGAGTTCTCTTGCGTTGTTTAGGGGAAGATGAAGCAACTCAAGCTATGCAAGAGGCACACTCTGGAGTTTGTGGATCACATCAATCCGGGCCGAAGTTCCACTTCCACATTAAGAGGATGGGTTACTACTGGCCGACAATGGTGAAAGATTGCTTAGATTATGCTCGAAGATGCAAGGCTTGCCAGTTTCACGCAAATTTTATGCACCAACCTCCTGAAATGTTACACCCTACCGTTGCATCTTGGACATTTGATGCTTGGGGATTAGATATTGTTGGACCACTTCCAAAATCTTCTGGAGGACATCTATACATCTTGGCCACAACTGATTATTTCTCAAAATGAGCAGAGGTCGCCACTCTCAAGGAAGTGAAGAAAGAGAATGTTGCAAACTTCATTCGAGTGAACATCATATATCATTTCGGCATTCCTAGTTATATAATAACAAATAATGGCAAACCGTTCGATAACAAATTGATGACCAAGATCTGTGAATTTTTTGGCTTCAAGCAACGTAATTCGTCAATGTATTATGCTACTGCAAATGGACTAGCCGAAGCATTTAACAAGATGCTTTGCAACTTGTTAAAGAAGGTCGTCTCCAAGTCTAAAAGAGATTGGCATGACAGAATGGAAGAAGCTTTGTGGGCATATCGTACGACTCATCGCACGCCGACACAAGCAACTCCTTATTCTCTTGTTTATGGAGTCGAAGCAGTTCTTCTTCTTGAGCGTCAAATATCGTCCTTGTGACTCGCTGTCCAAGAAGGTCTTACTGAGGAAGAAAACGCTCGCCTACGCCTTGAAGAACTTGAATCCCTCGATGAAAAAAGGCTAGAAGCTCAACAAAGTCTTGAATGTTATCAAGCTCGTCTTTCTCGTGCTTTCAACAAAAAGGTTCGCTTGAGGTCCTTCCAAGTTGGCGATCAAGTTCTTGTAGTAAGAAGACCTATTATCACCTCTCGCAAATCTGGGGGCAAATTCACTTCAAAGTGGGATGGTCCATATGTTGTGCAAGAAGCCTATTCAAGTGGAGCTTACAAGTTAGTTGATGTAGATGGCATGAGAATTGGCCCTATCAATGGGAAATTTTTGAAGAGGTACTATCCTTGAAGAATAAACGCTCCTCAACGCACGAGCCTAAACTACAAGTCATGAAGCTCCTTAATGCACGAGCCTAAACTGCATGCTGCTACGCTCCTCGACGCACGAGCCTAAACTGCAAGTCATGAAGCTCCTTAATGCACGATCCTAAACTGCATGCTGCTACGCTCCTTGACACAAGAATCTAAACTGCATGTTGCAATGCTCCTGGCCCACATGAGCCTAAACTGCGAACGACACCCAAAAAAAAAAGGAGTCCGCTAGGTCGAAAACCTCGAAAGAGGCGGCCTAGGCAAAAGTTAGGACACAAAAAAAACTCACCTATTTTGAACTACGTTATGACTTGATCCTCTTCACCAAGGTACTTAGGTAACTTAGAGTTTTATTCTAAGTTCAGTCGCATAAGCTTAAAAAAAAAAGTGTGGAATACATGATCTGGAACTTTGACTAATCCAGAAGGTCTTATGTCGCAAAGACTCCTATATGCATGCGAATCTAGAAGTTCACTGCAGTCGCGTCAACTTCGCGAATTTTCTGTTGGTAGACCGAAAAAGTTCTTCCATGAAATCCATAGATACTTCAGGTCTTTGAGTTTCCTTTCTAACGGCATGGACGGATTGCAATTCCGACACTCGAAGCTCAAGATACAATTATTTTTGCCGAAGGTATGCAAATCTGAAAATTCACTGCAGTTGAGTCGACTTCGTAAATTTTTTGTTCACAGTCCGAAAAAAGTTCTGTTATGAAATTTATATGAGTTTTAGATCTCCGGTCCTTCTTTCTAAAGGTACAGATGGATTGCAATTCTGACACTCCAAGCTCAAGATACAATTATTTTCGTCGAAGGTACGCAAATCTGAAAATTCACTGCAGTTGAGTCGACTTCGTGAATTTTCTGTTCACAGTCCGAAAAGAGTTCTCTTATAAAATTTATACGAGTTTTAGATCTCCGAGTCTATTTTGTGAGATCACAAACGGATTGTGATTTGGATGCTCCTATATCGAGATGTGATTTATTTTGCGCAGAGTGCGCAAAGCTGTGAGCTAAACACGGGCCAGACGTGTAGATCGACTTTGAAGATTAATTCCAACTGATACAAAAGGAGATTCGTGCTAATTTTTTGATATGTTTCATTCCTATGAGTCTAGTTTCGGTAGAAGCAAGCAGCCTATGATTTGAAATCTCCTACAAAAAAATATGAATTCTTTTTCGCGAAACAACAAAACCAACATACAAGACATATGCTGAAATTTAAGAAGGAAATAATTGGGAGTAACAGAGGGAATTCAGGTCTCAAAGAGAAATATCACATATTAAAAAAAAAAATAAAGATACTTTTATTGCTCCAAGACATAAGTACTCCATTACATGATATTAGTTATAAAAAAAAATCACAAGTCGAGAATCCTAAGCAAAAAAAAAAAAAAAAAGAGAGAGAGAAAAAAAACTCTAAAATCATGGAAAAGGTTTGAAGCTAAGGATTTGCTGGCGGCTTGTCTCAACTGCCCCTTTCAGGAGGGATAATTTCTCTGCTTCATCGTCAGATAATGGATGATTGGCTTCAATGGTATAAATCTCCCCTTCGGTAACGTCAACGTTCTCTTGACTTTTAGCCAACTTCACCTGTTATTTGTCCAAGAGTGCGACGATCTTCTTCTTTCTTGAGGCTAAGGAAGCTAGCTGTTGTTCAACATTCACAAGACTGGCTTGAAGTTTTTCTACGGACTCGCTCACTTTTTCATATTCCTGTTTTGCATCATCGAGGCGTCGTCGTACATCAGAAAGTGACTCTTGGTGAAATTCTTTAGTCATCTTGGACGATCTTAAAGCATCGTAATCTGCGTACGTCTTGAAAAAAGCCTCGACAAGAGCCTCTAAGGTAGAAGTATCAATAACATTTTCTTTCTTAATTTCCTCAAAACTCAAAGCAATACTTTCCTCCAACTTTGTGAAGCTATCCAGAGAATCAAGAGAGAACTCTTCGATCCATTCACACAAGGTATGCCACATTGTGTTAACAAAAGAAAGTTTAATACGGGAAATAGTCTCTTGTGACTTAAAGTTTGGAGCATCAAGATGCAACGACCATGGAGTAGGCTCAAAGATTTTTAGACGTTTTGCTTGACTTGCAGCAACCTCCATCTTACTCGTCATGGATGGCTTGGAAAGCACAACATCTTCTGGAAGAACGAGGTGAGACTCTTTGGGTAGACTCAAATCTATCGACGGAGCATTGTTTGCAGCATGATGTTCAACACCACCAAATAAAGTATGGACTTTTTACGGCCACACTGAGGGAATTTGGGCTTGTAACACAGTCTTCCACCGTGTCTTCACCAAGAACGTCATCATACAACTCATTGATGCCCAACTGCAAAAACAAAAACAGCAAACTTTAGTGTTAAAAAAAAGGGAGTAAATTTGAAGGAAATAATATTTACTCATTTCTCCAGTTCAGACAACGGCATCGTTGATCTAGGGTCACCCTCTACGAAAAATCCAGTATCGATACTAAGAGCATCCAAGTCAGCAAATTCACTATGGCTCGTGTCCTTAGCCTTCTTCTTTGAACGATTCCAATGTATGTCGTGACTAACATCACTCTCGTTCGAATTGGAGGTGGCACTAACATTCAAAATCTCATTGGGAAAAGCAGAAGCTTGAGTCCTTTCCTCGTTTGTTGGCACGACGTTGGCTGTCTTCGCAATATTTTTGTTTGGTGAAGTAGGAGGCGCTTTCCTTTTGCAAGGATTATTCGTCACCTCTACAATGGCAGTAGTTGTCTTGGAAGTCAACAAAACATGTTTAGCTCC
The DNA here is from genome assembly GCF_000393655.2 of Nicotiana sylvestris. Taxonomy (NCBI): domain Eukaryota; kingdom Viridiplantae; phylum Streptophyta; class Magnoliopsida; order Solanales; family Solanaceae; genus Nicotiana; species Nicotiana sylvestris. Next base: position 81,958,324 of record NC_091062.1, on the reverse strand, counting down.
TTTGTCCACATGGGCTTCCCCGCCCGTCGAAGGGGTAGACTTGGGTAAGACCTTGGTGCTTGGCGAAGGATCTTTCGATCTTAACTCGGACTTGGAAGACCCTTCGTGAGTGTTCTTTTGACGTTGATCATCTTTGGAGGATAAAGGAATATCATCTTTCCTTGGAACTTTCAAAATGATATGAGTACTTTATCGGGAAGAGTGCACTCGACGAGCTGACCACCAATCTGCATACTCACGAGTCATTAGAGGTCCCTCTTCTGATGGACGCGTAGGGACAATAACCTTTGATGAACCTCCAAGACGAACACAGGAGTCCCAGAATTGCACTAGCATTCTCAGTGAGCCGTTATAGGGTCGCTCCATGAGGTTGCCAGGAACATCTTGACAAAAGCCGAATTGACGACTAAACCTATGCGGGCTATAAGATTCCACAATATGAATGTCATCATACCTAAGGGTGATGAAGCTTGAACGAAGACTTATAAAAAAGTCACTCCAAGAATTCGATTGTTCGTCACGATCGGTAAGATGCAATTCCCTCCCTTGTAGCATAGCCAAATGGTGAAGTTGTCGCGCACTAACTTGTTGAAACAACTCAGGGGCATTACTAAGGTCAAAATGCTTGGCCATCTTCTCGCCAGAAACCTTGCACATTTGCGGACCTCGTTGTGGACGCTTAACATGATAGTAGGTGTCAAAATATGCTCCTATCCATCCATATACGTAATGAATAGGAAATAGTGCTTTGCAGGCACCCAAATCTTGAGAAGTGGAGACCTCCTTCAAGCCATGATAAATACTTGCAAGGACGGGAACCTCCAAGGAAAACTTCTCTCCATGAGCCATCAGACTCGCGATTTTGAAGACACTAGCACGAATGTAGTCGATTTTTTTGTTGGGGAACACAAATTTGCAAAGCCAACATACAAGGGAAGCCGTCAAATAAGTCTCAGCTCTAAGTGACTTCTCCACACCAAGCTCAATAAAGGGGGCATTCTCCTCATCGGTTAGTGGTAGGAAGCTCGCATCAATATTCCCAGAAGGATTATGATTCAAATTCGGCCTTGTTGTCCGATTCCTTGATGACTTTTGCGGAGGCTTGGCATACCTACTCGGGCCTCGAAACCAAAACTCCACCCAATCACGAATGGAGACCTTGTGGACATCATCCTTCATGAGTTTGTATAATGCCGAGAACAGGTACAAGCAACTTCTTGGGAGGAAAGGTTTTCCTTGATCGTCTTCTTGTGTCAACTCCTTAGCCGAGGGGATAACTTCGTCGTAGAAAGACCCATGCACCGGAAGGCCTCCGATTGCTCGCAAATCCCACAAAGAGATGGAGAGTTCACCAATGGAGGTATAAATTGTGTTGGTAGATGGACGCCAAAACTCACAAAAGGCACGGAGGACATTCTCTTTGTAGTCATATGTGAACAACGAAGCAAAGATGGCGTCATAGACCTTGATGCCGTCCAGAGTCAACTTGTTGTGGGCAAGAACATCTTCTACCCACTCCCAATATTTGGACGTATAGAGAACTTCACCAAAGCCGGAAGGAGGAACACTCCAAGTGGCGAGACGTCCATCGTAATCACGATGAGGAGGACTAGCAGACGCGACCTTTTGATGGGTGGAGGACTTCAAAAGTAGGACCTTCATGTTGGTTGCTTTGCCCAAAAATCTGTCCAATGCATCCTTCGTCTCTCTAGTCGACCATTCCGCAAGATCAAGGGAGGCGTCAAGTGGCTTTCTAGCGAGCGGGAAAACACCTATCACCGGAGGATGAACTTTTAAAGTTAGAATGTGGGCGCGCGGATTCTGCTTGTCGCTAATAATCTCAAGGTGTGGGTATGGTGTATCATGGTCGATGAAACACATCCTTACTGATGGAATTCACAGACCTATATGCTGCTCCGAGAGTCTGCGTAAAAAAAAAGGGGGAAGAATCTATGAAAAAAAAAACAGCAAGACAGAATGGGGCAGCATGTCATAATATGTTGCCTAAATTCGAGAAAATATCTGGGAATATATCAACATATTCTGATTAAGATTTTTACCTATGTCGTAGCTCCGGAAGTCTAGTTTCTGTCGCCGCAAACCGCTCATGATTTCGACATTCCTACACCAAGATATAATTTTTTTGGTTAAGACGCGCAAAACTGAAATGTCGAGCGTGACAGAACTTGAACCAAGATTTCGAAGCTCACCTGGGATGATACAATACGAATTTAAATCCAAATTTTTGATATGTTGTAGTACTCCGAGTCTAGTTTCTGTAGCCGCAAACTGCTCGTGACTTTGATGCACCTACACCGAGATATGATTTTTTTGGTTAAGACACACAAAGCTGATAATTCCTGGCAGCAGCTGCAGCAAAAAGAAAAAAACGTTAGTTTGCTCTCAGGAGAATCGAGCGACGAGGATTGCGTAATGCCAACTATTGAAGAATACCGCTGCTTTCATCAAAAGTGGAGGACTGCTGCTATAGCAACGATACAAGGAGAAAATGGCGAATTTATAGGAACCAGCAAGGAAGAAATTAAGGAAATTCTTGATGTTCAAGCTACTGACATGTACAAATAAGGAAATATCATGTCTAATTTGTACATAAATAGGTTTGAAACTAGGAAACTAAAGCAGAAAAGGAAAATTACTGTTGGCTTAAATTGGGGTCGTTGGCTGTCATTAAAGTTTAAAGTAGCAAATGACCACTCAATATGGCAAAATTACTAAGGCTAGCAACTTGTCGCATGAAAAGTTCAAAAGACAAAACCTTTTTTTTACGAGAAAGTGGGGAGTGCTGTTACAATTTCTATGTTTGACATAGAAAAGTTACTAAGGCTGGCTAATTTGGAGTCTCCCCAATTCATAGGAGGAAACAACGAGTAAGGAAAATATCTTATTTTAGCAACCAAATTGGAAGAGCACTATGTTTTGAGAGTTTTCTTTGAATAAATGTTCCAATCGCATCAAAGGAAAGCATACCGTTTGAACCGGAATTCAAGTGAATAAACCAAATATTTCTCGTAAATCCCGCGGTTTAACTTTTAATTTGTCCTGGGTGGATGTGTTTGACTTAGTCCAATATGAACTTAATTATTCTTTAATTAAGTTGATACTACATAAGAAAGGCCACCAAATTTATTTTCTCACTGGAGAAGGGGAATTAAGCTACAAGAGCCCAACTTGCTATTAGGGGTCGTTTTGGCTCACTTTGAATGAAGTAAAAGAGTTGTCAATTCCAATAATTGATAACGTCAATGCACTCTTCGGAAATAGAACATGTAAATAATTATCAGTGTGGTGTCTTACAAAATGATGGGGGAAGTATTGTCATCATCAACGGTACTTCAAGTCTCGCCATTCATTTTCGCAAGCTTACATCCCGCCAAGCCTTGAAGTAGGGGGCATTTGTAGATAATTAAAATTTTGTCAAATTTAAATCCATAAAAAATTTGGATTTTACCACAAATAAAATATATATTGGTCCAATTAAGTAACATGGACTGGTATAATTGGGTTGTTATTTAAATCCAATTAAATTGATTTAAATCAAGGTCCAATATATTATTGGGCTAGCCCGTCAATTGGTCTTCTATCAAATGGGTCTGCCCATAAGCCTCAAACCCAATAATCTACTAAGGTTTTCTTGGAGACTACTCCACCCCACACCTATATAAAAGGGTCAAAGGAGAAGGCTAAGAGACAAGCAAGTAAGCAGAAGGAAAGGCTAAAGAAGCTCTGAAGAATAGCATCAAGGTCTTCATCCATATCTGCAATCGTCGTCTGTGGTCAAATTCCAAAGGCGAACTCAAGTCATAGGCGGGCGGCTTCAAATCTTCTGTTCGTGATAACCCAACATCAAATCCTGGTTCGTGACGAGCTTCAAATTGTTCGTGACGTACTACAAATCTGAAATCCGTCAAGTTCAAAATCAAGCTTTCAAGCTCTTGAACCATCATCCGTGAGGAGAAGAATCAGAGGACTACATCTCTTTAGATTTAGAGATATTTTAGAGATTGTAACCTCATCACTTGAAATTGAACATAATATTTGTTGCTATATTTCTTGTCTTGATTATTATTTTTCAGGAGCGAAATTTAGTCGTTACAAACTCCGCCTTCAATCTTCCTTCAAATTACTTCAAGTTTTACATTTAACTCTTCCAAACTAATTTTAACTGCATTTCGAAACACCAAACTGATTTTAACTCATAATTTTTTAGAAATCTGCCATTGATGATGACTGTATAATATGAAAAAATCGATAAATTCAGTCACAATTTGCTACTATCACAAAAGTAAATTGTGTTAGGCATCAATATACCCAATTAACAAGCTACAAATAGTTATAATTCCCTCTCACAAAAGAAATGTGTCATTAATGGCCATTGAAGTACATCTCAAATCTTTAAACTGAAAAACAAATATATTCAGAAACAAAAATCAATTTGAAGGGAGCATCAAGAAAACCTGATATATTTTCAAAATGTTGCAATACAAATAAATTCAAAAGCGGCAGACAAATCTAATCAAGCTAGAATAAACAATTTCTTATACAACATAGAAGCAAATGAGAGGTGTGTTCATTACCGGTTAAAGTTTGTTGTCATGCTTCATACAACTTTCATACTATTTTCATACAACGTCGTACAACTTTCATACAACTCATGATACAACTAGCAGGTGGGTTCACTGCTAGTTACAGTCCTCTCATGCTTGATACAACAGCATGCAACTTTCTTGCATACAACTTACATATAAATTATGTAGTTGTATGTATTTTCTATGTCATTTGTATGTATATGTATATCATGTGTTCTTCTTCCTCTTCAAGATTCAGTTCGAAATTTCAACTAAAACCAACTCTAATATTCATCCAACTCCATTAAAATTGAGATATAAACTAAAAGGATATTTCAGTCATTTGCAAAAACACCAAATTCAAACAAATCATAATTTCGTAAAACCCGAATTTTAAATTCAAAGCTTTGAAGCTTTTTAATATAGTTGCCAATAACTGTCACCGAAGTTTACAGCTTTGTCATTGTTTCTTAATTATTATTATTGAACAAACAACCAATGATTGCTAAAAACTTTCACATCACACCAGCATCTGCAATTAATTCATGTGTATATGTATGATTGCATTTTCATAAGCTCATCAATCTGGCAATTCACTGAACTATTTAAAATGATTGCAGTGCGTGAAATATGAAGATTCAAACAGCAATTGAAATTTTCAAGGTTTTAAAGAGAAATTTGAAGAAGAACATAAGGTTAGCTCTGAACATGAGAGGAGGGACACTGTTATTATATATTTATACACAAATTATAAATATAAATATGATATATAATTTATCACACCCCAACCTTGGGAGGCGTATCTGGCACCCGTTGCCGCCCTGGCCTAAGCGAACCACTCTGTAATTCATTCATTCCTTTTGTAACTATCATGGGCCAACATGACCTCAACTCGAAATGTACAATTGTAAGTAGAAAACATTATTTCACTGAACCGTTTTTCTTAAAACATGAATACATATGGGCCGTCAAGGCCTCTGACATATTGTACAAAATGAACCTCCATCTACAAAGCCTCTAAGATTTTTTTTTGACATCAAATGGGATAGGGTACCGGCCTACCCATAAGTCTGTAGCAAAACTCTGACATGATGACTCATAGACTCGGCAATACTCCGAATGAGGTGGAGTCTTACCGATCCTTCGGTGAATGTCAATCTCGTCTATAATGAGGGCTTGTCAAACTGATTATCTATACCTGCATGCATGAATGCAGCATCCTCAACAAAAGGACGTCAGTGCGAATAATGTACCGAGTATGTAAGACATGTAAATCAGTATATAAAGGACATGGAAGAAACATGGAGTAAAAGACTCAACCTATATGTCTGGATAACTCTGTAAATCATGAAATATTTATAATGTCATGCATATGCTTATAAATATCATGTAATGCATAGGTCTGTACGTACATAACATCATCAAGCCTCTGAGGGCATCCCATCATATCATTTCAGCCAACAATATCATCATCGTATACCAGCTGATCAGGTGGTGGTGCGTATATAACGCCATAACCTTTCTCATATCCCATATACATATGCAATGCATATATAACGTCATCTGGTCATGGGTCAATGTGCATGTATAAATGCATGGAATACATATGAAATACGTTAATAAAATCTCTCGGTATGTCATAAGACTATTATGCCTCTGATTAATATCATGAAATAAACTTTACCAACTTATGTATTTTTGAGACCCATGAACAGATGATAGAATACTATGACAAATGGGAGAATAAGAATATACACATCTCTAGAATTTCTACGAATAGAGTAATTTATGAAAGTTGTGCATTTGCTCGTTTCACTTGTGTCGTATAGATCATGCCAACAAGAAAGAAGGGATAGCCTTAACATATCTAAGCCGGTTCACCGGACAATCCCTTTAACACACGACACTTACGACAAAATACGTGACGACAAGACCGGAGTGGGAAAAAATCAGCATGATATTCTTGGAAGAGGTTGCACTATACTCCTTTAGAATCACAAAATCACACATTGCTTAAGATTAGTGACTCGAACGGATTTGCATTACCTTTGCCTCTTTGAATGTACAATTCCAGATCTAAATCCACTGCCACAGAATACAAAATAGTTTGCCAGTTTGAATATGAAGTCTATACTGTCAACAATGGCTTTGCCATGTCATTAGAACACAAATTGTCATGACTCGGATTTTCCACCCTCGGTAGTCGTGATGACGCCTACTAATGTGAGCTAGGCAAGCCAATTATTAGACAATTTACCTTTTTACCAATTTCTATTCTCTTTAATATTATATAAAACAATAACGTGTAAACAACGAAAATTCAGAATAAGCGGAAGAAAACAATAGAATATCTGAACATGTGTCTATTACAACAGCTTAAACCTTAATCACCTAGAATTGGTGTCACAGTTTCACAGACGGTCTAAGAATACTACAAATAAAGGTTCTGAAAGAAATAAATATAACACTGTCTCTAGAAATGCATGAAAGAAACAGGAATAGCAGATAGAAGGGGACGCCAAGGCCTGCGGACACCTGAGGACTACCTCGAGTCGCCTGATGATCAAGAATCAGCAATCTCACTGCGGTCCGAAGTCCACAATACTGGGGTCTGCACAAAAGAGTGTAGATTGTAGTATCAGCACAATCGACCCCATGGGCTGGTAAGTGCCTAGACTAACCTCAGCGAAGTAGTGACGAGGCTAGGACCAGACTACTAAATAAACCTGTGCAGTTCAAATATATATAACGGAAAAGAAATACAGAAATAAAGCAATTAAAACTGGGGAGGGGGAAACATGCTTCGGGGAATAACAGATAAGGCAAAATCTCAATAAAATTATAAGGAAACCAAAATTTAACTTCTAACAAGGATAAGGAAAATAAAGGCAGATTTCACTTTCAGTTTACATCTAGTTGCAGGCGTGCAACCCGATCCCATTTGTCATATCTTGTGGTAGGCGTACCACCCGCTCCCATTGCATTAAATCTAGTGGTAGGCATACCACCCGCTCACATTTCATCAAACCTCGTGGTAGGCGTACCATCCGCTCTCATTTCATCTTATCTTGTGGTAGGCGTACCACCCACTCCCATTTCATCATATCTTGTGGTAGGCGTACCACCCGCTCCCATTTCATCATATCTTGTGGTAGGCGTACCACCCGCTCCTATTTCATCATATCTTGTGGTAGGCGTACCACCCGTTCCCATTTCATTAAATCTCGTGGTATGCGTACCACCCGCTCCCATTTACAAGCCAACAATAATCACAAGGAATCCCGGCAAGGGAACAATAATATCAACAAACATCCCGGTAAGGAAACAATGATATCTCATAATATCCCGGCAAGAGATAAATAACTACAATCGAACTTGTTACAACATCTAACTACCTCAGCTATAACCAAACTTATTACAATATCTAACTACCACAGCTATAGCCAAACTTGTTACAACATCTAACTAGCTCTACCATAGCCAAACTTGTTACAACATCTAACTACCTCAGCTATAACCAAACTTGTTACGACACCTAAGTACCTCAGCTATAACTAAACTTGTTACGACACCTAACTACCTCAGCTATAACTAAACTTGTTACAACACTTAACCCAAAGAATCATCAACCTAAGCATCCGTAATATCAATTAAGAACACAATGCAAGGGAACCACAACTCAACAATAGCCCGGCAAGGGGGCAACATAATGATCTCTTCTTTTTCTCACTTTTACTTCACAATTCACTTCACAACCCGATCCAATACTCTAGAGTTTCAATTATCACTTATAATTTCACAATTCGTTATACAACTGGAGCTAATGCTCCTCAATGTTCATAGGTCACAATTCTTTCCACAACTTTACACAACAAATAGAAATCTTCACCATGGCATGAATAATACAACGAAGTCATGAAAATCACAATATAAGACCCACGGTCATGCTTGACACCAACATATAGATACTCGTCACCTTGCCTATACGCCGTACTCAACAAGAAGCAATTAGCAAATAGGACACAACTCCTAATCCCTCAAGCTAAGGTTAGACCAAACACTTACCTCGATGCCTCGAACACAACTCAAGTTTCAATTATAGCTTTACCCCTTGATTCCTCCGCCAATTCGCTCGTATCTGGCCACAAGTTACTTAGTTACATTAATGAACACTAAATAAATCAATTTGAATGCATGAAAATGAGTTTTCTAAAGTTTTACCCAAAAAGTCAAAATCGCCCCCAGGCCCACGTGGTCAAAACCCGAGGTTCGAACCAAAATATTACACATTCCCCCACGAGCTCAAATATGTAATTTGTTTTGAATTTGGAACTCAAATCGAGGTCCAAATCCCCACTTTTTGAAAAACCTAGGTTCTACCCAAAACACCCAATTTCCCCCATGAAAATCATTGATTTGAAGTTGAAATCATGTTAAAAGATGTTAATGATTGAAGAAAACTAGTTAAAAACGACTTACAATTGATTTGGAGAAGAAAGGTTGTTTGAAAAATCGCCTCTTATATTTTTGGGGTCTTAAAAAATAAAAAATAACTGAAAATCCTGTCTAAATATACTACCCTTAGATGCCCTGTGCGGACCGCACAAAATCAACTGCGGCCGCATAGGCTTCCTGTGTTCTTCAGTCATAGGTCTTAGTATTTTGGCCATAACTTTCTCTACAGATTTCCAAATTGTGATTTATTTACCTCTATGGAAATTAGACACGAAGAGCTACAACTTTCATTTTAGAAACATCTCAAAGTTCCTTGTAGATCAAAAGATATAGGCTTCCGAAGTCGGACCAGTGAATTGTTCTTCACCGCAGACCGCACCAAAACTAGTGCGGTCGCACAGGCCTCTCCGCAGCAGCAGTCCTTATCGTGCGGACCGCAATGGCCTGTTCAGAGGTCCTCCACCTCTCTAAGCCTACAACAGCTCAGTTTTTAAGCCTAAGACACCCCGGAACTTACCCGAAACTCACCCGAGCCCTCGGAACTCCAAACCAAGCGCACACAAAACCTCAAAAACATCCTACGGACTTATTCGTGTAATCAAATCATCAAAATAACATCATGAACATCATATTAAATCTCGAGATCAATGAAATTTTCTCAAAACCTCTTTAAATATAAATTTTGCGATTTAAGTACGAATCCATCATATGACATCCGTTTTTCACCAAATTTCGCAGAAATGTCTTAAATTATATATAAGACCTGTATCGGGCGCCGGAACCAAAATACGGACCTGATACCATCATGTTCTAAGCAAATTTCATTTCAAATTTTTTTAAACAATTTCAAAAAACAATTTTCTTTAAAAAATTTGTTTCTCGGGCTTGGGACCTCGAATTCGATTCCGGGCATACGCCTAAGTCCCATATTTTCTTACGAACCCTCCAGGACCGTCAAATCACGGGTCCAGGTCCGTTTACCCAAAACGTTTAACAAAGTCAAATATATTCATTTTACAGTCAAAACTTATCATTTTTCACAGATTTTCACATTTAAGCTTTCCAGCTATGCGCCCGGACTGCGCACGCAAATCGAGGTGGTGCTAAGGGAGGTTTTTATATGGCCTCGGAACGTAGAATTTCATTGCAACACAAGTGATGACCTTTTGGGTCATCACATTCTCCACCTCTAAAACAACTGTTCGTCCTCGAACGGACAGAAGAAGGAAGTACCTGAGACGGGGAAAAGATGGGAATAACGGCTCCGCATATCGGACTCGGACTCCCAGGTCGATGCCTTAGGAGGCTAACCTCTCCACTGAACACGAACAGAAGGAAAACTCTTCGATCTCAACTGTTAAACCTGCCGGTCTAAAATAGCCACCGGCTCCTCCTCAGAAGATAAGTCCTTGTCCAACTGGACAGTGCTGAAATCTAACACGTGGGATGGATCGCCGTGATACTTCCGAAGCATGGACACATGAAACATTGGATGCGCAGTTGACAAGCTCGGTGGCAATGCAAGTCTATAAGCCACCTCTCCCACTCGATCAAGAATCTCAAACGGGCCAATGAACCTCGGCTAAGCTTGTCCTTCTTTCCAAATCTCATCATACCCTTCGTAGGCGACACTCGAAGCAATACCCGCTCACCGACCATGAATGACAAATCTCGAACCTTGCGGTCGGCATAACTCTTTTGCCTGGACTGAGCTGTACGAAGCCTATCATGTATTCTGACCTTTTCCAAGGCATCCTGAACCAGATCCGTACCCAACAACCGAGCCTCTCCCGGCTCACACCATCCAACCGGAGACCGACACTGTCTACCATATAAGGCCTCATAAGGAGCCATATGGATACTCGTCTGGTAGTTGTTGTTGTAGGCAAACTCTGCTAAAGGAAAAAGCTGATCCCACAAGCCTCCAAAGTCAATGACACAAGCTCGGTGCATATTCTCCAAAATCTGAATAGTCCGCTCGGACTGCCCGTCCGTCTGAGGATGAAATGTTGTGCTCAACTCAACCCGCATGCCCAACTCTCGCTGAACTGCTCTCGAGAAACGTGAGGTAAATTGCGTACCTCGGTCCGAAATGATAGACTCGAGCACACCATGAAGACGAACAATCTCCCGGATATAGATCTCAGCTAACCTCTCGGAGAATAGGAGATTGCCACATGAATGAAATGTGCTGACTTGGTCAGCCTATCAACAATAACCCGCACTTCATCGAACTTCCTCTGAGTCCGTGGAGTCCAACAACGAAGTCCATAGTGATCTGCTCCCGCTTCCACTTAGGAATCTCAATCTTCTAGAATAAACCACCAGGCCTCTGATGCTCATACTTGACCTGTTGAAAATTCAAACATCGAGACACATATGTAACAATATCCTTTTTCATTCTGCACCACCAATAATGCTGCCGCAAATCCTGATACATCTTCGTAGCGCCCGGATGAATAGAGTATCGGGATCTATGGGCCTCCTCTAAATCAACTCCCGAAGCCCATCAACATTTGGCACACACACTTGACCCTGAAATCTCGAAACTCCATCAACATCTAAGGTAACCTACTTGACACCTCCGCGCTGCACCGTGTCTCTAAGGACACACAAATGGGGATCATCATATTGTTGATCACGGATACGCTCCAATAAAGAAGAACGAGCGACCGTGCAAGCTAATACCCGACTAGGCTCAAAAATATCCAACCTCACGAACCGATTGGCCGAGGCCTGAACATCCAAAGCAAGCAGCCTCTCACCGACCGGAATATAAGCAAGATTGCCCATACTAGCTGAATTCCTACTCAAGGCATCAGCCGCCACGTTGGCCTTTCCCGAGTGATATAAGATAGTGATATCATGATCATTCAACAACTCCAACCACCTCATCTACCTCAAATTCAACTCCTTTTGCTTGAATACATACTTAAGACTCTTGTGATCCGTGAACACCTCACATGCCACGCCGTACATATAATGCCTCCAAATCTTCAATGCGTGAACAATGGCTGCCAACTCCAAATCATGAACCGGATAGTTCTTCTTATGAATCTTCAACTGCCACGAAGCATAGGAAATGACCCTACCCTCCTGCATCAACACTGTCCCAAGTCCAATATGTGATGCATCACAATAAAATGTATAAGGTCCTGAACCTGTGGGCAAAACCAACACCGGTGCCGTAGTCAGAGCTGTCTTGAGCTTCTGAAAGCTCGCCTCACACTCGTTCGACCATCTGAACTGGGAACCCTTCTGGGTCAACCTGGCCATCGGGGGTGCGATAGATGGAAACCCCTCTACAAACCGACGATAGTAGCCTGTCAATCCCAAGAAACTCCGGATCTCTATAGCTGATGCTGGTCTAGGCCAGTACTTGACTGCCTCAATCTTCTTCGGATCAACCTGAATACCCTCTACCAATACAACACGACCTAGGAATGCAACTGAACTCAACCAGAACTCACACTTCGAGAACTTAGCATATAACTGACTATCCTCAGAGTCTGAAGAACCACTCTGAGATGCTGCTCATGCTCCTCCTGACTGCGGGAATATATCAAAATATCATCAATGAAGACTATCACGAACGAATTCAAATAAGGCCTGAACACTCGGTTCATCAAATCCATAAAAGTTGTTGGGGCATTTGTCAACACGAATGAATAACCAAGAACTCCTAATGCCCGTACCGAGTGCAAAAAGCTGTCTTAGGGACCTCGGATGCACTAATCCTCAACTGATGGTAGCCAGATCTCAAGTCAATCTTTGAAAATACCTTGGCACCCTGAAGCTGATCAAACAAATCATCAATCCTCACCAATGAATACTTGTTCTTGATTGTAACCTTGTTCAACTACCGGTAATTAATACACATTCTCATCGACCCATCCTTCTTCTTAACAAACGACACCGGCGTACCCCAAGGCGAAACAATGGGTCTAATGAAACCCTTCTCAAGAAAGTCTTGCAACTGCTCCTTCAACTCTTTCAACTCAGGCTTGACCATATGATACAGCAGGATAGAAATGGGCTGAGTGCCCGGAGCCAAATCAATGCAAAAATCAATATCCCTGTCGGGTGGCATACTCGGCAGGTCAGAAGGGAATACCTCAGGAAACTCACGAACAATGGGCACATAATCAATAGATGGAACCTCAGCACTAGAATCAAGAACATATGCCAAATAGGTCAAACACCCCTTCTCGACCATACGCCGAGCCTTCACATAAGAGATAACACTACGGGTAGAATGACCAGGAATCCCTCTCCACTCTAAACAAGGCAAATTCAGTAAAGCTAAGGTCACAGTCTTGGCATGACAGTCCAAGATAGCGTGTAAGGTGATAACCAGTCCATCCCCAATATAACATCGAAATCAGCCATGTCCAGAAGAAGCAAATCTATACGAGCCTCGAGACCTCCAATCACCACAACACAAGAATGATGGACTCGATCGACCACAATAGAATCACCCACCGGTGTAGACACATAAACAAGGGCACTCAAAGAATCACTACGCATGACCATATACAGCGCAAAATAAAACCGAAGCTTCTCTACCGCAAACCGTAACAATACCTGCACCTCCACCTCTAATACCTTTACCTCCACCTCTAGCATCTCTACCTCCACCTCTAATACCTCTACCTACACCTCCAGCTAACTGAGCGGGCTGGACGAGTCCCTTAATGAACCTCCTCACTCTCTCTCATAGTGGGAAATATGATAAGAGCATGACGGGCCAAGTCGATGAATCTGGTCTCATACTGGGTAACGGTCATAGAACCCTACTGGAGACACTCAAACTGCCTCTGATAGGCCTCCCTCTGAGAGATGGGGAGAAACTTCTTTAGAAATAGCTGAGTGAACTGCTCCCAAGTCAAAGCTGGCAATCCGGCTGGTCTAGCCGAACAGAAATCCCTCCACCAAGTCTTGGCGGATCCAGACAAGTAAAAAGTGGCAAAATCGACCCCATAGGCCTCCATGATCCCCATGTTCCTGATAACCTCATAACAGCTGTCTAGATAATCCTGGGGATTCTCAATAGATGCACCGCTGAATGTAGTAGTGAAGAGCTTGGTGAAACTTATCCAACCTCCACAAAGCCTCTGAAGACATAGCTGATATATCACCGGTCTGTGTTGTTGCTCGGCTAAAAAAGCGGTACATGACCTCGCCATTCGTGAAAGGACAAGAGTAGAGGTTTCAATTTAGCATTGAGAGAACAAAATCGCACGACAGGGAAAAATAGAAGTGAAACTTTTCCTAACTCTGTAGCCTCTGGGGATAAATACAAATGCCTCCATACCGATCCCTCAGACTCTACTAAGCTTGTCTATGAACTGTGAGACCCATGTAATCTAGAGCTCTGATACCAACTTGTCACAACCCGAATTTTCCACCCTCGGTAGTCGTGATGGCACCTACTAATGTGAGCTAGGCAAGCCAATTATTAGACCATTTACCTTTTTACCAATTTCTATTCTCTTTAACATTATATAAAGCAATAACGTGTAAACAGTGAAAATTCAGAATAAGCGGAAGAAAACAATAGAATATCTGAACATGTGTCTATTACAACAGCTTAAACCGTAATCACCCAGAATTGGTGTCACAGTTTCACAGACGGTCTAAGAATACTACAAATAAAGGTTCTGAAAGAAACAAATACAACACTATCTCTAGAAAATGCATGAAAGAAACAAGAATAGTAGATAGAAGGGGATGCCAAGGCCTGCGGACGCCTGCAGGACTACCTCGGGTCGCCTGATGATCAAGAATCAGCAATCTCACCGCGGTCCGAAGTCCACAACACTGGGGTCTACACAAAAGAGTGCAGAGTGTAGTATCAGCACAACCGACCCCATGTGCTGGTAAGTGCCTAGACTAATCTCGGCGAAGTAGTGACGAGGCTAGGACCAAACTACCAAATAAACCTGTGTAGTTCAAATATATATAGCGGAAAAGAAATACAGAAATAAACAATTAAAACCGGGGATGGGGAAACATGCTTCGGGGAATAACAGATAAGGCAAAATCTCAATAAAATTATAAGGAAACAAAAATTTAACTTCTAACAAGGATAAGGAAAATAAAGGCAGATTTCACTTTCAGTTTACATCTTGTTGCAAGCGTGCAACCTGATCCCATTTCTCATATCTTGTGGTAGGCGTACCACCCGCTCCCATTTCATTAAATCTCATGGTAGACGTACCACCCGCTCCCATTTCATCAAACCACGTGGTAGGCGTACCACCCGCTCCCATTTCATCTTATCTTGTGGTACGTGTACCACCTGCTCCCATTTCATCATATCTTGTGGTAGGCGTACCACCCGCTCCCATTTCATCATATCTTGTGGTAGGCGTACCACGCACTCCCATTTTATCATATCTTATGGTAGGCGTACCACCCGCTCCCATTTACTTAAATCTCGTGGTAGGCGTACCACCAGCTCCCATTTACAAGCCAACAATAATCACAAGGAATCCCGGCAAGGGAACAATAATATCAACAAACATCCCGGTAAGGAAATAATGATATCTCACAATATCTCGACAAGGGAGAAATAACTACAATCGAACATGTTACAACATCTAACTACCTCAGCTATAACCAAACTTGTTACAACATATAACTACCTCTACTATAGCCAAACTTGTTACAACATCTAACTGCCTCAGCTATAACCAAACTTGTTACGACACATTACTACCTCAGCTATAACCAAACTTGTTACGACGCCTAACTACCTCAGCTATAACTAAACTTGTTACAACATCTAACCCAAAGAATCATCAACCTAAGCATCCGTAATATCAATTAAGAAAACAATGCAAGGGAACCACAACTCAACAATATCCCGGCAAGGGGGCAACATAATGATCTCTTCTCTTTCTCACTTTTACTTCACAATTCACTACGACCCGAACCAATACTCTAGAGTTTCAATTATTACTTATAATTTCACAATTCGTTATACAACTAGAGCCAACGCTCCTCAATGTTCATAGGTCACAATTCTTTCCACAACTTTACACAACAAATAGAAATCTTCACCATGACATGAATAATACAACGAAGTCATGAAAATCACAATATAAGACCCACGGTCATGCTTGACACCATCGTATAGATACTCGTCACCATGCCTATACGTCATACTCAACAAGAAGCAATTAGCAAATAGGACACAACTCCTAATCCCTCAAGCTAAGGTTAGACCAAACACTTACCTCTATGCCTCGAACACAACTCAAGTTTCAATTATAGCTTTACCCCTTGATTCCTCCGCCAATTCGCTCGTATCTAGCCACAAGTTACTTAGTTACATCAATAAATGCTAAATAAATCAATTTGAATGCATGAAAATGAGTTTTTCAAAGTTTTACCGAAAAAATCAAAATCACCCTCGGGCCCACGTGGTCAAAACCCGAGGTTCGAACCAAAACCCGATTACCCATTCCCCCACGAGCTCAATATGTAATTTGTTTTGAAATCAGACATCAAATCGAGGTCCAAATCCCCAATTTTTTAAAAACCTAGGTTCTACCCAAAACACCCAATTTCCCCCATGAAAATCATTGATTTGATGTTGAAATCATGTTAAAAGATGTTAATGATTGAAGAAAACTAGTTAAAAACGACTTACAATTGATTTGGAGAAGAAAGGTTGTTTGAAAAATCGCCTCTTATGTTTTTGGGGTCTTAAAAAATAAAAAATAACTGAAAATCTCGTCTAAATATACTACCCTCAGATGCCCTGCGCGGACCGCACAAAATCAACTGCGGCCGCATAGGCTTCCTGTGTTCTTCAGTGATAGGTCTTAGTATTTTGGCCATAACTTTCTCTACAGATGTCCAAATTGTGATTTATTTACCTTTATGGAAATTAGACACGTAGAGCTACAACTTTCTGTTTTGAATCATCTAAAAATTCCTTGTAGATCAAAAGATATAGGCTTCCGAAGTCGGACCAGTAAATTGTTCTTCACCGCGGACCGCACCAAAACTAGTGCGGCCGCACAGGCCTCTCCGCGACAGCAGTCCATATCGTGCGGACCTCACTGGCCTGTTCAGAGGTCCTCCACCTCTCTGAGCCTGCAACAGCTCAGTTTTTAAGCCTAAGACACCCCGGAACTTACCCGAAACTCACCCGAGCCCTCGGAACTCCAAACCAAGCGCACACAAAACCTCAAAAACATCCTACGGACTTATTCGTGTAATCAAATCATCAAAATAACATCATGAACATCAAATTAAATCCCGAGATCAATGAAATTTTCTCAAAACTTCTTTAAATATAAATTTTGCGATTTAAGTCCGAATCACGTCATATGACATTCGTTATTCACCAAATTCCACAAAAATGTCTTAAATCATACGTAAGACCTGTACCGGGCGCCGGAACCAAAATACAGGCCCGATACGACCATGTTCTAAGCAAATTTCATTTCAAATTTCTTTAAATAATTTCAGAAAATATTTTTCTTTAAAAAATTCGTTTCTCGGGCTTGGGACCTCGGAATCCGATTCCGGGCATACGCCCAAGTCCCTTTTTTCCTACAGACCCTCCAGGACCGTCAAATCACGGGTCCGGGTCCGTTTACCCAAAACGTTGACCGAAGTCAAATTTATTCATTTTACAGTCAAAACTTATCATTTTTCACAGATTTTCACATTTAAGCTTTCCGGCTACAAGTCTGAACTGCGCACGCAAATTGAGGTGGTGCTAAGGGAGGTTTTTTAAGGCCTCGGAACGTAGAATTTCATTGCAACACAAGTGATGACCTTTTGGGTCATCACATAAATCCAAGCTCTTGAACATGTCCAGCCAGCTTAAGTTGCCCATCTAATCCATCTAGTAAGGAATAAATCTCTTGTGAAGAGTGGTGATAGTTTTCACAAGCAACAAACTGGTGGATCTTTTTCTCTATATCAAATTCTCCAACATAATTGCAACATTCAGTAGATTCTTTCCTCTTTTTATTTTCTAATGAAACCTCCAGCAAAGTACTTACTTCCATTGTAATTTTGTGTTGACAACTCTAATATTCTTTAATTTATTTTACAAGCAGATCTATGCCCGAGTAATCTTGAACAATATTAATCTGAACTAATCATCATAAGGTCTAGAAAAACTTTAGCCCCTACCTAAAAAGACAATTGATTGCCTTATTCTTCACCAAAATTAGTAAAAGCCAATACCAATAGGTGCACAAATCCAGTACAATATCATCCTACAAATGCAAGCAAAAATAAAAAATGGATACTGCGTCCCTTATAGGAAAGAGAGAATTGGAAAACTTTCTTTTTCACTTTTCATGGTCACTTGTCTTCAACATGTGAAAATGCTTTATAGCTAAATAAGTCCATAACTTGATAAATGATTTTATTTTTGCAATAAGAAACATATCCAAAATATTAACTTGGGGCAATTCATAATTTCTACATTCCTTTCTCCTTATAAAAAAGTGTAAAAACAACAATTGTTGATCAGTTGAAAATGGAAAGACTCAAGTTTATCATAACCAAGACCCCGTTTCTCCAATTTTTCCTTCTCCAAGAATAAAATTCCAACAACAACTTGAGCATTGAAAATCTGGCCAAGAGTACTACACCTGTGACTGTAAAATCATGTTCACGTCCACCTACTAAATGGTGATTAGTCATCCTAGCTTCTTACACGTGGATTAATGTCCACACAATTAAAAATTATCTCAAATTACTTAAAATACTACTTGCTTTTAATACACTTTATATATCATATTAAAATATACTTTACTATCATGGTGATGTGTCACCATATAAAATTAATACATACACTATTAATTTATTAAAATATCCATGTAAAAAAATGCACATATTTTCTCAACTTCTAATTTTTCTAATCTCATATAAAGAGTATAAATTTTCATACACTTTATTCTTAAAATGATAAAAAAATAACCTTCTTTTCTTGTAAAAAAAAATTCATATCTTTACAATAAAAAAAGTCTCATAAACTTTTCTCATATTTTATGTATAATTTAAAATAAATTCAAAAGTAGTAATATTAATAACTATATAAAATCATATTTTTTTCAAAATATTTTACAAAAATATTCCACTCAATATATATATATATATTCAAGGTTGTTAAACTTACGGGGTGTAACATCCTTCCCCCATTTAGAACATTCGTCCTCAATTGTTAACTCTTAGAGATTTGCAAAATTTTCACTAGGGTATCCTCTGTAAATTAAACTAAAACCCAAACTATATCTGAAGTTTCGACTATACATAGCTTTCCGTACTTAAGTATCTCGTATCTTCTTCACATTTACCTCACTTACCTTTCAGTCTCGCATCGTATCTTCTGTTTCTTTCATAAACTCCCTTCCACATAAGTAGAAATTACATCTACGACTTAAAGCTCTATTATGATAGCACCTCTAGTGCATACAAAATTCGGTGAAAACTTTATACTGACTTCTTACGACTCAGTTCAATGGGACGATCTAGAAACAAAAGAAGGGTAACATTTCCTAAATGACCTATAGCCTCTCAATTATAAATATGGCGCGCAACACACCCATAAGTGAGACTCTACCAGGCATAGCTTTGTATACTCCCTAGGACAAAACGACTCTGATACCACTTTGTCACGCCCCAGCCTTGGGAGGCATGGCTGGCACCCGGTGCCTCCCTGGCCCGAGCGAACCACTTTGTAACTTGAAAACACCGTTTCACTAAACCATTTTTCTTAAAACATGAATAGATATGGGCCGTCAAGGCCTCTGACATACTGTATAAAATGAACCTCCGTCTACAAAGCCTCTAAGATTTTTTTTTGACATCAAATGGGATAGGGTACCGACCTACCCATAAATCTATAGCAAAACTCTAACACGATGACTCACAGACTCGGCTGCACTCCGAATGAGGTGGAGTCTTACCGATCCTTCACTGAATGTCAATCTCGTTTATAATTAGGGCTCGTCAAGTTGATTATCTATACCTGCAGGCATGAATGCAGTGTCCCCAACAAAAGGACGTCAGTACGAATAATGTACTGAGTATGTAAGACATGTAAATCAGTATATAAAGGACATAAAAGAAACATGGAGTAAAAGACTCAACCTGTATGTCTGGATAGCTCTGTAAATCATGAAATATTTATAATGTCATGCATATGCGTATAAATATCTTGTAATGCATAGGTCTGTACGTACATAATATCATCAAGCCTCTGAGGGCATCCCATCATATCATTTCAACCACTGTGGGCAATATCATCATCGTATACCAGTTGATTATGTGGTGGCGCGTATATAACGCCATAACCTTTCTCATATCCCTTATACATATGCGTACACATATATATGCGTATATAACGCCATCTGGTCATGGATTAATGTGCATGTATAAATGCATGAAATGCATATGAAATACGTTAATAAAATCTTTCGGTACGTCATAAGGCTATTGTGCCTCTGATTAATATCATGAAATAAACTTTACCAACTTACGTATTTTTGAGACCCATGAACAAATGATAGAATAACATGACACATGGGAGAATAAGAAAATACACATCTCTAGTATTTCTACGAATAGAGTAATTTATGAAAGTTGTGCATTTGCTCGTTTCGCTTATGTCATATAGATCATGCCAAAAAGAAAGAAGAGATAGCCTAACATACCTGAGCCGGTTCTTCGGACAATCCCTCTAACACACGACACTCACGACAAAATATGTGACGGCAAGACCGGAGTAGAAAAAAATCCGCATGATATTCTTGGAAGACGTTGAACCATACTCCTTTTGAATCGCAAAATCTCACATTGCTTAGGATTAGTGACTCGAACGGATTTGCATTACCTTTGCCTCTTTGAATGTACAGTTCTAGATCTAAATCCACCGCCACAAAATACAAAATAATTTGCCACAGTCTATACTGTCAACAATGACTTTGCCATGTAATTAGAACACAAATCCAAGCTCTTGAACATGTCCAACCAGCTTAAGTTGTCCATATAATTCATCTAGTAAGGAATAATCCTCTGCGAAGAGTGGTGATAATTTTCACAAGCAGCAAACTAGCGTATATTTTTCTCTATTTCAAATTCTCCAACATAATTACTACCTTCGGTAGATTTTTTTCTCTTTATTTTTTAATGAAACCTCCAGCAAAGTACTTACTTCCATTGTAATTTTGTGTTGACAATTCTAATATTCTTTAATTTGTTTTACAAGCATATCTATGTCCGAGTAATCTTGAATAACATTAATCTGAACTAATCATCATAAGGTCTAGAAAAACTTTAGCCCTTACCTAAAAAAACAATTCATTACCTTATTCTTCACCAAAATTAGTAAAAGCCAATACCAATAGGTGCACAAATCCAGTATAAAATCATCCTACAAATGCAAGCAAAAATAAAAAATGGATACTACGTCCCTTATAGGAAAGAGAGAATTGGAAAACTTTCTTTTTCACTTTTCATGGTCACTTGTCTTCAACATGTGAAATGCTTTACAACTAAATAAGTCCATGACTTGATAAAAGATTTCATTTTTGCAATAAGAAACATATCCAAAATTTTAACTTGGGGCAATCCATAATTTCTACTTTCCTTTCTCCTGATAAAAGAGTGTAAAAACAACAATTGTTGATCATCTGAAAATGGAAAGGCTCGAGTTTATCATAACCAAGACCCCATTTCTCCAATTTTTCCTTCTCCAAAAATAAAAATCCAACAGCAACTTGAGCATTGAAAATCTGGCCAAAAGTACTACACATGTGACTGTAAAATTGTGTCCACGTCCACCTACTAAATGGTGATTAGTCATCTTAGCTTCTTACAGGTGGATTAATGTCCACACAATTAAATATTATCTGAAATTACTTAAAATATTACTTACTTTTAATAAACTTTATATATCATACTATAATATACTTTACTATCATGGTTATATGGTACCATATAAAATCAATACATACACTATTATTTTATTAAAATATCCATGTAAAAAAATACACATATTTCCCAACTTCTAATTTTCCTAATCTCATATAATGATTATAAATTTTCGTACACTTAATTATTAAAATGGAAAAAACCCTTCTTTTCTTGTAAAAAAATAATAATTTATATCTTTACAATAAAAAAATCTCATATTTCTCATATTATATGTATAATTTAAAATATATTCGAAAGTAGTAATATTAATAACTATATAAAATCATATTTTTTTCAAACTATTTTACAAAAATATTTCACTCAAAATACTATATCAAATATATATAATGGTACCAAGGTTGTTAAACTTACGGGGTGTAACATAATTAAGAAGAAACTTCTATAAAAATAATACTTAATTTGATTTATAATTTAATATAGCTAGGTAAAAATTCCTTACCAATTACCAATGAAGAATATATTTTTGTAAGATTCTTAACTTACAAGTTTTCCTAGTTTCCTCTGCGGCATAAAGGAAAATATTTCATAGTCTAGCAAAAATGATTAATCACATAGCAAAGATTACGAGCTTATTATGGTAAAGTTTTATAGCAGGACTAGTCAAAATTAAAGATCTTTGTTCACCGTTTTTGCTTGTTATAAAATATGATTAATTACTTGTTAACGATTACTTGCTTATTATGGTAAATTTTTCAAAATAGAATAGCAATTTATGTCTTTGTCCATTGAGCCTCAACCCTTAATTCCAAATCAACAAACACTAGAGGTACATTTTGAACCTAGTTTGGTAAATTTATGTCCTTAAGTGAAATAGGATGGCTATGATGGCTCTCAAATCAAGTCAACAGTGAACCACCAAGCAAAAAATTATTTCTACTTTGAAAAATATTTATCATTTATTCATCCATTTTAATAGGCTCAGGTGGGCTTTTGGAGAAGTAAAAATAAAGTAAAAGCAAAAACTAGTGTGGGAAGAAATCATGTTACTATGGGGTCAGATATTTGTCATCCAGCCTCTAACTTTGACATTTAAGATCTTCATATATGTAGTAGGTATCAATACGCCTTACCTTCAATCAGGTAAAAATATATTCCCACGGAATGTTTATATCAAATTAATAAAGTACAAAATATATATGTGCTTGCACATAAATTTCTTTTACCTAATCATGGTTAGTTAATATATATTTTTACTTCATTAAATTACTATTTAATCATGCTAAATTAATGTAGTTTGATATAAGTATCCGATAAGAAGAATTACTTACCCTCTGCTCAGCTCGTCCATACAAATTTGAAATTCTTTTAAAGAGAAATATACCATATTACAACCAACTGTCAGAATGAAATAATAGGTGTGTGGTGTCGCCCCCCCTTTTTTCCTCCGCGGAGAAAGTCCAGGTTTCGACATTCACGGGTTGTAATGACTCATTTTCCATTTGGGAATTGGGTATTTGAAGAGTCGCCACCTAACGGACTGTGGTGCGTTAGGACACCTAGAATGATTAACTCTTGGGTTGGTTTGCATTACCAGAGATTAGGGTAAGGGCTCGAAGTAACCTCTTGGTCCACAACTGTGGGTCCCGGCCGAACTTATATTTATAAATTAGTCCATATAAACAGTTGAATCAAATAAGTTGCAAGTAAAGCACGTTGGATAGTTCAAGTAGTAAGAACACGTTGTAAAAGACGAAAAGTTTTGAATAGAGAAAGGATTTGGTAAAAAGGGGTCCTAGGTTGTTTGTCCTATACGATCACCCCACGCAATGTCCGGTAAACACTCCTCGATGAGGGGCTACATGTGACATTAACGCGTAGTCATCATATCACATGTCTACCCTTCTCATCCCCTTATTGGTCATGAAAGCGAGTGTTTGGTCACTGATACCTATTGCGTGCTGCTACCCGTCCATTCTTAATGGTCCTGGAGGGAGTTAGGACCTCTACCTATAGGTAGTTCTAGTCGTACCCCTAAGGTTTAGAAAGGCGAAAACTCTAAGGGGACAGTCAAAACACTTAGGACTTTCAGATAATAGGAGCAATTAAGAGGCTCAAAGTTTCTTCCTCAAAAAAAAAAAACATACAAGCAACACGACTCAAACACAGTTAAGGTCTTTATTAATCAAAGTTCTAAAGCAGGATATCTAAGTGAATATGCAGAAACAGAAAATCCTTTTTATACCCAGAAGTTATAATCTAGTAGTTGCCTAGGGACTCTTTTTAAAAGTTTATTAGAATCAGAAACGTTAAACGACAGAAGCAGCTTTAGGGAAATACAGTTTTTTGAAAATGCCTTAAGGCTTGCCTATATGCAGTAGACTGTGTCTATGTTAATACAAGAACAAACAGGTTTTCGAAATAGACCCCTTTAATACCTATAGGCATCATATCTAATAAGATTGAAGCAATTTTGAAAGAACTTGTTTCAGGAAAATATTTGACACTTAATAAGACCAGTTTTTAAGAAAATGAACTAGGCGTAATGAAGTTGATTCATTGGGCTAATTAAATTACCAGACATAATTGCGAGTAGGGATCCCTATAGGCATGATATCTAGGCGTATTACTAATTTAAGATAATTTGCAGCAACATATAGAAAGACTTATTAGAACTAAATCGGAATTGAGTCCTATAGGCATGACGTCTATATTTGAACTGATTTAAACACGATTGTTTGAGACCTATAAGCATGATCTCTAACATGACAAAATGCAGAACCATATGAACAAGATTTCTACCTGATGCAAATGAAATGGGAAGTGAGATCCTATAGACATGATTTCTATTAGACAAAGTAATCGTATTTAAAAGAGGAAAACCCTATGAGCATGTTTTCTATTGAGTAAAGCAGGCAGACTTCAAAAATAAGGTCCTAAGTGTAGGATTTCTACCCGTATTATCCTTTAAAGCATACATTTACCCACCCTTTTACTAAATACCCCAAATATCTGTTTACAAATTATTACAGGCCAATGAATGAATTACATAAGTAGAAATAGAAATCAAGAAGCTATTCTATAGGGAGCCTCCAATGGTCTCACAAGCCTCATTCCCATAGACAAATCAGAGTCTAGGTGTATCAAAGTTCCTTAATGGTTTCAAGGACCCCGGACAATGCTTACACCTAGACTTAGTAACCAAGAGTTGAACCAATGCAGTGTGGAAAGGCCAACCTCAGTATGCCAGAGTTCAGAGGGCTCTCAAGAGGATCCCAAGGTAGTACACATACTAGAGGGGGCAGAACTTATTGACTAAGAGTGAAGTGAAAGTGCAGGACACAAGTTGAAAGAGGTTTATTAAAGATTGGATTTGAAAGTCTGTTTTGAAAGCAATTAATAAAGCAACAAAGATTGTTTGAAAAGAAGTTGGAGTAGTGAACAAAGCTCAAACACCTTAAGATAGGATCACACACAACTAGTCTACAGAATCCAAATGAATTCAGTAGTCACACAAGGGTCTAGGGGTTTGAGGATACACAGACATTTGACTGCAAACACATAACCCAGCAAGGGTCTTAGGACTGGTTTGGACATGCTCATAAATAGTTGATACTGGCATAATCACAAACCAGTCAGGAAGAACACACAGAAAGGGGGTAATAGGATTTGAGCAATCATAGGATGGTAAGCACACAAGAAGTAAAAGGTAGTTGACAAGGCATGCTTTGAAACACACATAAGGGAATACATTAATCTAAAGGGAAGGGGAGACATAATAACATGCTGATCATGTAACTTAACTCCAAGTTTCACAATAGAACCACAAGTAGAAGCAGACTAGAAATAAGAGAAGTTGAAACAATAAGAGAAGCATGTTGTTATTGAGGCTTTAAATCAAAACTAGGACATACTAGTGAAGAGAGAAGTAAGCAGAATGAATGAACAAGATAACACAGATGATTAGCCTTGGCTTGCAGCCGGCTAATAGCAGCAAATAACACGAGAGAGGGGAGAGCTTACGTTTTTAGTAAGAGCGGTAGTTTTTGAAAACCAAGTGTTTGTGTCTGTGTTAATGAAAGACTTAGAGTATTTATAGCTGAAAGCAGGTAGTGAAATAAGGTAAGAATCATAGTAGCATAATAATTGAAGAACTCAGAATCAATCAATTAGAGAATCAAGGAAGTACTCCCTTAAGTTAAGGGAATCAAATCAAATGGGAAGATTCAATATCATATAAGGCAAGAAGAAAAATTAGTGCATAACTAAATAAGGAAGGAGTCAAGGTTCAGTAAGCATAGAGTAGTCAATTAGGACTAAATTCATAAAACCTTAATTAAGGACACGACTCAGTAGAAATAAAGTATCATAGCAAATATGGTAATGAAATCAGTCAGCTTAAACAGATGGGGTAAAGCTTTTTAAGGCTTTTAAAAGAAAATATTTCAATCACCATCAATTAAGGAAATCAGAATCAATCAAGAGGGAGTCATGATTTTGTATTTTCAACATATAAATAGAGAAGATCAAACATACGTAGCAAACAGGCAAGGTTAGCCATAGTGACAGAAATAAGTAAGAGATGAACAAACAAAATGAGCATCGTCATATAGAAGTGACAGAAGTAGGCTAAAGATTCAGTAAAACACATTCGAATTATGGTAACCACGAAAGATTAACAAGAATCAAGTAAATATGCTAACACACAGAACCAAAGCAAAGAAAATCTTAGAAATTAGGGCTTTTGACCTAGGCGAATTAAAAAGCAGTAAGAACATAAGATTAGTCAAGATAAGCAAGGAAAGAGGTTTGAACATAAATAAAAGGTCGGTTAAAACAAGTGTAGAAGAAACACCAAGAAACCCTAATTTTAAAGAAAGGAAAACGGTTTAAAGTTGCGGATCTTTCAGAAGAAGTTTGAGAATAGTGCAAATCATAGGAAGAAACAGACTTAAAGTGTTAAAAATAACACAGATCTAATAGATTTAAACGAGAGTTAGGGTTTCAAAGGGAACCTAGATAGAAACGAAAGAACCTGTTGTAAACTTTACCGATCGTAACATATAAGGTGTGATTTTTCCCAAAATCACACCGGAGAAGCCATGAGTAACAGACACAGAAACCCTAGATCCAAATCGGCATGGCCCAGGACCCTTGAAGGCCTTAGAGATGATGATCAAGGCGGTGGAGTGACCATTTGAGGCTTGGGGTTGAAAAGTAGTCGCCGGAGATGACCGGAGAAGGGAGGCGATTGACAGGGTCTAGGGCTAGGTTGAGAGAAGAGAGAAGATGAGAGGATTTGAAGGCGGCAGATTTAGAAAATGGTTTAGGGTTTGGGGGGGTGTATGAATTAAAAAAGGAAAGAGCAAAGGAGGGCTGTTGATCTTTTAGATCAACGGCCAAGATCTGATGGGTTTGGGTCGGGTAGGAAGTGTTTGGGGCCTGGGTCGGGTTATTTAATAGGAGATTGGGCTAGGGAGGGGTCCGAATTAAGCTAAAATTGAAAGCCAAATCTGGCTATGATTTAAATAGCCAATTTCCCCTATTTTAATTTATAATATATAATAGGAAATTTCTGGAAAAAATTTAAGATGCCAAAATAATTTAAAATACATAATTATTATTTTAAAAATATAGGGACCAATTTTATGCATTTAAAATATAATTATACCTTAAAATGGGCTAACATTGCAATTATATGCAATTTAGCTTAAAAAATACTAAATATAATTATAAAAATGCATGAAAAGTATATTAGCCATATTTTGGCATAAGTATAGAAATTAGATGAATAAATCACCATAAAAATAATTTAGAAAATAATTATTGGGGATTTTATGAATAAAAGGGAAGAAAACGAATCAATTTAAACACTTAAAGTTATGGAAAAAATAATAAAAACCTTGTGTATGCTTATATATGCATATATATGCTATTTTGAAGATATATATGCATATTTAAAATATATAGGAAAAAATTGGTATCAACATGTGGTAGGTATTACTCCACGCCCATTGATGTTGCGCATATTTCTATATCTTTAACGTTACTTTACCCATATTTTAATCATTTTTTGGTGTTATTTGATGTTGAATTGTCACGACCCAAAATCCACTAGTCGTGATGGCACCTAACCCAACCCGCTAGATAAGCCAACTATTAACTATCAAATTACAATAATATTAATAAGTCAATTAAACAAAATAAATTATATGGATCTATTATATTTCCCAAGGACTGGTGGTACAAATCATGAACTTCTAAGAATAGAGTTTACGAAGCTGTTATCATCGAATAGAGTCTGTTATCCGGAGTCTGGTAGTACAAATCATGAACTTCTAAGAATAGAGTTTACGAACTTCTAACAAGAGGCAACATATACCATCGAATGCAGCAACATCGACATCTGGGATCTGCACACAATGTGTAAGAAGTGCAGTATGAGTACAACCGATCCCATGTACTCAAAAAGTAACAAATCTAACCTTAGGTTGAAAGTAGTGACGAGCTGGAACATAGGTCGGGTCCAACACCAATAACCAACAACAGTTCATACAACGTAGAGCATATAACCAAGGAAGTAATATCAGAGATAAAAATGTTAAGCTTTTGCACAATTTCCGAATATAGTTATGCTTTTCAAGAATATTAGTGAAAACCCAAATCCTTTATCGAAATCATCGAAAAGGTATGAGATAGTTTGAAAACTCTAATTTTCCTGAAAAAAATCCTTTCCACAATAAATAAAAATGTTTCATTTCCTTTCCAAATAACAAGTGTGAAATACCACTCTATGCCCACATATCAATGTGTGTAAAAGTCATGACTGATGTGTTGCCGTACAACACGAGGAAAAATGCATCTCTTTGCCTGTATGCCATGTGTGCATGCTAATGCCATGTATCTCAGAGATGAATCATGTGCTCACACTCTCAGAGTATTCAGTCTCATTGTCTCACACTTTTCACTCATCATACTCAACCACTCGGTACTGTATATAGCTCATACGACCCAGGAAAGATTCATCCTGGAATATATATATATATATATACACACACACACACACACACACATATCACTAACCATCAGTCGTTAGTACCGAGGAAAAGGCCAATCCGGCCCCATGGAGAAGATCTATCCTTGAATATAATCAACCGCGCTCACTGGGGGTGTACAGACTCTGGAGGGGCTCCTTCAACCCAAGCGCTATAATCTGCACGGACAACTCATGTGCTATGGTATGAATATTAGAATAACCGCTGCGGCGTGCAGCCCGATCCCATAACTGTCACTCATAATCAGGCTCTCGGCCTCACTCAGTCATCAATCTCTCCAGTCTCACCTGCGGGCTCACAATGTCATGAAAACTGACTCGGAATAATGATATAATGTATTAATAAGTAACAACTGAGACTGAGATATGATATGAATGCACGAATGTGATTGAGTACGAAATATCGATGAAATCAATAAGATAACAACAATAAACGACCACTATGGGTCCCAACAATATCAACATAAAGCCTAAACATGATATCTAGCATGATGTAAACTCGTTTACTTTATGACATGGTGAAAACACAACAACAACAAACCCAGTTTGATCCCAACATGTGGGGTCTGGGGAGGGTAGTCTGTACGCAGACCTTACCCCTACCTAATGCAGGTAGAGAGGCTGTTTCCAATAGACCCTCGGCTCAAGAAGGGCAAGAAGAGGAAGAGGGAAGCAAGGAAGGAAGAAAGATGGAAGAGAAAAAGGGGAGATAAAGGATAAGTAGTATCAAATAATAGCAAAGGAATACAATACCTGAGGCGAACAAAATCACATATCGTAATAAAAATCTAAGAATATGAAGGGACATGCACGCTACTAAGCCTATCGGTAAACACTATAAACTACCTACTAACCTTCTACCTTAATCCTCGACCTCCACACCCTCCTATCAAGGGTCATGTCCTCAGTGATCTGAAGCAACGCCATGTCCTGCCTAATCACTTCTCCCCAGTACTTTTTAGGCCTACCTCGACCCTTCTCAAACTCTCCATGGCCAACCTCTCACACCTCCTGACATGGGCTTCAATGCTTCTTCTCCTAATATGTCCGAACCATCTTAGTCGCAACTCCCGCATCTTGTCCTCTACGGAGGCTACTCCCACTCTGTCCCGGATAGCTTCATTCTTAATCCTGTCTCGCTTGGTACACCCACACATCCATCTCAACATCCTCATCTCTGCTACTCTCATCTTCTGCACGTGGGAGTTCTTGACTGGCCAACACTTAGCCCCATACAGCATGGTGAAAACACAAATATCAACAAAATAGGGCCGTTATTCAGTGCCCTAGAAACAACAGAGTCACAATTCACAGGGTGCACGTCCACACGCCCGTCACCTAGAATGTGCGTCACCTCAACATCAATAACATAACACGTAATTTGGGGTTTTATACCCTTAACACTAAGTTTAGAAGAATTACTTATCTTAAATAAGCTAATTTTGACAATAAGCAAGCCAAGCGATGCTCCAAGAATGCCATCACGTGCATAGCGACCTCCGAACGACTCAAAATCAGCCAAAAACAACTCAAATATATCAGATAAAGCCCAAGGAAACAATTACAAATGATAAAAATCGAATCCTAAGTCAAATCCCAAATCCAACCAAAAATCACACCCGGGCCCACGCCTCGAAACTCGACAAAACTCACAAAATCCAACAACCCATTCAATTACGAGTCCAACTATACTAGTTTCACTCAAATTCGACCCCAAATTGGTGTACAAAACTTAAAAATTCATATTATGAAACTTTAGGCCCAAACCCCCCAATTTCACTTTAAAATTCATCAACCAATTGCCAAAAATGAAGATAGATTCATGGAATATAACTAAAACCAAGTAGAGTACACTTATTCATATGGTGAAAATTGCTTCAAGAATCGCCTCAATCCGAGATCCATATCTCCCAAAATGCAAAAATGGCCGAAACCCTCGAAATAAAGCACTTTATAATCACTGGGTGAATCAATGAATCGCGATCGCGAAAATACCCTCGCGATCACGAATAAGAAAAAAATGCACTGGCCCTGAAAATACACTACGCGATCGCGTAAACACAATCATGATCGCGAAGTGCTGACTCCTCAAAGCTACGCGATCGCTTCCTTCCCACTACGACCGCATATAACAACACCTGACCCCAACTCCTGCCTCAAATACTCTATGCAAACGCGACATTAGCCTCGCTTTCACGAACTACAACAGTCCTCAACTACGCGATCGCTTTCCTGCTTTCGCGATCGCATTGAACAAAAATTCCTCAGCCCAAAATAAGCCTATGCGATCGCGATCTACACTCTGCGATTGCGATTAAGGAACCAGCAACCTAGAATTCTGCAGAACCAACAATGCATAATGAAGGAGAAATAGTCCGAAACCCGTCCGAAACTCACCCGAGCCCTTCGGGACCACATTCAAATATACCAACAAGGCTAATAATATAACACAACCTATTCGAGGCCTCAAAACACATATAGCAACATCGAAACGACAAATCACACCTCAATTCGAAATGCCGAAACCTATCAAATCATGTACGATTGACCTCAAATTTTGCACACAAGTCACATTTGGCATTACAGACCTGCTCCAACTTCCAGAATTGGAATCCGACCCCGATATAAAAAAGTCCACTTCCGGTCAAACTTTTCAAAATTCTCACTTTCGCCATTTCAAATCAAATTCTATTACGGACCTTTAAATCACAATCCGTACACGCTCCTAAGTCCAAAATTACCCAACGGAGCTAACATATCCATCAGAAATCCAATCCGAGGTCAAATACTAAAAAGTCAAAACTTGGTCAAACGTTTTGAAATTTAAAGCATCAAGCTGAGATTCATTCTTCCAAATCAATTCCGAATAACCTGAAAACCAAAACCGATGATTCACATAAGTCATAATACATCATACGGAGCTACCCATGCCCGAAAACTATCGAGTGAGGTGCACTTGGGTTGGGTCGTTACATCCTCTCCCACTTAAACATACGTTCGTCATCTAACGTGCGAAGAGTTGTTCCTAAAGCCATCAAATTGCCGTATAACCTTACCATGCACATACCGGGGGTGATCCCATGTCACCCTATCCCATATAGGTCTGATAACACAACATGA
Source organism: Nicotiana sylvestris (assembly GCF_000393655.2). Taxonomy (NCBI): domain Eukaryota; kingdom Viridiplantae; phylum Streptophyta; class Magnoliopsida; order Solanales; family Solanaceae; genus Nicotiana; species Nicotiana sylvestris. Next base: position 81,926,200 of record NC_091062.1, on the reverse strand, counting down.
CTAGAATTTCTTAATCTAACCTAGCCCATAAGCCTTAGAATCAAATTTCCACATCCGAAACTTCTATAGGATCAGATCTCACATCTACGCATTGTATAAGTCTGAACAAGCTATATCAAGCCATACCTGTTACCCAATTTGTAATCATATATGATACCTAAAAACTCAAATACTCATAGTGATAATTTCTAATCATAGTAGCTGCTAAAAATAACCCAATGCCGGTAATAAACCTCTTATCAAACAAAGCCTTGTTCTAACATCTTCCTATACTGCCAATTGTGAAAGAAACACACAGAAACTCATAACCATACATCACAATAACAAGTTGTGGAACTCTTTCTCCTTCGACAAGGACTATAGCAAATTTCTAAGCCGACTTTCGATATTATTCTCCAACCACTCTGTAATCAGTTTCGATAGTATTTATTCTAGGTCTAATGGACCCATCTCATCCAACACGACCACTCTAGTGATATGATGCATCAGTACAATCTAAAGCCGCCACTCGTGCAATCCGTGTACCCATAAGCAACATTCCAAATGTACTCAATCATGGAAAAATAATATCAAACAAGAGAACTGTCCTGCAAGCTTAACGGATATCACCACAATGCAATGCTAAGAACTCATCACACACCGCAGACCCAAAACTCGCGAATCTAACACAAAGGGTCATACCTCTATATGACTCCGCTACAATGCGTGACCCTATCCAAATTCTGGTCCATATTATATACCTCAAGCCACCCTACTCAAAATCTATAACCACTCAAAATTCGACATCAAGTACCCAAAGTGAATTACGCTAACCACGAATAGCAATTAACATAATGCCGCCATACGAAAAGAACATTGCCAACACGCAATCAATCATACAATACCTGAATACTCATCTTGCTCAAATTTCTGCTATAAGTCCAAATAGAACCGCACCATGTGTGTATATAGCCAACGATTCACAACTCTTCGTAACATAGAAGGGTAACTCATAGATTATTTCAGAACATGAATAAGCTCCACAACAATTGAATGGCACATTCCTCAACAATAGCAGTTCGGAGTCAACAAATCTGACCCGATGCAGAATACACATCCATTTTGGCCTACCAATAAACACCCATAATAGATAAATAACCTTCTGAAAGTCTACAATGACTGAATCACAACACATACTATCCTCTGCCAAACCTTGGCTACATTTTCACAGTCCACAACAACGAAACAATCTACTCATAAGAACTTCCAGTCTCCAAATCCATAGAACACACAATTCACCATATCTAATCTCAAATCCATCGCCTGAATGCCTAACACTTATCAAATTACACGATCATCCCACGAGGAATACTTCTATAATTCTTCTGTGACACAAAGCAAAGTTCGAACATGAGTAGTCGATCAAACAAGAGAATGCCATAATACTAATGAAGTGTTCATAAACCAAAACAAATTGCCCCTTCTGAAATGTATACTCTCATCACGCCATACCAAATAGTAATGCCATTTACCTAGTCATCTGAAACCGTCCATGCTGCCTAAGAATTTATGACTTCCTTTCAAAACTGAACCGTGACCTTGCACATGCCAAATCTAGATCCTACACAACACATCACATATATCATGCAATCCTATGTTAGATACGAGAACTTGATAATCCACTCCGAGTCACAAGTAACTACATATTTAATTAGCTAAGAACTTTCCAATTTATCCCATCCAGGAGAAAATCATTATACATCACATGATCCCCCAACCAGTAGGAAATATACATCTCTAACCATGGTAGAAACCATCAAGAACTCTCCGAATTCCTCTGGCACAGAACCAAACCGTCAGGACTGAATCCCTCTAATCAACCAAGATGTCCTATTCCTCCGAGTTCCTTCTGAATTACCTTCAAATTGATATCATTCCTTGCTAGTACACTACTATACTTAACCAAAACTTGCACCATGAACTTTAGCATAAAACCACACCGCCCTAAGGCTCATAAGCCGTTGAATGCTCTCTTAATCACCCCAAAAGTACCACAACCGAGATACCCACTCTGAAAAGACCTTCTGTTAATTTCAAGTTGTTCATCTTACCTTTCTAATACTGAATGTAGAATCCCTAATGATATAGAACTACTGCGAGTCTCGACACCATCCAATGTAACCCTATGATTCTAGCCATGTACAAATCCACAAAATTCTCAATTGCCACATTTAGATCTTGAATTCATTAAAAACCATTCTCGAGAGTCATCCACTCTGCTCAAATCTCAACTAGACTGATCAAACGGGCCGAACGACCTGTGCTCCATTAGCACTCCAACACCCAAGGAAGTGACCCCACCTTAATGCAACTAGATAAAGTTCTGCTCCACGCACTTTACATCCTTCACCAATAACAAATCAAATCATTCCCTGATTCTCTTACACTCATAAAGCATAATACAACTCTTATCCAAAATTTCCTTTACTCGAATCATCCTCAATCTCAACCTCTGTAAGCCATAACTGATCCACCAGTATCCCTTAAACTGAAATCAATACATCACATAACCGTGGAATAATCTTATCAATAGCGGGCTCCCCCACTTGGCTCAAACCCATAGATAAAAAAACATTTTAGCTCCAAATTCCCACACTCTATTACTACCATAATACCATAGTGAGACTCAACTAAATCCTCCATAAGCTCATGCAACACAAACCATCTAATATCTCAAATCATCTACAAATCTCGCATTCACCCTTGTAACAGTTAAGCCCACTCTCATAAGCAATCCAAACTCAAATTACAACATATATATTTCACTAGTTAAAGAGAACTTACTACAACACAACATAGGTATTACACAAAATCTGGACACCATGCAGAAGATAACCCACCTATTTTGCTTCAAGCTGACCTCTTTCTATACCCTTCCACAGTCATAAACATTACGCAATCACTTAATCTTCCTGAGTCTGAACTCATCTCACGACAAGAAATCTACTTTACTCCTCAACTAAACAACATGAAAAGATCCTTCAACATACCTATAACTTGGGGCTATACATCAAATTAAGATGGAAATCATGCACCAAATAGTTCTCATTACATTACAAGCAAATGGTTCTCGTCAAATTCAACCCATATGAACACATCTCACAATCACATCATACTCATCATGTAGCCATCTAGCCACAAACTCCAACAATAGGGACACTACCGGACATACAACTCCAAAAGCACGTGCTAACACAATCAACACCTCTGTGCTCAAACTAATGTCAAAACCCAACCTCAAGTCCTCCAGAATGGCCTATCATCAACACACTAAAATCACATCTCACACCTCATCCAGAGAATCACAAGCTGTCGATCACAACTGATATCGAGCACTCATATGCGCATACGAATGCGTGGAAGGAATTTAAAGGATTACGCTTTAAGCTGAATCAATGCCGCACGATAAGAAAAGAAAGATGAAAAGTATATCCTAAATGTCCTGTAGCCTCTTGAAGATAGATATGGACGTTATCATACTGATCTGCAAGACTCTACTATACACTAGCTCATGAATTGTAGAACCTATGAACCTAGAGCTCTGATACCAATCTGTCACGACCCAAAATCCACTAGTCGTGATGGCATCTAACCCAACCTGCTAGGTAAGCCAACTATTAACTATCCAATTCCAATAACATTAATAAGTCAATTAAACAAAATAAATTATCTGGATCTACTATATTTCCCAAGGACTAGTAGTACAAATCATGAGCTTCTAAGAATAGAGTATACAAAGCTGTTATGAAGAAAATACATCTTCTGTTTGAAAAGTACATAAACAAAATTTTATAATCTAGGCTACCGTAAACAAGAGGCAACATACAGCAGGAATGCATGCACACCTTCTAATCCAGCAACCATCGAACACAACAACATCGACATCCAAGATCTGCACGCAATGTGTAGAAAGTGTAGTATGAATACAACCGACCCCATGTGCTCAAAAAGTAACAAACCTAATCTTAGGTTGAAAGTAGTGACGAGCTGAAACATAGGTCGGGTCCAACACCAATAACCAACAACAGTTCATACAACGTAGAGCATATAACCAAGGAAATAATCTCAGAGATAAAAAATTTCAGCTTTTGCATAGTTTTTCCGAAAATAGTTCCATTTTTCAAGAATATTAGTAAAAACCCAAATCCTTTGACAAAATCATCGAAAAAGTATGAGATAGTTTGAAAACTGTAATTTTCTTGAAAGAAAATCCTTTCCACAATAAATAAAAATATTTCATTTCCTTTCCAAATAACAAGTGTGAAATACTACTCTATGCCCACAAATCAACGTGTGTAAATTTCATGAATGATGTGATGTCGTACAACATGAGGAAAAATGCATCTCTATACCTGTATGCCATGTGTGCATGACAATGCCATGTATCTCAGAGATGAATCATGCACTCACACTCTCAGAGTACTCAATCTCACTGTCTCACACTTTCCACTCATCATACTCAACCACTCGGTATCGTATATGGCTCATACGGCCCAGGGAAGATCCATCCCGAAATATATATATATATATACATCATTGACCATTAGTCGTCAGTACCAAGGAAAACGCAATCCAACCACTTGGAGAAGATCCATCTCCACGCTCAGGGAAGATCCATCCCTGAATATAATCGACCGCACTCACTGGGGGTGTACAGACTCCGGAGAGGCTCCTTCAGCCCAAACACTATAATCTGCACGGACAACTCACATGTTATAGTATCAATATTAGAATAACCGTTGCGGTGCACAGCCCGATCCCATAATTGTCACTCATAATCAGGCTCTTGACCTCACTCAGTTATCGATCTCTCCAGTCTCACCCACAGGCTCAAATGTCATGATAATTGACCCGAAATAATGATATGATGTATTAATAAGTAATAACTGAGATTGAGATATGATATGAATGCATGAATGTGACTGAGTACAAAATATCAAAGAAATCAATAAAATGAAAGCAATAAACGATCAGTATGGGTCCTAACACTATCAACATAAAGCCTAAACATGATATTTAACATGATGTACATCTCGTTTACTTTATCACATGGTGAAAACAAAGATATCAACAAAATAGGGCCTCTATTCAGCGCCCTGAAAACAATAGAGTCACAATTCATTAGGGTACACGCCCACACGCCTGTCACCTAGCATGTGCGTATCCTCAACATAAATCACATAGCACATAATTTGGGGTTTTATACCTCATCACTAAGTTTAGAAGAGTTACTTATCTTAAATAAGCCAATTCCGATACTGAGCAAGCCAAGTGATGCCCCAAGAATGCCATCACGTGCGTAACAACTTCCGAACGACTCAAAACTAGCCAAAAGAAACTCAAATATATCAGATAAAGCCCAAGGAAGCAATTACAAATGATAAAGATCGAATCTTAAGTCAATTCTCAAATCCGGCCAAAAAATCACACCCGTGCCCACACTTCGAAACTCTACAAAACTCACAAAATTCGACAACCCATTCAATTTACGAGTCCAACCATACTATTTTCAATCAAATCCGACTCCAAATCGGTGTTCAAAACTTAAAAATTCATATTATGAAACTTTAGGCCATAACCCCCCAATTTTACTTTAAAATTCATCAACCAATTGCAAAAAAGAAGATAGATTCATGGAATATAATCAAAACCGAGTAGAGAACACTTACCCCAATTCATATGGTTAAATTTGCTTCAAGAATCGCCTCAATCTGAGCTCCATAGCTCCCAAAATGCAAAAATGGCTGAAATCCTTGAAATAGAGTACTTTATAATCATTGGGTGAATCAATGAATCGCGATCACGGAAATACCCTCGCGATCGCGAATAAGAAAAAAAATGCACTGGCCCTGAAAATACACTACACGATTGCGTAAACACAATCTTGATCGCAAATAGCTGACTCCTCAAAGCTACACAATCGCTTCCTTCCCACTGCGACCGAATATAAGAACACTTGACCGCAGCTCCTGCCTCAAATACTTTACGCGACCGCGGCATTAGCCTCGCGTTCGCGAACTACAACAGTCCTCAACTACACGATCGCTTTCCTGCCTTTGCGATCACATTGAACAAAGATGCCTCAGCCCCAAATAAGCCTACGTGATTGGAATCTGCACTCCGTGATCGCGATTAAGGAAACCAGAAGCCAAAATTCTGCAGAACCGGCAATGCATAGTGAAGGAGAAATAGTCTGAAACCCGTTCGAAACTCACCAAAGCCCCTCGGGACCATATCCAAACATACGAACAAGTCTAATAACATAACACGGACCTACTCGAAGCCTCAAAACACACATAGCAATATCGAAACGACGAATCACTCCTCAATTCGAAATCATTGAACTTTGAAACTTCAACTTCCACAACCGATACCGAAACCTATCAAATCACGTCCGATTGACTTCAAATTTTGTACACAAGTCACATTTGGCATTACAGACCTACTCTAACTTCCAGAATTGGAATCCGACCCCGATATCAAAAAGTTCACTCCCGATCAAACTTTCCAAAATTTTCACTTTTGCCATTTCAAGCCAAATTCTACTACGGACCTCCAAATCACAATACAGACGCGCTCCTAAGTCCAAAATCACTCAACGGAGCTAACGGAACCATCAGAAATCCAATCCGAGGTCAAATACTAAAAAGTCAAAAATTGGTCAAACTTTGTTGAAATTTAAAGCTTCAAGCTGAGAATTATTCTTCCAAATCAATTCCGAATAACCTGAAAACAAAAACGGATGATTCACATAAGCCATAATACATCATATAAAGCTACCCATACCCGAAAACAACCGAGTGAAGTGCAATTGCTCAAAACGACCGGCCGGGTCGTTACATGAATGCCCAACATATGTCAATTATTGATATTTCGACTAATTAAGTTGTGTGTGATGATTTAGGATATTTGGAGTGCAAAAGTATGAAGAAAAATGCTCCAGCTATATGAGAAGAGGTTGGATGTGTATGCTGTTTGAAGAACCCTTAGCAATGAAGTCTCAAGAAAGCATCCACCTTAGCATCCGTACCTGAGCGCATCAAAGTTGAAGGAATAGAATCTGATGGTGAGAAGTTCAAGCTAAAGCGGACCTGAAACATCCAGCTTAGCATCAATCCCTGAAGCTGACTCCGAAAAGAAAAGGAAAACCTTGGGTTGTACGCAATATATAAGTCAAAAATGCCTCTTTTAAGCCACCTAACACACTGGGAAGCAGAGAAAAACCATCACAAAGTTCAGAAACCGTGAAATTCATCTTGAGTTCTTTTCTTTCCCTTCTTTATTGATTTTTATGTATTCTTAAGAATTACTTGAGATTGCTACCATGACTATGCATGGCTAAACTCGTTTATTCCGGGGTTATAATTTTATATGAATGTTGATATTTGAATATTATTGGACGAGTTAATTTATCATATTGGGTTATTTATTCATATCCTGGGCCTAATTATTTTACTACCTAGATAAAAGTGAAATATTATATATGAATCTTGAGTTGAACTTAAAAGAGGTAATTCTTGATTGCAATATGATTGTATAGAGCGCGATCTTGAACCTAGTCATTGGGGAATTGATCTGCGAATACAGATAGAAATATACCGATTTGCCGGTGCAAGAAATTATTAATGCGTTCTTTTTATCTCTAATCCCATAGAAATATAGGGTTTATAATAAATAGAATAGGCGAGTATAAGTTGTTGAGTATTATTATCCTTGCATGTTAATAACCCAGATAAATTAATAAATCGAGTTGATTGAAGAATTCAATAGGATTGTTATCCAACCGTGACCCTGTAATATTATTTCTCATTGAATTCAACCTTTCGAGCTAAGTGTGCTAGTTAATTAGCTCTTCTTTTAATTGCAACTCTAGACAGTAAAATTAATTAAACAAAAAACATCTTGAAATTATTCTTGACTCGATAAATTAGAATTTGCTTGATTTAGTTGATAATTGATCACAAGCCCTCGTGAGAGTGATACTCTACTCACTCTTTATTACTTAATTGACCGCGTATACTTGCGTGTGCATTTAGGAATGCACCCATCAATTTAAAATTCTTAATCTGCCACGAAAATAATTACTCCATTCCTTTTAATTTGTTTGAACCTTTTTAAAATACGAGGATTAAATTAACTAATTTTTGATGTAAATTCGGACATAGATTCTTTAAGTTTCTTAAAATATAATTTACATATTTAAAAATTACTTAAAAAATACTATAAGTACCGGATGCAAAAAATATGATGAAGAAAAATCTCATTTGATTTTATAAATAGTATTAAGTATATTCTTTTTAAAATGGAGAGAGTAGTTATTTCTTAGAGTGACAGGCATTCTGGTATATCCATGTAATCCAAATTTTCGTCAAGAGTAGATTCTGGTATCTTCCTGTAAACAGATTGTACAAGGACCCAAATGGAGTTTTGGTTCTTTCATATCGTGGGTGGAAAAATATCGATATTATTGCCTAGGGATATCTGCTGGTTAAAAAAACACGAACTACGTACGTAATCAATAATATACTCCAGCAAGTTAAGTGGGCGTTTGGACATAAGAATGGTAGAATTCCAACAAAAAATTAAAAGAAAAATTCAAGTGAAATGGTAGTTGAAAATTAAAGTTGTATTTGGACATGAATATAATTTTGGTTTTTTTCTGAAATTTTGTAAGTGACCTAAGAGAAAATTTTAAAAAAAATCTTTTTTGGACTTTTTTAAATTTTCGAAAAATTTCAAACTTTATTTTCAAGATTAAAAATTTTATTGTCAAGCAATGATTTCGGAAAAAAAGTGAAATTTTTTTGAAAAAATTCTTATGTCCAAACGGGCTTTAAATGTGATCGTTTAGGCTGGACCAAGACAAAGCTAAGGGCCCAATAATCCACAGGAATCAAAGCAAAATTTTGTAAAAATGTGAACTTTCCTACAACTTTTTATATGCTAGAGTAAAAATGAAACGTCATCAAAATTTGGCGTATAAATGCTGAATGGACATAATCAAGAATAAGTAGAACTTGTGCCTCGGATAAAATCGGTTCGTATTAAATGCTCGAATGACAACGTGACATGTGGAACTGGAGACAAATGGAAGATGAAGCGAGTAAAAACCAAGTCTGAGGACAACAACTTCAGTTGGTACCGGGAAGATCCCAAAGGGAACACAGTCAACGGAAGAAAACAAATGTTTGCCACCAGATGACGTTTAATGAAGAATATTCCTCAGTATTAAATACACAGCCGTTGTAGAGAATTTTGTCATTCATGGCCTATCGTTACATATTCATCAATGATCCATATTATTGTCATTTAAGACAGCTTGATCCTAGGACCTTGTTCCCTAGATATAGCTATAAATAGTGACTTCAACAACCATTGGAACACATAAAATCTCTGGCAAAACTTATGCTATACATTATTCTCAGGGTAAAATAACACTTTACTTTTTTTGTTTAACGTTATTCTTATTGCTGCCTTCGGAAGCCTTGCTCCCGGACCAAACTATTTGTTTTTTATCCCGACTTCAACACTAAGTATTATATTTTATAAATTTATTTATCATTTTGGGATCAAATCAATTTGTTTGTCCATAAATTACGTTATAAATTCAACTGTACCATTTTACGGGTAAACAGTTTGGCGCCCACCGTGGGGCTTAGATAGCTGCATAATTGAATTGATCCTTGCATCTATTACTAACTTGTTTGATTCTTTGTTTCTTAGAAAAGATCATAAAAAATGGCAGCTAACGATGTCAATATCGCACACAACTATGAGACATAAGAAAATCTGCCTCAACACGAGGATTCGATCAGTGACACCCGCAACGAGGAGGACGTAGCAACGCCGGTCCATAGTGGGTGATATCCTTGACATGTATGGGAGGTGACTCTTAATGATGTTGAGGACGAGTAAGTTGCGAAAACAATGAGGATCTTGAGAGAATAACAAAAGGCCATCTCTCAAGGAAAGACCAGGCCATGACAGAACTAAGGCAAGCGTTGTCAGGTGCTTTAAACAACGCGAATGGAAGAGGCCCTGTTCCTCTTGGTGCTCCCGCAAATCAAACAACGCAAAGGGTTGATAACGACACCCCAAGGGGTGAGGTCGGCTTCGACGAAGCCGGAGGGATTGGCAACAGATCCGGTAATGACAACAAGAATAATTCCTTTAAAACTTAGCTTATGTGGTTCGTGAGGAAAATGAACTAGCGGATAGACTAGAACGAGATAGAATTCCATGATCGAATGGACCAAATTCCGGGAACACCGCCAGTACTGAAGGGCCCAGACTCAAAGAAGTACACCCAGTTGCTGTTCAAACCGAGCGCATCACTAGAATTGATTCCGAAGAGGTTCAAAATGCCAGATGTACCGAAGTATGATGGGACTTCAGACCCTCAGGAGCACATCATCACCTATACAATGTCGGTGAAAGGAAACGGCTTGGCTCAATATGAGATTGAGTCGGTCATGTTGAAGAAATTTGGAGAAACCCTCACAAATGGTACTGACTCTTACCCTATCATTCAATAGATTCCTTTAAGATGCTCGTAGAGGTCCAAGCTTGGAAGGCGGACATATTCAGAATTTCGTAAGGAGAGTCCGAGTTGCTACATGAGTTCGTGATCAGGTTTCAGAAAGAAAGGACATCGTTGTCGGCCGTGCCAGATGAATGGGAAGCTAAGGCATTTACTAAGGGATTGAACCCGATGAGCTACAACGCTTCCTAGAAACTGAAAGAAAGTTTGCTCGAGTTCCAAAACAACCCTATGGTGATAAGTAGGAATTTTGACCGCTTATTTGCTCTCTTTCACTTGCATTTTCGCTCAAAAATGCTTAAAGGTATTCCCGAAAACTAAGGCAATGTGCTTACTTGCAAGAATATTGGGAAATAAGCCAAAGAAGGCAAAATCAACTCATAAGGAGTCAAAAGTGAACAAGAGCCAAAACTGGGCAAAGAGATTAGACAATACGGACCGCACAATTCTAGTGCGACCGTAGAGTGAGCTTCAGAGAGGAGGTTTTAGCCATCTCAGACAGTGGGGACCACACCAAAAATGTGTGGCTGCAGAAGGACTAGTGCGGCCTCAATAATTATTATGCGGTCCGCAAGATTGGAGAATGAGAGAGTTGATCAAAGTCCAAAAGCTGAAGAGTGCGGACCACATCACTTTTATGAGGGACCATGAGAAGACCACTTTCACATGTCCTTATGGTACTTTCTCATTTTCAAGGATGCCGTTTGGGTTGTGTAATGCACCGGTGACTTTTCAACGGTGTATGATGGTATTTAAACTGATATGGTGCAGGACATTCTTGAGATTTTCATGGATGATTTTTCTATGGTTGGAAATTTGTTTGAAAAATTTGGATTGGGTATTGGATAGATGTGAGGAGACCAATTTGGTGTTAAACTGGGAAAAGTGTCACTTCATGGTTAAGGAAGGCATTGTCCTCGGCCACAAAATTTCAAATGGTATTGAGGTTGACCAAGCTAAAATTGAGGTGATCTCCAAACTCCCTCCTAGTACATCCATGAAGGGAGTGAGGAGCTTCTTAGGTCATGTGGGTTTTTATCGCCGATTCATAAAGGACTTTTCCAAGGTGGTGAACCTATTGTGCAAACTTTTGGAGAAGGATGCCAAGCTCCATTTTAATGAAGATTGTATGAAGGCATTCGAAGTTGCTTAAGTTCAAGTTGACTACTACTCCTATTATCACTACACCAGATTGGAGCTTGCCTTTTGAGCTCATGTGTGATGCTAGTGATGTTGATGTTGGAGAGGTGTTGGGGAAAAGAATCAACAAAATCTTCCATTCGGTCTACTATGCTAGCTAGACAATGAATGATGCCCACGTCAACTACATAGTGATCGAAAAAGAGTTACTAGCTATTGTGTTTGCCATGAAGAAGTTCCGAACGTATTTGATGGGTAATAAGGTGATTGTTCACACCGATCATGTGACACTTCAGTATTTGATGAGAAAGAAGGATTCTAAGGAAAGGTTGATGCGGTCGGTGCTTCTTTTGCAAGATTTTGATCTAGATATTCAAGACCACAAGGGTAGTGAGAATCAAGTGGTGGACCACTTGTCCCGTTTGGAGGAGGAGAGGAGGCCACATGACGACCTTGAGATCAATGATTCATTTCCTGACGAGCAACTCCTATCTGTTTCAATGATCGGAATGCCATAGTTTGCTGATCTATATAATTATCTTGTGAATGACATTGTACCGAATGAGTTCTCTTCAAACCAAAGGAAGAAGCTCAAACAGGATTGTTTGGAATACTATTGGGATGAGCCGTATCTTTTTGGAATATTTATCGATGGTGTGATCCGGCGATGTGTTCCAGAAGAAGAACAAATAGGAATTCTTGAGGCTTGCCATTCTTCACCATATAGTGGTCACCATGATAGAGCGAGAACGACTACAAAAGTTTCGACTTGTGGATTCTATTGGCCTACCCTCTACAAAGACGCTAGTGATCTTGTAAAGCGTTATAATGAATGACAAAGGGCCGGTGGGGTATCGAAAAAGAATGAAATAACTCTCACCACCATTTTGGAGATAGACATCTTCGACGTGTGGGGTATTGATTTCATGGGTGCATTTGTTAGTTCTTGTGGGAACACCTACAATCTTGTTGCGGTTGATTATGTTTCCAAGTTGGTCGAGGCAGTTGCGTTGCCAGACAATGAAACGAGGATTATGGTAGCCTTCTTGAAAAAGAACATCTTTACAAGGTTTGATACTCCGTGGGCCATTATTAGTGCTGGGGGGTTGCACTTTTGCAATCGGGATTTTGATACCTTACTCACCAAATATGGTGTCACTCATAAAGTCTCAAACCCCTACCATTCTCTAGCGAGCGGATAGGTTGAAGTCTCCAACCAGAAGATCAAGAGTATTTTGTCCAGAAAACTTGATGATGCTCTTTGGGCTTATACGACGGCCTACAAGACGCCAATTGGGATGTCTCCATATCGATTGGTGTTTGCGAAGGTGTGTCATCTTCTGCTAGAACTTGGGCATAAGGTCATGTGGGTTTTGAAGAAGTTGAACCTTGAATGGGATGTCACTGCTAACCTAAGAGTGACACATTTAAATGAGCTTGATGAATTCCGGTTCATGCCTACATAAGTTCTCCCTTTACAAGGAGAAAATGCAGTATCTGCATGACAAGTATATCCACAACAAGGAGTTCAAAGAAGATGATTTGGTGCTATTGTTCAATTCCCGATTAAGAATGTTTCCAGGCAAGTTTAAATCAAAATGGAGTAGGCTCATTGAAGTAGTGAATGTAACCCCCTTTGGTTCTCTAGATTTGAAAAATAAGAATGATAAGGTCTTTAGAGTCAATGGGCACCGGGTTAAACATTATGTTGGCAAGGTTGATGATGGCCACGATGTGGAGGTTCTCTATTTATCGTGATTGGTAATATGCATCGTGTTGCGATGTTAAATCAGACGCTTCTTGGGAGGCAACTCATGTCTTTTTCTTTCTTTTATTTTTATTCTTTTTAGATAGGCTTGGTTTTGTGCTAACCTGTTTTGAAGTGTATGCAGGAATGGGTGTGCATTGTAGGGACTGTGTATTAAAAATTTTGCTAAGTGTCAAAATGCATAGTATCTGAAGTTGGTGTGTAAAAACGCTTAAGGAAATGCGGCCGCACACATTTTTGTGTGGCCCGTACTGATGCTGCGGCTGCACTAAATTTTTTGCAGTCCGCAGCGTGACTTCTCAGAGGACAGGTAAGGAGTGCAGTCCCCATCAAAATTATGCGGCCACACTCATGTAAAAGACTGGGTCCCACGGGTAAAAAGTATAAATAGGACTTCTCTTTCTTTTTACACTTTCGCTCCTCTGAGACCTAAAGACAAGCTTGCACAGTAAATTTCCCATTTGATCTCAAATTGTTGCTTCACTTCAACATATGCATCTTCATTATTGGTATGTTCAATTCCTCATTAGATTTTTTATCTTTTATTTGCTTTTGTTCTTAGATTTAGGGTTAATTATATGCTCAAAAATGTCAATGTTTCCTTGTTTTGCTTACAATCATGTGGGTAGCTTGTTAGATGTTAACTGGGGTCCGGGTAATTAGTTAATGAGGTTTGATTGCTAAGACCATGTCAATTAGAGAACAAAAATGCATGAACCCTAGGTCAGTGCCACAAAATTTGAATTGTGCAGGCGCACACATTTCCACAGTAGAGATTATGCGGCCGCACACACTTTTGTGTGGTCCGTAATGACCTGGTGCAGCCGCCTACATTTTTGTGCGGTCAGAAATGATAGAACTTTAGAGACCCCAGTAATCTGAACCCGGGGATCTGTGGTTGCACTCATTTTTGTGCGGTCCGCAATGGGCACTCTGCGGCCACACTCACTTTTGTGCGGTCCGCACTACCCTTCTAAGACAATGTTACTGAAACTTTCCATCATGCTTAGGTATACACTTTGAGCTGCAATTGTGAATGATCTCTAATTCTTATGTGCTACAGATAATGGTTCATTCTCTTGGTTGAGGAGATACACCACATGGGAGGGCAAAATCCTCCCGAGGCTGGGGTTGAGGCAAAAGCAATCTGCCTCTAGCAATTCAAAAGGCTATCAGCAAGAAATCAACAGCTAATATAGCCCCTAACACCCCAGAGACCAGTGAGTATGTCCTATCCGGGGAAGTTTCTGAGGGTAACTCCGTGCAAGCACAACCGGAAGATCAATCACAATAAATACAACAATTCCATGGGAGACTTCATTTGGTAGATGAGTCCTCATCAGCTGCCAATTTATCTGAGGGTTCGGAAGAGGGTAGTCAAAATTCTAAACCCTCTTCCTCACATGTTCCCCCTGCCCCAATAAACTTAGATGATGATGATGATTCTATTCCAAATGATGGGAGAGGGGGAGACACTCCAGTGGCATGATTAGAAAGGTCAAGGCGACCAGAGATTTGGGAGGACTGTTTTGTTAGTACAAATGCCTTTGCAAAGTTCCGGGAATGGTGGCCACAAAGGTCGCTCACTCTTGAGCGACAATTTTTAATGAAAGACCTGAACAAACACAACCCCAATGTCCTTAGGTAATTCCAAGAGCGCAAAGGTTGGAGCTGGTTCACAAACAAAGTTCTAGATGCAAATGAGTACCTTGTCAAGGAGTTCTACGCAAATGTTGCGCACATCAAAAAAGGTATTAAGGTGACCAAAGTGCGGAATCTAAAAATCCTCTTTGACTCCTGTGTACTGAACATGTATGTAGGGTTTGAAGAAGTTGAGGCAGTGCAATATTTGGAAAATCTAACCATGAGTGATGCAGCTCATCCATGGTTGGCTGAGATTTTGGCAATTCCAGGGTCAACACCTCCGTGGCTCACATATGGAGTTCCAATGTAACGACCCAACTGGTCGTTTTGAGCAATTGGGTTTGGTTTAGTAGTTTGAGATCACGAGTAGATTCACACAGTGTATTATGACTTGCGTGCATTATCGGTTCGGGTTTTTGAGAAGTTCGGAAAGGATTTTTAGAAGTGACTTTCATTTGAGAAGCTTGAAGTTGAAAGAATTGACCAAGATTTGACTTTTGAGTATTTGACCTTGGATTGGGGTTTCGATGGTTTCGATAGGCTTGGGTGGTGATTTTGGACTTAGGCGCATGTCCGGATTTGGATTTGAAGGCCCGTAGGGTAATTTGAAGCATTTTGGAAAAAATTGGAAAGTGGAAGTTTTGGAAAAATGGAGAAGATTGACCCATAGTTGACTTTTATGATATAGGGGTCGGAATGTGATTTCGAGAGTTGGAACAGCTTCGTCTTGTTATTTGGGACTTGTCAGCAAAATTTGGTGTCGTTTGGAGTTGATTTGATATGGTTCGGACGCTCGGTTGCGATTCTAGAGGTTCTTGAATATTCAATGTGATTTTAATGGATAAGAACTTCCACTAATAGGGGTATGAGAGTAGATTCCTTTCCACGAACAAGTGTGTTTCTTTTTGCAGGTACTATGGATAGGTTCAGAGTATTGTAAGTGTTCCCACAAGAGCTCACGAACGGTCCCATAAAATCAATACCCCAAACATCAAAGACATCAATCTCTAAAATGGTGGTAAGGGGCATCTCATTCTTCTTAGAAATTCCACCGGCCCTTTGGCACTCATCACAATGCTTGACAAGCTCACTAGCGTCCTTGTAGAGGGTAGGAACAATAGAATCCACAAGTCAAAACCTTTGTAGCCGTTCTAGCTCCACCATGATGACTACCATACGGTGAAGAGTGGCAAGCCTCAAGAATCCCCATTTGTTCTTCTTCCGGCACACATTGCCGGATCACCCCATTAGTACATATTCGGAAAATATACAGCTCATCCCTATAATAGTCCAAGCGATCCCGTTTGAGCTTCTTCCTTTGGTTTGAAGACAACTCATTCGGTATAATTCCACTCACAAGATAATTGGCTAAACCAGTGAACCATGGCATCCCAGTCATTGAAATGGGTAACAATTGCCCGTCGAGGAAGGAATCATTGATCTTAAGGCCATCATTTGACCTCCCCTCCTCCTCCAATCGGGACAAGTGGTCCGCCACTTAGTTTTCACTACCCTTGCGGTCTTGAATCTCTAGATCAAACTCTTGGAAAAGAAGCACCCACCGCATCAACCTTGCCTTAGAATCTTTCTTTCTCATCAAATACCAAAGCACGACATGGTCGGTGTGAACGATCACCTTAATACCTATCAAATACGGTTGAAACTTCTCTATGGCAAAAACAATAACGCATAGCTCCTTTTCGGTCACTGTGTAGTTGACTTGGGCATCATTCATAGTCTTTCTAGCATAGTAGACTGAAGGGAAGATTTGTTGATTCTTTGCCCCAACACCACTCTAATCGCAACACCACTAGCATCACACATGAGCTCTAATGGCAAGGTCCAATCCGATGATCATAGGAGTAGTAGTCAACTTGAACCTAAGCAACTTGAGTGCCTTCATACAATCTTCATTGAAATAGAAATTGTTATCTTTCTCCAAAAGTTTACACAATGGGTTCACCACCTTGAAAAAGTCCTTGATGAATCGGCGATAGAAACCCGCATGACCCAAGAAGATCCTCACTCCCTTCAAGGATTTAGGAGGAGGGAGTTTGGAGATCACCTCATTTTTGGCTTGGTCAACCTCAATATTATGTTTTGAATTTATGGCTGAGGACAATGCCTTCTTTGACAATTAAGTGATGCTTCTCCCAATTCAACACCAAATTTGTCTCCTCACATCTAGCCAATACCCTATCCAAATTGTTCAAAGAATCTTCAAACGAATTCCCAACTACAGAAATATCATCCATAAAGACCTCAAGAATATCCTCCACCATGTCGGTAAAAATAGCCAGCATACACCGTTGAAAAGTCGCCGGTGCATTACACAACCCAAAAGGCATCCTTGAAAATGAGAAATACTATAAGGACATGTGAAAGTGGTCTTCTCTTGGTCCTCAGGAGCAATAAGAATTTGATTGTAGCCAGAGTATCCATCAAGGAAGAAATAAAAAGCACGTCCGGCTAACCTATCAGGCATTTGGTCAAGAAATGGAGGCAGGAAATGATCTTTCCGAGTGACTTTATTTAGCTTCCTATAGTCCATGCACACTCTCCACCCGGTAAAGGTTCTTGTTGGGATCCAGGGGCGGCTCTTCCCTAAGGAAGTAAAGCCATAATAGATTTGAACAATTCGAGGAATATGAAAATATTTTCGATTCACTATTTAGCTGTAAAAAACTGAGATCACTAGATGATGGAAATTTAAAAAATATTGCCTTAATCTTGAATGTTCCTTAAAGCATATAATTAATCCGATATTGATGGTTTAGATTTATTTTCTGAATTAAAAATGGTAAGGAAAATAGTACAATTAGAAAATAAAAATTTATTTGATATACTCTGTCAAATAAGAAGATTTGATTCTTTTTTCAAATGTTTATATTGCTTATAGAATAATGTTAATAACTCCTGTTACCATTGCTTCAGCAGAAAGAAAATTTTCAAAGTTAAAATTGATAAAATCTCACAAAAGATCAACAATATCTTATGAGAAGTTAAATAAAGTATCTATATTGTCAATTGAGAAAGACTTTTTAGGAGATTTTAATTATAAAAAAAATTATTAATAATTTTGCGTCTAAAAAAGCTTAAAAAATAGACTTCAAATAAAAAGTAATATATTTTTTTAAAAAAAGTTAAAGCCTCTCAAAAAGTTTGGCTTTAGGCCACAAAATTCATCGTGCCACCCCTGTTGGGATCAATTCATTCTTGTCATTTGTTACCACAGTCATGACCCCTATCTTTGGGACATCGGAAATGGGTTAAACAACCCCGACATCTAACCACTTGATTATCTCCTTCACCACCTCTTGCATTGCTTAAGTTAATATTCATTGATGTTCAACAGAGGGTTTGGCACCTCCTCAAAAATAATCTTGTGCAGGCAAAAGGCAGGTCTTGTACCCCGGATATCCGCCAAAGTTCATCCGATTTCTCTTTTCCTCCTTTGTATTACTGCCAATGTGGACTCTACCCGCATGTTAGTTAAGCAAGAAGAAAGGATAATTGGTAGTGTAGAAGAAGGGCCACAAAAATCATACCTGAGATGCGGAGGCAATGGCTTTAACTCCAAGGTAGGAGGCTCCTCAATTTAGGGCTTTGTTGGACGAGTCTTCCGGTTTTCAAGATCCAAAGATAGCTTTCGTGGCTCAAAAGTGTATGACCGCATGCCTTGCAATGCATTTACACACTCCACATAGACATAACTCTCCTCATCATCATCTAGGTTGAGCAAAATGGCTTCCAATTTGTCCTCAACATTCAATGTTGCACTAGTATCATCAATTATCACATCAGTCACCAAATCCACAAATGAAAAACTTCATTACTATTTGGTTGCCTCATTGATTTGCACACATGGAAGACCAGCTTTTTGTCACCCACCCGAAAAGTGAGATCACCGGCCTCCACATCAACAAGAGCATTCCCTATAGCAAGGAAAGGTCTACCTAAAATGATAGTCACCTTATAGTCCACACACAATCTAGGATCACAAAATCCGCTGGGAGGATAAACTTGTCAACCCGAACCAATACATCATTAATAATACCCAGAGGCCTCTTTATTATTCGATCTGCCATTTGCAACCTCATGGATGTGGGTCTTGGTTGCCTAATTCCCAAAGTTTTTAACACTGAATACGACATCATGTTGATACTTTCCCCGAGATCACATAATGCTTTGGCAAAATCGGCGCTCTCAATAGTGCAAGGGATTGTGAAGCGCCCGGATCTTCCAACTTCGAAGCCATTGAGGGTACAATAACACTCACTAGAAGAGTCATCTTGGTGGTTTCACAATTCATTGATCTATTCTTGGTTACCAAATCCTTCATGAATTTTGCATATATCGGCATTTGTCTCAATGCCTCAACCATCGGCACATTAATTGACAAACTCTTCATCATATCAATAAACTTTTTGAATTGGTTTTCATTGTGTCACACCTCTTTTTTCCACCCCCGCGAGGGGTGTAGGAGTTTTTTCCAATTAAAGGACAATCGAAACAGGATTTGTTTATTTATTTCAGAGTCGCCACTTGGGAGATTTAGGGTGTCCCAAGTCACCAGTTTTAATCCCGAATCGAGGAAAAGAATGACTATATTACAGTCTGCGTACCAGAAATCCGGATAAGGAATTCTGTTAACCCGGGAGAAGGTGTTAGCCATTCCCGAGTTCCGTGGTTCTAGCACGGTCGCTCAACTGTTATATTTGGCTTGATTATCTGATTTTACACGAATATGAACTTATGTGCAAATTTTAACTCTTGGCCGCTTTTATTATTATTTTTACGAGAATTGCAACGTCGTGAAAATATATCTCGAACCACGTTACATCAATGCACCCGTGGTTATTGACATATCTCGACTTGGTTGAGATTTGGATTTGGGTCACATAAATGTGCACCCGTGTTTAAGGAAATTAAATTATTAAGACGCGCCTAAAGCAACTAATGTATTGTTATTTTGGGGAAACCGTAAAATTTGCTGAACGGCCTGTCCCGAATTCTAAGTATTTTAATATATATACATCTAGAGGGCCTCGCAGCTTCTACGTTTCTTGTTTGTCGAGGCTCGTCTCACTTTGTTATTTAAAAGGAATTTACAACGTCATGAAAATGCATCTCGGGCCACGTCACAATCAATGTGCCCGTGACTAGAGACATATTTCGACTCCGTCGAGATTTGGATTTGGATCACATAAATGTGCACCCGAGTTTAGGGAGATAAGATTATTAGATGCGTGCTTAAAAGAGACTATCGCGTTATTATTCCGGGAGGGTCGTGAGATTTGCTAAACGACCTGCCTTGAAAACTGAATGCTTCGATATATACATTTAACGAGGGCCCCGCAGCTTGTGCGTTTTTATTTGGCGAGGCTCATCTCGTCCTTATTTTAAAAGGATATCCTATAGCAACTACGTTTCTTATCGCGTTTGTCTTTACTAACTGAAAACAGAGATAGTCCTAGTTAATTGCATGCTTGCAGGTTATTTATAGAAGGATTCAAAATGCTTTTATAGAATAGGAAAATGTGGCTACGCGCACGGACAGCTGATCGAACATTATGGGCCCAAATCCAGCTCATGCGAGATGGGCCAGACCTGGGCCACTGTTTATCCGACGCGGGCCTGCTTGGTCTGTTTCGACCTGGGCTCGACCCCCATGAGGTTGAAACCGTAAACTTATGCTCTTTGTTCTAAAGGTGTGGCTTATCAATAATTATAACAAAGCAGTTTATCAAAAGGAGATGAACTTAACTAGTAATGGATAGTTTCATGCTTGGCATGTATTAAAGAATATGTTACACAATTAAAATAAGTCTGGGATACAACCTACTGCATTGGGAATATTTTTACCTAACAGCATACATATACAACTAACATTCAATCACCATACATTGATATCTACTAGGCGTGCAAGTTACCTTCAGTATCCAAAATGTAAACTATTATGCATTACATGATATTCAATATAACAGTCTATGCTTAAAATAAACAATCTTCAATTCTTCTCTTTTTGCATTCATACTCAACTTCAAGTTACATTGACAGTATTAGTCGTGTACCTGGATGTTTGCACAATAAGAAGAGGAAGAGAAAGAGTATCAGCAGCAAGCAACCAACAGCAACAACAAATAGCAACAACACAGCAACACAACCAGCAACAACTATGTAGCCCACACGTGATCGAGCATCGAACAGACAACTCCCAGAAACAGAGTAGAAAACAATAGCGGGAAGCCCAGAATATTGAATGTAACAGCACCAACAGTTTAACAATCACAAACAGTTCGACAAATAACCAACAACAATTGGCCAAGACAGCTTGGCCAGCTTAAATTCTGTTTTCAGACAGTCTTTGTTACAATGTTCTGAGATTTCTTTTTGTTTCTTTCTTTCAGTTTTTTTTAAGAAAACCTTCTCTCCAGGCTTCAAAAATTTCTCCCCTCTTTTCTAACGGAAGGTCTACCTTTTTATAGCCTACCCTCAGCATTTTACAGTTTGATGGATAACTCAGAATTCCCCCTCCCTGCTGTTTTTCCACTCAGCTACTTTAAATAACCAAACCTCCCATAAGATCCCTGACAGCCCCTCTCTATTTTGTTTTTAAAGTGTCCTAATCTCTTATTTATTTAGCTAAAGTATGGGCAGCAGGAATATAATCTGACAACACATGCTGTCCAATTTTAATTCCTTAACAGCTGACCATACACATGCTGCCCACAATCTGAACCAAGTAAACATGCCATCCATTTAAGACCAAAGTCTGAACTGCCATTATAACTTACCCCCTAAATGTTTTTTGATTCAAATTGAACAAAATCAATAGGCAACACAATTCAGTTCCTAATGTAATTCAAATACGATCACAACAGAAACAAACAGCATGAATCAAGTTGTTACCATTAATGGCTGAAACTAATTGACGACATACATCGACTCGACTATATTAATCGTAACAGGTAATAATCACTCATTCATATAAACAATACGTACAGGGTCCTGAATGGCTTCAGACAACTTTTGTTCAATTACTGGGAACCTATATGAATTAACTATTGGACGACTAATCTAATTGACGAGCATGTATATCACCATATGTATTCATATACACAGAAGAACAAACAACCAAATAAAAGGTCTTTGACAGAGACGGAAGGAATTTAAGAAAAATACCAGAAAATACCAAACAAACACAACAAAAACATGCTAATAAACTTAATCAGCACGCAAATGAAACATAAAAAGAAAAGAAAAACTTACTGAAAACTTTTAAGAAAAGTCGACCCAGGTTCGAATAAGATTTGGCCTTTTGAAGCCGAACAGACTTTAATCGGGGTGTTCTCAACCGAGAACACCCTGATTGAAGTCTATTAGACCCCAAATCCTCTATGAAACAAGTCAGATTCCCCAGGTTCTGGTGTTCTAGGGTTTGGATCTTCAGATTTGAGATTCTAGGAGTTATGGGTAGATTCGGACCAAACCAAGTTTGGTTTGGTCACGAGGGAGGTCAGGGGAGTGTCTGGTACGAATATGGTGAGGTTTGGTGTAGGTCAGAGTTCGACTCGAATCTTCAAATGAAGATTCGAGATGAAGGAAGGTGATTCGAGGCTAGGGGGTAACAGATTCGGGTTTGGGGTGGTGAGGTGTATCAGGGGTGTTAAGGGGGTGGTCACCGGCATCCTTGCCGCCGGCTTTAATGGCGAGGGGAGATGGGGCGGCTAGGGTTCCTAATGGGAGGTCTGGGTTCGAGCTTGGGGACGACGGGAGGGGGGTGTTCGTATAGGGGGCTGGGTAAAGGGTTAGGTTTATATACGTAACGAGTAATTAGATCCTAGCCGTTGGATGCATCGAGATTGATGGCCAGGATCTTTTACTTAATACGGAACGACACCGTTTGGCCTTGGTTGGGGGGTCGGTTCGAACTGATTACCGGGTCGGGTTTGGAAATGGGTTACTGAAAGGGAATCCTGGGCCGTTGGATTGGCCTGGACGGATGGCTCAGATTAGACGCCTTATACAGCGTCGTTTTTGGGATGTGCCTGGGCAGGCCTGGTTTGGACCGGATGGTGAACGTGGTTTGGGCCTACTGTTTTAACTTTTGGCCCAATCCGAGCATCCTCATTTTCTTTTACTTTTTCTATTTTAATTTAAACACAAAATTCCTAAATAAGACAAAGTAAAATTATATACTCACAGATTAACATTTAATAAAAATCAACCAATGACAAGAAACACTTATGCATATATTTTGATTTTCTTTTCTTTTTGGAGTAACTTTCGTGAAGCAAAAATCACGTGCTTACAGCTGCCCCTCTTTGCCCGGAGACACGAAGGGTTTTCGCGCAAAGATAAAGCGGGCGCTTTTTGCTCGTCCGAGTACTCCGTGTGAAGCATTTTTTGAAAAAGATTCGACCGAACCTTTGCTTCAGAGGTTTCCTACATATCCTGGGCCGAACAGGAATCAGGTCAATGTAGTTCGGGAAATTTTGGTAGCTGGGACTACCGTATGACTGTAGTGTTCGCTGCTGTTGTGCGCTGTTGCATGCTGCTGTAGGATGCTACCGCTCACCGATCACCTTGTTACATTGTTCTGAAAGGAAAAACAAGAAGCTACGCTAGACTAGGGATCATGAGATCCCATCTATCTTCACTTGTTCTTGTCGTCTTGCTTTCTTGTCGGCTAGCGCTATCCTCCTATGCCTTTATTTTGTGAACTTGGGGGGATGATACTGGTCTTTTGCTTTTTCTGAATGCCAGTTTTCATCATTTCGCTTGGTCTGCTGGGGACATGGCCCTCTTCCTTAAGCCTTTCAATGGTTTCTTTAGTGGTGTAGCTTTCTTCATCAAAATTGTTATGCTGGGCATGCTATAACGTTCCCAAACTGCTTCTTTCAAGACGCGTCCCTTCTTCATTTTGAATTGCGCGCTTGCCTTTGCAGCCTTCTACTTCTTGGTGCTGGGGATTTTATTGTTTCCTGCTTGGGATCTCTGTTGTAACCTTCCGCCTTCTGGTGGGGTTATTGATTCCAGAATCTGTAATATAAGACCAAAAAATTGCTTAAATGCAAAATTATGAAATGCATGACCGCATTTTACTGGTGGGCGACCTAGAACTGAAAAGTATTCCCGCATTTTACTGGTGGGCGACCTAGAGCTGAAAAATATTCCCGCATTTTACTGGTGGGCGACATAGAGCTGAAAAGTATTCCTGCATTTTACTGGTGGGCGACCTAGAGCTGAAATGTATTCCTGCATTTTACTGGTGGGCGACCTAGAGCTGAAATGTATTCCCGCATTTTACTGGTGGGCGACCTAGAGCTGAAAAGTATTCCCGCATTTTACTGGTGGGCGACCTAGAGCTGAAAAGTATTCCCGCATTTTACTGGTGGGCGACCTAGAACTGAAAAGTATTCCCGCATTTTACTGGTGGGCGACCTAGAGCTGAAAAGTATTCCCGCATTTTACTGGTGGGCGACCTAGAACTGAAACGTATTCCCGCATTTTACTGGTGGGCGACCTAGAACTGAAAAGTATTCCCGCATTTTACTGGTGGGCGACCTAGAACTGAAAAGTATTCCCGCATTTTACTGGTGGGCGACCTAGAACTGAAATGTATTCCCGCATTTTACTGGTGGGCGACCTAGAACTGAAATGTATTCCCGCATTTTACTGGTGGGCGACCTAGAGCTGAAAAGTATTCCCGCATTTTTCCTCGTTCTTCCGAGAAATTTTTTGACAATCGACAGAAAAGTTTCTACCCCGGTTTGGTGATTTCCCTGGCATCGCGTCCTGCTGCCATCATCAATCCTTCGTTTTCCTACAGTAGACAAAAGGGATTTAGTTAGTTTTAATCATGGTGGGAGGAGGTGCCTTTCCGGTGGATGATTTTTCCTCTCTTTCCCTTTTCTTGCTCTGTGCCCCCATAGCTGGTTGGTGGACAAAGTTGCTTGCTGGGGTTTCCGGCCTGCTGGGGATTGGTTTTCAATTTATCCCCTTTTCCGCTTTCTCTTTACAGTACATGCTGTGGGAGTCTGCTTTTACTCCCGAAACCACTCCCTTTAGGAGTTTACTTCCTCCAAAACTGCAGGGCACAACATTGCATTGCCTGAGGCTAGCCTTTAGGACTATTGGGGTTACCCTGTATCGGATGAATCCCTCTTCGGTCTCTGGTAGTAAGCTTTGAAAAATCCTTTTCAAGACAAATTTTTAGAAAGAGAAATAAAAAGATAGAAAAGGATAAAATCTTTCTGAACCAATACTTGGTGGGAAAAGAAATTCAGAAGAACTTATCTGGATGACATGACTGGTCCCTGTGATCATGACGTGCACCATAGATTCCCGACCCAGTCTATTTGTATCAATCGACTTGCCCGATGGTTTTACTTGCTGGGGATAAATGAGTGTCCATTTCTTTGCGAACGCGGACCCTTTTGCTGATCTGCCTTGTCGCCTCATAGTGCCCTTCGAGGGGTTTTCACTAATGAGACTCTCTCTTTTCTCTCAGCTCCCGGCGCCTTATGGTGCCTGTGAAGGTTTTCACCGATAAGACTCTCTCATTTTATATCTCTCATCTTTCGTCGCCTTATGGTTCCTGTGAATGTTTTCACCTATAAGACTCTCTCATTTTATTTCTTCACCGGAGAGTTGGGGTGTTGTCAATATGACCCTCTCTTCTGGAGATTCCTTTGGACTATCAATTCATTTCCAGTTTTATGATCCTCTTCTTTGCCGGGGATCAGTGTATTATTCTCGGCTTCATTTGCCTGACTTGGCACCTCTTGGATATTGATCGAGAGGTCCTTTGGACGTCGATGTTGGTTTTGGTGTGGGGCTAAAGAAAGGCTATCAAAAAATGAAATAATTTGATGGGTGATCTGCTACAACTTTTGGAATCAAACCTTTGTTGGAATTTTTAAAACATAACCTCTGCCCCAGTTTTCTTGCTTGGGGGATTTTATTTTTTTACTCTAGGTTGAGCTATGTGCGTTATGTACACTGTGCCTTATTATGCGTATTTATGTACGCTATGCGCACTATGACCGAGTCGTGAGGCGCCTACGTATCCTCTTCGAGGAATCAGGTCAAATGTAGTTCCCACGGTTTTGTATTTCTTATGATTTTTATCTTCTTTTTCTTTTCTTTCTCCTTCTTTTTTTTTTCATTTTCCTTTAAAGATTTTTTTTCTCTTTTTTTTCTTTTTCTTTCATATCTTTTCCATTAGTGATTCCAAAAGAGGGGTATGAAAGAATAACTTAAGGCTCAAAAAAAAGGGGGAAACAAGGGTTAAAAGTGTCTGGATAGAAGAAAGAACTGCCTCTGTCATTTCATTATCCAATAAGCACCAAGTACAAACAAACGAACCGATAATTGCCATAATTAAAGAAATTACGCATAATATCTCTTGACTGCATCAGAATTGATAGCCATGTCGACACATCTCCCCTCGATATCTGTCAAACACAAAGCACCGTTGGACAACACTCTGGTCACAATATAAGGCCCTTGCCAATTTGGGGCGAACTTGCCTTTTGCCTCGACCTGATGCGGGAGGATCTTCTTTAACACCTGCTGCCCTACTTCAAACTTCCTGGGGCGTACCTTCTTATTGTATGTTCTCGCCATTCTCTTCTGATACAGCTGACCATGGCACACTGCTGCCAATCTTTTCTCATCTATCAAGCTCAACTGTTCCAATCGAGCTCTGACCCATTCATCATCATCAATCTCGGCTTCAGCGACAATCCGGAGGGATAGAATTTCGACCTCCGCCGGTATTACGGCCTCAGTTCCGTACAACAACAAATAAGGAGTTGTACCTATGGAAGTCCGGACGGTAGTGCGGTAACCCAACAAAGCAAAGGGTAATCTCTCGTGCCATTGTCTGGACCCTTCCACCATCTTTCGCAGTATCTTCTTGATGTTCTTATTGGCTGCTTCGACCGCTCCATTCGCCTTGGGACGATATGGGGTGGAATTGCGGTGTGTAATCTTGAATTGTTGGCATACCTCTCTCATCAGGCTGCTGTTAAGATTCGCACCGTTATCCGTGATGATTACTTTTGGGATCCCAAATCTGCAGATGATATGGGAGTGCACAAAATCCACCACTGCCTTTTTAGTTACCGACTTGAAGGTTTTAGCCTCAACCCATTTGGTGAAGTAGTCAATGGTTACTAGAATGAACCTATGACCGTTGGATGCAGTTGGCTCGATAGGTCCAATGACATCCATGCCCCATGCAACAAACGGCCAGGGTGCTGACATCGTATGTAACTCTGTTGGTGGAGAATGAATCAGATCTCCATGTATCTGGCACTGATGGCATTTCCTCACGAAAGTGATACAGTTGTGTTCCATGGTGAGCCAATAATACCCTGCCCGAAGGATCTTCCTTGCCAATACATATCTGCTCATATGTGGCCCGCAAACTCTAGCGTGTACCTCTGCCATAACCGTCGTGGCTTGACCGGCATCTATGCATCTCAACAATCCCAAATCCAGGGTTCTTTTGTACAAAACTCCTGCGCTGAGGAAGAAACCATTTGACAAATGCCGAAGGGCTCTTTTTTGGTCTCCAGTGGCCTGTTCCGGATATATCCCCATTCCGAGGTATTCCTTGATATCATGAAACTAGGGCTCGCCATCTGGTTCCTCTTCTACGGCGTTGCAATAAACGTGCTTATCACGGACCTGGATGTGCAGATGATCAACATACATTTTGTCGGGGTGGTGCAACATTGTTGCTAAGGTGGCCAATACATCCGCAACCTCGTTATGAACTCTCGGGATATGTTTGAACTTCCCCGATCGAAATCGCTTGCTCAGATCATGCAAGCATTGTCGATATGGTATGAGCTTTAGATCCCGCATTTCCCATTCACCCTGAATCTGACGTACCAAGAGGTCCGAGTCTCCCAAGACCAAGACGTCTTGGACATCCATGTCCATAGCCAATCGTAGACCCAAAATGCAAGCTTCATACTCGGCCATATTATTGGTGCAATAGAAGCGTAGTTGAGCCGTAACAGGATAATGGCATCCTGTTTCAGAAATGAGTACTGCTCCTATTCCAACCCCTTTCGCGTTTGCAGCTCCATCGAAGAAAAGCTTCCAACCCGGTTCCTCGGGTAACTCCAACTCATTTGTATGCATTACCTCTTCGTCGGGAAAATATGTTCTTAAAGGCTCGTATTTTTCATCAACTGGATTCTCTGCCAAATGGTCGGTCAGCACCTGGACTTTCATGGCTGTCCTCGTCACATACACGATATCGAACTCTGTGAGCAGAATTTGCCATTTTGCCAACCTCCCTGTGGGCATAGGTTTCTGAAAGATATACTTCAATGGGTCCAAACGGGATATGAGATAAGTAGTATACGAGGACAGGTAGTGTTTCAACTTCTGAGCTACCCAAGTTAGGGCGCAACATGTTTTCTCGAGTTGAGTGTACTTGACTTCATATACTGTGAATTTCTTGCTAAGATAGTAGATGGCCTGCTCGTTCCTTCCTGTGTCGTCATGTTACCCCAGTACACAACCAAATGAATTTTCCAGGACCGTCAGATAAAGATTTAAGGGCTTCCCTGGCTTAGGCGGGACCAACACGGGTGGATTAGACAGATACCCTTTGATTTGGTCAAAAGCCTCTTGACACTCTGCCGTCCAACTTACCGCAGCGTCCTTTTTCAACAGCCGAAATATGGGTTCACAAGTTGCGGTGAGTTGAGCGATGAACCTGCTGATGTAATTGAGTCTACCCAGCAAACTCATTACCTCTGTTTTGTTCTTTGGCGGTGGCAAATCTCGGATGGATTCAATTTTGGATGGATCTAACTCAATTCCCCGTCGACTGATGATGATTCCTAGCAGCTTTCCTGATGGAACCCCGAATGCGCATTTGGCCGGGTTAAGCTTGATATCATACCTTCGGAGTCTTTGGAAGAATCTCCTTAGGTCTGCTACATGATCTTCCTGATGCCAAGACTTTATGATCACATCATCTACGTACACCTCAATTTATTTGTGTATCATGTCGTGAAACACAGCAGTCATTGCTCGCATGTACGTTGCCCCGGCGTTCTTCAATCCTAACGGCATTACCCGATAGCAGTAAGTTCCCCATGGCGTAATAAAAGCTGTCTTTTCTGCATCTTCCTCGTCCATTAGGATCTGATGATAACCCGCATAGCAATCCACGAAGGATCCAACCTCGCGCCCGGCGCAATTATCGATCAAGATATGGATGTTGGGCAATGGAAAATTGTCCTTGGGACTTGCTTTGTTGAGGTTGCGGTAGTCGACGCACACCCTGATTTTCCCATCCTTCTTTGGAACTGGTACCACATTGGCCAACCACTCGGGATATCGAGTGACCCGAATGACCTTCGCCTGCAACTGCTTAATCACCTCTTCTTTGATCTTTACACTCATTTCTGTTTTAAATTTCCTTAGCTTTTGCTTGACCGGAGGGTATGCCGGGTCAGTGGGCAATTTGTGAACCACTAAATTGGTGCTTAATCCCGGCATATCATCATATGACCATGCAAAAACATCTTTGAATTCCACGAGGGTTTTGATCAATTCCTCCCTGACATTCGGCTCAATATGGATGCTGATTTTGGTTTCTCGGACATTATCAGCATCCCCTAGATTCACAGCCTCAGTGTCATTTAGGTTAGGTTTGGGTTTTTCTTCAAATTGGCGCAGTTCTCGATTTATCTCTTCGAAGGATTTATCTTCGTCATATTCGGATTCATCGTCGCAAACGACCTCTTATGTCATTAAGTCGGATTCAGATTGATTTATTAGACTAGGTCGAAGATCCGTTGTCCATGCCATGTCGTTAGAACCAGTAAAAAGAGAACTGTTCAGAAAGAAAAAGAACAAAACAAAATTAAAATGGGACAAAAGAAGAGAACTTTATTAAACTTGCGGGATAAAAGGGTTCACACTTTTACAAAACAAAAGTAAAATTTGGATTACACCCTGGAATAATCCGAATAAAACAAAACATAAATCAAAGCCTACTACCAAGACTCCCCTCGGACAGGAAGAGGAGTAACCGTCCAATTGTTGGTTTTGGCCTTAAGCCCCACAAACTGTATCTCTGTTTTGCTGGAACCTTCTCCAGCTTCTACCATACTGACATCAACGAATAGCCTCTCGAAACTCTGATTCAAGTCCCCATCCATACCAATCAATGGTCCTAGGATCTTCGGGACTGGCGACCCCTTGGCACTTGCTCTGACAAAAGACCTTGAGAGACGTGGCACCGGTTTGGGCAGAAACCAAACCCTCTTCTTCATTTTTCGCGCTTGCTTCCTATCTGCTGCGGTTGGTTTGAACCCCAATCCAAAAGTTTCCAGATTTTTAGGCAAGGTGACAGGTTGGACAATCCCCTGAAGCTCGACTCCCAGGCCCTTTCCCGGCACAAATCCATTACCCAGCATTTCCGACACCATCATGACCGTCGCAGCAGCTACCCTAGGGTGCGGGATGCTTTCTCCCTCAGCAACTTTATTTGCCGACCCTGTATCAAAAATCTGGTAGACACAAGGACCTTTGTCATCAGCGGTCTCTATGAAAGGTACAATGGCTCTGCCCATGGTGCATGCCGTGTCCACGCCGTGTAGCACGACCTCTTGTCTTTCCCACTCGAACTTCACCATCTGATGTAGGGTGGAGGGCACTGCTTTGGCTGCATGAATCCATGGTCGTCCTAACAGAAGGTTATAAGATACTGTGGCATCTAACACCTGGAACTCCATGGTGAACAGGACTGGACCGATGGTCAATTCAAGTACAACATCCCCTACAGTGGCTGTTCCATTTCCGTCAAATCCTCGGACACAGATGCTATTCTTGTGGATTCTTCCGCGGTCGATATTTAACTGGTCCAGAGTGGATAATGGGCAGATATTGGCACTTGAACCGTTATCCACCAATACCCGAGTAACTACCGAGTTTTCACATTTGACAGTTAGGTAGAGAGCTTTATTATGCTCTGTACCTTCCATCGGCAGGTCATCATCTGAGAATGTTACCCTGTTCACCTCGAAAATCTTGTTGGCAATGGTTTCCAGGTGGTTTACAGAAATCTCGTTGGGCACATGAGCTTCGTTCAATATCTTCATCAGGGCCCGACGATGCTCCTCAGAATGGATCAGTAATGACAGCAGCGAGATCTGGGCCGGTGTTTTCCTCAGCTGTTCGACCACAGAGTAAACCTGCACTTTCATCTTTCTCAGGAACTCCTCAGCCTCTTCTTTGGACACAGGTTTCTTGGTTGCAGTCGGGTTGGTTCTTCTTAGCTCCACTGGAGCAAAACATCGACCTGATCGAGTCAGCCCTTGCGCTTCACAACTAACTTCCTCCACCTGTTTTCCTTTGTACATCACCACTGCCTTCTCGTATTTCCAAGGCACAGCCTTGCTATCAATCATTGGCAGCTGGACTACGGGCTTTATAGTGACCAGTTCCCTGCACACCCCTTTTAACACAACTGCAGGCATGGGTGGAGTCCCTGATATTACCAACTTGTTTGGATCGGGTTTGCTTGTTATAGCGGACGGGCTCTTTTCCAATATCACTACTGGCTTGATGCCTTCCCTCTGCGACTATACCCTCGTTCCCCCACTGGTTGATCCTTCTTTCGGGGTGGCCTGGATCATCATCACTGTCTGTGAGGGTTTTCTCAACTCTCCTCTCTCATACCCCAACTCGAGCATATGAGCCTCATGGTGTGCCGGCAGTGGGTTCTGGTTGATGTTAGGAACCTCCGGTGTTTGGACCTCGATCTAACCAAACCCAATTGCCTCAATTTGTGGAACAAAGCGGTGTATGTTTCTCCCAACTCAGTGAAAGTTCTCTATTTCCGCAGCCTATCATTCCTAGCAGCTGGATTTCCCCGAAAGCCTGCCCCTGTAGGGTTTCTATATGCTCCTGGTGGAGGATAGGTGTTTTGTGGGGGTGCATATGTGTTCTGGGGAACCGGCGCACGCCATTGCGGGCGAACCATAGGCTGAGTGTATGTTTGGGACTGGTGTACGGAACAATGTGGTTCTCGAGGTGGATAGCAATGTTGTGGCGGGTTGTATGGGTGGTCTGGCCTGTGAGGTCTGGGTTGGTTGTAGTGTGGCTTGCTAGCCCTGGACCAACTGTCTGCCTCGATCGTGGCAATTTCTTCTTTCTTTCTTCTTCCCAACGCACCTCCGGTGTCGTTCTGAATAGCTTGGGTCGTGGCCTTGAGTGCCGAATAATTCAAGATTTTGTCAGACCTCAGACCTTCTTCTATCATGACCCCTATCTTGACCACCTCGTTGAAGGATTTTCCAACCGTTGTCACCAAGTGACCAAAGTAGGTTGGGTCCAATGTTTGTAAGAAATAGTCCACCATCTCTCCCTCTCTCATGGGAGGATCGACTCTAGCTGCTTGCTCTCTCCAGCGGAACCCGAACTCGCGAAAACTTTCCCCGGGTTTCTTCCCAGTTCTCAATAATGTGAGACGGTCAGGGACTATCTCGAGATTGTACTGGAAATGACCTGCAAAAGCCTGCGCCAGATCATCCCACGTGTACCACCTGCTGGAATCCTGCCTGGTATACCATTCTAGTGCAGATCCGCTCAGACTTTGGCCGAAATAAGCTATCAGCAGCTCATCCTTGCCGCCTGCCCCTCTCATTTTGCTACAGAATCCCCGCAAATGTGCCATGGGATCACCGTGCCCTTCATATAAATCAAACTTAGGCATCTTGAACCCAGCCGGGAGTTGGACGTCTGGGAAAGGGCACAGATCTTTGTATGCTACGCTGACCTGGTTGCCCAAGCCGTGCAGGTTCCTGAAGGACTGCTCCAGGCTTTTGAACTTTCTCAATACCTCATCCTGTTCAGGGGCTTTAACCGGCTTTTCAATCTCTGCCGGTACCTCCAAGTGTGGATTGTAAGCATGTGGTTCGGGGGCATGGAATGTAGGCTCAGGGGGATAGTATTGCGTATCGTGAGCCTGAAACAATGGCTCACTGGTCGTTCTTTGCAAGGGGGCTGATGTGGGTCCCACAAAAGTGGGAATATTTGGCGTTGGGAGAGGTTGATGGGGAGGTGGAGCTTGGGAATCATGAGGGCTTCTTTCTTGATGATAACGGGGGTTTGGGAGGCTTGTTGAAGGGCTGGAGTGAGGGTATTCCGGCATGTGCCCCAGTGTCTCAGGGCTCTTTTGTGTTTTGGCTAGGGCTAGCTGCATTGCATTCATCTCTAGTCCTATCCTTTCAATCTTTTCCATCGCTTCTTTCAACAACTGGCTCATCGACCTTTCTTCCTCGTTACTATTCTCTGAAGTAGTCATGCTTATTGCTACCAGTCCTTTGGATCTGGTTTGGTAAGGGTGTGTTGCCAGAATTCTTTAACAACTAACTGTCTGGATTCAAACAACAACAAACTTTGTTAGCGTTTAGAGCTTAACAGATTTGATCATAACACATAAAGGATGCAATGCTCCTAGGTAGTTAACCGTTTCTACATGCTTTGCTTCAAACAACATGCGTCATCCCGGCTTGCTCATTTGTCCCTTTTTTAAAGTACTTTGGGAAACCCTGTGTTTTATTTTATTTTATTTTTTTCTTTCTTTATTAAAAGTGGTCGAATCTTATGGGGATTGCCTACGTATCACGTCCCCGCGCGAATCAGACCAGGCGTAGTTCTGCCTCAAAGTAAAGACACATAAAAATCCTTCCGGAGTCACTTAACTTCATTATCAAAATTTGCTATTACACATTACTTCAAACAAAATAGCAACAGTACAGACTCCACAGTTTTTAACTTGATTTGACTAAAAGAAAAGAAAACAACATATGGGAAAACAACAAAGCCAAATAAACAGGACTTGACCAAAGATTAATTCTCCAACTTAAGGGCCCGCGAGGCATCATTCGGCCTTTTCACGGCCCTTGGTGTGAGGTCCCTCTGCAAGCTCTTCAACTCATTCATAATTCGGTAGACGCAGCCCATGACAAAAATAAGGAGGGTTTTCCGAGGTATTTGCTCCCCTGCTAGGCATTTCATGTAGATGTAATGCCCAATTTCGTCGATCCTTCCTCGAATGTTGTCCCTCTCAATGAACAATTGCCTGATTTGTTGGTTCTTCAATCCCAGTGCCTGAGCATTGTCGGCAAGTCGGTCCTGGAACAACTCCATTTTTCTTTCCATGCAAGCCATTGCATCGTAACAATGTCTTCTGTCGACCTGAGTGTCTCGTGCTTTTTTGATGATCCGCTTATGTAAAGTGGAGTTCGTTTCCCTTAATATCCCGATGCTCATTTCACAATCCCTCATGACTTGTTGCAAGCGCTGCCTTCGGGCCATTATGCATCTTGCCCATCTGACCTTCATCCTTGCTACGCGAGCTTCTGATTGTTCCAATTCTTCTTGGCTTTGGATGACCTGATTTTTCAAACTTGCTATCAACCTTTCGTCGGAGCGATGTTTCTGCCGGTCAATGTTACTCTTACTGGCTTGGCGAAGGCGGGCCTTCAAGGTCTGGTTCTCTTGGGCTAGCTTGTTCTTTTCGCCCTGTTCCGAGGCGACTTGCACGTTGTTCTCAAATACAAGCCTTTCGACTTGTTGCTTTAGCCTCCCGATTTCAGCCCGGTAGCCCTCTTCTCTTTTTAACCAACTCCACTCTGCCTATGAGGATCCCTCAAAGCCTTGGATGTGAGCTCTCTTAGTTGGTCTCTGATATTCAAGCTCTCTTTTGTACCACGGGAGGTATTTCGGAGACACTTCGCCCTTAGCCCGATCTCGTACACAAGTGTCTAACTTCAGGGTTTGACACTCATTCCAGATCCTCCGAACAAATGCTTCAGGGAACTGCCCACCTGGTCTAATTTCGATCACCTGTCTGCTGAGATCTTCTTCCTTCGGGATCACTTGGTATCGTCCCAACTGCCTCAACACCCTGCATGGTGCGTAGGGCTGGATACTTTGGAGACCCATCACCAGCAAATAAGATTCGGCGGCCGCCATGTGTATGACCTCATTTAGGGGTAACCACTCGAAGGCCCACTCTATCTGGTTTGCTGACACAGAGCGTAGTAGCATGACCCATTCGGCGACCCCTTCCGGTAATGTGAACCCGTCGATCATGGTGGGAAACTCTTCTATGCAAGTCTTTTGTGATGACCCAAATTTCAGAAATTGAGGGCGATGACATAAATGCTCTATCATCCACATTTGTAGCAGTATATTACATCCATCAAAGAAATCTCCTCCGATTTTGCAAAAGGTGAGTGCGCAGAAAATTTCCGCAATTATCATTGGTGCCAGAGTGCTATTTTCTTGTTTGATCAAAGTGTTGACGACCCCAACAATTTGTATGTTAATTTTTCCGTCTCTTTTAGGGAACACCAAACAACCCAGAAAGGCTATCATAAAAGCCACACGCCTGTGCCTTTCCCACTCCAACCGGTTCTCCCCACTGCAGATCTTACTCTCGGGATTGTTGAACCCTCCCAGATGACCGTACCTGTCGTACAGAAATGCCAAACTACAAAACCCTTTTGATAATTCTGGGTTATGTACCGTTCTGCGGATCTTTACGATATCCAGAAATTTGTGTATGGTTACGGCCATTGGCGCAATGAGGTACTGTTCTTTTATAGGGATGTTAGGACATCCGATGTACCCTGCCAACTCCTCCAGTGTCGGGGTGAGCTCGAAATCTGAGAAGTGAATTACGTTGTGGGCCGGGTCCCAAAATGAAATTAAAGCCCTGATAACGTCCCCTCGTGGATTGATATCCAGCATTCCGACCAAATTTCCCAAGTATATCTTGACCGTATCTTGCCCTGATCTTCCCAAGTCGCTCCACCACAAGCGTAAGCCCAAAGGAACTTTGTTTATAATGGCCTCAGATGAACTCCTACTTGTGCTCATTCTGCACATTTATTAAGGTGTTTTTAGAAAAGAAACAATAGGCGTACATACATACATGGGTAAATAAAATCGGGAAGTTGGACCCGATGAGGGTTGCCTACGTATCCCACATCCGGTGGGAATTAAACTGACGTAGTTCGGTAATTTAAATGAACAAGCATCTCTTTTTTCATTTTTTATTGCAAGACGAACCATATTTGGACACCAGGTAAAATAACCCTTTATTTTTAAAAAGATAAAATAACCTATTTTTCAAAAAGACTCATTTTGTCATTTTCTTTTCGACAAACGATTTTCCGAAATAAAGATAAAATAATCTATCTTTCAAAATAACTCATTTTGTTTTATTTTTTTTTTATTTTTCCTTTTCTTAAATAATCAATTAGCACCTTAACTGTTATGTCTCTTTTTGTTTCCTTTTTTTTTCTTTTTTTCTCAACATTCCCAAGGTTCAGAAACCAGTCAACATGCAGGTTTGAAACAAATATGTGTACGCAGCAAGTAAGATGCATCAGGATGGTCTTCTCCGTTTCAGGTTGCTATTCTTAGACGGACCCAACCCCTGTGTTGAGTCCCCTAAGTCAAAATGCACATGATGCAGACAAGCGTTCCTACTAGGGATCCGACATGAAGTCACGTTATTCTATGTTCAAAACCTGGGTCAGTGTTCTAGACAGTGTACCCGAGCGGACAACTCGAGTCGAGGAAGGGGCTACGTACCGGGGACCCGCGGGGTCGTCCGACTTTGTAACTTGTCCGGCCTCTTTCTTATTTCAGGTATTGACACTAACAGAATAGGGAGTCTCGACCAGCGAGCTTCTCCCCGGAGGTAAGAAGGGAAGGGTTTCGTCACAGTTTATATGTACAGTTCAAATAATATCAAAGCGGTAAAAGCAGCATTTAGCACATTAGGCTCAAACATGTAAAAATCAGATAAAACCAAATATAACAATTTATCTAAGCTCGAATTTCTAACCCTGAACCAGTGGTTCTGGGTTTAGTTTCCCCAGCAGAGTCGCCAGAGCTGTCACACCTCTTTTTCCGCCCCCGCGAGGGGCGTAGGAGTTTTTTCCAATTAAAGGACAATCGAAACGGGATTTGTTTATTTATTTCAGAGTCGCCACTTGGGAGATTTAGGGTGTCCCAAGTCACCAATTTTAATCCCGAATCGAGGAAAAGAATGACTCTATATTATAGTCTGCGTACCAGAAATCCGGATAAGGAATTCTGTTAACCCGGGAGAAGGTGTTAGGCATTCCCGAGTTCCGTGGTTCTAGCACGGTCGCTCAACTGTTATATTTGGCTTGATTATCTGATTTTATACGAATATGAACTTATGTGCAAATTTTAACTCTTGGCCGCTTTTATTATTATTTTTACGAGAATTGCAACGTCGTGAAAATATATCTCGAACCACGTTACATCAATGCACCCGTGGTTATTGACATATCTCGACTTGGTTGAGATTTGGATTTGGGTCACATAAATGTGCACCCGTGTTTAAGGAAATTAAATTATTAAGACGCGCCTAAAGCAACTAACATATTGTTATTTTGGGGAAACCGTAAAATTTGTTGAACGGCCTGTCCCGAATTCTAAGTATTTTAATATATATACATCTAGAGGGCCTCGCAGCTTCTACATTTCTTGTTTGTCGAGGCTCGTCTCACTTTGTTATTTAAAAGGAATTTACAACGTCATGAAAATGCATCTCGGGCCACGTCACAATCAATGTGCCCGTGACTAGAGACATATTTCGACTCCGTCGAGATTTGGATTTGGGTCACATAAATGTGCACCCGAGTTTAGGGAGATAAGATTATTAGATGCGTGCTTAAAAGAGACTATCGCGTTATTATTCCGGGAGGGTCGTGAGATTTGCTAAACGACCTGCCTTGGAAATTGAATGCTTCGATATATACATTTAACAAGGGCCCCGCAGCTTGTGCATTTTTATTTGGCGAGGCTCATCTCGTCCTTATTTTAAAAGGATATCCTATAGCAACTACGTTTCTTGTCGCGTTTGTCTTTACTAACTGAAAACAGAGATAGTCCTAGTTAATTGCATGCTTGCAGGTTATTTATAGCAGGATTCAAAATGCTTTTACAGAATAGGAAAATGTGGCTACGCGCACGGACAGCTGATCGAACATTATGGGCCCAAATCCAGCTCATGCGAGATGGGCCAGACCTGGGCCACTGTTTATCCGATGCGGGCCTGCTTGGTCTGTTTCGACCTGGGCTCGACCCCCATGAGGTTGAGACCGTAAACTTATGTTCTTTGTTCTAAAGGTGTGGCTTATCAATAATTATAACAAAGCAGTTTATCAAAAGGAGATGAACTTAACTAGTAATGGATAGTTTCATGCTTGGCATGTATTAAAGAATATGTTACACAATTAAAATAAGTCTGGGATACAACCTACTGCATTGGGAATATTTTTACCTAACAGCATACATATACAACTAACATTCAATCACCATACATTGATATCTACTAGGCGTGCAAGTTACCTTCAGTATCCAAAATGTAAACTATTATGCATTACATGATATTCAATATAACAGTCTATGCTTAAAATAAACAATCTTCAATTCTTCTCTTTTTGCATTCATACTCAACTTCAAGTTACATTGACAGTATTAGTCGTGTACCTGGATGTTTGCACAATAAGAAGAGGAAGAGAAAGAGTATCAGCAGCAAGCAACCAACAACAACAACAAATAGCAACAACACAGCAACACAACCAGCAACAACTATGTAGCCCACAGGTGATCGAGCATCGAACAGACAACTCCCAGAAACAGAGTAGAAAACAACAGCGGGAAGCCCAGAATATTGAATGTAACAACACCAACAGTTTAACAATCACACACAGTTCGGCAAATAACCAACAGCAATTGGCCAAGACAGCTTGGCCAGCTTAAATTCTTATGCTGTTTTCAGACAGTCTTTGTTACAATGTTCTGAGATTTCTTTTTGTTTCTTTCTTTCAGTTTTTTTTAAGAAAACTTTCTCTCCAGGCTCCAAAAATTTCTCCCCTCTTTTCTAACGGAAGGTCTGCCTTTTTATAGCCTACCCTCAACACTTTACACTCTGCTGGACAACTCAGAATTCCCCCTCCCTGCTGTTTTTCCACTCAGCTATTTTAAATAACCAAACCTCCCATGAGATCCCTGACAGCCCCTCTCTATTTTGTTGTTAAAGTGTCCTAATCTCTTATTTATTTAACCAAAGTATGGGCAGCATGAATATAATCTGACAGCACATGCTGTCCAATTTTAATTCCTTAACAGCTGACCATACACATGCTGCCCACAATCTGAACCAAGTAAACATGACATCCATTTAAGACCAAAGTCTGAACTGCCATTATAACTTACCCCCTAAATGTTTTTTGATTCAAATTGAACAAAATCAATAGGCAACACAATTCAGTTCCTAATGTAATTCAAATACGATCACAGCAGAAACAAACAGCATGAATCAAGTTGTTACCATTAATGGCTGAAACTAATTGACGACATACATCGACTCGACTATATTAATCGTAACAGGTAATAATCACTCGTTCATATAAACAATACATACAGGGTCCTGAATGGCTTCAGACAACTTTTGTTCAATTACTGGGAACCTATATGAATTAACTATTGGACGACTAATCTAATTGACGAGCATGTATATCACCAGATGTATTTATATACACAGAAGAACAAACAACCAAATAAAAGGTCTTTGACAGAGACAGAAGGAATTTAAGAAAAATACCAGAAAATACCAAACAAACACAACAGAAACATGCTAATAAACTTAATCAGCACGCAAATGAAACATAAAAAGAAAAGAAAAACTTACTGAAAACTTTTAAGAAAAGTCGACCCAGGTCCGAATTAGATTTGGCCTTTTGAAGCCGAACAGACTTTAATCGGTGTGTTCTCAACCAAGAACACCCTGATTGAAGTCTATTAGATCCCAAACCCTCTATGAAACAAGTCAGATTCCCCAGGTTCTGGTGTTCTAGGGTTTGGATCTTCAGATTTGAGATTCTAGGAGTTGTGGGTAGATTCGGACCAAACCAAGCTTAGTTTGGTCACGAGGGAGGTCAGGGGAGTGTCTGGTACGAATATGGTGAGGTTTGGTGTAGGTCAGAGTTCGACTTGAATCTTCAAATGAAGATTCGAGATGAAGAAAGGTGATTCAAGGCTAGGGGGTAACAGATTCGGGTTTGGGGTGGTGAGGTGTATCAGGGGTGGTCACCGGCATCCTTGCCGCCGGCTTTAATGGCGAGGGGAGATGGGGCGGCTAGGGTTCCTAATAGGAGGTCTGGGTTCGAGCTTGGGGACGACGGGAGAGGGGTGTTCATATAGGGGGGCTGGGTAAAGGGTTAGGTTTATATACGTAACGAGTAATTAGATCCTGGCCGTTGGATGCATCGAGATTGATGGCCATGATCTTTTACTTAATACGGAACGACACCGTTTGGCCTTGGTTGGGGGGTCAGTTCGAACTGATTACCGGGTCGGGTTTGGAAATGGGTTACTGAAAGGGAATCCTGGGCCGTTGGATTGGCCTGGACGGATGGCTCAGATTAGACGCCTTATACGGCGTCGTTTTCGGGATGTGTCTGGGCAGGCCTGGTTTGGACCGGATGGTGAACGTGGTTTGGGCCTACTGTTTTAACTTTTGGCCCAATCCGAGCATCCTTATTTTCATTTGCTTTTTCTATTTTAATTTAAACACAAAAATCCTAAATAAGACAAAGTAAAATTATATACCCACAGATTAACATTTAATAAAAATCAACCAATGACAAGAAACACTTATGCATATATTTTGATTTTCTTTTCTTTTTGGAGTAACTTTCGTGAAGCAAAAATCACGTGCTTACACATTGTTTTGCTTTGCAAGCCTTTAAGGGTATGGAGGAGGAGGCCTTGGCATTGGTACCTTAGCCTTGGTCACTAACGGTTCCAGCATGTCAATCACGTGTTCCCTAGACGGGATCACTTCTTCTTGAGTCTCCTCCACACTTTCATCTATATCAATTCGGACTTCTTCATTAGCTTGGACCACATTGTTTGGGATTTCATCCTCTTGAACCACAACATCTTTATCCACAATCCTTCTTTGGTTTGAGGTGGTTTCATCTCCATTTTTTCCACTTCTAGTAGTCACGGCTATAGCATGTCCCATATTATTCCCACCCTTCGAGTTTACCACCGTATCACTAGGTAGTGCCTCCTTAGGACGAGTGTTCAAAGCTTGTGAGATTTGGCCTAATTGAACCTCCAAATTTCGAATAGAAGTGTTGTGCGAGGCTAATTGAGCATCAGAGTCGACATTCTTCTCCATCATTTGTTTAAACATATTTTCAATTCTATATATCTCATTGGAAGAAGAGGTCGGGCCTTGAGAAGGATATGGAGATGGATTGCTCGTTTGTTGGGACACCAGGGGCCTTTGAAAACTCGACCACCGATTATTGTTGTTGTTCCACCTTCCTTTGTTATTTCCACCCCAATTGCCTTGATTTCCTTGATTGTTACAATTGCCTTGATTAGGATTGCCACCACTCCGATTGCGTTGGTGGTTTTGGTTGTTCCAATTACCTTAGTTCCCTTGCGATCTCAATTATTGTTGATTTTGCCCTTGAGCATTGTTTCTTTGACCTTGATATTGTTGACATATTGAACTTCTTCGTCTTGCTCATTGAATGAATCACCTTGATCATAACCACTATCATCTTGCATAAATTGTTCTGTATGGCTTTGCATTTGTTGATCTTGTTATCATCTTTTGTTTACCATCATATTCAAACCTTCCATTGTATGCACTTGTTTCGGCCCTTGAACTTGTTGAAGCTGAGCTTTGGCCTATTGGTTCATGGTAGTTGTCAACTCGACAATAGCTTTCCCATGATCATGTAGCTCTTTGTGTAGGTGAATAACATTAGGGTCACGTTGCTGAACATTGGCTCTACTTTGCCATGCTGAAGAGGTATCCACCATCTCATTAAGAATTTCACAAGTTTCGGCATATGGCGTGTTCATGAAGTTCCCCCCGGTGAGTTGGTTAACAACACATTGATTAGTTGTGTTGATCCCCCTGTAGAAGGTCTGTTGGATCATGGCCTCAGTCATATTTTTGTTCGGGCACTCTTTAACCATGGTACGATATCTTTCCTAAATCTTGTGTAATGGCTGATTGGATTCTTGCTTGAAAGCAAGAATCTCATCCCGAAGCGTTTCCATATGGCCGGAGAAAAGATTTTAGAAATGAACTTCTCTGCCAACTCATCCCAAGTGTGGATAGAATGATTGGCAACCTCTCTAACTAGTCCAATGCTTTTCCCCGTAGAGAAAAGGGAAATAGCCTCAACCTCAGTGCGTCCTCAGAAATATTTGTTTTCTTGCTCCCCCAAAAAGTATCGACAAACCCCTTGAGATGCTTGTAGGCATTTTGACTCGGAGCCCTAGTGAAGAATCTCCATTGCTCAACTAGTGTAAGCATCACATTAGTGATTTGGAAGTTGCCTGCCCTAATGCGGGCAGGATTATAGCACTTGCATAACCCTTGTTTGGTAATTGTCGGTGGGCTGCCGCTCTTGGTGGATGTGGGGGAGGGGCGGACACATTATCGTGAGGCGGGCGGCCTCATCTATTAGCTTGAGGTTCAAGAGGAACCTCATCCATGACATCATCATCCACTTTCTCCCCCAATGACAAATTTCTGATGGACTCATTGTTGAGAGCCATTTTTGTACCTAAAATCAATTCAAACACAAAATTAATAACTCGGAAGGAAAAAAAGACAAAACACACAAAAACGTAGATATATACCTAAATCCGTTTAACTCCCCGACAACGGCGCCAATAATTGATCTCGCCCAAACTCACACCACAATTATAGGTAGTGAGGCAGTCGAAGCAATAATAAAAACCCAACGCAAATCGGGGTCGAATCCACAGGGAGTTAGAATTTGGATTAGGTATACACCTAGTGTGAATGTATGATGTGCCTAAGATTGCTCTTCCACATATTTGGTGGTTGTTTCTATTTCTACTATTAACTAATGATTGCAAATAATAAACTAGAAGGCAATATTTTTGGTTTTGGTTATTTTTCAAATGGTAAAGGATCTAGGGTCGTGACTTCCACCTAGGTGGCTACCTAACGGGTTGTAAACTATAGGGCAAGTTTGATTAATCGGAATCGTAGTGTAGCAGTCACATGCAATTGCTCACTCTATACCTCTCGGTAGTTTGAGTGATTTTGCTCAATTTGGCTTTTTTCAATCCCAAATGGGTATTGTACAAATCAAGTGATAGATGCTCAAGTCAGGTCTTACTATCTCTAGACTTGACCCTTTAATTGGGGCTATCAATTTCTTGAGTTCACCCCAATTCCTTGTTAGCCAAGCTTTCATAAACTTAGTCTCTCTTTCTCAAGTAAAGACTAAGTCAAAAGGCATGAATCAATGTTTGTAACCATTAATTCTAGAATTCAAGCATAAACAAGTCTAAATATCACTAGCACAATCACAAACAAGCCCTATAATTAAATACCCATTAAGTATCCACACTAGGATTGAGCCACAACCCTAGCTAAATATTTAGCTACTCATGCAAATTAAATAGATACAAGAAGAAATTAAGATAGAACATATAATAATTGATTAAACAAAGAAAATCTAATGTTGAGAAGTTAATCTAGTACAAAATTACTCTAAAAAGTAAAGAAAACGGCTCAGGTGCACTTCTAAAATTCAAACTTAACCTGAAAATGACAAAAAGTTCTATTTATACTAACCTGAAAATATCGGACAAAAATGCCCCTGCAAAGGTTGTGCGGCCGCATAATTCGGGTGTGGTCCACATAATGGGCTTCTGCGACAGCACAAGAATTCACAGTCTGAGTATGCGGCCGCAC
Source organism: Nicotiana sylvestris (assembly GCF_000393655.2). Taxonomy (NCBI): domain Eukaryota; kingdom Viridiplantae; phylum Streptophyta; class Magnoliopsida; order Solanales; family Solanaceae; genus Nicotiana; species Nicotiana sylvestris. The sequence goes on along the minus strand of NC_091062.1, from coordinate 81,882,199 downwards.
AAAAGTGATGTGGTCTGCACGCTTCTGCTTTTGGACCTGACACAGCTCTCTGAATTTTAAATTTTGCGGACCGCATAATCATGACTGCGGCCGCACTTGAACTCCTGCGGCCACACAATTTCGGTGCGGTCCGTACTCCTTGAGCTGGCTAAAACACTACTCTGTGAATCTTCATTCTGCGGCCGCACTAGAATTGTGTGGTCCAGACTGCTAGCCTTTTTCCCGGTTTTGGTTCTTATTCACTTTTGACTCATTTATGATTTGATTTTTACTTCTTTGGCTCGTTTCCCAATATTCCTGCAAGTAAGCATATTTCGTTAGTTTCCGGGAATACCTTTAAGCATTTTTGAACTGAAATGCAAGTAAAATAGAGCAAATAAGTAGTCAAAACCCCTACTTATCATGCATTCAAACAATGAAGACTGAACGACTTTACAAGCTAGAATACGACTGGGCTCAGAAGCATCCAACCTTTCCAAACTGATTGGCCAAGGCCTAACCATCTAATGCAAGTGGTCTCTCACCCACTAGAATGTACGCAAGGCTACCCATACTCACCAACTTCCTACTCAAAGCATCGGCCACCACATTGGCCTTCCCGGAATGATACAAGATGGTGATATCATAGTCTTTCAATAGCTCCAACCACCTCCTCTGTCTCAAATTGAGCTCCTTTTATTTGAACAAATACTGCAAGCTCTAATGATCCGTGAATACCTCACACGAGATACCGTAAAGATAGTGCTTCCAAATCTTCAGTTCCTGAACAATGGCTGCTAGCTCTAAGTCATGAACATGGTAATTCTTCTCATGAACCTTCAACTGTCGCGATGCATATGAAATCACCCTGCTATCCTGCATTAATAACGCACCAAGTCCAATACGAGATGCATCAAAATATACCGTATAAGATCTTGAACTTATGGGCAACACCAACACTGGTGCCGTAGTCAAAGTAGTCTTGAGCTTCTGAAAGCTCGCCCACACTCGTCCGACCATTTGAATGGGGCACCCTTCTGTGTCAACTTGGTAAACGGGGATGCTATAGATGATAACCCCTCCATAAACTGACGGTAATAACCCGTCAAACCCAAGAAACTCTGGATCTCTCTAGCTAAAGTAGGTCTTGTTACATCTCGCGTTTTCGTATGTTAAAAATTTCGTTTTCAGTTAACCGACATAGACTCGGGGATGAGATCATCTTGACATTAATATACTTACGCTATTTATAACAAGTGATAGATAAGTGTTATGAAGGAGAAAGGAGTACACGGATTAAAGAAAACGAGTTTCATTGAAAGTGGCCAATTTGGAATAAAATACGGGTCGAGCGATAATACCTGATAATTATGAACTAGTACCATGCAAAGTACCATATGACCATGGTAGTATATATATAAAGTATATATGAATTATTTTAGAAATAAATAGAATTTTAAGTAATTTGGGGTAAATTTTAAATTATGCGGGTAATTGGTTAATTACCGAGTAACAGGACATTACCCCGTTAACTAATAATTGGATAAAAATTATAAATTATACCACCCTCCCATGTGGCACAAGGCCACTAATTAGGAAGGATTATTCATGTATAGGTGTCTTGAAGATAAGTCATAAATAAGACTTGTAAAGTCTTATCCAAGAGACAAGAACGTGTAAAGTACGTCTTAGGTAAAAACTTAAAAGTGTTGGGGTTCCATTTTGAACAAAAGATTAGTACTCACTTTGATTAAAAAATCTAATTCATGGAAAGATTTCAAAGACACTTTGTCTTTAAGCAAAAAACATTGAAGCCAATATTTAAAGAAGCTTGAAGCAATTTCAAGCCAAGGCTTGTTAAAAATTCAAAAGCAATTTCAAACGTTGAAGCTAAGGCTTGTTAAAAATTCAAAAGAAATTTCATTCATAAGATTTAAAGAAGCTTGAAACAACAATCTGGTTTTGGGGTTGAAGACAAGAACGCAAGAACAGAGTCAAAAAAATTCATCCAAAAATTTCAGTCCAAATTTCGCTCCAATTTCAAGGAATCCAGTGTAAATTTCGCAGAAGCAGATTCGTTCAAATAATTATAGGAACAGGTATGTTAAGGCTAGGATTTTCCTTCATTTTAGTATGATATCATAATTACACAAGTTTGATAACGAGGCATAAAGAAAAATTCATATCCCGGAATTTACGTATATTTTGCTAGTCTCGCAAGTTACGTATATTTTTCCAGTTTTGTAAGTTACGATATTCTTCTTATCGGGACTTCATATTCCATTGAGTATTTCCTTCTTCTAGTCAAGAGAGCAGAGAATTTATACATACAATATTAAAGTATTTTCATTACCATCGAACTATAATCGATGGGCAGGCCCTTATTAGGCAACCTCTGATCAGATGGTAAGTTATATACCGAATCTGCTATGGCCGAGCACCTATGAGCGAGCCCAGTTGGTCGAGATACAGAGCCTAGTATAGCCGAGCGCTTATGTATGAGCCTACTACGGCAGAGCAGATATATATGTATACCGAACCTGATAGGGCCGGACAACTATTTTACTCACTATATTGAGAGAGTTGAGTCACTATCAGTTGATGAGCATATCTTCAGATTATACTTGATCCCCAGTTGCTTTCAGTTATTATATCATTAGTTCTATTTCAGCTTTTAGTATATTGCCTTACATACTCGGTACATTATTTCGTACTGACATCCGTTCTGGGGGTGCTGCATTTCATATGTGCAGGTTCAGACAGATAGACAGGTAGACCTCCTCAGTAGGTGTTGCACGAGTTCAGCTATATCGCTAAGCTCCCCTTCTGTCGGATTTGCCGGGTTTAGCAGTGTGGTGTTTAGCTTGTGTATATATGTAGATAGGTTATGGGTAGGTCGGGTCCCTGTTCTTATCACAGTACATCTATCAGTAGAGGCTTGTAGACATATCGTGTCGGTTAGTGCAGTATGTTGGGCTTGTAGGCCATGTACGTATATTTTGTTGGCTTGTCAATTGTAGTAATTGACATTAGTCAGCGGTAGTCTCCATTTAGTTTTATATTTTGTATCGGACATTATATTGTAATGTGGCCCATAGCAAAAGTATGACATTACATGTTCAGAGTCTCTTAGTCGCAAGTTGTATGCAAGGATAGATGAGGCACTAGGTGCCAGTCTCGCCCCCGGGATCGCGGCGTGACAAAGTGGTATTAGAGCAGTTCTGTCCTATGGAGTCTACAAGCCGTGTCTAGTAGGGTCTTGTTTATAAATGTGTGGTGCATCACATTATATAAGGAGGGAACTACAGGGCATTTAGGAGTTGGTTACCCTTCTTTCAAATCTAAATCGTGTTGTAGCACTGAATTATAGGAAATTTGAGTTAAACTTATATGTTGACGTTTTCATGCACATATGATGGTAAGTAGGAAGAGTACGGCTAGCCAGAGGAGAGAAACAACAGTAGGTGAGGGGACTAGGAGGGCACCCCTAGCAGATGGGGCCTAATCAGAGTCGCAGGGAGAGACCCCTACCCAGCGATTACCGGCTCCTCTACTACCTGAGGAAATTCCTAGGGTGACCGCACATCCAATTCCCCCTCCACTTCTATCAGATCAGGACTTGAGGAGTGTAGTACACTTGTTGGCACAGTTGGTAGCTACCCAACAACAGGCTAGGGCATCTGCTAGTGCAGGACCTTCTGAGGGATCTGGGAGTTCAAGGGTCCGAGAGTTTATTGATTTGAATCCCCAGAGTTCACGGGGACTGATCAGAGGGAGGACCCACAGGATATAATAGATCAGCTTCATAGGATCTTTCGGGTTATGCATGCCACGGAGAAAGAGGCAGTTAAGTTAGCAGCTTTTCAACTCCGAGATATAGCCATCCTTTGGTATGAGGGATGGGAAAGGTCTAGGGGACGTGATGCACCTCCTGCTATTTGGGAAAATTTTTTAGATGTCTTCCTTGACCAGTACTTACTATGAGAGACCCGACAGGCCCGAATCGATCAATTTCTAGCCCTCAAGCAGGGCAATATGAGTGTTCGAGAATATAGTCTCCGTTTTGACTCATTGGCCAGATATGCACCATCTATAGTTGCTACTATGCGGGATAGAATCCACAGGTTTATAGCAGGGTTAGCCCCAGAGTTGACCGATGCGTGTGCCACCACCACATTACAGGATAGTATGTATATCTCGTGGATTCAGGCATTTGCCCAGAATATAGATAGAGGTAGGCGTCGATAGCAGAGTACGGAGAGGATTGAGTCAGGGCAGTATAAGAGGATGAGATTTGCCAGGTCTCAGGAGCAGTCTTAGGGTAGTTGCAGGCCCTAGTACTTCGAACGACCACCTAGACCTCCTCCACCTCACCTACAGGGTTACAAGTATGACCGCTATACACAGTCAGGACCAGGTGAGAGCTCACAGGTGTCAAGTTTGCAGCGACAATGAGGTTCAAGACAGACAGGGTCGTTTCCACCGCGGTGTTCCATCTGTGGTCGAGGACACTTGGGCTAATGTCGAGCCGATTCTGATTCTTGTTATACATGCGGATGTCCAGGGCATATGATGCGAGATTGCCCAAATAAAGAATCTGGGGGTATGGTGCAACCAACGAATTCAGCAATAGGATCAGCTATGTCAGTGCATCCTTCAGGGCACGAGTCTTAGTCTTCATCTGGTAGAGGTTGAGACAGAGGTAGAGGGTCCAGTTCAGGTGTTAGCCAGAATGGTATCTATGTGCTAGCAGGACGACAGGACCAAGAGTCCTCACCAGACATTGTGACAGGTATGTTGACCATTTGTTCTCACGATGTTTATGCCTTAATAGATCCAAGATCTACTTTATCATGTATTACCCCATTTGTCGGGCGGAAATTTGGTAAAGTGCCTGAAATACTAAGTGATCCTTTTGCGGTATCTACACCGGTCGGAGAATCGATTATCGCTAAACGCGTTTACCAAGGTTGTACGATATCAGTTTGTGGTCGTTGGACCTCAGCCGACCTAGTTGAGCTAGAGATGTTGGATTTTGATGCTATCATGAGCATGGACTGGTTGGCAGCTTGTTATGCCACAGTTGATTGTCGAGCAAAGACAGCCAAATTTCATTTTTTTGTGTGAGCCAGTCCATGAATGGGTAGGTAATACTACGACGCCCAGACGCCAGTTTATTTCCTATCTAAAGGCTAGTAAAATGATCGCAAAAGGGTGCATTTATCATATTGTGCGAGTTAAAGATGCAGATGCTGAGATACCTACACTTCAGTCTATTCCAGTAGTAAAGGCGTATGCGGATATATTTCCTGATGAACTTCCAGGTATTCCTCCAGAGCGAGAGATTGATTTTGGAATCGATTTGCTTCTGGGAACGCAACCAATATCCATCCCTCCGTATAGAATGGCACCTGTCGAATTGAAGGAGTTGAAGGAGCAGTTAAAAGATTTGCTGGAGAAAGGTTGCATCAGGCCCAGTACTTCACCTTAGGGTGCACCGATACTGTTTGTGCGGAAGAAAGACAGCCCGCTAAGGATGTGTATCGATTACAGGCAACTGAACAAGGTACTATTAATAATAAGTATCCCCTTCCAAGGGTAGATGACTTGTTTGATTAGTTGCAGGGAGCTAGATGCTTTTCAAATATAGATTTGAGGTCGGGGTACCACCAGGTCAGAGTTTGGGAGAAAGATATTCCCAAGACAGCCTTTATGACCTGATATGGCCACTTTGAGTTCCTTGTTATGTCCTTCAGGTTGACGAATGCACCTGTCATATTTATGGACTTGATGAATAGCCTATTCTAGCCATATATGGATCTATTCGTGATAGTCTTTATTGATGATATTCTAGTTTATTCACGTTCAGAGGATAAACATGTGGATCACCTGCGAGCAGTACTCCAAACTCTCCGTGATAATAAATTGTATGTTAGGTTTTCTAAGTGTGAGTTGTGGTTAAAGTCCTTAGAATTCTTGGGGCATATTGTATCCAATGGAGGTATAAAGGTAGACACTGAGAAGATTGAGGCTATGAAATCCTGGCCTAGACCTACCATTCCGACAGAGATTCATAGCTTTCTAGGCTTAGCAGGATATTACTGGAGGTTCGTAGAGGATTTTTCTTCTCTTTCAGCACCATTAACAAAGCTGACGTAGAAAGCGACTATGTTTCAGTGGACAGATGCTTGTGAGCAGAGTTTCCAAGAGCTTAAGAATAGGTTGACCTCAGCGCCAGTTCTAACACTTCCAGAAGGTCCAGATGGTTATGCCATGTATTTTGATCCTCAGGTGTCGGGTTAGGATGTGTCGTAATGCAACATGGGAAAGTAATTGCGTATGCTTCACGGCAGTTAAAGAAGCATGAGTGAAATTATCCGACCCACGACCTCGAGTTAGCTGTAGTTGTCCATGCACTTATGATATGGAGGCATTAGTTATATGGTGTGCATGTTGATATATTCACAGATCATAAGAGCCTGCAATATATCTTCAAGCAAAAAGAGTTGAATTTGCCACAGAGGCAATGGCTTGAGTTATTAAAAGACTATGATGTTAACATTCTCTACCATCCAGGGAAAGCTAATGTTGTAGTAGATGCCTTATGTAGTCAATCTATGGGTAGCTTAGCACATGTAGACACCGAGAAAAGACAATTAGCAAGAGAGATTCATCAATTGGCTTGTTTGGGGGTTCTGTTAGTAGACTCTGGCAATGGAGGAGTTGTACTCCAAAATACTGCAAAATCATCTCTCATAGCTGAAGTAAAGGAGAGGAAGTAGGAGGATCTAGAGTTAGTCAAGTTAAGAGAGCGGGTTCCACAATAGAATAAGCCATTGTTAGAACTCAAAGGAGGTGGGGTTCTCAGATACATGGGTCATTTGTGTGTTCCAGATGTAGCAGGGCTACGAGACAGGATTATGTTTGAGGCACATTATTCATGGTATTCCATTCACCCTGGGTCGACAAAGATGTATCATGACATTAAGGAGGTGTATTGGTGGAACGATATGAAGAAGAACATTGCTGGGTATATCGCTCAATGCCCTAGTTGCTAGCAGGAGAAAATAGAGCACCAGAAGCCTGGACGGCTAATGCAGACTATAGAGATCCCGACATGGAAATGGGAGGCGATAAACATGGACTTTATCACGGGTTTACCTCGTTCCCATCATAAGTTTGATTCCATATGGGTAATAGTCGACAAGCTCACAAAATCAGCTCATTTCCTACAGGTCAGATCTACATATACAACATAAAATTATGCAACATTTTATATTAAGGAGATAGTGCGACTACACGGAGTACCCATATCTATTATATCTGACTGTGGGGCCTAGTTTACAGCACATTTTTTAAGGTCATTTCAGAAAGGTCTGGGAACTCAGGTGAATCTCAACACAACTTTTCATCATTGGGTTATTAAGCTTCTACGGGGAAAACTGGTAGTGGTGTTGTTACAAAGGCGTCCCTGCCCAAGTTATATGGACCACGAGGAGTTGAACATTCGAGGACGAATGTTTCTAAGGGGGGAAGGATGTTACATCTCGCATTTTCGTACGTTAAAAATTTCGTTTTCAGTTAACCGACGTAGACTCGAGGATGAGATCACCTTGACATTAATGTACTTACGCTATTTATAACAAGCGATAGATTAGTGTTATGGAAAATAAAGGGGTACACGGATTAAAGAAAATGAGTTTCGTTGAAAGTGGTCAATTTGGAATAAAATACGGGTCGAGCGATAATACCCAATAATTATGAAATAGTACTTGCAAGGTACCGTATAACCATGGTAGTATATATTTAAAGTATATATGAAGTATTTTAGAATTAAATAGAATTTTAAGTAATTTGAGGTAATTTTGAAATTATGCGGGTAATTGGTTAATTACCGAGTAACAGGACATTACCCAATTAACTAATAAGTGGATAAAAATTATAAATTATATCACCCTCCCACGTGGCACAAGGCCACTAATTAGGAAGGATAATTCATGTATAGGTGTCTTGAAGATAAGTCTTAAATAAGACTTGTAAAGTCTTATCCAAGAGACAAGAACGTGTAAAGTAAGTCTTAAGTAAAGACTCAAGAGTGTTGGATTCCATTTTGAACAAAAGATTAGCAATCACTTTGGTTTAAAAAATCTGATTCATGGAAAGATTTCAAAGACACTTTGTCTTTAAGCAAAAAACGTTGAAGCCAAGATTTAAAGAAGCTTGAAGCAATTTCAAGCCAAGGCTTGTTAAAAATTCAAAAGCAATTTCCAAAGCAAATTCAAACGTTGAAGCCAAGTTACGATATTCTTCTTATCGGGACTTCATATTCCATTGAGTATTTTTCTTCTAGTCAAGAGAGCAGAGAATTTATGCATACAATATTAATATGTTTTCATTACCATCGAGTTATAATCAATGGGTAGGCCCTTATTGGGCAACCTTTGATCAGATGGTAAGTTATATATCGAGCTTGCTGTGGCCGAGCGCCTATGAGCGAGCCTAGTTGGTCGAGATACACAGCCTAGTATGGCCGAGCGCTTATGAGCAAGCTGATTACAGCAGAGCAGATATATATGTATAACGAGCTTGATAGGGCTAGACAACTATTTACTCACTATATTAAGAGAGTTGAGTCAGTATCAGGTGATGAGCATATCTTCAGATTGTCCTTGATCTCCAGTTGCTTTCAGTTATTATATCATCACTTTTGTTTCAGCTTTCAGTATATTGCCTTACATACTCTGTACATTATTTCATACTGACGTCCCTTTCTGAGGGCGCTGCATTTCATGCGTGTAGGTTCAGACATACAGACGGGTAGACCTCCTCAGTAGGTGTTGCCCGAGTTCATCTTTATTGGTAAGCTCCCCATCTGTCGGAGTTGCCGGGTCTAGCAGTGTGGTGTATAGCTTGTGTATATATGTAGATAGGTTATAGGTAGGTCTGGGCCCTGTTCCGATCACAGTACATATATCAGTAGAGGCTTGTAGACATATCCCGTCTGTTAGTGCAGTATGTTGGGCTTGTAGGCCCTGTACGTATATTTTTTTGGTTTGTCAGTTGTAGTAATTATGACGGCCTTGCCGACCCAACTTTAGGTTGACATTAGTCAGCGGTAGTCTCCATTTAGTTTTATATTTTGTATCGCACATTATCTTGTAATGTGGCCCAGAGCAAAAGTATGACATTACATGTTCAGAGTCTCTTAGTCGTAAGTGGTACGCAAGGATAGATGAGGCACTAGGTGCTGGTCTCGCCCCCGGGCTCGGCACGTGATAGGTCTAGGCCAGTTCTGAACCGCCTCAATCATTTTAGGGTCTACCTGAATACCCTCTACCGACACAACATGCCCCAACAGAGCAATTAAGCTCAACCAAAACTCGTATTTTGAAAATTTATCATATAACTGGCTTTCTCTCAAAGTCTGAAGAACGATATGAAGATGTTTCTTATTCTCCTCTCAACTGCGGGAGTAGATCAAGATATTATCAATAAACACAATCACAAAGGAATCTAGATGGGTCTTGAACACCCGACTCATCAAATCTATATGTTGCTGGGGCATTTGTCAGCCTAACTGACATTACTAGAAAGTCATAATACCCATAACGAGTCTGAAAAGCTGTCTTAGGGACATCATATGCCCTAATCCTCAACTGATAGTAGCCAGACCTCAAATCAATCTTTGAAAACACCTTGGCACACTGAAGCTGCTCAAATAAGTCATCAATCATTGGCAATGGACAATCTATGCACATCCTCATCGATCCATCCTTCTTTTTCACAAACAACACGGGCGCACCCTAGGGAGATATACTAGGTCTAATGAAACCCTTATCAAGAAAATCTTGCAACTGCTCCTTCAATTCTTTCAACTTTGGCGAAGCCATGCGGTATGGCAGAGTAGAAATGGGATGAGTGATCAGAGCCAAATAAATATAAAAGTCAATATCCCTATTGGGTGGCATCCCTGGCAGGTCTGCATGAAACACCTTTGGAAACTCACGAACAACTGGTAGTGAATCCATGGAAGGAACCTCCGCACTAGAATCGCGGACATAAGCTAAATAAGCTAGACACTCCTTCTCGACCATATGTCGAGCCTTCACATAAGAGATGACCCTGCTGGTAGAATGGCTAGGAGTCCCTCTTCACTCTAATCGAGGCAACCCTGGAAGGCTATCTAAGGTCACCGTCGTGGCATGAAAATCTAATATAGTATGATAAGGTGATAGCCAATCCATACCCAAGATGACATCAAAATCGATCATATCTAGAAGTGGGAGATCTACACGAGTCTCAAGACTCCCAATGGTAACCATACACGAATAATAAACACGATCAACAATAATAGCATCTCCCACAGATGTGGACACATACACATGAGCACTCAAAGAATCATGAGGTATAACCAAGTATGAAGCAAAATAGGATCACACGTATGAATAAGTAGAACCCGAATCAAATAAATATGATGCATATCTACTACAAAATGAAATTTTACCTATGATAACCATGCTAGATGACTCAGCCTCAGGCCTGGCTGGAAAGGTATAGCATCAGGGGTGGGCCCCACCACTCTGAACTACATCTCGAGGATGGGCCCTCGCTTGCTGGCCTCCAGCTTTAGCGACCTAACCTCCACTTCTAATGGCTTGACCTCCACCTCTAGCTGTCTGACCCCTACCCCTAACTGGCTGAGTTGGCAGTGAAGCACTTGGTGTTGGGACCATGGCACGAGAACCCTGATACTGTGAACTGCTCGATGTTCGAGGGCAAAATCTAGCAATGTGCCTCGGATCACCACAAGTATAACAAAACCTCGGTTGTTGTGACTGCTGACCCTGAAGCTGCCCTGTCAGCCTGAGTAACCACCCTGAAAACTCTAGAGCGGAGGCGCATTAATAGGAGCTGGTGGTGCATTGTAGGCTAGCTGGTCGGAATAATGCATATGCGGGCCACGACCACCCAAAACACCGTGGGATGCCTGGAGTGCTAAATGAAATTGCCTGGAAGGATTTCCTCTAGCAGAAGTACCCCTACCTCTAGATGAGGCACTACTAAATCCACCAGAATGACGAAGCCTCTTGTCAGACCCCTGACCTTCCCCCGTGCAAGAACCATCTCGCCATGCTAGAACCTTCTCGACTCTCCTGGTAACATTGGCAGCCGTCTGAAAAGAAATCTCACTCCCAGTCTCCTTGGCCATCTGCAACTTGATAGGCTAAGCAAGTCCCTCAATAAACCTCCTCACCCTCTCTCTCTCTCTCTCTCTCTCTCTCTCTCTCTCTCTCTCTCTCTCTCTCGGTAGGAAGTAAAAGAATAGCATGACGGGCCAGATCTACAAAGCGGGTCTCGTATTGATTGCCAAATATAATGCCCTGCTGAAGACGCTCGAACTGCCTTCGATAGTCCTCTATCAGTGTGACAGGAAGGAACTTCTCAAAAAATATCTGAGAGAACTGGTCCCAAGTAAGAGCAGGCGGCCTAGGTGGGATGGTCGATACAGAGTACTTCCATCATCTAGAACATAGCAAAATAGACCCCATTGGTCTCAGCTATCCCATGTTCCGCAGCACCTCATGGCAGCGGTCAAGATAATCATGTGGGTCCTTAGAAGGTGCACCACTGAAGTGAACTCGAAAGAGCTTGGTAAACTGTCCAATCTCAATAAGCCCTCAGAAGACATAGTTGGTCCATCACCGTCCTGTGCTGCAACAACCGGCTGAACTACCCCAACTAGCTGGGCTGCTGGAATCTAAAATTGAGGAGCCATCTGCTCCGAAGTGTGAGTAGCAGGAGTCTGTGCTCCTCGCCCATCCTGAGAGTTGGTTGGTTCCATGGGGAATGTATCTGCCTGGCCACACTCTACATAAGGCTCACCAAATGGACCAAAGCGTCCTGAAGCACTAGGTGGCAATGAATCCCTCCGGAACCTAAGCTGGTCTAACAGGAGCAGTATTGACTGGAACCTCCTAATCAAACTCCACCTGAGGCTCCGCTGCTTGTGCTGCTACTCGTGCTCTGGGCTGAGCTCTTCCCCTACCTCGGCCTCAGGCACGACCTCGGCCATGACCTCTTCCCCTCGTAGGAGCTGCCACTAGGGGCTCCGGCTTCTGTTTAACTGAAGATGCGGTACATGTTCTCGCCATCTGTGAGAGAATAAGAGTAGAAGAGTTCAATTAGCATTGAGAGAACAAAATCACACGACAGAGAAGAATAGAAGTGATATTTGTTCCTAAACATCATAGCCTCTAGAAGATAAGTAAGACGTCTCCATACAGATCCTCCAGACTCTACTAAGCATGCTCGTGAATTGTGAGACCTAGGCAACCTAGTGCTCTAATACTAACTTGTCACGATCCGGAATGTCCATCTTCGAGACCGTGATGACACCTAACATTTCACTTGCTAGGCAAGCCAACATTAGAGGATTCTTAAGCCAACTTCAGTCAATTTTCATAACAGAAACAATTAAGCTAAAATGAGTTTGCGGAATGACATAAAACCCATAATAAATGATACAATTCGGATCTGGTGAAAACGATTCACGAGCTTCCAAGAGTTATTACAAACAAAGTCTGAAAGAAAATGCAATTGTTCTGAAAGAAAGGAAACAATATAATAAAGAAACTAGGAAGGGACTCCAGGGTTTGTGGATGCCAGCATATCAACCTTGGGTCTCTGACCAGCTACTAACCTCACGATCAGCTAGGGCCGGTACCAAAATTTGCACAAGAGTCTAGTATGAGTACAACCGACCCCATGTACTCGTAAGTGGCGAGCCTAACCATGACGAAGTAGTGACGAGGCTATGACAAGACACCTACATAATAAACCTGTGGAGATAAAGTTATATGTACAAAATAACAACAAATAAGAGCTAGATAAGTAATATCGGGAGGGGGACATTCTAAAGAGGGATACAAGATATAGGAAATTCAGCAGAAATGATAACCAGGACAATCAATATGCCTTTAACCGGTGAAAATAATTAAACGCAATAAGGAAAAGCTCACGACATCACCCTTTGTGATTTTACTTTCAACCTCACAGTAAAATAATGAAACTACACGGCATCACCCTTCGTGCTTTTACTCTCAACCTCACAATATAAATCAATAGATATGGCACGACATCACCCTAACTCTCATAACATGGCATGACATTACCCATCGTGCATTAACACTCACAATATGGCACAACATCACCCTTCGTGCATTAGCACTCACAGGCACGACATCACCCTTCATGCATTAACACTCTCCCTTACCACCATAAAGTAATGAACAAATAACAACAGAGAGATAGAATACAAGAACAAGCCTTACTTCAACATTTGGTTCCACGATACCAATCTCAACTTTGAAATCAATACTCAATTATCACCAAAAATCCGTAAACATAATAAGAATGATCATTTTAACAATAACCAGTCTAAACATGGATAACATGATCAAAGAAGCAATAATTACAAGGAATCAAGTCCCACCTGCATGCTTTAACCCGACAACAACGCATAAGTACTCGTCACTTCACTTATACATTGTACCCAACATCTAAACATGTAGAAAAATGGACAAACAAGTCCTATTCCCTCAAGTCAAGGTTAACCACGACACGTACCTCGCTCCAAAGACCAAAGTCAAATCTAAACCACAGTTTTGCCTTTCAAACAAGCCTCTGAACCAATAGAATCTAGAGAATTACCAACCAAACAATTCAAATTAAGCCTTAGGAACTACTCACGATTGCAAAGAATTCAATTTAGGTCATTTTTAAAAAAGCCAACAAAAGTCAACACCCAGGCCCGCTTGGTCCAAACCCGAAGTTCGAACCAAAACTCAATTATCCATTCACTTCCGAGTCCGGTTATATAATTAGATTTGAAATCCGACCTCAATTTGAGGTCTAAATCCCTATTTTTCAAATATCTCTAATTCTACCAAAAAACCTAATTTCCACCATGAAATCCCTAAATTTTAGGTTGAAATCTAGGAAAAATAGTGAAAGATTGAAAGAAACTAGTTTAGAATCACTTACCAATGATTTGGGGAAGAAAAGTTCTTTGAAAAATTGCCTCTAGGGTTCTTGAGTTTGAAAATTGGAAGAATGAACCAAAAATCCCGTCTAAGTCCCATTTTGATTAGTTGCAGATGTCGCATCTGCAACCATTTGCGAACCCAAAAAATGCGAAGAATCCATTGCAAATGTGAAGACCTCCACAACTCTACTTTCCTCGCAAATGCAAAAAAATATTCGCAATTGCGAAGCATGACCTCCGCAATTGCGACTATTTGATCGCATTTACGATCACTACCTCCCCCTGTCCCACTTCGCAAATGAGAAGTGTTGTTCGCAAATGCAAACTCTAGCCTCCCCAGCTATTCTTCGCAAATGCGATGAGTAGCTCGCAAATGCGAATCCATCAGTGGTCGCAAATGTGAAGCTTGACCTCGTAATTGCGAGGTCTAAGGCCAGCAACAAAAGCTGAAGCAAACCAGCAATGTTCTAAGTCCACTTTTCACTCCGTAATCTATCTGAAACTCACCCGAACCATCGGGGCACCAAACCAAACATGCACACAAGTCTAAAAACATCATACGAATTTGCTCAAGCGATCAAATCGCCAAAATAGCACCTAAAACTACGAATTAAACACCAAATCAAATGAAATTTTCACAAAAACTTCGAAACTTCTTTTTCACAACTGAACGTCCGAATCACGTCAAACCAACTCTGTTTCTCACAAAATTTCACAGACAGGTCATAAGTATGGTATTGGACCTATACCATATTCCGGAACTAAAATACAGACCCGATATCCAAAAAGTCAAGTACTGGTCAAACATTTCAAATTCATTAAGCTTTTAACTTTCAAATGTCAATTAAGTTCGATAACTCGGGCTAAGGACTTCCGATTTTGATTTCAGGCATACACCCAAGTCCCAAATTATGATACGGACCCACCGGGACCGTCAAAATACGAATACGGGTCCGTTAGCTCCAAATGTTGACCGGAGTCAACTCAAATGGTTTCCAAAGCAAAATTTCATATTTTCTCAGTTTTTAATATAAAAGTTTTTCGAAAATACGCCCAAACTGTGCACGCAAAATGAGGAGGGCTAAAATGAGGTATTTAAAGCTTCGAAGCGCAGAATTAGATTCAAAAGCATAAGATGACCTGTCAAGTCATCACAAGGATAAATACATATCTCTCTTTATCTTATCTCCTAGTCTTGTATAGCTAATACAACTCTAAACTATAAAATGTATAACTTGTATATAATCAGGAATTCCTCAATGAATTAGAGCAAGCAGCTTTTTGTCAAGATCAATTCCTTACCGAACAAAATAAAAGGTTAAACAGAGTATATGATAGTTATTACGTAATGAAAATTGACAATGATTAAGGAACTCAATATAAAATGAAAAATTCTTTCTTCATGTTGGATAAGTGGTCGGAATAATATTTTAAGAAACAGTTTTAAGAGGATAAAAGGAAAGAATACTACCACAATAATCACGCACGCTGGATTTATGAGTAAAGTGCCATACATATATATACTAATCTCTCGTCACGTGCGTTGCACGTGTATTCCGAGAAGGGATAGATCCAGCGTTATGGTATCGGATTCACGTAAGATGCTGAGCATAATTTATGTGTTAAAATTCACTTAAACTGTAACAAATAGTAATATGAACCCACAACCTTTAAAACATAATGGGTTCAATAAAACAAACAAACAACAACAATCTAGTGTAATTTCACAAGTGAATGAATTTAATACTCAAATCTTAAAGTTTAAACTCATAGAATTTAAATATTGGTTCCGTCTTTGATCTCTAGTTATTTAGTACAAAATATTTAAAAACCCATGAGTCATTTCGTACAATTTAAAAAAAAACACCATATAAGATTATTAAGACATGTTTTTTGAGCAATAAAATAAAAATTAAAGAATAATACATAAATTTACATTATAAAAATCATATAATATGATCCTTGATTAGTGATTTAGTAGTTGAGGTTAAAAATTATTGGATGTCATTAGTTCGTATGAATATGAAGAATTAAACTATTTAAATGTATGTTTTATTGTGTAAATGATTTGACACGTGTGCTCCACATGTATATTACGAAGAAAAAAAACAACTTATAATTTTTTTTTATTTAAGTTATGAAAATATTAGATTCCTTGGCTTCTTGCTTGCCTCGAAAGCCAATACTTTCAAACAACATACTCAAGCAAAAGAAATTTTCAAAAGGATAATAAATAATCACATATGAAAAACACATGCTTATGCACTTGATTAGATCATCAAATTCTTTGTCAAACATGCACCGGAAACTCAATGAAATTAATATACATGACGTAGTCCTCAACTGTACACTCGGTCAAATTATTCATGCTTCTTTGGGGCTTGGGAATATTAAAATCTTACTATTCAAGAACACTAATAGCCACAGTACTCCTGTTCCAACAAGAAATCAAATATTTGCATTCTAAATAAATAGGAGAATTTAAAACGTGCATGTATGAGATATGTGAAGAGTAAGGTAATGGAGTACCAATTTAAGAATATTAGCATATTTAGATCTTGCTCAATATGTATATTACAATACATATGGTTCAGTTAATTGAACAACTGAAGGGGTTAACATTTAGCCAGCATATTTTGTATTTTTAATCAAGATCTTAATTTCCATGGAGATGCTATCAAGAGCTTGGATCTTGTTACAAAGATAAATTTTATTCACAAAATAAATAAGAAATAATTTAAGTTATTTTTTCAACAAATATTTTGATCTTTTATCGAGGTAAATAATCAGGCAAATAAAGTCCCTGTGCATAGAAATACCATGAGGCCATCAGTTTATACAACACTTCAACCTCTTATTAGGAAGGTGGATACACAGTACTCATTAGACAAAAATATATATCCCGCATATAAAATAACATTATTAAGACATTAATATGAGAATCAACACTATAAAAAAGAGGGGAAATAACCTATAAAGTGATATAGATGGGTCAAGAATTAGGGATAAGGAGAAAAAAATTGAACCCAACTTTTGTCAGCTTACTCCTAACAAATCTATGTGACTTCACTGCATTATCAGCATTAGGTCCTAAATAGCTGTAGGAATGACTGTTCAAATACTACACATTTTACTTTTGCATATGAACTTGGTCTATAATTGTAGATTACATGTAACTTTTCAAATTACTTATCTTATGAGATTAACTAAGAAAATAAATGCATTGAGTTCAGAAATTAAAAATTATACTTCTATATGAATATGGTCTATAACTTTTCAAATTTTTAACCTTTTAAGGGTAACTATATATATATATATATATATATGTATGTGTGTGTTGAAAGTAGTAATCCAAAAAGAAGACAAAAAGGTAAAGTTACCGAATAGGAATCTATTGGAATGGAGCTCAACCCTCATAGTCGAAGCAGATTGTAGATGGTGTATTGGAAAAATGATAAATAAGTAAATGGAGGAGTGGAAAAGCTGTTATTCATTAATTTATAATTATTGTTATAAGGTGAAAGAGTTAACTATTCAATTCATATTTTAAAGATTGATATTAATTGTATAGATAGTGAAAGATGAAAGTTAATCTAAATTTAATAGAATACAATAAATGACATTAACTTTAGAAACATATTTGTCAATTTTTCAAATTCAAAACAATCCGTTCACATTTTACATTTAATGTATGTGCTATACAATTTATTATATATTGAAATGTAAATTTTCATTTTAGTAAATTTGATGGATATTTTCATATTTCAACTTTAGACTTAGTAGTCCTATTTAATTAATTAGATTTTAATTTACTGTTGGGGTAAAATGGTAATCCAACTTTGTAGGTAGGGGCTTCTCACTTTTGGTATAAAATATAATATATATATATATATATATATATATATATATATATATATATATAGAGAGAGAGAGAGAGAGAGAGAGAGAGAGAGAGAGGGGGAGCAGATTACCTGGGAGGTGCATATATGAGGGAATAATTATCTCAAATTTAACTGGATCTAATGCAACTGTAATGAAATTTTTTCACATTCAGTGAGATCGATCATCGATGTGATTTGCTATAGAAGGTTCATTGCTACTTTACATCTTGGTTATCATCTTTCGTATTTTTCATGAGATTGAATTTCTTCAATATGGGATCGGACGTATATGCATGAAAGATGAGGTCTTGTATGATGAAAAATAGCCTTTTTCGATAACCTCAGATGACCGCCCAAACACCATTAAGGAGCTTCGCAAAACTATGTCCTGCGCATTTTTATCCCATCATATAATCCTGAATGTGAAATTAGGCCAGTCATCCTTGGCTATCAAAGCAGGCTCTTTATCTTCGTACAAGACCTCTCTTCCTCATGCTGACTTTGACTGTGAAAATTGGAAAATAGGCACATAATAATTTGGAGTACAAAGAAAAATTAAGTTGAAATTCAATAGTCTAATGCAAACTTTGCACCAATTTAAGTGGAAGACAAGATCTCGTATGATAGATAAAAGCCTCTCAGATTAGCCAAGAATGACACCTAAAATCCATTTTTAAGGATATAGGGATCAAATAATCCTACGTAACAGATTTTAGGCAAGTCATCCTCGGCTACCAAAGCAGGTTCTTATCTTCGTACAAGACCTCTCTTCCTTTCTCCTTGGGCTTTCTGATTAATGATCCCAATGACTCATCTAAGGAATACTATTTATAGACAATTCCCTCTCCTCAAGTTTATTAACCACGTGTTGGCATCACTGGTGTAGCCACGTACAATGAAGGGTGGTCAGTTGAACACCATTTATCGAAAAATTATATTATGTATACGATATTATACGGCATACATAAGTCAAAAGTTATTTTTTATATATGTATATTAAACTATGAACACCCTTAGTAAAATTCGTGGTTTCGCTACTGCTCGGCATTCTTCTTCATTTGAAGTTGTACGATGAATCAATTATCCTCAACAGATGAAGGCATATATTCTTGTTCGTGCAAGGGACCAGGCAATTCTTATCCTTATAATGTTCCTTCGATATGATGTTTCTATAGTGATACATTATCGAAGACTATTTACGAGGTAGACAAGAATGACATAAACCTCACAAGAATTTAACGGAAATAATAAAGTGCGTAACACATATTTTGATCATCTAATCAACTTGTAAAGAATCTGAACACTTAAACTTTAGCTCCTTAATGAGGTTGAACATGCCTATTACCTCAAGGTTTTGTGAGATCAATATGTTTAATACAGCCTTTGGTTGAACTCATCAATTTCAGGATATTAAAGACCTTACTGTTAGTAGCTACGTTGCCTGTAGGTTATACGAAGTCTCATCCTGGTTATAGCAATCGTTTTAGCGGTGACAAAATGGTTAAAAGAAAATAGTTATCTACCCATATTATCCATTAAAAAATGGGTTGGATAATGAAATTTTTAAACCATATTACCCGCTTGAAAAATGGATAACTCCATGGATAACTATGGATAAATAATGGGTTTAACTTTTACATTTGTAAAGCTACAAATTGGGGGTTACTAAAGTTTGAAGACTAGGAATTCTCCCAAAAGTGATCATATTCAATAAGCTATGGATTATATATGCATGGTTATCCATATTATCTGCCCGGTTAACCCGTTTCTTATCCGTATTAAATATGGTTCGGATCGGATGATTTATCCATTTTTTTATTATCCATTTTGACTCGCCCATATCCGACCTGACCCGCCCGTTTGCTACACCTAAATCCTTTATATTCTCACTGTTAGACAGTTAGATTCAATCAACCCAAAAATATTCTTTGATATAGTTCGTTTTGAGCTAAGTTCACACGATATTTCCCCAAAAGGTGTCACACCATTAAGAGTATCCCTATAACTTATATAGAACTTTCTTTTCTTTAAAGCTACTGCTATAGGACTTTGTTCGTACACCAGACAATCTCCGCCTCGAAACGGCCCTCAAACTAAGTTCCACACACGCGGCCATTACCACAACCCGTAGGCCAAGTTTCGAGATTCACTATGTATTTGTGGTTCCTATATGACCGAGCATATACGGCCACCCAAGCCTCAATCAAGCCCCATGATATTACTTTGTGTGTGTGTGCATCTTTGGCATGTTCGAGGTAGTAAACCAAGCCCCATGGTAACACTTTGTCATCTTTATACTCGTCCCTCTATACTACCAGCTCTGATACTATTTGCTGGGTTTAATTCGTCCAAAATTACTCTTAATATAGGGTAATATTATTCGATTTGAGTCAAACCTACACAACGTTACTCAAGAGATCGATCTCACATCATTAAAGATATTACTATATATTATGTATAGCTTTATTTTTTTTCAACATCAAAGACTTTATTTGCATAATCAATGATCGTAATCTATGCAACTTCGAGTATATTTTAACGTTGTTTCACGCTCTGATTTTAATAATAAGCATCTGAGTAAGCAAAAGATGAGTCACACTCGATAAACACACAAAATTTATTTAACTCAAAGATGACACTTAAAAATACTGTATTATTTTATTGAATATACTCCCATAACAAGTAGGTGATTTAGGCAATTAGATATTTTTTTGTCTTACGTAATTAATTAGAGGGAGAAAGTGTTTTTAGTTTTTGGAATGCAAAATATTTTGACATCGTCGGGAGTTTTCCATATATAAACAGACAAGATAAAGATGATTAAATTCAAAATATTACATATCATATCTCATCTTTTGGTTCGATCATGTTAAGAGGAGAGGCACCGATGCTGTTACGCCCCGCGATATTATGTTGATATTACGTCCCACAGTATTATATTACGATGATGTTACACCTTGCAGTACTATATTACAATGATGTTACGCTTCGTAGTATTAAATTACGACGATGTTGCACCCTGTAGTATTGTACGTTTAATTTGTCTTAAGGTAATTGACATCAGTCCAAGGAATAGATTATTTGGAGATTATAAGGAATATGCTATTTCAAACAAGTGATGAGTAAATTCGTGAAGATGAGAGGGGAAGCAAGTCAAAGAAAATAAATTTTCGTCCAAGTTTGGCATCTTGGGATAAAATTCGGGCTGAGTGTTAATACCCGATAGTATGGACTAATACCATACAAGGTACCATATGACCATGATGGTAGGATGTATAAAGCGTATTAAAAATAAGTAAAATTTTAAGTATTTTGAGGTAATTCTTAATTATGCGAGGATATTACCTAATTAAATTAAATGATTGTTGGATAAGATCAAAAATCAACGTGGCACATCCCCCAATTCCCTATGTATGACTCATAAGTTAAATATATAGGTGGCAAAGTTTGACGATTTGACCAAAATCTTCTAACATCAATTATACATCGTTTTAAAAAAAAAATAGAATCATTAGGTCTAAAAGACATGAATTTCATCTCCATTTTTATTAAGTGAGATTTCAAGAATTCAAAATGTTATATCTTGTATCAAGATCAAATCCAGTAACCAAGAACGCAAGAGATGGAAACATGAAATTTGCTTTGGAAAATTCATACAAGATCCGATTATGCGAAAGATGTAATTCTAAGGAAGCACATTATAATATTTCTCAAGAATATCATACATATATTTCCTTATTCCAGGTATGTTAAGGCTAAGCCCTTCCTTCATTTTGGCATGATCTCGTCATTACACAAGTTTGATAACGAGGCATAAAGAAAAATTCATATCCCTAAAATTATGTATATTTTCCAAGTTTTGTAAGATGCAATATTCTCCTTATCGGGACTTCATATTCAATTGAGTATTTTCTTTTTCCAGTCAAGAGAGCAGAGAGTTTTTATATATAGTATTATAGTATTTTCATTACCGTCGAGCTATAATTAATGGGCAGGCCCCTATTGGGCAACCTCTGATTAGATGATAAGTTATATATCGAGCCTATTGTGGCCAAACGACTATGAGCGAGCCTATTACGGCAGAGTAGTTATATATATATATATATATATATATATATATATACATACATACATACATACCAAGCCTTATAGGGCCGGACAACTATTTTACTTACTATATTAAGAGAGTTGATTCACTATCAACAGGTAAGCATATCTTCAGATTATCTTTGACTCCCAGTTACTTTTAGTTATTATATTATCAGCTCAGTTTCAGCTTCCAGTATATTGCCTTACATACTCGATACATTATTTTGTACTGATGTCCCTTTTCTGGGGGCACTGTATTTCATGCATACAGGTTCAGACAGACAGACGGGTAGACTTCCTCATTACGTGTTGCCCGAGTTCAGCTTGTTCGGTAAGCTTCATACCTTTCGGAGTTTCTGGGTCTAAAACCTTATGTACATCTTGTATATATATATATATATATATATATATGTATAAATTTTATGAGTAGGTCAGAAGCTATTCCGATCACAGCATATCCATAAGTAGAGGCTTGTAGACATATCCTATCAGTTAGTGTAGTATATTGGGCTTGCAGGACTTGCATGTATATTTGGTTGGTTTGTCAACTGTAATGATTATGACAGCCCAGTTTTATATCGATACCTAGTTAGCATTTACAATTGTCTCAATGTGGCCCATGGTCAAAGTATGATATCATATGTTCAGAGTCCCCTAGTTACAAGTTGATACGCAAGGATAGGTAAGGCACTAGGTGCTGGTCTCGCCCCCAGGTCCGGGGCGTGACAAAAATAGTATCAAAGCAGTTCTGTCCTAGGGAATCTACCAGCCGTGTCTAGCAGAGTCTTGTTTATGGGTGTGTTGTGCACCACAATTATAAGCAGGAGGCTAAAGGGCATTTAGGACCGTCACTCTTTCTTCTTACTCTAGATCATATGGTAGAGCTCTGTTGTAGGAACACAATTTCCTAAACTCGACCTTATTCATAATAAGATGATGCCTACATTATGAAACATGGTCGGTAAGGGATTGAATGCGGCTGTGAAAGAGTTGAGTTAGAAGAACTCGATGGGCTTCTGGAAAAGGAGCCTTAAGGCAAGAATATCTATCCACCTTTATGGTGAGAGACAATGAGAGATTTGGAAGATAAATACAAGTTTCAACAAGTAAAGGAATCAAGGTAAAAGAGGGTACGAGGTACCCAACTAATGAAGATTATCCTTATTTACCATTTAGGAAGACAGATATAAGCCTTTTGAGTTTCCTTCAACAGTAACAGAGGTATGTGAGAATGGGCCGATGAGTAGTTAGTATCTGATTTAGGAAGAGCCTAGTCATGACTAGACAAGAAGTTACAGACAAATCAGTAGACCATGCAAGATAAATGTAGTAAACCTCAACATGGAGAATTCAGCCTCACAATATTGTCATTATAATACTTGAGATATATTCAAATAGGTGTCGGGGTAGTTAAAGGTACCGTATGAGTGTTACGGGGATAAAAGAAAGTGCCATTGGGAAGACTGTCAAAATATCAGTTCAGAAGCAACTCTACAAGCACAAGGACACGGAGGTAAGCAACTACGGATGATTATAGGCAAGGAAGGACATCAAAAGGTCCGTAATAAGCTTACAGCTTTATGAGAGTCAAGGGTTCTCACTAAGTACTACAATGAAAGACTAGCTGAGGAAATAAGGAAGAAGGCTTCAACCTAAGCACAACATTGTAAGCACTCCAAAGGAAAGTGACACCTACCATGGCTAATAAATGGGAAGTAAAATTAAAAGAAATATTTGAGATTATATGAGATGCATGAAAACTATGGCATGTGTGGGCACTAAGATAAGCTAAGTATGGACGCCATAAGGGGGCAGAAAGACTAGGAAAAGTAATAGCATATGTTATGAAAGCTAAGATGGAATGAAAGAAATTATCCAATCAATGATACAAAGTTGGTTACGTTATGAAAACACTTAAGGGTTAGGAGTTTTATACATGCAATATATACAACCGTAGAATATTCTGGAATACGTAAGAAAGAATTGAGCCCAGGACTAAGACGAAAGATTAAATTGTTAAAGGATTGTATCATGCATATTCCTCAACGCCCATGAAGGGCTAAACAGAATAACTAATACCATGAAGCACAGATTGGGAGATAACTTAAGCCGAGATAAAGGCCAATCAGATGAAGGAGGAAACTAACGAGTTACATCAATGAAGTAAATCAGGAATCCGATTATTGGACCCAGAAGTTATAGGAATCATGATTAAGAACATAGCGGAATCACTCTTAATATTAGAGGTGCAAGAGAGATAGCACGACAACTATATTCTATAACGGCTATACGATAAAGCCAGTTAGAAGAAGTACCAGCCTCATAAGAAGTCAGTATGGAGCTCCCACCGGATTGTATAGGCACTAGAGGTGCAAGTATTATAATAGAGCTTCAAATGGTGGATGTGATTTATACCTATGTAGGACGGAGGTTATGAAAGAAAGATAGAAGAATGTAAGTTGATATTCTAAAGTAAGTAAGGTAAAGGTCAACAACATACGAAATACTCAAGTATAGAAGGATGAGAGTGGTCCATACTTTAGATAAAAGACTAGAAGTGCTAGGATTCAGTATCCAGGGATGATAGCAGTGTCATTAGTAGCATAATTTCCATCCTATGGTTTCTAAGTATTGAAAGGTCTAATTAGAGAGTAAAAGAAGAGTTAGAGACGATGCGATGTCTTGCTTGATGTTCTAGCAAAGCCTAAGGGAATCGATCGCAATCTAAAGTATGATAGAACGATAAGGTTATTGAAAGACAAGAGTAAGGATAAGAAGAAGGCAAGGGAGAAGGTGACGAAAATGGATAAGTCCTCAGGATTAAGCCCGTGAAAACAAAGGAGATGATGGTTCCTCTAACTTATAGAAAGCTCAGTATAACCTGAATGAACTCAAAGGAGTCTAAGACTAGTAGCATTTAGAGGAAATGGAATGATGCCTTGCCTTGGTAGTAGAATATGGGTGTGATTGTGATAGATAAATGATGACATTTGGGCCTTCGATTTAGTAATGGCTTGAAGAGGATTTCATGAATTGTAAGGGACTAAAATACCCATATAAAGTGAGTCACATTGGGATGCTATAAAGTGCGGTTATGGAAGTATAGTATCACCCCTAAGTGGATCAATCTAATTACTCCAGATGCCCCAATGAGACGCGACCGCTAGTGGCGGTGTTACATAAGAGATCATGTTATCAGTGATAAATGATGGATCAACATTAAGGTGAATCAACAATAGATGGATAAAATTTCATCAGTATGAGGTAGGATTAGACCATCAGTATTAAGGTTAAGCAACAAAAGTAACCTGGAGTTGGTTGTAGACCTCAGTAACGATAAATCGAAGTAAGGGTTATGGTATAGTATAACCTACGTAGATGCAGTAAGGTCATACGAATGGATAACTAGGTCTATGAAATAAGATATAGCCATATTTGCAAGTTCTACAAAGTACCGAGCGAAGAACTTCAATACACTTATAGATGCCCAGAGAAGTATCCTATTAAGCCTTGTATATGTTTACAAAGTAAGGTCTAGAGATTGGCAAAAAGCTGGAGGAAAAAGGAGAGGCGAGTCACATAAGCATGCTTACAAGGGTCGGTATCGTAGAGGCCATGATAGAAGGTAGCAATAGCTACGAGATTGGAAGGAATTCGATCACAAGCCATGGCGTCTAAAGGGGGGAATGCCCTGGCCTTTGGATTTATTCACAGAACAACTGCCTAAATGGAAAGGAGTGTATTAAGGTATTCACAAGAGCTTATGAAAATGATAAGAGCATCAGTCGACATTCGTGAACGAATGTTCAATAGGAGGGAATGATATTACGCCCTGCAATATTACATCGATATTATGTCCTGCAGTATTATATTACGATAATGTTACTCCTTGAAGTACTACATTACGATGATGTTACGCTTCACCATATTAAATTACGAGGATGTTGCACCCTGTAGTATTGTACGTTGAATTTATCGTAAGATAATTGACATCAACCCAAGGAAAAGGTTATTTGGAGAATATAAGGATTATGTTATTTCAAACAAGTGATGAGTAAATTCGTGAAGATGAGAGGGGACGCAAGTCAACGAAAATAAATTTTCGTCCAAGTTTGACATCTTGGGATAAAATTTGGGCCGAGCATTTGTGAGCACGTAATTTTTTCCCTATATGAATTACTCCTATAAAATTCAAGAAAATAGATTTTTTTCAATTATTTTCCAATTTATAGGATTTTTGTAGGGTTTTATTAACTGCTTGCATTTTTTTGCACGTTTAATTTTCATTAAAAATAATAAAAATGCCAAAAATACCATGCATTGCATTTATATTTTTTATTTTTATATTTTTAGGATTAATTAGTTAATTATTTATTCCATTAAAAGTGAACATTATAAAAAAAATGGCCCATTTTACATTTTTACCTTTTAATTGCTAGATTATTGATTTCCTTTTGATTTAGGATTTAGGAATTTTATAAATTTTAGAAAATTGGTTAGTTTTAAATTTAGATTAATTTAGGTTTTTAATTAAAGAAAAAGAAAAGAAAAGAGAAAACAAAAAAGAAAGGGAAATTGGATAGAAGGGGGGTTTGTGTAAATTTTATTGGGCCAAAGCCCAAAATTTTTAGCTAAAACCCGTCCAAAATCCCTCCTAATCCAGCCCAATACCCAATTACCCAGTCCAGGCCCCTACTACCACCAAATGACGTCGTTTCCATCTCATTAAATCCCATCAGTTAATTCAATTTAATTGAACGGATGGGAACTACCCGTTCCTAAGTATAAAATTGTCCAAACGCCCCCCCATTCTATATCTCTCAAACTCAAAGAGGGTAAACCCTAGCCGCCCTCATATTCTCTGTCATCTCCGCCGTATTCCGCCACCAAAAATCGCCTCACGGTGGTGCCCGGTCTCCAAATCACTTCAAAATTACACCAAACACTCCTCACCTCCTCTTCTTTCCAGATCCCTAAATCAACCCCCTCGAATCCTTCTCAAATTTCACCAATTTCAAATCTTGTGACATGCAAACCCTAAATATGAGCTTCCAAGATGATTTGAGCCAAAAATGGATGTTACTCGTTTGTTCTAAATGGGAACAGTTGTTTGACACCTATTTTTGATTTAAATCGGAGAATGCTGGGTCCCCCAGAGTCACTGTTCGTTCATGCGGTAGGTATATCCATCCTTCTTTCCTCTTTCTATTTCCTCATCCTTCTTTTCTTCTTTACCTTATTCTCTTTTGCATCACTCTGTTTTCTTTTACTTTTTGTTTTCTCTTTCTTTGACCAAAAAATGAAGAAGTTTAGTTAGCCATAATCCTGGGTTGTTAGGTTTTTCGTTTCTTTGTTCTTTCTTGATTATGCATACTTAGTTAGTAGTTTTGTTAGGTCCTGTTAATTTGGTTTAGTATGCGTCTAATTAGTTTAATTGTGAAATCAGCATTTTTATTTTGCTAGTCTAGATTTCATTTTGTTGCATGATTCTGGGTTTGATCAGTACGTTCTCTAGTCTAATTAGTTTAACTTTGAATCAGTATGATTCCTTAGCCTAGCATGTTGGTATGTTCAATTGGGGTAGTTCTTAGATAATGGTTCATCATTGTTAGTTCTGGGCTCGTGTGAGTATTGGGTTGGAGTTATTTCTATTTCTATTTCATTGCTAATTTGGTTCATGTTAAATGAATTTAGGATTAGTCTGAAGGTTTAATTGCATTTTTGATGTTATTTGATATTAATTTCCAATGCTGCCTGCTTTGTTCTTGTTTGCCATAATTTGCTAATTGTTAGAAACCCTTAGGGGGTTAATTGAACAGTTGAAACTTAGGGGGTTAAGTTGGAAAATAAAATAGGGACTTTTTAAAGTAATTTCTGCATTTGGAAGCTTCCAGAATAAGGGGTAGCTGTCCCTATTTGGTTAGCACAAATATGCTGAGCCAATAAGGGACAACCAGTTGTCCCAGTTAGTTAAAAGATGTCTTTTGCAGGCTGAGAATAATTCCTTAATTCTGTTTTTGAGCACATGGCCTTAGAGGCCTATATGTAGTGCCCTTCCTTCACTCTCAAGGACAGAATTAAGCATTATTCTCTGCACCTAAGTCCTGAAAAATCCATCAGACTTTCATACCTTAAAAATTACATAAAAAAAAAGAGTTTCTGCATTGCTGGTTGGGTTTTCTTCTTTTCTGTTTTTTTTTAAGAATTAAAAGAACTTTCATGAGAATTGTGATTCTCTGGATTTAAAGAAAGTTCAGCAATCTGAAGTTTGTTGTTAATTTATTTGCTTTACTCATATTTCTACTCTTGCTGAGGTCCTCACCCCATTTTGCTTTATTTTCAGGTATCTTTTGGGACCCTGATATATGAAGTGTAAGTTTGGAATATGTATTTGAATTCCGAAGATCTAATGATAGATGTAGCCTTTCCAATTGATTCTCACTGTTTCTTTTAAATTTGTCTAGCCTTTTACAGTTTTTAGCTTTATTTTATGTGTTTCCTTTGCTCAGTCATGTTCCTAAAATTATACCTCTCTTTCAAGTTTGGATTTGAAATGTAGCTTGCTACTTGGCTAGAAAAGCTGTTTTGTTGGGTACATGTTGTTTAAACTTATGTAGTATGGATTTAGGTTAGATGATGAACATCTCCTGTTTGATTTTGTTCAAAATTGTTTAGGTTAGTATTGATGATTCAATCCATGTTTAAATTCGTATCATGATTTCCGTGGATTAACTACTTATTTTGAACATCTAGATTTGTTTAGGATTCTTTGATACCATTGTAAATATTCAATCTGAGTGTTTAGAGTTTCAATACTGTTCGGATAATTACATGTGTAAATTTAGCAATAAATGGGTAATAGTTTTAAATCTTCAGATATATATGGTGCAGTAATAGTAGAACAATTTGTTTAAAGGATGTATAACATGG
Organism: Nicotiana sylvestris; assembly: GCF_000393655.2. NCBI lineage: Eukaryota > Viridiplantae > Streptophyta > Magnoliopsida > Solanales > Solanaceae > Nicotiana > Nicotiana sylvestris. The sequence goes on along the minus strand of NC_091062.1, from coordinate 81,853,276 downwards.
CTATCTAAGTATTTTGATATTTGGGATAGCATATCACTTATCTGTATGCTATTGGGCTTTATTAAATCTTTGAAATGTGAATTGTCGGGACTTCATAAGAAAACAACCTGCCTTGAGTGCTATTGGGCCTGGCGATTCATTTTGAAATGGAGAAACATCTGCCCGGTCATTTTTCTGGGCTCATTCTCTTGAGCCCAATTTTTCCCTCTTTAAATAATTTCCTTGGCTTAAGCTCAAACCAAAACTGGTCTTCGAATAATTAAGGGCCCAGCCATGTGCTTCAAACTCTTTACTACTATAGCTGCACATTAAATTTATATCAATTATAGATAAGGATATCATAAGGCCATTTAAATTAAGTGTAGTTCTTTAAAAATTGAGTGAGGTGTGCCGTCTTAATTAAAATCGCTCATGGACCTCGCATTAATTTTATAACTTAGATACTAAAAAATTAATTTCGTAGTTTGCTTTAGGCGTGTTAGTTTAACAATTATCATGGCTACGGGTACGGTTCCCGTGACATAGTTGTGATGCTTAATTTCTAAAATCCGGAGGTACATTTATATAAACCGACCATAATTTAATCTTGTTAATAAAGTAAATATATTGTGGATCATAGGTACGGTTCCCGTGATATGATTCAGAATATGTAGCTAAATAATTAGTTGTATAACAATTGGATTATTAAAAGCGATTTAAAAGGAATAAAAATGCACATAGGTCTCAAAAATGTTTTAAAATCAGATTAATTGGCCAATATTATAGTTGAGCGACCGTGCTAATACCACAGAACTCGGGAATGCCTAAAATCTTCTCCCGGTTTAACATAAATCCTTACTCGGATTTCTGTATTTCGCGGACTAAAAAAAATAGAGTCAAACCTTCCTCGATTCGAGATTTTAAACCGGTGACTTGGGACACCAATAAATTATCCCAAGTAGTGACTCTGAATTTAAATAAATAATCTTGTTTCGATTGTCACTTTAATTGGAAAAACTCCCTTATACCCTGCCCGGGGTAGTAAAAATGAGGTGTGACTGTTCTGGCGACTCTGTTGGTGACAATAGCCCAGAACCTCTGGTTCAGGGTTCAAGAATTCGAGCTAGAATAATTGTTATATTTGGCTTTATTTATTATTTGATTTTATTTACATGTTTGGGCCTAATGTGCTAAATATTACTTTTTACCACTTTGATATTATTTGATCTATATATAAACTGCGATGAAACCCCTCTCTTCTAATCTTCTGAGAAGTGCATGCTGGCGTGACTTCTTTCTGTTAGTGTCATATCCCAATTTAGAATGAAGTTCGGACAAGTTGCAAAGCCAGATGATCTTTTGGTTACCGGTACGCTGCCCTCCCTCGGCTCGAGTTGTCCGCTCGGGTAAGCCAGGTCTATAACAATACACCCAGGTTTTAAACCTAGAATAACTTAGCCTCATGTCGGATCCCTAGTAGGAACGCTTGTTTGCATCATGTGCATTTGATTTTGGGGACTCAACAAGGGGTTGGGTCCGTCTAGGACAGGTGGTACCCGAAAATAAAAAGACCAACCTGATGCATTTTATGTGCTACCTGTGCATTTAATTTGTTTCGGATTGCATGTTGACCGACTTCTAGATTAAGTAAGGAAAACCAAAAGAAAAACCAAGTTTGAGGTATGAGAGGGGATTTCACTCGTTTCACAAAATGGTACCCAAAATATCCCGAAACTCTGCAGAATTTTTGAAAAAAAAAAGAGAAGAAAAGATTTCTTGAAAATAAAAATAAAAGGGGTTTCTTAAGAAAGAAAAGAGTCCAAAATGGTTTAGATTTTTCTTTTCGTGTCAAAACTGGCCAAATTACGCGGGTTTGATTCTCATCGAACGTGGGATACGTAGGCAACCCTCATCGGGTCAGCCCCATTTTTTGAAACATTTTGAAAAATAATATATGAAGTGTCGTCATTCTTGTCGTAAATAAGTGGGTGATACCGTTTTGTCTAAATAGCCGAATGTCCCAGCGGGACGTCGGAAGGCTGCTTTTCAAAAATAGCCACCGACGGTTTCTTTGTCAATTTTGGCCATTAGAGAACACAACCCTAAGAACTTCCATTACGAAGTAATGAAAGGCCGTATTCACAAAAGTAGCTCTGATTTATTTTATTTTGCAAAAATAAGCCTTTTGTCAGTTTTCAAATAAGATTCACTTTGTCTTTAAACCAATTGCCTTAATCTAAATGTGCAGAATGAGCACGAGTCAAAATTTACCAATGAAGGTCATGTCCAATATCCTGTTGGATCTACTCATGTGGTGGGAAGATTTGGGTAAAGAAGGACGAGATGTGGTCAACCTTTATTTGGGAGGGCTCACCGGATTGCTGAAGATCAGGCCTAGAAGAGACATAATAAGGGCAGTGGTAACATTTTGGGACCCAGCTCACAACATCTTACATTTCTCAAATTTTGAACTCACACCCACCTTGGAAGAGATATTGGGTTATGTGGGAAGTAATGAAGATCTAAGGCATAAGTACCTGGTCTCTCCAAGGGTTGTTACCTCTCACAAGTTTCTAGATTTGCTAAAAATAAGCAGGGGGTCCAGTATGCAGATTTGGCGGTTGGTTTTTCCACTCTATGCTTCATATACTAGAGGTACGAGCATGTAGGAGGATTTGACAACCCGGAAAGTGGGATTTGTAGCAAAGGTAACCAATCGAAATGGGATGAGCATAGGCGCTTCGCTTTCATGGTAGCTTTCTTAGGTCTCGTGGTGTTTCCCCGGAAGGATGGGAATATTGATCTGCCGGTAGCTGGAGTCATAAATGTTTTGATTACTAACGCCAAGAGAACCCTCGCCCCTATGATAGTGTTTGTGATATAACGAGCTCTCATGGCTTGTAAAGCTGGGGTAGACTTTTTCGAGGGGTGCAATTTGCTACTACAAATGTGGATGATTGATCATCTGTGTCACCGCCCTCGATATATGAATTACGGATCTACAGGAAAGAGCTGAATTGAAGAGTTCGACACAAGGGTCTCAAGGTTCAAATTGCCAGAAGTGTTTGGAGATTGGGTATCACACCTTCGCTCCATAACGGCGGGACAAACAGAGTGGACACTGGGTTGGCTTTTTGTTGAAGAAGTTGTGTATATGCCTGCCACCGGTCCTTACTTCCTCCTAATGGGCCTTCGACACATTCAGCCTTATGCTCTATACCGGGTGTTGAGACAGTTGGGGAGATACCAGGTGGTGCACCCGGATGAAGATTTTAGTGTTTATGAGGTCAAAATCAGCTCTGACGGCCAATTTCATGAAGAAATAGTTTGTCATATTTGGAACGAGTGCCAGTATTTGATTGCAAACATCGAGTGCGTGACTTGTCTAAAGGCGAGGTCTCACCTGCCTATCTTGCTTGGTACAGAAAGAAGAACACTGCAAGGGCCGAACCTGAAAGACCAACCAAAAGGCCCCACATCCAGGAATTTGTTGAAGCATCGCAAGAATAGTGGGCTTGGTTGACCAAGGAAAATAATAATGGTTTGCAAGCTGCCACGGATGAGGGTGAAAAGAAAAGGTTAGCCAAAGAAAATGACGCCCTCCGAGCCCAAATTCAGGAAATGAAATCGCAGCCGATAACCCCGCCAGAAGTGCAAAAGATGAAAAGCTTATAGATAACCCTAGGCGGCAAGTGGGTGAATATGGGTTTGATCTTAAAAAGACCGAGGGCAAACTGGCAATGGCTCGAACAAAATTGGCTAAGAATGCGGAGGAACGGGCACGCTTTGTTCAACACTTAAAAGGAAAATATGACAATGGAATCATGGGGTCGAAGAAAAAGATCACCGTCTTTGAGAACGAAATGACCAAGCAGGCAAGAGATTTCAAAGCAGAAAGGGAACACTGCTATACCCTAATGTCGTAGCTAGAAAAAGACATGTAGTAGCTTCAAGAGCAAAATCATACAGTAGAATAAGTTTTGGGGGCTAGATCTCAGTAGATCGGACGGTTGCTACAAGAAAAGGGTATTATCAGGGAAAGGGTTAGGAGGATTGCGGACTACATTGTGATGAAGTGCAACGAATGCGAAGACATGACAAGATCTTTGTTCTTCGCTTCAGTTATGATTTTTGTTTGCTGATCATGGATGACCTATTTCTCCTTCAAAAAGATATGGTGCATAGGCCTGCGGCTAGACTGACTGATATCCCGTGGGCCCCTGGAGCAGCAGTTGAGACACTCATGTATTTCTGATTTTATTGTCAGAGTCTGTATTTTCAGTTTCTTTTGGAGTTCATTAGTCCACTTTCGAGTCTGTATTTTCATTTTTCTTTTGGAGTCTATTAGTCCACCTTTTGAGTCTGTTAGTTTTTATGTTTAATTCTGTAGGAGAAATCGTTGTAATCAGGATGTTTTTGTTTTTATTTTATTTTATGAAATTTTGAAAATCCTAAAAATGTATCTTTCTTTTATTTTGCACTTATCCCCTGAACTACGTAATGATTTGATTCATGCGGCGTCATGATACATAGGCAATCCCCATAGGATTCGATCATAACCATAAAATGAAAAGGGAAAAGAGGGGAGAAAATAAAAGGAAATTGAGGGGAAAGAACTAATGGCAAAACAAGAGAGAAAAACGAGTGCAAAATAAAAGGGAACTAACAAAAAAAATTGGTAAAGGCCAATAGTGATCAAAGAGGGATTGGAGTGAAATGAAAAAAAAGAGAAGAGAAAGCACAAAATGATAAGAGTTAGTTAAAAGTCGGGATGAAGCATGCAACCGTTCAAATACACGATAGAAGCTTTAACTTTTTAGGTGCATTGCATCCCAAATGTGCAGTTGCCTACCTGTTAAATCTTAAAAACTAACAAGTTGTTGTTGTCATTGAGAACAAGAAGGTGGTTAGTTTGTTTGGCATTCTGGCAACCCATCCGTACAACACCATGTCTAAAAACAAGTTGATCATGGCTGACCAAGAACTAGACGCAAGTATTATTGATCCATCGAGAGATGTGGAGGAGTCTGAGATTGGTTTGAAAGAGGAGTTACATAAGTTGAAACACTAGATGGCCGAGATGTACCAGACATGGATGAAAGGGCATCCACCACCATCATACCCCGCCAACCCTGCTTTCATCCCGCCACTAGCTCAATCCCAAGAACCTCCCATTGTTGACTCATCTCAACAACATGCACCAAGCTTCACACCATACTACCATTATCATGGCACCACTTCCCAAACCATACAAGCTCCACCAGCCAAAGCAGCCTCATACCCCCCTCCACCAGCTACCCTATTTTCGTAGCACCTCCACCAGCTACACTCCATCGATCTTCCAGTAAGCCATTATTCCAGACCCAAGATAATCAGTACTATCCCCCCAAAGCCTACTTTCAAGGCCCTGGATCATTACTCCTACACTCCTTGTTTCGACCTCCCTGTTACAACTGAGAAAACACGTAAAAACCCAGAACAGGAGGAGATGTTTAGGAAGGTGATAAGCCTAGAACAATCACTCAGAAACATGCAAGGGTTGGGAGGTCAAGTAAGTGTATCCTATAAAGATCTGTGTTTGTACCCTGACGTGCAGCTACATGTTGGGTTCAAAATGCCCAAATTTGATTTGTATGACGAGCACGGATACCCCGCAGCCCACTTAAGGGGATTCTGCAGTAAAATAAGAGGAGCCGGTGGGAAAGATGAGCTGTTAATGGCATACTTTAGCCAGAGTCTGAATGACACGACATTGGAGTGGTACACTCGTGATCATAGCAGATGGTAAACCTGGGATGATTTGGCCCAAGCATTCGCTCGTCATTTCCAATACAACATCGAGATTGTTCCAAACTGTTTGTCTTTAACTAAAATTGAGAAGAAGCCTAGTGAAAGTTTTAGGGAATATTGTTTCCTCTGGAGAGAACAGGCAGCAAAGGTTAACCCTCTAATGGAGGAGAACGAAATGGTGGAATACTTTCTTCAGGCCTTGGAGCCTACTTACTTTGGTCATCTGATCTCGGCCATAGGTAAGTCTTTCAATTAAGCAATAAAAATTGGAGGAATGGTAGAGGCAGGGCTCAAATCAAGCAAGATCATGAGCTACTCCTCCATCAAAGCAACTATGCAGGTAATCCAGAATGGCACCAGAGGCGTGCTTGGGAAAAAGAAGAAAGAGGATGTCGCTATGATCATTTCAGGATTGTGGCACGGACCAGGGGGTTCTCCTACCCACTACACCCAACCTCGACCCCAGCTTCAAACCTATACCCCAACTACATATAGTCCATCCCAATACTACTTCCCACTACCAGAGCCTCAATACTCAGTCAGGCCACCCTAATATCATGTCCATCATGCACAGTCATATGCTCAACCCCTTCTTACCCGCAATGGTGTGCACCAGATCCACGAAACCCTTACCCACCACCACAAACATACTGAAACCCTACTGGTCCAAATTTTTGAGCCAAGCCAGCAGGAATGAAAGGTTGCAGCGGAAGAAAACTTTCACCCTACTTGGGGAATCTTATACCAGCATTGGATGACATTTGTACGAAGCGTTTTGCCCTAAAACAAATTATCGAACACAATCCAACACTTGACAAAACATGCCGCAAATCTGATCTAATCACCGGATCAGGATATTTCTGCCACACATCTAGGCAAAGGAGAGAATTTAGGAGGTTCAGATGGCCAAGAATTCCAGAAGGAAAATCAAGGTCCAAGATACGCACAAAATATTTCAGACGCAGAAGGCCAGGAAATTTTCACAAGAAGAATAGATGCTTTATTTGCCATAAGATTGGACATTTCACAAAAAATTGTCCCTAATTAAGAAGATATGTCAAACCCCTTGAAGATAATGAATATTACACTAGCATACATCTTGGAAAAGAGGAGGACCTTGAATACATATTCTCTGTGGATGATGAACCCAATGAAGAAACATTATTCTCTCTTGATAATTATGAAGATCAAGGCAATGATCACTACTAAACTTCAGAACCAGTGATCGAAGTTGGATGTTCTGAGGCCAATTGAGTCAAAACTACCAAAACCCCTCCAAATAACCTAGATTATTTTCTCAGATGTGCATACTGTTCTGATACTCCGGGGCACGACACAGAAGAGTGTTCGCACTTGAAGAACGCCATCCAAGAGCTCATTGATACAAACCAGATTGTGGTCTAGAGCCCACAAACACCCAACATCAATCAGAACCCATTGCCAGCCCATGCTGAGACACACATGATTGAGATAATGCACAAAGATGGGAAGACCAAGAAGCCATCACAATCTGTCATGATGATCCGATCTAGCGAAAGTAAGTCGGGCAAGGACTCGGTTGTCACAAAAGCAACCTCTTTGATAGTTGAAGGATCGGTAGACAAGTTGAGCATGTCAAATGATAAGCCAGTCGTGGTAGTTGAAATAAGTTCCCCCAGTGATGTTATAGGAAAGCAAGAAAAGCAAAAGGTGATCGTGCCAGGGGTCGCAAGTAAACCAGTCATAATTGTGGAGGGTGCTCGCATGGACCTTATCATTATCAAACCTATGACCCAGCCACCGGTAGCTAACACCAAGACTGTCCCATAGAACTATGAGTGAGTGACAGTAACCTAAGGTGAAGAAAGTAAAAGAGGAAGTTAACGAGGCCCAGGGATTAACTTGTTCGGGGAGATACTTTGCCTCAGAAGAGCTAAGGAAAGCTAAAACACTCAGAGACAATCAAGTTCTAGTGAAGAAACCGGTCCCTGAAGAAGAGGCAGAGGAGTTTTTGAGAAAAATGTAGGTACAAGATTACTCCATCATAGAACTATTGAGAAAGACTCTTGCTCAGATTTCCCTGTTATCATTGTTGATCCATTCAGATGAGCATTGCTGGGCCCTGATAAAGATTCTGAACGAAGCTCATGTCCCCGAACAAATCATTGTGAACCATCTAGATAAGATTACCAATAAGATATTTGAGTCTAACCGGATCATATTCTTTGATGATGATTTGCCTCTGGAGGGTTCGGAACACAATCGAGCCCTCTATCTCACAGTGAAATACGAAGAGTCTGTGGTCACAAGGGTGTTAGTTGACAAATGGTTCTAGTGCAAACATCTGCCCTCTCTCTACCTTGAAGAATTTAAAAGTTGTTTATGAGAGGATTCACAAGAACATCATATGCGTCCGATGTTTTGACGGAGAGGGAAAAAACTCTGTTGGCAACATCATGCTCGAGTTAAAAATAGGACTAGTTGAATTCACTATAGAGTTCCAGGTACTGGATGTGGTTGTTTCTTACAATTTGTTGTTGGGTAGGCCTTGGATACATATTGCCAAGGCGGTTCCGTCTTCTTTACACCATATAGTGAAGTTCGAATGGGATAGACAAGAAATTGTCGTGCATGGGGATGAGAATTTATGTGCTTTCAATGATACCTCCATCCCGTTTATTGAGGCTAAAGAGGATAAGGGGTCGTAGGTCTATCAAGTGTTTGAGACAGTGTCAGTTGAAAAGGTTCTAGAAGGGGAATACATCCCAGATCCAAAGTTAGCATCTACAATCGTCATGGTGGCAACCGAGATATTGAAAAATGGTTTTATGCCGGGCAAGGGTTTGGGTGCATCTCTGCAAGGTATTGTGCAACCAGTGTCCTTGCATGAAAATCTGGGCACATTTGGTTTGGGGTTCAAGCCTACAGAAGATGATGTGAAGAAGGTTCGAAAGCTAAAAAAGAAGGCATGGTCACTCCCTAAGCCGGTCCCACATCTCTTCAGGTCTTTTATCAAGGCAGGGGTCGTGAAGCGTCCAGTGACAACAGTGCCAAAGCAAGTGGTTGATTTTGATGAGGAATTGGTTAAAAGGTTCAAGAGTTTGTTTGATGAGGTGAACATGGTAGAAATTGGGGAAGGTTCCAGCAAAATGGATGTGTAGTTTATTGGGATGAAATTGAAGCTTAACAATTGGGATGCTACTCCTCTCCCTACCCGGAAGGAGTTTTGGTAGTTTGCTTTGTTTTCCTTTCAGTTTACCTGGATTATTCCAGGGTTGTAATTCAGATTTTGTTTTCCGTTTATTTTGATGTACAAACCCTTCAATCCTTTATTTTTAATGAAATGCAATTTCCCTTTTCCATTACTCCTGATAGTGCCATTTTCTTTTCTTTCTTTGTACAGTTCTTTTTATGCTGCTTTCAATGACATGACATGTATGAAGAATCTTCAGCCGAGTCTTAAAAGACAATCTAACTCTAAAATAATAATCCAAGAAATAGAGTGTGATGATGAAATAGAATATGATGAAGATGAAGCATTTGAATAAATTAGTAAAGAGCTAAGTCACTTTGAAGAGAAACCCAAGCCTAATTTGAATGAAACCGAGGCAATCAATTTAGGGGATCCGGATAATATCAGGGAAACAAAGATAAGTGTACACTTGGAACCACAAATCATGGAGGAAATAATCAAAGCACTGTTCGAATATAAAGACATTTTTGCATGGTCATATGACGACATGCCGGGTCTAAGTACTGACTTGGTGGTTCACCAATTGCCCACTGACCCGACATTCCCTCCCATCAAGCAAAAGTTAAGGAAGTTCAAAACTGACATGAGTGTGAAGATCAAGGAAGAAATCACAAAGCAGTTAGGCGCAAAGGTCATTCGAGTTACGCGATAACCCACTTGGTTAACTAATGTTGTGCTAGTGCCAAAGAAGGACGACAAAACTAGGGTGTGCGTCGATTATCACGATCTCAACAAAGCAAGTCTAAAGGATAATTTTCCATTGCCAAATATTCACATTTTGATTGGCAACTGTGCCAAGCATGAGATTGGTTCTTTTGTGGATTGCTATGCGGGGTACCACCAGATCTTGATGGATGGGGAGGATGCAGAAAAGACAGTGTTAATCACACAATGGGGAATTTGTTGCTACCGGGTAATGCCATTTTGTTTGAAAAATGCTGGGGAAACTTATATGAGGGCGATGACTAGTGTGTTCCATGACATGATACACAACAAGATTGAGGTTAATATGGATGATGTGATCGTAAAGTCAAAGCAACAGGCCAACCATGTCAGAGATTTGAGGAAGTTTTTCCAAAGGCTCCGCAAGTACAATCTTAAGCTCAACCCTACCAAGTGTGCATTTGGTGTTCCATCTGGAAAACTGTTGGGATTCATAGTTAGTCGTCGAGGCATTGAGTTGGACCCATCAAAGATCAAATCTATCCAAGAATTCCCACCTCTAAGGAACAAGACTAAGGTGATAAGGTTTCTCGGGCGATTGAACTACATCAGCGAGTTTATTACTCAACTGACGACAACTTGTGAGCCCATATTTAAGTTGCTGAAGAAGGATGATGCGGTCAAATGGACTGATGAGTGCCAAGAGGCATTTGATAAGATCAAGGGGTACTTGTCAAACCCACCCGTGTTGGTCTCGTCGGAATTCGGAAGGCCTTTAATTCTTTATTTGACAGTCCTGGACAATTCATTCAGTTGTGTAATGGGTCAACATGACATCAACAACATAAAGGAGCAAGCCATCTATTATATCATCAATAAATTCACATCATATGAGGTTAAGTATACTACCTTTGAAAGGACATGTTGCCCTGACTTGGGTAGCGCAAAAGTTGAAGCATTATCTGTCGTCCGACACTAGTTACCTCATTTCTTGCCTGGTTCCTCTAAAGTATATCTTTTAAGAAACCCATGCCAACAGGAAGACTTGCAAAGTGGCAGATTCTGCTCATAGAGTTTGACATCATCTATGTGACTCGGACTGCGATGAAAGCCCAAGCATTAGCCGATCATTTGGCCGAGAACCCGGTGGATGAAGAGTATGAACCATTGAGAACTTATTTTCCCGATAAAGAAGTGTGCATATTGATGCGATAGATCAGGTTGAAAAACCAGGATGGAAACTTTTCATTGATGGAGCCGCTAACATGAAAGGTGTCGGAATAGGGGTTGTACTCATTTCTGAAACAGGGCATCACTACCCTGTTACAACCCAGTTTTATTTCTATTGTACCAATAACATGGCTGAGTATGAGGCATGAATTTTGGGATTGAGGTTTGCTGTAGATATGGGAGTTCATGAAGTCTTGGTCTTGGGAGACTCAGATCTTTTGGTGCACCAGATTCAAGGAGAATGGGAGACTCAGAATTTAAAGCTCATACCGTATCGACAATGTTTGCATGATATTTGTCAATGATTTCGATCAATAGAATTCAGGCATATGCCAATGATCCATAATGAGGTTGTCCATACTTTGGCTACCTTGGCGTCAATGTTGCACCATCCGGACGAAGCTTATGTCGACCCTCTGCATATTCAAGTTCGTGATCAGCATTCCTACTGTAATGTGGTTGAGGAAGAACTTAATGGTGAACCGTGGTTCCATGATATCATGGAATACAACAGGATATGGGTATATTTAGTACAAGAAACAGGGGATCAAAAGAGAATAATTCGGCTTTTGGGTAGTGGATTTTTCTTGAGCGGAGGAATTTTGTAAAAAGATCTCCAAATCTTGAGCTATTGAGGTGCATAGATACTAAACAAGCCACGACTATCATGACCGAAGTACATTTTGGAGTTTGCGGGCCACATATGAGTGGTATGTTCTGGCAAAGAAAATTCTTAGAGCAGGGTATTACTGGCTCACCATAGAGAGAGATTGCATCAGCTTTGTGCGCAAGTGTCATCAATGCCAGGTACATGGATACTTGATCCATTCTCTGCCATCTGAGTTGCATACAATGTCCGCACAGTGACCCTTTGTTGCTTGGGGCATGGATGTCATCGGACCAATTGAGCCCGCAACATTAAATGGGCACAGGTTTATTCTGGTGGCCCTTGACTATTTTACTAAGTGGGTTAAAGCTAAAACTTTCAAATATGTGACCAAGAAGGCAGTGGTCGATTTTGTTCATTCATATATTATTTGTCGGTTCGGAATCCCAAAGGTGATCATCACAGATAATGGTGCTAATCTTAATAGTCATCTAATGAAAGAAGTATGCCAGCAGTTTAAGATTACGCATCGAAATTCCACTCTGTATCTCCCCAAGGCAAATGGAGTTGTCGAGGTGGCCAACAAATACATAAAGAAGATACTTTGGAAAATGGTGCAAGGTTCCAAGCAATGGCATGAGAAGTTTCCTTTTGCTTTGCTAGGTCATCGCACTACTGTTCGCACTTCAGTAGGTGCAACTCCTTATTTATTGGTATATGGCACTGAAGCAGTGATACCCGCGGAAGTTGAAATTCCATACCTTCGGATTGTTGCTGAATCTGAAATTGATGATGATGAGTGGGTCAAAACCCGTTTGGAGCAATTGAGTCTAATTGATGAGAAAAGGTTGGCAACAATGTGTCATGGCCAGTTGTATCAAAAGATAATGGCAAGAGCATACAACTAGAAGGTGTGTCCCCGAAAATTTGAAGTGGGTCAGCAAGTATTGAAATACATACTTCCACATCAGGCTGAAGCGAAAGGCAAGTTCGCTCCAAATTGGCAGGGGCCGTTCATTGTAACAAGAGTGTTGTCCAATGGTACTTTATATTTAACAGATATAGAAGGAAAATGTGTAGATATGACTATCAATTTTAATGCAGTCAAAAGATATTATGTATGATTTCTTTGGTTGGTCTAATTGTTGTTTGTACTTGGTGTGTTTTAAAGATTGGAATGACGAAGACATTTTATTCTGGTATCTAAATACTTTATCCTTTGTTACCCTTTTGAGCCTTATTTATTTTCTTTCATACCCCACTTTTTGGAATTAGTAGCAAAGTTCAGAAACACGGACACAAAAGATAAATAAAGAAGAAAAAGAGGAAAATATAAAAGAAAAAGAGAAAATAAAAGAATAAAAAGAGTGGAAAAAAAGAAAAGAAGAAAATACAAAAAGAGAGAGAAAGAAAGAGAAAAGAGAAAAGTAACAACAACAAAGCAATTCCTATGACATGAACTACGTTCGACCTGATTCCTTTAAAGGATACGTAGGCACCCTCACGGCTCGGTCCCATCAAAATAAAATTCAAAAGTCCCCAGGCAAAGAAACTGGGTTAGAAGTTGTAGTTTCGTAGGAGATCTGATTCCAAAAGTTGTAATCTTGAACCTATTTCAGTTGTTTTTGAGCCTTTATAATATCCTTTCCATCCCTATCCAAAATTCCACATTACGATCCAAAGAAAAAGACCTCTCGACCAATATTTGAGAGTTCCAAGTCAAGAGAGATAGATGTATGATTCGCATCTGGGGTAACACTCTATGCTGCACAAGGTAAAATGAACAAATGAGAGAGTCCTATTGGTGGAAACCCTCACGGGCACCCTAGGGCGACGGAAAGATGAGAGAAATCAAAATGAGAGAGCCTTATTGGTGAAAACCTTTACGGGTACCGTAAGGTGACAGTGAGTTGAGATATGAACAAATGAGAGAGGTTTGTTGGTGAAAACCCTTCAGGGCGCCTCAAGCCGCACAAGGTTGGTGACTTTGCAAAGAGATTGGAATATAGAAATCCCGGGGCATAAAGTATAACAACTGAAAGGTGCTTGGTTGAACAGGCTGAGCTGGTTAATCCAAAATGCATGTCATGATCATTGTTGCCAGCTGCTTCACTCAGATAAGTCTCTTTTCCTTTTCTCCCTCAAATAGTCATCTTTTTTCAAGTTTCCTTCTTTATTTCTTTACCCTCGAAGTCATTGCATTTCATTTCTTTTGGGTTTATTTCTCTAAGGCTTTTCCAATGTCAGCCTTGTTTAAGCAAGTAAGAAAAGATTTCATAGCTTACTACCAACTTCGAAATTGCACAAAGTAAAATGCGGCCGAAACATACTAGAAATAGCATGATGCAAAATGGTGAATAAGGTGTTAGTGAAAGTTCCATTGGTTGAGTGGCTTGGGAACTTTGTGGAAGATACCGAGGTTAGGGTTGGAAGGACAGAAATGTAAAATAGCGGGTTGAGTGCAGGTCACTCGGGTCATTCAGGTTCCTGTTGGTTGAAATTCAGTCATAAAGTCAAACGAATCTTGGCCAGTTCAAGGCAACCAGTCAAAACAAAGCATGACAATGAAAGGTCCGCCTTCAACAATAATGCCACAAACTAACCACCACATTTTCAAACTGATAAATTTTTCTTTGATTAAAACAGGGGTAGGAAATTTCGTTTATTCTGGAGGAATCCTCCGTGGGGAAAGCATGCACCGGACAGGCTCAACCGTAAATCTTCAGGACCCTCATGGATAATGGAATTTAGTATAAAGTTTTCAGGACCCTCCTGGATAATTGAATTTAATTTTAAAAGATTCCCAGGACCCTCCTGGATAGTGGGACCTAGTTAAATTTCAAGGCCTTTATAGATAACAAGATTTTGTATAAGCTCTACCTTTAGGAAATATAAATTAACTTTAAAGCTTGCATTCTTAAGATGAGCTTCAATTGGAAATTTTCAGGAACCTTCTGGATAATGGGATTTAGTTTAAATTCTTAGAGATTTTGGTTAACATGATTCGATTAACATTCACAGATATGCCTAGATGCCAAACTGGGGCAGAAAAGTTTCTTTGTTTGTTTGTTTTGTTGTAATTAGGCGCCCACCTAGAGAACAAGAGAATACAGTTCAAGATTTGGTAATCAAGCGCCCACTTGGAGAACAATGGAATACAGTTCAAGTTTTTGGCAATTAGGTGCCCACCTGGAGAACAAGGGAATACAGTTCATGTTTTGGTAATTAGGCACCCACCTGGAGAACAATAGAATACAGTTCAAGTTTTTGGCAATCAGGCGCCCACCTGGAGAACAAGGGAATGCAGTTCAAATTTTTCGCAATCAGGCACACACCTGGAGAACAAGCGAATACAGTTCGAATTTTGGCAATCAGGCGCCCACTTGGAGAACAAGGGAATACAATTTATGTTTTTGGGAACCAGGCGCCCACCTGGAGAATAAGGGAATACAATTTGAGTTTTGGAAATCAGGCACCCACCTGTAGAACAAGGGAATACCTTTCATGTTTTGGCAATCAGGCGCCCACCTAGAGAACAAGGGAATACAGTTCAAGTTTGGGCAATCAGGCGCCCACCTGGAGAACAAGGGAATACAGTTCAGTTTTGGCAATTAGGCGCCCATCTGGACAACAAGGGAATACAGTTCAAGTTTTGTCAATCAGACGCCCACCTGGAGAACAAGGGAATATAGTTCAAGTTTTGGCAATCAGGCGCCCACCTGGAGAATAAAGGTAAACAATTCAAGTTTTTGGTAATCAGGTGCCTACTTCGAGAACAAAGGAATACAATTCATATTTTTGGCAATCAGGTGCCCACCTAGAGAACAAGGGAATACAATTCAAGTTTTGATAATCCGGCGCCCACCTGGAGAACAAGGGAACGCAATTCAAGTTTTTGGCAATCAGGCACCCACCTGGAGAACAAGGGAATACAGTTCGAGTTTTGGCAATCAGTCGCCCACCTAGAGAATGAGGGAATACAATTTGAGTTTTGGCAATTAGGCGCCCACCTTGAGAACAAGGGAATACCGTTCATGTTTTGGCAATCAGGCGCCTACCTGTAGAACAAATGAATACAGTTCAAGTTTTGGCAATCAGGCACTCACCCGGAGAACAAGGGATACAATTCATGTTTTGGCAATCAAGCGCCCACCTAGAGAACAAGGGAATATAGTTCAAGCTTGGGCAATTAGGCGCCCACCTAGAGTACAAGGGAATACACTTCAAGTTTTGGCAATCAGGCACCCACCTGGAGAACAAGGGAATACAGTTCAAGTTTTGTCAATCAGGCGCCCACCTGAAGAACAAGGGAATACAATTCAAGTTTTGGCAATCAGGCGCCCACCTGGAGAACAAGGGAATACAATTTCAAGTTTTGGCAATCAGGCACCCTCCTGGAGAACAAGGGAATACAGTTCGAGTTTCGGCAATCAGGCGCCCACTTAGAGAACAAGGGAATATAGTTCATGTTTTGGCAATCAGGCGCCCACCTGGAGAACCAGGGAACCTTATTTCAGAATTTAATTCGCATTAGCAACAATAGAAATTCGCCTCGAGAGTACATGTTAGCAGTTCAAGATAAACAACAGAATGATAGAAGCAACAAGACCATGTTTGAAGATGATAGATAGGATTCTTGTAATTCATAAATCATAGTTTAGCCTAGCTTTTTTTTTGGCTTTGGTGTAATAAGGAGTTCAACAAGCAGTAACAAAAGCAGCAACAATGAAATTACAGCTTTCCGATAGTCCCAACTGCCAAAAGCTTCCCGAAATACACTGACCTAATTCCTTTATAGCCAAGGATATGTAGGCAACCTCGGAAGCAAGGTACACTCAAATCTTTCAAAAATGCTTCCCACAGAGTATTCAAACGGGATAAAACGCTCTTATCCGCTTAATTTATCATTGCACGAAAACTCTTCATATTTCCACGCAAAGAGGGGCAGCTGTGAGCACGTGATTTTTGCCCTATATGAATTACTCCTATAAAATTCAAGAAAATAGATTTTTTCCAATTATTTGCCAATTCATAGGATTTTTGTAGGGTTTTATTAACTGCTTGCATTTTTGTGCACATTTAATTTCCATTAAAAATTATGAAAACGCCAAAAATACCATGCATTGCATTTAGGTTTTTTATTTTTACATTTTTAGGATTAACTAGTTAATTATTTGTTCCATTAAAAGTGAAAATTACAAAAAAAAGTGGCCCATTTTACATTTTTACCTTTTAATTGCTAGATTATTGATTTTCTTTTTGATTTAGGATCTAGGAATTTTATAAATTTTAGGAAATTGGTTAGTTTAAAATTTAGATTAATTTAGGTTTTAGATTAAAGAAAAAGAAAAGAAAAGAGAAAACAAAAAAGAAAGGAAAATTGGATAGAAGGGGTGTTTGTGTTAATTTTATTCCGCCAAAGCCCAACTTTTTCAGCTAAAACCCGTCCAAAATCCACCCCAATCCATCCCAATACCCAATTACCCGGTCCAGGCCCCTACTACTACCAAACGACGTCATTTCTATCTCATTAAATCCCATCCGTTGATTCCATTTAATCGAACGGATAGGAACTACCCGTTCCTAAGTATAAAATTATCCAAACGCCCCCATACCCATTCAACCCCCCCATTCTATCTCTCTCAAACTAAAAGACGGGAAACCCTAGCCGCCCTCATATTCCCCGCCGTCTCTGTCGTATTCCGCTGCCAGAAATTGCCTCATGGCGGCGACCAATCTCCAAATCACTCCAAAATTACACCAAATACTCCTCACCTCCTCTTCTTTCCAGATCCCCAAATCAATCCCCTCGAATCCCTCTCAAATCTCACCAATTTCAAATCTAGTGACATGCAAACCTTAAATATGAGCTTCCAAGACGATTTGAGCCGGAAATGGGTGCTACTCGTCTGTTCACAATGGGAACAGTCGTTTGACACCTATTTTTGATTTAAATCGGAGAGGGTCGGGTCCTGCCGGAGTCACTCTTCGTTCATGCAGTAGGTATATCCATCCTTTTTTCCTCTTTCTATTTTCTCATACTTCTTTTCTTCTTTAGCCTCTTCTCTTTTGCATCACTCTATTTCCTTCTACTTTCTGTTTTCTCTTTCTTTGACCGAAAAATGAAGAAGTTTAGTTAGCCATAATCCTGGATTGTTAGGTTTTTCGTTTCTTTATTCTTTCTTGATTATGCATACTTAGTTAGTAGTTTTGTTAGGTCCTGTTAATTTGGTTTAGTACGCGTCTAATTAGTTTAATTGTGAAATCAATATTTTTATTGTGCTAGTCTAGATTTCCTTTTGTTGCATGATTCTGGGTTCAATCAGTACGTTCTCAGGTCTAATTAGTTTAACTTTGAATCAGTATGATTCCTTGGCCTAGCATGTTGGTATGTTCAATTGGGGTTGTTCTTAGATAATGGTTCATCATTGTTAGTTTTGGGCTCGTGTGAGTAATGGGTTGGAGTTATTTCTATTTCTATTTCATTGCTAATTTGGTTCATGTTAAATGAATTTATGATTAGTCTGAAGGCTTAATTGCATTTCTAATGTTATTTGATTTTGCTTTTTAATACTGTCTGCTTTGTTCTTGTTTGCCATAATTTGCTGATTGTTAGAAACCCTTAGAGGGTTAATTGAATAGTTAAAAGTTAGGGGGTTAAGTTGGTAAATGAAATAGGGACTTTTTCAAGTAATTTCTGCATTTGGAAGCTTCCAGAATAAGGGGTAGCTGTCCCTATTTGGTTAAGCACAAATATGCTGAGCCAATAAGGGACAATCAGTTGTCCTAGTTAGTTAAAAGATGCCTTTTGTAGGTTGGGAATAATTCCCTAATTTTGTTTCTGAGCACATGGCCTTGGAGTCCTATAAGTAGTACCCTTCCTTCACTCTCAAGGACAGATTTTTAAGCATTATTCTCTGCACCAAAGTCTTGAAAAATCCATCAGAATTTCAAACACTAAAAATTACAAAAAAAAAGAGTTTCTGCATTGCTGGTTGGGTTTTCTTCTTTTCTGATTTTTTTAAGAATTAAAAGAACTTTCGTGGGAATTCTGCTTCTCTGGGTTTAAAGAAGGTTCAAGAAGCTAAAGTTTGCGGTTAATCTGTTTGCTTTACTCATATTTCTGCTCTTGTTGAGGTCCTCACCCCATTTTGCTTTATTTCCAGGTATCTTTTGGGACCCTGATATATGAAGTGCAAGTTTGGAATATGTAATTGAATTCTAAAGATCTAATTATATATGTAGCCTTTCCAATTGATTCACACTGTTTTTTTAAAATTTGTCTACCTTTTACAGTTTTTAGCTTTATTTTATGTGTTTCCTTTGCTCATTCATGTTACTGAAATTATACCTCTCTTTCAAGTTTAGATTCGAATTGTAGCTAGCTACTTGGCAAGAAAAGCTCTTTTGTTGAGTACATCTTGTTTACACTTTTGTAGTATGGATTTAGGTTAGATGATGAACATCTCCTATTTGATTTTGTTTAAATTATTTAGGTTAGTATTGATGATTCAGTCCAGGTTTAACTTCGTATCATGATTTCGTTGGATTAGCTACTTGTCACGACCCAATTCCCGAACCCGGTCGTGACGGTACCTCTCGTGAAGACAAGGCAAGCCAACTAACCCATTTTGCCTTTTCAGAATAGTTAATATTAATAAACAGTTTTAGTATGCTTAGATAACCACAAACTAAGAAAAATATTTCTTTATAAAGTGCGGAATACAGCCCATACACAGTCCGATACCGGTGTGTCACAAGTCACGAGCATCTATTAGAGTATAAATACAACTGCAAGGTCTGAAATGTACAAAACAGGACTGATGAACGAAAAGGGAGAAAAGCGGTGCTGCGAACGCCGGCAGCCACCTTGCTAAACTCCGATAACTCAGCCTCCGATCAACACAAAACCCACTGCCGGGGGAATAAATACCTGCATCTGCACCCGAGGTGCAGGGAGTAAAGTGAGTACTCCAACTCAGTGAGTAATAAAGGTAAATAACAACTGAGCAGTAAGAAATCACTTAAACAACCAACATGCTGTATAGAAGCAGTGTAAAACCCTTTGAGAAAAGTAGTGAAGCTGTGAAATCTTTAGAAATATCTTAGCTCAGTTTAAACCTCTCTTGAAAATGACTTTTCAACAATTACGCAATGATTGCAAAACAATTAGTGCCGATAAGCACAGAAAATCCACCCCTCGGGCACAAATACCACCGTATAACAGGTAAAATGACAAGTAAATATGAAAGAGGAACACATAAAAGTTCGCCCCTCGGGTAATATCTCAGAATAGTACCAGCCCCTCGGGCTACCTCACAATCACTCGTATCAGCCCCTCGGGCTCACTCTTAGAATAGTATCAGCCCCTTGGGCTCACTCTCAGAATAATGGGTACCTGCGCTCACTATGGTTGTGCAGACTCCGGAGGGGCCCCCTTATGGCCCAGGCACTATATCAAGCCACCTCGTGGCAACATCACTCGGCACTCGGCCTCACATCACTCAGCATGTCCTCACATATGGCCCTCGGCCTCACTCAGTCCATAAATCATCACAAGCCCCTTGGACATCAGTAAAATAGTAGTGCTCAGCCCAAACAACATTTGAAAGATCATATAAGTCTCAAATTCAAGTAAAAGTGGCTAAGTTTGTCAAACAGTGTAAATCAATAGGAATGAGTTCAAGTAGTATGACAAAATAGTGAGGAAACAGTGATAAAAGTCGATGAAGGACTGAAATAGTAGGCAAGAAGCCCAAATATGGCAATAAGCCCAAGTCATGATGACAACAATTAAGTCTCAGTCAAATACGCGGTAAAAACATCAATCGGGATGGACCAAGTTACAATCCCCAATAGTAAACGACCCCCTGCCCGCCATTAAGCGCGTGTCTAACCTCAATATAGCACTACGTTGTGCAATCCGGGGTTCAAATCCTCGGGACATCATTTACAATCATTACTCACCTCGAACCAGCAAAATCTCTAGCTCGTGATGCCTTTGCCCCTCAAATCGGCCTCCACGCGCGTCGAATCTATCCAAAATCAGAACGAATACATCACAATATGATAAGGGAACAAAGCCCAAGCGAAAAAAAATCAATAACGAGCACAAATCCCGAAATTACCAAAACCCGAGCCCCGAGCCCACTTCTCGAAACTCAGAAATTTTCATATCATTAGATTCCTTATCACCCCACGAGTTCATACATACCAAAAGTTCTCAATTCTGACCTAAAATGGTTCTTCAAATCCCAATTCAAAAGTTCAAAATTCCAAACCCTAGTTCTTCCATTTTTAACTTAGTTCCATGAATTTCTAGGTGGATTTCACAATAATAATCAAGTATTGAGCTCAAAAATCTTACCTCTAGGTGATTCCTCTCGAATCCCTCTTCAATTTCCTTTAACCAGATCTCAAAATGATCAACAATGGAGTAAATGAGCTTCAAAATTGCGGATGAAATGAATTAAAACATTCTGCCCAGGGATTTTTCGCATCTGCGAACAAAAGCCCGCTTCTGCGGTACTGCATTTGCGGTCACCCGTCCTCTTCTGCGGAACTCACTAAAGGGACCAGGCCCCGCATCTGCGACTCCGCAGATGCGGCTAACCTGACCGCTTCTGCAATCCCAGACCATCTCCTCATCTCCCGCTTCTGCAACCAAAAACATGCATAATCTGAAACAGCAAAATCTGAAGCTGTAATTACACCTCAACTCTTCTGTTAACCACCCAAAATCATCCCGAAGCCCCCGGGACCTCAACCAAAAGCACAAACATAACCCACTACCTTATTCAAACTTGCTCAAATCGTCAAAATACCTCAAACAACATCAAATCTACCAAATCACATCAGATTAAAGCCTAAGTTTAAAAAATCTTCCGAAATACGCTTTCGATCAAAAAACCCAGCCAAACCACGTCTGAATGACCTGAAATTTTGTACCCAAATTACATAACGAGGCAAATGCAACTCTCGGAATTCCATTCCGACTCTTGGATCAAAATCTCACCTACCAATCGGAAATCGCCAAAATCTCAACTTCACCAATTCATGCCTAGTTCTACTCCGATCCTCCAAAACCAATTCCGATCACGCTCCCAAGTCATAAATTACCCAATGAAGCTAACAAAATCATACAAATTTCGTTCCGAGATCATATACAAATAAGTCAACTCTTGGTCAAACCTTTCAAATTGAAAGCTTTCATCTGAGATTGTTCTTTCAAATCCATTCCGATTTTCCTAAAAACTAAAACCAACGATCTACATCAGTCATAATACATTACACGGGGCAAGACATGCCTGAGAACTGGAGATCAAGTGCAAAAGATCAAAACGACCGGTCGAGTCGTTACACTACTGACTTTGAACATCTGGATTTGTTTAGTATCCATCGTCATCATTGTACATATTCAATCTGAGTTTTTAGAGTTTGAATACTGTTCGGATAATTACATGTGTGAATTCAGCAATAAATTGGTAATAGTTTTAGATCTTCAGATATATATGGTACAGTAATAGTAGAACAATTTGTTTAAAGGATATATAACATGGCTATCTATGTATTGTGATGTTTGGGCTAGCATATCACTTATCTGTATGCTATTGGGCTTTATTAAAACTTTGAAATGTAAATTGTCTGGGCTTCATAAGAAAACAACTTGCCTTGAGTGCTATTGGGTCTAGACCGACAACTCATTTTGAAATGGAAAAACATCTGCCCGGTCACTTTTCTGGGCTCATTCTCTTGAGCCCAATTTTTCCCTCTTTGAATAATTTCCTTGGATTAAGCTCAAACAAAAATTGGGCTTCGAATATTTAAGCCCAGCCATGTACTTCAAAATCTTTACTACTATAGCTGCCCATTAAATTTATATCAATTCTAGATAAGTATATCATAAGGCCATCTCAATTAAGTATAGTTCTTTAAAAATGGAGTAAGGTGTGCCATCTTAATTAAAATCGCTCATGGCCCTCACATTAATTTTATAACTTAGATACTAAAAAATTGATTTCGTAGTTTACTTTAGGCGCATTAGTTAAACAATTATCATGGCTATGAGTACGGTTCCCGTGACGTAGTTGTGATGCTTAATTTTTAAAATCCGGGGGTACATTTATGTGACCCGTCCATAATTTAATCTTGTTAATAAAATAAATATATTGTGTATCATGAGTACGATTCCCGTGACATGATTTGCAATATGTAACCAAATAATTAGTTGTATTACAATTGGATTATTAAAAGCAGTTTAAAATGAATAAAAATGCACATAGGTTTCAAAAATATTTTAAAATCAGATAAATTGGCCAATAGTAATAGTTGAGCGACCGTGCTAAAACTACAGAACCCGGGAATGCCTAACACCTTCTCCCGGGTGAACAAAATTCCTTACTAGGATTTCTATGTTTCGCGGACTGAAAAAAACAAAGACAAACCTTCCTCGATTCGGGATTTTAAACCGGTGACTTGGGACACTAATAAATTATCCCAAGTGGTGACTCTGAATTTAACCAAATAATCCCATTTCGATTGTCACTTTAATTGGAAAAACTCCCTTATACCCTGCCCGAGGTAGTAAAAAGGAGGTGTGACAGCGTTAGTACCCGATATTTATGGACTATTACCATACAATGTACCATATGACCATGATGGTAGGATGTATAAAGTGTATTAAAAATAAGTAGAATTTTAAGTAATTTGAGATAATTCTTAATTATGCGGGTAATTGGTTAATTCCGGGTAGCGGGATATTACCTAATTAAATTAACTGATTGTTGTATAAGATCAAAAATCAATGTGGAAACAACCCCCAATTCCCTATGTATGACTCTTAAGTTAAATATATAGGTGGCAAGGTTTGAGGATTTGACCAAAATCTTCTAACATCAATTATATATGAATTTTAAGAAAAATGGAATCATTATGTCATAAAAAGACATGAATCTCATCTCCACTTTTATTAAGTGAGATTTCAAAAATTCAAAATGTGATATCTTATATCAAGATCAAATCTAGTAACCAAAAACGCAAGAGATGGAAACATGAAATTTGCTTCGAAAAATTAATACAAGATCTGATTATGTGAAAGATGCAATTCTAAGGAAGCACAATATAATATTTTTTAAGAATATCATACAGATATTTTCTTATTCCAGGTATGTCAAGGATGATCCCTTCCTTCATTTTGGCATGATCTCGTCATTATAGAAGTTTGATAATGAGGCATAAAGAAAAATTAATATCCCTGAAATTACGTATATTTTCCTAGTTTTGTAAGTTACAATATTCTCTTTATCGGGACTTCATATACAATTGAGTATTTTTTTTTCCACTCAAGAGAGCAGAGAGTTTATATATACAATATTATAGTATTTTCATTACCATTGAGCTATAATCGATGGGCAGGCTCCTATTGGGCAACCTCTGATCAGATGGTAAGTTATATACCGAGCCTACTGTGGCCGAGTGCCTATGAGAGAGTCCAGTTGGTCGAGATACAGAGCCTAGTATGGCCGAGCGCCTATGAGCGAGCCTACTACGGTAGAGCAGTTATATATATACCGAGCCTTATAGGACCGGACAACTATTTTACTTACTATATTGTGAGAGTTGAGTCAATATTAGCAGGTAAGCATATCTTCAGATTATCTTTGACTCCTAGTTACTTTCAGTTATTATATTATCAGCTCAGTTTCAGCTTCCAATATATTGCCTTACTTACTCGGAATATTATTTCGTACTAACGTCCATTTTCTGGGGGGGGGGGAGGCTGCATTTCATGCATGCAGGTTCAGACAGACAGACGGGTAGACCTCCTCATTACGTGTTGCCCGAGTTCAGCTTGTTCGGTAAGCTCCATGCCTTTCGGAGTAGCCGGGTCTAGAACCTTATGTACATCTTGTATATATGTTATGAGTAGGTCGGGGAGCTAGTCCGATCACAATATATCCATCAATAGAGGCTCGTATACATATCCTATTAGTTAGTGCAGTATGGTGGGCTTGCAAGCCTTGCATTTATATTTGGTTGGTTTGTAAATTGTAATGATTCTGGCGGCCTTGTCGGCCTACTTTTATATCGATACCTAGTCAGTATTCACAGTTGCCTTGCAATGTGGCCCATAGTCAAAGTATGATATCATATTTTCAGAGTCCCTTAGTTGCAAGTTGATACGCAAGGATAGTTGAGGCAGTAGGTGCCGGTCTCACCCCCAAGTTTGGGGCGTGACAGATGCCCCGGTGAGGAGGTGTGAGACGCTGGCATTGGAGGGCCAACGAAGAGGTAGAGGCAGGCCGAATAAGTATTAGGGAGAAGTGATTACGTGAGATATGACATTACTCTAGTAGACGAAGGACATGATCCTGGATAGGAAAGTGTGGAGGTTGAAAATAAAGGTAGAGGGTTAGGTAGCCTACTATTGTTCTTGTTTGCCACAGTAGCTTTGATACATCACTTAGTGTCCTTCATGTATTTTTTTTCTATCCTTAGATTGTCTTTATTACTTGTTGTTGCTTTATTTCAGTCTTTTGATAGCATTACTTAGTATTAGTTTTATATTTTTGCTTCGGTTGTCAGATTGATTTTCTTCTTATTGCCCCTCCCTTTTCCTTCCTGATCCTAGGGTTTACCGCAAAACATCATCTTCGCCTTTTTAAAGGCAAAGAGGTCTTCGTACATTCTACCCTCCTCAGACCCCACTTTTGGGACAACACTGGATTTTTTTATGTTTTATACATCTTACTAATCGGGCAATATTAGGATACCATTGGCACATCATAAATGTAAATAACTACTTTGCTGGTGGAAGCATTTCTTTATATAGTATTGATGTTTGGCTATAATTTTATATCTTTAGTGCATTAATTACCTTATATTTTGGTGTCTAATGATAAATTGTGCTACGTTTGAGCTTAATTAAGTTGTTTTTATGTGTAGGATTATTGGAATGTAAAAAGAAATGATGGTTGTACAAAGGGATGCTGAAAACACTTGAAAAGAGCACGTAAAGGCGAAAACTGGAGCAAGGCAAGCACCAGGCACAGACTCGGCGTCGCCTGGCTCCAGTAAGGAGAATAAAGTGCTAGGCATGGCCTCGCAAGGTCCCAGGCACGCTCCGAACTTGGCCACACGAGGTTAGGTGCCTAGTGTCCACCAGTTTGCAAATTATTCGTTTCCTACCAAGTTTTGGACTTGAGTCTCTGGTCTTAGCTTATAAATACATCCTAAATGTTATTAATGAAGTATGAGAAATATTTTGAAGACGACAAGGGCTTACAAACCCAAACGGAGCAGGGATAATTGATTCTTCTCCATATTGTATATGTTCATATCTTTTATGTTTAAAATTAACATTTTCATTGTTGTTATGAACATGAGTGGCTAACACCCCCTCCCCCTTGTTCTAGGATTACAAGTTGTTATTAAATATTGTTGTTTGACGGTTGACGATATTATATATTTTTATCATATTGAATTTTTATTCAATATTGGGCTAAATTATTTTACTATATAGCTAACAATAGAATACTATCTACAAATTTATAGTTGAGCTCAAAAGTGAGTGATAGATACTAAGGGTCCAGCAAACTATATAGAGAACCTGGTTCTCTATTAGTTCCCACAGAAACACACACACAGTAGTAAGTAAATAACACAATAGAGTTTTACGTGGAAAACTCCTAGCTCACGGAATTAAAAACCACGACCTACCATCGTAGGATTTCAACTTTACTATTGAGCAAACTTCATATTACAAACTATTGTAACCTAGGAATTGATCTATTGATCCTTCACTAACTTGTAATAACTCTATCACAAGACCGTTTGTAATAACTTTATTACAAAGCTTACAACTCGACTAACTCTAGCCAAGACACAAACACAAGGTTTATGGTTTTACAAAGAATTTCCTACACAATGCTTCTAACTAAGCTAAGTAGGAATTAAAAGTAAATCACTTTAACAAAGGTGCAATACAAATAAGGACATATAATGACTCAATGTAGGGAGTTGGTCCGTCGTTATGTTGTTCTTTGTTCTTGATGCCTTGAAAGTCACTTGCAAGATTGCGACACACTTGAGAGAAAGCTTGATCGATTCTAGAATGTGCAAGAGTGATGTTGCCTTTGCTTCATGTTAATATTACATGAGTGAAATCACTTGAATGATGCAAGCATATTTGGTACGAGGGAATTCCCTATAAAGTGATTGTTGCACTGTTTGCACTATTGTGTGTGTGCAGAGAAATAGTTGCAGTAACTTTATAGCTGTGGGGGGTTTGACTGGTACAGTCAGCAAGGGAACTGATGTCCATTTGTTGCCTCTGTTGTTTCTTTGACTCTGAATTTTTTAAACATGTCCCCGACTTGAGACTTGTTGTTCTTGAGCACTTGAGGATGTGGAACAGGTTCCCCATCTGGTTCTGAATAGTAAGTTTGTTAGATCATCCAAACATAACAGGATGCATAACGTATCAATTTCCCCCATTTTGATAATAACAAACTTGTAGATGAAGTCCCCCCTAAGAATAAGAGTATCATACATGTTTCCTGTATTCCCCCTGAACTTCCCCCTAAACTTATTTCCGCTCAATTAATTGACATCATAAAACGATTAGTCACAAGCAATAAGCAAAATGAAGTCTATCCAGGTTAACTCATCCCAGATCTGCACACAAACATGACTTAAAACAGAGCATAAGAGCAAAGCATGCCTAGAAAAAGGATGGGATATTGATTAATTTTGGAAATAACAAGGAGCAGTACCATTTGTTACATAATTATCCACAAAAAACAAAAAACAAAATACCAGCCACTAAACATATCCAAACATAGGAAACCAAAAACAGAGGACAAACAACTTGAACTTGACACTGAAAGGGAACAAGTTTAATGAGTAATGTAAGAGGGAGGTACAAAGGAAGAGGCAAGAGTTCTAAAGAGGATCTCTATTCGAGCATTTGCTGACACCTGCTCATTAAAAAACGCCTTCTTCAAGCCCTCGACCTGTTTTCAAAGATCAGCATTTTCCTTTATAAGACGGGCAACCTCTGTGCTTTGTTAAGTGCTGGAACCCGGTGCCACCTGGGCCTGAATGAGCTGACCTTTGAGAATGGAATTTCATGCCTTCAACTTCCTTATCTCTTCAGTGGAACTATTTTAAGCTTCAATAAGCTAAGAAATAGTGGAATTGTTGCCAACCCCTCCCCTATTATCAATGCACTCATACTTTAGCCTTTCCTAAAGGGACTTTGAAGAATTCAAATACATTAGTGAGTAGGAACCCGTAAGGCAGCCCATGATTACTATTCTTAAAATCTGCCACTTTTTTCATATGCTCTATCATGCGACTAGGCAGGTTTATAGTGGTGTAGGCATCCAGTGCTTCCATAAGAAACAAGTTTTCTCGTAACATAATGGAATGTCTTTCTTCCCATGGAAGGAGAACTTTGTTCACCATTTCAAACATCAGTTGGTACACTGTAAGGAGGGCTTTCTTGTGTACCTGTTCCCCTTGTTGTACTGTATTATCCTTCAAGATGGCATTTCTGAAGTTTGAAGAATAAGTCCCCTCAATATAGGATATTCCGCCAGTAGGCACTCTCAAGATAGTTCCCAATACAACAGTATCAATAACAAAGTCAACACCATTCACCTTCATGCAGATGTTTTCATCCTTGACTGTGAAAAAGTCGGCATAGAAACTGTGCACCTCTGCCTCATACACTTTAGGACTCTCACTTGTGAACAAATGTGTCCACTATTGAAATTCATAGATATCAACCAGTTGGCGCATTCCTGTCATGTCAAGAATATCAGGGCAAATGTGCTGCCCCACAACACCTTCTTGTTTCTCAAATTTTCCCTTCCTTCATCTTTGGCCACACCCACCTTGGCCTTCTTGGAGGAACCAGGGTCCTCATTGGTACTAGCCTTCCGTTTCACTGATTTTCTTACACTTTTCACTTTGTATTTCTCAAACACCTTCTCATCAGACACCTCGGCCACTTTCTAATCGGACTTGTCAACCTCAACATTGCTAAACTCCATCACACTCACAGATGACTCCTTCGTTGATCTTGAAATTGCAGGTTTCTTGGAGGACTTACAAACTAAAGAGCCGAGTTCCTCAGTCACCTCGTCATCAATGTCAACAATAAGTGTTGTAGGCACTACTTCCTCATTCACAAACTTTCTACCCTTCACGAATATCCTCTTCTTCTTTACTTTTTTGTTTTTCTTCAGAACTGATTCAAGAGCTTCCTTCTTTTGCACCTTAGTAGTAGGTATTTTAGTAGTGGACTCCTTGGGTGTTTCCTTTCTACTCCTAGCACTGATGAAGCTTGAAAGAGCCACATTTTCATACTCTTCTTCACTATCCTCATTTTTTTCCTCAGACATAGATCTCATCTCATGAGCAACAATGGTCAATGGCTCAACATAGAAATGAGGAGAAAGAGCAGGATCAATACTGACCTAGGGTTCTATTGAAGAACATGAGGTTTCGTCCCTATTAGGAGCAGAGGGCTCCTCTTGTGCTAAGGGATCATGTCCCTCAAGTGGTTCCTCAATAGTACTTTCAGGTGCTAGGTTTTTGATAGGCACCGGTTCCCTACCCTCTACCTGTAAACTATCACCTTCCCCTTAAGACCCATTAGTTTCAGACACACCCTCATAACCACTAACCAAACTTCCCTCAGCAGTTATTGACAACATATTCTCTATGGCCTCTTGTTCATTTAACCCCAAAGTAAACTCAGAAGGCACAAGAAGAGTATTACCTGTAAAATCGGCAACATTCTAATCGAGGCCTTGGGTAGTCATCCCGGACTCATCTCCATTATAAACCACACCTTGTTGTTCCTCAGAACTCTCTTCCACTTGAAGACTAGAGACTTCCTAATTTTATTCTCCCTCTACCGTCTCTCCCTCATCCATTTTTTTCGACGAGGCAAAAGGAGAGGTTATAGCCACAAACCTCTTGGAATTCAAGGTTCTGTGACTCCAATGAGAACCAATACTTGATTAGGTTAGAGAAAAGGTAGTGGGTTGTTGGGAATCTTTCTTAGGGTTTGGACTAGCTGGTATAGGGCTCGTAGACTCTGTCATCGATGCTTCAATAAATGAAGACATAGTGGGGACGATACATGGAACATTTGTGGCTTCGAGATTCTCAGACATGGTTGAGTGTAGTGAGAGTTTATGGAAAAAGAAAGTGTTTGGCTGTTGAGAGAAAAAGGGAAATTTTGGATTTTGATGTGAACAATTATGAGAGTGACAATATTTGGATTTATTTAAAGAGGGTGAGGGACCGGTTAGGGACGGATATTGATTTTTCTTTGGTAGTCGAGTCATTTCATAACGGGTAGGATGCTTGGGTTCTAAAGAGGGTAAAAAGGAGAAACTGACATTTTTATGACGCGGCACCATTTTTAGTCTTTAAAAAGTTGTGCATGAGAGTACAAAAGAACTACTAACCTGTGTCAAGGGAACCAGGTTCCCTGATAGATATTATAATATGAGCCTCATCCTTTTACCAAGATGCAATACTATTAGCTTCTTGTTTGCTCTATAATCACCATGCGTCTACTTGTAACGGTTTAGAAATGAGTTTTACCTTCCCATAAAATGCTTTTTATCTATTTTACCTGTTCATTTCTTTCATAGCCAATCATCAAGGGACCAAGTCCTTAACTTGATTTTATCAACCCCAGTTCCAAACGATTCTTTTCAAAGTGCTCTCTGCTCAGCTTTGGTGAAGATATTTGCAATTTGATCTTCTGTATTACAAAACTTCTTGCAGATAAGCCCTTTTTCAACATTATCGCTGAGAAAATGATGTCTCACATCAATTTGCTTTGTTATTTAATGTTGAACTGGATTCTTTGCCGTGTTGAGAGCCTTGGTGTTGTTATACAGTAATGGCAAACAATTAGAAACATACCAAAATCTTCTAGTTGCTACTTGATCCACAACAGTTGAGCATATCAAGAGGTAGCCACCACATACTCAGCTTCTGCAGTTGAAAGATCCACTGAGTTTTATTTTCTTATACCCCATGAAATTAGACACGTTCCTAGAAAGTGTGTCATGATAGAAGTATTTTTCCTTTCCACTAGATAACCAGCGTAATCAGCATCAGCATACCCGATCTAGTCAAAATTGTCTCTTGAGAGATAGTAGAGAACCATGTCTTGCATTCCTTTGAGATACCTCATTATTCTCTTGGCAGCCTTCAGATGAGATTCTTTTAAATTAGATTGAAACCTGGCACACAGTCCCACACTAAAAATAATATCTAGTCTTCTTGCTATGAGATATAAGAGTGACCCAATGATACCTCTCTATATGGTCTCGTTCACAAGAGAACCAGGTTCATCTATGTCTAGACGAGTGGCAGTGGCAATAGGGGTATCAATGACCTTTGAATTTTCCATCTCAAATCTCTTTAGAAGCTTTTTGATGTATTTCTGCTGACTTATCATTGTGCCATTTTGAGTTTGCTTAATTTGTAGACCTAAGAACAAATTTAATTTCTACATCATGCTCATATCGAACTCGCTTCCCATGAGCCTTGCAAACTCTTCACACAAAGAATCATATGTTGCACCAAAGATGATGTTGTCAAAATAGACTTGCACGATGAGCATGTTCCTCCCTCGTTTCTTTAGAAATGAGGTGTTGTCGATCTTTCCTCTTGTAAAGTCATTTTCAAGGAGAAATTTGGACAACCTTTCATACCATGCACGAGGAGCCTACTTCAGCCCATATAAAGCCTTGTCAATTTGGAATACATGCTCAGGGTGCTCATGACATTCAAAGCCAGGTCGTTGCTTGACGAAGACTTCTTCCTTTAGAAAACCACTCAGAAATGCACTTTTGACATTCATTTGGAAAATTTTGAATTCCATATGAGATGTAAAGGCGATGAGGATTCTGATGTCCTCCATTCAAGCAACTGGAGCAAAAGTTTCATCAGAATCAATCCCTTCTTCTTAATTGTAGCCTTGAATTACTAGACTTGCCTTGTTCTTTATTGTGTTTGCAAACTCATCAAGTTTGTTTCTAAATACCCACATTGTTCCTATAATAGTTCTATCAGCAGGTCAAGGAACCGGGTCTCATACACTGTTCCTTTCAATTTGATGGAGTTCATCTTGCATAGTCGTAATCCAGTTAGCATCTTTCAATGCTTCCTCGATATTTTTGGGCCTAATTTGAGAGAGAAAGGCTGAGAAGGCAAGTGAGTTTCTTGATTTTAATCTAGTTTGAATCCTTGAGTTAAGAGGAGTTATCACGTTTTGAAAAAGATGTGAATTTTTGTGCTTCCAGTTAGACACTTGAATCTCATTCTGAGAGGGTCTAGGTACTTCTGAATGTGATACTTGGTTGATGTGAGTTCCGCTTCGCAGCTCAGCATTTGGGGTTCATTGGACAACATCAACAACTATGTTCTCATCTTCAGTTGTTGTGATTGAGCAACTAGGTTCCTTCATATGAGTTGGAGATGCAACTACACCATCATCATTTGATTCCTTGATGTGACTCATCATGTCAGCCTTTCCATTTGCCATGCCAATGACTTCACCAAGAATAATTGACTACTCTCCGTCTTGATTAATATTATCATGTGAATCTTTCCCACATAGGTGGTGAGATTCATTAAAGATCACATGTATGCTTTCTTCAACACATTGAGTTCTTTTGTTGGAGGCTTTGCTTTGTGATGAATAGTCTAGAAAGATTCCTTCATCACTTTAGGCATCAAATTTTCCAAGTGCTTCCTTACCATTGTTGAGGAAAAAACATTTGCAGCCAAATGTCCTTACATGTTGACAGCTTGGCTTTCCTCCCCTTCAACAGTTCATACGGGGTTTGTTTTCAAAAGGGACCTGATCATGCACATGTTCACCAAGTAGCATGCAGTATTGACTACTTCTACCCAGAAACTTTTTGCAATGCCACTGTCAATCAACATTGTTCTTGCTATATCTTCAAGAGTCCTATTCTTCCTCTCCACAACACATTTTTGTTGAGGTCTTCTTGGATCTGAAAAATTATGACATGACATTTTCAGCACAAAATTTGTCAAATTTTGCATTGTCAAATTTTATACCGTGATCAGATCATATACACACTATATTATGGCTCATCTCCATTTGGATCTTCTTCACAAATGCAGCAAAATACTGGAAAAGTTTCATCCTTGGTTCTGAGGAATAGGGTCCGGTGAATCTGGAATAATTGTCCACTAGAACAAAAATGTACTTTTTTCCTCCTCTACTTGGCACCCTCATAGGTCCACACAGATCCATATGGAGGAGATAAAGTGGCCTTGATGTACTAACTTCATTTTTGGGCTTGAAGGAGGATTTGACTTGCTTTCCTTTTACGCATGGATCACACACCTTGTGATCTTTGAAGCTTGACTTGGGCAGGCCACGAACCAGGTCCTTCCTGACCAATTTGTTCAGTAACATAAAACTTGCATGACCCAATTTTTTGTGCCATAGTTCCGCATCATCACCAAATGCACTCAGAAAAGTGAGATCCCCATTTTGTAAGGACTCAAAATCAGCAACATAGATGTTTTTGTATCTTTTAGCCACCAGGACCATTTCACCAATCACAAGATTTGTGACTGTGCATGTTTTTGACACAAATTCCACTATGTTTCCTTTGTCGGAGATTTGGGAAGCACCCAATAAGCTGTACTTTAAGTCGTTCACATAATGCACATTTTTTATTGAATGAGTGAGAGACTTCTCAATTCTTCCTACTCCTAGAATGTATCTCTTTTTTCCATTTCCAAAGGACATACTCCCTCCTTGCAGGGATTTGAGTGAAAGGAAATCATTGGTGCTTCTAGTCATGTGCTTAGAACAACCACTGTCCATATACCATATTTGGTTGCTCCCTTTCACTGCTCCCTACACAAGGAAATCAAGGATTAGACATAGGAACCCAAACAAGTTTGGGTCTCTTGAAGTGAGGAAAAAAGGTGAATTAAGGTTCTTTTGTTACAAGCAGGCATCACCCATTTTTTATATGAGGGACTAGGTTCTTTAGCAGTAGTCACTTTTTCAGC
Organism: Nicotiana sylvestris; assembly: GCF_000393655.2. Classification (NCBI taxonomy): domain Eukaryota; kingdom Viridiplantae; phylum Streptophyta; class Magnoliopsida; order Solanales; family Solanaceae; genus Nicotiana; species Nicotiana sylvestris. The sequence continues at coordinate 81,819,680 of NC_091062.1, read as the reverse complement.
AAAAACTTTATTTTCCTATTAGGATTGAAATCTAGCTTTACATGTATCTTTAAAATGCTTAGTGTTACCACCATGAGTGCAAAGCTAGTTATTAGGGACAATAACGTACTTGCTATGAGGGTTGTAAGGAGACTTTTCCCTTTGGAACCCGATTCCCTTCATGTTTTCCGAATTGTTCTTATACATGGCGGTGATAGCATCAGAGGACCAGGTCCACTTAAGTGATATTTCTAAGTTATTCTTACCTCGCCTAGATATTCCTGAAGTTGTCTGTTACTCTCAAGTTCAGCATACAAACTAAATTTCACTAATTTTAGCTCATTTTCAAGCCTAAGATGTTCCTCACTTGCAACTTCCTTTCCCTTTTGACCGATCTCATGCCTACCTTCCCGCATTAGTTCCTCAATTGTTTCCTTTAGGTCCACAAATACTACTAATAAGTCATATCTCTCATATTCTGTGTTTGCAATCTTTTCAGTTAAAACATCTTTTTCCTTTTTTTAAACATTCAATGGTCTCTTTTAGATCGACCACAACAACCACTAGATCATCTCTCTCATGTTCTACTTTACCTAGTTCTACAGTTATTGCATTTTTATCATTTATAAGACTATGATAAGCATCAATTAAAGCATTTTCCAAAGATATAAGCTTTTATGAGAGTAAGAATCAAATTTCTTTGAACGTATACAAAGTTTACCTCATCATCATCATCATCGTCGTCGTCATCAGATTTTTCCATATGGCAAAGATAGAGTCATATTCAGCTGCTTTACATTCTACTTCCATCATGGAGCTATAACCTTATTCATCATCTTCTCCAGAATCATCTCCTCTAGATTCGCTGGAGGAGTCTCCCCATACAGCAAGAGATTGTTTTACAATACTGTTAACGACATCTTTTCTCTTGAATCTTTTGTTAGGAACCGGGTTCCTCTTGGCTGCTTTTTTGGTGTTGTGTTTATACTGTTCTTGCTTGAGGAGAGGGTAATCCTTGATGAAGTGTCCTAGATTCCTGCACTTATGACACAAGTCATAGTTTCTTGGCTTACTGGAGTAGCCCCTTTTTGGAATACCTCCATTTTTGCGAACCATTTTCTGAAATCTCCTTTCTAGGTTAGCTATATCCGCATCCTCACCACTTGAGTCATTGTTATCTATCTTGAGGACCACGTTCTTCTCTCTTTTGGGCTCTCTTCTCTCATTATACTTCTTCTTCTTCATTTCATAAGTTTTTAGATTACCAATGAGTTCATAAAATTGTCAGCTTTTGCAGGTCCTTTGCCTCAATGATGGCATTTACTTTGCTTTCCTAGGAACCAAGTAATACACTAAGCATTTTCCTGACAATTGTGTTCCTTGGAATGATTCCTCCCAGAGAGTGAAACTCATTGATGATAGAGGTGAAACGAGTGGGCATGTCCTAAATGGACTCATCATCCTTTATCCTAAAGAGCTCATATTCAGTGGTTTGCATATCAATCTTCGATTGTTTGACTTGAGTTGTCCCTTCATGTGCTATTTTGAGATCTTCCCATATCTCCTTGGCAGATTGACAGGCTGAAAAACTATTGTACTCATCTGGTCCAATACCACAGACGAGGATTTTTTTTACTCGAAAGTTTTTCTCTATAGCCTTGCGGTCAGCATCGTTGTAATCCTTTCTTGTTTTGAGAACTTTCACTGCTGGTTCACCAAGGATCTCCGTATGAAAGAAGGGGCCATCGTAGATAACATCCCATAGCTCTGAATCTTCATCTATGATAAAATCATGCATACTTGTCTTCTACCATCTGTAGTATTGGCCATTGAATCTTGGTGGCATGTTGGTAGATTAACCTTCTTCAAAGTTTGATGCAGCAGCCATGAGGATCCTTTCTAGGTGTTAGCCTGATAGAAAGAATCTACTCAAATACCAATTGATAGAAACTAAGGGTTCACCAAACTATATAGAGAACCAGGTTCACTATTAGTTCCCATAGAGACACACACAGTAGTAAATAAATAACACAATAGTGTTTTATGTGAAAAATTCTCAGCTCACAGGACTAGAAACCATGACCTACCCTCGTAGGACTTCAACTTCACTACTGAGCAAACTTCAGATTACAAACTATTGTAACCTAGGAATTAACCACCCAATCCCTCACTAACTTGTAATAACATTATCACAAGCCCCTTTTCAATAACTCTATTACAAAGCTTACAACTCGACTAACTCTAGCTAAGAAACAAACATAAGGTTTATGGTTTTCAAAAGGTTTCGTACACAATACTTCTAACTAAGCTAAGTAGGAACTACAAGTAAATCACTTTAACAAAGGTGTCATACAACTAAGGACATATAATGACTCAATGTAGGGAACTGGTCATTCGTTATATTGTTCTTTGTTCTTGATGCCTTGAAAGTCACTTGCAAGATTGCGACACACTTGAGAGAAAACTTGATCGATTCTAGATTGTGCAAGAGTGTTGTTTTTCCTTTGCTTCATGATAATATTACATGAATGACATCATTTGAATGATGCAAGCATGTTTGGTATAAGGACATTCCCCATAAAGTGACTGCTGCACTGTTTGCACTATTGCATGTGTGCAGAGAAACAATTGTAGCAACTTTACAGCTGTGGTGGTTAACTGGTACAATCAGCAAGGGAACTGATGTCCATCTGTTTCCTCTGTTATTTCTTTGACTCTGAATTTTTGAAAGATGTCCCAAACTTGAGACTTGTTGTTCTTGAGCACTTTAGAATGTGGAATAGGGTTCCCATCTGGTTCTGAACAGTAAGTTTGTTAGATCATCAAAACATAATAGGATGCATAACCTATCAGTGAGAACTATAGATTGCATATAAGATTGAATATAATAAGTTCTTGAATCCGGGCATGAAGAATAGATTCGCTATTAGGATAGACATATTCTAGTTACCTTGGTTGTTTTTATAGGAGATATACATGCATTCTAGTTAACTCTAATCCTATAGACATATAGTATTAGGTTGACTTGAATAGGCGAGCGAAGAATCAAAAGAACTTCGCAAGTATAATAAACCATGTTAATCAACAAATCAGATAGATCAAGTAGTTGCATTGACCAGAAAAATACAATAGGAGAAACGTTAATCTCATAACTCTAGAATATCTCTATCCTTATTTAATTTGTTCCTTTGTTTGCTCTAATAGCATTCTTGTTCTTTTGATTGCTTCTCAGTTTTCGTAGTAATTTTGGATAATAAAAATTACAATCATCTTCTGTAAAATGGCTTGAACAAATAACTTATATGTAGTTTAGTTTAGATACTTTCTTCTTACTTTATTACTTATCGACCACCACCTATACTTGTGTATGCGTTTGGCCCAACAAGTTTGTGATTTTACTTTGTTAGATATCTATTAATCAAATGATCTCTTCATACTTACTATAGCTGATTATTTTTTAATGCGGCTTTCATATAACAATAACTCTTTTTATTGGTAGATACGAGGTATGACTTACTTAAACTGAACATGTAAAATGAGTAATTCTTAAAACAGAATCTTTTTTAGGATTATGTATTCTATGTTGACTTTTGTTATCATTGTTATTCTTGGTGACCCCGTTTAAACCACCCTTTGATCGACACATTTGAAGCAAGCTGTCTGTTTGTCATTTCCCTGATCACTTGAAAAGATTTGATCTCTAGCTCGTTGAAGAAGAAGCAGGAAGAGAGAATAAATCCAGGCATTGACATATCGATCATCTGTCTATTAATTAGGTCCCAATAAGATGGATCAAGTCTATTTCTCTGCCATTTTTTTATTCTCAGACTTTACGAATGCGTTATTCCAATACTATCACTTTCGGTCGTCCCATATGTCTGCCCATGCACCAATGTCAAAGCGGGGCGGAGCTAGAGTTTAAGATGCGTGTTTGGCCAAACCCAGTATCTTTTGGTTTAAATTCTGATTTGACTTAAGAAATCTATTTTATATATATAAATGATCAATTTAGAATGTAGTTACTTAAAAGGGCAAGAATTTTAGAACCAAAAACTTCAAATCTCGCGTACGCCTTTAGTCAAAGCCAAAGAATTTGTGAATGTGCTAATTAAGAATTTCTTGATTTTCAGTGTAATTGTTAAGGCAAATGTGCTGAGTTTTCTATTCTAATGTTTGTAAGTTGGATTAATTTGATCCGGTGAATATTAGTTGAAAGTTAGAGTTATTCGGTTTCCAGACTTTCATCTACCAAGTCAAACTGATCATGTTGCAGTTTGGTGCGACAAAGAGATGGTGAAAATCCTTCATATAAATAACTATTTCGTGCCCATTGTTGAAGTTCACTAGAACTACTATATACGAGTTCCATCAACGGATTGGAAGAGAAATGTGATTGTTGTCTTGTTGAGGTTGGATAAATTAAGTAGTGAAATATTATATGGAGAGAATAGTTAAAAAAGAAAAAGTATATATCATATCATAAACTGGTGGGATCTATGTGGCGGCGAGCGGGAAACGGCGGACAATGGTCTTAGTGGGAAGCTGGTGGTTATGGCATTTGTGGTGGAGATTCTTGACGGCGTTATGATGGTGTCATGGTGGACATTTGAAGACGGTGAAGGAATTTCACGGGAATCTGGAGGCTTTTTAATTTCATGGGCTGATAAAATACGGTGATGGAATTTGAAAACATAGACACACTGAAAATGACACCTCTGGCTCGGAAAAAAGAAGAAGGGAATCTTATAGAAATATCTCAAATAAGTTCTAACTTACGGCCATTAATTATAAAATTAACAAAATTAACCAAGCATATATAAAAATTGAAAACCCAATAAATAAGGTTTTTTCTCTTCCAGAATCACACGGAAAGATCTCCTTCCATACTTTTAAGCGTGATTAGCAACAGTAGATGCAAGATGAAAAGGAAATTTCATGGATGAGATAGCAAACAAGGTGACTCATATATATATATATACACACACACAAAAAAAATAAATTTGAGCAATATTAGATGTGATTTGGACTGATTTGGTATCAAAATTCGTAGTTAAAATCAAGTTCAAAAAACTCTTCTGTGACACATGTATCAAACATGTATCATGAATGTATTACACACACACACATGTATATATTGATATACATTGATATAACATGATACACATATGATACACAATAATACACAATGTGATACACATTAATTGTTTTCATGTTCATCTTCTAATTCGAATTTTCAATTCAAACATGTGATGACCCGATAGGTCATCTAGAGTTTTAGAACCTAATTCTTTGTTTCGATGCCTCAAATATCTCATGCATGTGCAGTCCGGGTATTTTTCCGGAAAGTTTTTATATTAAAAACTGATAAAATATTTAAAAAAATCTTAAAATCTATTTGAGTTGGCTTAGGTTGACGTTTTGAGGAAATGAACCCGGATCTGTATTTTGACAATCTCGGTGGGTCTGTGTCGTGATTTGGGACTTGGACGTATGCTCCGAATCGAATTCGGAAGTTCCTAACTCGAGTTATCGCGTTTTGTTGAAATTTGAAAGTTTCAAGGCTTAATGAATCTAAAGGTTTGGCCAATGTTTGACTTTATAGATATCGGGTCCATATTTTGGTACGTTATGTGGAGCACTGGTGTGTTATTTTGAATTCCTTCTACCCACTGGTAAGTTATATTGAACACTCAGTACCAGCTGTGCAACAACGACTTGTGATATCATGGATGAGATGCAAGATGTGTTTCTGGGTTGTGGAGATAAGCCAGTCTGGCAGACTTGAGGCAAGGTTCAGACCGCAACTTGGGCTCGCTGGTTTCAGTTATGTAAGCATGTACTCTTGGACTTATAAGCTTCGGTAGTGTCTCTAGGAGTGGAATTGATGGCTCAGTGAGTGGTTGCATAGTTATATGATGAATACTGTGTGACTGAGATATGCACTTAGATGGTTTGGATGTGATGAAGAGGATTTGCTTGGGGTGTAAAGGACTATGGATGCTTGATTTCTATCTTGATGTGTGGTACAACCTCGAAGTAGATTCTTATGTCTTGTTGACGAGTTAGCCTAAGAAAGATTTAGTGATTGCATAGTGGTTGTGCCTATCTTAGGGCGTAATGAGATGCCAATTTGAGGCTAGCAAGTGTGTTATCTCATGTGGAATGTTCTTCGGTTGTGTGATCCCAATGAGGTTTATATGAAGAGTTTTCTTTCTACCAGGGAAAGTGTATGTGCTGCAATTCGAGTTTGACGAAGCTGGTATGAAAATAAATACCACATCTATTTGAAATGTACATAAACTTAGTGGCTCATGACTTGTAATACCAGTCCTTGGGTTGATGTATAAAAATTCAGTTATTCATTATTGATCTCTTCTTGTTGTCATTTGAATTGTGATGAGTGTTAGTTGTGAACCTAGCAGGTTGGGTTAGGTGCCATAATGACTAACGGATTTTGGGTCGTGGCAAATTGGTATCAGAGCTCTAGGTTCATAAATTCTACGAGTCTTGAGCGAGTGCCTAGTAGAGTATTGCGGATTGGTGTAATGATATCCATACCTATCATCGAGAGGCTATAAGGCATCTAGGAAAAATTTCCCATCTTTCTTTCTTTGTCGTGCGATGTTGATTCAGGTTGAAGCGTATCTCTTTGAATTCCTTCCACCCACTAGTACGTTATGTTAAGCACTCAGTGTCGCTGTGCATAACCGACTTGTGATGTCATGGATGAGGTGCAAGATGTGTTTTCTAGGTTGTCGAGATAGGCCAGTTTGGCAGACTTCACGCCAGGTTTAGACCGCAGCTTGGGCTCGACGGTTTCAGTTATGTGAGAATGTACTCTTGGACTCACATGCCCGGTAGTGTCCTTAGGAATGGAATTGATGGCTCAGTGAATGATTGGATATCTATATGATGAGTACTGTGTAATTGAGGTCTGAACTTAGATGGGTTGGATGTGATGAAGAGGGTTTGCTTGGAGTGTAAAACCCTATGGATTCTTCATTTATGTCCCGATGTGTGGTACAAACTCGAGTTATAAGAGTGTTCTGGATATTTTAGTTGCTCATTATTGAATGAAGTAGATTCTTATGTCTTGTTGATGAGTTAGACTCGGAAGATTTAGTGATTGCATAGTGGTTGTACCTATGATAGGGCATAGTGAGATGCCAATTTGAGGCTAACAAGTGGGTTATCTCCTGTGGAATGTTCTTGGGTTGTGTGATCCCTATGAGGTATATGTGAAGAGTTTTCTTTCAACCAGGGGGAAGTGTATGTGCTACAATTCGAGTTTGTTTCGCTTGAGGAAGTTCGCATGGATGTCACGAGGATGGATATGCGCTTAATAGATGATTTGAGGTATCTTATGATTAGAGATACATGAGTGTATAAAATTTAGTTGAATTGCACTATGGGATTATGGCAGCTATGGAATAAGGTTATCATGGGTAATCAGAAGTTGTGTCCTATGCTTTGAACTAAGTGGGGGAGTCCGCTGTCGACGATTATATTGCACGGTTATGTGGTATATTAGTTAGGTATGATGCATGTTTGTTGATCAGTTATGACTTGAAGAGATTGATTTCGATGATGACTCGAGTAAAAAAACTTCTACATGCATGATTTATTACACCTTATGGATATATGAAAATCTCGGAGTGATTCGGGTTTTCTATTTGTGGTGGATGTAGGGTGCATAGAGTAAGGATTCACTAGGTTGCTTTTAGAGATGTAGGTTACTCCGTAGGTATTTATGTGGTAATGGAGCACAAGTTGTTTGGCTTGTTTTGGTGGTGCATGTAGATTAGAACTGAATGGATGGCACTTGAAAAGGTTCTAATGAGTTTAAGATTCATATGTGGTATTTGAGGGTTCCTCGAGCTTTGTACATAGCTAAGATCTAAGAATTTCATTGGAGGATTCTGAGACTTGTGTTATTTTCTGTATCATTAGTGATCCTACATTTCAGTATCAGATAAGTTAAGGAAACAACATTAGATTCATAGAATAATTCAAAGGGGGTATCTCGGTTGCATCATTTTGGGTTCTTAAGAGAAAATATAGTGGCTTCTGGGCTTTAGGAGAACGTGGTTTCATGCTAGGATCGTTAGTGGTGAGCTTTGGTTAAGGATCATAGTGTACTAGCAATGAGAAGTGTTAGCTTGGTAGTGTTTCGGGTCGTCATGGTAATAGAAATGATCAGTTCTTTTGGTGCCGAGAGGCTTTGAAGGTTTATGGTGGCAACACTTCTGGGTTTGGCGATCATCTGGATTGGGTTGAGTTTGAGGATTCAGTTCTGATGGTTTGGTTTTGTGCTAATGGGTTTCGAAGAGTTGTCAATGATTTTGATCACGACTTTGGATAGATGTTTTCTACGGGCATAGGGAGTTTGTTGCGTGTAGTGATATTCTCCTGGATGGGGTCAAGTGAAAGGTTTCTGGCTGACGGACTGTGTATCCAGCTTGTGATTCAGAGTTGATAATATGGTTCTCGTGTTTTCGTATGATGTCATGATAGAAGTGGTGCGACGTGTGGGATTTAGATTTGCATGTATAAGTTTGTGGTTCAGTTTTGAAGGGAAGGTCATGAGTTCCAAACAGCATGGATGGTTTCAAATGTTTAGAATAATTCTGGCACTATCTAGTATCACCTATGAAAGGTGCGCATTTCAAAAGGCGCAATGTGTTTTGACTTGTTGATGCTTGACAGGTATTATGGTAATCTCCTGGTTGATCGATTGCTAATGCTCATATTTTTCTATGTGGTATGGAAGAATTATGGGAGTATTTCTTGTAAGATGATTGTGTAGAAGGGTTGTGTCAGTCACTTGACTAGTCAAGTTGGAATCAGATATTGTGATTCTAGCATTTTAGGGATTTGGAGACTGGGAGTTCTATAGGTAGACAATTTCTTAGTTGCGGATTGTGAGGGTATGGCTAAGGTTAGGCAACTAGGGGTATGTGTTATAGATAGGTTACTATGTACTTAGGGAAGGTTATCTACCTATTTCCAAAGGATCAAAATTGATTTAGAGGCCACTGATAGGCCTAATGAGAATGTGTATTCTAGATCGGGTCAGATTTGTTTACTCAGCACAGCCATGGTTGAGGGGTTGCCATCGGTTTGAGTTGGTCTTATTCATGTTATGATATATTTCATATGTTACTATCCTATTCTACGATGAGTTTCGAGACTGTTGACTATTTGCACACATGATGCGGTTATTTTTAGCCTTGCAGCGACACTCGAGCGAGATGGCTCTTGGGGTGTTAAATTTTTTATTGCGCCTTAGCTATGTTTTCCTGTCTGTAGTATATTGTGCTATACGATTTATCTATGTTTATGGTCATGCACTTCGTGCATTTGCTGTTGATACACATGTAGTTGTTTATTGTGAGCGTCATGGCTAGATGGGTATTCCATGTTGATCTGTATGTTTGGATCGTGATACGTGCCGCTACAGAGTTATGATAGGACATGATACTTCATGTTTACTTCATGTTCCTTGCCTCTTCCTTATGAGATGGGCTTATAGTATTGTGCTTTTTGGTGGACTTGTTGGGTGGTTCTCTCATTTGGTTCTCTTTCCACCTTCGGCTATATTCGAGTTATTGCTTGTTGGGTACGGATTGCGTCGTATGTGACTAGGTGGAATTTTGTGTGGCTCGTCGATCGAATAACTTCTACTGACTGAGTGGTTATGAGTTTCTACATGTTTCTATCACGACCCAAAAATCCCTCTGAATGAGTCATGATGACACCTAGTCTCTAAACTAGGTAAGCCTAACATTAACTAAATTAACATTGACATTTATTAACTTCACACAAAAAAACTTTGAATAAATCACAATTCTCAAAACCGGTGGTACAAGTCATAAGCCTTTCTAAGAGTAGTTATACAAAATAAATACAACATTGTTCCATAACGAGAAGGAATCAATGGAACGTAAATACAAAAGAAGGTGACTCCGAGGCCTGCGAACGTAGCAGCAGGTTGCCTTGAGTCTCCACTGCGACGATCCGCACAACTACTATAGATCAATACATAGATCCGTACACACAAATGTACAGAAGTGTAGTATGAGCACACCACGACGGTGCCCAGTAAGTATCAAGACTAACCTCGCTGGGGTAGTGACAAGGAACAGTCAAGATACCTACTGGTCAAACAAATTGAACAAGATATGATGATAAAATTTCAAGAAAAAGATAACAAAGTAATATCAACAGCAGGGATAAATAAAACTACAAATAGTAGAGACAATAAAGGGAGAACACGGATAGTAACGAATGATAACCAAGTAAATCAAATAACCAAATAAATCAACACCGACATAATAGGGACACAGACAAGTAAGAGTGTGTTCAAATAAGGAAGGCAATGCCAACTCAAACGATCACATCATGTCTAATACACAATCTCGACCATCTCAATCCTCTGTTCCTCACAACATAATCTCAACTTTCGAACATTTAATACACATGGCACCTTGTGCCCATATATTTTCCATCTCACTTTTCACAACAAGATCCATATACTATACAATACATAACGTCCATACAAATGCAATTAAGATGTTCAAGAAGTCTCATTTACATCGCATAAGGTAAATTATAATTCCTAACCAATTAGGAAAATCAGCGAGAAAAGATGAAGTTATTTTTAGAAGTCATTTGTGTAGAGAAAGTACCCTTTTCAATTAAAATACATCATCAAATGAATTGATATCTTTAACATGGGATTTAATAACTTAAAACATAGTATAAATTCCTTTTTAAGTAAAATACAACCTCAGACGGTTTAAGAAAACTTAATTGCGAAACTAATTGTATTAAAAATATAACAACTATTAAAATTTGAAGTATTGAAATATATATATAAATACAACGAGTTCAAATTTAAAAAAATCATACAAAGCAGCGTAGTATAAATTCCTTTATTTTGAATCACGATATTACTAATAACTTAACCGAATAGGAGAGAAATGTTTCAACGTAGTAAATTCACTTTAAACATTATTTACTGGAATAACAGTTTCAGAGAAAGAACTCAAGGAACCACGACAAGTCAATAACTCAATGCCAATAAACCGATCTTCACAACTCAGTGAAACCCGAAATACAAATTGTCAAATCTTAAATAATTTAATCGGGATTCTTTCAGTACTCAGCTATAACAAAATCCTAAATAAAATGTAAAACTATCGGATAACTTGTACAGTCGAAGAGAAATACATAAGCATAAATATGCATTGATGCAGCGCGCATCCCGATCCCACCAATCCTCCCATATTCCTCCTCAACAATCACAATAAATTAAATAGTATATATATTTGTTGTGGCGTGCAACCCGATCCCACCAATCCTCCCTTATTCCTCCTCAACAATCACAATAAGAGTAAATAGTATTTATATCACCATATCAGTAACAACATGATCATTCTCCCTTACTGCTCCTTGTTGTGGCGTGCAACCCGATCCCTCCAGTCCACCCTTAGTACTCTTCAATATATATCACCCTTATTCCTCCTGTTGCGGCGCGCAACCCGATCCTACCTATCCACCCTTATTACTCCTTGTTGCGGCATGCAACCCGATCCTACTAGTCAATATCAATTCTCCCTCATCCCTCCTAAACATCAACAACCAAACATAGTTTAAAACAAACCACAACAACAATTCAACAACCCAATTAAAATGATTTCTACCACTAAGAGTATGAATACACGACAACAAGAGAATCACAAAAAAACCAAGAAGCACAACAACCTTTACAAAACAACAATATATACAAGGCACGTGATAACCACACCGTCAACCACAACCATTTGGACACATAGCATATATGCATGGAGTCATAGAAGAATTCAAAATTTAGAAATAACAAAACAATAAGGAGTACACTTATATTAAGGCAAATAAGGGTCAAGTAACAAGTAAGAGTTATAAGAAAGCTAATAACATCGTACGGAGCATAAAGAGGTAAATCAAGCAATTAAGAAACCAAATCATATCAAAACACTTCCCATTTAATGAACATAAAGGCGTAAGAACCCTAAATGCAAATTTTCCACAAATAAGTCTGAGCACACACTTGTCACCTCGCGCGCACGAACTACAATTAGTATATAGGACTCAAATCCTAAGGGGAAGTCCCCCATGCAAGGTTAGACAAGATACTTACCTCAATTCGGCCAATTCAATACTCAATTTAGCTTTTTCTTTTCCAATTCATCAACGCTCGGCTCAGTCTAGCCAAAAACAACTTAAATACATCAAACAATGCAAGAGAAAACAATTTCAGTCCACAAAACAATGATTTTTATACAATTTGCAAAAAATCAACAAAAGACAATTCCCCAGGCCCACACCTCAAAACCCGACAAAATTTACAAAAAACCGAATACTCATTCCGATATGAGTTCACCCACACAAAAATTATCCAATTCCGATACCATTTGGTCCTTCAAATAATCATTTTACATTTTTGAAAGATTTCTCAATTTTTTCCAAATTTTCCTTTAGATTCTCATGAATTTGATGTTAAATCTAAGATATAATCACAAATATTTTTGGAAATTTATTAAAGACACTTACCCAATGATTTGGTATGAAAATCTCTCCACAAAATCGTCTCACCTCGACTCTAGGGTTCAAACATTTGAAAAATTAGCAAAAACTTGGAATACTCATCTTTTAGCAGGCTGCAGATGTCGCATTTGCGACACTGGGTTCGAAAATGCGAAGCCTGGAATTAACTTGCTAAGGTCGCATTTACGACAAAATCTTCGCAAATGCGATGAAGGACTTTCACAAATGCGGCAGAGTTCTTCGCAAATGCGAACTCTGACTAGCAGCTCAGACCTCACAAATGCGATGGCTGCTTTGCAATTGCATCTGTCGCATTTGCGACCAATACATCGCAAATTCGATGATACCAGTATTACCTATCATGACTATGCATGAAAACCACGAATTCTAAAAAACAAATAAACACACAAGTCTTCAAATACCTCAATAACTTGCTCGTGCGCTCAAATCATCAAGATAACTTCTAAAACCACGAATTGGATGCCAATACGCATGAAAATCCCTATCAACCTTAAGAACTTCTAGAATTGCAACCACGCGTCCAAACCATATCAAATCAATCCAAATGACACCAAATTTTACAGACAAGTCCAAAATAACGTAACAGAGCTGTTCCAACTTTTGGAATCGCATTCCGAACTCGATAACACAAAAGTCAACTATGGGTCAAACCTTTCCATTTTCCAAACTTCAGCTTTTCCAACTTCCGCTGAAATGCCTCCAATTATCCTAGGGGCCTCCAAATCAAAATCCGAACGCACGCCCAACTCCAAAATCACCATACAAAGCTATTGACATCATCTAAAACTCATTCCGGAGCCGTTTACTCAAAAGTCAAATTTCGGTCAACCTCTCACCGTTTAAGCTTCCAAAACTAGATTCCTTCTTCCAATTCAACTCCAATTCATCCAGAAACATAATTTAAACACGCATGCAAGTCGATACGGATATTATAAAGCTGCTTATGACCTCAAATTACCGAAACAAACGCAATTTCTCAAAATGACAAGTCGGGTCGTTACAGTTTCTTACATCATTAGCAGTGTTATGAAGGTTTAGAACAAGGTTATATTTGATATGACGTATGTTACTAGTATCGGGTTTGGTAATGGGAAGCTATTGTGGTCAGAGATATTGCTATGGACATATGAGCGATGCGTTAGGTAGTGTGATTATATCTAGGGAATATATTTTTTATTTGCTGCAGCTTGTTGAGATTAATATAATATGTATATGCGAGAATCATAATTGGAAATTAAGAATGTTCAAATTTGGGTCTATGGTTGATATATAAAAGTTGAAGAAAGAATCTTCAGTTAGGTTGTGTTGATAGGCTTATATAGGTTGAACTGAATGTGGGATGACTCACGGGTATCTGTATGGTAAGTTAATACAATTATTTGATGGCTTTGGAATGACTCTTGTCATGTTTGAGGATGAACGTATATTCAAGTGGTGGGAGAATGTAATGGCTCGGTTGGTCATTTGAGCTTTAGCGATCCATTTGGTAGTTTGTGACTTTGAGTAGCTTCATATGATGTATTATGACTTAAGTGTATGGTCGGTTTTAATTTTCAAGTGGTTCAGGGTTGATTTGGAAGAATGACTCTTGATTCAGAAGTTTTAAGTTGGAAGAGTTTACCAAAGGTTGACTTTTAAGTAAATGGACTCTGAATTAGGTCTTAATTATTCTGATAGGTTTGTATAATTATTTTGGACTTGTACGTATATTCGTAATTGGTTTTAAGGTTCCTAGAATAATTCGACACTATTTGTCGAAAGTTAGCAATTTGAAAAGTTTAAGAGTTTATAAGTTTGACTAAGAGTTGACATTGATGTTATTAGACTCCAAATAGTGTTTCGAGACTTTGTCAAGGTCTATATAGCTGATTGAACCTATGTGCAAAGTTTGGAATTAATTCAAAGTGTTTAGTTTGATTCAGACAATGTTCTGAAAGACAACAACGACAACAACAACAAACCCAGTTTGATTCCAACAGGTGGGGTCTGGGGAGGGTAGTCTATACGCAGACCTTACCTCTACTTAATGTAGGTAGAGAGGCTATTTCCAATAGACCCTCGGCTCAAGAAGGACAAGAAGAAGAAGTAGAAATCAAGGAAGGAAGAGAAAAGAAAAGGGGGGGGGGGAATAAAGGATATGTAGTACCAAATAATAGCAGCAGGGAATACAACACCTGAGGCGAACACAACCACATAACGTAATAGAAATCTAAGAATATGAAAGGACATGCATGCTACTAAGACTATCGGTGAACAACTTTAAACTACCTACTAACCTTCTACCTTAATCCACGACCTCCACACCTTCCTATCAAGGGTCATATCCTTAGTGAGCTGAAGCAACACCATGTCGTGTCTAATCACCTCTCCCCAGTACTTCTTAGGCCTACCTCGACCTCTTATCAAACTCTCCATGGCCAACG
Source organism: Nicotiana sylvestris (assembly GCF_000393655.2). Classification (NCBI taxonomy): domain Eukaryota; kingdom Viridiplantae; phylum Streptophyta; class Magnoliopsida; order Solanales; family Solanaceae; genus Nicotiana; species Nicotiana sylvestris. The sequence goes on along the minus strand of NC_091062.1, from coordinate 81,804,669 downwards.
TCTCACACCTCCTGACAGGAGCATCAATGCTTCTTCTCTTAACATGTCCGAACCATCTCAACCTCGACTCCCGTATCTTGTCCTCCACAGAGGCTACTCTCACTATGTCCCCGATAGCTTCATTCTTAATCCTATCTCTCCTGGTACACCCACACATCCATCTCAACATCCTCATCTTTGCTACTCTCATCTTCTGCAGGTGGGAGTTCTTGACTGGCCAACACTCAGCCCCATACAGCATGGCCGGTCGAACCACCACTCGATAAAACTTACCCTTAAGTCTTAGCGGCACATTCCTATCACACAAAATACCAGAAGCGACCTCCACTTCATCCACCCCGCTCCGATGTGATGTGCGACATCTTCGTCAATCTCCCCGTTACCCTGGATAATAGACCCGAGATACGTAAAACTCGCTCTCTTGGGGATAACTTGAGCATCAAGCTTAACCTCTACATCTACATCATGGGTCCCCTCACTGAATTTGCACTCCAAGTATTCTGTCTTGGTTCTACTCAGTTTGAAACCTTTAGACTCCAAGGTCAGTCTCCAAACCTCTAACCTCACGTTAACTCCACTTCGCATCTCGTCAATCAACAATATATCATTGGCAAATAGCATGCACCAAGGCACCTCCCCTTGGATGTGTCGCGACAGTACATCCATCGCCAAGGAAAATAAAAATGGGCTAAGAGCCGATCCCTGGTGCAACCCCATCACAACAGAGAAATGCTCCGAGTCAACCCCACAGTCCTTACCCGAGTCTTAGCATCATCATACATATCCTTAATCACCCTAATGTACGCTACCGGAACGCCACTAACCTCCAAAGACTTCCATAGGACCTCCCTCGGTACTTTATCGTATTCTTTCTCAAGGTCATTAAACACAATATGCAAATCCTTCTTCCTCTCCCTATACTGCTCCACTAATCTCCTTACTAGATGAATCACTTCCGTAGTCGAACGCCCCGGCATGAATCCAAACTGATTCTCGGAAATAGACACGCACCTCCTCACCCTGGCCTCCACCACCCTCTCCCAAACCTTCATAGTATGACTCAACAACTTGATACCCCTATAATTGTAGGAATTTTGTATATCACCCTTGTTCTTGTAAAGCGGAACCATCGTACTCCACCTCCATTCTTCGGGCATCTTCTTTGTCTTAAAAATAACATTAAATGGCCCAGTGAGCCACTCCAAACCTGCCCGCCCCATGCTTTTCTAGAATTCCACCAGAATTTTGTCTGTCTCCGTCGCTCTACCCATACACATCTTACGCATCGCCCCTTCCCCCTCCTTTGCCGTAATCCGCCTACAATACCAAAAATCCTGCCGACTCAAGGAGTGCTCCAACTCTCCCAGCACAATGTGTCTATCCACCTCCTCATTCAATAGTTTACGGAAGTAAGACTGCCATCTTCTCCTAATAAGTTCCTCGTCTATCATCACTTTGCCATCCTCGTCCTTGATGCACTTGACTTGGTCTGAAAGAATAAAAAAATTAAAAACTTTAGAGAAATTCTATTCAGTTTGAGGTTTGATTCTTGTTGTGAAGTTCCTGTAGGTGTGTTGAGCTTGGTTTTGGGCGATTTTGGAGGGATTCTCACTACTTGGATTGGGGTAAGTATTTTTTACGCAGGTTTGTTTATATGACATGATTCTATCTTCGATTTCGACATTTGATTGATGAATCTAAAAGAGAAGTTGGAGGTTTTTGTCAAACTTTTTTAAATTGAATATTTGTGATTCGAAGATCGATCGAAGTCGGATTTGAGTGAAATTGGTATAATTGGACTAGTATTCAAATGGTTGTCGAAAATTAGTAAGTTTTGTCGGGTTCTGAGGTACAGTCTCGAGTTGCCTTTTTTGGTTGACATTGAGAATTTGAATAAAGATTACACCTTTATCATTAATATTTATTTTCTATGGAATTATTTGATATTTTTGAGTTGCTTTTGGCTAGTTTCGAGCCGTTCGGAGGTCGATTCGCGGATGGCATTTCTAGAATATTATTTGGCTTGCTTGGTATTGATTTCGCTTGTTCGAGGTAAGAAACATATCTAAACTTGGATTCGAGGGTAATTGTCCCTGAGAACTATGATATTTGAGATGTGTTGGTAGTGACATACGTGTGTGCGTGCACTGTGGTATCTATGATTCGGGTAGTTCTTAGGATATAATATGCCTTATTTTTCTATCATACTTATTTGAAATCATATTTTCTCTACTTGTATGACTACGTGAGTTATTATCCATTCTAGAAATCCTGTCTAGGCTATCTGCTTTATTATTTGAGACATGATAGGGTTTTTAGGCCATGTTGAGCTATTTGCCATAGCCGCAGTCGTACAGTTTGGTCATGATAGTTACATCCCCATGTTATATCTCTGTCTCCGTGCACTTCTGATATGTTGTCTCACATGTTAGTGGTATCCTTGTACGTGATACAAGTATTGAGCTGAATTTGTTGCACTTTGTGATATTTCGTGTTGTGTAATTTGATTATGTTTCTGTGAGATGTTGGCATATGGAAGCTTGAGCAGATTAATGACTGAGGTGGGCCATAGAGCCTTGTTATGAGTTATATTTGGATCGGGTTGCGCTCTGCAAAGGATTGATATTTGGATCGGGTTCCACACGACGATGGATTGATATATGGACCGGGTTGTACGCCGTAATAGATAGATATTTGGATTGAGTTGCACACTGCAACAGATTATTATTTGGATCGGGTTGCATGCTGCAACAGGTCATATTGAATATTGATATTAGCACTTGAGTCAGGATCCGTCCCTTCGGAGCCTGATATTTTAGTGAGTGTAGGCACATTGCTATATATATAATTTGGTAAGGGGCTTTTGAGCTAGGCACCCATACAGTATTGAGTGACCGTGTGTGATGAGGGGGCATTTGAGCCAGGCACCTTGAGTTTGCTGAGAGTAAGTGTACTTGATGATTTCACTCTGATATTATTAACTTGACATATATATTTGACATGTAGGCAGAAAGAGGTATTTTCGTCATGCTAGATGGCAATATGGTATTATTGACTTGATATGTATACTTGACATGTAGGCATAAAGATGTACTTTTCTCATGCTAGCTGGTAAATGAAATATCTCATCTGTTGTTGAGCATTTTGGAAAAATCACATATTTCTTATAAACTCATGTTTTGGTGATTTCAATGTGATATATGGGCTTTAACTATTATACTTGAAAAACATGTCTAATTTCTCATATTTGTGAACGAGCTGACCATGATATCTTCTGAGTTACTTAGTATTACCACATTATATTATCTCATGTTGTTATTGATTAATGATGTTGGTCACTTACCTTCTTCCAAGCTCGGCACTACTTTCAACCTGAGCTTAGTTGTTATTTATTGAGTATATATGGTTGGTTGTACTCATACTACACTTCTACACCTTGTGTGTAGATCTTGGAGCTGATGCTGTTGTGTATGGTAGGAACTGGCATTGAAGATGTACCTGCTTTTCGGATATAGCTGCCATTTGAATAGTGTTGACTGTTAGTTGGCTTACCTAAAGAGTTGGCTTAGGTGCAATCACGACTAGTGAATTTTGGGTCATGACAAACTCGAACTCCTCCATTGGAGTTATTTGAAGCAACCAAAAGTGCCTGCTTCAATTCCATCATCACCCGGTCTTGTGTTGAGACAACAAAAACATACCCAGTCATCACACAGTCTTGTCTTGAGAGGTGATTCATAATTTTCCTTTGTTGTTCCCTCAAAATTTGACTGTTTTTGATCTTTCATCGTCCATATAATCAGGAGTTGGACTTCTCACATGCCGAGGATTTTGTTCTCCATGACGAGGGTGAATAGACCTTTTGATTGAAAGTGTAATTTGAGAGCTTTGGGGGTTCTTAGACTTGAATACGATGTAAACTTTGTGTTTTGATGTTGTTTTGAGCATTCCGAAGATTGGAATAAGTTCGTATGATGTTTTAGGATTGGTTGGCAGCTTTATTTGAGGTCCCGAGGGCCTCGGGTGAGCTTCGGGTGCTTAACGGAAATTAATTTTTGGATTTAGGCAAAATCTGATTGCTGAACCTGTCATAACCGCACCTGCGTGTGTGGGACTGCAGGTGCGGCACCGCAGAAGCTACTAAGTGACTGCAGAAGCGGAAATAGGTCCAGGCTCTGGAAGTCACAGGTGCGAGACATGGAACTCACCTGCGAGACCGTAGGTGCGTAAAGGCAGTCGCAGAAGCGGAAAGTCCTCGTTTAATGAAAAGTCGTAGGTGCGACTCTGTCTTCGCAGAAGTGAGACCGCATGTGTTGTACCAGAGCCGCAGATGTGGCTCCCTGGGCAAAAAAGGGGCAGAATCGAGGGTTTAGTTTCAAAACATTAGAAATTGCTTTGGGAGCTCGGGATTGGCGAGTTTGAGAGAGATTTTCAACTGGGTGTTTTGGGTAAGTAATTCTTACTCGGTTTGTAAGAATTCTGAATTTAAGGATTCCGAAATTGTAAATTTTACCTGATTCTGAGACGTAAGCCTAGGGGGCATTACGATCATTTTTCCTAATTTCGCGTATTAGCTTAGAATTAATTAGTTGAATCAGTTACTTGAAGTTATGTTTACATTATGCAATTGAATTGAATATATTTGGGCAATTTGGAGTCGAGTACTCATAGCAAGAGCATGATTTTGGGTTGATTAATTGAGTTGATTCGAGGTAAGTGGCTTGCCTAACCTTGTGTGGGTGAACTCCCCTTAGGATTTGATATTGTTGATATTTTAAATGCCTTGTACGTGAGGTGACGAGTGCATACTTGTGCTAATTGTTGAAAATCTTGTTTTCATTAATTAACTATAATTGTGCTTCTTTTCCTCTCTATACTACTTGCAATTTAAGCTTACAGTTGACTTAGGGAAGCATGTCTAATTGACTTAATTGCCTTATTTGCTCAAACTGCCTTATTTGGATTCTGTGCATCATGCTAGGTTAGAAATACCTATTTTACCTTGGTATGAAATTTGTATTGAATTGAGTGTTCTTCGTATTGCTGTTGTGTGTTTACTTTGGGATTACGGGACAGTATCCCGAGAGATCCCCTAACATGTTTACTTTTGGACTACAGATTTGTATTCTGGGAGATCCCCCTGCACTTTTATATTGTAACTATGGGACTGCACCTGGTAGATTCCCCCAGTACTGGATATTTATATTTGGGACTGCGGATCGGTATTCCAGGAGATCCCCGTGCATTATGAGTTGGACAACGGGATGACACTCGGGAGATCCACTGAATATTTATATTTGGGTCTAAAGGATGATATCCTGGGAGATCCCCGGTTGTTATCTCTCTGTTGAGCTGTATTATTTTCAGTGATTATTTTATCTCTGTTGTAGTTGTTGTTGTTCTTTCTATCCTTTGTTACTTCTTATTGTTGCACTTAATTATACTATTTTATTCTATACTGTTATTCCTTGTGTTTCATTTAAACTCAGTAGGGCCCTGACCTTCCTCGTTACTACTCGACCGAGGTTAGGCTTGGCACTTACTGAGTACCGTTGTGGTGTACTCATGCCCTTTTTGCGCATGTTTTTCATGTACAGATCTAGGTACTTCGACTCAGCCCTACTACCCTTGAGGCGAGGCGATTCTCCAGACTTTTTGAGGTATATCTGCCGCGTTCGCAGATCGAGGAGTCCCTTTCTATTCTGTATTAACTTTTGTTTAGATATTCTGGAGTTTGACACTTGCAGTTAATCAATAGATTGTGATTTCATGAGATTCTGGGTTTTGGGAAATGTAGTTTCAGCTTGAGAGTTGTATTGTATATGCCGAGCGGCATCTCAAATGCTTCATTTTGATATTTTTCTACATTTTTGGCTAGTTTATTTCTGTTATTTTTTTTTCCGCAATTTTTTAGGATTACCTAGTTGTAGAGACTAGGTGCCTTCACGATAGTTCACGGAGGGCGAACTCGGGTCGTGACAAGTTGGTATCAGAGCTCTAGTTTCATAGGAGTCATGAATCAAAGCTGGTTTATTAGAGTCTCACGGATTGTTACAAAAACATCTGTACTTATCAACGAGAGGCTATGTAACTGTTAGGAAAATTCCATTTCATTTGATTTCCTTGTCGTGCGAGTTGTTGATATCACAATTTTAAACTTCTGTCTTCTATTCTCTCATAGATTGTGAGGACACGTGCTACCAGAGATCATCAGGCACCCACGCCCCCTATTGGAGCCGTAGAGGTCAAGGCCGGGGTAGAGTCTGAGGACACGCACATGGTGCAGCTAGAGCACCCGCGTGATCTGTCACCAAAGTGCCACTAGCAGTTCCAGCCGAAGTCCAAGCACCTTATACGCCTACTGCTACTACTACTCCAGCTCTCCAGGAGACTCTCGCGCAGTTCATGAGCATGTATACCACTCTAGCTCATGTAGGGTTGCTTCCCTTTGCTGCAGCTATATCTCAAGCTGGGGGAGGAGCGCAGACTCCCGCCGCTCGCACTCCTGAGCAACGAGTACATGTGGATCAGGTCCTAGAGATTATTCCTGTACAACATGCAGTCCCATGTCAGCCTGAGGATAGGGCAGCGACTTCCGTGGATGAGCAGTTGAGGCTTGAGAGGTTCAAGAAGTACAAGCCTCCTGTATTTAGTGGTCTAGCATCTGATGATGCTCTGGGATTTCTAGATGAGTGCCACTGTATTCTCCGTACCATGGGTATATCAGGATCGAGCGGGGTTTCCTTCACTACCTTCCATCTTCGAGGATTCGCCTATGAGTGGTGGCATACTTATGAGTTAGGCAGTCCGGATAAGGTAGTTTCCCTGACTTGGACTTAGTTTTCAGATATGTTCCTGAGAAAGTATGTTCCTCATAGCCTCAGGTACGCATGGCGCATAGAGTTTGAGCATTTGCGCCAGGTTACTATGACTATCTTGGAGTATGCTGTCCGTTACACTAGCTTGGAAGGACATGCCCACTATGACTGTCTTGGAGTATGTTGTCCATTACACTAGCTTGGCAAGACATGCCCCAACCTTGGTTTCTACTGTTCGTGAGAGGGTTTGCCTGTTTATTGAGGGGCTTATTCCCAACATTAGGGCTAACATGGCTCGTGAGTTGGAGATGGATATTTCTTATTAGTAGGTGGTGAGCATTGCTAGGAGGATAGAGGGTCTGCATGCTAGGGACAGAGAGGAGAGGGAGGCCAAGAGGTCTCGAGAGTCGAGCCATTATTCTGGTGCCCATGCTCCAGCTGCAGTTTGTCATGGTAGGGGTTATATGAGTGGCCCCGTTTGTTCAGATCTTCCAGCAGCCAGTGGTATTTCAGCTGCTCCCAGGCCTCAGGAGCCATATTATGCACCTCTGGTAGTTAGTGCGCCTCCTGCGTGGGGTGCTTTCAGTGGTCAGTCCAGCAGACCTGGCCCGAGCCAGTCACAACCGCCATGTCCTCCTAGAACTTATTTTGAGTGTGGTTACACATGCCATATGGGGAGGGATTGCCCTAGACCTTTGAGGGGTGCACCTCCACAGACTTCTCAGCCACAACGTGCCCCATAGTGTTCTCAGGCTATGGTTACCGCTCCAGCTGCTACCCCACCTGCCCAGCTAGCTAGAGGTGGAGGTCGGGGATGTATAGGTCACCCTAGAGGGGGAGGCCAGGCCAGATATTATGCCCTTCATGCCCGTACCGAGGCTGTTGCCTCCAATTCTGTCATCACTAGTATTGTCCTGGTTTGTCATAGAGATGCATCGGTTTTATTCAATCTAGGTTCCACCTATTCTTATGTGTCTTCTTATTTTGCCCCACATTTGGGTGTACCTCGTGATTCTTTGAGTACCCCTGTTTATGTTACTACTCATATGGAGATTCTCTTGTTATGGACCGCGTTTATTGGTCATGTGTGGTTGCTCTTAGTAATTTTGAGACCAGAGCCAATTTATTATTGCTTAGCATGGTATATTTTGATGTTATCTTGGGCATGGACTGGTTGTCGCCCTATTATGCTATTTTTGATTGTCACAGGAAAACCGTGACGCTGGCTATGCCAGGTTAGCGCGAGTAGAGTGGAGGGGTACCTTAGATCATACTTCCAATAGAGTTATTTCATTCCTTAAGGCTCAGCATATGGTTGAGAAGGGGTGTGACACATATCTAGCTTATGTGAGAGATGTCAGTATTGATACCCATATAATTGATTCCGTCCCTGTAGTACGTGATTTTCCTGATGTGTTTCTAGATGATCTTCCGGGCATGCCGCCCGATAGAGATATTGATTTTCGCATTGATCTTTTGCCGGGCACTTAGCCCATTTCTATTCTTCAGTATCGTGTGGCCCCTCCTGAGTTGAAGGAGTTGAAATATCAGTTACAAGAATTGCTTGATAAGGGTTTCATTCGGCCCAGTGTATCGCCATGGGGTGCCCCTGTCTTGTTTGTGAAAAAAAAAGGATAGTTCTATGCGTATGTGAGGCGAGCTTTCAGAAGCTCAAGAAAGCTTTGACTACAGCCCCAGTTTTGATATTGTCTACAGGTTTGAGGTCTTATACTGTCTATTGTGATGCCTCGGGGATTGACCTTGGAGCGGTATTGATGTAGGACGGTAGGGTGATTCCCTATATATCTAAATAGTTCAAGGTACATGAGAAGAATTATCCTGTCCATGATCTCGAATTAGCTGCAATTGTTCACGCCTAAAAGATCTTGCGTCATTATTTGTATGGTGTGCTTTGTGATAATTATACTGATCATCCGAGTTTGCAGCATTTGTTCAAGCGGAAGGTCTTAATTTGCATCAGATGAGGTGGTTAGAGCTGCTGAAGGACTATAATATTACTATTTTATATCACCCGGGCATGGCCAATGTAGTGTCTGATGCCTTGAGTCGCTGAGCGGATAGTTTGGGAAGTTTGGCTTATTTACCAGCAGCGGAGAGGCCCATGGAGATGGATGTTCAGGCCTTATCCAGCCAGTTTGTGAGATTGGATCTTTCGGAGCCTAGTCGGGTTCTAGCTTGCGTGGTTTCCCGGTCATCCTTATTTGATCGTATCAGAGAGCGCCAATTTGATGACCCTCATTTTCTTGTCCTCAAGGACAAGGTACAACACGGTGATGCTAGAGATGTGACTATTGGTGATGACGAGGTATTGAGGATGTCGGGTCGTATTTTTGTACCAAATGTTGATGGGCTTCGGGAGTTGATTCTAGAGGAGGCCCATAGTTCGTGGTAATCCATTCATTCGGTTGCCGCGACGATGTACCAGGATTTAAGGAAGCACTATTGGTGGAGGCAGATTAAGAAAGATATAGTTGGGTTTGTAGCTCGGTGCCTCAACTGTTGGCAGGTGAAGTATGAGCACCAAAGACCGGGTGGGTTGCTTCAACAGATAGAGACTCCGGAATGGAAGTGGGAGCGGATCACCATGGACTTCGTTGTTGGACTCCCATAAATTTTGAGGAAGTTCAATTCCATTTGGGTGATTGTGGATCGGCTGACGAAGTCCGCACACTTCATTCCTGTGTTTACTACCTATTCTTCGGAGCGGTTGGCAGAGATTTATATCTGGGAGTTGTTCGTCTGTATGGTATTCCAGTTTCCATCATTTCAGATAGAGGCACTTAGTTTACATCACGATTCTAGAGGGTCATATAGTATGAGTTGAGTACAGCATTGCACCCTCAAACGGACGGACAGTCCGAGCGCACTATTAACATTCTTGAGGATATGCTACGTGCGTGTGTGGTTGAGTTTGGAGGGTCATTGGATCAGTTCATTCCATTGGAGGAGTTTGTCTACAACAACAACTATCAGTCCAGCATTCAGACGGCACCGTACGAGGCTTTATATGGTAGGCGGTGTAGATCCCCGGTGAGATGGTTTGAGCCGGGTGAGGCTAGATTATTGGGCACAGACTTGGTTCATGATTCTTTGGAGAAGGTTTAGGTGATTCAGGATAGACTTCGTACAGCCCAATCTAGATAGAAGAGTTACGCAGACCGGAAGGTTCCTGATGTTTCCTTTATGGTTTAAGAGCGGGTTCTGCTTCGAGTTTCACCTATGAAGGGCATTATGAGATTTGTGAAGAAAGGGAAGTTGAGTCCGAGGTTTATTGGCCCTTTTGAGATATTGTAGCGTGTTGGGGAGGTTTCATATGAGCTTGCCTTACCTTCCAACTTGGTAGGAGTTCACCTGGCATTTCATGTTTCGATGCTCCGGAGGTATCACGGTGATTCGTCGCACGTATTGGATTTTAGTTTAGGCCAGTTGGACAAGGATCTATCTTATGTTGAGGAGCCAGTGGCAATATTGGACAGGCAGCTTGAAAGCTGAGGTCAAAGAATATTGCATCAGTAAAGGTTCAATGGCGGGGTTAGCCGGTCGAAGAGGCGACCTGGGAGACCGAGCAGGATATGCGCAGCCGTTACCCTCCTGTTTTTACTACTTCAGGTATGCCTCTATGCTCGTTTGAGGATGAACGAATGTTTAAATGTAGGAGGATGTAACGACCCAGCGGGTTATTTTAAGAATTAATGCCCTGATCTCTTATTAACTGCTTTTCCCATGTTTGTTTCTGCTATTATGAGTTGACGGGAGGATTTATTTGGAGTTTCGAAGAGTTTTGGGATACTTAGCCCCTAAATGAGAGTTTAAGTTTTAGAATTTGGACCGTAGTCAGAGCATTGTGAAGACGACCTCAGAATGGGATTCCGTTGGCTCCGTTGGGTGATTTCAGGCTTAGGGGCGTGTTCGGATTGTGTTTTGGAGGTCCGTAGCTTATTTTGGCTTGAAATACCGAAAGTTGAATTTTTGAAGTTTCCAGTTTGATAGTGAGATTTTTGATCTAAGGGTCGGAATGGAATTCCAGAAGTTAGAGTAGCTCCGCAGTGTTGAATATGACGTGTGTGCAAAATTTCAGGTCATTTGAACAAGGGTTGATAGACTTTTTGATCAAATACGTAATTTGAGAGTTTTTGGTGTTCTTAGACTTGAATCCGATGTTAAATCGGTGTTTTGATATTGCTTTGAATGTTCCGAATGTTGGAACAAGTTCGTATGATATTTTAAGATTAATTGGCAGGTTTAGTTGAGGTCCCAGGGGCCTCGGGTGAGTTTCGGGTGCTTAAAGGAAATTGATTTTTGGACTTAGGCAAAATTTGATTGTTGAAACTGTCATAACCGCACCTACATATGTGGGACCGCAGATGCGGTGCCGTAGAAGCGGCTAAGTGACCGTCTAGGCTCCAAAAGTCGCAGGTGCGAGACGTGGAACGCACCTGCGAGACCACAGGTGCGGAAAGGCAGTCGTAGAAGCAGAAAGTCCCCGTTTAATGAAAAGTCGCATGTGCGACTTGGTCTTCGTAGAAGCGGGACTGCAGGTGCGGTCCCAGAGCCGCAGATGCGGTTTCACTCGTCAGAAAAAGGGCAGAATCGAGGGTTTAGTTTCAAGACCTTAGAAATTGATTTGGGAGCTCGGGATTGGCAGTTTTGAGAGAGATTTTTACCTGGGTGTTTTGGGTAAGTAATTATTACTCGGTTTTGACAAATTTCCACGAATCTATGCTTAAGTTGATCCTTTAAATTCAAATTTGGTGTGGAAAAATTGGAGAAAAGTTGGAAAAGTTCTTATACCTAATTTTTGAGTTTGGATCAAGATTTTGATGTCGGATTGGATTAATTTCTATATATATGAACTCGTAAGAGTGTGAGGATTACGAATTAGTAAATTTTACCGGATTCCGAGACTTGGGTCCGGGTGGCATTTTGGTCATTTTTCCTAATTTCGCTTATTAGCTTAGAATTAATTAGTGGAATCAGTTACCTAAAGTTATATTTATATTATGCAATTGAATTGAATAGATTTGGGCCATTTGGAGTCGAGTACTCATGGAAAGAGCGTGGTTCGGGTTGATTAATTGAGCTGGTTCGAGGTAAGTGGCTTGCCTAACCTTGTGTGGGGGAACTCCCCTTAGGATTTGGTATTGTTGATATTTGAAATGCCTTGTACGTGAGGTGACGAGTGCGTACTTGTGCTAATTATTGAAAATCATGTTTTCATTAATTAACTATAATTGTGCTTCTTTTCCTCTCTATACTACTTGCAATTTAAGCTTACTGTTGGCTTAAGGAAGCATGTCTAATTGACTTAATTGCCTTATTTGCTCAAATTGCCTTATTTAGATTCGGGGCAGCATGTTAGGTTAGAAATACCTGTTTTACCTTGGTATGAAATTTGAATTGAATTGAGTGTTCTTCTTGTTGCTGATGTGTGTTTACTGTGGGACTACATGACTGTATCCCGGTAGATCCCCCTGCATTTTTACATTGGGACTATAGATTTGTATTCCGGGAGATCCCCCTGCACTTATATATTGGAACTACAGGACTGCACCCAGTAGATTCTCCCAGTATTGGATATTTATATTTGGGATTACGAATCAGTATTCGGGAGATCCCCGTGCGTTATGAGTTGGACTACGGGAACACCCGGGAGATCCAATGGATATTTATATTTGGAACTACAGGACATTATCTTGGGAGATCCCCGGTTGTTATCTCTGTGTTGAGCTGTATTTTTTTCTGTGATTATTTTATCTCTGTTGTAGTTGTTGTTGTTCTTTCTATCCTGTGTTATTTCTTATTGTTGCACTTAATTATACTGTCTTATTCTATACTATTATACCTTGTTTTTCATTTAAACTCGGTAGGGCCCTGACCTTCCTCATTACTACTCGACCGAGGTTAGGCATGGCACTTACTGAGTACCGTTGTGGTGTACTAATGCCCTTTCTGCACATGTTTTTCATGTGCAGATCCAGGTACTTCGACTCAGCCCTACTACCCTTTAGGTGAGGCGATTCTCCAGACTCTTCGAGGTATATCTGTCGCGTTCGCAGATCGAGAGTCCCTTTCCATTCTCTCTCATAGTATTAGCCCTTATGTATTTACTTTTGTTTAGACATTATGGAGTTAAACACTTGTAGTTATTCAATAGTTTGTGATTTCATGAGATTCCGGGTTTTGGGAAATGTAGTTTCAGCTTGAAAGTTGTATTATATATGCCGAGCAGCATATCAAATGTTTCATTTTGATATTTTTCTATAGTTTTCGCTAGTTTATTTCTGTTATTTTTTTTCTCTTTCCGTAATTTTGTAGGATTACCTAGTCGTAAAGACTAGGTGCCATCACGAAGGTTCACGGAGGATGAACTCGGGTCGTGACAAGTTGGTATCATATCTCTAGGTTCATATGAGTCATGAATCAAAGCTGGTTTATTAGAGTTTCGCGGATCGGTATGGACACGTCTATACTTATCTACGAGAGGCTATGTAACTGTTAGTAAAATTCCATTTCATTTGATTTCCTTGTCGTGCGAGATGTTGATATCACAATTTTAAACTTCTATTTTCTATTCTCTCACAAATGGTGAGGACATGTGCTACAGAGATTATCAAGCACCCACGCCCCCGACTGTAGCCGTCAGAGGTCAAGGCTGGGGTATAGGCTGAGGACACGCATGTGGTGCAGCCAGAGTACCCGCGTGAGCTGCCACCAACACTTCCAGCCAGAGTCCAGGCACCTGATACACCAACTGCTAATACTACTCCAGCTCTCCAGGAGACTCTCGCGCAGTTCATGATCACGTACAACACTCTGGCTCAGGTAGGGTTGCTTCCCCTTGCTGCAGCTACATCTCAGGCCAAGAGAGGAGCACAGACTCCCGCCGTCCGCATCCTGAGAAGCGAGTGCATGTGGATCAGGTCCTAGAGATTATTCCTGTACAATCTGCAGTCCCAGATCATCCCGAGGACAAGGCAGCGACTTCCGAGGATGAGCAGTTGAGGCTTGAGAGGTTTAACAAGTACAAGCCTCCTGTATTCTGTGGTCTAGCATCAGATGATGCTTTGGGAATTCTAGATGAGTGCCACTCTATTCTCCGTACCATGGGTATATCAGGATCGAGAGGGGTTTCCTTCACTATCTTCCAGCTTCGAGGAGTCGCCTATGAGTGGTGGTGTACTTATGAGTTAGACAGTCCGGATGAGGTAGTTTCCCTGTCATGGACTTAGTTTTCAGATATATTCCTGAGAGAGTATGTTCCTCAGAGCCTCAGGGACGCATGGCATATAGAGTTTGAGCATTTGCGCTAGGGTACTTTGACTGTCTCGGAGTGTGTTGTCCGTTACACTAGCTTGGATAGACATGCCCCAGCCTTGGTTTCTACTGTTCGCTAGAGGGTTCACCAGTTTATTGAGGGGCTTATTCCCAGCATCAGGTCTAGCTTGGCTCGTGAGTTGGAGATGGATATTTCTTATCAGCAGGTGGTGAGCTTTGCTAGGAGGATAGAGGGTATGCATGCTAGGGACAAAGAGGTGAGGGAGAGCAAGAGGTCTCGAGAGTCGGGCCATTATTCTGGTGCCCGTGCTCCAGCTACAGTTCATGGTAGAGGTTATTTGAGTCGCCCCGTTCATTCATCTCTTCCAGCAGCCAGTGGTATTCCAACTCCTCCTAGGCCTCAGGATCCTTAATATGCACCTCCAGTATCTAGTGCGTCTCCTGCGCGGGGTGCTTTTAGTGGTCAGTCCAGTAGACCTGGCCCGATCCAGTCACAACTGCCATGTCCTCTTATAGCTTGTTTTGAGTGTGGTGACACATGCCATATTGTGAGGGATTGCCCCAGACTTAGTAGGGGTGCACTTCCACAGACTTCTCAGCCACAGTGTGCCCCATAGTGTTCTCAGGCTATGGTTACCGCTCCAGCTGCTACCCCACCTGCTCAGCCAGCTAGAGGTGGAGGTCGGGGAGGTAGACGTCGCCCTAGAGGGGGAGGACAGGCCAGATATTATGCCCTTCCCGCCCGTACCGAGGCTGTTGCCTCCGATTTTGTCATTACTGGTATTGTCCATATTTGTCATAGAGATGCATCAGTTTTAATCAATCAAGGCTCCACAAATTCTTTTGTGTCTTCTTATTTTTCCCCGCATTTAGGTGTACCTCGGGAATCTTTGAGTACCCCTATTTATGTTACTACTCCTATGGGATATTCTCTTGCCGTGGACCGCATTTATCGGTCATTGTGGTTGCTCTTAGTAGTTTTCAGACCAGAGCCAATTTATTATTGCTCAGCATAGTATATTTTAATGTTATCTTGGCATGAACTGGTTGTCGCTCCATTATGCTATTCTTCATTGTCATGCCAAAACCGTGACGTTGGCTATGCCATGTGTAGCGCGAGTAGAGTGGAGGGGTACCTTAGATCATACTTCCAGTAGAGTTACTTCATTCCTTAAGGCTCAGCGTATGGTTGAGAAGGGGTGTGACGCTTATCTAGCTTATGTGAGAGATGTCAGTATTGACACCCCTACAATTGATTCAGTCCCTATAGTACGCGATTTTCCTGATGTGTTTCCAGCTGATTTTCCAAGCATGCCGCCCGATAGAGATATTATTTTGGCATTGATCTGTTGTCGGGAACTTATCCCATTTCTATTCCTCTGTATCGTATGGCCCCTCCTAATTTGAAGAAGTTGAAAGATCAGTTACAAGAATTTCTTGATAAGAGTTTCTTTCGGCCTTGTGTATCACCATAGGGTACTCCTATCTTGTTTGTGAAGAAAAAGGATGGTTCTATGCGTTTGTGCATTGATTATTGCCAGTTGAACAAAGTTACAGTGAAGAATTGTTATCCTTTGCCTCGCATTGATGTTTTGTTTGACCAGCTCCAGATTGCACGAGTGTTTTCTAACATTGACTTGCGTTCAAGTTACCATTAGTTGAAGATTTGGGAGCTAGATATTCCGAAGACTGCTTTCAGGACTCGATATGGTCATTACGAGTTCCTTGTTATGTCATTTGGGCTGACCAATGCCCCAGCAGCCTTTATGCATTTGATGCACAGTGTGTTCCGCTTATATCTTGACTCGTTCGTCATTGTCTTCGTTAATTTTATTCCGGTGTATTCTCGGAGTCAGGAAGATCATGAGCAGCACCTGAGGACAATGCTTCAGACTTTGAGGGAAAAGAAGTTATTTGCAAATTTCTCGAAATGTGATTTTGGTTGGATTTCGTGGCATTCTTGGGCCAAGTTTCTTCAAGTGAGGGTATTCAGGTGGATCCGAAGAAGGTGGAAGCAATGCAGAGTTGGCCTAGACCATCCTCAGCTACAAAGATCCGCAGTTTTCTTGGTTTGGCGGGTTATTACCATCGATTTATTGAGGGGTTTTCATCTATTGCAGCCCATATGACTAGGCTGACCTAGAAGGGTGCTCCGTTCTAGTGGACGGAAGAGCGTGAGGCGAGCTTTCAAAAGCTCAAGAAAGCTTTGACTACAGCCCTAGTTTTGATATTGCCTACAGGTTCGGGGTCTTATACTGTCTATTGTGATGCCTCGAGGATTGACATTGGAGCGGTATTGATGCAGGACGGTAGGGTGATTGCATACGCATCTAGACAGTTGAAGGTACATGAGAAGAATTATCCTGTCCATGATCTCAAGCTAGCTGCTATTGTTCACACCTCGAAGATCTGGCATCATTATTTGTATGGTGTGCCTTGTGAGATTTATACTGATCACCAGAGTTTGCAGCATCTGTTCAAGAAGAAGGTCTTAATTTGCATCAGAGGAGGTGGTTAGAGCTGCTGAAGGACTATAATATCACTATTTTATATCATCCGGGCAAGGCCAATGTAGTGGCCGATGCTTTGAGTCGCCGAGTGGAGAGTTTGGGAAGTTTGGCTTATCTACCAGTAGCGGAGAGGCTCATGGAGATGGATGTTCAGGCTTTAGCCAGCTAGTTTGTGAAATTGGATCTTTCGGAGCCTAGTCGGGTTCTAGCTTGTGTGGTTTCCCGGTCTTCAATATTTGATCGTAGCAGAGAGAGCCAGTTTGATTACCCTTATGTTCTTGTCCTCAAGGACAAGGTTCATCACGGTGATGCCAGCGATGTGACTATTGGTGATGACGGGGTATTGATGATGATGGGTCGGATTTGTGTACCCAATGTTGATGGGCTTCGGGAGTTGATTCTAGAGGAGGCCCATAGTTCGCGGTAATCCATTCATCCGAGTGCCGCGAATATGTACCAGTATTTGAGGCAGCACTATTAGTGGAGGCGGATGAAGAACGATATAGTTGAGTTTGTAGCTCGGCTCCTCAACTGTTAGTAGGTGAAGTATGAGCACTAGAGACCGGGTGGGTTGTTTTAGCAGATAGAGATTCCAGAGTAAAAGTGGGAGCGGATCACCATGGACTTCGTAGTTGGACTCCCACAGATTTTGAGGAAGTTCGATTCCATTTGGGTAATTGTGGATCGGCTGACCAAGTCCGCACACTTCATTCCTGTATGTACTACCTATTCTTTGGAGTGGTTGGCATAGATTTATATCCGGAAGATTGTTCGTCTGCATGGTATTCCAGTTCAATAATTTCAGATAGAGGCACTCAGTTCACGTCACGGTTCTGAAGGGCCGTACAACATGAGTTGATTACAACTTTGCAACCTCAGACGGACGGACAGTCCGAGCGCACTATTCAGATTCTTGAGGATATGCTCCGTACATATGTGATTGAGTTTTGAGGGTCATGGGATTAGTCTTTTCCATTGGCGGAGTTTGCCTACAACAACAACTATCAGTCCAGCATTCAGACGGCACCGTACGAGGCTTTATATGGTAGGCAGTGTAGATCCCCGATGGGTTGGTTTGAGTCGGGTGAGGCTAGATTATTGGGCACAGACTTGGTTTAGGATTCTATGGAGAAGGTTAAGGTGCTTCGGGATAGACTCCGTACAGCCCAGTCCAGATAGAAGAGTTACACGGACCGGAAGGTTTGTGATGTTTCCTATATGGTTTGGGAGCCGGTTCTACTTCGAGTTTCACCTATGAAGGGTATTATGAGATTTGTGAAGAAAGGGAAGTTGAGTCTGAGGTTTATTGTCCCTTTTGAGATACTACGGCGTGTTGGGGAGGTTTCATATCAGCTTGCCTTACCTCCCAGCTTGATAGGAGTTCACCCGGCATTTCATGTTTCGATGCTCCAGAGGTATCACGGTGATCCATCACACGTGTTATATTTTAGTTTAGTCGAGTTGGACAAGGATCTAACTTATGCTGAGGAGCCAGTGTCAATATTGGACAGGCAGGTTTGGAAGCTAAGGTCAAAGAACATTACCTCAGTAAATGTTCAATGGAGGGGTCAGCCGGTCAAAAAGGCGGCCTGGGAGACCGAGAAGGATATGCGCAACCGTTATCCTCATATTTTCACTACTTCAGGTATGTCTCTATGCTTGTTCGAGGATGAACAAATGTTTAAGTGTAGGAGGATGTAACGACCCACCCGGTCGTTTTAAGAATTAATGCCCTGATCCCTTATTAACTTCTTTCCCCATGTTTGTTTCTGCTATTGTGAGTTGACGGGAGGATTTATTTGGAGTTTCGGAGAGTTTTGGGATACTTAGTCCCTAAATGAGAGTTTAAGTTTTAGAATTTAGACCGTAGTTAGAGCAGTGTGAAGACGGCCTCATAATGGAATTCAGTTGGCTCCGTTAGCTCCGTTGGGTGATTTCGGGCATAGGGGCGTGTTCGGATTGTATTTTGGAGGTCCGTAGCTTATATAGGCTTGAAATGCCGAAAGTTGAATTTCTAAAGTTTCTGATTTGATAGTGAGATTTTTGATCTAAGGGTCGGAATGGAATTCTAGAAGTTGGAGTAGCTCCGCAGTGTTGAATGTGACGTGTGAGCAAAATTTCAGGTCATTCGGACGAGGGTTGATAGATTTTTTTATCAAAAGCATAATTTGAGAGTTTTTGGGATTCTTAGAATTGAATCCGATGTTAAATCGGTGTTTTGATGTTGTTTTGAGTGTTCCGAAGGTTGGAACAAGTTCGTATGATGTTTTAGGATTGATTGGCAGGTTTAGTTGAGGTCCCAGGGGCCTCGGGTAAGTTTCGGGTGCTTAACGGAAATTGGTATTTGGACTTAGGCAAAATCTGATTGCTGAACCTGTCATACCCGCACCTACGTGTGTAGGACCGCAGGTGCGGTGCCGTAGAAGCGGCTAAGTGACCGCAAAAGCTGAATTGGGTCTAGGCTCCAGATGTCGCAAGTGCGAAACGTGGAACGCACCTGCGAGATCACATGTGCGGAAAGGCAGTCGTAGAAGCGAAAAGTCCACATTTAATGAAAAGTCGCAGGTGCGACTTGGTCTCCGCAGAAGCGGGACTATAGGTGCGGTCCTAGAGCCGCAGATGCAGTTTCACTGGTCAGAAAAGGGCAGAATCGAGGGTTTAGTTTCAAAAGCTTAGAAATTGATTTGGGAGCTCGGGATTGGCGATTTTGAGAGAGATTTTTACCTCGGTATTTTGGGTAAGTAATTCTTACTCGGTTTTGACTAACTTCTACGAATCTATGCTTAAGTTCATCATCTAAATTCGAATTTGGGGTGGAAAAATTGGAAAAAAGTTGGAAAAGTTCTTAGACCTAATTTTTGAGTTTGGATCAAGATTTTGATATCGGATTGGAGTAATTTCTATATATATGAACTCGTAAGAATGTAAGGATTACATATTGGAAATTTTACCGGATTCCGAGACTTGGGTCCGGGGGCCTTTTGGTCATTTTTCCTAATTTCGTGTATTAACTTAGAATTAATTAGTGGAATCAGTTACTTGAATTGAATAGATTTGGGCCATTTGGAGTCGAGTAGTCGTGGCGAGAGCGTGGTTTCAGGTTGATTAATTGAGTCGGTTCGAGGTAAGTGGCTTGCCTAACCTTGTGTGGGGAACTCCCCTTAGGATTTAGTATTGTTGATATTTGAAATGCCTTGTACGTGAGGTAACGAGTGTGTACTTGTGCTAATTGTTGAAAATTATGTTTTCATTAATTAACTATAATTGTGCTTCTTTTCCTGTCTATACTACTTGCAATTTAAGCTTACTGTTGGTTTAGGGAAGCATGTCTAATTGACTTAATTGCCTTATTTGCTCAAACTGCCTTATTTGGATTATGTGCAGCATGCTAGGTTAGAAATACCTGTTTTACCTTGGTATGAAATTTGAATTGAATTGATTGTTCTTCGTGTTGCTGATGTGTGTTTACTTTGGGACTACGGGACGGTATCCCGGGAGATCCCCCTGCATGTTTACTTTGGTACTACGGATTTATATTCTGGGAGATTGCCCTGCACTTTTATATTGGAACTACGGAACTGCACCCGGTAGATTCCCCTAGTACTGGATATTTACATTTGGGATTACGGATCGGTATTCTGGGAGATCCCCGTGCATTATGAGTTGGACCATGGGACGGCACCCAGGAGATCCACTGGATATTTATATTTGGGACTACAGGACGGTATCGTGAGAGATCCCCTTTTGTTATCTCTGTGTTGAGCTGTATTCCTTTCTGTGATTATTTTTTCTCTGTTGTAGTTGTTGTTGTTCTTTCTATCATGTGTTACTTCTTACTGTTGCACTTAATTATGCTGTCTTATTATATACTGTTATACCTTATTTTTCATTTAAACTCAGTAGGGCCCTGACCTTCCCCGTCACTACTCGACCGAGGTTAGGCTTGGCACTTACTGAGTACCGCGGTGATGTACTCATCCCCTTTTTGCGCATGTTTTTCATATGCAGATCCAGGTACTTCGACTCATCCCTACTACCCTTGAGGCGAGGCGAGTAAATTCTCCAGAGACTTCAAGGTATATCTGCTGTGTCCGCAGACTGAGGAGTCCCTTTCCATTCTCTCTCATAGTATTAGTCCTTCTATATTTATTTTTGTTTAGAGATTCTGGAGTTAGACACTTGTAGTTATTCAATAGCTTGTGATTTCATGAGCTTCCGGGTTTTGAAAAATGTAGTTTCAGTTTGAGAGTTGTATTGTATATGCCGAGCGGCATCTCAAACGCTTCATTTTGATATTTTTCTACAGTTTTGGCTAGTTTATTTCTGTTATTTTTTTCTTTTTCCGCAATTTGTTAGGATTACCTAGTCGTAGAGACTAGGTGTCGTCACGACAGTTCACGGAGGGCGAACTCGGGTCGTGACACATCATTAGCTATCATATTCGATTTTTCATTTATTAAAGAAAATAGTCAAACAAAGTAATAGATGAATGGAACAAAGTAACAACACAATTGTCTATGCCCCATATATGGTGGATGCCAAACTGTTTACCCGTAAAATGATACACTTGAATTTGTAACGTAGTTTATAGAAACGTGAATTATTTTGATCCATGAATATAAAATAGTTAAGAACAGAAATAAAGCAATTAAATAAATTTGAAGAAAGTACAAGCCTGATTATGAACTCAACTTCTCCGATAGTAACAATAAGAGCAATATCAAGAACAAAAGAGAAAGAGTAGTCAAATATATAAAGAGCAGATTTTGCTTTTGTGTACAGTAACTGTTTCGATTCTTCTAATTCTAGAAGCGAGGTTTGGAGAAGGTTAGAATGTCTATTCTAGTTTAGTTCGATGACATTAGACCCCTCAATATTCATACCAGCTTTATTCTAGTCATTCAAATTGAAAATCAGTTCCAACTTATCACTCATTTACATGTTATGAACCTTACTCTAATACTGTAGAAGACTGAAGTAGTGTCCATTGCAACCGTAATTCTATATGTTTGATTAAATTTTAAAACGCAACTACCAGATCCATAGGCGAACAGCTCTCGTTTAATTTTTAGTCGTCAATACATGAAGTTATTCGATGCCATGCGAACGGCTCTTTAATTAAATATATCCATTGACATTATAATAAAATTATCTTATCAGTCTAATTTAATTTAATATAATATACTACGTAATTCTTTTTAAAGTAACCAATCACTGTTAATTGCAGAACGTAAGCGGCTATTTCTATACAAGTGAACTAAGTATCTAAATATCTTTTTCATAGTAAATACATACAAAATTTAAACTCTTTGATAAGTGCAACATCAAATAAGGTGAAGGCCATTATTTAACCCATTGTAGGATTACCTAGTCGTAGAGACTAGGTGCCATCGCGAAGGTTCACGGAGGATGCTCTCGGGTCGTGACAAGTTGGTATCATATCTCTAGGTTCATAGGAGTCATGAATCAAAGCTGGTTTATTAGAGTCTCGCGGATCGGTATGGAGACGTTTGTACTTATCTACGAGAGGCTATGTAACTGTTAGTAAAATTCCATTTCATTTGATTTCCTTATCGTGCGAGATGTTGATATCACAATTTTAAACTTCTATTTTCTATTCTCTCACAGATGGTGAGGACATGTGCTACAGATCAGGCACCCACGCCCCCTACTGGAGCCGTCAGAGGTCAAGGCCGGGGTAGAGGCTAAGGACACGCATGTGGTGCAGCAAGAGTACCCGCGCGAGCTGCCACCAACAATTCTAGCCAGAGTCCAGGCACCTGATACACCAACTGCTACTACTACTCCAGCTCTCCAGGAGACTCTCGCGCAGTTCATGATCATGTACAACACTCTGGCTCAGGTAGGGTTGCTTCCCCTTGCTGCAGCTACATCTCAGGCCAAGGGAGGAGCACAGATTCCCGCCGTCCGCATCCTGAGCAGCGAGTGCATGTGGATCAGGTCCTAGAGATTATTCTTGTACAACCTGCAGTCCGAGATCAGCCCGAGGACAAGGCAGCGACTTCCGAGGATGAGCAGTTGAGGCTTGAGAGGTTTAACAAGTACAAGCCTCCTGTATTCAGTGGTCTAGCATCAGATGATGCTCTGGGAATTCTAGATGAGTGCCACTGTATTCTCCATACCATGGGTATATCAGGATCGAGCGGAGTTTCCTTCACTATCTTCCAGCTTCGAGGAGTCGCCTATGAGTGGTGGTGTACTTTTGAGTTAGACAGTCCGGATGAGGTAGTTTCCCTGTCATGGACTTAGTTTTCAGATATGTTCCTGAGAGAGTATGTTCCTCAGAGCCTCAGGGACGCATGGCATATAGAGTTTGAGCATTTGCGCCAGGGTACTTTGACTGTCTCGGAGTGTGCTGTCCGTTACACTAGCTTGGATAGACATGCCCCAGCCTTGGTTTCTACTGTTCGCTAGAGGGTTTGCCGGTTTATTGAGGGGCTTATTCCCAGCATCATGTCTAGCTTGGCTCATGAGTTGGAGATGGATATTTCTTATCAGCAGGTGGTGAGCTTTGCTAGGAGGATAGAAGGTATGCATGTTAGGGACAAAGAGGAGAGGGAGACCAAGAGGTCTCGAGAGTCGGGCCATTATTCTGGTGCACGTGCTCCAGCTACAGTTCATGGTAGGGGTTATATGAGTCGCCCCGTTCATTCAGCTCTTCAAGCAGCCAGTGGTATTCCAACTCCTCCTAGGCCTCAGGACCCTTAATATGCACCTCCAGTATCTAGTGCGTCTCCTGCGTGGGGTGCTTTCAGTGGTCAGTCCAGTAGACCTGGCCTGAGCTAGTCACAACTGCCACGTCCTCTTAGAGCTTGTTTTGAGTGTGGCGACACATGCCATATTGTGAGGGATTGCCCCAGACTTAGTAGGGGTGCACCTCCACAGACTTCTCAGCCACAGTGTGCCCCGTAGTGTTCTTAGGCTATGGTTACTGCTCCAGCTGCTACCCCACCTGCTCAGCCAGCTAGAGGTAGAGGTCGGGGAGGTAGACGTCGCCCTAGAGGGGGAGGATAGGCCAGATATTATGCCCTTCCCACCCGTACCGAGGCTGTTGCCTCCGATTCTGTCATCACTGGTATTGTCCTGGTTTGTCATAGAGATGCATCAGTTTTATTCAATCAAGGCTCCACCAATTCTTTTGTGTCTTCTTATTTTTTCCCGCATTTAGGTGTACCTCGGGATTCTTTGAGTACCCCTGTTTATCTTACTACTCCTATGGGAGATTCTCTTGTTGTGGACCGCATTTATCGGTCATTATGGTTGCTATTAGTAGTTTTGAGACCAGAGCCAATTTATTATTGCTCAGCATGGTATATTTTAATGTTATCTTGGGCATGAACTGGCTATCGCTCCATTATTCTATTCTTCATTGTCACGCCAAAACCGTGACGCTGGTTATGCCAGGTGTAGAGCGAGTAGAGTGGAGGGGTACCTTAGATCATACTTCCAGTAGAGTTACTTCATTCCTTAAGGCTCAGCGTATGGTTGAGAAGGGGTGTGACGCGTATCTAGATTATGTAAGAGATGTCAGTATTGACACCCCTACAATTGATTCAGTCCCTATAGTACGTGATTTTCCTGATGTGTTTCCAGCTGATCTTCCAAGCATGCCTCCCGATAGAGATATTCATTTTGTCATTCATCTGTTGTCGAGAACTTAGCCCATTTTTATTTCTCCGTATCGTATGGCCCCTCCTAATTTGAAGAAGTTGAAAGATCAGTTACAAGAATTTCTTGATAAGGGTTTCTTTCGGCCTAGTGTATCACCATAGGGTGCTCCTATCTTGTTTGTGAATAAAAATGATGGTTCTATGTGTTTGTGCATTGAATATTGCCAGTTGAACAAAGTTACAGTGAAGAACTGTTATCCTTTGCCTCACATTGATGATTTGTCTGACCAACTCCAGGGTGCACGAGTGTTTTCTAAGATTGACTTGTGTTCAAGTTACCATCAGTTGAAGATTTGGGAGCCAGATATTTCGAAGACTACTTTCAGGACTCGGTATGGTCATTACGAGTTCCTTGTTATGTCATTTGGGCTGACCAATGCCCCAGCAACCTTTATGCATTTGATGCACAATGTGTTCCGCCTATATCTTGACTCGTTCGTCATTGTCTTCATTGATTATATTCTGGTGTATTCTCGGAGTCAGGAAGATCATGAGCAGCACCTGAGGACAATGCTTCAGACTTTGAGGGAAAAGAAGTTATTTGCAAATTTCTCGAAATGTGAGTTTTGGTTGGATTTCGTGGCATTCTTGGGCCACGTGGCTTCAAGTGAGGGTATTCAGGTGGATCCGAAGAAGGTGGAAGCAATGCAAAGTTGGCCTAGACCATCCTCAGCTACAAAGATCCGCAGTTTTCTTGGTTTGGCGGGTTATTATCATCGATTTATTGAGGGGTTTTAATCCATTGCAGCCCATATGACTAGGCTGACCCAGAAGGGTGCTCCGTTCTAGTGAACGGAAGAGCGTGAGGCGAGCTTTCAGAAGCTCAAGAAAGCTTTGACTACAACCCCAGTTTTGATATTGCCTACAGGTTCGGGGTCTTATACTGTCTATTGTGATGCCTCGAGGATTGACCTTGGAGCGGTATTGATGCAGGACGGTAGGGTGATTGCATACGCATCTAGACAGTTGAAGGTACATGAGAAG
This sequence comes from Nicotiana sylvestris, assembly GCF_000393655.2. Taxonomy (NCBI): domain Eukaryota; kingdom Viridiplantae; phylum Streptophyta; class Magnoliopsida; order Solanales; family Solanaceae; genus Nicotiana; species Nicotiana sylvestris. Next base: position 81,779,370 of record NC_091062.1, on the reverse strand, counting down.
AATTATCCTGTCCATGATCTCAAGCTAGCTGCTATTGTTCACGCCTCGAAGATCTGGCATCATTATTTGTATGGTGTGCCTTGTGAGATTTATACTGATCACCAGAGTTTGCAGCATCTGTTCAAGAAGAAGGTCTTAATTTGCATCAGAGGAGGTGGTTAGAGCTGCTGAAGGACTATAATATCACTATTTTATATCATCCGGGCAAGGCCAATGTAGTGGCCGATGCTTTGAGTCGCCGAGTGGAGAGTTTGGGAAGTTTGGCTTATCTACCAGCAGCGGAGAGGCTCATGGAGATAGATGTTCAGGCTTTAGCCAGCCAGTTTGTGAAATTGGATCTTTCGGAGCCTAGTCGGGTTCTAGCTTGTGTGGTTTCCCGGTCTTCAATATTTGATCGTAGCAGAGAGAGCCAGTTTGATTACCCTTATGTTCTTGTCCTCAAGGACAAGGTTCATCACGGTGATGCCAGCAATGTGACTATTGGTGATGGCGGGGTATTGATGATGATGGGTCGGATTTGTGTACCCAATGTTGATGGGCTTCGGGAGTTGATTCTAGAGGAGGCCCATAGTTCGCGGTAATCCATTCATCCGGGTGCCGCGAAGATGTACCAGTATTTGAGGCAGCACTATTAGTGGAGGCGGATAAAGAAAGATATAGTTGGGTTTGTAGCTCGGCTCCTCAACTGTTAGTAGGAGAAGTATGAGCACTAGAGACCGGGTGGGTTGTTTTAGCAGATAGAGATTCCAGAGTGAAAGTGGGAGCGGATCACTATGGACTTCGTAGTTGGACTCCCACAGATTTTGAGGAAGTTCGATTCCATTTGGGTAATTGTGGATCGGCTGACCAAGTCCGCACACTTCATTCCTGTATGTACTACCTATTCTTTGGAGTGGTTGGCATAGATTTATATCCGGAAGATTGTTCGTCTGCATGGTATTCCAGTTCAATAATTTCAGATAGAGGCACTCAGTTCACGTCACGGTTCTGAAGGGCCGTACAGCATGAGTTGATTACAACTTTGCAACCTCAGACGGACGGACAGTCCGAGCGCACTATTCAGATTCTTGAGGATATGCTCCGTACATATGTGATTGAGTTTTGAGGGTCATGGGATTAGTCTTTTCCATTGGCGGAGTTTGCCTACAACAACAGCTATCAGTCCAGCATTCAGACGGCACCGTACGAGGCTTTATATGGTAGGCAGTGTAGATCCCCGATGGGTTGGTTTGAGTCGGGTGAGGCTAGATTATTGGGCACAGACTTGGTTTAGGATTCTATGGAGAAGGTTAAGGTGCTTCGGGATAGACTCCGTACAGCCCAGTCCAGATAGAAGAGTTACACGGACCGGAAGGTTTGTGATGTTTCCTATATGGTTTGGGAGCCGGTTCTACTTCGAGTTTCACCTATGAAGGGTATTATGAGATTTGTGAAGAAAGGGAAGTTGAGTCCGAGGTTTATTGTCCCTTTTGAGATACTACGGCGTGTTGGGGAGGTTTCATATCAGCTTGCCTTACCTCCCAGCTTGATAGGAGTTCACCCGACATTTCATGTTTCGATGCTCCAGAGGTATCACGGTGATCCATCACACGTGTTATATTTTAGTTTAGTCGAGTTGGACAAGGATCTAACTTATGCTGAGGAGCCAGTGTCAATATTGGACAGGCAGGTTTGGAAGCTAAGGTCAAAGAACATTACATCAGTAAAGGTTCAATGGAGGGGTCAGCCGGTCAAAAAGGCGGCCTGGGAGACCGAGAAGGATATGCGCAACCGTTATCCTCATATTTTCACTACTTCAGGTATGTCTCTATGCTTGTTCGAGGATGAACAAATGTTTAAGTGTAGGAGGATGTAACGACCCACCAGGTCGTTTTAAGAATTAATGCCCTGATCCCTTATTAACTTCTTTCCCCATGTTTATTTCTGCTATTGTGAGTTGACGGGAGGATTTATTTGGAGTTTCAGAGAGTTTTGGGATACTTAGTCCCTAAATGAGAGTTTAAGTTTTAGAATTTGGACCGTAGTTAGAGCAGTGTGAAGACGGCCTCAGAATGGAATTCAGTTGGCTCTGTTAGCTCCGTTGGGTGATTTCGGGCATAGGGGCGTGTTCGGATTGTGTTTTGGAGGTCCGTAGCTTATATAGGCTTGAAATGTCGAAAGTTGAATTTTTAAAGTTTCTGATTTGATAGTGAGATTTTTTATCTAAGGGTCGGAATGGAATTCTAGAAGTTGGAGTAGCTCCGCAGTGTTGAATGTGACGTGTGAGCAAAATTTCAGGTCATTCGGACGAGGGTTGATAGATTTTTTTATCAAAAGCATAATTTGAGAGTTTTTGGGATTCTTAGAATTGAATCCGATGTTAAATCGGTGTTTTGATGTTGTTTTGAGCGTTCCGAAGGTTGGAACAAGTTCGTATGATGTTTTAGGATTGATTGGCAGGTTTAGTTGAGGTCCCAGGGGCCTCGGGTAAGTTTCGGGTGCTTAACGGAAATTGGTATTTGGACTTAGGCAAAATCTGATTGCTGAACCTGTCATACCCGCACCTACGTGTGTAGGACCGCAGGTGCGGTGCCATAGAAGCGGCTAAGTGACCGCAAAAGCTGAATTGGGTCTAGGCTCCAGATGTCGCAAGTGCGAAACGTGGAACGCACCTGCGAGATCACATGTGCGGAAAGGCAGTCGTAGAAGCGAAAAGTCCACATTTAATGAAAAGTCGCAGGTGCGACTTGGTCTTCGCAGAAGCGGGACTATAGGTGCGGTCCTAGAGCCGCAGATGCAGTTTCACTGGTCAGAAAAGGGCAGAATCGAGGGTTTAGTTTCAAAAGCTTAGAAATTGATTTGGGAGCTCGGGATTGGCGATTTTGAGAGAGATTTTTACCTCGGAATTTTGGGTAAGTAATTCTTACTCGGTTTTGACTAACTTCTACGAATCTATGCTTAAGTTCATCATCTAAATTCGAATTTGGGGTTGAAAAATTGGAGAAAAGTTGGAAAAGTTCTTAGACCTAATTTTTGAGTTTGGATCAAGATTTTGATATCGGATTGGAGTAATTTCTATATATATGAACTCGTAAGAATGTAAGGATTACATATTGGAAATTTTACCGGATTCCGAGACTTGGGTCCGGGGGCCTTTTGGTCATTTTTCCTAATTTCGTGTATTAACTTAGAATTAATTAGTAGAATCAGTTACTTGAATTGAATAGATTTGGGCCATTTGGAGTCGAGTAGTCGTGGCGAGAGCGTGGTTTCAGGTTGATTAATTGAGTCGGTTCGAGGTAAGTGGCTTGCCTAACCTTGTGTGGGGAACTCCCCTTAGGATTTAGTATTGTTGATATTTGAAATGCTTTGTACGTGAGGTAACGAGGGTGTACTTATGCTAATTGTTGAAAATTATGTTTTCATTAATTAACTATAATTGTGCTTCTTTTCCTGTCTATACTACTTGCAATTTAAGCTTACTGTTGGTTTAGAGAAGCATGTCTAATTGACTTAATTGCCTTATTTGCTCAAACTGCCTTATTTGGATTATGTGCAGCATGCTAGGTTAGAAATACCTGTTTTACCTTGGTATGAAATTTGAATTGAATTGATTGTTCTTCGTGTTGCTGATGTGTGTTTACTTTGGGACTACGGGACGGTATCCCGGGAGATCCCCCTGCATGTTTACTTTGGTACTACGGATTTATATTCTGGGAGATTCCCCTGCACTTTTATATTGGAACTACGGGACTGCACCCGGTAGATTCCCCCAGTACTGGATATTTACATTTGGGATTACGGATCGGTATTCTGGGAGATCCCCATGCATTATGAGTTGGACCATGGGACGGCACCCAGGAGATCCACTGGATATTTATATTTGGGACTACAGGACGGTATCGTGAGAGATCCCCTGTTGTTATCTCTGTGTTGAGCTGTATTCCTTTCTGTGATTATTTTTTCTCTGTTGTAGTTGTTGTTGTTCTTTCTATCATGTGTTACTTCTTACTGTTGCACTTAATTATGATGTCTTATTATATACTGTTATACCTTATTTTTCATTTAAACTCAGTAGGGCCCTGACCTTCCTCGTCACTACTCGACCGAGGTTAGGCTTGGCACTTACTGAGTACCGCTGTGATGTACTCATCCCCTTTTTGCGCATGTTTTTCATATGCAGATCCAGGTACTTCGACTCAGCCCTACTACCCTTGAGGCGAGGCGAGGAAATTCTCCAGAGACTTCAAGGTATATATGCTGTGTCCGAAGACTGAGGAGTCCCTTTCCATTCTCTCTCATAGTATTAGCCCTTCTATATTTACTTTTATTTAGAGATTCTGGAGTTAGACACTTGTAGTTATTCAATAGCTTGTTATTTCATGAGATTCCGGGTTTTGAAAAATGTAGTTTCAGCTTGAGAGTTGTATTGTATATGCCGAGCGGCATCTCAAACGCTTCATTTTGATATTTTTCTACAGTTTTGGCTAGTTTATTTTTGTTATTTTTTTCTTTTTCCGCAATTTGTTAGGCTTACCTAGTCGTAGAGACTAGGTGTCGTCACGACAGTTCACGGAGGGCGAACTCGGGTCGTGACACATCATTAGCTATCATATTCGATTTTTCATTTATTAAAGAAAATAGTCAAACAAAGTAATAGATGAATGGATAAAAGTAACAACACAATTGTCTATGCCCCATATATGGTGGATGCCAAACTGTTTACCCGTAAAATGATACACTTGAATTTGTAACGTAGTTTATAGAAACATGAATTATTTTGATCCATGAATATAAAATAGTTAAGAACAGAAATAAAGAAATTAAATAAATTTGAAGAAAGTACAAGCCTGATTATGAACTCAACTTCTCCGATAGTAACAATAAGAGCAATATCAAGAACAAAAGAGAAAGAGTAGTCAAATATATAAAGAGCAGATTTTGCTTTTGTGTACAGTAACTGTTTCGATTCTTCTAATTCTAGAAGCGAGGTTTGGAGAAGGTTAGAATGTCTATTCTAGTTTAGTTCGATGACATTAGACCCCTCAATATTCATACCAGCTTTATTCTAGTCATTCAAATTGAAAATCAGTTCCAACTTATCACTCATTTACATGTTATGAACCTTACTCTAATACTGTAGAAGACTGAAGTAGTGTCCATTGCAACCGTAATTCTATATGTTTGATTAAATTTTAAAACGCAACTACCAGATCCATAAGCGAACAGCTCTCGTTTAATTTTTAGTCGTCAATACATGAAGTTATTCGATGCCATGCGAACGGCTCTTTAATTAAATATATCCATTGACAATATAATAAAATTATCTTATCAGTCTAATTCAATTTAATATAATATACTACGTAATTCTTTTTAAAGTAACCAATCACTGTTAATTGCAGAACGTAAGCGGCTATTGCTATACAAGTGAACTAAGTATCTAAATATCTTTTTCATAGTAAATACATACAAAATTTAAACTCTTTGATAAGTGCAACATCAAATAAGGTGAAGGCCATTATTTAACCAATTATTTTCATGCTAGGACAATTTTTGGAGACGTCTAAATTCAAGGAGATTAACTACGCATGCAAACTCTCCCATTAAAAATGTGTTTACCATCATCTCATCTCTCTCTTTCTCTATTCCTCTCATCCTTGTGAATTCTGATTAAGGCTAGTTTCGAATATAAATCTGATTATATAATCAATCTTCTGTCATTGGCTGGAGACTTATCATGTATTTGCAGTACTGATTTACAGTCTTATGTCTTCTACTAAATTAACATTCATTTCTATATCCTGTAGCTAAACTAGTCAATTTAGGTATCTTTAAGGTGGCGTTTAATTAACCAGAGTGTATAGGGTCAAAATCAGGTATGCCCGATTTCGTAGGCTTGAACAATCGCTTCGAGCCTAAGTTACAATTGGACCGTGCTCGAGCCCGATTACGGATTACAATACTTGGAGATCGAAGTTCTCAATGAACACCGAGGCTGTGTATAACCAACCTCGAAATAATACCGTTATGGTTTTATAACAAAAAGAACGAGATTCCCGCAGCGGCCCTATGATCACTGCGTAAATTCTCGAACTGATTTGTACTAGGCGGTTAGACAGCTGTCCAATAATATTCCCTATTAAAAATGAAAATGTACCTTATTTAGGATTCCCCTATTATATGAAGAGGAGCCCATTCATTTGTAACACATCAATCATTGACAAGATAATATACATACATCACTTTCTTGCTTATTTTTCATCTGAATTGCCTTATTATTTTATTATTCTGACTAACCTACCTCGAGGCTGTTACAACTCGAGGTTGAGGCTTGCATGCACACTGGTTTGACTTACTTTACTCTTTAATTTATACATTTGATTTCTTGTTTATTAATTAGTATTGGATTAAATCACATATCTTTAAAACTACAATACACATTTAATTGTTACTCAGATTTTAGGGTAAACAGTTTGGCGCCCACCGAGAGGCTAAGGATAATAGTAACTGTTTCAGTACTGATTCTGATAACACATGTTATTTTCACACTTGTTCTTGTCAAGAATTTTTGTTCTCAGGTTAAAGCATGTCAAACTTACAAAACGCACACGAACATGGCGATGATGGTCTTGAAATTCACGAGGAAAACGATAATGTAGTTGCTCCAGGATCCGGTGTACTATTGATTAACCCTGGGGAAGTGCCGATTGCCGATATAGTCGATGTTAGTTCGCACATTGTTTTCAACGCGGACTTAGGCGCAGACCACGAAGGAAGTGTATGCAGGGAAGTCCGATCTGGTGACCAAAGAACACAAGGTGTAGGAGACGGGGGAGTTAGTCTCCAGGTAATATTTGAGATGCTACAAGCTCAACAGGTTGCTATCACTCAGCTTCAAAGTCAACATAAAACTCCAAGTGAGGTCGAACAAGAAATCACTCGCCGTATTGAGTCAGTGCTACAAAGGTCGAACGATAATGAATTGGGGACTGATCCTGCAATTATAAAGATGCTCGAGGAGATCACCAAAAGAATCAAGTCAGGAGAGAAAAAAATCGTAGATAATGACAAGAAAGTAGAAACACACAACTCCCGTATTGATCAGATACCGGGGGCACCCCCAATCTTAAAAGGTTTGGATGCAAAGAAGTTCGTACAAAAGCCATTTCCTCAAAATGCGGCCCCGAAGCCCATTCCTAAGTAGTTCCGTATGCCGGATATATCTAAATACAACAGGACAAGCGATCCTAATGAACACATCACTTCGTACACACGCGGGATTAAAGGAAATGACTTAAATGAAGGAAATGAATTAAATGATGATGAGATCGAGTCGGTTTTGTTGAAATTTTTTTGGGAAACTTTGTCATAGGGAGCAATGATTTGGTATCACAAATTGCCACCAAATTCCATCGGCTCATTTGCTATATTAGCAGACGGCTTGGTGAAGGCGCACGTTGGGGCTATAAAGGTTGCAACGAGGAAATCAGACATTTTTAAAATAAGACCGGGGGGTGATGAAATGCTAAGGGAGTTTGTATCCCAATTTCAAATGGAGCGAATGGAGTTACCACCAGTTACAGATGATTGGTCCGTTCAAGCTTTCACTCAGGGGTTGAACGAGTGGAGTTTGATAGCGTCACGACAGTTGGAGCAAAACCTAATCGAGTATCCAGCTGTAACTTGGGCAGATGTCCACAATCAATATCAATCGAAGATCAGGATTGAGGACGACCAGTTGGGAGCCCATTTTGTTTAATTCATCCAATAAGATTGGCAGTTAAAGCCCCGAGGGATACCGACAGGGAACCAAGTTCGAAAAGAGAACTGTATTAACCATATATTGCAGATCGAATAAACAATGGTTTGGGGCGCAATCCTCCTCGGAATAATCAAAGAAATGATCGAGGGCAAAATTCTCGGGGACTTACAAGTAAGAGTGGTTTTGATAAACATGCCAATCCCCTAGAATCACCTCGGTTATCGGAGAATAATTTCAGTGTCGATGCATCGGGGATCGTATCGGCTATCAGAAGGATCAAAGACACCAGGTGGTCTAGACCTATACAAACCGATCTTTCTCAAAGGAACCCAAACTTTATGTGTAAATATCATGGAACATATGGCCATAGGACCGAAGATTGCAGACAATTGAGGGAGAAGGTAGCTCGATTGTTCAATGAGGGCCACTTTCGAGAGTTCCTCAGTGATCGGGCTAAGAATCACTTCATAGAAAGAGACACCAACAGAAAGAATGAGCAGGAAGAATCACAACATGTAATTCATATGATTGTTGGGGGGGTCGATGTTCCACAAGGGCCTATATTCAAACGTACCAAGGTGTCGATCACCAGAGAAAAGCAGACTCGGGGTTATGTGCCCGAAGGCATCCTATCGTTCAATGACGAAGAAGTGGAGGGCATTTCTCAGCCGTACAACGATGCCCTGGTAATTTCTATTTTGTTAAATAAAATTCATGTTAAACGTGTTCTAGTGGATCCGGGTAGCTCATCAAACCTAATCAGACTCCATTCCTAAATGGCTTCAACATGGCAAGTGAAACAACGAAGGAGGAGATAATCCTACCAGTAAACGTGGCCGGGACCATCCAAGATACAAAATTCCATGCTATTGAAGGTGACATGAGATATAATGCACTCTTTGGAAGGCCATGGATCCACAACATGAGGGCAATACCGTCGAGCTTTCATCAAATGATGAAATTCCTGACAATGGATGGTGTGAAAATGGTTTATGGGGAACAACACTCTGTGAAGGAAATGTTTGTAGTCGATGAGGTGACACCGATATCAGCACTTTCGACCTCAGAAAAATCGAGCACCAAAGATAAGCAGATGGCCAAATAGCAATCACCATCCCCCGCCTCGACCGAATCGGAAAAACAGGTAATCAAAGAAAAAAAAGAGGATTTCCTTACTCCTCGAACTTTCGTTGTTCCCGAAGAATCAGATGCAACCAATTCAACGATCGAGGAGCTAGAACAGGTTATACTTATTGAGTACATGCCCAAGCGAAAGGTATACTTGGGAATGGGGTTAACCCCGAACCTCGGAAAATACTCATTCAATTTCTTATCGATCACATGGATTGCTTTGCTTGGACCCATTTAGTCATGACAGGGATCCCACAAGAAATAACAATACACCAGCTAAGCTTGGACCCCAGATTCAAACCAGTGAAGCAAACAAGAAGGCCCCAGTCTTAGGTGAAGCATGCATTCATAAAGGATGAGGTAACTAAACTTCTTAAAATACGGTCCATTCGGGAGGTAAAATACCCCGAATGGTTAGACAATGTAGTTATAGTCCCTAAAAAAGGCAACAAACTTAGAATGTACGTGGAGACAAGGATTTAAAAAAGGCATGCCCTAAAGACACTTTTCCATTGTCTAACATCGATTGCATGATCGATACCACGACTGGCCACGAGATCCTTACATTTCTCGATGCCTATTCCATGTACGATCAAATTCAGATGAACCCGGAAAACTAGGACAAGACCTCATTTATCACCAAGTATGGAACATACTGTTATAATGTAATGCTCTTTAGGCTAAAAAACGTAGGGCTACTTCTTAACGCCTAATAAATAAGATGTTCGAAGAACAAATAGGTACGTCAATGGAAGTTTATATTGATGACATGCTAGTTAAGGTCCTGCGCACAGAGGACCATTTTACTCATTTGTAGGAAACATTCAAAATCTTGAGGAAGTACAACATGGAACTTAACCCCAAAAATGTGCCTTCGGTGTCGGCTCGGGAAAATTCCTCGGCTTCATGGTATCGATCGAGGAATCAAAATCAACCCTGATAAGATTAAGGCCATCAAGGATATCACCGTCGTAGAAAGTGTGAAAGCCATACAAAGGCTAACTGGGCGGATAGTCGCCTTGGGCCGATTCACTTCGAGGTCATCAGATCGAAGCCACAGGTTCTTTTCCTTACCCAAAAAGCAAAATGATTTCGCATGGACCCCGAAATGTCAGCAAGCATTAGAGGAATTGAAGAGATACTTATCGATCCTACCTCTGCTCCATACTCCGAAGGCAGAAAAGATCATGTACTTATACTTGGTAGTGTCTGAAATAGCGGTAAGTAGTGTACTAGTTCAAGAAGAGCAAGGTACGCAGTTTCCTGTTTATTACGTAAGTCAGACCATAGGAGATGCTGAAACTAGCTATCCACACTTAGAGAAATTGGCACTAGCATTAATAAGCGCATCTAGAAAGTTAAAGCCATATTTCTAGTATCACCCCATATGTGTGATAACCACTTATCCTCTCAAAAATGTTTTGCACAAGCCCGAGTTATCGGGCCGATTGGCCAAATAGACCATCGAACTTGGTGGATACGATATCAAATATCAACCCCGAACGGTCATCAAGTCACAAATTTTACCAGACTTCTTGGCCGATTTTACACAAAACATCGTCCCAAAGTGGAAAAGGAACTTCTACTAAAATCGGGTACATCATCTTTTGTATAGACCCTCTTCATGGACGGTGCCTCAAATGTGAAATGGTCCGGGCTTGGCATTGTTTTGAAGCCACCCACAGGTAACACTATTAGACAATCTATCAAAACTTCTAGGTTGACTAACAATGAGGCCGAGTATGAGGCCATGATTGCAGGTCTCGAGCTAGCTAAAAGTTTGGGGGCAGAAGTCATTGAAGCTAAGTGCGATTCTTTATTAGTGGTGAACCAAGTAAACAATAGCTTCAAAGTTCGAGAGGATAGGATGCAAAGGTATTTGGACAAGATACAGATAACCTTGCACAGCTTCAAGGAGTGGACTCTAGACCATGTACCTCGAGAACAAAATAGTGAGGTCGATGCACTTGCAAACTTGGGATCATCAGTCGAGGAAGATGGTATTATCCTGGGGACTGTCGTCCAATTATCGAGTTCTGTGGTCGAGGAGGGTCATGCCGAGATAAATTCTACAAGTTTGACTTGGGATTGGAGGAATAAGTATAGTGAATATTTAAAGAACAGAAAGCTCACATCGGACCCTAAAGAGTCAAGAGACCTACGAACCAAACCGCCCGATTCACATTGGATGAAGATGGAACATTATACAGAAGAACCTTCGATGGACCATTGGTGGTATGTTTAGGGTCGGGAGACACCGGTTATGTTTTTATGAGAAGTCCATGAAGGCACTTGTGGAAACCACTCTGGCGCTAATTCTTTTATTCACAAAATCATTAGAGCAGGGTACTACTGGGATAACATGGAAAAAGATACTAAGGCGTTTGCTCAAAAATGTGATAAATGTCAAAGATTTGCACTGATGATTCATCAGCCCGGAGAGCAACTTCATTCAGTCCTATCCCCGTGGCCATTCATGAAATGGGGGATGGATATCATCGGCCCTATACCAACGGCTCCAGGTAAAGATAAATTCATTTTGTTTGTGACTGACTACTTTTCTAAATTGGTGGAAGCATAGACCTTCGAGAAGTTTAGAGAAAATGAAGTTATAGACTTCATCTGGGATCAGATCATGTATTCGGGATACCTGCCGAAATTGTAAGCGACAACGAGAAGCAATTCATCGGCAATAAGGAAACGGAGTTCCTCGAAGCACACAAATTAAAAAGGATCTTATCAACGTTGTATCAATCGAGCAGAAACGGAAGGCCGAATCGACAAACAAGTACTCAAAACTTAAAGAAAAGGTTGAACGACACTAAAGGAAATGGAGAGAAGTTCTACTCGAGGTTTTTCGAGCGTATCGAAGTCAAGCACGGGGGAAACCCCTTTCTCTTTAGTATATGGCTCTGAGGCCTTAATTTTAGTTGAGGTCGGTGAACCCAACACCAAATTTCGGTATGCATCGGAGGAATCAAATTGCGAGGCTATGAATACTAGCCTCGAATTATTAGATGAAAACGAGAAGCTACACTTGTTCGGATGGTTGCACAGAAGAAAAGAATCGAGAGATATTATAATAGAAGAACCAGCCTTCGCCATCGAAGACTGAGTTCTAAGGAAAGTCACCCTCAATACTCGAGACCCGAATAAAGGGTGTGAGCACGTGATTTTTGCTTCACGCGACAATCGCTCCAAAAGAAATAAAAAAATAATAACAATTGATCATGTTGTACAATTTTTGGATTTTTACATGGCACTTTGTTAATTATTTAAGATTTTGTCCATTTTTATTTTTATTAAAACAAAATACACAAAAAAATGTATGTGTCATGCGTAATCTGAACCGTAACACGGTTGTTAAATAGAAAATCGTAAATAGGCATCTTTGTCCGTGATTTTGTTTTTGTTTGATTTTACCTATTTTAAAATATTTTAATGTGTGTGCAATTAATTGTATTAAGTGTTTATTTGATTTTAATTTGATTTATTTAGGTTTTGTTTTTTTGTAAAAAATAAAAATAAATAAAAAAATAATAAAGAAAATAAAATGATAATAAAAACCCTTTTTTTTCGGACATGGTCCAATTTTAAACAAATTGGCCCAACAAACTCAGCCCAAAAACCAGGCTTGCCCGGTCCGTGACCTGCCCACCCCTAGCAATCCAAACGACACCGTTTAAACCAGTCCGATCTGGGCCGTTGATCTCAGATTGATCAACGGCCAAGATCTCTCACCCCAAACCTACTAACAGACCCGACCCGTCTCACCCGGACCGACCCCAACCCTTTACCCTTGAAACGACGTCGTTCCCTATTAGTCGAAGGATCCTGGCCTTTCATCACATCTCATCCAACGGCCAGGATCCACCTACCCACTAACTATATAAACTCATAACACTACCCTACCCCTATCCAAACCCCAGCCTTCGTCGTCTTCACCAGAACCCCCAAACCCTAGAGCCGCCCCTGTACCCTTCACCATGAAAACCGGCGGCACGGACGCCGGTGACCTCGCCCTTAACGCCATAGAACCCCCTTGCCATCCTGAACTCGGATCTGTTAACCACCTAGCTCGAATCCCTTCCCACCTTCTCGAATCTTCATTTGAAGATTCGTGTCGGAACCTGATCTACACCGATATGCCCTAAATTCATACCAGACACTCCCCAGACCCCCCTCGTGACCAAACCATACTTGGTTTGGTCCGAATATGACTAGGGAAACATGAATCCCGGATCTGGTTTTTGAACTTTAAAGGTTTTCATTGTTGGTCCGTGTTTTGTTCAAACCAAAGGATTAAGGTCTAATGGACTTTAATCGAAGTGTTTCTCATCTGAGAAACACTTCGATTAAAGTCCGTTCAGCCTTAAGAAAGGTCTGTCCGAATCCGAGTTAAGGTTTTGATTTTTCGAGATTTGAGGTGAGTCTTGTTTTTTCTTTTCTTATTTCTGTTTAGTCTGTGTGATTGACTAAAAGTCCGTTCATGTTTGTTTTAATTTTATCAACTTCTGTTTGTCTACTTTGCCTGAACCTCTGTGTTTGTTTGAATCCCTCTCCTATTCTGATAATGCGTATGTATGTATGTGCTGTGCGAATAATTGAGCTTCAAATGTTGACTGATCAACTGATTCCTCGAGTACCACTTTGCTTAGCCAGTATAATTCAAATCATGTGTCGATACTGTTAAATGTCTGATTTTTGGTTACGATTGTATGTGATATAACTAGTATAGTCGAGTCGACATATGTCGTCAATTAGTTTCAGCTGTCCGAACAATAACAAATCGACTTACTCCTGCTAAGCATTTGTTGAATCAATTAAGAACTGGTTTTGTTTACTTATAGTTGTTGATTTGAATCAGTAATGTAAAAGGAATGTTTTGTTTAAGTTCTGAATTAGAGGGCATGTGCACTTGTGCACAGCATGTGCATTTGTGCACCACAGGTGCATTTGTGCACAACCTAGTTCCTGCATAAAGGCCTTTGTTACATTTAAATTAGTTTGACAGCACATGCTGTCAGATTATACCCTGCTGCCCATATCCTGCTTTAGCTTAAAAATATTAAACCTCACTTAAAAGGTAAGTCTGCCAGGGAATATCATGGGAGTTTGTTTATATTTAAAGTAAGTGGAAACTGAAACAAGACAGGCAGCACATGGGAGGGTGTTCTTTTGGGTCTAACAGGCTGTTAAAGGGCTGAGGTTTAGGCTTATAAATGGGAGGGGAGAGAACACAAAAAGGGGGCTGATATACATAGATACATACCTAAGACAGAGGGAGAGAGAAGAGAGATAGGAGGAAGGACATCTGATATATACAGACTTTCATCAGTTCTGAAAGGGGGATATATCTGATAGGAGACTAGAGATTAGAGGAGGAGGACATCTGATAGAGGAAGGGGGGAATACCACCTGATATTAGTGAACATAGAGAAGGCATTGATAAGAAAACAGAAAAATGGAGTTTGTCTGAAAACACACGGACAGAAATAGATAAAGAGAGGCCTAACACAGAAAAAAGGAACTGCATTTTTTTTCATCTTTGTCTTGATTCTCAACTAGTCTGGATTTGCATGTTCTATATTGATTTATCCTGAGTCTTGTTTGAGATTACTAGTTGTGTGAAGTATCAGTTCAGTTCTGGATCCATTCTGGTTAAATTCTGATTCCATATTGCTGGGGATTTGCCACATTCTGCCATCTTTCATTGGCTCTAAATTGCATTTTTGCTCTTGGAATTTGTCCTGCTGTTGTTCATCTGTTACTGCTGTTCCGCTTGTACTTTTGCTCAACTGACTGCCCTACTTTCTTCATTGTAAGCATTTCCTCAGGTACACATTTCGAATCTGTCTGATATTGCAATGAAAGTTGAATCGAAAGATCTGAAGGATGTTATAATCATCTGTTGCATTGCTTACGAATTTTTTATATAAATGTTGTTAAGATATGTAAGTTTCTAGTCCGTTAGCCTAATAGAGATACATTAGTAAGGTTGTACTTAATTAAAGTCTATGCCAATCTGAAACTGCGCCATTTTATTCGTTTAGTAGTATACAAGATGTAAATACAATTCATGAAATGTGCAGCTATTCAATACGATTGTTAACTTAAACTCGCTCTTTCAGCATGCTTTGAATATGTAAGGGCAAATGGCTGCTTTAAATCTAGCTAAAGATAATACAGTTTCAGATTCTTGAGTTTCAGTTCCATTAGGCAGTTTATAGGATGAGTTTCAAATATCATTAGTCACATTTTCTAATAAGTAGTTTTAATTAATCTTGTCTAAAT
Source organism: Nicotiana sylvestris (assembly GCF_000393655.2). Lineage (NCBI taxonomy): Eukaryota > Viridiplantae > Streptophyta > Magnoliopsida > Solanales > Solanaceae > Nicotiana > Nicotiana sylvestris. The sequence goes on along the minus strand of NC_091062.1, from coordinate 81,764,204 downwards.
AAGTTAGAGTTAGGGAGCTCTTGCAGCAGTCGTAGCATTTCATCAATCTTGTCTATAATTCTTCTATCAAGTTAAAAGCATGTTTCATGAGGTACAACGTTCTTCACTCTGTAAATAATTAATCAGACGATTAACTAAAATCTGGATTTGGCCAAAGCATATAATTGAATTAGCATGCATTTTTTCTTCTATTTTTAGAGACAAACACATTAGAAATGTAGTCGCTTTAGGATGTTCCTTCTAAAATAATGAGACGAGCCTCGCCAAATAAAAATGTAAATTGCGGGGCCCTCAATAATTAACCATAATAAATATTTAGAATTCAGGACAGGCCGTTTTAGTGAATTTCATGGCCTTCCTCAAAATAATAACGCGTTTAGAATTTTTGGGCACGTTTTAAGTAAATTATATTCTTAAATTCGGGTGCACATTGATGTGACCCAAATCCAAATCTCAACAGAGTCAAAATGTGTCGACGACCACGGGTGCATTGATTGTGACGTGGTTCGAGATGCATTTTCACGACGTTGCAATTCTATAAAAATAAATGATAATGATAAAAGCGGTTTAAACTTAATAAAATCACGTAAGTCATAACATGTATTTAAATCAGATATTTAGCTATTATAACAATTTAAGCGACCGTGCTAGAACCACGGGATTCGAGGGTGCCTAACACCTTCCCTCGGGTCAACAGAATTCCTTACTTAGAATTTCTGGTTCGTAGACTTCATTTGGAAAAGTCGAAAATTTCCTCGATTTGGGATTCAAGATAAACCGGTGACTTGGGACACCAAAAGCCAAACCTTTCCCAAGTGGCGACTCTGAATTAAATAAATAATCCCATTTTGAATATTGTCACTTAAATTGGAAAACCTCCCCTCGCGCATTTAACCCTTCGGGGCGGGCGCGCAAAAAGGAGGTGTGACAGCTCTGGCGACTCTGCTAGGGAACGAACCCAGAATCTCTGGTTCAGGGTTCAAGAATTCGAGCTTAGAATAATTGTTATATTTGGCTTTATTATCTGATCTTTATTACATGTTTTTGCATAACGTGCTAAATGTTGTCTTTTACCGCTTTGATATTATCTGAACTGTATATAAACTGTGCCGAAACCCTTCTCTTCTTACCTCCGGGGAGAAGCTCGCTGGTCGAGACTCCCTATTCTGTTAGTGTCAATACCTGAAATAAGAAAGAGGTCGGACAAGTTACAAAGCCGGACGATCTCGCGGGTCCCCGGTACGTAGCCCCCTCCTCGACTCGAGTTGTCCGCTCGGGTACACAGTCTAGAACAAATACCCAGGTTACGAACCTAGAATAACTTGACTTCATGCCGGATCCCTAGTAGGAACGCTTATTTGCATCATGTTGCATTTGACTTAGGGGACTCAACATAGGGGTTGGGTCCGTCTAGGATTAGCAACCTGAAATGAAAAGACCATCCTGTTGCATCCTATTTGTTTCCGTGCATTTATTTGTCTCGGACATGCATGCTGCCTGACTTTGGAGTATTTGAAAAATAAACAAAAAAAAAATAAAAGTGTATAGGGCTAATTTTCTACTTTGAAAAATAGCAATGCCCAATTACTGTCAAAACTCTGCCGAAATTTTACGATAATAAAAAGGAAAATGTTTTGTTTTCAGTAATTTGCTTTACTAAGAAAAAGAAAAACAAAAAGATAGAAAAATAGTCTTTTATTTTTGGAAAGTTGTTTGTTGAAAAGGAAAGAATTTTGTTCTAAAATAATTCGGTTAATTTGACCGAACTACGCGGGTCTGATTCTCACCGGATGTGAGATACGTAGGCAAACCTCATCGGTTCCGGCCCCAATTTTCAAAAATCAAAAAAAATATATTTCCCTTTAGTTCTTTCTTTATAAAATTTTCCTTAGAAAATAAAAAAAAAAAAAGAAACAAAAAAATAATATAGAAGTTTTCTTAAACTCAAATAAAAATAGTCTCCTTCTTTCTGAAGTCTTTCATGTGAAATAATATAATAAGAATTAAAAATCAGCAACAAAAATCTAAAAAAAAAATACTCTTTGCTTTTTAGTCCCTCTTTTGTAAAAAGTTTTTTTTTTTTTTTAAAAAAATATATTTGAAAAATTGAATTTCAAAATATTAGGATTTTTCTTTAGAAGTGCTTTTGTAAATAAATAAAACTCAGAATTTCACATCATTTTCTTAAAAGTCCCTCTTTCAAAATTTAAGGGGCAATATCATATACATTCTTTCTTCCGTAGAAAAGGTAAAACAAAAAAAAAAATCAACCAAACATATTTTCTTTTTTTAATAAATTTCCAGAATTCAAGTCAAAAGCAAATAAATTTTTTAGAAGTCTTTCTTTAAAAAATAAAACAAAAATCAAAATAAACAAAATTTTCTTTCTTCTTTTAAAGTATTTCTTTCAAAAATTCAAAAAAAAAAATTTGAATAAGTAAATAAACAAAGAATAGTCAAATTTTTTGAGCCCTATGCTAAATGAGCACTTGCTTCTTTATTTTTATACTTGTTAGATTCGAACTACGTAATGATCTGATTCACGTAGGCATCGTGATACGTAGGCAATCCTCATCGGATCCGGTCGCATTTCTTTTACTGCAAAATAAAAAAAACATAAAAGAAAAACAAAAGAGAAAAAAAAAACTAATAAAACGCCGGAATGACGCATGCTCTCGTAGCAAACATATAGTAATCCACTTAACTGTATAGGTGCATCATGCCCAACGTGAGATTAACTATCTGTTATTTGCTACAAATTAACCGTGCGTTTGTCATTGAGCATTTTTTCAGGGTTTTTGGAAAGACGGTTGGTTTGGTGAAAGTCTGGCCTCGCACTCGTACTTCACGAGGTCAAGGAGAAGTGTTCAACTACCTGTTGTTAGGACCAGAAGCAGTACTCACACTTACTTCACCAGGTCAAAAGGAAGTATGGAAATGTCTTCAGAAATTCTATTGCAAACAATCCCTGTTTCTGAGGAAAGCTCGATCTCAGCCGTCCTCACACCTGAATCCGCAACTGCGGAGGAAAATAGAATCCTACGGCTCCGCATGTTGGAAATGCTGGACGACTGGAATAATGGGAAAGAGCCGCCAAGTGTCGTCCCCGGATTCCCTGAATTATTCTCCAGGTCAAGTGGGACTTCTAATGTCCCCATAAATTATCCTGCTACCCCATTCGGGTACCCAGCCACCTCAGCCTTCTCTGCTGGATCGCCTTCTGAGCCTCATCCCCGAATGTCATCCACTGATGCAAGCATGAACATCTTTACTGCATCGCCTTGCCCGATTACGGCACAACCTGCCACGTACAAGCCAAGCTTTGACTCATCCTCTTTTACATTCCAAGCTCCATCGTTCTCAACGGAACCAACTAGGTTCGCTACCAGCACTAATCCTCTACCGCCTCAGTGCGAGCTTGCACCCGGGCAGGATCAGAACCCCAAAATTGCAGAACAAAATGAGATTGCCAAGAGAATGAGAAGCCTTGAACAAAGTTTGAAAAATATGCAAGGATTGAGCGGACAGAAGAGCGTCTCTTACGCCGACCTATGCATGTTCCCTCACGTGCACCTGCCAGCAGGTTTCAAGACCCCAAAGTTCGAGAAATACGATGGGCACGGTGACCCCATTGCACATCTTAAAAAATACTGCAATCAATTGCGGGGAGCCGGCGGAAAAGAAGAACTGCTAATGGCATATTTTGGAGAAAGTTTGGTGGGAGTCGCTTCGGAATGGTATATGGACCAGGACATATCTCGCTGGCATATATGGGATGATCTTGCCAGAGACTTCGTAGGGCAGTTTCAATATAATATTGACATCGCACCAGACAGAAATGCCTTGTCAAACTTAAAGAAGAAACCCTCGGAAAGTTTCAGAGAATACGCCATCAAATGGCGTGAGCAAGCGTCAAGGGTAAAACCTTCCATGGACGAGATAGAGATGGTCACTACTTTTCTCCAGGCTCAAGAGTCCGACTATTTCCAAAACATGATGTCAGCCATGGGAAAGCCTTTCGCAGAAGCGATTAAGATTGGAGAGATGGTGGAGAACGGTTTGAAAACGGGAAGAATTTTGAGTCAGGCAGCCATAAGGGCAACCTCCCAAGCCGTCCAAAGCGGGTCTGGAGGAATGGCAAGAGGGAAGAAAAAAGAGGAAACATCTATGGCGGTATCAGAGGCGGGAGAATATCATGATCCCGGGTTTTGTTCTTCGGAAAGAACCTCGCAACATTATTTCCCCCACCGAAATGCGACCTACGCTCCTCAACCCTACATGGTCATGAGCACCCAGCCTTATATCCAGCAGACACAACTAGTCAATCGGGGGCAGGCCCCACATCCTAGGAATCAGCCTCCTCACCGAAACCGCTACAATCCTCGACCTCCTCAAAATAATTTCCGTCCTCAGGAACCACCCAGGAGACCCAACTACACACCAATCGGTGAACCCTATTCCGCCCTATTCCCTAAGCTTGTCCAAATGAATTTGTTGCAGCCCATACCACCAAACGGGCAGAACCCGGGATCACCCTCATATCAGCGGGGTGTCAGATGTGCATACTATTCAGGGGTAGAAGGGCACGACACCAACGACTGTTGGACATTGAAACAAGCTGTAGAGAATCTGTTAGACCAAGGGAAGATTGTGTTGAGAGACGAGGATACCCAAAATGTGACCAATAATCCGTTGTCCGCCCACAACAACGGGCCGATAGTTGGGATGATTTGTGAAGACGAGGAAGTTGACCCAGCACTTAAAGCCATAATTGCTATTGCTGATACAGAAAAAGGACCCAGGGTAACTCCTGAGCAAGAAAAAGGAATAAGTGATGTGTTCAAGCAGGCCTCCATGGTATGGGGGACGATCAAACAACCTCGGCCGAACGAGCCAGTGTTTGTCGGACGCATACCACAGGAACCAAAATACAACAAAGAGGGAGATGATAAGGTGTCCCCGCTCGACGAGAGCGAGGAAATATGTGAGGCGACAAGGGAAAGGCTATGCGAAATACACATGGTCCAGCCAGGAGAGGGCACTAGCACCGTTGAAGTATCGTACATGGGATCAAGCACCTAGTTTCAAAACTAGAAGGCTACGCCATTCTTGATCAAACGGAAGTCCTAATGAACCTGTCTCGCCACTTTCTCTGCATCGCGAGTAACCCCAGAGGGTGACTCAGATGTCTTTCTTCAGTTTCATGTTTTTTAATTTCCTGAATGTCAACCTTTTTCCTTATCTTCCCCAAAATGCCAAGAAATGAAATCATGCTTGATTACTCACTTTCTTCTTCTATGTTTTCTTTTGTGTTCTCTTCAATTCTGATAAATGCAGCTTTAAATAACATGACATGTTTGCGGACTTCATGCCCGGATCACGAGAACTCCGATCAGACTTCAAATAATGAGTCAAAATTTGAGATATAAAGAATTTGAAAAGTAGGAACAACTAAAGAAAATTGGTTCATGGTTTGGAAAATGTCCGTCACTAAAGCAGAGTTTGAGAGCAGTAAATAGGCTTAGACCCGTACAGAATGATAACCTTAATAACTGCGGTTTGTCACGAGCAATTGTACCAAGAAAGAAGGGTCCATACGTCATTGAAAAACGTTACCAAATGGAGCATTTGTATCTGGGCGACATCGAGAGAAACGACGTCAGCCTTGCTAGGAAGACAGGTGCAGTGATATGTCTAAATCACTCTGGCAATATCTTTGCACAGTTTGAGATGACGAAGGCTTTCATTCTCGCTACCCAAACACTATTAACCCTTTGCAAACCCATTTGAGCTGGTTACTTTTCTTGGATTACCCTCTTTGGAACCTGAAAATATTATTGAAAAAGAAAAATCCAAAACAAAGCCTGAACTACGTTTGACTTGATTCCGAAAGGATACGTAGGCAACCTCTCCTTGGGGTTCAGTCACACCAACAATAAAATCCAGGAATTCCCCCGAAAGTAGAACTGGGGCAGAAGTTATAACGATTCAGCAATAATCCCACCCAAAAGGTTCCAAAGTTGTAGTTCAATCCAAATTCTTTTCACCCCAAACCTTTTTCAAGTCCTTCCGATCAATCAGTAAAGCATTTCAAAATAGGAAGATGGAATTATTGGGGTCCGATACAACAAATGAGGAGAATAAAGATAAGAGAGTCCTGTCGGTGAAAACCTTTGGGCACCATGAGGCGATGCGAGAAGAGAAATTGAAAATGAGAGAGCTTGTTTAGTAAAAACTCGCAAAGAGTACTGACAAGCGACCGTAGGAAGAGAAATGAGAGAGGCCAACTAGCAAAAACCCGCAAAGGGCGTTGTCAGCCAAAAAGATGATTCCACCTCAGAAAGTCCTGGCAAGGTTCCCGGGTTTTGAAAAAAATACATATAGATCTGTTTTGATTCATGAGGAAATGCAAGTTCTCAGAGGTCGGGCATCCAGTCCAAAAGGCATGTCATGTCAGTTTGAAACTGGCATACACTCCAGATAAGTCCTTCTTTTCTCCCCGAGAGGGGCGTTTCTCTTTAAACTCATATGTTCTCCTTTACATAGTTTTCTTTTTGAGTTCTTTTTGATCTAACTCTTAATTCCGTAATAATCGCAAAGAAAGGTGGCAGGACCGGTTTTACAGGGCTCCGTTTGGCAAGAGTCAAATAAAATGTACGACCTCAGTGACGCGTCAGTCCCATCCCGACTGGCCATGGTAGTTGATTTGCTTCCAAAACCGACAAATCCCCACAGGGTATCCCTTGTTACAAATACCCCATGGAGTCTACCCTTGTACAATTCCCCAAAGAAGTCCACCCCAACACATCCCCAGCAAGTTTGCTACAAAAAATAAATAAATAAATAAAAAAAAAAAATCCTCACAGAGTTCGCATTGGACAAATCCACACGGAGTTTCTCTTGTACAAATCCCCACAGAGTCTCCCTGATAAAATCCCCACCAAAATCCCCAAGCAGAGCGGGACGGAAAAACCAAAGCCTTATAAGGCAAATCATCACAAAATCTGGAAACGCAAGTCTGAGTAGTCCAAAGGGTTTCGCATGTAAATCTAATCAATGGCAGAGTTTTTCAACAAGAATTAGGCTAAGACAAAGCAATTGGAACGGTCAAGGCCCCCAAAACCAACCGCCATTTTCAAACTGACAATGTTTTCTTTGTCCAGGAAATTGAGACAGGTGCGACCCGAAGCAGCCATGCATGAAGCTGGTGTAGCCCAAAAGAAATGGAGCACACAAGCATTGAAACAGCCTTGCAGCGGGAAAACGACCAATGGTAAGTTTCCCCATAATTCTTTCGTGCATTTCTGATAAAAAAAAAAAAAAAAACCGAGGACTCTTTTCCTTTTCGGCATAACCCAATGACTTTTTTCCGGCATCTCAAGGAATAAAAAATAAACATCTCAAAAGAAAAATAAATCATGGTAGCATAGGACCTCGTTACTCAACTATCCCGGTGTAAACCTCGGATCTCCCTGGCATAACCCAAGGAACTTTTCTATCCAAATTCCCGGCATAACCCGAAGACTCTTTTCCTTTTCAGCATAATCCGATGACTTCTCCGACATAACTCGAGGACTCTTACCTTTTTCCGGCATAACCCGATAAATCTTCCCGGCATAGCCCGACGAATCTTTTCGGCATAACCCGAATCCTCCCGGCATAACCCGATGAATCCCCTCGGCATAGCCCGATGAATCTTTTCGGCATAATCCGATAAATCTTCCCGGCATAACCTGACGAATTTTTTCGGCATAACCCGAATCCTCCCGGCATAACCCGATGAATCCTCCCAGCATAACCCGATGAATCCTCCCGGCATAACCCGATGAATCTCCCGGCATAACCCGATGAATCCCCTCGGCATAGCCCGATGAATCTTTTCGGCATAATCCGATAAATCTTCCCGGCATAACCCGATGAATCTTTTCGGCATAATTCGATAAATCTTCCCAGCATAACCCGACGAATTTTTTCGGCATAACCCGAATCCTCCCGGCATAACTCGATGAATCCTCCCGACATAACCCGATGAATCCTCCCGGCATAACCCGATGAATCTCCCGGCATAACCCGATGAATCCCCTCGGCATAGCCAGATGAATCTTTTCGGCATAATCCGATAAATCTTCCCGGCATAACCCGATGAATCTTTTCGGCATAACTCGATGAATCTTCCCGGCATAACCCGACGAATCCACCCGGCATTAACCCGATGAATTTCCCGGCATAACCCTATGAATCCCCTCGGCATAACCCGATGAATCCCTTCTGGCATAACCCGATGAATCTTTCGGCATAACCCGATAAATCTTTCGGCATAACCCGATGAATCTCTCGGCATAACCCGATGAATCTCCCCGGCATGATCCGATGAATCCTCCCGGCATGATCCGATAATCCCCCCGGCATAACCCGATGAATCTTTTCGGCATAACCCGAATCCCCTCGGCATAACCCGATGAATCCTTTCGGCATAATCCGATAAATCTTCCCGGCATAACCCGATGAATCCTCCCAGCATGACTCGATGAATCTTTTCGGCATAACCCGAGAACTTTTTCCATTCGGCCAGCATTAGGGTTTTAAACCCTAAACTGAGCTTTTCTATGCAATCAGCATTAGGGTTTTAAACCCTGAACTGAATTTTTCCTTAGTCAGCATTAGGGTTCTAAACTCTAAACTGAATTCTTCCTTTGTTCGGCGTTAGGGTTTTAAACCCTAAACTGAACCTTTCCCCAGCTAGTCGGTATTAGGGCTCCAACCCTGAACTGAGCATGCATATCCTCTTTCATCAATTTTATGAACTTCCTGGCGAATAATTAACGAAATTTTCCTAGTGAAACTGGGGCAGAAAATTTCGTTCGTTTGTTTTCTCCCGCAGGTCTAACCTCGAGCCACATGGATCCAAATGACCCACGAGATGAGTCCCAGCTCAGAATCAAAGAAAAAAAAAAGAAAAAAAAAGATGTCCCGAGATATCAGAGTAAATGGAAGGCAGATTGACTCCAACATTTGATTAAGGTCCTGAACCCTGCCAATCGCGTCTCACTCAGTATCCCAGAGATTAAACAAGTCGCCGCAACTCGCAAGCATCAAGATTCAGATCGGAGTCTACAAGCAGAATCAGCTAAGACCCAAGATCAAGTCGTAAAAGAATCATAGATAGGAATCTTGTAACTAGCAGTTGACATGCATATAAGTAGTTAGTTCAGTTTCCAATTTTCGTTTGGTTGTAATAAGGCGGTCAGTGACGCAGCAGTGACAACAGCAACAGCAGTAGCAGCAAGCATTGCAATCCCATGGTAGTCCCAGCTACCAAAACTTCCCGAACTACATTGACCTGATTCCTGTTTAGCCCAGGATATGTAGGAAATCTTTGAAGCAAGATTCAGTCAGATTTTTCAAAAAATGCTTCACACGGAGTAGTCCATAGGCAAAAATTGCTCATACACGCTCACTTTATCTTTGCACGAAAACTCTTCGTGTTTCCTAACAAAGAGGGGCAGCTGTGAGCACGTGATTTTTGCTTCACGCGACAATCGCTCCAAAAGAAATAAAAAAATAATAAAAATTGATCCTGTTGTACAATTTTTGGATTTTTACATGGCACTTTGTTAATTATTTATGATTTTGTCCATTTTTATTTTTATTAAAACAAAATACACAAAAAAAAATGTATGTATCATGCGTAATCTGAACCGTAACACGGTTGTTAAATAGAAAATCGTAAATAGGCATCTTTGTCCGTGATTTTGTTTTTGTTTGATTTTACCTGTTTTAAAATATTTTAATGTGTGTGCAATTAATTGTATTAAGTGTTTATTTGATTTTAATTTGATTTATTTAGGTTTTGTTTTTTTGTAAAAAATAAAAATAAATAAAAAAATAATAAAGAAAATAAAATGATAATAAAAACCCTTTTTTTTCGGACTTGGACCAATTTTAAACAAATTGGCCCAACAAACTCAGCCCAAAAACCAGGCTTGCCCGGTCCGTGCCCTGCCCACCCCTAGCCATCCAAACGACACCGTTTAAACCAGTCCGATCTGGGCCGTTGATCTCAGATTGATCAACGGCCAAGATCTCTCACCCCAAACCCACTAACAGACCCGACCCGTCTCACCCGGACCGACCCCAACCCTTTACCCTTGAAACGACGTCGTTCCCTATTAGTCGAAGGATCCTGGCCTTTCATCACATCTCATCCAACGGCCAGGATCCACCTACCCACTAACTATATAAACTCATAACACTACCCTACCCCCCTATCCAAACCCCAGCCTTCGTCGTCTTCACCAGAACCCCCAAACCCTAGAGCCGCCCCTGTACCCTTCACCATGAAAACCGGCGGCACGGACGCCGGTGACCTCGCCCTTAACGCCATAGAACCCCCTTGCCATCCTGAACTCGGATCTGTTAACCACCTAGCTCGAATCCCTTCCCACCTTCTCGAATCTTCATTTGAAGATTCGAGTCGGAACCTGATCTACACCGATCTGCCCTAAATTCATACCAGACACTCCCCAGACCCCCCTCGTGACCAAACCATACTTGGTTTGGTCCGAATCTGACCAGGGAAGCATGAATCCCGGATCTGGTTTTTGAACTTTAAAGGTTTTCGTCGATGGTCCGTGTTTTGTTCAAACCAAAGGATTAAGGTCTAATGGACTTTAATCGAAGTGTTTCTCATCTGAGAAACACTTCGATTAAAGTCCGTTCAGCCTTAAGAAAGGTCTGTCCGAATCCGAGTTAAGGTTTTGATTTTTCGAGATTTGAGGTGAGTCTTGTTTTTTCTTTTCTTATTTCTGTTTAGTCTGTGTGATTGACTAAAAGTCCGTTCATGTTTGTTTTAATTTTATCAACTTCTGTTTGTCTACTTTGCCTGAACCTCTGTGTTTGTTTGAATCCCTCTCCTATTCTGATAATGCGTATGTATGTATGTGCTGTGCGAATAATTGAGCTTCAAATGTTGACTGATCAACTGATTCCTCGAGTACCACTTTGCTTAGCCAGTATAATTCAAATCATGTGTCGATACTGTTAAATGTCTGATTTTTGGTTATGATTGTATGTGTTATAACTAGTATAGTCGTGTCGACATATGTCGTCAATTAGTTTCAGCTGTCCGAACAATAACAAATCGACTTACTTCTGCTAAGCATTTGTTTGAATCAATTAGGAACTGAGTTTGTTTACTTATAGTTGTTAATTTGAATCAGAAATGTAAAAGGAATGTTTTGTTTAAGTTCTGAATTGGAGGGCATGTGCACTTGTGCACAGCATGTGCATTTGTGCACCACAGGTGCATTTGTGCACAGCCTGGTTCCTGCATAAAGGCCTTTGTTACATTTAAATTAGTTTGACAGCACATGCTGTCAGATTATACCCTGCTGCCCATATCCTGCTTTAGCTTAAAAATATTAAACCTCACTTAAAAGGTAAGTCTGCCAGGGAATATCATGGGAGTTTGTTTATATTTAAAGTAAGTGGAAACTGAAACAAGACAGGCAGCACATGGGAGGGTGTTCTTTTGGGTCTAACAGGCTGTTAAAGGGCTGAGGTTTAGGCTTATAAATGGGAGGGGAGAGAACACAAAAAGGGGGCTGATATGCATAGATACAGACCTAAGACAGAGGGAGAGAGAAGAGAGATAGGAGGAAGGACATTTGATATATACAGACTTTCATCAGTTCTGAAAGGGGGATATATCTGATAGGAGACTAGAGATTAGAGGAGGAGGACATCTGATAGAGGAAGGGGGGAATACCACCTGATATTAGTGAACGTAGAGAAAGCATTGATAAGAAAACAGAAAAAGGGAGTTTGTCTGAAAACACACGGACAGAAATAGATAAAGAGAGGCCTAACACAGAAAAAAAAGGAACTGCATTTTTTTTCTTCTTTGTCTTGATTCTCAACTAGTCTGGATTTGCCTGTTCTATATTGATTTATCCTGAGTCTTGTTTGAGATTACTAGTTGTGTGAAGTATCAGTTCAGTTCTGGATCCATTCTGGTTAAATTCTGATTCCATATTGCTGGGGATTTGCTACATTATGCCATCTTTCATTGGCTTTAAATTGCATTTTTGCTCTGGGAATTTGTCCTGCTGTTGTTCATCTGTTACTGCTGTTCCGCTTGTACTGTTGCTCAACTGACTGCCCTACTTTCTTCATTGTAAGCATTTCCTCAGGTACACATTTCAAATCTATCTGATGTTGCAATAAAAGTTGAATCGAAAGATCTGAAGGATGTTATAATCATCTGTTGCATTGCTTACGAATTTTTTATATAAATGTTGTTAAGATATGTAAGTTTCTAGTCCGTTAGCCTAATAGAGATACATTAGTAAGGTTGTACTTAATTAAAGTCTATGCCAATCTGAAACTGCGCCATTTTATTCGTTTAGTAGTATACAAGATGTAAATACAATTCATGAAATGTGCAGCTATTCAATACGATTGTTAACTTAAACTCGCTCTTTCAGCATGCTTTGAATATGTAAGGGCAAATGGCTGCTTTAAATCTAGCTAAAGATAATACAGTTTCAGATTCTTGAGTTTCAGTTCCATTAGGCAGTTTATAGGATGAGTTTCAAATATCATTAGTCGCATTTTCTAATAAGTAGTTTTAATTAATCTTGTCTAAATAAGTTAGAGTTAGGGAGCTCTTGCAGCAGTCGTAGCATTTTATCAATCTTGTCTATAATTCTTCTATCAAGTTAAAAGCATGTTTCATGAGGTACAACGTTCTTCACTCTGTAAATAATTAATCAGACGATTAACTAAAATCTGGATTTGGCCAAAGCATATAATTGAATTAGCATGCATTTTTTCTTCTATTTTTAGAGACAAACACATTAGAAATGCAGTCGCTTTAGGATGTTCCTTCTAAAATAATGAGACGAGCCTCGACAAATAAAAATGTAAATTGCGGGGCCCTCAATAATTAACCATAATAAATATTTAGAATTCAGGACAGGCCGTTTTAGTGAATTTCATGGCCTTCCTCAAAATAATAACGCGTTTAGAATTTTTGGGCACGTTTTAAGTAAATTATATTCTTAAATTCGGGTGCACATTGATGTGACCCAAATCCAAATCTCAACAGAGTCAAAATGTGTCGACGACCACGGGTGCATTGATTGTGACGTGGTTCGAGATGCATTTTCACGACGTTGCAATTCTATAAAAATAAATGATAATGATAAAAGCGGTTTAAACTTAATAAAAGCACGTAAGTCATAACATGTATTTAAATCAGATATTTAGCCATTATAACAATTTAAGCGACCGTGCTAGAACCACGGGATTCGAGGGTGCCTAACACCTTCCCTCGGGTCAACAGAATTCCTTACTTAGAATTTCTGGTTCGCAGACTTCATTTGGAAAAGTCGAAAATTTCCTCGATTTGGGATTCAAGATAAACCGGTGACTTGGGACACCAAAAGCCAAACCTTTCCCAAGTGGCGACTCTGAATTAAATAAATAATCCCATTTTGAATATTGTCACTTAAATTGGAAAAACTCCCCTCACGCATTTAACCCTTCGGGGCGGGCGCGCAAAAAGGAGGTGTGACAAAGGGAAACTAGGCTCGAATTGAGAAAGACCATATCGAGTCATCCGATTCATCGGGAAGGGATTTTACAAACTTGGCAAGATGGAAGGTGAACAATTGCCAAACAATTGGAATGTATCACTACTGAAACGATATTATTGTTGAGGTATGACTTTCTCCCTTTTTTCATTTGTATTTGATACTAACTTATTGTAGGTGTTCTATTGAAGACATCGAGAGAACCCTTCTACACGAAGACCTTAGGTTTTAAAGCATGCATTGCACTCTTTTTCCGTTAGATCAGGTTTTATCCCAAATGGGTTTATCCGGTGAGGTTTTTAACGAGGCAACAACTATGTGCTACCTACAGAAAACTCAACAGTATCTGAGGCTTCTTTTCAGTCAACCTCGAATACTGGGGGCATCACCCTCGGAGGTTATATTTTCGAGAAAAATACTTCATGCCAAAAAGGGTCTCGATAGGAAAACCTTGTAATGGGCCAAACGGTCGGATGAACCGTGTCCTTATAGAATAGTTGAGTCCCGATGGCAAAACATGTACGCATGTATGAATTATTCAAAGAAGCATTCTTTCTATATCAAACATTTTGTGTCTCAAATAAATTTGCTACTATACGAACTCCATACTTGTGATTATGTGAGAAATGGCTCAAGGGACGAAATGCAAAAATACCTCAAATACTCGGAGAATCTCATTGATAGTCAACTCATTCTAGTTATCTAAATTCAGATTTGTAAGACCTTAAAGAGGCACCCCCCCAACGTAAAGTCCAAGCCCATCGTACTCGAGGACTGACATTTCGAACAAGTTTAAAATGTTATCGGGAAAAAAGTTCAAGAGGCATACCCAAAGGCTACCGCCATACTAAAGGCTACGACCGAAATAAAGGATACAGACAAAATAACGTGGCTTAGAGATGTCCAAATCCCACAATAAAAATATGCCTTCAAATTCTCTAAAAAACCGGCTAATAAAGGCTACCCTCGGCAAAATAATCAAAGGGTTTCGATGAAATCAGCCCTTGAAAAACCTTAAGAGGTATCGAATTATTCAAATACAAACTCGTGCTAAGGCACAAAAAACAAATGGGTTTCGATCGACACTAAACCCTTAAACAAACCCAATGGGTAAAAAATGCGTACCAAGGGATAAAGAATTTTTTACTAAGTCTTTTAAGCCAAAAAGGTGAAATAATAGACATCTTTCAAAGGCCACATCGGCCCAACCCAAAAGAGCCTAAGGGCCAAAACATTTAGAGTTCAAGACCTTGTTCTCACTCAACTCGGACATAAGGGTCCCACCATCCCGAGATCGCATAAAATTGAATTAAGCATAGTTCGAGGATTCATCAAAAAACCTTAAGAGGTATTATATTATAATTTCAAAGATTGCCCATTAATTACTGAAAAACCTAAGGGTTTGTTTGGCTCTGAGTACGAGCCAGTGCTCACTCGATTATTGAAATTATAACATCAAAAAACTTCACAGAACGAAAAGAAAGCAGACTTTATCACAAATCGGATATGGAGCAGAAAGAAAAGGAACTTTTATACATAGAAGATATTTACAATTCCCACTAGAGACCTTACAAAAAAAAAACCCTAAAGGCATAGTCTACTTTGAGAGCTGCATCTTTGAGAGCCATATCTTTGAAAACCTCCTCCTCGGGGACTTCATCCTCATCTCCTCCGCTCTCGGAAAAACTAGAAGGGTCTTCATCATCGCAGAGTAAAGTTGCAGCCTCGTCCTTCAAGGCTTTTGCATTTTCGATATCGGCTGACAGGTCGAAACCACGAGCACTGCACTTCCTCGAGAGTCTCTATCCGGGATTATTGCCTGGCGTGATCGACAATGCACGACAATTTGACTTCAGCCGCAATAGAGATCTTATGTGCCTGAATGTTGGCAGCCTCAGTGTCAACTCGATAAGAGGCCACAAACACCTCCGCCTCAGATTTAGCCTTTGCAAGTTTGGTAGTTGACTTAGCTTCAAGCTCCTCAACCTTCCGGCTCTAGGCCAAGCTTTCCCCCTTTACATTTTGAAGCTGACATTCGATCGAAGTTAGCTGGGCCCGAAGCATGTCTTTCTACGAGGCAAGACGATTCATATGTTGTTTCCACCCCAGAGTCTCAGTCTCTTTTGTCTTGACCTCCCCTCGAAGCTCCTCTACCAGATCGCCCTTTTGCTGGGCCTGCAAAGTCGAAATGTTAATAGCTAAGTCAAATGGACATGCAACAAACTCCCAAAAAGTTACACTACCTGCTCAATGAGCTCAATCTGTTCTTGATTGCTAGTGCGGCATGGAGGTACCTAGTCTCCTCCTCTTTTTGGACGTAAAGGAGTTTGAGGTCTTCCCTCTCTTCCACGAGCTTCTTGAGTTCGGCCTCATATCGGGCAAGCTCGGCTCGAGATTTGGAAAATGCTTCTCAATGTAGCGCCATGGCCTTCACACAAAGGAAAAGAAGTTAGACTTGGAGAAACGATAATAAAACACAAGCATAATTATGGAGGCAAAGACTTACTTGTTTAAGGAGCAGCTAGGCCTCATCAAAGATAAACGAAGCATCTGGGTCGGGACCATCTTCAACCCCCGCAAAGCATCTCTGGAAAATGTCATTCCCTTCATGGTTCATGTGAGCACGTGATTTTTGTTTTATGCAACAATCACTCCAAAAGAAAACAAAATAATAGCAATTGGTCTTGCTGTACAATTTTTGGATTTTTACGTGGCGTTTCGTTAATTATTTGTGATTTTGTCCATTTTATTTTTTATAAAACAAAATACAAAAAAAAATGTGTGTGTGTCATGTGTAGTCGAACCATAGTCGGATTATTAAAAGGAAAATTACGAAATATGCATGTTTTGTCCTATTTGTCGCCTTGGTGATTTTTACTTATTTTTAATATTTGATATGGGTGTAAATAATTGTATTAAGTATTTAATTAATGGGGTTTAATTTTGTTTAAATAGGTTTTGTTTGAAAAATGAAAAAGAATATATAAAAATAAAAGAAAAGAGTGCAAAATTGGACTGAAATCAAGGTTGGGCCTATTCCCATTTAAAATCTGAGGCCCAACTCAAGCCCAAAACACGTGTTGCCCCGGTCCAGACCAGCTGACCTTAGGAGCGTCCAAACGACGTAGTTCTGATCTGGTCTGATCTGGGCCGTTGATCTCAGAATGATCAACGACCAAGATCACATCCCCCATATCCACAAACAAACCCAACCCGTTCAACCTTGGTCCAACCCAGCCCCGTGCATTTGAAATGACACTGTTTCCCTTTAGTAGATAGATCACAGCCGTTGATCATCAGCAATCCAATGGCCAACATCCAATTACTCACCCCCGTATATAAACCCTTCCCCCTTTCACCCCTCGCCTAAACCAAACCCCCTCTGCCTTAGGTCGTCCCCTTCACAGACCCCAACCCCGGAACCCTAGAGCCGCCCCCTTTCCCCTCACCAAAAACCCGGCGGCATGGACGCCGGTGACCCCCACCTTAACACCATAGATGCACCTCACCATCCTGAACCCAAATCCACCAACCACTTAGCTCGAATCACCTCCCACCTTCTCGAATCTACATTTGAAGATTTGAGTCGGACCTTGACTTACACCGATCTACCACAGCTTCACACCAGACAGTCCCCGGACCTCCCTCGTGACCAAACCATGCTTGGTTTGGTCCGAATCTAACCAAGGAAACCCAAAACCCAAATCTGCCCTCTAAGAACCCTAGGAATCCTCATGCCCGGTCTGTGTCCGTTTGAGCCGAGTGATTAGGGTCTAATGGACCTTAATCGAAGTGTTCTCAGTTGAGAACACTTCGATTAAAGTCCGTTCAATCCCAAGAAAGATCTATTCAAATCCAAGCTAAGGTTTTTTGATTTTTCAAAGTTTTAAGGTAATTTTTGTTTTCTTTATCAGTTCGTTTTGTCTGTTGTATTTGAATGTCTATTTAGGTGTCTAAATGTTTTGTTTAATTTATGTTTTGAATGTTTATCAACTATTGTTGTCCACTTTGCCCGGACCTCTGTATATGGCCAAGTCTTTCTTCATTCACTGATAATGTGTGTATTGTGTAAACTGCATAGTCGATTGAATTTGAAATTGGTCATTTAATTAGTTCCCAAGGTCGTCTTTGTTTTGACAGTACAATCTGAACCCCTGCTCAATACTGTTTGATTCCAATCCCTGGCTGTTAATTGTATATGTTATAATTAGTATAGTCGATTGGATACGTGTCGTCAAATAGTTTCAGCTGTTTGAATGATAACAATTGGATCTGTTCTTGCTGAACATTGTTTGAATCAAAATGGAGGATCGAGTATAGCTACTTATAGTTGTTAATTTGAATCAGAAATCTAAGGATTTGGTTTGTAGTTGCAGTCTGAATTGGTGGATGTGCACTTGTGCACAACATGTGCATAAAGGCCCTTTTAGAGTCTAAAATAACTTGACAACATATGCTGTCAGGTTATATTCCTGCTGCCCATGTCTGCTTTTAGTTTAATAAGATGATTAAAAGAGCTGTCAGGAATATCGTGGGAGGTTTTCATATTTTAAAATGTTTGAGTGGAAAAACAGCAAGAAAGGAAGGGGGTTTCTGATATGTTTAACAAACTAAAAGGGGCTGATGTTAGGCTATAAAAAGCAGGGAACTCAGACAGATTTAAGGACTGGAATTTTGGAAAAGAAAAACACAGACAGATTTTAGACTGAAAAATTTAGACTGTGCCGGGAGATTGATTTTTAGAAGGCATAGATACAGAGAGATATCACAGAATAGGCATATACAGACACATACACAATAGAGAAAAACATACAAAAAATCAGAAACTGTTTCTTCTTACTGTTGTTTGGGTTTCATTTGTTCAACCTGTTCAATCAATCCTGATTTCTTCCAAGTCTCGACTAAGTCTATTGTTTGGTTTGCATTGTTTGTTCTCCTGGACTTGGTCTTGTCTTGGAGCATTGTTTCTACTGCACTGTGTGCTGCTGTTGTTTTGTTACTACTTGTTCTATCGGCTATAGTTGCACCTTGCTCTGGGATTTGTCCTGTTGTTATCTGCTGTTACTGCTGCTGCATTTGTTGCCATTGTTACTCTGCTGACTTCTCTTCTTCTTCAACTGTAAACACTTCCAGGTACACACTTCTGAAACCATGTGTTGTTGAAAGCTTGAAGTTTTTGAAGCAGAAATAAAGAAATGAATGTTGTTTACTTCACAATGCTTGTGTTCAAAATATAGCCATAGTTTGAATGATAAGTTGGCCTGCATTTGTTTAACTTCAAACTGCAACTGCTCTGTATGAATTAACATACATTCTGATTGAGATGAACTATTAGATAGCATTGTTTGTTAGATCAGACGTATTTTAATGCATATAACCATTGGGTCTTGATTTAGTTATGACATTATAACATAGAATCATGGCAAGCATCTGTATGTATTTTGTCTAGACCTCTGAACTGTCAAATCTGTTGTATTTGGTTCCATTTGACTTCAGGATAAATGTATCCCAAACAAATTCTCATGTGGTTACGTTAACAGTTTGGCCATGTACGCCAACTCTCTTGTTAGACTACTTGTTCCGATATAGGTTCGATATGGGCTTCGATATAGATTCACTGTTTTGAAATAATGCGATGACTTTTTAGGAAAACTAATAGGCATTTTTGAGTTCAATTAGTAGTAGTTTTCCTAATAAACAGCCGATTTCATTAATCAAGCCCAAATAAGCTAGTTTTAAAATTCAATTTGAAGGTCGTTTAATGTAAGTTTAGTATATGTTATTAGTTTGCTTGCAATCTCCCTTAGCAAATTAACAAGCGTATTCACTCGTTGAAGACAAGGCATGAGGTAACTCTCACCTCGTAAACAACCAATCAGGTAATCAAACAAAATTCGGATTCGGCAAACATAGTAAAGATTTAGCATGTAGTTGCTTAAACAAGTAAATTTGGTATCTTCTTTCTTTTATTTCTTAGAGACGAACATAATAGAAATGTAGTCATTTTAGGATATTCCTTCTGAAATAATGAGGCGAGCCTCGCCGAATAAAAATGCAAATTGTGGGGCCCTCAATAATTAATCATAATAAATACTTAGAATTCGTGACGGGCTGTTTAGCGAATTTCACTGCCTTCCCCAAAGATGATAACGCGTTAGACTCTTTAGGCGCGACTTAATTAAATTACATTCTTAAATTCGGGTGCGCATCTATGTGACCCAAATCCAAATCTCAACGGAGTCGAAATGTGTTAACAACTACGGGTGCATTGATTGTGACGTGGTTCGAGATGCATTTTCACGACGTTGCAATTCTATAAAAATAAATGATAATAATAAAAGCGGTTTAAACTTAATAAAAGCACATAAGTCACAACATGTATTTAAATCAGATATTTAGCCATTATAACAATTTAAGCGACCGTGCTAGAACCACGGGATTCGAGGGTGCCTAACACCTTCCCTCGGGTCAACAGAATTCCTTACTTAGAATTTCTGGTTCGCAGACTTCATTTGGAAAAGTCGAAAATTTCCTCGATTTGGGATTCAAGATAAACCGGTGACTTGGGACACCAAAAGCCAAACCTTTCCCAAGTGGCGACTCTGAATTAAATAAATAATCCCATTTCGAATATTGTCACTTAAATTGGAAAAACTCCCTCGCGCATTTAACCCTTCGGGGCGGGCGCGCAAAAAGGAGGTGTGACAGCTCTGGCAACTCTGCTGGGGATTAAGCTCCCAGAACCACTGGTTCAGGGTTCAAGAATTCGAGCTTAGAATAATTGTTATATTTGGCTTTATTATCTGATGTTTATTACGTGTTTTGACATAACGTGCTAAAAGTTGTCTTTTACCGCTTTGATATTATCTGAAATGTATATAAACTGTGCCGAACCCTTCTCTCTTCACCACCGGGGAGAAGCTCGCTGGTCGAGGCTCCCTTTTCTGTTAGTGTCAATACCTGAAATAAGAAAGAGGACGGATAAGTTACGAAGCCGGACGGCCTTTTGGTTCCCGGTAAGTTGCCCCTCCTCGACTCGAGGTGTCCGCTCGGGTACACAGTCTAGAACATCTACCCAGGTTATAAACCTAGTATAACGAAACCTCATGCCGGATCCCTAGTAGGAACGCTTATCTGCATCATGTTACATTTGACATAGGGGACTCAACACAGGGGTTGGGTCCGTCTAGGACAGGCAACTTGGAATGAAAAGACCATCCTGTTGCATCCCGTTTGTTTTGCGCATCTATTTGCTTCAGATCTGCATGTTGACCGGTTTCCGAAATTTTTTTTAAAAAAAAAAGAATAGCAGGGTAGGGAGATAATTACTTATTCTTTTGAAAAAAAAAACCAATGTCCGAGTAATGTCAAAACCTCACCGGAATTTTCTTAAAAAAAATATATATATAAAAAAAATGAAAACAAAGCTTGTCTTTCAGTTTGACTATTCCTTTTAATCACTTTCAAAATCCAAAATATATATAAATAAAAAAAATCAAATTTTTTTTGTTTTATTTGTAGTACCTCTTTAAAAGATTTTCGAAATTTCAAAAAAAATGAAAAAAGGGAAGTTTAAAATGTATAAGTATTTCCTTGGTCTCTTTTCAAAAAATAAATAATAAAAAAACATATAACAAAATTCCAGAAAAAATAGTTATTCCTCTTTTCTTTAAAGGATTTTATTTTTGTTTCCCTTATTTTGATCCGACCGAACTACGCCGGTTTGATTCTCACACGGTGTAATATACGTAGGCAACTCTCATCGGGTCCAACCTCCCATTTTGCAAAAAAAAAAATCTTTTAAAAAAAAAAGATCTAATTTTTGAGTCTAATAAAGGTTTTTTTAATCACCCTAAATAAATGTGCAGGATGAGCACGATACAAAACGAACCTTTTTCAATAATGACCAAGATCCCTTTTGAGTTGCGATTATGGTGGAACGACTTAGGCAAGGAGGGGCAAAGTAAAGTAAGAAAATATCTGAAAAATCTCCCGGATTTACTAGACATTCAGCCTCGGGGCGATATTATCAGATCATTGGTCACTTACTGGGATTCGGCGCACAATGTATTTCATTTCTCAGACTTCGAGCTCACCCCGACTTTGGAAGAAATAGCGGGATACATTGGGGGTGATGAAGCTCCGTTAAGGTTCAAATACTTGATTGCACCTAGGGCCGTCACGGTACACCGATTTCTGGATTTCCTGAAAATACCCCGAACATTTCACCATCCAGATCTTGCCAAAGGTTTCTGCAGTCTCCACCTCATGTATGCTAGATACGGTCACGAGGGCGGGTTCAATAAGCCGGATTTCAAACTGTGTAGCAAAGGCAACCAACAAAAGTGGGACGAACACAGGCTGTTAGCTTTTATGACACCCTTCTTGGGTCTTATAGTGTTCCCAAGGAAGGACGGAAACATCGATCTAAAAATAACTGGGGTCGTCAGTACTTTGCTTACCCAAGATAAAAGTACTCTGGCGCCTATGATTATGGCTGACATTTTCCGGGCTCTCACTGCTTGTCGAGCCAGAGGCGACTTTTTCGAAGGATGTAACCTACTGTTGCAAATATGGATGACCGATCATTTATGCCACCGCTCCCCGCTCTTGGGTTACGGTTCGCCCGAAAAAACTTGGATTGAAGAATTCTACGCAAGAATCAAAGGGTTCAATTTACCTGAGGGAGTCACATCATGGACCTCATTTCTCCGAACTCTCACTGCTAGCCAAATCCAATGGACGCTCGGATGGTCGCCTATTGAGGAAATCATATACATGCCGGCAACCAGGCCCCACTTTCTGTTGATGGGACTCAAAAACATCCAACCCTATGCACCATATCGGGTTTTGAGGCAACTTGGGAGATATCAAGTGGTGCCGAAAGATGAAGATTTGAGTACCCAAGTGATTGAAATCAGTCCGGATGGTCGTTTCCCCGAAGAAGAAGTTCGCCAAATCTGGAGTGAGTGCCAACATCTGACAGCAAGCACTTGTGTGATGGATATAGCAAAAAGGGAAGTTGCCCCAGGGTATCACACTTGGTTCAGGGGCGACCTGTCTGGCGAAAGACCAGCTAAGAGACCGCATCTCAAAGATTTTGTAGAATCGTCCAAAGGGAAATGGAACTGGTTAGCAAAAGAAAAGGGCTATCGGGCAGAGATCGGTGATTTGAAGCTACAAATTGACAGTCTGAAATTCAATAACAGCATACAAATCGCGGCGGATCGAAGCGAAAAGAATAAATTGATCCAAGAGAATGAAGAACTTAAGGCCCAAATCCAAAAATTGAGATTGTCTCTTGATGAACAGCCCAGAAGTCGATCAGACCAGCAGTTGATTAAGGGTTTAGAAAGAGAGGTTACGAAATGGAAAGATGGTTTAGAAGAATCTGAAAAGGTCATGGCAAAGCTCAAGGCACAGTGGGGAACAAGAGTAGAGAAGCATCGCCGATACTTGAACCAATTGAAATGCGACCATGAGAAAACTGTTGCCAAAATGAAGAGAGAGATGGCTATACTTGAGATCAAAGCAGTTAATCAGGCCAAGGATTTCCAAATGGAGAGCAGATACTGGTACGACTTGCTAGCCCAGATGAAGTTAGAAGTACGGCAACTAAAGAATCAGCATATACAGGATTCTCAGGTATTCAAGATGTGTAGCGATCAGATAAAACGATTACTCATAGAGAAGAAGCAAACCAGAGATAGGATCAAGGCCATTGCCCATGCCATCACCAGACGATGTCTACGATGTGAGAACATGACCAGCGTTACCATCCTCTCGGCAGTGATGGGTTATGTCAAGCAGACCATGCATGAGCTGGAGCAGCTTGAGAGGGATCTCACACCTAGGACTGCGGCGAGGCCGAATGATGCCCCGCGGGCACCAATTTTCAAAACCATAATGTACTCATAAGTCGAGTCTGTATCGTAGCATTTTCTGCCTGTTTTTCCCATCAGTTTGTTTTAGTCTATTTTGAGTCTAGGTTTATTTTCAAAGTTTGCTCTTTCTTTTTGCAAAATGTAGTTTGTAATATAAACCGTTTCAACAATAAAAGGTGTGCTTCTTTTTTGCTCATTTGTGTTTTTGAACTACGTAACGATCTGATTCACGTGGCATCGTGATACGTAGGCAATCCTCATCGGATCCGGTCGCGATTTAACCAAAGAGAAAAATTGAAAAAAAAGGGAAATAATAAAAGGAAAGCCTAAAAGAATGCCGGAATGACACATGCTTTCGTCGCAAACATGTAGGAATCCATTTAACTGTATAGGTGCATCATGCCCCAACGTGAGATTGCCTATCTGTTATTTGATTCGAATTAACCGTTCGTTTGTCGTTGAGTTCCTTCCAGGTTTTTGGAAAAGGTGGTTGGTTTGGTGAAAGTCTGGCCTCGCACCCGTATTTCACGAGATCGAAAGGGAGTGTTCAATTACCTATTGTTAAGACAGGAGGCAGTGCTCACACTTACTTCACAAGGTCAAAAGCAAGTGTAGAAATATCTTCAGAGATTCCGTTGCCAACAATCCCTGTTTCCGAGGAAAGTTCTATCTCGGCCGTCCTCACACCCGAATCTCCAATTACGGAGGAAAATAGAATCTTGCGGCTCTGCATGCTGGAAATGCTTGATGACTGGAATAATGGAAAAGAGCCACCATGCATCGTCCTTGGATTCCCTGAGTTATTCTCCAGGACAAGCGGGACTTCTAATGTCCCCATAAGCTATCCTGCTACCTCGTTCGGATACCCGGCCATTTCAGCCTTCTCTGCTGGTTCGCCCTCTGAGCCTCATCCCCGAGTGTCAACGATGGATGTAAACACAAATATCTTTACTGCATCACCTTGCCCGATCACGGCACAACCTGTTGCATACAAGCCGACTTTTGACTCGTCCTCGTTTACATTCCAAGCCCCATCTTTCTCAATGGAAACAACTAGGTACGCCACCAGCACTAATCATCCACAGCCTCAGTGCGAGCTTGCACCTGGGCAGGATCAGAACCCCAGAATTGCTGAACAAAATGAGATGGCCAAAAGAATGAGAAGCCTTGAACAGAGTTTGAAGAACATGCAAGGTTTGAGCGGACAGAAAAGCGTCTCTTACGCCGACCTATGCATGTTCCCTCACGTGCACCTACCAGTGGGTTTCAAGACCCCAAAGTTTGAGAAGTACGACGAGCACGGTGACCCCATTGCTCACCTCAAGAAATATTGCAACCAATTAAGGGGAGCCGGCGGAAAAGAGGAATTGCTAATGGCATATTTCGGGGAAAGTCTGGAAGGAATAGCCTCGGAATGGTACATGGATCAGGACATGTCCCGATGGCATGTCTGGGATGATCTTGCTAGAGATTTTGTGAGACAATTCCAGTATAACATCGACATCGCACCAGACCGAAATTCTCTGTCGAACTTGAAAAAGAAACCTTCAGAAAGCTTCAGAGAGTATGCTATTAAGTGGCGCGAGCAGGCGTCGAGGGTGAAGCCTCCCATGGATGAAGTGGAAATGGTCACTACCTTTCTCCAGGCTCAAGAGTCTGACTATTTCCAAAACATGATGTCAGCCATGGGAAAGCCGTTTGCAGAAGCAATTAAGATCGGAGAGATGGTGGAGAATGGTCTGAAAATAGGTAGGATTTTGAGTCAAGCAGCCATAAGGGCGACCTCCCAAGCCGTCCAAAGCGGGTCCGGAGGAATGGCAAGAGGGAAGAAAAAGGAAGAAACAGCCATGGCAGCCTCAGAATCAAGGGAATATCGTAATCCCGGGCCCCGTTTTCCGGAAAGAACCTCGCAACACTACTACCCCCACTCAAACGCGGCATATCCTCCTCAACCCTACATGGTCATGAACACCTAGCCTTATGTCCATCCGCCGCACCAAGCCAACCGAGGCCAAGCTCCACCTCCCAGAAATCAGCCTCTTTACCGCAACCACTATAACCCACAGCCTCCGCAAAATAACTTTCATCCTCAAGAGCCACCTAGGAGGAGGACTTTCACGCCTATCGGTGAGCCATACTCTACTTTGTTCCCGAAGCTAGTACAGTTGGGTTTCCTGCAGCCAGTCCCTCAGACAAGGCACAACCCGGCGTCACCTTCTTACAAAGCCAGTGTCAGATGTGCCTATCATTCAGGGGCCGAGGGGCACGATACAAATGACTGTTGGTCATTGAGAAGAGTGGTCGAGAATTTAATAGAGCAAGGGAAAATAGTGCTAAGGGACGAGGAGGTCCCAAATGTGACTAACAATCCATTACCTGCTCACAATAATGGGCCGCTGATCGGAATGATTTGCGAAGACAAAGAATTTGACCCTGCTTTGAAAGCTATATTTGCCATTGTTGACGCAGGGAAAAGGCCTGAAACATCCCAGAAACCAGAAAAAAGGGAAAAGGCCAATACTGTAAAGTGCAAGCCCGAAGAAAAGGTGGAGAAGAAGGCGGTGCCTGTGAAGAATGGAGTTCTTTACATCCCACGAGGTCGAGCAGAGAAGCCGCAGAGCTTCGAGGTCAAAAGGGCAAAACCTATGTACGTACCGAAAGGCGCCTATGTGGTCCGGGCGACGATTCAACCACCTCGGCTGAATGAGCCAGTGGTTATCGGACGCGTGCCACAAAAGCCGATGACCAACCCGTCCACAGTACCGTGGAACTATCAGAGTACGTTTGTAACGTACAAAGGTAAAGAAGTCACGGGAGAACTTCCGGAAAATACTTTCATTGGAAGGTATTCAAACACCCAAGAGCTGAACAACGCCACACGGAGACGCTTCCCACCAAAGAAGCCTGTAAGCGTTGAAGAAGCGGAATTTTTCTTCCAACAAATGAAAATGCCAGACTACGAAGTAATAGATCAATTGTGCAAGCGCCCTGAGCAAGTGTCCATGCTATCTTTGCTAATGAGGTCAACCGAGCATCAAAAGATCTTACTCAAGACCTTGAATGAAGCATACGTACCAGTAGAAACCTCAGTCAAACAATTGGAACGGATGACGGAGAGGTTCTTTGCCATCAACCAAGTCTCTTTCAGCAAGAACGATCTACCACCAGAGGGAGCGGCACATAACAAAGCCCTGCATCTAACAGTTAAAGGCGAAGGCTACTACGTCAAGCGGGTAATGTTGGATGGGGGTTCAGGTGTTGACATTTGCCCGCTCTCCATGCTACAGAGAATGGAAATTGGGACCGGAAGAATCAGCCCCAATAATGTCTGCGTGAGGGCTTTTGACGGCATCAAGAGAGACACCCTTGGAGAAATAGACTTGGTTTTGACCATAGGGCCAGTAGAGTTTGAGGTAACTTTCCAAGTGCTTGACATGGATACGTCTTACAATTTCCTCCTTGGCAGACCTTGGATTCATGCGGCAGGAGCTGTGCCTTCCACTCTTCATCAGATGGTGAAGTTTGAGTACGAAGACCGAGAGATCGTGGTCCATGGAGAAGACGAGCATGCTATTTATCGGGACCCATCTATCCCATATCTTGAACCAAGAGAAGGGAGCGAACACACGGTCTATCAAGCTTTCGAGATTGTGTTAGCAGAGCAGCATGAAGAGGGAAAACCTTGCCCCCAACCCTTCTTGTCTAACACCTCGGTTATGGTAGCTAAAGAGATGATCCGGCACAGATTCAGGCCAGGGAAAGGGCTCGGACAGACATTACAGGGAATAACGAACCCATCACCCTGCCTTCCGCCAAAAACCTTTTTGGGATATGTTTCCAACCCACCCCAGAAGATGAAGAATGGCCAAAGAAGAGGAAGAATGGGGGGTGGAAACTGCCTCGGCCCCTGCCCGATTTATATGAAACCTTCGTCAGACCGAGATATATCGAAGAAGAAGATAATGAGGTCTTCACGGCTGAGGAAATTGAGGAGATATGTGGGGCAATGAGAGAAATGCTCTACGAGGCTCACATGGTTCAACCAGGAGAAGGCACCAGCACCGCCGAAATACTATATATGGGGCAAAACGCCAAACTCCGAAACTGGGAGGCCACGCCATTCCTGACTAAGTGGAAGTCCGGGTAGACCTGTCTTGCCACCTTTCCTGCATCCCAAGTTATCTCCATGATATAACTTGGATGTTTTCTTCTTTTAATTGTTGTTTCGAATTCCTGAGTTTGTAAACATTGTTGTCTCCCAAATTTCAAGAAGAAAAAAAAAATCATCGTTGTTTTTCCATTTTTCCTTTGTTCTGATTTTGTTATTTTTTCCTTTATCTTTTTCTTTCAGTTATAATAATGCGGCTTTAAATATGACATGCTTGCGTACTTCACGCCCAGATCACAATGAGCTATTTAACTACGAAATAATGAACCCAGAACCAGAATATGATGAAGAAGAGGCTTTTAGGGAAATAAACAGAGAGTTGGAACATTTTGAGAATAAACCTAAGCCAAATCTGAATGACACCGAACCGGTTAATTTAGGAACTCCTGAAGAAATCAGGGAGTCCAAAATAAGCATTCACACGGACAAGAAAATGCAAGATGCGATAATTCAACTTCTTTTTGAATTTAAAGATGTGTTTGCTTGGTCATACGATGACATGCCGGGATTAGGTGTCGATCTAGTGGTTCATAAATTGCCAATTCACCCTGATTGTCCTCCAGTTCAACAAAAGCAACGAAAGTTCAAAACTGAGGTCAATGACAAGATTAAAGAGGAGATCACCAAACAACTAAAAAGGGGAGTGATTCGGGTAGTCCAGTATACAACATGGTTGGCAAATGTGGTTCCAGTACCGAAAAAGGACGGGAAAACTCGGGTATGTGTAGATTACCGAGATTTGAATAGAGCAAGTCCCAAAGATAATTTCCCACTGCCCAACATCCACATCCTCGTTGATAATTGCGCCAAACACGAGATACAGTCTTTCGTAGATTGTTACGCTGGATATCATCAGGTATTGATGGATGAAGAAGACGCCAAGAAAACTGCCTTCACCATGCCTTGGGGCACCTACTGTTATCGGGTCATGCCATTTGGTCTGAAGAATGCTGGGGCTACTTACATGAGGGCCATGACTGCCATTTTTCATGACATGATGCATCAAGAAATAGAGGTGTACGTGGACGACGTGATAGTCAAGTCCAGGACGCAGGATAATCACATCCAAGACTTGAGAAAGTTCTTTGGGAGACTGAGGAAGTATGACTTGAAGCTGAACCCCTCCAAATATGCTTTCGGAGTTCCGTCGGGCAAGCTTTTGGGCTTCATAGTGAGCAGGAGAGGTATCGAATTAGATCCAACAAAGATAAAATCTATCAGGGATCTACCTCCCCCAAGAACGAAGAAACACGTGATGAGTTTGTTGGGCAGATTAAATTATATCAGTCGATTTATTGCCCAGCTGACAAGCACGTGTGAGCCCATATTTAAGCTGTTGAGGAAAGATGCGGCGATCAAATGGACGGCTGAATGTTAGGAAGCTTTTGACAAAGTCAAAGAATATCTTTCAAACCCCCCAGTTTTGGTCCCGCCCGAGCCAGGGAGACCACTGTTCTTGTATCTGACAGTCTTGGAAAACTCTTTCGGTTGCGTCCTCGGGCAACATGACATAACCCAAAAGAAGGAGCAAGCAATCTACTACTTGAGCAAGAAGTTCACAGGCTACGAGGCCAAGTATACTCTGTTGGAAAGAACGTGTTGCGCTTTAACGTGGGTGGCTCAGAAACTGAGACATTATCTCCAAGCTCACACTACTTTCCTCATAAGCAGGTTGGATCCTTTGAAGTATATATTTCATAAAACAATGCCTACTGGAAGACTGGCCAAGTGGCAAATCTTGCATACTGAATTCGACATAGTCTATGTCACTCGCACAACAATGAAAGCCCAGGCGCTAGCAGGTCATTTGGCCGAAAATCCAGTCGATGAGGAATACCAGCCATTGAATACTTATTTTCCAGATGAAGAAATAAACACCGTAGAAGTGGTCTCGGAGGACGCTCATGTTTGGAAGATGTTCTTTGATGGAGCCGTGAATGCCAAAGGTGTAGGGATCGGGGCAATTCTGATTTCGCCTTCCGGTCAGCATTATCCAGCCACAACTAAACTGCGTTTCTTTTGCACAAACAATACAGCTGAGTAAGAAGCCTGCATCATGGGCATACATATGGCGATCGATCAGGATGTCGAAGACTTACTGATTTTGGGAGATTCTGACCTGATTATCCGGCAAGCCCAAGGTGAATGGGAAACTCGGGATGTCAAGCTTATCCCTTACCGACAGCACGTGGAGGACCTCGGCAAACGTTTTAAATCAATAGAGTTCAGGTATATCCCGAGGTGTCACAATGAACTAGCGGATGCACTTTCTACTCTGGCTTCAATGCTACCCTACCCGGGCAACGCCCACGTCGATCCTTTGGAAATCCAAATCAGGGAAAGACACGGTTACTGCAACGTAATCGAGGCAAGATCAGATACGCAGCCTTGGTACCATGATATCAAGAGGTTCTTGAAGACACAAGAATACCCCGAGCATACTACTAGAGATCAAAAGAGAACCATTAGGCGGCATGCAAGTGGTTTCTTTCTAAGCGGTGAATTGTTGTATAAGAGGACCCCGGACCTCAATCTACTAAGATGTGTTGACGCCGAGGAGGCAAGAAAGATCATGCACGAAGTACACACAGGAGTGTGCGGACCCCACATGAACGGGTACGTCTTGGCAAAGAAAATCCTTCGAGCAGGTTATTAATGGATAACCATGGAAAGGGACTGCTTTAGTTTTGTTCGGAAGTGTCACCAGTGTTAGGTGCACGGTGATTTGATTCATGCACCTCCCACGGAATTGCATCCCATGTCTGCACCATGGCCATTTGTTGCATGGGGCATGGACGCCATTGGACCAATCGAGCCAAAGGCTTCAAATGGACACAGATTTATACTGGTTGCCATCGACTACTTCACAAAATGGGTAGAGGATGTCACTCTCAAGTCTGTCACTAAAAAAGCTGTAGTGGATTTTGTACACTCAAATCTTATCTGTGGTTTCAGTATTCCTGCGACTATCATTACAGATAACGCAGCAAACTTGAACAGTCACTTGATGGGAGATGTATGCGAGCAATTCAAAATAACGTATAGGAATTCTACTCCTTATCGGCCAAAGGCCAATGGCGCTGTAGAAGCGGCAAACAAAAACATCAAGAAGATTTTGAGGAAAACGATCCAGAGTTCCCGACAGTGGCATGAGCAGTTACCATTTGCATTGTTGGGGTATCGCACTACGGTACGCACGTCAGTAGGAGCAACTCCTTATCTTTGGTTTGTGGGACCGAGGCTGTGATACCAGCGGAAGTAGAAATCCCTTCGCTTCAAACCATTGTTAAAGCAGAAATCGAGGACAGCGAATGGGTTAAGACTTGATTGGAGCAGTTGACTTTGATTGATGAGAAACGAATGGCCACGGTTTGTCACGGACAGTTGTACCAACGAAGAATGGCCCATGCTTACAACAAGAAAGTCAGACCTAGGAATTTCGAAGTAGGTCAACTGGTACTGAGGCGCATTCTGCCACATCACCAGGAAGCAAAAGGGAAATTTGCTCCAAACTGGAAAGGCCCATACATCATCAGGAAGATATTGCCGAGAGGAGCATTGTACCTAGGTGACATTGAAGGAAATGATCCCGAAACAGCAGTGAATGCGGACGCAGTCAAAAGATACTATGTCTGAGTGACGCCCCAGCAGTCCTGACACATTTGAAATGCTGAAGGTTTTATTCCCACTATCAACTCTCTCTACAAGCCTTTGAGCTGGTTACAAAAAAAAAGAGAAAAAAAGAAAAAGAAAAAACAAACAAAACAAAACATTGATCGAGGCCTGAGCTACGTTTGACTTGATTCCGAAAGGATACGTAGGCAGCCTCTCCCTGAGGTTCAGTCACACCAACAATAAAATCCTATTTACCCTGAAATTGAAACCGGGGCACATCAAGCGGTTTAGAAGTTAGTATCATCTACTTTTCTTTGCCAAGCACAAGCCTTTCAGATCAATTACCAAATGTAACGGGAAGCCAAAAAGCGTCACGAATGGAGACCGGTACACTGTAAATTGAGAGAAATAAAATGAGAGAGTCTCGTCGGTGAAAACCTCCGGGCACCGCGAGGCGACGGGAGTAGAGAAATCAAAAAGAGAGAGCTTGTGTAGTAAAAACTCGTAAAAAGTGCTATCAAGCGACAGTAAGGAGGGAAACGAGAGAGGTCAACTAGCGAAAACCCGCAAAGGGCGTTGTTGGCCGAAAAGATGACTCCACCACAGGAAGTCTCGGCAAAGTTCCACCGGTTTGAAACACAAACCCATTTTGGTTCGGAAGGAAATGCAAGTTCATTGAAGGTCAGGCGTCCCGTCCAAAGAGCATGTCATGTCCATTTAAAGTCAGCATTGTTTTCCTCAGATAAGTCTTTTTCGTCCCGAAAGGGACACTTCTTTTCTGAAGTTTGCTTTCTCCTTTCTTTGCTTTTCTTCAAATCCCTTTCATTTTTTTAACCCTAAGTTTCCAGATATACCGGAAAGGACAGGTGGCAGGTTTGGTTTCACGGAATTCCGTTTCACAAAGAAAATGCCCCGTTTCGTTGGTACGTTTGTCCAAACCTGATAACTCATGATGTTTGACTACGTGTTTTTTTTTAAAAAAAAAGAGATAAATTTCCCCAGCAAGTCCGCCTTGTACAAATCCTTTCAGAACTTTCCTTGTACAAATCCCCACAGAGCCTCCCTTTGTAAAAAATTCCCCCAGCAAGTTTGCTCCAACAAATCCTGTCAAGTCCACTTTACAACAAATCCCCAGCAAGTCCGCCATATACAAATCCCCACAGAGTTTCCCCTTGTACAGAATCCCCACAGAGTCAACCCATTAAAATCCCCATTGAAAACCCCCGAGCAAAACGGGACCAAAAAGAGCCTTACGAGGCAAATCAACCCAGAATCTGGAAATACAAGCCTGAGCAGTCTAAAGGGTTTCGCCGTTTGAATCCAATCAATGGCAGGGCTCCTCAACAGAAATAAGGACGCGACAAGGCAACCGGAACAATCAAGGTCACCGAACCAACCGCAATTTCCGAACTAACAATTGTTCTTTGTTTGAGAAGTTGAAACAGGCATAATCCAAGACAACCGTGCAAGAGGCAGGTGTCACCCAAAGAAGAAGGTACATGGGTACAAGAAACAGTTTGGCAATAAGGAATTCACTCGAAAGGTAAATTTCCACGACATTCCCTTTTTTCTTCTACTAAAACAAGAAAATTCAAAAAAAAGGTCAGTTAGTACCCTCGAACTTTCCCATTCAGTCAGCATTAGGGTTTTAAATCCTAAACTGAACTTTTCCCTCTAGTCAGCATTAGGGTTTTAAACCCTAAACTGAACTTTTCCTTTAGTCAGCATTAGAGTTTTAAACCCTAAACTGAACTTTTTCCATGTAGTCAGCATTAGGGTTTTAAACCCTAAACTGAACTTTTCCTTTAGTCAGCATTAGGGTTTTAAACCCTAAACCGAACTTTTTCCTTTAGTCAGCATTAGAGTTTTAAAACCCTAAACTGAACTTTCCCATTCAGTCAGCTTTAGGGTTTTAAACCCTAAACTGAACTTTTTTCTCTTAGTCAGCATTAGGGTTTTAAACCCTAAACTGAACTTTCCCATCCAGTCAGCATTAGGGTTTTAAACCCTAAACTGAACTTTTCCCTCTAGTCAGCATTAGGGTTTTAAACCCTAAACTGAACTTTTCCTTTAGTCAGCATTAGGGTTTTAAACCCTAAACTGAACTTTTCCCTCTAGTCAGCATTAGGGT
The DNA here is from genome assembly GCF_000393655.2 of Nicotiana sylvestris. Lineage (NCBI taxonomy): Eukaryota > Viridiplantae > Streptophyta > Magnoliopsida > Solanales > Solanaceae > Nicotiana > Nicotiana sylvestris. Next base: position 81,730,811 of record NC_091062.1, on the reverse strand, counting down.
TTTAAACCCTAAACTGAACTTTTCCTTTAGTCAGCATTAGGGTTTTAAACCCTAAACTGAACTTTTCCCTTTAGTCAGCATTAGGGTTTTAAACCCTAAACTGAACTTTCCCATTCAGTAAGCATTAGGGTTTTAAACCCTAAACTAAACTTTTCCTTTAGTCAGCATTAGGGTTTTAAACCCTAAACTGAACTTTCCCATTCAGTCAGCTTTAGGGTTTTAAACCCTAAACTGAACTTTTTCCTCTTAGTCAGCATTAGGGTTTTAAACCCTAAACTGAACTTTTTTTACCTTTAATCAGCATTAGGGTTTTAAACCCTAAACTGAACTTTTCCCTCTAGTCAGCATTAGGGTTTTAAACCTTAAACTGAACTTTTCCTTCAGTCAGCTTTAGGGTTTTAAACCCTAAACTGAACCTTTTCCTCTTAGTCAGCATTAGGGTTTTAAACCCTAAACTGAACTTTCTTATTCAGTCAGCATTAGGGTTTTAAACTCTAAACTGAACTTTTCCTTTAGTCAGCATTAGGGTTTTAAATCCTAAACCGAACTTTTTCCTTTAGTCAGCATTAGGGTTTTAAAACCCTAAACTGAAATTTCCCATTCAGTCAGCTTTAGGGTTTTAAACCCTAAACTGAACTTTTTCCTCTTAGTCAGCATTACGGTTTTAAACCCTAAACTGAACTTTCCCATTCAGTATGCATTAGGGTTTTAAACCCTAAACTGAACTTTTCCCTCTAGTCAGCATTAGTGTTTTAAACCCTAAACTGAACTTTTCCTTTAGTCAACATTAGGGTTTTAAACCCTAAACTGAACTTTTCCCTCTAGTCAGCATTAGGGTTTTAAACCCTAAACTGAACTTTCCCATTCAGTCAGCATTAGGGTTTTAAACCCTAAACTGAACTTTTCCTTTAGTCAGCTTTAGGGTTTTAAACCCTAAACTGAACTTTCCCATTCAGTCAGCTTTAGGGTTTTAAACCCTAAACTAAACTTTTTCCTCTTAGTCAGCATTAGGGTTTTAAACCCTAAACTGACCTTTTTTCCCTTTAATTAGCATTAGGGTTTTAAACCCTAAACTGAACTTTTCCCTCTAGTCAGCATTAGGGTTTTAAACCCTAAACTGAACTTTGCCATTTAGTCAGCATTAAGGTTTTAAACCCTAAACTGAACTTTTCCCTCTAGTCAGCATAAGGGTTTTAAACCCTAAACTGAACTTTTCCTTTAGTCAACATTAGGGTTTTAAACCCTAAACTGAACTTTTTCCATGTAGTCAGCATTAGGGTTTTAAACCCTAAACCGAACTTTTCCTTTAGTCAGCATTAGGGTTTTAAACCCTAAACCGAACTTTTTCCTTTAGTCAGCATTAGGGTTTTAAAACCCTAAACTGAACCTTTCCTTTAGTCAGCATTAGGGTTTTAAACCCTAAACTGAAATTTTCCCTCTAGTCAGCATTAGGGTTTTAAACCCTAAACTGAACTTTTCCTTTAGTCAGCATTAGGGTTTTAAACCCTAAACTGAACTTTTTCCATGTAGTCAGCATTAGGGTTTTAAACCCTAAACTGAACTTTTCGTTTAGTCAGCATTAGGGTTTTAAACCCTAAACCAAACTTTTTCCTTTAGTCAGCATTAGGATTTTAAAACCCTAAACTGAACCTTTTCTTTAGTCAGCATCAGGGTTTTATACCCTAAACTGAACTTTTTCCTTTAGTCAGCGTTAGGGTTTTAAACCCTAAACTAAACTTTTTCCCTTTAGTCATCGTTAGGGTTTTAAACCCTAAACTGAACTTTTTACCTTTAGTCAGCATTAGGGTTTTAAACCCTAAACTGAACTTTTCCCTTTAGTCAGCATTAGAGTTTTAAACCCCAAACTGAACTTTTTCCTTTAGTCAGCATTAGGGTTTTAAACCCTAAACTGAACTTTTCCCTTTAGTTAGCATTAGGGTTTTAAACCCTAAACTGAACTTTTTCCCTTTAATCAGCATTAGGGTTTTAAATCCTAAACTGAACTTCTGTCCAATTACTCACCCCCATATATAAACCCTTCCCCCTTCATCCCGAAACAGCAGTGAATGCGGACGCAGTCAAAAGATACTATGTCTGAGTGACGCCCCAGCGGTCCTAACACATTTGAAATGCTGAAGGTTTTATTCCCACTATCAACTCTCTCTACAAGCCTTTGAGCTGGTTACAAAAAAAAAGAGAAAAAAAGAAAAAGAAAAAACAAACAAAAACAAACAAAACAAAACATTGATCGAGGCCTGAACTACGTTTGACTTGATTCCGAAAGGATACGTAGGCAGCCTCTCCCGAGGTTCAGTCACACCAACAATAAAATCCTATTTACCCTGAAATTGAAACCGGGGAACATCAAGCGGTTTAGAAGTTAGTATCATCTACTTTTCTTTGCCAAGCACAAGCCTTTCAGATCAATTACCAAATGTAACGGGAAGCCAAAAAGCGTCACGAATGGAGACCGGTACACTGTAAATTGAGAGAAATAAAATGAGAGAGTCTCGTCGGTGAAAACCTCCGGGCACCGCGAGGCGACGGGAGTAGAGAAATCAAAAAGAGAGAGCTTGTGTAGTAAAAACTCGTAAAAAGTGCTATCAAGCGACAGTAAGGAGGGAAACGAGAGAGGTCAACTAGCGAAAACCCGCAAAGGGCGTTGTTGGCCGAAAAGATGACTCCACCACAGGAAGTCTCGGCAAAGTTCCACCGGTTTGAAACACAAATCCATTTTGGTTCGGAAGGAAATGCAAGTTCATTGAAGGTCAGGCGTCCCGTCCAAAGAGCATGTCATGTCCATTTAAAGTCAGCATTGTTTTCCTCAGATAAGTCTTTTTCGTCCCGAAAGGGACACTTCTTTTCTGAAGTTTGCTTTCTCCTTTCTTTGCTTTTCTTCAAATCCCTTTCATTTTTTTAACCCTAAGTTTCCAGATATACCGGAAAGGACAGGTGGCAGGTTTGGTTTCACGGAATTCCGTTTCACAAAGGAAATGCCCCGTTTCGTTGGTACGTTTGTCCAAACCTGATAAATCATGATGTTTGACTACGTGTTTTTTTTTAAAAAAAAAGAGATAAATTTCCCCAGCAAGTCCGCCTTGTACAAATCCTTTCAGAACTTTCCTTGTACAAATCCCCACAGAGCCTCCCTTTGTAAAAAATTCCCCCAGCAAGTTTGCTCCAACAAATCCTGTCAAGTCCGCTTTACAACAAATCCCCAGCAAGTCCGCCATATACAAATCCCCACAGAGTTTCCCCTTGTACAGAATCCCCACAGAGTCTACCCATTAAAATCCCCATTGAAAACCCCCGAGCAAAACGGGACCAAAAAGAGCCTTACGAGGCAAATCAACCCAGAATCTGGAAATACAAGCCTGAGCAGTCTAAAGGGTTTCGCCGTTTGAATCCAATCAATGGCAGGGCTCCTCAACAGAAATAAGGACGAGACAAGGCAACCGGAACAATCAAGTTCACCGAACCAACCGCCATTTCCGAACTAACAATTGTTCTTTGTTTGAGAAGTTGATGTTACAACCCATATCCACATGTGTTAGTTCATGCCATATATTAGTTAACATAAATCCAAGAAGGAATTATCTTTTAGATGATAAGAAGTCAATCCTATTGGTCTTAAGTGATACAAGAGTGTATAAGGGTGATTAACCAGTATTAGAAGTTAAACGAATCAAGGATGTTGTAACTCGTATTTTCAGGTAATCTAGCGGTGCTTAATACACTCAAGAGGTCATTTATTAAGGTATTTTAATTATATAATATCCGTATCATAAGTCTTGAAGTCAAACGAGTTATGAAACAAAAGTCGACAAAAGTTGTCGCAACTTAGGTTCATAATTTTACTTAAACATTAGGTCAAATGTTTCTAATCTTTTCTCATAATTTACAAGGAATTACGGGGTGATCTACCCACAATATTAAAGATCTATGAGTCTAGTTTCCAACGCATTAAACCGTTCATCGATACGATCTCGGAGTAGAGAGATATTCGCGTTTTCGCGAGACTGCACCAGGCACCTCTCTATGGGGCCCACTAAGTCGGTTTAAGATATTTGGACTTATATAGGATGACCACAACCCGTTTTTAGTCATTTCTTTTCACTATTTTCAGAACTTAGAACCCTAGTAACATCCTCTCAAGGTTCTCTCAAGATTCAAGACCCAAAAAAGGGCAAACAACACAAATCAAGTGTCGGGAATTCCGTGGCGCTAGTAAGTCTCTTGTTCTTCTTGTTGTTGCTCATTTTTGTGTCGTTCCAACTCGTGTGGGAGGTTGTTTTAAAGGGTATATGTTCTGTAAATACTCCCTAATGTTCTTAATATTAATCCTAGGTGATTTCAAGCCTTCTAAAGTGATTCTAGTGCCGAAAAACACTAATTGATCGCTAGTTTCATTTTTTTGTTGTTGTGGCAGCATTGGAGGGATATTTCTTGGAAATTTAAGGTCAAATTGGAGTTGTTCTTTCTGTATAAAGGTAAGGAACCTCTTACTCTATATGTATTTAAGATTATCCAAGTTGCGGCTAAGCCATTGAAGCTAGAACTTGTGAGATATATATCGAAAGGTTTGGTAGTAGTGTTATTGTTTTGTGGACTGTTTTGCGTTGTTGTTGGGCTGCGTATTTTACTACTATCTTGTGGAGTTTTGGAGGAGGAAGGGTGTGGAGAAACACCATATATATGTAGGTTTATGGGCTGATAGTTATTCGTAACATTTCCAGGTTGTTTGACACGACTACGGTGGTCGTCGTATGTATGGAGTGATTAGGCTGTGTGTGGACTATTTCGGGAGGCTCAATATGTTTATTATTGATGATGTTTGGGCTGTTTGGTGATTGTTTTGAATGGTGTGAGGTCATATATATAGGGGAGGTGCTGTCCGTTTCATCGTAAAATAGGTTGTGGTCGATACATAATAGTTATGACGCTTAAATGATAACGATAGTATCGTTTCTCTTATTGTAGACTAAGGAGTTTTGACAATTGCATAGCTTGAGATTGGGGAAGTATATACAAGGTATGTGAGGCTATCCCTTTCCTTCTTTTGCACGACTCCGATTGCACATAATGTAATGAACGATCTTCCAAGATACTCTACTCTTAGAAGCTAGCAGTACTTACATTGTTTTCCCTCTTATGGAACGATTGATGTTAATGTTGCTTCTCTTAGTCTTATGTTATCAATGTTGTTGGTACTTCCTGATTCTTATAAGGTTCATAGTGAAGAGTTAGTCCTAATAACGTGTATAGAGGATACCGACCTTACGTCACTCCGAAAGGTTTAGAATGTGATTCCATGAGTCGAGCATGCATTATATATATGTATCTATTTTACTCTACCGAGCCACGCTATAGTTGGCCGGGTACGGCACCTATTGTGCAACCACTGATCAGTTGGGTTTTACCGAGCTCCACGTGGCCGGGTACGATTCTACCGAGCCTATTATGGCCGGGTACGATATGATGATGATGATGCCCACAGAGGCGAATGCTTTAAAGGTTTATGTATTTATACATATGTATCATGCATTTCATGTAAGTAGCCCTCAGAGGTACTAAGATGTTACAGGTTGTATATTCTCTATCCTTGCTTACATTACTGATCGTATTTATGGTTCCTTGCCTTACATACTCAGTACTTTATTCGTACTGACGTCCTTTTATTTGTGGACGCTGCATGTCGTGCTGCAGGTCCTGATAGATAGACAGGTGCAGCTCCCCCACCACAGTAGACTGTCCAGTTCAGCGGTGATTGGCGAGATCCCTTCTCCGGACTTGCCTTGGTCTTGGTATGCAATTTTTGTTATAGACATTATGGGTATGTCGGGGCCCTGTTCCGGCTATGTTGCAACACTTATGTTCTTTTAGAGGCTCATAGACAGGTGTCGGCTCATGTATAGTTTGGTATGCCTTGTCGGCTAGTTTTTGTTGTATAGTCTTTCATAGTAGCGTGGTAGCTCATACCTTATATGTAGTTTCTTGATTGTCTGGTCATCCCCTGCTATGTATATTCATGCCATCATATTTTATTGCTGGTTGTCCATGATCTAGGTCTACCATTTATATTGATCTCGTCAGCCTTAAAAGATAATAATGAAGGTTAGATGAAATGTACGTTGGTGCTCGGCAAGTGTGGTCGGGTGCTAGTCATGGCCCTTCAGTTTGGGTCGTGACAAACTTGGTATCAGAGCAAGTCTGTCCTAGGGGTTGTCTATGAGCCGTGTCTAGTAGAGTCTTGATTATGGATGTGTAGCGCGCCACATTTATAATCAGGAGGCTACATGACATCTAGGGTTGTTACCTTCTTCCTGAATCTAGATCGTGCGTAGAGTTGAGTCGTAAGTGTTTGTCTCTAATATTCACCTTGTTTTTTTCAGTGATGCCTTCGACTAGGAAGCAAACGATTAGTAGACGGCTTGATACAGCAGCGGGAGAGGGTACCAGTCAGGTGCCCCAAGTCAGAGCAGGACAAAGTGAGGCTCAAAGTGAGATGCCCTCTCATACCTCATCTACTCCATCTCCTCCAGAGGATATTAGAAGGCACCCAGCGCCTCCAGTTCCTCCGTCTGGCACTCCAGACCAGGATATGCGGAGTGCTTTGCAGTTATTGACTAGCTTGGTAGCTGCTCAGGCTCAGAGGCAGAATACAGGTGCTGCTGAGAAACCAGTTAGTACAAGAGTTCGTGATTTTATTAATTTAGACCCTCCAGTGTTTACCGGATCAGACCCCAAGGAGGACCCACAGACTTTTATTGACCAGGTTCATCGTACACTTCGGGTTATGCATGTTAGTGATACAGAGGCAGTAGAGTTGGCTTCTTATCGGTTACGGGATTTAGCGGTTCTCTGGTATGATAGTTGGGAGAGATCCAGGGGTCCGAACCCTCCTCCAGCTGTGTGGAAGGAATTTTCTGAGGCCTTTCTTCGTCACTACTTGCCAGTTGAGATACGACGAGCTAGAGCTGATAAGTTCTTGAACCTTAGACAAGGTAATATGAGTGTGCGAGAGTACAGTATGCAGTTTGATTCTTTGGCAAGGTATGCTCCCCATATGGTGGCCGAGATGAGTGATAGGGTGCATATGTTCGTGAATGGGTTGGGACCACATCTAATAAATGAGTGTACGACAGCCTCCTTGGTGGAGGGCATGGATATTTCCCGTATTCAAGCTTATGCCCAGACCCTAGAGGATCGTAAACGCCAGCAGAGGGCAGTTAGGGAGCAGGATAGAGGCCAGCATAAGAGGACGAGATTTGCAGGGTATTCTGATGACTTCAGAGGCCGCATCAGGCCACAGTTTTTGAGGAGTTCGGCGCCACCTGTAGCTAGTGCTCCTCCACAGTTTCAGAGGCCTCGATATGATCGATCCTATTCTGGTCCAGGTCAGAGTTCGCGGGCATCTGGCTCGCAACATCACAGGGATACTAGTCAGATGAGACCCCCAACACCACATTGTGATCAGTGCGGCAAGGCCCACTTTGGACTGTGTCGTCGAGGTTCTGATGCATGCTATTCGTGCGGGCAGCCTGGCCATATGATGCGGGATTGTCCTAATAGAGGAGGTGATGGTATGGCTCAGCCGACTGGATCTGTGTCTGGTTCTTCCTCATCAGTTCGACCTCCAGCACGGGGTTTTCAGCAGTCGACAGGTCGTGGTAGGGGTAGAGGTGCAGTGCCGAGTTCGAGTGGTGCTCAAAATCGAACCTATGCTCTAGTAGGTCGACAGGATCTCGAGTCGTCTCCAGATGTTGTTACAGGTATTATATCTGTATTTTCTTATGATGTATATGCGCTGATTGATCCGGGATCTACATTATCATATGTTACACCCTTTGTGGCTAATAAGTTTGGCATTGAACCTGAATTGATAAGTAAACCCCTCGCGGTATCTACTCCGATAGGAGATTCTGTGATTGCTAGAAGGGTATATAGAGGTTGCACTGTGATGATTTGTAGTCGTCAAACCTCGGCAAATTTATTTGAGTTAGAAATGGTTGATTTTGATGTGATAATGGGAATGGACTGGTTGGCCTCATGCTATGCAAATGTTGACTGTCGTACGAAGATGGTTAGGTTCCAATTTCCGGGTGAACCCATCATTGAATGGAAAGGGAACATTGCTACACCGAAAGGTAGGTTTATTTCCTATCTTAAGGCAAGGAAAATGATCTCAAAAGGTTACATTTATCATCTCGTTCGCGTTAGGGATGCGGAGGCGAAACCGCCTACTTTACAATCAATCCCTGTGGTTAACGAATTCCCAGATGTTTTCCCAGATGAACTCTCGGGCCTTCCTCCTGAAAGGGAGATTGAGTTTAGCATTGATGTGTTGCCTGACACTCAACCGATCTCTATTCCTCCATACAGAATGGCCCCGGCAGAGTTGCGAGAGTTGAAGGTGCAGTTGAAGGACTTGCTAGATAAGGGCTTTATTAGGCCTAGCACTTCACCTTGGGGTGCACCAGTCCTATTCGTGCGGAAGAAAGACGGGTCGTTACGGATGTGTATCGACTATCGACAGTTGAATAAGTCTACTATAAAGAACAAGTATCCACTTCCAAGAATTGATGACCTGTTTGACCAACTCCAGGGTGCCAAGTATTTCTCTAAGATTGATTTACGTTCAGGGTATCATCAGGTGAGGGTTAGGGAGAAGGATATTCCAAAGACGGCCTTCCGGACAAGATATGGGCACTTTGAGTTCTTGGTGATGTCGTTCGGGCTAACAAATGCCCCAGCAGCTTTTATGGATCTCATGAATACTATATTCAGGCCCTATCTTGATGTGTTCGTGATTGTATTCATTGATGACATTCTAGTGTATTCTCGTTCGGAGGCGGAACATGCGGGCCACTTGCGGATAGTATTACAGACGCTTCAGGATCGTAAGTTATATGCTAAGCTCTCCAAATGTGAATTCTGGCTGAACTCAGTAGCATTCCTTGGCCATGTGATATCTGATGAGGGTATTAGTGTCGACACTCAGAAGATCGATGCAGTAAAGAATTGGCCGAGACCTACAACACCATCAGAAGTCCGCAGCTTCCTAGGGCTAGCAGGATATTATAGGCGGTTTGTAGAAGGATTTTCCTCTATATCATCACCATTGACTAAGTTAACACAAAAAGCTACCAAATTCCAGTGGTCTGACACTTGTGAACGTAGTTTTCAGGAGTTGAAGAATCGATTGACATCTGCACCAGTGCTCACTCTTCTTGAAGGAACAGAAGGTTATGTGGTATATTGTGATGCCTCAGGTATAGGTTTGGGGTGCGTATTGATGCAGCGTGGGAATGTGATTGCTTATGCATCAAGACAATTGAAGAAGCATGAAAAGAATTATCCAACCCATGATTTGGAATTGGCTGCAGTAATATATGCTTTGAAGATATGGCGGCACTACTTATACGGCGTCCATGTTGACATCTACACAGATCACAAGAGTTTACAATACATCTTCAAGCAGAAAGAGTTGAATTTGAGGCAGCGTAGGTGGCTTGAATTATTGAAAGACTACGACGTCGAGATATTGTATCATCCCGGTAAAGCCAATGTTGTGGCAGATGCTCTCAGCCGTAAATCAATGGGAAGCTTAGTACATATTGAGGCGGGTAGATGGGGGTTGATTAAAGAGCTTCATCAGCTAGCCAATATGAGAATCAGATTGTTAGACTCTGATGACGGAGGTGTTACTGTACAGAATACATCAGAATCATCTTTGGTAGCCGAGGTAAAAGCACGACAATATGAAGATCCTATCTTAGTACGATTAAGAGAAAGCATTCAACAGTGTAAAAGTATGGCTTTTGGGATCGGAAAAGATGGGGCACTGAGATACCAGAGCCGATTGTGTGTGCCTAATGTGGCAGGGTTGCGAGAGAAGATTATGAATGAGATTCATCAATCCCGATATTCCATCCATCCCGGCTCGACAAAGATGTATCATGATGTCAAGGAGCAGTATTGGTGGGATAATATGAAGAAGTCTATTGCAGAATTTGTGGCCCAGTGTCCCAATTGTCAACAAGTAAAGATAGAACATCAGAAACCCGGTGGATTGCTTCAAAATATAGAGATTCCGACCTGGAAGTGGGAGGTGATTAATATGGACTTCATTATTGGATTACCTCGCTCTTATCATAAGTTTGACTCCATCTGGGTGATAATTGATCGACTTACAAAATGTGCCCATTTTCTGCCAGTGAAGACAACTTACACGGCTGAAGATTATGCGAAGTTGTATATCAAGGAGATTGTTAGGCTTCATGGTGTGCCCATATCTATTATATCAGACCGAGGAGCTCAATTTACGGCTAACTTTTGGAGGTCTTTCCAGAAGGGTTTAGGCACACAAGTAAATCTCAGCACTGCATTTCATCCGCAGACTGACGGACAGGCTGAACGTACCATTCAGACACTGGAAGATATGCTACGAGCATGTGTTCTAGATTTTAAGGGGAATTGGGATGATCATCTTCCACTCATAGAATTCGCCTATAACAATAGCTACCATTCCAGTATTAAAATGGCCCCATACGAGGCACTATACGGGAGGAGATGTAGATCACCAGTTGGATGGTTCGAAGTCGGTGAAACAGAATTATATGGGCCAGATTTGATTCACCAAGCTATTGAGAAGGTGAAAGTGATACAGGAGCGATTGAGGACGGCACAAAGCAGGCAAAAATCTTATTCTGATGTCCGACGTCGTGATCTAGAGTTTGAGGTTGGTGATTGGGTTTTCCTGAGGATCTCACCAATGAAGGGTATTATGCGTTTTGGGAAGAAAGGTAAGCTGAGTCCAAGGTATATCGGGCCGTATAAAATTCTTCGACGGATTGGACAGGTTGCTTATGAGTTAGAATTGCCATCCGAATTGGAATTTGTCCACCCGGTATTCCATGTATCTATGTTGAGAAAATGTATTGGAGACCCTTCTCGAGTCGTCCCTATCAAAGATGTACAAGTTACAGAGGACCTATCATATGAAGAAGTGCCAGTGGCGATATTAGATCGGCAAGTCCGCAAGCTGAGAACAAAAGATGTAGCTTCCGTCAAAGTATTGTGGAGGAACAAAAATATGGAAGAAATGACATGGGAAGCAGAAGAGGAGATGAAGTCTAAATACCCTTACTTATTCCAGAATGAAGATAACAAGGATGCTGGTGGAAGACAGGATACATTGGAAGAAGAAACGGCTTTATGAGGTAAGCAATAATTTGAGAATACTCCTCCTTAATACAAAATGGTGATATGTAGATAATGTAAATACGCATAATGCTTTGTGTAGCCTTGTGAAGCCATATGTTGGGCTTAATTACATGCAAGTTTTGCTAGTGACCATTTTATAGGGGAAAATTGATCGGAAATTTCCATTGGAATCCACGGTGATTTAAACTCCCCCTAAACCCTTACATTCGAGGACGAATGTTCCTAAGGGGGGAGGGTGTTACAACCCATATCCACATGTGTTAGTTCATGCCATATATTAGTTAACATAAATCCAAGAAGGAATTATCTTTGAGATGATAAGAAGTCAATCCTATTGGTCTTAAGTGATACAAGAGTGTATAAGGGTGATTAACCAGTATTAGAAGTTAAACGAATCAAGGATGTTGTAACTCGTATTTTCAGGTAATCTAGCGGTGCTTAATACACTCAAGAGGTCATTTATTAAGGTATTTTAATTATATAATATCCGTATCATAAGTCTTGAAGTCAAACGAGTTATGAAACAAAAGTCGACAAAAGTTGTCGCAACTTAGGTTCATAATTTTACTTAAACATTAGGTCAAATGTTTCTAATCTTTTCTCATAATTTACAAGGAATTACGGGGTGATCTACCCACAATATTAAAGATCTATGAGTCTAGTTTCCAACGCATTAAACCGTTCATCGATACGATCTCGGAGTAGAGAGATATTCGCGTTTTCGCGAGACTGCACCAGGCACCTCTCTATGGGGCCCACTAAGTCGGTTTAAGATATTTGGACTTATATAGGATGACCACAACCCGTTTTTAGTCATTTCTTTTCACTATTTTCAGAACTTAGAACCCTAGTAACATCCTCTCAAGGTTCTCTCAAGATTCAAGACCCAAAAAAGGGCAAACAACACAAATCAAGTGTCGGGAATTCCGTGGCGCTAGTAAGTCTCTTGTTCTTCTTGTTGTTGCTCATTTTTGTGTCGTTCCAACTCGTGTGGGAGGTTGTTTTAAAGGGTATATGTTCTGTAAATACTCCCTAATGTTCTTAATATTAATCCTAGGTGATTTCAAGCCTTCTAAAGTGATTCTAGTGCCGAAAAACACTAATTGATCGCTAGTTTCATTTTTTTGTTGTTGTGGCAGCATTGGAGGGATATTTCTTGGAAATTTAAGGTCAAATTGGAGTTGTTCTTTCTGTATAAAGGTAAGGAACCTCTTACTCTATATGTATTTAAGATTATCCAAGTTGCGGCTAAGCCATTGAAGCTAGAACTTGTGAGATATATATCGAAAGGTTTGGTAGTAGTGTTATTGTTTTGTGGACTGTTTTGCGTTGTTGTTGGGCTGCGTATTTTACTACTATCTTGTGGAGTTTTGGAGGAGGAAGGGTGTGGAGAAACACCATATATATGTAGGTTTATGGGCTGATAGTTATTCGTAACATTTCCAGGTTGTTTGACACGACTACGGTGGTCGTCGTATGTATGGAGTGATTAGGCTGTGTGTGGACTATTTTGGGAGGCTCAATATGTTTATTATTGATGATGTTTGGGCTGTTTGGTGATTGTTTTGAATGGTGTGAGGTCATATATATAGGGGAGGTGTTGTCCGTTTCATCGTAAAATAGGTTGTGGTCGATACATAATAGTTATGACGCTTAAATGATAACGATAGTATCGTTTCTCTTATTGTAGACTAAGGAGTTTTGACAATTGCATAGCTTGAGATTGGGGAAGTATATACAAGGTATGTGAGGCTATCCCTTTCCTTCTTTTGCACGACTCCGATTGCACATAATGTAATGAACGATCTTCCAAGATACTCTACTCTTAGAAGCTAGCAGTACTTACATTGTTTTCCCTCTTATGGAACGATTGATGTTAATGTTGCTTCTCTTAGTCTTATGTTATCAATGTTGTTGGTACTTCCTGATTCTTATAAGGTTCATAGTGAAGAGTTAGTCCTAATAACGTGTATAGAGGATACCGACCTTACGTCACTCCGAAAGGTTTAGAATGTGATTCCATGAGTCGAGCATGCATTATATATATGTATCTATTTTACTCTACCGAGCCACGCTATAGTTGGCCGGGTACGGCACCTATTGTGCAACCACTGATCAGTTGGGTTTTACCGAGCTCCACGTGGCCGGGTACGATTCTACCGAGCCTATTATGGCCGGGTACGATATGATGATGATGATGCCCACAGAGGCGAATGCTTTAAAGGTTTATGTATTTATACATATGTATCATGCATTTCATGTAAGTAGCCCTCAGAGGTACTAAGATGTTACATGTTGTATATTCTCTATCCTTGCTTACATTACTGATCGTATTTATGGTTCCTTGCCTTACATACTCAGTACTTTATTCGTACTGACGTCCTTTTATTTGTGGACGCTGCATGTCGTGCTGCAGGTCCTGATAGATAGACAGGTGCAGCTCCCCCACCACAGTAGACTGTCCAGTTCAGCGGTGATTGGCGAGATCCCTTCTCCGGACTTGCCTTGGTCTTGGTATGCAATTTTTGTTATAGACATTATGGGTATGTCGGGGCCCTGTTCCGGCTATGTTGCAACACTTATGTTCTTTTAGAGGCTCATAGACAGGTGTCGGCTCATGTATAGTTTGGTATGCCTTGTCGGCTAGTTTTTGTTGTATAGTCTTTCATAGTAGCGTGGTAGCTCATACCTTATATGTAGTTTCTTGATTGTCTGGTCATCCCCTGCTATGTATATTCATGCCATCATATTTTATTGCTGGTTGTCCATGATCTAGGTCTACCATTTATATTGATCTCGTCAGCCTTAAAAGATAATAATGAAGGTTAGATGAAATGTACGTTGGTGCTCGGCAAGTGTGGTCGGGTGCTAGTCATGGCCCTTCAGTTTGGGTCGTGACAGTTGAAACAGGCATAATCCAAGACAACCGTGCAAGAGGCAGGTGTCACCCAAAGAAGAAGGTACATGGGTACAAGAAACAGTTTGGCAATAAGGAATTCACTCGAAAGGTAAATTTCCACGACTGAACTTTTCCTTTAGTCAGCATTAGGGTTTTAAACCCTAAACTGAACTTTTTCCATTCAGTCAGCATTAGGGTTTTAAACCCTAAACTGAACTCTTTTCCATTCAGTCAGCATTAGGGTTTTAAACCCTAAACTGAACTTTTCCTTTAGTCAGCATTAGAGTTTTAAACCCTAAACTGAACTTTTTCCATGTAGTCAGCATTAGGGTTTTAAACCCTAAACTGAACTTTTCCTTTAGTCAGCATTAGGGTTTTAAACCCTAAACCGAACTTTTTCCTTTAGTCAGCATTAGAGTTTTAAAACCCTAAACTGAACTTTCCCATTCAACCAGCTTTAGGGTTTTAAACCCTAAACTGAACTTTTTCTCTTAGTCAGCATTAGGGTTTTAAACCCTAAACTGAACTTTCCCATCCAGTCAGCATTAGGGGTTTTAAACCCTAAACTGAACTTTTCCCTCTAGTCAGCATTAGGGTTTTAAACCCTAAACTGAACTTTTCCTTTAGTCAGCATTAGGGTTTTAAACCCTAAACTGAACTTTTCCCTCTAGTCAGCATTAGGGTTTTAAACCCTAAACTGAACTTTTCCTTTAGTCAGCATTAGGGTTTTAAACCCTAAACTGAACTTTTCCCTTTAGTCAACATTAGGGTTTTAAACCCTAAACTGAACTTTCCCATTCAGTAAGCATTAGGGTTTTAAACCCTAAACTAAACTTTTCCTTTAGTCAGCATTAGGGTTTTAAACCCTAAACTGAACTTTCCCATTCAGTCAGCTTTAGGGTTTTAAACCCTAAACTGAACTTTTTCCTCTTAGTCAGCATTAGGGTTTTAAACCCTAAACTGAACTTTTTTTACCTTTAATCAGCATTAGGGTTTTAAACCCTAAACTGAACTTTTCCCTCTAGTCAGCATTAGGGTTTTAAACCTTAAACTGAACTTTTCCTTCAGTCAGCTTTAGGGTTTTAAACCCTAAACTGAACCTTTTCCTCTTAGTCAGCATTAGGGTTTTAAACCATAAACTGAACTTTCTTACTCAGTCAGCATTAGGGTTTTAAACTCTAAACTGAACTTTTCCTTTAGTCAGCATTAGGGTTTTAAATCCTAAACCGAACTTTTTCCTTTAGTCAGCATTAGGGTTTTAAAACCCTAAACTGAAATTTCCCATTCAGTCAGCTTTAGGGTTTTAAACCCTAAACTGAACTTTTTCCTCTTAGTCAGCATTACGGTTTTAAACCCTAAACTGAACTTTCCCATTCAGTATGCATTAGGGTTTTAAACCCTAAACTGAACTTTTCCCTCTAGTCAGCATTAGTGTTTTAAACCCTAAACTGAACTTTTCCTTTAGTCAACATTAGGGTTTTAAACCCTAAACTGAACTTTTCCCTCTAGTCAGCATTAGGGTTTTAAACCCTAAACTGAACTTTCCCATTCAGTCAGCATTAGGGTTTTAAACCCTAAACTGAACTTTTCCTTTAGTCAGCTTTAGGGTTTTAAACCCTAAACTGAACTTTCCCATTCAGTCAGCTTTAGGGTTTTAAACCCTAAACTAAACTTTTTCCTCTTAGTCAGCATTAGGGTTTTAAACCCTAAACTGACATTTTTTCCCTTTAATCAGCATTAGGGTTTTAAACCCTAAACTGAACTTTTCCCTCTAGTCAGCATTAGGGTTTTTAACCCTAAACTGAACTTTGCCATTTAGTCAGCATTAGGGTTTTAAACCCTAAACTGAACTTTTCCCTCTAGTCAGCATAAGGGTTTTAAACCCTAAACTGAACTTTTCCTTTAGTCAACATTAGGGTTTTAAACCCTAAACTGAACTTTTTCCATGTAGTCAGCATTAGTGTTTTAAACCCTAAACCGAACTTTTCCTTTAGTCAGCATTAGGGTTTTAAACCCTAAACCGAACTTTTTCCTTTAGTCAGCATTAGGGTTTTAAAACCCTAAACTGAACCTTTCCTTTAGTCAGCATTAGGGTTTTAAACCCTAAACTGAAATTTTCCCTCTAGTCAGCATTAGGGTTTTAAACCCTAAACTGAACTTTTCCTTTAGTCAGCATTAGGGTTTTAAACCCTAAACTGAACTTTTTCCATGTAGTCAGCATTAGGGTTTTAAACCCTAAACTGAACTTTTCGTTTAGTCAGCATTAGGGTTTTAAACCCTAAACCGAACTTTTTCCTTTAGTCGGCATTAGGATTTTAAAACCCTAAACTGAACCTTTCCTTTAGTCAGCATCAGGGTTTTATACCCTAAACTGAACTTTTTCCTTTAGTCAGCGTTAGGGTTTTAAACCCTAAACTGAACTTTTTCCCTTTAGTCATCGTTAGGGTTTTAAACCCTAAACTGAACTTTTTCCCTTTAGTCAGCATTAGGGTTTTAAACCCTAAACTGAACTTTTCCCTTTAGTCAGCATTAGAGTTTTAAACCCCAAACTGAACTTTTTCCTTTAGTCAGCATTAGGGTTTTAAACCCTAAACTGAACTTTTCACTTTAGTTAGCATTAGGGTTTTAAACCCTAAACTGAACTTTTTCCCTTTAATCAGCATTAGGGTTTTAAATCCTAAACTGAACTTCTGTCCATTCAGTTAGCATTAGGGCCCCAACCCTAAACTGAACTTTTCCCCAGTTGGTCAGCATTAGAGTTTCAACTCTAAACTGAGCTTCTCCCAGCTAGTCGACATTAGGGCTCCATCCCTGAACTGAACTATTTCCATCCCGCCAGCATTAGGGCTCCAACCCTAAACTGAGCATTCATATCTTGTGGCCGTATCATTGATCCAATCCCGGAATTGGCATTTTGGAAACTGAAATTTTCCAATTCCTTCATCAATTCTATGAACTTCCTGGCAAATAACTCACGAAATTTTCCTAGTGAAACTGGGGCAGAAAATTTTGTTCGTTTATTTTTCCCTGCAGGTCTAACCTCGAGGCGCATGGATCGAGACGACCCACGAGATGAGTCTCAACCTAGAATAAAAAAAAGGGGGGAAGAAGAAGAAGATGTCCCGAGATACCGGAGAAAATGGAAGGCGGATCGCTCCAAGACTTGATCAAGGTCCCGAACTCTGCCAATCACGTCTCACTCAGTATCCCAGAGATAAAAAAGCACCTACAACTCGCAAGTATCAAGATTCGGATCGAAGTCTCCAAGCAAAATCAGCTAAGACCCAAGATCAAGTTGCAAAAGAATCATAGATAGGAATCTTGTAACTAGCAGTTGACATGCATATAAGTATTTAGTTCAGTTTTAATTTTTCTTTGGTTTTAATAAGGCGGTCAGTAAAGCAACAATGACAACATCAACAGCAGTAACAACAAGCATTGCAATCCCATGGTAGTCCCAGCTGCCAAAATTTCCCGAACTACATTGACCTGATTCCTGTTTAGCCCAGGATATGTAGGAAATCTTTGAAGCAAAGATTCGGTCAAATCTTTCAAAAAAAATGCTTCACACGGAGTAGTCCAATAGGCAAAAGTCGCTCATATCCGCTCACTTTATCTTTGCACGAAAACTCTTCGTGTTTCCGAACAAAGAGGGGCAGCTATGAGCACGTGATTTTTGTTTTATGCAACAATCACTCCAAAAGAAAATAAAATAATAGCAATTGGTTTTGCTGTACAATTTTTGGATTTTTACGTGGCTTTTCGTTAATTATTTGTGATTTTGTCCATTTTATTTTTTATAAAACAAAATACAAAAAAAATGTGTGTGTGTCATGTGTAGTCGAACCATAGTCCGATGATTAAAAGAAAAATTACGAAATATGCATGTTTTGTCCTATTTGTCGCCTTGGTGATTTTTACTTATTTTTAATATTTGATATGGGTGTAAATAATTGTATTAAGTATTTAATTAATGGGGTTTAATTTTGTTTAAATAGGTTTTGTTTTAAAAATGAAAATAAATATATAAAACTAAAAGAAAAGAGTGCAAAATTGGACTGAAATCAAGGTTGGGCCTATTCCCATTTAAAATCTGAGGCCCAACTCGAGCCCAAAACACGTGTTACCCCGGTCCAGACCAGCTGACCTCAGGAGTGTCCAAACGACGTAGTTCTATTCTGGGTCGTTGATCTCAGAATGATCAACGGCCAAGATCACATCCCCCATATCCACAAACAAACCCGACCCGTTAAACCTTGGTCCAACCCAGCCCCGTGCATTTGAAACGACATCGTTTCCCTTTAGTAGATAGATCATAGCCGTTGATCATCAGCAATCCAACGGCCAATATCCAATTACTCACCCCCGTATATAAACCCTTCCCCCTTCACCCCGCGCCTAAACCAAACCCCACCTGCCTTAGGTCGTCCCCTTCACAGACCCCAACCCCAGAACCATAGAGCCGCCCCCCTTTCCCCTCACCAAAAACCCGACGGCATGGACGCCGGTGACCCCCACCTTAACACCATAGATGCACCTCACCATCCTGAACCCAAATCCACCAACCACTTAGCTCGAATCCCCTCCCACCTTCTCGAATCTTCATTTGAAGATTCGAGTCGGACCTTGACTTACACCGATCTAGCCCAGCTTCACACCAGACAGTCCCCGGACCTCCCTCGTGACCAAACCATGCTTGGTTTGTTCCGAATCTAACAAGGAAACCCAAAACCCAAATCTGCCCTCTAAGAACCCTAGGAATCCTCATGCCCGGTCTATGTCCATTTGAGCCGAGTGATTAGGGTCTAATGGACCTTAATCGAAGTGTTCTCAGTTGAGAACACTTCGATTAAAGTCCGTTCAACCCCAAGAAAGATCTATTCAAATCCAAGCTAAGGTTTTCTGATTTTTCAAAGTTTTAAGGTAATTTTTGTTTTCTTTATCAGTTCGTTTTGTCCATTGTATTTGAATGTCTATTTAGGTGTCCAAATGTTTTGTTTAATTTATGTTTTGAATGTTTATCAACTATTGTTGTCCACTTTGCCTGGACCTCTGTATATGGCCAAGTCTTTCTTCATTCACTGATAATGTGTGTATTGTGTAAACTGCATAGTCGATTGAATTTGAAATTGGTCATTTAATTAGTTCCCAAGGTCGTCTTTGTTTTGACAGTACAAGCTGAACCCCTGCTCAATACTGTTTGATTCCAATCCTTGGCTGTTAATTGTATATGTTAAAATTAGTATAGTCGATTGGATACGTGTCGTCGAATAGTTTCAGCTGTTTGAATGATAACAATTGGATCTGTTCTTGCTGAACATTGTTTGAATCAAAATGGAGGATCGAGTATAGCTACTTATAGTTGTTAATTTGAATAAAAAATCTAAGGATTTGGTTTGTAGTTGCAGTCTGAATTGGTGGCATGTGCACTTGTGCACAACATGTGCATAAAGGCCCTTTTAGAGTCTAAAATAACTTGACAACATATGCTGTCAGGTTATATTCCTGTTGCCCATGTCTGCTTTTAGTTTAATAAGCTGATTAAAAGAGCTGTCAGGAATCTCGTGGGAGGTTTTCATATTTTAAAATGTTTGAGTGGAAAAACAACAAGAAAGGAAGGGGGTTTCTGATATGTTTAACAAACTAAAAGGGGCTGATGTTAGGCTATAAAAAGGAGGGAACTCAGACAGATTTAAGGACTGGAATTTTGGAAAAGAAAAACACAGACAGATTTTAGATTGAAAAATTTAGACTGTGCCAGGAGATTGATTTTTAGAAGGCATAGATACAGAGAGATATCACAGAATAGGCATATACAGACACATACACAATAGAGAAAAACATACAAAAAATCAGAAACTGTTTCTTCCTACTGTTGTTTGGGTTTCATTTGTTCAACCTGTTCAATCAATCCTGATTTCTTCCAAGTCTCGACTAAGTCTATTGTTTGGTTTGCATTGTTTGTTCTCCTGGACTTGGTCTTGTCTTGGAGCATTGTTTCTACTGCACTGTGTGCTGCTGTTGTTTTGTTACTACTTGTTCTATCGGCTATAGTTGCACCTTGCTCTGGGATTTGTCCTGTTGTTATCTGCTGTTACTGCTGCTGCATTTGTTTCCATTGTTACTCTGGTGACTTCTCTTCTTCTTCAACTGTAAACACTTCCAGGTACACACTTCTGAAACCATGTGTTGTTGAAAGCTTGAAGTTTTTTGAAGCAGAAATAAAGAAATGAATGTTGTTTACTTCACAATACTTGTGTTCAAAATATAGCCATAGTTTGAATGATAAGTTGACCTGCATTTGTTTAACTTCAAACTACAATTGCTCTGCATGAATTAACATACATTCTGATTGAGATGAACTATTAGATAGCATTGTTTGTTAGATCAGACGTATTTTAATGCATATAACCATTGGGTATTGATTTAGTTATGACATTATAACATAGAATCATGGCAAGCATCTGTATGTATTTTGTCTAGACCTCTGAACTGTCAAATCTGTTGTATTTGGTTCCATTTGACTTCAGGATAAGTGTATCCCAAACAAATTCTCATATGGTTACGTTAACAGTTTGGCCATGTACGCCAACTCTCTTGTTAGACTACTTGTTCCGATATAGGTTCGATATGGGCTTCGATATAGATTCACTGTTTCGAAATAATGCGATGACTTTTGAGGAAAACTAATAGGCATTTTTGAGTTCAATTAGTAGTAGTTTTCCTAATAAACAGCCGATTTTATTAATCAAGCCCAAATAAGCTAGTTTTAAAATTCAATTTGAAGGTCGTTTAATGTAAGTTTAGTATATGTTATTAGTTTGCTTGCAATCTCCCTTAGCAAATTAACAAGCGTATTCACTCGTTGAAGACAAGGCATGAGGTAACTCTCACCTCGTAAACAACCAATCAGGTAATCAAACAAACTTCGGATTCGGCAAACATAGTAAAGATTTAGCATGTAGTTGCTTAAACAAGTAAATTTGGTATCTTCTTTCTTTTATTTCTTAGAGACGAACATAATAGAAATGTAGTCATTTTAGGATATTCCTTCTGAAATAATGAGGCGAGCCTCGCCGAATAAAAATGCAAATTGTGGGGCCCTCAATAATTAATCATAATAAATACTTAAAATTCGTGACGGGCTGTTTAGCGAATTTCACTGCTTCCCCAAAGATGATAACACGTTAGACTCTTTAGGCGCGACTTAATTAAATTACATTCTTAAATTCGGGTGCGCATTTATGTTACCCAAATCCAAATCTCAACGGAGTCGAAATGTGTTAACAACTACGGGTGCATTGATTGTGACGTGGTTCGAGATGCATTTTCACGACGTTGCAATTCTGTAAATATAAATCATAATGATGAAAGCGGTTTAAACTTAATAAAAGCACGTAAGTCATAACATGTATTTAAGTCAGATATTTAGCCATTATAACAATTTAAGCGACCGTGCTAGAATCACGGGATTCGAGGGTGCCTAACACCTTCCCTCGGGTCAATAGAATTCCTTACTTAGAATTTCTGGTTCAAAGACTTCATTTGGAAAAGTCGAAAATTTCCTCGATTTGGGATTCAAGATAAACCGGAGACTTGGGACACCAAAAGCCAAACCTTTCCCAAGTGGCGACTCTGAATTAAATAAACAATCCCATTTCGAATATTGTCACTTAAATTGGAAAAACTCCCTCGCGCATTTAACCCTTCGGGGCGGGCGCGCAAAAAGGAGGTGTGACAGTTCACCCTCACGTCGAGAGTCTTCACAGACCGGGCATCTCGGAACTTCTTTTGGGAGAACATAGGGCCAGGCGGCAGGTCATCTACATTAATTATCCCATGTGAGCCACTTGGGACATTCTTTTCTCTTTGAAGGGCTTCAGAAATGGACCCTTCAGGCTTACCCACAAGACATTCTTCACGGGGTGCTCTTTTATCTTCCGATGGATCGGGGACTCTGCTCAAGCTCCCCTCCAAGATTTCTTCATTTCAAGATTGAACCGCATTAACCGCTCCCAGTTCATAGGCCTTTCAAGCTTCAGTGTTTCCTCTCTTCCGAGTTACCAGCAAGCAGTCGACAATCCTCTCCTTCTTATTTGCCGTCATAAAGTTGTTGGACTGCATCAACAGATAGGGCTGCAGGGTAGGCCCTAGGCTTTCGAGCGCTATTTTTTCTGGGCTTCGGTGTACTTGGTGGTGAAGCCCTTTTCCTTTTTTTTTCTCTTTGGTTATCTTCAGAATCTCCTCTTCACTGGGTGGAGGCGGCTTCATAACAACATTGTCCCCGAGGCATGTGTAAGGGGAAAGTAAGTATTTTATAGAGAAATATCAACATATGAACAAAGGAACTCACCATGGTTTTTAGCTTCCCACCGACCCTTGGCCAAATCGCGCCAACAACGTTAAGCATGTGAAGAAGTGGAGGCCAGTTGTCGAACCCAACATGCAAGGTCCGGAATCGCACCAAGAAACCAAGGAACGCTGTACCATCAAAAAGAAATTAGATCAAAGAAGAATAGAGAAAGCAGAGTAGTAAGCATCATCGATGAAGTTGTACTTTCGTTTCATGTTCCATTAGAGGGGAAGAAAGACTATAGAAAGACTAAGTGAAGTACTTATAGGGACTTCTTTAACATTCTTCTTTCCTCTTCTTGATTATCACCTTCTTTCCCTTTCCTCGCATCCTAATATAATAAAGATCAAGACGAGTTACTCCAGGTCCAGATATCTCCCTTCGAGATTGCCAACATCAGTCTAAGTAGCTTAAGTTTTTGAAGAAAAAGGTAGAGAAGGAAGGGTGGTTCCTCGGCAAATGGCATCCATTCGGCAGGAATTATGTCAGAGGTCTTGATTCGGACAAACTAGCCCATTCATCCTCGGTCTTTGTCCTCATTGATGCTAGAGAACAGCACCTTCGAGGATCAACGCTGGAGCTTTATCAACCCACCTCGATAGAGGTGAGGGCTATATAGCCTGATCAAATGGTCGAGGGTAAAAGACATCCCCTTGACCTTGCTCGAAAAGTACTTGAGAAAAATGACGATACACCAGAAAAAGGGTAGATCTGGACAAAGGTCACCCGGTATTGAAGACAAAAATCGAGTATGACTGGGTCTACAGGACCTAGTGTGAAAGGATAAGTTTACGCACTTAAAATACCTTCGACATGGGTAGTGATGTCCTCCAAATGATAAGGAATCACCACCTCCTTATACTCCAAACTACAATCCTTTTTTACTTGCTCGAGATCGTCTTTAGATATCGAGCAAATATATCGAGACATGGGCTCGCATCGGCCTAGAACTGATGCAGGCCTATCGACTTTGAAATTAGAAGATAGCTCATATGGCCCAAGAATGCACATCTCGATACGAGGTACCACCGTCGTTCTACCACCGGTCAACCGCGATAATGAGGAGACTTTTTCTTTCTGAGGAACAGTTTTAGATGTTTTAGCCATCACTGTTGTGACACTCAAGAGAAGAGAAGAAGTTGATGTTGTAACAAGCACAAATTGAAGAGAAGGATAGACTTAAAGAAGACGAAGAAGCTAGTAAAGATTTGGGAAATGTTTGAGTTGTAAAGATTGCAAAGATTGTGAAATTGACCTATTTATAGTGGCCATTTCAATAGTTTGGGGTAGCCACTAGCCGACCATCAGCCGCCTTCAATTAATGACCTTGGGAACTATGCGGACGCGACCCTTCAATCGCTTATGTCGCAGTCATGGGATTGACGTCATAATCGAGGCATCGGAGGATCGAGGATCATATCGTTTCTTATCGTCTTACTCTAAGAAATGCGGGGACTATCTGTATACGGTCAAAATTAGATATGCCCGATTTCGTAGGCTCGAAGAGTCGCTTCGAGCCTAAGTTCAAAATGGACTGGGCTCGAGCCCGATTACAGATTATAATACTTGGAGATCGAAGTGCTCGATAAACACCGAGGTCGGGTATGACCAACCTCGAGATAATACTGTTGTGGTTATATAACAGAAAGAGCAAGATTCCCGCAACGGCCCTAAGATCACGGCGTAAATTCCGGAACGGATTTGTACTAAGCGATTAGATAGCTGTCCAATAAGATTCCCTACTAAAAATGAAAATGTACTTTATTTAGGACTCCCCTATTATGTAAAGGGGAGCCCATTCATTTGTAACACATCAATTATTTACAAGAGAATATACATACATCACTTTCTTGCTTACTTTTCATCTGAATTGCCTAATTATTTTGTTATTCTGACTAACCTACCTCGAGGCCGTCACAGCTCGAGGTTGAGGCTTGCTTGCACACTGGTTTGACTTACTTTACTCTTTAATTTATACATTTGATTCCTTGTTTATCAATTAGTATTGGATTAAATCACATATTTTTAAAACCACAATACACGTTAATTGTTACTCGAATTTTAGGGTAAACACATAGAGAAGATCTAACACCATAATATCTATATTCATTTGACTTAGATTTTTTGAATTAAAAAATTTATCTTTTGATGTGACCATTGGCCTCCTCTGGTTCAGTAATATGGCCTACCAAAGTTAATTTATTGTAAAGAAAAATATTAAAATCGCATTTTATCAAATCAATTTATTATAATGTAAAAACAAAAAGAGAGATTCTTTCAAGTTTTTGGCTGAAATCCCACTTGATAATGAGATTAAAAACAAAGTACAGATATATAATTTAGGTTTAATCATAGCGTGCTACTATACTTATTAGATTAGTTAACAATCATCTTCGAACTGTGACATGTTCTAGTTGTACCATGGCCTGTTAGATTAAGTGACACGTTGTTAGGTGAATGAGATGCTAGTTCGATACGCCTTAACAACTCTGTTATTTTCTAACTTATAAAACTATTACTTACATTTCGTTCCATCTCTACCTTATTAACTGGTCAATCATCCTTGAAAATTAAAAACAATGGTGATGCTAATATCAAATTTTTCCACATAACTGCTACAAATAGAAGAAGAATCAATGAGTAGTTTTCTTCAAGGATGATATAGGAAATTGAATAGATGATCACCAAAGTATAATGTCTCATACTATAAACTACTTCAAGGACCTCTTTACCACCTCTCATTCTCATTCAAACTGGCATACTAACATAAAGGAGTCCCCTATAGCCACTAATAATGTTCTGTCAAGCCTAGACCTACCCCTTAATAATCAAGAAATTAGGAAGGCAATATTCTCTTTCAAAACCTATAAATCACCCGGTCTGGATGGCCGGTACCCTTTTCTCTATCAAAAATATTGAAATATTATAAAAGATAGTGTCAATGCCTTCTATCACAAAATATTCAAAGATTTCCACATCCCTACAACCATTAATAATAATTACTTGTGCCTAATTCCAAAGTTTGAAAATGCCAATAACTTAAAAAAATTTAGGCTTAGCCTTTGTAACACCATCTATAAAATTATTACCAAAATCATTGCAAATAGATTAAGACCTTTTCTAAACAATCTATTTGGTCCTCATCAAGCAAGTTTTATTAAGGGAAGACGTGCTTGTGATAATGCTTTAATTATTCAGGAATTAGTTAATTACATTAGGAAATCAAAACCAAAAGAAGGCAACATGATCCTCAAAATAGACCTTAAAAAGGCTTTTGCTAAACTTGAGTGGTCCTTTATTCATAGAACTTTAAATTACTTCAAATTCTCTCCAAAAATCACCAACCTAATTATGACTTGCATTGCCACTCCTAGTTATTCTGTCCTAGTGAATGGTTCCAAATCAGACCTCTTCACCCCAACAAGAGGGATCAGACAAGGTGATCCAATGTCCCCCTACATCTTCATTTTATTTATGGAGATGCTTTCAATTATGATCAATCACAAAATTAATATCAGGAAATGAGATGCTTTAAAGATTAATCATAGATGTCCTACCTTACCACACCTATTTTTTGCTGATGACATAACCCTCATAGGTAAAGCTAATACTAAAATAGCTCTCACAGTGATCCAAAGCCTCAATAACTTTTGCCTTCTTTTGGGACAATCTATTAACAAAACAAAGTCTAAATTGTTGTATCTCCCAATTACTTAAAAACAGCTAGAAGGAATTGTTCTCCCTCCTCAACATAAAGCTTAGTGATAAATTTGGTGTCTACTTAGGCTTTCCAATAATTAACACAAAACCTAGTCACAAAGACTATCAATTTGTGATTGATAGAATGAGAATGAAGTTGGGAAGCTGGAAAGCCAGATGGCTAAATATGGCAGTAGATGCACTCTAGTCACTTCCACTCTTAACAACATTCCAAATCATATCATGCAATACTCCCATCTCCCTACAAAAACAATCAAGGACATTGATAAGATTCAAAGAAATTTCTTATGGAATTCTACTCCTGACAAAAGAAAACTTCACCTTCTGAGTTGGGACACAATTACGAAGGATAAACAAATAGGGGGACTAGGAATTAGGAAAGCTAGAAGCAAAAACTCAACCTTGCTTACCAGTCTAGCTTGGAGATTAATAAATACTACATCCATATAGACCCATGTTTTAATCAGTAAATATGCTAACACTAGAAATAAAAACCACCACTCCTTCATTTGGAAAAGTATATTGAAGGGTTAGTACTATTGCAACAAAGGAACTAGATGGGACATAAGCAATACCAACCAAAACATTTGGGAATTAAACTGGATTCCTAATATAAATAAATTAAGAGCTTCTATCCATGACACCCTAAATCTCAATGAAGATAAGCTCACCATTGGTAATTTAGTGTCGGGAAAAAATTGGGACCTCACTAAGTTATCCTTTGAGTTGTCAAATAGCATCTCACAGAACATAAATGCTATTATGTATTATAATACTCATAGAACTAATTCTCGCCATAATATATGGAGTCTCAACTCAAACGGATATTTCTCTACCTCTCCGTGCTATAAGCTTATCGACCAATATGATCCCTGTGACAAAGATTACACCTGGCTGTGGAATCTTCATTGTCCAAACAAAATAAAAATATTCATCTGGAAATGCTATCATAATAGAATCCCAACAAGATCCTATCTAGCACATATAGGGATAAACATCAACCCTAAATGTCCCACATGCAAATTACATGATGAAAATATTCATCACATCTTTTGGGGTTGTTCCACTATTAAACACATCTGGACTGACCTTGGAATACACATCAATTCCACCCTAAAAGACCACTGCATAGATCAAATAAGACAAGCAAAGCATACTTTCCTGCACACACACCTTAAATGGCAGGACATTTACCCCTTTGCAATTTGGCTAATCTGTAAATACATGAACAACAACAACCATAATAATACAAACTACAACCTAAATTGGAACACTGTTATAAAGCATGTTGTCCAATATATCCTTCTTACAAAGAAAGGTATCAATGGTTCAGTACAGAAACAGATACAAATACAATGGCATAAACCACCTAAAGGTTGGTACAAATTTAATATTGATGGTGCTTTCCCTGGAAGTAATTGCAAAGGTGGTATAGGTGGAGTAGCAAGAAACAACACAGGAAGCTGGATACTAGGTTTTCATATGAAGGTCCCAACATTATCAGCAACTCAAGTGGAGCTCCAAGCCTTGAGAGAATGCCTGCAAGTTATAATGCAGCGCAATTTAATGTCGGTGGAGATTGAGACAGATGCATCAGAGAATATCAATATGATAGACAATGACCACCCTACTTACACAAAACTAATCTATGAATGTAGGTGGTTGATGCAATAAATAAGGAGGACGGGCAAGGTGGTACTCAGGCATAGCTTCAGACAAGGGAACAGGGTGGAACATGCCTTGGCAAAAATGGCATTGATGCAGACCAACATAAATAAAAGCTCTCTTTTGGCAACTCCATCAGAACCAGCGATACAAAAATATTAACAGGATCTGGAGGGTCTTTCTTCTGTTAAATATGTTTGTACTAGTGTTTGTTTGAAGTTGGCTGCTTTAGGTAACTTAGATGCCTTGCAAGACACAAACGCTATCTTTTAATATGTTGAATGCTTAGTTATTAATATTATGTCTTTTTCTTTAAAAAAAACTGATCAATTCAAAAAACGAAAAAAATTAGATATTAAAGTGTGTGATCATCTCATTTAAATGTTTAAACTATAAGAAGTGTATATTTTTTATTACTTAAATATATTATGTCTCATAATATGATCCTGGCACATCTCAGTTTGATTCTTTTTCATAAATCAAACACGCAAGTTTCTTTTTTCTTTTTTGCTTTTTTAGCGGATGTGAGATTTAAAGCGATAATCTCTATCTGATTGACCTACTATCAATTGAATGATCATCTCATCTAAAAAAATAAACTTTTAAAAGAAAAAAAATCGCACACTTTTAACATTTGGAAGCCTGATTTTCCAAAAGTGCAGGGTATTTTTATTGGTAAAAGTTATTTCCTACTGAAGAGCAGCTCCAAATATTTCAAGAAAAGAAAATAGAAAGAAAGCAATAAAAAAGAAGAAAAAGAGAAGATGACTTCTATTAGAAAAAAAGGATGGAAGACAGTTTCATCTCCTTGACGAGATGAATGGGTAACCTATAAATAAATAGAAGATAATGAGAAGCATCTTTAGGCTAGCAAAATTAAGAGGTAGTTTGATTTGATGTATAAAAAGAAATAATTATGGTATATAAGTGTAACGACCCGACTGGTCGTTTTGAGTATTTCCATCCCGTCCAGCTATTTGAAGTCTTGAGTAGCATCATTCTATGTATTATGACTTATATGAATCGTCTGTTTTAGTTTTCAGGTTATTCGGAATTGATTTGGAAGAATGGTTCTCCACTATGAAGCTTAGATTGGAAGAGTTGACCAAGTTTGACTTTGTAGTATTTCACCTCGGATTAGAGTTTTAATTGTTCTATTAGGTCCAGATGGTGATTCGACTCGGGCGTATGCCCGAATTTGAATTTAGATGTTTCTAGAAGGTTCCAGTGCTAACTGGCAAAAGTTAAAAATTTGAAGGTTTGGAAAGTTGATAAGTTTCATAAAGAGTTGACTTTGATTATATCGTATTTAGATTTTGTGGTTCTGAGAATAGGAATAGCTTCCTTATGTCAGTTGGATCTTGTGTGCAAAATTTGGGTTCATTTCGGGTTGGTTTACTATGTTTCGGCACGAGTTATAGAGGTTGAAAGTTCAAAGTTTATCAAGTTTGAATTGAGGTGCGATTCATTATTTCGATATTGTTATGTGTGATTTGAGGCCTCGAGTAGGTCTGTGTTGTGTTTTGGGACTTGTTGGTATGCTCGGACGGGGTCCCGAGGGGCGCGAGCATGTTTCGGATTGATTTCCGACTATTTTTCCTTCATTTTTCATTGTTGGTTCTGCAAAATTCTGGGCTTCTGGTTTCCTTAATTATGATAGTGCATAAGGGATCACGATCACGTAGTGTTGGTTTCTGGCTAGGAAGAAGTTGTTCTTCGTGTTCGCGAGTCCTCAGACGCATTCGCGTAGCTTGCGGCAGATTGTGCATCGCGTTCGCGCTAGAATCCACGTGTTCGCTATAGTGTATTTTGGGTTGAGCTGGGCAGAGGTTATTTCTCTTCGCGTTCGAGATGTTGTTATGCGATCACGTAGCTTTGAGAGCCTTGTCAACGCATTCATGAGGCAATTTCTGCGGTCGCATAATGTATTTTGGGGAGGCTGCTGTGTTTGTTCTTCGCGATAGCAGAGCCTTGTCCGCATTCACATAGAGTATCTTGTTGGCAGTGTGATTTTGTTCATCGCAAACGCAATGGATTTCCCGCTTTTGCGTATGAGGAATGCCTAGGCAGATTAGAAAGTACTCTATTTCAAGGGTTTAGGCCAATTTTATATTTTGGGAGCTATGAAGCTCGGATTGAGATGATCCTTCAAAAAGATTTCACCATATGAATTGGGGTAAGTGTTCTCTACTCGGTTTTGGTTATATTTCGTGAATCTATCTTCGTTTTTGGTAATTCAATGGTAAATTTTAAAGAGGAAATTGGGCGTTTTAGCCTAAAGTTTCATAAAGTGAATTTTTGAGTTTTGAACATCGATTTGGAGTCGGATTTGAGTGAAACTAGTATGGCTGGACTCATAATTGAATGTATTATAGGATTTTGTAAGTTTTGTCGGATTTTAAGGCGTGGACCCGAGTATGACTTTTGTCCTGTTTTGGGTTTTGATCAAGGATTCAAACTTTATCATTTGGAATTGTTTCCTTGGGATTTAATTAATGTATTTGAGATGCTTTTGGCTAGTTTTGAGTCGTTTGGAGGTCGGTACGCGTGAGATGGCATTTTTGGAGCATCGCTTGGCTTTCTCGGTATTAGAATTTTCTTGTTCGAGGTAATTAACACTTCTATACTTAGTGTTGAGGGTATGAAACTCCGAATTACGTGTTATGTGACTAGTGTTGAGGTGTCGCACATGCTAGGTGACAGACGTATGGACGTGCAACATGTAAGTTGTGACTCCGTTATTTCTGTTGTACTGTAATAGTTACCTAATCTTACTTGTAACCATGACATTCCTATGTACTTGAGATATTGAGTTGTGATACATGTTAGAAACCATGCCTGGGCTACATGCTTATCTTGTTGGGACCCACTGAGGTTATTTTTGTTGTTGAGCTATCTACTTTGATTGCTTTACATACTCAGTCATACGCATTCGTATGTGTATCATATCTCAGTCTCTGTTATCATTTATTGATACATCATATCATTATTTTGGGAAAGTTTCATGGCATTGTGAGCTTGAGAGACTGTAGGGTTTGATAACTGAGTGATACCAAGGGCATGAGTGAGAGTAATATTATAGGATCGGGTTGCACGCCGCAACATGTTATATTGATTACATTTTATGGGATCGGGCTGCACGTCGCTGTCATATAGCGCTTGGACTGAAGGAGCCCCTTTGGAGTCTGCACACACCCCCGTAGTTAATTCTATATATGAATATGGATCGGGTCGCACACTCCAACGAGCCTTATGGATACATATATATGGATCAGGTTGCACGCCTCAATGATCCTTATGGCTATATATGTATATGGTTCAAGTCTTGTGGCTATATATATGTGGATCGGGTTGCACGCCACAACGAGTATTGTACAGTGCTGAGTGATTGAGTGTGTTGAGTGTTAAGCATGGTAATAAAGAATGCGAGAGAGTGAGACTGAATACTCTGAGAGTGTGAGTACATGAGTTCATCACTGAGAGGCATTGCATTTGACATTCGTACTTGAGATACATGCATCGAGATGCATTTTCCTTCTGCTACCTAGTTTTTGTAAAATTTATGATTTTACCTGTATCTTGACATGTAGGCATAGAGATGTACTTTCCTCACGCTATCCGAAAATGAAACATCATAATTATTGTTGAAAGGATTTTTTTGGAAAAACATAGTGTTCAAAGTTACTCATATGTTCAGCGATTTTGGTAAAGGAGTTGGGTTTCACTGATATACTTGAAAGGCGGGACTACTTTTAGGAAACTATGAATAAGTTGAGCATCTGACTCTGAGTTACTTATTTTATTACTTGCTTTACGTTGTTATGGACTGTTGTTGGCTATTGGTGTTGGACCTGACCTTTGTTCCAGCTCATTACTACTTTTAACCTTAGGTTAGGTTTGTTACTTAATTGAGTACATAGGGTAGGTTTTACTCATACCACACTTCTGCACCTTGCGTGCACATGTTGGATGATGTTGTTGCTGTGATCGATAGGAGCTGTATCTAAAGATGTACCTGCATTAGAATTATCTCTCCCACATGAGCGTTCAATATCAGCTCTACATTGCCAACTTGTGATTTTCATGGATGACGTGCGAGATGTGATTTCTATGTATTGATTATGAGCTAATCTGGAGGACTTGAGGCTGGGTTATGACTGAAGCTGGAGCACGGAGATTTCGGTTGTGTGAGCACGTCCTCTTGGACTTATAAGTCCGGTAGTGTCCCTCTTAGTGGAATTGGTGACTAGATGAGTGGTTGGATGGCTATATGACGAGTATGATGTGGCTGCGGGATGTGTTCAGATAGATCGAACGTGACGAGAAGAGTTTGCTTGTGATGTAAAAAGGGCTATTGGGAGCTTGATTTCTATCTTGATTTGACGTACATTCTTAGGAAGGATCTTTCATGATGGTTAATTGTGGCCCGAATTAGATTCTCATGTCTTGTTGATGAGTTCAGAATTAGGCTGATTATGTGATACGTAGTAGTTGTGACTGTGGAAGGGTATAGAGAGATGTTAGTTTGAGGCAAAGCAGGTGGGTTATCTTTTGAGGGGTTTCCTGAGGTTGTTTGATCTCTATGTTGTTTTGTAGAGAGTTCTCTTTTACCAGTGAAATATTTGTTGCAACTTTAGTTTGGATCACTTGTAAAGTTGGCTTGACTATTACAAGGGTGAATGCGAGATTTGCAGATAATTTGTAGCATTAGATGGGTTGTGTTACATGATCTTATGAAGGATTTAGTTGAATCTAACTGCAGTATTATGGCAGTAATGGGGTATGGTTATTGTAAGTTATCATATGATTTATTCCATGGCATTAAGACAAGTTAGGGAGTCTGCTATTGACGAGTTGATTGCACGGTTATGTGTTGTATTGGTTTCGATTTAAGGTATACTTGTGAATTAGTTATGACTTGCAGAGGTTAAGTTCGAGGATGACTCGAGTAAGGGAATTTCTGGATACGGGTTGTATTACACTTTTTGGGTATATGTGAATCATGGGATGATTGAGTGGTTATTGATGAAGGATGTAGTGTGCATAGAGTAGGAATTTGCTTGGTTGAGTTAATATGGGGTTACTTCTTTGGGGTATTGTCATGCTAATGGGTCATCGGTCGTTCGGCCCGTTTGGGAGGTGCAATTGAGACATGAACAAAGAGGGAGACTCTATAGAAGGTTCTAATGAGTTCAAGATTTATATGTAGTAATTGAGAGTTTTCCGAATTTGTAAAGTGCTAGAACTTGATATTTACATTGTGAGGTGTCGAGACACATGATATTTTTGTATCATTATGGATTTTACACTTTGTTATCAGGAAGGTGAAGGAAATGGATTTAGGCTCACAGAGGTTTCTTCAGAGTGGATATCTCGGTTGTGGTACTTTTGGGATGCTTAAGAAGGGATACAACATTTTATAGGCCTTGGGGCAGTGTGGTTTCATGCTAGGGTCTTGTGTGGTGAGTTTTGGTTGAGGATCGGGGTATTATAGCGAGGAGGAATATCAACTTGAAGACAATCAGAAAGAAACTCGAAAACATAGGACAGCTTGGTAGCGGATTGGATCAGCATGGAAATGGATGTGGTTGGCTCTTTTGGTCCTTATGACATTGTGAGTCTTTACAGGTGTTTCGTGGCAATGCTTTTGGATTTTGGTAACTTGCATGGCTTGGTTGAGTTAGAATGATTCAGTTATGATAGTTTGGTTACGGTTATCATAGTTTGGTTATGTGCAAGTAGATTCCAAAGAGTTCTCAATGGTTTCTACCACTTTTCGAGGTGTGTATTTCCTACTGGTATGTGGAGCATGTTCACATTGTGTATTGTGATTTTCTCATGGATGAGATCAAATGAAGGTTCCTTGCTAATTGAATATATATATTCTACTTGTGACTAAGAGTTGATTTTGAGATTTTCGTTTATTTTCATATGATGGCATAATATGTGTGGTGTGTTGTGTAGGTTTGAGATTTGCATGTGGAAGGTCACGATTCGGTTTTGAAAGGAAGGTCCTGAATTCTTAGGAAGCATAGACGATTTTAGATGATTAGGTGAATGATATTACTATTGGTATTGCTTGAGTAGAGTGTACATTTCAGGAGGCGCACTATGTTTCGATTTATGGATACTTCATTGGTATTGTGGAACTCCTGGTTGATCGACTGCTGATATTCAAGTTTTGCTACGTGGATTGGAAGAGTTATAGAATATTCCTCGTAGGATGATCGTGTATGAGAGATGTGTTAGACATTTGGACGGTGAAGTTGGGATCAGATATGGTGATTCTTGTGTTTTATGAATTTGGAGACTGGGAGTTCTCATGAGTAGATTGATTTGTGGTTGTGGACTGTGAAAATATGGCAAAATCTAGTCATAGGATGGTATGTGTTATGCTTAGGTCATTGTGGACCTTCGAATGGTTATTTATCTATTTGTTGATGACCAGAGTTGATTTGGGAGTCCATTGGTAGGCCCAATTAGGATGTGTATTCTACACCGGGCTAGATTGGTTGGCTCCATACAATTGTTCTCGAGGGATGTGCCATTCAGTTGTTTTTAAGCTTATTTGTGTTCTAAAATGATCTGTGAGTTACTCTCCTATGTTATGAGGAGTTGTGATACGTTAGTTATATGCACACATGGTGCAGTTCTATTAGGGTCTTATAGTGGAATTTGAGCGAGATGAGTAATTGGATATTGCATGATTGATGGCGTATTAGTTATATTTTTTCAAGTTTTGTGTAGCATTGTGTCATTTGCTCTTTGGTTATAATAATGCACTTTGGATACCTGATGACGAATTTCGCATGGTTATTGATTTTGAGCAGGGTGGCTCGAGGTATATAATATGGACCAGCGTTTGGAAGGGGTCACGTATTGCAACAAAGTTATTTTGAGGTATGAACCTTTGTGTTAGAATCGTGTGATGGTTCTACAGTGTGTTATGGATTTTTAGCATTTCGTTGTGGTGGTACTTGTTAATCTTGCGGGGCAGTTCTCTCATTTGTGTCATTTTCCATGATTGAGTGCATTGGAATATTCCTTATTGGTGCACAGTTTGCACAAGTTATGGCTTCAGATTGTATTGATGTGACATGTCACTAGAGTGGTCGTATTGGATGAGATGAGGTCATTGGACCTAGAATGGATACTATCAGAATTGATTACAGCATGGTTAGAAGGATTATATCGAAAGTAGGCTTGGAAATCAGCTATAGTTCTTGTCGAATGAGAGGGAGCTCCATAACTTGTTGATTTGATGAATGGTTATGAGTTCCGCATGTTTTTTTCATCATCGGCAGTGTACAAAGGTTTTAGAATGAGGTTCTGTATGATATGAGGTTTATTACCGGCATTGGGCTCTTTTGAGAAACTAGTTATGCGGTATATTATGTGGTTACATCTTGGGTTATGGTGAAGTCTTGATACAACTTCTTCAAACTTATACAGTGTATAGATGCGAGATTCTAACCTCATAGAAATTCTGAATGTTGGAAATTTGGTTCTAAGGCTTTTGTCTAAGGTTGGAGTAATGATTTACGTTGTATTGTATGGCCTTTAAGGAATAGGGTGATGTGGTATCACCCCCGAGTATGTGCATGGTAAGGTTACACGGTGGTTTGATGGCTTTTTGAACAACTCTTGGCGCGTTCGATGACGAATGTATGTTAAATGGGGGGGGGAGGATGTAACGACCTGACCGGTCGTTTTGAGCATTTCCATTCCGCCCAGCTATTTGAAGTCTTGAGTAACATTGTTCTATGTATATGACTTATGTGAATCGTTGTTTTGGTTTTAAGGTTATTCCGAATTGATTTGGAAGAATGGTTCTCAACTAGGAAGCTTAGATTGGAAAAGTTGACCAAGTTTGGATTTTTAGTATTTGACCTCATGTTGGAGTTTTAATCGCTTCGTTAGGTCTGGATGGTGATTTTGGACTCGAGCGTACGCCCCGGATTCGCATTTGGATGTTTCTATAAGGTTCCATCACTAATTGGCGAAAGTTGGAAATTTGAAGGTTTGGAAAGTTTGTGAGTTTGACCGAGAGTTGACTTTGATGATATTGGGTTCGGATTGTTTTTCCGGGAATTAGAATAGCTTCATTATGACATTTGGGTCTTGTGTTCAAAATTTGGGTTCAATCCAGGTTGGTTTACTATGTTTCAGCACGAGTTATGGATGTTGAAAATTCAAAGTTCCTCAAGTTTGAATTGATGTGCGATTCGTTACTTCGATGTTGTTATGTGTGATTTGAGGTCTTGAGTAGGTCCGTGTTGTGTTTTGAGACTTGTTGATATGCTCGGACGGGGTCCCGGGGGGCTTGGACGTGTTTCGAATTGATTTCAGACTATTTTTTCTTCATTTTCATTGTTGGTTCTGCAGAATTCTAGGTTTTTGGTTTCCTTAATTGCGATCTCGGATAAGGGATCGCGTTCGCGTTGTGTTGATTCCTGGCTAGGAAGAAGTTGTTTTTCGCATACCAAGTCCTTAGACGCATTCGCATAGCTTTTTGCAGATTGTGCATCACGTTCGTGCTAGCATCCACATGTTCACATAGTGTATTTTGGCTGAGCTGGGCAGAAGTGATATTTCTTCGCGTTCGCGATGGTGTTCCATGATTGCATGGTGTATTTTGGAAAGGCTGTTGTGTTGGTTCTTCACGATAGCAGAGTCTTGTCTGCATTTGCATAGAGTTTCTTGTTGGCAGTGTGATTTTGTTCATCGTGAACGCGATGGATTTCCCGCTTTCACGTAAGCGGAATGCCTGGGCAGATTATAAAGTACTCTATTTTGAGGGTCTCGGCCATTTTTATATTTTTAGAGCTATGGAGCTCGGATTGGGCCAATTCTTGATGCAATTTTCACCATATGAATTGGGGTACGTGTTCTCTACTCGGTTAAGTTTATATTTCGTGAATCTATCTTCGTTTTTGGCAATTGGATGGTATATTTTAAAGATGAAATTGGGGGTTTTAGCATAATGTTTCATAAAGAGAATTTTTGAGTTTTGAACACCGATTTGGTGTCGGATTTGAATGAAACTTGTATGGTTGGACTCGTAATTGAATGAGTTATCAGATTTTGTATGTGTTGTCAAGATTCGAGGTGCGGTCGAGGTGTGACTTTTGGCCGGTTTTAGTTTTTGATTAAGGATTCGACCTTTATCATTTGGAATTGGTTCCTTGGGATTTATTTGATGTATTTGAGTTGCTTTTGGCTAGTTTTAAGTCGTTCGGAGGTTGGTACGTGCGATATGGTATTTTTCTAGTATTGGCTTGCTCGGTATTAGAATTTGCTTGTTTGAGGTAAGTAACATTTCTAATCTTAGTGTTGAGGGCACGAAACCCCAAATTATGTATTATGTGATTAGTGTTGAAGTGACGCACATGCTAGGTGACGGGCGTATGGGCATGCACCGTGTAAGTTGTGACTCCGTTATTTCTGTGGTACTGTATAGTTATTTGATCTTACTTGTAACCATGAAATTCCTACGTACTTGAGCTATTGAGTTGTGATACATGTTAGAAACCATGCTAGGCTACATGCTTATCCTGTTGGGACCCACTGATATCATTTTTGTTGTTGAGCTATCTGCTTTCATTGCTTCACATACTTAGTCATACGCATTCATGCGCATATCATATCGCTGCACGCTGCAACATGTTATATTATTAAATTTTATCAGATCGGGTTGCACGCCGCAGCGACATAGCGTTTGTGCTGAAGGAGCCTCTCCGGAGTCTGCACACACCCTAGTAAGAGCAGTTGATCGGATTGCACACCGCAACGAGCCTTATGGATATATATATGTGGATCGAGTTGCATGCCGCAACGAGCCTTATGGCTATATATGTATATGGATCACATTGCACGTTGCAATGAGCCTTGTGGCTATATATATGTGGATCGGGTTGAACGCCACAATATGTTTTGTACAATGCTGAGTGATTGAGTGTGCCGAGTGTTTAGCATGGTAAGAAAGAATGCGTTTTAGCACCAAAATCTCATTCGGAACCTCCCGGACCCAAACAATATATGTATTTCCATCATAAAACATACTACAAACCTGCCCGCACACTCAAAACACCGAAAAAGGTCATCTTGACCTGATATTGATCATGGTCAAACCCCAAATTCTTAGCTTAACTAGTTTGTCAATCAATAATTCTAAGCACACCGAGCCCCCCCCCCCCCCCCGCCCGACCCTATCCAATCATACCAACAAGTAAAAATACACTATCCAAACTGATCCAAAGCCTAAAAACACCCACAGGAACATGACAACAAAGAATCGAATTTCAAACGAAATAGAACTTCTCTTAAGTTGTTAAATCTTCATTCTTTCAAAAGAGTGTCTGAATCACACTTCAACACTTCGGATTACTTCCAAACATTTCACACAACTTCAACTCATCTATATAGACCTATCCAAAGTCATGGAACACTAATTGGAGTCTAATAACATCAAATTCAACTCTTGATCTAACTTATGAACTCTAAAATTCTTCAAATTGCCAACATTCGACAAACAATGCTGAATTCTTCTAGGAATCTCTAAAACCAAATCCGAATATGCATACAAGTTGAAAATTATCATACGAACCTATTGGAAAAATTAAAATTTAATTCCGTGTCCGTTTACCGAAAAGTCAAACCTTGGTCAACTCTTCCAACTTAAAGCTTCCAAATCAATCCCGAACCACTCGAAAACCAAAACCGGCCATACACTCAAGTCATCATACATCATATGAAGTTACTCAAACTATCAAATGGAACGCTCAATCTCAAAACAACCGGTCGGATCGTTATATTTTCCCCCAATTAAACATACGTTCATCCTCGAACGCGGCAAGAGTCGTTTCGAAGCCACAAAATTACTGTATAAACTTGCCAGCACATACCCATGAGTGATCTCACGTCATCCCAATGCATATAAGTCCGACAACACAATCTATTCGAAGAACTTTACCGTAATACTTGCTCACAACCCTTATAACCCGATCTCCAACTTCTGAAATTCAATATCGTACATATTCGTCACCTCGTATACACATTTTTCACATAATTTAAAGAATACAATCAACCCAAATCCTAAGGGATAGTTCTCCCACATAAAGTTAGGAAGATACATACCTCAAAAAAGCTAAATCAATACTCTAAGAATCCTTTCCTATGTGAAACAACCTCCGAACAACTCGAATCTAGCCAAAATAACTTAGTATCATAAATAAATAAAAGCTATGGAAAATAATTTCGAATATTAAAGCTTCGATATTAATGAAAACCAAAGAGTCGACCCAAAAAGTCAACCTCGGGACTCCACCTCAAACTCGATAAAACTCTCAAAATTTGAACAACCACTCAGATATTAGTGGGTGCGAGTTGATTATTGTGTTGTGATATTGTTACGCATGCAGCGGTATGAGGATAGGGCTGATGCACATGCGGTGAGATAAAGTGGGATTTATATGCGCGTTTCTTGTAAGGGACTTACTTGAAGCCACACATTGAGATAAGGGGATAAATCGCGTGTTGCTAT
Organism: Nicotiana sylvestris; assembly: GCF_000393655.2. Lineage (NCBI taxonomy): Eukaryota > Viridiplantae > Streptophyta > Magnoliopsida > Solanales > Solanaceae > Nicotiana > Nicotiana sylvestris. Next base: position 81,691,406 of record NC_091062.1, on the reverse strand, counting down.
TTCAAGAAAACTGTTTTTAAGAATATATGCAAGTCTCACATGGTGATATAAGGAAGATTGTGATTGTGATTGTGACTTGTTAAATGTGAATATGAGGTGTGGTACCTTGGTATGACTCTTGTTGTACATTCTATATTGTAAAGGCTTGTTTATTTGAACACTTGGTGTTCTTGTTTACTTTCCTCATCTAGTACAAGCTAATCGATCGACCTCTCACACCAATGTCACATAGTTCCACAACCATCCAATCTGTGCACTAACAAGCAACAACTCAAATATACCCAATGATGGAAAGAGCAGAAATGAGATAACAGGACTGCCGGCTCAACAAGTACTACCACAAGGCGCAATGCTATGAACCCATCACATAAAGGAGAAACAACATAGACTAAATAAGCACAAGGATCATATCCCAACATAAATACGTTGCGATGCGTGACCCAATTTAATCACTAGTCCACCTAGAATACCTCGATCCATGAGTCTCACAATCAATAACCATATGTGTACCAATCAACAATCACGTAAAGCGCATGACCCTGACTATGGAGAAGTGGATATCACTGTATACCACAAACAGGAAGACCATAACCAAGGCGCAATAAATAATTCAACACCCCAGGACCCATCTCGCTCGAATTTCGTCACAAAGGCCAAAGAAAATTGTATCATATGTGTAAATATACGACAATCTGACAAATCATTATGGCATAGAAGAGTAACACATAAAACACATTAGAAAATGAATAAGATCAACTCCAACCGATGACACCACCCCCAACATAGTTGTGTTGAGTAAACAAATACTACTCGATGAATAATATCCATCCCCATTAAGCCTACTCGTGGCCTCCAAATCAACTCCGATCCTCCTAAAATGAGATATGACCTCTGAAAAACTCCACAATAATATATCCATAGGGCAGACACACAACCGTCGGCCTCTTAACATAGCTTTACCATTCAAAACCATGCAACAATCTGCCTCTGAGAAACCTCTTAGTCTTCAAATCCTTAGAATACCAAAATCTCCATATCTGATCCTAACTACACTACTCAATAACTGACACATCCCTCATACATGGTCATTTCATGAGAAATACTTCTATAATTCTTTCATTCCACATAGCAAAATCTGAACATTAGCGAGTCGATTAATCACAATATTACCGTAATACCAGTCAAGCAGCCGTAAGTCAAAGCAAAGTGCGCCTTCTGGAGTGCGCACCCTTTTCAGGTAGTATCAAATAATGCTAGAATTCTTCTAAACATATGAAATTGTCCCTACTATGTAGAACCCGTAACCTCGTATAGGAGAAAATCATAACACACAACATGCTCCTTATGCCGATAGCAGATATCTGGCTCAAGCCGTGGTCAACACTATCAAGAACTCTTTGAAACCCGTCCTCACATAACTAAGCCATCAGAACTGACTTTTCCCAGCTCAACCAAGTCACGCAAGCCGTCAAACTCAAGAGTATTTCTACAAAATACTGGTAATGCATCACCATACCAAAGGAACCAATTACCTTTATTACTATGTGTTGATACCCAATTTTTCCCTATATACTTGTAATCTAGAAAATACTTTAAAATAGCATATAAATGCATACATAAGCATGTCCAAATATTTTATTATTTTTCCATACTTTTTAAAGGTTTTTAAATCGATTTATTTTCCTTTTTTATCCATAAAATCCCAATAATTATGTCCAAAATTATTTTTTGATGATTAATTTATTGGATTTTTATACTTATGCCAAAATATGGCTAAGGTAAATTTTACATATTTTGTATTTTTAAAGCTAATTGTATATAATTGCAATATTAGCCTTTTTAAGATTTAATTGTGTTTTATATTCATAAAATTAAGCCCCATATTTTTAAATTGTTATTTACATGTTTTAAATCATTTTAGCACTTTCAATTTATTTGTAAAAATTTATTTACTATTTTTTATAATTTAAAAGGGAGGAAAATTGGCTATTTAAATAATAGCCCATTTGTATTTCAATTCTAGCCTAAATTGAACCCCAATTCCCTAGCCCAATTCTGAATTAAACCCGACCCTAGCTAAATTTTAACTGACCCAAGCCCAGATCCCCACCTACCACGTTTAATCTGGATCGTTGATCATTCAGATCAACGGTCCCCATTCACCCTTCCTAAAATAAACCTAAACGACCCCTTACCCTAACTTATTTCTCACCACCCACCGCCCTTGAATCCCTCTCCTCTCAATACTCTCTGCAGCCTCACATAAACCCTAGCCGCCACCATCCAATTCCACCCTAATTCCTTTCAATCCCTGCCTAATCCATGGACTCCCCTGGTCGTTCGAGATGTATACCGGCCTCCTACATCTTCTGGTGGCCCGTCTGTGTGATTTCATGGATATATCTTGAAGAGATCTGGTCCAGTCCTTGCTCAACCTCTATCTCTGGTCTTTCTCCGGCCATCCATGACCGTTAAAGTCAGATCCTTGACTTTTCTCGCTAGATCGGTAACTTTCAAAGTCTTTCTCACTTTTTCTGGGCTCTCTGAAACCCTATATTTAAGGTCTTTCGATTTTATTTCAGATATATCTTAGATCTATGGTTATCATGAACTTATTAAGTGTTTTCTCGAAGGTTCTTCAATTTTCTTTCAAAAATGACTCTTCATTTTTCAACGATTAGGGTTTTCTCTTAACCTCTTTTAAAAGATCTCTTTTATGATATTTTGGTGTTGTTTCATGATTTTTACTATGTTCAAACAACTTGATTATGCTTTCTTTCTATTTGATTTATCATGTTGAAAACCCTAGGTCTTTTTTGGTCTTATCCGAGTTCTGAAACTGTTTGTTTGAATGTATACTTGTTCGATTAAGTTCTTTGTTTCTGACTCTCTTTTCTTTGATTGAATTATCTGATTTTGAGTTCTTATCATCTCTTAAACTCAACTATTGTTAAAACTGTAATTTCTTAAAAGGTTTTCCTCACTTGTTACTGTGAGACCTTTACTTGTTTCTGACTCTCTTTACCTATTGGACTGGTTTCTTCATTTTGGCTCTACGTGTGAGCCCTGACTATTTGACTTTGTTGACTACTAAGCCTTAGCTTACTCTTGTAATTGCCGTATGTTTGTATGTATCCCGCTATTTCTTTTGCCAATGCGTTTGGCCTTGCATGTCTGATATTTCTGTTCGTTCTATTTATATGTCAAGGTGTAGAATCATGTTTCTTTCTTGATTGATCTTGATTTCCTCAATATTATGATTGATTGAAAAGGGTTCCCTTATAAATCCTAATTTTTACTCATTTATTTAAATTAATTGACCCCCCCCCCTTTAATTACTGTGATGTTTTATCTTGCTGAATCCTTTCCCAAAACTAAGTGTATTTTGTACTTAGACTCAATTATTTACTTCATACTTTTACTGCCCTTTATATGGGAATAATCAATCTATCTCAAACTAATTTCTTTCCTTAATTAACCATGTTAGTATCCATTTGAGCAGTAATCCCTTGATTAATTGGGAGTACTTGTGTTAATTGATTCTGATTGTGGTTATTTCCATGTTTGAGTTGAAACTTTATTGGTTACCTTATTCTTCAGTCGTTTTCAAAACTTTAAATACCCTACCCTCTCTTCATTCAAACACATGAACAATTTGAGTTTAAAAACACACACTTACACTCAAAACTCTCTCTTTCTCTACTACTACTTGTGCTACTGCTTTGTCTAGATGGTTGAAATCCAAGGCTAGACCGTGGATTCCTTATTACTTTTCCTTTCTGCACTTTTCTTCTCTACTGGTATGTCCTAGTCTTTTTTCAAGCCTCAACAACAACATGCTTCTTTAGTTGTTTTAGTTTCCCTCATTCTTGTCTACTTATGTTTATGGCTTTGCAATCAAGTTACATTACTAGCATGTTGTAATATGTCCCCTTTCCCCTTAGATTAATGCTTCCCCTATGTGTGTTTTGAAGCATACTCTGTTAGTCACTTGTTGTGTACTTGCTGACTTATGAAGCTCAAACCCCCATATCCCCTCTATGTGTTAGTGTTTCTTTGGTTGGTTTGTGGCATGCCGGCATAAGCTATTACTGGGCATGACCAAACCAGACCCCTACTGGGGTCATGTGCTTACAGACAAATGTATCCCCAAATCCCTTGACCCCCTTTGAATGACTACTTATTCCGTGTAGTTTTGAGTTTTACTGCAACTGATTGCAATCACCTCTGTTACTAATTGCTTTAAAAAAATGGACTATCAGCCCAGCTTTTTAAATAAATATCTTTCAACATGTGTTCTGCACTTCCACTATATTCTTAGAATCTAGGTTCTGCCCCTCTTGTGTGAGCCTTGCCTTGGGACCCTTGAGCTCCTTCTGAAGTTAGACACATAAGGGCTGACCCTTCCATACTGCAATCATTCTGTCTGGTTATGCAAATTTGGGTGTGAGCACTACCCAGGATCCCTTAAGGTCCTTAGGGAAATTTGACACACCCATGTATGAGAAAGGCTTTGAAATATTGGCATTGAAGTGGTTCATTACATAACTAAGAGAGGAAGTCAAGATCAGGCTTCCTTTGGTTGTAATTTCTTATTTATGCACTTCTTTTGTGATTCAATCATTTGGTCTGTAATAATTTGTAAACAATATCGGAGTGATTAGTAAAAAAGGTGGGTAGTTGTATGTTGTGAGTAAATTGGGTAGATGACATGCCTATATGGTTTATTTTGATTCCAACCATGGTATGTTAGATAACATGCCTAAAGGATCTGCTCTAGTTTAAAAATTGAATTGTGCATGCTTTACTTTCACACAATTAGAAACCATGTCTACAAGAGCTAAATGTCTTTAATAATAGAGATCATTCCTATAGGATTAAAATCAGCTTTATGAATAGATATCATGCCTATAGGGTGTAAAGTAATTGAAGTTCAGATTTCATTACAACATGTATTCAGATTAATCTCCCTAGAAATCACGCCTATAAGTCCAAAGTCGGCTTTTAACACTTAGATATCATGCCTATAGAACTTAAAATTAGTTTAGTTGGAGAAGTCGTTTAGTTCAAGTTATTTATTCTCAATTGGATTACTTAATTAATATGCCTCTTCTTTAATAAGTTTTCAAACACTGCCTTAAGTTAATACCGTTAGAAAGCATGTATATAGGATCTCAAGTTGTCCGTTTTAAATCAATCACTGATCTACTACATTCCTAATCAATATAGATATCATGCTCAAAGGACGTCACTATTACGCCTAGGCAAGCCTTAGGTAATTACTCGAATAAAACTGGAACTGCCTTTGTTTAATTAACAACTGCTACAACCAGCAGGCAGGCCTGATTCGGACTTCTTTTCTGTGTTATATAATGAATCTGGTTCTGACTCAAACTCCCTACTTAGGATTTTAAAATTCAGACCTTAATTGTGTTTGAGTCTTGCTATTCACATCCATTATTTGCGGAGGTATACATGAGCCTTATAATTGCTTACATGTTTCCCTCTAAATGATGTCCTACATGTTTTTTTTGTATGTCTCCTTAGTCTTTTACCTTTAAACCTAAGAGTCAGTCTCAAACCTCCCGCTTATAGGAATAGTAGTCATAAATTCCTCTGGGACTGATAGGAATGGGACGGGTAATAGCACGCAATAGAGGTCGAGACCAATCCACGCTTTAGTACCTTAATGGGGTGGGGAGGGTAGATATGGATATGATGACCGGTGCGCTAATACCACGTGTATCCCCTTTTGAGGAGTGTCATACTGGGTATTGCATTGATGTGATCAATATTATAAACAAGCCTAGGACCCCACTTATTTTTACAAGCATGCTTAGCTTATAACTCTTTCAAACCTTGCCCTTCAATAATTTCTTTCAAACGCTTGTGTGTTTAACTTAAATCCCCTCCTACTTGAGTCTTATTTGATTAATTGCTAATTGCAAATTCACAAAAAACTATCTAGCCGGGAACCACACTAGTGGATCCTGAGAGGTGCCTAACACCTTCCCCTCGGGATAATTTCAAGCCCTTACCCAATCTCTGGTTATCAAACACCGTTGTAAATGAACTCTATAGGTGTCCTAATGTTCCTTAAATCATTAGGTGGCGACTCTTCAAATACCCAATCCCCAAAAGGAAATGAGTCATTACACCCCATGAATACCGAAACCAGAAAACTCCTCTCCGACTGGAAGGAAGGGGAAAAAAGGGGGCGTGATAGCAAGACGACTCTGGTGGGGATATTTAGGCTTTTACCATTTCAGATTGTTCTTGTGAATTTATACATCTCTATGTGCAATTACTTGTTTAAATTTCTTTAGGCATTTAATTTATCTTTCAAAATCAAAAATGACATATCTTCCTTGTTTCATTTCTGTATTGCTGCTTTAAATTAAGAAACTGTTGTATTTATCGCTTTCTTAACGTGCCAATACGTGTCAACATGCTTTTAATTATTGCATAATCATGCTTAACATCATACTCCACTCGTGCCAAACAAATACTATAGGAACGCTTGATGAGTGGTTGCGCCCTTCCTATATCATTACCCCTTAAATTTGGAAAGGCGTATTTGCGGTAAAACTAGTCAATCAGTGGTGCAGTCGACAGTTCCGTGCCTTCCCCCTTGAGTTTTCCGCTCAAGGGTACCAGTCTAAAACCACATATAAACCTTACTCTGTTTAAATTGTGCATGCATCATGGTCAAACCTAGCAGGGTCAGTTATGTTGTCCGCATAATGATCCTTTAAGATAGCCTTGTCCAAAAGTCCACTGGGTTTCCCTGAAACCCAAACATACATCATCACGTTCTGTGCATTTCTTTGGATAACTAAATGTTTCATGCTAATTGTTGATATTAAATAGTCGAGTCTGGTGGGGGTAAGGGCCTAACCATATTTGTCTTGCAAAAATATAAAGAACGAGGTCCCCAGCTTCAGTATGGTTAACACACCCTCACTCTTGCTAGACTGGTGGAGGAATCTTCCGTCAAATGACCAAATCAAGGAATGGAAAGAGAGGGCCGCCAAATCCAGCAAAAAGATGGAATATCTGGAATACTACCTGTTGGAATTGGAAGGAAAGGTGAGGAAGAGAGTCGCCAATTGCCAAGACGCTGAGGTAAATGAAGGAGAACATTTGCCAAAAGCATTTTTACTGGTGAACCTATGCGAACTGGAGGATTTCATCAACGAGAACATTCAACCTGCAGAAGGTCCTTCTGGGACTAAATAGATAGGAATTTACTTTTTCGCTTTATGAATGTAATAAGGCCAATGGCCATTAGTGACTTTTATTTCTTGTTTATGTCGTTTTGGGATTTGCCTATATTTATCAATAAAATGAGGCGTTTAGCATTAAAAGTTCTCCAAGCCTATTTGTCGATAGGCCTACCGCGGGCACAAAGAGGTTCCCAAATTAGGACACACTTTACATTCCTGCACTATGTGTTTAAATATTATAGTACTTTTCATAATCCTCAATGACTTGATTACCTTTTGTTTTTATTTCTGTTTTTATTATTCCCCTCCCCAAAGGTTAGTTCGTGCATTATGGCAGCGTTATCTTATTTCACAAGATCCAGGGGCCCTCCACCCACTCCTCATCTTAGTCCTATCAAAAACAAGAACAAAAGCAAGGCGGAAGATCTGAACAACGTCAAGAAGGAGAATCCAACTGAACGAGTAGAGGCCACTTATGGCCATGGTACTCAGGTTCCTAAGGAGAATGTGTCACAACTGGAACAAAAGTTGCTAAAATTCCAAGAAGAGCTCGATCAGGTTTGGAATCGGGCAAGCCTATCATTTTCCCTCAGAACCCCAGATATCAATTTCCCCAACACTCAAAATCCTACACCTCCTCAAAATGTCCCAAAACAACAGAATCACCACGCTCCTCACCATCACATTATTCCACCAAAGAACTAATGTAACACATTCTATACCCCAAACAACACTCCACTACTCATCCCAGAACCTCAGAACTCCACAAATGACCATTTCCACACACCAGGCCACCATAACACTCCTATCTACGTGGGATATGAATACACTTGGGAGGAATTCAATAGCTGGTCGCCACCATGGCGTGGTCTTTACTATCTGCTAGAGCAGCCAATACCGCATCTGGAGAAGATTTTCCAACATGCTGACATTATTTATGGGTTAGACAAAGAAGAAGCACTGGCAGTGGTGAAGAACTTGTTCCTAGAAGACAATGATATGGATTGTTGTGTTATTCTTGAGGAGAAGGGGGAGGAAGGCCCTTCCATACAGGCCATGAGCAAAGGTGCACATCTCAATAATTGGACAATCAGGACAACCAGATCCCAACGAGCCTCAGGGTGGCAAGGTTAAAACGAGCATTATCCATTATTTTTACTAAATGATTTTCTTCTCGCATTTTAATTCCCGCAATAAGATTTTTAATGTTCAAAACAGTTATACAATTTATCAAAGCATTTTGGTTTTTCTTGTGGATCAACACTCATTATGATTTTCTCTCATTACTTTACTTATACAACATTACTATTACTTATCTTGATGAACCAATGACTGTGACATGCAATGAGACAACGCAACAAACGAACATTGATTCAGAGGAGGATGACATACCTGACGAGATTGTTAGAGAAGTTGAGAACTTTGAGAACAAACATAAATCCAACCTGGACGAGACCGAAATTGTCAACTTGGGAGATGCAAAAAACGTCAAGGAAAAACGAATCAACGTTCACCTATCGCCATCAGAAAAGAAAGAATACACGGAATTTCTAAAGGAGTACGAGGACATATTCACCTGGTCGTATGATGACATGACTAGTCTGGCTACATCTATTGTGGCTCACAAACTGCCAACCGATCAGACATGTTCGCCAGTAAAATAATAGCTCAAAAAGTTTAAACCCGAAATGAGTTTGAAAATCAAGGAAGAAGTCACCAAACAGGTCAAAACTAAGGTCCTCATGGTAGTAGAATACCCGACATGGTAAGGCAACATCATGCCAGTACCAAAGAAGGATGGGAAGGTCAGAGTCTGTGTCGACTACCGGATCTCAATCGGGTTAGTCCGAAAGACAACTTCCCTTTTCCGAACATACACATCCTGATTTAAAATTGCGCCAAGCATGAGCGGCAGTCATTTGTAGATTGCTTTGCTAGTTATCATCAACCTGGATGGATGAAGAAGATGCTGAGAAAATGTCTTTCAATACGACGTGGGGAATGTACTATTACAATATAATGACGTTCGACCTGAAGAATGTAGGGGCCACCTACATGAGGGCCATGTCTACCATTTTCCATAATATAATACATAAGGAGATAGATGTATATGTAGATGATGTTATCATCAAGTCCAAGAAGGCCACTGATCACATGGAAGATTTGAGGAAGTTCTTCAATAGATTGTGAAGGTACAACCTGAAACTGAATCCTGCAAAGTGCGCATTTAGGGTTCCTGTTGGAAAATTACTTGGGTTTATCATGAGTCGCCGAGGAATAGAACTGGATCCATCAAAGGTCAAAGCCATTCCAGAACTACCACCGCCAAAAAAAAAGAAGGACGTGATGAGTTTCTTAGGGACGCTCAACTACATCAGTCGATTCATAACATAGTTTACAATTATCTGTGAGCCAATCTTTAAAATGTTGAAGAAGGACGCTGATTGAAGCCTACCCTGCACTACTATTGAGTAGCGAGAGAGGGTCGAAGTAGATTTTACCCTATTTAGGGTCGGGATCGATTTCCACAGAGAACTAGATGTTGGAGTCGGGTATCTATCTAATTTAGAGTTGGGTATGTGTTCCAAATTACACTTCTAAACATTTTTGGGTTTTTGTTTTACTTCTACTTTTATCAAACTACAATGGTAGACTAAACTAGAATAAGCTAAGAGTAAAATATTGTGGGTTGTTCAAATGGTTTAAAATGCACTAGGGTAGTGACTTTCGCCTAGGTGATAAATTGACGGATACTTGAGTCTAAGGAATGATTGACATATTTGGGAAGTATGATATAACTGTTGCACGAATTTACCCGCTCTACACCTCTCGGTGGTTCAAGTAATTTTGCCCGAATTGACTTTCTCAAGACCAATTGTGTATGCAAATTTGCACAAGCAATCAAGGTTCAAGTCGGGTATTACTCTCTCAAGGTTTAACCCTTTAATTGGGGCTATCAATCTCTTGAGTACGCCCCAATTCCTTGTTGGACCAATTTCAGAGACTCAAGATCTCTTTCTCAAGAAGAGATCAAGTCAACTAAACATAAACTAGTGTTTGCAACCACTAATTCAGCAATTAAACATTAAATTAGCCCAAATATCAAACACCAATAGTCAATCTAGCCCTAAAATACCAGACCATCAATTACCCATACTAGGGTTGAGCCACAACCCTAGCTTATGTGTTTAGCTACTCATCATTAAAGAAGAAAAGCAAGAAATAGATGAAGAACAACTCATATTAATTAATACTAAGATAAACAAGAAGCTTCAATGTTGAAATGTAGATAAAATTGCCCAAAATAGCTAAAAAATTCGAACGCATGAGCACAGCTCTTAGCTAAAACTATTTGATGACCTAAAAATGGTAAAAGAAGCTATTTGTACTAAGTTGAAAAATCTGGACAAAAATACCCCTACGGGGCTAGTGCGGACAGCACAAAATCACGTGCGGCCGCACTAAGGCTCTTGACATAAAATCCATCTCTCTGAACTCAGACAATAAGGACCGCACAGAATGGAGTGCGACCCGAAGGCTTCTAGTGCAGTCTGCATGAAATGGAGCGCGGACCGCATTGGCTTGAAACTCGGAACTGGAAACTCTCTGATCCTTCTTACTGCGGACGCACTAAGGTTCTACACTTGAAAACCCATCTCTCTGAACTCAGGAATTGCGAACCGCAGAGAATGGATTGTGGCCGCGGAGGCTTCTAGTGCGGTCCGCATGAAATGGAGCACGTACCGCATTGGCTTGGAACTTGGAAGTTGGAAACTCTCTGATCCTTCTTACTTCGGACCGCACTAAATCGAGTGCGGCCACATTGATCCTAGGGAGGACCGCACAAAACCTAGTGCGGCCGCATTGCCCTCTTTGCCTGAATGCCACCTCTCTGAACCTCCTTGTGCGGACCGCAACAAATGGTGTGCGGCCGCATTGGGCCTGTTTTGCCTAAGCTTTGTCTTGTCTTGGTACTTGTGCAAGTTTCACTCCTTTTGAGCTTATATTTGACATCTTGTCACTTTGTTGATCAAACCTGCAAACAAGCATAACTTGTGAGCTTTTTGGGACTATTTTGTACGAATTTCTAATCAAAACATAAGCAAGAAGGAGTATAAAATACATCAAAAGCCCTAGTAATCAACTCCCCCAAACTTAAGCTTTTGCTTGTCCTCAAGCAAATAAAATAAAACCCCCCTTAAGAGAACATCCAAAAAAAATTTAGATGTCCTAAAGTAACATCATCTAGCATCAATTGGGACTAACAATTGCCCTCAATACAAATGAATCATTAACAACTTTTACTCTTTGAAACTCCATGGATTAAGTGCGACACAAGAGCATCAAGAATTGACTCAACACATCAAAGAACTCTTTCTATTACTTTGGTCATTGTGGAACCCAAACTCACACATCCTCAACTCTCCCTCAGCAAGCCTCGACTTTTGAATAGTGGTACTCAAAATGAGGTTATTGGAAATCCACTCATCTCTCTCAAGAAAAAGTCACAAGTCTGGCTCTAAGTACTATATGTTTGCCCCATTATGTGAGTCACCACTAATGTAAGCTTCATTCAACTCAAGATCATATAGGGCTTTTGTGGAGACATTGTGAAGGCATTTGGTTCAGGGTAGGAGATGTTTGGTCAAGTAGGTTCCATCTTCCCTTAAGAACTTCTTTTGTTTAATTTGGCACACATTCACTTGAATCTTTGAGTCATTTCACTTCTTTCTAAGGGGTTAGAAAGACACACTGTCACTCTTTCTTATACATTTCAAACCTTTCCTCCTTTTTTTCAACTTTCCACACCTTTTATGCATTGATTTTCTTGAGTCCCTTTTTATTCTTTTTCAAATTGAACATTCTTTTTGTCTTTTTGCTTTTCATTCTTTTTCATTGCCTTTCCTTTTCATCATTTTTGTGCCTTTTTTCCAGTTTGCTGCAATCCTCGTCTTTCCGCCCAAACTTATGCTTTTGCCATGTGCTAAAAGAAATATCAGGTGCCAAGAGAGGGTATCTTTTAGAATGGGTATAGGCTTGTGTTATGGGTCTTGAAGGAAAAAGGTCTAGGGGTCAAAAGGGTTGACTAGGGATAGTATCATTGGTAGGTTATGAAAGTGTTCAAGCTGTCATTTAGACCAAGGAGAGCCTATAATAATGTCTCAAGTCAAAATTCACTTAGAATTTTGCCTCAACAAACATTCAGGGAAAGTTCTAGACCAATGGCTCGGGACTTGGACTTTCAATGCAATTACTCACCACACAAGTTATGGGGTCACTAAAGACATAGAGTTGGGGCCCCAGAACGACCTTAGATAAGATTTGAGCGCACACTGATCCCGAAAAACCACGTGATGATTATCGGTTAACACAAGAGTCTCAAGGTCACGACTTTCACCATTCTAGACACAATAATTTGTTTTTTACCATAAGAGCAAAGGCAAATGTGCTAGGCCCAAGTGAAGCTTTGATTGAGGCATCTATCATTGGGAAGAGCCACCTGGTTCACACAAAACTCCACCTTTGGAAAGAACCGTGGCATTAAGAAAACCAAAGGCTTATTGCAAAGGTTCAAACCAAGAAGCTACAAATCATAAATAAGAAGCTAAGAAAGAAAAGTTGCGGAAAGTAAAATGAATATATACAAGAGGGGATTTGTCGAATATACAATGGATGGGATGAATATGTACAATGTAGCATAACTTTATATACAGACCTAAAGTAAAATAAAAGTGCGATAAATATAACAAAATGTTAAAATTATATACAACCCAAAGATGAAAAGATAAAGAAATCATAAAAAGTATCAAATATATATATACAATCATCCGAATGAATCCATAAAAGTAGGGCCTACCCCCTCAAATGAAAGCTGGCATTGTCCCCAATGCTAACTAAACTAAATAAAGCACCAAAAAGAGAAAGGGAAAAGAGATATAGGGACTCCCTATGGCCTGTCTATCTGCATAGGCTCTTGAGTGGTCCCTGGGTCCTCACTGTGCTCGGGAACATTAGACTGGTTCCTAGTGGCCTGTTGCTGTGCTACTGGGACCTGGGCCTGGACCGGCTCCTGAGGTTCATCTTGTGGCTGACTAGAGGAGGCCTCCGGTGGGTCTTCCAACTGGATGACTGCATCGTCCTCTCTAGGGATCATCCTGTTCCTATTGGGATGCCTTTGGGACTGCTCGGGATGGGGATGAGCTGATGGTACTAGGTCCTATAGAAATAAGTCAGAAAGTAGATGATCTGCCTTCATTTTGTCAACATCAACCCTCAGCGCCTTTACGAACTCATTGGAAGCCCGTATATTTCTCAACTTCTTGTTCTCCTTAGCAAGTTGCTTGAGAGCCTGGTTGTGTGAAGCAACTGCATCTGTGAGAACCTTCTGAGTGTCGAGAATTTTCTTTGGGTTGGCTAAAATCTCCTTGAGAGCATCCTCTATGGACTGGGGGACCTGTGGAGGTGGAGGTGCCGACTGAGACTCTACTGTGGTAGTGAGGAGCGGGGTACCCAATCAATGTGGGAAATGTTATGTCTAGGATAATCACAATATTGGGCAGTGAGCATGATAGAAACTACCCTTTCCCCAGTTTTCTGACTATGTACTTCCGAGATGTAAAAGTTGAAAAGAGGCCATTCGACATCAAGGTCAAAGCAAAGGCTCCATTTTCTTGGTACAACGTGTAGGGGGATGATAACCCCAAGAGCAAGAACTTCAAGGAAACAGCTAATGCTCCAACTGGCCAGTCTGAAGAGCCAGTTGTGGTAGTGGCTCCTGCTGAGCCTGCCTCCACCTCCACTGATATCCCTCTTGGCCCATCCACCTCAGCAGACCCGGAGATCCTTTCTTCCCGTGCCTACCTAGTGACTGCCCACCGATTGAGCCAGGCTCTTCTCAGCAAATGCGGATCATCATACTAGCGCTCTCTGATGCGATCATATAAGGAAGACCGAGAAACCACGCAAGCCAATACCTGACTGGGCTTCGAAATATCTAACCTCATGAACCGATTGGCCAAGGCTTGAACATCAACTGTAAGATGTCTCTCCCCAACTGGAATATATGCCAAACTCTCCATACTCACTGCCTTTCGGCTCAAAGCATCGGCCACCACATTGGCCTTCCCCAGATGGTACAGAATAGTAATATCATAATCCTTTAGCAACTCCAACCATCTTCGCTGCCTCAAATTAAGATCCTTATGCTTGAACAAGTGCTGGAGGCTACGATGATCATTAAACACCTCACAAGACACACCATACAAGTAATGCCTCCAAATCTTCAACGCGTGAACTATGGCAGCCAACTCCAAATCATGAACGGGGTAGTCCTTTTCATGGGGCTTCAACTGACGAGTAGCATAAGCAATAAATCTACCCTCCTACATCAACATACAACCAATACCAACTCGCAAAGCATCACAATACATGGTATATGAACCTGAAGCTGATGGCAAAACTAACACTGGAGTTGTGGTCAAGGCTGTCTTAAGCTTCTGAAAGCTCTGCTCACACTCATCTGACAAACACAAATGAAGCACCCATCTGAGTCAACTTGGTCAAGGGCGATGCGATTGATGAGAATCCCTGAACAAACCAGCGATAATAGCCTGTCAAACCAAGAAAGTTGCGAATCTCTGTCGCTAAGGACGGTCTGGGCCAACTCTGAACTGCCTCTATCTTCTTCGGATCAACCTGAATACCCTCGCTGGACACCACGTGCCCCAAGGAAGTGGGAGGAATGTCTCTTAGTCTTTTTCTCTCCGGGCAGTCAGGGATGTATTCTGGGATTTAGTCTGAAGATATCTCCCAGGAGGGCTCGTACTCACTTCTAGACATGTCAATGGCCCTATCAGTAGCTTTAATCATCTTCCTCATGTTTTTTATGTTTTGCTGGGCTTGAGCAGTCAATCTTACCATTTTCTGTTTCCCTCCCCGGAAGGATTCTCCCCTGCCTGAATGTTTAGAGCCTTTACATTGTTGTTTCACCAAAGTCTGCAAACACAATCAAATGACTTTGTTAGTATCAGTAGACAGTTGAAAGTAGTGTTGCATAATAAGTTGCAGACTATAGCAGAAATCATGCAGTGCGGACCACACAAAATGGTGTGCGGTCGTACATAGGTCGTTGTGGACCGCACATAATGGCCATGCGGTCCGCACAGAGGTGGGGTTCAGACTACCCACTCTATGTATCCAGGTAGTGTGGACCGCATAAAAGGTAGTGTGGTCGCACATGGACTACTGCGGTCCGCACAAAATGTAGTGTGGCCGCAATCCCCAATGTTTAGCTTTTAGGACTTTCATCAATGCGGTCCACACAAAATGTTACTGCGGACCGCACACAAGCACCGCGGACCGCACTGAGTGCCCAACTGTGGCACCAAGTTGGGGTTTATAAGATTTTGATTTTTAAGCCGAGTTTTCACCTAATTAGTGTCCCTACATGTTACCAAGTGTATTTAACTAACTGAGTCTATTTTAATCAACAGATTAACTACCCTAACCTAATCAATAAAGGGAAATAAATGAAGAAAAGAATAACAGTGAAATAAAATAAAAAGGAAAAGAAAATAACAAAATTAAAGCAATTAAAAAGAAATAGATTTACCAGATGTGAGCTGAAAAGATGACAACTAGTTCCGAACAATTAATTACGAGCAAAGGGGTTGATGAACAGTGCTTTAATGGTTCAGAGAATCAAAGGTTTGAAATGTGTAAACGCTGGGCCTCAGGTACTATTTATAGAAAAAGTCCTGGGGTCCCAGCTTACCTACCCTAGTGCGAACCTCACAAAATGGACCGTAGTCCGCACTACACAGCCTTTTCAAGTTTTAAACTGGCAACCCACTGCGGTCTGCACAAAATTCCATGCGGCCGTAGTGGTCCACCGCGGACAGCACAAAATGTACTACGGCCGCGGTGACAATCTTTAGAGATTTGGACATTTCCACCACGTGGCTGTCATCAATTTTTCCCAAGTAGTTCTTGACCCTATGCCCATTCACTCTAAAAACTTCACCATTTTTGTTCTTTAAACCAAGCACACCAAACGGGGTCACACACACCACTTCAAAATGTCCACTCTATTTTGACTTGAGCTTTCCCGGAAACAGACGTAACCAAGAGTTGAACAAGAGAACCAAATCACCTACTTTGAACTTCTTTCCACGAGCATATTTATCATGAAGGTACTTCATCTTGTCATTGTATAAGGACGAACGTGAGTAGGCATGGAATCGGAATTCATCAAGTTCATTAGGCTGCTCCACACGAAGATTGGATGCAACACCTCACTAAAGATTTAGCTTCCTCAAAGCCCACATTGCATTGTGCTCTAAATCGACCGGTAGATGGCAAGCTTTCCCAAACACCAACCGATACGAAAATATACCAATCGGTGTCTTGTAAGCAGTCCTATAAGCCCATAGAGTGTCATCCAACTTCTTTGACCAATCGGTCCTATTTGCATTGACCATTTTTGACAATATGCTTTTGATTTCCCTGTTGGAGACTTCAACTTGACCACTTGCTTGAGGATGATAGGGAGTAGAAACTTTGTGAGTGACACTATACTTTGAAAGCAAACTGTCAAAAGCTATATTGCAAAAATGAGACCTCCCCCATCACTTATGATTGCACGCGGAGTACCAAAGCTTGTAAAATGCTTTTTTTGAGAAATGCAACAACACTCCAGGCCTCATTGTTGGGCAAAGCAACAGCTTCATATCACTTTGATACATAGTCCACCGCCACAAGAATGTAAGTGTTCCCACAAGAGATAACAAATGGGCCCATGAAATCAATGTCCCACACATCAAAAATATCAACCTCAATGATGGTATTGAGAGGCATCTCATCTTTCTTTGAAATTCCACCCGCTCTTTGGAATTCGTCGCATCTCTTCACAAAATCACCCACATCTTTGAACAAAGTTGGCCAATAAAACCCACAACTAAGAACTTTAGAAGCCGTCCTCGCCCCGCCGTGATGGCCACCATAGAGAGAGGAATGACAAGCCTCCAAGATACTCAATTCCTCTTCCTTCGAGACACACCTTCGGATCACCCCATTTGTGCAATCTTGAACAAGTACGACTCATCCCGATAGAAATCCAAACTATCCCGCTTGAGCTTCTTCCTTTGATTAGAAGAGAGCTCACACGAGATTATACCAGTTACAAAGGAAATTAGCAACATCGGCAAACCATGGCATATCATTCATCGACACCGAAAGGAGTTGTTCGTCAGGAAATGAATCATTGATCTCTAGGCCGTCACGAGGCCTCCCCTCCTCCTCCAAAAGGGACAAGTGGTCTGCCACTTGGTTCTCACTACCCTTCCTGTCCACAATCTCCAAATCAAACTCTTGAAGTAACAAAACCCATCGCATCAGTCTAGCTTTGGAATCCTTCTTCGTCATCAAGTACCGGAGTACGACATGGTCGGTATGAATAATAACCTTAGCAACCATAAGATACGACCAGAATTTTCCATTGCGAACACAATAGCCAAAAGTTCTTTCTCGGTCACCGTGTAGTTCGTTTGAGCATTATTCATTATCTGGCTCACATAGTATACCGGATGAAATATTTTGTTCATTCTGTGACCCAAAACTGCCCCAACCGCAACATCGCTCGCATAACACATGAGCTCAAAGGGTAAGCTCCAATTAGGCGCGGTAATGATAGGAGTGGTGGTCAGCTTATGCTTGAGGAGTTCAAAGGCTTGCATACATTTTTCATCAAACACGAACTTAGCATCATTTTCCAACAACTTGCACAAGGGATTCGCTACCTTCGAAAAGTCTTTAGTAAATCTCCAGTAAAACCCCGCATGCCCAAGAAAACTTCGAACTCCCTTGACAGATGTGGGGCAAGGGATCCTTGAAATCACTTCGATCTTTGCTTTATCCAATTCAATGCCATGTTTCGAATTTTTATGCCCAAGAACAATTCCTTCTTCCACCATAAAGTGGCATTTCTCCCAATTGAGGATAAGATTGGTTTCTTCACAACGGGCCAAAACTCTATCAAGATTCTTCAAGCACTCATCAAATGAATCCCCCACAACACTAAAGTCGTCCATGAACACCTCCAAAATATCTTCGACCATATCGGTGAAAATGGCTATTATACACCGCTGAAATGTAGCTGGTGCATTACACAACCCAAAAGGCATCCTAGAGAAGGAAAAAGTGCCATATGGACAAGTGAATATGGTCTTCTCTTGATCTTTCGGAGCAATTAAGATTTGGTTGTACCCAGAATACCTATCCAAGAAACAGTAGAAGGTACGCCCAGCAAGTCGATCTAACATCTGATCAAGAAAAGGTAAAGGAAAGTGATCCTTGCGGGTCACTTTGTTCAACTTGCGGTAATCCATGCATACCCTCCAACCGGTGACGGTTCTGGTTGGAATAAATTCATTTTGTGAATTTTCAACCACGACCATGTCACCCTTCTTAGGTATACATTGAACTGGTGAAGTCCAACAGCTATCAGAGACGAGGTACACAACCCCGCCATCCAACCACTTGATCACCTCTTTTTTCACAAATTCTTGCATTGCCTCATTCAACCTTCTTTGATGCTCCAAGGAAGGCTTTGCATCATCTTCCAGAATAATCTTGTGCATATAGAATGTGGGGTTTATTCCTCGAATATCAGCTAATGTCCATCCAATTGCCTTTTTCCACTTTTGAAGCACTGCCAATGTGGCATCAACCTGCAGGTTAGTAAGACAAGAAGAAAGAATAACTGGCAAAGTAGAATTTGATCCTAAGAACTCATACCTGAGGTGTGGAGGCAGTGGTTTCAACTCAACACTGGAGGCTCCTCCATTGAAGGTTTTGTTGGTAGAGTATTTCTATTCTCGAGGTCCAAAGATAATTTCCTAGGCTCATAAGAATAAGAGACCATTCCAAGCAAAGCATTCACGCACTCCACCTGGCTTGCATCCTCATTGACATCAAGATTCAATAGTACGGCCTCCAATGGGTCCTCCACATTGATCATTGCACTGGTGTAATCAATCATCACTGCTGTGACGTGGTCAACAAAAGAGCACACCTCGGTACTGTTGGGCTACTTCATTGATTTGCACAAATGAAAGACCACCTTTTCATCACCCACCTGGAAGGTGAGTTCCCCTGCTTCCACATCAACTAATGCCTTCCCAGTAGCTAGGAAAGGTCTTCCCAATATGATAGGAACTTTATAGTCCACCTCGCAGTCCAAGATCACAAAGTCAGCTGGCAAGATAAATTTGCCCACCCGGACAAGCACATCATCAATAATACCCAATGGTCTCTTCATTGTTCTATCTGCCAATTGTAATCTCATATAAGTCGGCCTCGGTTGCCCGATACCCAAAGTCTTGAAAATGGAATAGGGCATCAAATTGATACTAGCCCCCAAATCACATAGAGCTTTAGCCAAATCTGCACTCCCGATGGTGCAAGGAATGGTGAAAGCACCGGGATCTTCAAGCTTCGGTGCCATTGAATGCAATATAGGATTAACTTGGTGAGTCATCTTTATAGTTTCACAATCTGTAGAAAACTTCTTTGTGACCAAGTCTTTCATGAATTTTGCATAGCCCGACATTTGTTCAAGAGCCTCCACCAAAGGCACATTAATGGACAAGCTCTTCATTATGTCAATGAACTTTTTAAACCGATTCTCACTTTTCTGCTTCGCGAGCCTTTGAGGATAATGTGGAGGTGGCCTCTGGCAAAGGAGCCTTGGATTTTGGCACAACCGGCTCTGGCATGTCTATTATGTGTTCCCTAGACGGGTTCACATCATTTTGAGTTTCCACCTCATTATCTTGAATATCAATGCTCACTTCTTTGTTCATATTTTCATCAACCTCTTCTTCAACTACCAAAGGGACTTCATCTTCTAGCAACTCAACATCATCATTCAAGATTTGCTTTGGTTTGGAGGCATTTACATCACCGCCTCTCCCACTTCTTGCTGTAACCGCCATAACATGGTTGTTCCCACCCTTCGGGTTCACTACCGTATCACTTGGTAGAGCACCCTTAGGGCGAGTATTTAAAGACTATGAAATTTGGCCTAATTTCACCTCTAAGTTTCTGATAGAGGTATTGTGTGAAGCCAATTGCGCATCCGAGTCTGCATTCTTCTTCGTCATCAGTTCCAACATCATTTCAATTCTACCCATATCATTGCTAGAAGAACTAGGACCTTGGGATGGAAATGGGGGTGGATTGTTCGGTTGCTGGTACATTGGGGGCCTTTGAAAGCCTTGCCCCCAATTTCGTTGATTTCCGTTGTTCCATCCACCTTGATTGTTATTGCCACCCCAATTGTTGTTATTACCATTCCAATTCCCTTGGCTACTCTGATTGTTGTTCTGATTGCCCCAATTGTTGTTTTGGTTTTTGCTCCCCCAATTACCATTGTTTTGTTGTAGATTGCCCCAATTGCCTTGAGGTCTCCATTGTTATTGGTTGGACAAGTTGCCCCGTTGTCCTTGATAATTATTCACGTATTGAACCTCTTCACTTTGTTCATCATAATCATCATTTTGAAATCCATCACAGTCATCATCAAATTGCTCAGAATTCCCTTGGTTTTGTTGTCGTCTTTGCCTTCTTTTGTTGACAAGCATATTGACACCCTTCATGGCATTCACTTGGCAAGGATTTTGGACTTGTTGCAACTATGCCTTTTCCAAGTGGTTCATAGTAGTTGTCAGCTCAACTATGGTTGCCCGTGATCATATAATTCCTTGTGCAAATTAGTGACCGTGGTGTCACCTTGAGGCACATTTGCTCTACTTTGCCATGCAGAAGAAGTGTCAGCCATCTCGTCAAGTATATTACATGCCTCATCATATGACAACTTCATAAAGTTGCCCCCGGCAAGTTGGTTCACTATGGATTGGTTTGTGGTGTTAATGCCCCGGTAGAATGTTTGTTGGATCATAGCCTCGGTCATATCATTGTTAGGGCATTCTTTCACCATTGTTCTATAACTCTCCTAAATATCATGCAAAGGTTCCGTGGGCTCTTGCTTGAAGGCCAATATCTCATCTCGCACTGCCGCCATATGCCCCGGTGAGAAAAGTTTAGCAATGAACTTATCCGCCAACTCATCCCAAGTAGTGATGGAATGGTTGGAAAGTCGCTCGAGACAATCCAATGCCTTCTACCTAAGTGGTTCGGGGTGAGACAATAGCACTTGCATAGCCTTGGTTCGGAAGCACTATAGGAGCCACTCTTGGAGGTGGATGAGGAGGGTCTGGAATATTGTTATTATCATTTGGATTGGCCTGGCGGTCTCTATGTTGTCCTTGAGGTACAAGATGCACCTCATCATCTCCGACATCATCTACCTCCTCCCCCGTAATCACATTTCCAAGAGGGTCATTAGCGTTGTTCGCTGCCATTTGGTACCTGAGTTATGACACAAATAAGTTAGTAACAAAGAAGGAAAGAAGAACAATACACAAAACTAACTAAATAGATAGACCGTTAGCTCCCTAGAAACTGTGCCAAAACGTTGATCAAAGCCTACCCTACACTACTATTGAGTAGCGAGATAGGGTCGCAGACCTTTTACCCGATTTAGGATCGAGATCGATTTCCACAGAGAGCTAGAATTTGGAGTCGGGTATCTATCTAGTTTAGAGTTGCGTATGTTTTCCAAATTACACTTCTATACATTTTTGGAATTTTTGTTTTACTTCTACTTTTATCAAACTACAATGGTAAATTAAACTAGATTAAACTAAGTGTTAAACTAAAATGGGTTGTTTAAAAGGTTTAAAAATCACTAGGGTAGTGACTTTCGCTTAGGTGTCAATTGACGGATACTTGAGTCTAAGTCATGATTGACATGTTTGGGGGGTATGATATAACTGTTGCACTATTTTACCCACTCTACACCTCTCAGTGGTTCAAGTGATTTTGCCCAAATTAACTTTCTCAAGACCAATTGGGTATGCAAAATTTGCACAAGGAATCAAGGTTCAAGTCGAGTATCTCTCTCGAGGTTTAACCCTTTAATTGGGGATGTCAATCTCTTGAGTACGCCCCAATTCCTTGTTGGACCAATTTCGGAGACTTGGGCTCTCTTTCTCAAGAAGAGCTCAAGACAACTAAACATAAACTAGTGTTTGCAACACCCTAATTCAGCCATTAAACATAAAATTAACCCAAATATCAAACACCCATAGTCAATCTAGCCCTAAAATATAAGACCCATCAATTACCCACACTAGGGTTGAGCCACAACCCTAGATTATGGGTTTAGCTACTCATAACTGAAGAAGAAAAGCAAGAAATAGATGAAGAATAACTCATATTAATTAATTACTAAGATAAACAATAAGATTCAATGTTGAAATGTAGATAAAATTACCTAAATTAGCTAAATACTTCGAACCCACAAGTGCAGTTACAGCTAAAAACTATCTGATACCCTAAAAATGAGAAAAGAAGCTATTTATACTAAGCTGAAAAATCTGGACAAAAATACCCCTGCGTGGCTAGTGCGGACCGCACAAAATGGTGTGCGGCCGCACTAAGGCTCTCCACTTGAAATCCCATCTCTCTTAACTCAGGCACGTAGACCACAAAGAATGGACTGCGATCGCGGAGGCTTCTAGTGTGGTCCGCATGAAATGGAGCGCGGACCGCATTGGCTTGAAACTCAGAAGTTGGCAACCCTCTGATCATTCTTACTATGGACCGCACTAAATTGAGTGTGACCGCATTGATCCTAGTGCGGACCGCACAAAACCTAGTGCGGACCGCACAAAACCTAGTGCGGTCGCATTGCCCTTTTTGCCTAAATGTCACGTCTGTGAACCTCCTTGTGCGGACCGCATAGAATGGTGTGCGGACTCATTGGGCCTATTTTGCCTAAGCTTTGTCTTATCTCGGTACTTGTGCAAGTTTCACTCCTTTTGAGCTGATCTTTGACATCTTGTCACTCTGTTGATCAAACCTGCAATCAAGCACAACTTGTGAGCCTTTTGGGACTGTATGAATTTCTAATCAAAACATAAGCAAGAAGGAGTATAAAATGCATCAAAATCCCTAGTTATCAACTGCACTAAATCGAGTGCGGCCGCATTGATCCCAGTGCGGACCGCACAAAACCTACTGTGGCCACAATGCTCTTTTTGCCTGAATATCATACTCTCTGAACCTCACTTGTGCAGACCGCACATAATGGTGTGCGGCCGCACTGGACTTGTTTTGTTTGAGCTTTGTCTTGTGTTGATACTTGTGCAAGTTTCACTCATGTTGAGCTGATCTTTGACATCTTGTCACCTTGTTGATCAAACCTGCAATCAAGCACAACTTGTGAATCTTTGGGACTATTTTGTAAACATATCTAATCAAAACTTAAGCAAGAAGGAGTATAAAATGTATCAAAACCCCTAGTTATCAACTCCCCCAAACTTAAGCTTTTGCTTGTCCTCAAGCAAACAAAATAAGACCCACCCCTCAAGGAAAAATCCAAGAAAATTCAGTTGTCCTTAAGTAACCTCATCTAGCATCAATTGGGACTAACAATTGCCTTCAAAACAAATGAATCATTAACAACATTTACTCTTTGAAACACCATGGATTAAGTGCGACTAAAGAGCATCAAGAGTTGACTCAACACATCAAAGAACTCTTTCTATTACTTTGCTCATTGTGGAACCCAAACTCACACATCCTCAACTCTCCCTAAGCAAACCTCACCTTTAGAATAGTGGCACTCAGAACGAGGTCAATGGAAGTTCACTCATCTCTCTCAAGAAAAAGTCACAAGTTCGACTCTAAGTACCATATTCTTGCCTCTTATGTGAGTCACCACTAATGTAAGCTACATTAAACTCAAGATCATATAGGGATTTTGTGGAGACATGGTGAAGGCTTTTGGTTCAGGGTAGAAAATGTTTGGTATAAGTAGGTTCCATCTTCCCTTAAGCACTTCTTTTTGTTTCATTCGGCGCACATTCCCTTAACTCTTTGAGTCATTCCACTTCCTTCTAAGGGGTTAGAGAGACATACTATCACTCTTTCTTATACATTTACAATCTTTTCTCCTTTCTCAACTTTCCACACCTTTCACTCTTTGCTTTTCTTGAATCCCTTTTTATTCAATTCTACCTTGAGCATTCTTTTTGTCTTTTTGCTTGTCTTTCTTTTTCAATGCCTTTCCTTTTCTCTATTTTGTACCTTTTTACCACTTTGTTGCCATCCTCGTCTCCCCTCCCCCCCCAAGCATGTACTTTTTCCATTTGCTAAAGGAAAATCAGGTGCCAAGGGAGGGTATTTTTTAGAACGGGTATAGGCTTGTTTATGGGTCTTGAAGGAAAAAGGTCTAAGGCTCAAAAGAGTTGACTAGGGATCTTATCATTGGTAGGTTATGGAAGTGTTCAAGCTATCATTTGGACCAAGGAGAGCCTATAATCATGTCTCAAGTCAAAATTCACTTAGGATTTTGCCTCAACAAACATTCAGGGCAAGTTCAAGACCAATGGCGCGGGACTTGGACTTGCAATGCAATTTCTCACCACACAAGCTATAGGATTGCTAAAGGCACAAAGTCGGGGCCCCACAACGACTTTAGATAAGATTTGAGCACACAATGGTCCGAAAAAAACTACTTGATGATTATCGGTCAACACAAGAGTCTCAAAGTCACGACTTTCACCGTCCTAAACACAACAATTTGTTTTTGACCATAAGATCAAAGTCAAATGTGCTAGTCCCAAGTGAAGCTTTTGCTTGAGGCACCCTTAACCACTAACTACTAAAAACAAAAAGAAAAACTGACCCAAACTCTTAAGAAGGTTGTCATGCCATCCATCATTGGGAAGAGCCACCCGGTTCACACAAACTCCACCTTTGGAAAGAACCGTGGCATTAAGAAAACCAAAGGCTTATTGCAAACTTTCAAAACAAGAAGCTACGAACGTAAATAAGAAGCTAAGAACGAAAAATTGCGGAAAGTAAAATGAATATATACAAGAGGGGATTTGTCGAATATACAATAGATGGGATGAATATGTACAATGTAACATAACTTTATATACAGACCCAAAGTAAAATAAAAGTACACAAAATGTAATGAAATATTAAAATTATATACAAACCAAAGATGAAAAATAAAGAAAGCCTAAAAACTGTCAAATATATACAATAATCCAAATCCATAAAAGTATGGCCTACCCCTTCAAATGAAAGTTGGCATTGTCCCCAATGCCAACTAAACTAAATAAGCACCAAAAAGAAAAGGGAAAAGGATATAGAGACTCCCTATGGCCCTACCTCCATGGGCTCCTGAGTGATCCCTACATCCTCACTGTGCTAGGGAACCTCAGACTGGTTCGTTATGGCCTGCTGCTCTGCTTTTGGGACTGCGGTCCTCGAAGATCAGGCTTCAGGACTTTCAGCAATGTGGTACGCACAAAATGTTATTGCGGACCGCACAAAAACCACTACGGTCCGCACTGAGTGCCTAGTTGCGGCACTAACTTAGGGTTCAAAATCATTTGCTTTTAAGTTCAATATTTCACCTTAGCAAGGTTACTATGTGATTTCCCATTGTTTTTAACCACCTAATTCTACTTTAATCGAAGAATTAATTACCCTAACCTAACCAATTGAAGAAAATACGGGAATACTAGAATAAGAGACAAGAAAAACAAAAAGTAGAGGAGAATAACCAAATTAAGCAATTAAAAAGAAGTTAAGTTACCCATTGTGAGATGAAATGAAGATTAATGAATCCAAGCAATTAACTACGAGCAACAGGGGTGACGAACAATGCTTTATGAGTTCTGAGAGTTCAATGATCGAAAAATGTAAAAGGAGGGCCTCAGGCCCTATTTATAGAAAATGACCTGGGGCCCAGCTTACCAACCCAGTGCGGACCGCACAAAATGGACTGTGGTCCGCACTACACGGCATGCTTCAAGTTTGATAAGCCAACTCACTGTGGTCCACACAAAATGTCATGCGGCTGTAGTGGTCCACCGCGGACCGCACAAAATGTAATGCGACCGTGGTGGAAAACTTCAGAGAGTTGGAAATTTCATCCTTCATCAGTGCGGCCCGCACTAAATGTAGTGCGTCCGCATTGAAAACATCAGAGACCTGACACTTTTTCCACTATATCCTTCACTGCATCAACACAATCCCGTAGCATCTCACAACTAGTTAGTCCAAAAATAAATCCTATACTACCATAAAAATCAAAGAGAAAAAAAGAAAAACACATGGGTTGCCTCCCATGAAGTGCCTGATTTAATGTTGCGGCACGACGCAAGTTACAATCAAATCATTTG
Source organism: Nicotiana sylvestris (assembly GCF_000393655.2). Classification (NCBI taxonomy): domain Eukaryota; kingdom Viridiplantae; phylum Streptophyta; class Magnoliopsida; order Solanales; family Solanaceae; genus Nicotiana; species Nicotiana sylvestris. Next base: position 81,664,855 of record NC_091062.1, on the reverse strand, counting down.
AGATGAAGAAGTGTCACTACATAGCTGTCATCAGTTTTTCCCAAGTAGTGCTTGACCCTATGCCCATTCACTCTAAAAACTTCCCCATTTTTGGTCACACACACCACTTCAAAAGATCCACTCCATTTTGATTTAAGCTTTCCCGTAAACAGAGGTAACCGAGAGTTAAACAAGAGAACCAAATCATCAACTTTGAACTCCTTGCTACGAGCATATTTATCATGAAGGTACTTCATCTTGTCCTTGTACAAGGATGAACTGTTGTAGGCATGGAATCAGAATTCATCAAGTTCATTAAGCTGCTACACATGAAGATTAGCTACAACATCCAATTCAAGATTTAGCTTCCTCAACGCCCACATGGCCTTGTGCTCTAATTTGACCGGTAGATGGCAAGTTTTCCCAAACACCAACCGATACGGAGACATACCAATTGGAGTCTTGTAAGCAGTCATATAAGGCCATAGAGCGTCATCCAACTTCTTTGACCAATCAGTCCTATTTGCATTGACCGTCTTTGACAATATGCTTTTGATTTCCCTGTTGGAGACTTCAACTTGACCACTTGCTTGAGGATGATAGGGAGTAGAAACTTTGTTACTAACACCATACTTTGAAAGCAAAGTGTCAAAAGCTCTATTGCAAAAATGAGACCCTCCATCACTTACGATTGCATGAGGAGTTCCAAACCTTGTAAAGATGCTCTTCTTGAGAAATGCAACAACACTCCAGGCCTCATTGTTGGGTAAAGCCACGAATTCGACCCACTTTGAAACATACTCCACTGCCAAAAGAATGTATGTGTTCTCATACGAGCTAATAAATGGGCCCATAAAGTCAATGCCCCATACGTCAAAAATATCAACCTCAAGGATGGTATTGAGAGGCATCTCATCTTTCTTCAAAATTCCACCCGCTCTTTGACATTCATCACACCTCTTCACAAGTTCACTTGCATCTTTGTACAAAGTTGGCCAATAAAACGCACAACTAAGAACTTTGGAAGTCGTCCTCACCCCGCCATGATGACCACCATAGGGAGAGGAATGACAAGCCTCTAAGATACTCAATTGCTCTTCCTCTGGGACACATCTTCGGATCACACCATCCGTGCAAATCTTGAACAAGTATTGCTCATCCCAATAGAAATCTAAACTATCATGCTTGAGCTTCTTCCTTTGGTTAGAAGAGAGCTCACACGGGATTATACAAGTCACAAGGAAATTAGCAACATCGTCAAACCATGGCATATCAATCATCGACACTGAAAGGAGTTGTTCGTTGGGAAATGAATCATTTATCTCTAGGCCGTCACAAGGCCTCCCCTCATCCTCCAAGTGGGACAAGTGGTCCGCCACTTGGTTCTCACTACCCTTCCGGTCCACAATCTCCAAATTAAATTCTTGAAGTAACAAGACCCATCGCATCAGTCTAGCTTTGGAATCCTTCTTCGTCATCAAGTACCAGAGTGTGGCATGGACAGTATGAATAATAACCTTAGCACCTATAAGATACAGCCGGAATTTTTCCATTGTAAACACAATAGCCAAAAGTTCTTTCTCGGTCACCCTGTAGTTCACTTGAGCATCATTCATTGTCTTGCTCGCATAGTATACCGGATGAAACATTTTGTTCACTCTTTGACCCAAAACCGCCCCAACCGCAACATCGCTTGCATCACACATGAGCACAAAGGGCAAGCTCCAATTAGGTGCGGTAATGATAGGAGTGGTGGTCAACTTATGCTTGAGAAGTTCAAAGGCTTGCATACATTTTTCATCAAACACAAACTTAGCATCTTTTTCCAACAACTTGCACAACGGATTCACTACCTTCGAAAAGTTTTTGATAAATATCCAGTAGAACCCCGCATGCCCAAGAAACCTTCGAACTCCCTTGACAGATGTAGGGGGAGGGAGCCTTGAAATCACATCAATTTTTGCTTTGTATACCTCAATACCATGCTTTGAAAATTTATTCCCAAGAACTATGCCCTCTTCCACCATAAAGTGGCATTTCTCCCAATTGAGAACAAGATTTGTTTCTTCACAACGGCCAAGACCCTATCAAGATTTTTCAAGCACTCATCAAATGAATCCCCCACAACACTAAAGTACTCTATGAATACCTCCGAAATTTCCTCCACCATATCGGTGAAAATGGCCATCATACACCGCTGAAAATAGACGGTGCATTACACAATCCAAAAGGCATCCTAGAAAAAGCAAAGGTGCTACATGGACAAGTGAATATGGTCTTCTCCTGATTTTCTGGAGTAATCATGATTTGGTTGTACCCAGAATACCCATCCAAGAAACAGTAGAAGGCATGCCCAGCAAGTCGATCTAACATCTAATCAAGAAAAAGCAAAGGAAAGTGATCATTGCGGGTCACTTTATTCAACTTGTCGTAGTCCATGCATACTCTCCAACCAGTGACGGTTCTTGTAGCAACCAACTCATTTTGTGAATTTGCAACCACGGTCATGCCACCCTTCTTCGGTACACATTGCACTGGTGAAGTCCAAGAGCTATCAGAGATGGGGTACACAACCTCAGCATCCAACAACTTGATCACCTCCTTTTTCACAACTTCTTGCATTGCCTCGTTCAACCTCCTTTGATTCTCCAAGGAGGGCTTTGCATCATCTTCCAAAATAATCTTGTGCATACAGAATGCAGGGCTTATCCCCTTAATATCAACTAAAGTCCATCGAATTGCCTTTTTGTTCTTTTGAAGTACCGCCAATATGGCATCAACCTGCATTTTAGTAAGAAAAGAGGAAAGAATAACTGGCAAACTAGAATTTGAGCCTAATAACTCATACATGAGGTGTGGAGATAGTGGTTTCAACTACAACACCGGAGGCTCCTCAATTGAAGGTTTTGTTGGTGGAGTCTTTCTATTCTCAAGGTCCAAAGATAATTTCCTAGGCTCATAAGAGTAAGAGCCCATTCCATGTAAAGAATTCACGCACTCCACTTGGCTTGCATCCTCATTGACATCAAGGTTCAATAATACGGCCTCCAATGGGTCCTCCACATTGATCATTGCACTAGAGTCATCAATTATCACTGCTATGACGAGGTCCACAAAAGAGCACACCTCGGTGGTGTTGGGTAGCTTCATTGATTTGCACACATGAAAGACCACTTTCTCATCACCAACCCGAAAGGTGAGTTCCCCTACTTCTACATAAACTAAGGCCTTCCCCGTATCAAGGAAAGGTCTTCCCAAAATGAGAGGAACTTCATAATCTACCTCACAATCCAAGATCACAAAGTTAGCTGGCAAGATAATTTTGTCTACCCGGACAAGCACATCATCAATAATACTCAATGGTCTCTTCATCGTTCTATCTACCATTTGTAATCTCATGGAAGTCCCAAAGTCTTGAAAAGGGAATATGGCATCAAATTGATACTAGCCCCCAAATTACATAGAGCTTTAGCAAAATTCGCACTCCCAATGCTGCAAGGAATGGTGAAAGCACCGGGATCTTCAAGCTTCGGGGCCATTGAATGCACCATTGCACTAACTTGGTGAGTCATATTTATAGTTTCACAATCCATAGACCGCTTCTTTGTTACCAAGTCCTTCATGAATTTAGCATAGCCCGACATTTGTTCAAGAGCCTCCACCAAAGGCACATTAATGGATAAGCTCTTCATCATGGCAATGAACTTTTTAAATTGATTTTCATTTTTCTTCTTCGCAAGCCATTAAGGATAAGGTGGAGGTGGCCTAGGCAAAAGAGCCTTGGCTTTAGGCACAACCGACTCTGGCATGTCTATTATGTGTTCCCTAGATGGGTTCACATTATTTTGAGTTTCCACCTCGATATCTTGAATATCAATCCTCACTTCTTCATTCACATTTTCATCAATCACATTTTAAACCACCAAAGGAACTTCATCTTCTTGCAACTCAACATCATCATCCACAACTTGCTTTTGTTTGGAGGCATGCACATCACCGCCTCTCCCACTTCTTGTTGTTATCGCCATAACATGATTGTTCCCACCCTTTTGTGGTCACTACCGTATCACTTGGTAACGCACCCTTAAGGCGAGTATTTAAAGACTGTGAGATTTGGCCTAACTATACCTCCAAGTTCATGATAGAGGTATTGTGGGAAGCCAACTGAGCATCTGAGTCCGCATTCTTCTTCATCATTTGTTCGAACATCATTTAAATTCTACCCATGTCATTGCTAGTAGAACTAGGACCTTGAGATAGAAATGGGGGCGGATTGTTCAGTTGTTGGTACATTGGGGGACTTTGAAAGCCTTGCCCCCGGTTTCCTTGGTTTCCATTGTTCCATCCACCTTGATTGTTATTACCACCCCAATTGTTGTTATTACCATTTCAATTTCCTTGGTTGCTTTGATTGTTGTTCTAATTTACCCAGTTGTTGTTTAGGTTGTTGTTCCCCCAATTACCATTGCCTTGTTGTTGATTTCCCCAATTGCCTTGGGGTCTCCATTAATGTTGGTTGGAAGAATTGCCTTTTTGGCCTTGATAATAATTCACGTATTGCACCTCTTCACTTTGTTCATCATAACCATCATTTTGAAATCCACCACAATCATTATCAAATTGCTCCGAATTCCCTTGGTTCTATTGCCCTCTTTGTCTTTTTTGTTGTCAAGCATGTTAACACCCTATATGGCATTCACTTGGTGCAAATTTTGAACTTGTTGCAACTGTGCCTTTTCTAGTTGGTTCATTATAGTTGTCAACTCAGCTATAGCCTGTCCATGATCATATAATTCCTTATGCAAATGGATAACTGTGGGGCACATTGGCTCTACTTTGCCAAGAAGAAGAAGTGTTAGCTATCTCGTCTAGAATGGCACAAGCCTCATCATATGATAGCTTCATGAAGTTGCCCCCAGCAAGTTGGTTCACTATACATTTGTTTGTTGTATTAATGCCACAGTAGAAGGTTTGTTGAATCATCGCCTCAGTAATATCATTGTCGGGCATTCCTTCACCATTGTTCTATAATGCTCCCAAATCTTATGCAAAGGTTCCGTGGGCTATTGCTTGAATGCCAAGATCTCATCTCTCAATGCAGCCATATGCCCCGGTGAGAAAACATTTGCAATGAACTTGTCCACCAACTCATCCCAGGTAGTGATGGAATGGTTGGGAAGTCGCTCGAGCCAATCCAATGCCTTCCCTCTAAGTGAGAATGGGAAGAGTCTCAACCTAAGAGCATCCTAGGATACATTAGTTTGATTGCTCCCCCAACATGTATCTACGAACCCCTTGAGATGTTTGTAAGCATTTTGATTTGCAATGCCCTTGAAATACCCACGTTCCCCTAGTAAGGTCAACATCACATTGGTTATTTGAAAATTGCCCGCCCGGATTCAGAGTGGGATAATAGCATTTGCATAGCCTTGGTTCGGAAGTAATCTAGGAGCCACTCTTGGAGGTGGCGAAGGAGGGTCTAGGATAATGTCATTAACATTAGCATTAGCATGGCGGCCTCAATGTTGTCCTTGAGGTACAAGAGGCACCTCATCATCTCCGACATCATCTACCTCCTCCCCCACAATCACATTTCCAAGAGGGTCATTGGCATTGTTCGCTGCCATTTGGTACCTGAGTTGTGACACAAACAAATTAGTAACAAAGAAGGAAAGAAGAATAATACACAAAACTATTTAAATAGATAGACAAAAAGTTAGCTCCCCGGCAACGGTGCCAAAAAGTAATTGAAGCCTACCCTGCACTACTATTGAGTAGTGCGAGAAGGTCGAAGCAGCTTTTACCCGATTTAGGGTCGGGATCGATTTCCACAGAAAGTTAGATGTTGGAGTCGGGTATCTATCTAATTTAGAGTTGGGTATGTGTTCCAAATTACACTTTTAAACATTTTTGGGTTTTTGTTTTACTTCTACTTTTATCAAACTACAATGGTAAATTAAACTAGAATAAGCTAAGAGTAAAATGTTGCAGGTTGTTCAAAAGGTTTAAAAGGCACTAGGGCAGTGACTTTCGCCTAGGTGCTCAATTAACGGATACTTGAGTCCAAGGCATGATTGACATATTTAGGGAGTATGATATAACCATTGCACGATTTAACCCACTCTACACTTCTTAGTGGTTCAAGTGATTTTGCCCGAATTGACTTTCTCAAGACCAATTGGGTACGCAAATTTGCACAAGCAATCAAGGTTCAAGTCGGGTATTACTCTCTCGAGGTTTAACCCTTTAATTGGGGCAATCAATCTCTTGAGTACGCCCCAATTCCTTGTTGGACCAATTTTAGAGACTCAAGCTCTCTTTCTCAAGAAGAGATCAAGTCAACTAAGCACAAACTAGTATTTGCAACCACTAATTCAGCAATTAAACATGAAATTAGCCCAAATATCAAACACCCATAGTCAATCTAGCCCTAAAACACAAGACTCATCAATTACCCACACTAGGGTTGAGCCACAACCCTAGCTTATGGGTTTAGCTTCTCATAATTAAAGAAGAAAAACAAGAAATAGATGAAGAACAACTCATATTAATCAATTACTAAGATAAACAAGATGATTCAAAGTTGAAATGTAGATAAAATTGCCCAAAATAGCTAAAATATTCGAACCCATGAGCGTAGCTCTTAGCCAAAACTATCTGATGACCTAAAAATGGGAAAAGAAGCTATTTATACTAAGCTAAAAAATTTGGACAAAAATACCCCTACGGGGCTAGTGCGTACCGCACAAAATCACATGCGGCTGCACTAAGGTTCTTGACATAAAAATCCATCTCTCTGAACTCAGGCAATGCGGACCGCACAGAATGATGTGCGACCAAGGAGGCTTCTAGTGCGGTCCGCATGAAATGGAGCGCGGACCGCATTGGCTTGAAACTCGGAACTGGAAACTCTCTGATCCTTGTTATGTGGACCGCACTAAATCGAGTGCGGCCACATTGATCCTAGTGCGGACTGCACAAAACCTACTGCAGCCACATTTATCTTTTTGCCTGAATATCATACTCTCTGAACCTCACTTGTGCGGACCGCTCAGAATGGTGTGCGGCCTCACTGGCCTTATTTTGTCTGAGCTTTGTCTTGTCTTGATACTTGTGCAAGTTTCACTCCTTTTGAAATGCTCTTTGACATCTTGTCACCTTGTTGATCAAACCTGCAATCAGGCACAACTTGTGAGCCTTTGGGATTATTTTGTACACGTTTCTAATTAAAACTTAAGCAAGGAGAATAAAATGTATCAGGATCCCTAGTTATTAGACGCCACTACCAAATGGACTGATGACTGCCCAAAGGCCTTCGACAAAACCAAAGAGTACCTGTCAACACCACCAGTCTTAGTCCTGCCCGAGCCAGGTAGACCCTTACTACTCTACCTTGTAGTGTTCGATGGAGCTTTTGGCTGCATTCTAGGGCAGCATGATGAAATAGGGAGGAAGTAACAAGCCATCTATTATCTCAGTAAGATGTTAACCCCGTACGAGGCCTGGTATTCTCTATTGGAGCTCACCTATTGTGTTTTGACTTGGGTAGCTCAAGAGCCGATGCATTATGTCACGCCCCGAACCTGGGAGGTGTGGCTGTCACCCGGTGCCGTAGTGGCCCGGGCAAACCACTCTGTACCTCATTCATTCCTTTTTATAACTATCATGGGCCAGCATGACCACAACTAGTAATGTAAAATTGTAAGTGAGCAAATGTTATATCAATGAACCAACGTTCATAAAACATGAATACATATAGGCTATCAAGGCCTCTAACATACTGTACATAGTAACCTTGTGTCTACAAAGCCTCTAAGATTATTTAACATAAAATAGTATAGGGTACCGACCTACCCATAAGTCTGAAAACTTTGACACGATGACTTGGACACTCAGTTCCACTCCGAATGAAGTGGAGTCTTACCGATCCTTCGCTGAATGCAAATCTCGTCTACTATGAGGGCTCGTCAACTGATTAGCTATACCTGCAGGCATGAATGCAGCGTTCCCAACAAAAGGATGTCAGTACGTATAATGTACTGAGTATGTAAACCATGTAAATAAGTATATAAAGGACGTGGAAAAAAACATGGAGTAAAGGACTCAACCTGTATATCTAGATAGACCTGCAAATTATGAAATATTTATAATATCATGCATATGCGTGTAAATGTCATGTAATGCATAGGACTGTACGTACATATCATCATCAAGCCTTTGAGGGCATCTCATCATTTCAGTCACTGTGAGCAACATCAACATGCATTATTTGCTAGGACCCTCTTTATTTTGACAAGCATGTTTAGCTTATAACTCTTTCAAACTATAATTGTTTTCAAACGCTTGTGTGTTTAACTTAAATCCCCTCCTACTTGAGCCTTATTTGATTACTTGCTAATTGCATAAATTCACAAAAAACTATCTGGCCAGGAACCACACTAGTGGATCCTAAGGGGTGCCTAACACCTTCCCCTCGGGATAATTTCAAGCCCTTACCCAATCACTGGTTATCAAACACAGTTATAAATGAACTCTATAGGTGTCCTAATGTGCCTTAAATCATTAGGTGGAGACTCTTCAAATACCCAATTTTCAAATAAAAATGAGTCATTATACCCCATGAATGTCGAAACCCGAAAACTCCTCTCCAACTGGAAGGAATGGGAAAAAAGGGGGCGTGACATTATGTTGACCCAACACCACCAAGCTGGCCTATTTCTTCAAATCCTCCTCGAGTGGCCTTCAAGTTAACACTTATCCTTGCCCATACACTACGAATGTAAAATAAAGCTCACTACAAGTGATCCTAGCATGAACCACGTTGTCTAAAAGCCCATAAACCATTGTATTTCCTCTGAAACACTAAATAATGTCACAACCGAGATACCCACTCTACAGTGACCTTCTGTGAATTTGAAGATGTTTCTTTAACCGCTCTGATACCGATTTGTTAGGACCTAAATTCTCACCTTTAGGATCGTGATGGCACCTAGTCTCTATGACTAGGTAAACCTAACATATAACAATATCAAAGAAGATATATCAATTTAATATTAAATAAAATTAAGAACAATGGCCCAAAGCACAACCAATTTCATAATACAACTTTTACAAATTCCAAAATACGGTGATGCAGAGTCAAAAATACTTACTCCAATCCAAGTATGAAAATTCCCTCGAAAATTGCCCAAAACCGAGCTCCAAAGCCTTGTGAGAAAAAGTAACTAAAATCCAAAATAAGTAAAAATGAAGCAGCTATCCAATCCTGAATTAGATCCTAGATAATCCCAAAATTAAAGTTTGATAATCCCAACATGATCCTTGCGAGATTACACCTAATGTTGCCTTTTGAATCACCCAATTTTGCCTTAAAAAAAGGGAGACATGATATTTTGAAGTTTTAAAGAAAGTCTGAAAATTTTAGGGACACAAATGGTATTTTCGTAGTTATTTACACTAGAAAAAAAAATCTTTGTTTTGACACCCAAAACTCATTCGGAACCTCCTGGATACAAACCATATATGCATTTTAATTATAAAATACGCTACGAACCTGCACACCGAAAATATGTCATCTTGACATGATATTGACCATGGTCAAACTCCAAATCTTTAACTTAACTAGTTTCTCAATCCATGATCCAAAATACTCCCGAGCCTTTTGGGACCCCATCCAATCATACTAAAAAGTACAAATACATATCCAAACTTATCCAAAGCTTCAAAACACCTACTGGAACACCACAACAAAGAATCGAGACTCAAACCAAATAGAATTTCTCCTAAGTTGTTAAATCTTCATTCTTTCAAAAGAGTGTCTGAGTCACACTTAAATACTTCGAATTACTTATAAAATTTGTACACAAGTGCAATTTAACTATATGGACCTATCCAAAGTCTCGGAACATTAATTGGATCCTCATAACATCAAAGTCAACTCTTGGCCAAACTTATGAACTCTTATGTTCTTCAAAATTGCCTACTTTCGATAAATAGTGCCGAATTCTTCTAGGAATATCCGAATCCAATTCCAAATATACGTACAAGTAGAAACATAATACGAACCTATTGAAAAATCAAAATCTAATTCGGAGTCCGTTAACTATTGATCAGCTCTTCCAACTTAAAGCTTCCAAATTAAGAGTCATTCTTCCAAATCAATCTCGAATCACTCGAAAACTAAAACCGACCATACACTCAAGTCATAATACATCTGTCATAACCCAATTTTCACTCCGTTGGATATCGTGATGGCATCTAGTCTTAGGGACTAGGTAAGCCTAACATTAAATGAAACAACAACAATAATCAAACAACATCTACTAATTTGAAATAGAATTTCCTTAAGGTTTACCATTTTCCCAAAACCGGTAATACAAGGCATAAGCTCTACATAGTTCACTATAACTTCTAAATACATTTGTTTGGAAATAAGTAAAAATAATGTGAATAAAAAATAGCAAGGTGACTTCAACGACTGCGAACGCAGTAGTAGGATTACTTTAAGTCTCCTCAGCAAGAATCTGCACAGCTACTAACGATCGATACCTATATCTATACAAAAATGTACAGAAGTGTAATATGAACACACTACAGCGGTGCCTAGTAAGTATCAAGACTAACCTCGGTAGAGTAGTGATGAGGAACAGTCAAGACAGCCACTAGTCTAATAAACTAAACAAGTATAAGTATACGAACAATAGAACATGATATCTATGTAAGAACTACGCAATATGGCTAACAATACAGTAATTGTAATAAGAAAGGAAAACAAAAAGTATCAGTGGAATACCATAAAAATGACACAAAAGAGTGAATGAAACATAACCTAAATCCGAAGTCACATATACAGCTAGGACAAATAATAACTCAGCAACTACAACCGCTTTTACATCAGGTTTTAGTCAACAAACTCCACAAAATCTCAGACGAATCACAACTCACGAGTCTCAATACCTGAACCCTAACACATGACATCATGTGCCCTCATAACACCTCATAACCGCATTGACGACTCACGTGCCAATAGAGCCATTTTCACATAGAAGGCAAGTAACAAGAGTGTGCATTTATACTCAACAATACCAAAAAAGCCTCTGAATCGATAAGAGTGCTTAACTATGTATATGCTTGTGCAAATGTCCAAATATAGCTCATACCGGCTAGTAAGTATAAGAAAAAGAAAGGACAACACGTAGAATGTTTCTTCATAACTTTCACAATATAAAGCTCACACGGGAAATTGTACCATTACGCAAATATCAACAACAAGAATGCCCCCAGTACATCACAAATTATCACAATCAATCCGTGACATAGCCCACTTTGTCTTGCCACATGTGCAATAGTAAAGTAAATGGCCGCCTTGTCTCGCCACACGTACATAATAATGTTCCCACCTTGTCTCACCACATGCGCAATCCACAAATATATATCCCGCCTTGTCATGCCGCATGTGAAAATATCAATAGTAACAACTGCACGGCAAAAACCTCGTGCAACCACATAATAACAATCGCACGACAGAAACTTCGTCCATCACAATGTGAACAACCGCATGGCAGAAACCTTGTGCATCTCCACAACAAGTAAAACATCAACAATGACAATAATATAAAGTACAACAAGTAAATCAGCTCAAGAACTTTAAATCACAAAGAAACAGAAGAACTAGTTCACAAGGAATAACAACAGTAAAGAATGCTAGGAATTTACATACCTTCTTTTTACCAACCCCGAAAGGGGTATAAGGGAATTTTTTCCAATTTAGGTGACAATCGAAACAGAATTAATTATTTAAAATCAGAGTGGCCACTTGGGATAATTTATGGTGTCCCGAGTCACCGGTTAAAATCTCGAATCAAGGAAGTTGACTCTATTTACGGTCTACGAATATAGAAATCCGGGTAAGGAATTGTGTTAACCCGGGAGAAGGTGTTAGGCATTCCCGGGTTCTGTGGTTCTAGCACGGTCGCTTTGATCATACTTGGCTTAATCAAATTGTTTAATTACTCAATTTTAGAACCTATGTGCATTTGTCTTTTAATAAAGAAGTTATCTTGAAAATAGGTCACGCGTACGTGTACCCATTTGTTTGGAGCGTCAAAAATTCATGTCACGCGAACGTGTCGACAATTAATAATGCTTTGTTATTATTAAGAAAGTTTGGCCGATGTTGCGCGAACACATACCTCGATTTATTTTTTTAGACATCGTAATTATGTCACGCGAACGTGTACACAATCACAACGATATATTAAACGAGCCTAAAGCAAGCTACAAATATTCAATTTAGAAATCGTGAGCAAGTTCAAACTAGGAGAATTAAGCTATAACCATTTCGAGTAAACATACGAGCAGATAGCTAAGTGAGGAAATTCCAAACTTTTGAGAACAATTACAGAATCAATGGGCTCATATCACCAAACAAATAATTAATATCAAGCTTGCATAAAACAAATAGAGGATGAAAGAGTTAAACCTCAATATAGCCGTACAATTGATTGTTTCACTACTTTGAACTCGAGATGTAACAAACCACAGACGAAACTCGAATTAGCATCGAAAAATTGAAAACCGAATGGAACTCAACCAAACTCGGATTCAAACCCATATTTTAACCAAAGTTCATTCTTGAACACCAAGAAAACAGAATAGAAAAAAATGAAAAACATGAATCTGTAATTTTTATTTTCCCCGTCTTCTGTCCGTTTTTTTTCTTGAGAGTGTAATTTTGTGAAGTTTTGTCTCGTTGCCTTCTTCAGATCAATCCCACCGTGTTTCCTTTTTCTCGTTCCCCTATATCCCATTTTATCTTTCCTAATTTCATTGTCATGTGAAGGAGCAGCTTAACACTTTTAAGGATGGAGAAGAAGCGGCACTCGACAGTGAAGGCGTCAGAGGCGGAGTGGATGGCGGTGGTTTGGGAGGGTTGGTCGTGAAAGGCTGCTTATGGGTGGTCATTTTTTTTTGCTCTCTATTGTCTTAGGGTTCAGGTCTGTCCGCTCCTTCAGGTGTCTAGGACATGGAGAACGACTGCTTTTGATGGTTGGAAGAAGAAGGCTTCTTTCGTTGTTGGAGCGTGAGTTGAAGGCTGGTGGTGGTTGGTCTTTGTGGTGTGGCTGGTTGTTGTTTTGAGATGTGGTGGTTGGAGGGTTTGTGTTCCGGCAGGTTTCAGGCAGCGAAGTCCGGTGGCTTAGGTTGGGGTGAAGGAGATGAGGTCAGGGGGTGGGGTTTCTTGTACTGCGGTGGATTTAGTCTAGCTTCATCATAGGAACGACTAATTGTATGTCTAGGGTCTTAGAGTCTAGGTATTGTTTCGGCTAATTTTGGTTATATATAGAGGGCTTTTAGGTTAAGGGGTATGGGTTTGGTATTATTGGGTCTTAAAATTGGGCCAAAGACTAAAAAAATGGACTACAAGATAAAAATGGGACAAACTAATCCAAGACTAACTCTTCTTTATAAATATACAATTTATAATATAAATATATAAAATTAGTCTTAATTAATTGAACTAAACTATATTAAAACGTGAAACTATTTTTATGTTTTCAAGATTATATGAAAATAAAGATAAGGTACTATTTTTTCTTTTTTTTATTTAAATTTATGAAAGATACGTAAAGTAAAATATTTTTATAATTTTTATTTTTGTGACGAAATAAAGTAAAAGAGTCAAAATTAATTGAAATAGGGATATTAGGCCTAAACTAAATATTTAAATGCTAAAATATAAAAAATCTTGGGGAGGATCAAAAATCACATGTCTACAACTGCCCCTTTTTGACTGGGAACGTGAAGAGTTTTCAGACAAAGAACGACTAGACAGGTTTTTTGACCCGACCCTTATTTGGAGAGACTAAAACTAAAAGAAAAAGGGAATTTGACCGAGCCCTAGTATTTGAGCTGCCTACATATCCTTGGCTATAAAGGAATCAGGCCACGTGTAGTTTAGAAGTGAGTGAGATGATGGAGTATACCGAGGTGGAGAGCCGGTCGAGGTGCCATTCAATCGAGGTGGAGAGTCGGTCGAGGTGTCGTTCCATCGAGGTTCTGGTTCGCGTTCCTGTTATTACATCAAATATCAAAAAATGAAAAAGACTAGCTAAGCCTGTCAACTATGAGTTACAAGATTCCAATCTATAAGTCTTCTGAAGCTTGATCTTGAGTCTTGAATGACTCTTCATGCAGACTCTAGATTTGAACCTTGGCGCTTGTTAGCTGCAGGTGCTAGCTCGCTCTTCTTCAGCTTTTCGGATCAAGATCGGATATGTGGTGCTTGTGACTTCAACCACGTCTTGAGCAGTTAACATCTTTCTCTACTTCTGTATTTTGGATTCACTTCTCTTTTTTTCTTTTTCCCCTCCTTTTTTTTTTATTCTGGATTGAGACTACTTTTGTTGGTCATCTCAGACTATTGACCCGCATTCTTGCCGCGAGTTTCTTTTGTTGCTTATTTGAATTGCATTCTGAAGTGAATTCCCTTATTTTCCAGGTGGGGACCTGATTGCCAAAACATGAACTATCTTCCTTCGAAACTTGAACTGCCTTCCCTTGTTCTCCAGGTGGGCACTCGATTGCTGAAACTCGAACTGCTTTCTTTGAAACTTGAGCTATTTTCCCTTGTTCTCCAGGTGGGCAACTGACTGCTGAAACTCGAATTGCTTTTCCCTGAAACTTGAGATGTTTTCCCTCATTCTCTAGGTGGGTGCCTAATTGCTAAACTTGAACTGTCTTCCTTTGAAACTTGAGCTATTTTCCCTTATTCTCCAGGTGGGCGCCTGATTGCTGAACTTGAACCGCTTTTCCCTAAAACTTGAGTTGCTTTCCCTTGTTCTCCAGGTGGGTGCCTGATTGCTGAACTTGAACTGTCTTCCTTTGAATCTTGAGCTGTTTTCCCTTGTTCTCCAGGTGGGTGTTTGATTGCTGAACTTGAACCACTTTCCTTTGAAATTGCTTTCTCTTGAAACTTGAACTGTCTCCCCTTGTTCTCCAGGTGGACGTCTGATTGCTGAACTTGACCTGACTTTCCCTGAAACTTGAACTGCTTTCTCTTGTTCTCCAGGTAGGAACCTAATTACTGAACTTGACCTGCTTTTCCTTGAAACTCGAATCATTTTCCCTTATTTTCCAGGTGGACGCCTGACTGCTGGACTTGACCCATCTCCTCTTGTTACTTGAAACTGTTTTCCCTTGAAGCTTGAACCATTTTCCCTTTTTCTCCAGGTGAACGCCTGATTGCTGAGCTTGACCCGCTTTCCTTTGAACTTGTGTCGTCTTCCCTTGTTCTCCAGGTGGACATCTAATTGCAACAGAACAGACAAAACAAAAGAAATTTTTCTGCCACAGTTTGATATTGGGAACATTTGTGAGTGTTAACCAATTATTGTTATCAAAATAAGTTCTAAGCTAAATTCCCTTATCCTGAAAAATTTCAAACCAAGTCTCATCTCAAAAGTGAAAAACTTAAATGCTAAATTATACTTCCTAAAAGTAAATCTCTCGTCAGACCTTTTCACTTGTGGGGGTCTCAGAACTTACTAATTAACGTTATCCAGGAGGGTACTGGAAAATTATTATTGAGCCTGTCTGGCACCTGCTTTCCTCATGGAGGGTTTCTCCGGAACAAACAAAATTTCCTGCCCCTGTTTAAATCAAAGAGAACTTGTGAGTTTAAACATGGTGGTTGGTTTGCAGCCTTGACTTTGAGAGCGATTGCTCCTTCACTTCCCATGATAACTTCGATTTTAACTCGAAAGACCTTGCCTGTTTATTAACTGACCACTTTCTCTATCACCCTTATCACGAAAAATACCTTTGATCCGTTCAAACCCAATACCATTCATATATTGCATTGTGCTCATGCATTGACATATACTGAACCTTTGTGTTTATCATGAATACCAAAGCACGTCAATTGCCTCTCACTTAGTGCGCATGTTGTTCTTTCCTGACTTAACCCACTGGCCTTGGCCTTAAGGTCTATTGCTCCTTCATTTGCTATGACAACTTTGATTTCCGCTTGGAAGGCATTGCTTGTCACTGGTTAACCATTTTCTCTGTCAACCTTATCACAGAAAATACCTTTGATCCGTTCACCAAACATCCTCTATCCGTTGCATTGTTCATGAATTGACATATACCAAACTTTTGTATTTCACATGAATCCCAAAGTACGTTGATTGTTACTAACTCAGTGCGCATACTGCTCTTTCTTGACTTATACCACTTTGATGCACTAGCCAGACTTCGCTTTGTGCAATTGGAAAGCTGGTAGCATCTTTTGAAGTCATTTCTCACTTATTTTGACCAAACTGACTCATAAGAGGACTTGAACAGCAAAAGGAGCAGAGTAAGGGACAATGGTAAGACATGAGATCTAGCAAGAAAAATACAAAGTAGAAACTTATCAAACGTGGATACCAACTCTAATGACCATGACACGCATTTTTGGATTAATGGCCTAATCTGTCAAGAAAGTCTAATGTTCAACTCTTGTTGTACCTCTTTGCCGTGAAACTGGGCTTCAGTGCTCCGATTATTCTATCTGATTCAGAATCCTTGTTCGACTTGTGGTGCTCGAAGGGTTTTCACCATCAAGCCTCTCTCATTTGGTACTTTTTCTCAACTCACCATCGCCTTATGGTGTTTGTGAAGGTTTTCACCAATAAGACTCTCTCATTTTGTTCTTTTCTTCTTATTTTCTCTTATTCTGCAAATGACAAGGCAATACCTATAGTAAAAACATCATATACTCTTGGCATGTCTAAACTCAGCACTCTCAAAGATTATCTAGGAGGTCTTTTTTGGACTCTAATGTTGCTTTTGGACATGGTTAAAAAGAACGGATAAAGGCTCAAAATAACTAAGACAATAGGGTTAATTCATTTACAACTTTTGGAATCCATTTCAAAACTTTGCCCCTATTTCTAAAACAAGGGAATTTGATTCCTTTTTTTTACTTTTTCATTTGATGGAGTTACTAAGAAAGATTGCCCCACTTTCGACTTCGTGGGATTATGAAATATTTTATTTGGTATGACCGAAACATAAGGCTGCCTACGTATCTTGTGGTGACAAGAATCAGGTCAAACGTAGTTCACAAAGATACTTTTTGTTGTTGCTATTTTTCTTTTCCTTTTTCTTTTTTTCTTCTTTTTTTCTTTTTCCCTCCTTTTTTTCTTTTTATCGTTTTTTTTCCTTTTGTATTTTTTTCTTTATCTCTATTTTTCTTTTTCTTTTTTTGAATTTTCCTTTTGGAATGAACTTTCTAAGATAAACCTATGGGGACATGAACTCTTTTTTTCGTGTGACTCTAACTTGATTCCAAAAGAGGGGAGGTCAAAGAAATTAGTACAGGCTCAAAAGGGGTACCAAAGGGTATAAAGTGTTTGGATAGCTAAAAGAGGGCCTCCCAACCCTTGAAAATGCCAAGTACGACACATGCAACTTCAAATGAAAATAGAAGAGCACACAACATTTCTTTTAAAACTTCGACATTGATATCACCGATATGATTCCCACCCTTTTTTTTACTGCCTTGTCAAGTACAGAACTCTCATTGGGTGATTTCTTCTTCACGATGGATACCCTCCGTCTGTTTGGAGGAAACTCCCTTGAATTTATCTTGTAAATTGAGGTACACTTGAACTCAAAATTACTCGCTTCAAATTGTATGGGATTCACTCTCCTTTAATGAATTCTTGCCATCCTATTAACTTCTCAAATTATCTGCCTCAGTTTCACACAATACGGGCTTCAAATGATCTCAAAATGTCCAAATCTGTACTTATTTCCCTCAAGTGTCCCTATCATTTTTAAAATTGTTTCATTGCTTCATGACTAAACTAACTTTTCAGACTAGGATGAGAATTACATGTGCATGTCATGTCACTTGAGTCAGTAGGAACAAAACTATAAAAGAAAAAGAGAACTAAACAAAAAGGACTAGAAATAACAGAAAACAGAAAATTGCATTAGACAGACAGTGAAACGGTTTGAACAATAAACCAAGCAAACTAAACTGGGGTTACAATCCTGGAACAAACCTAGATAACACTAAATGAGTTACTACGACTAAACGAGCTAGGCAAAATAAAATGATAGAAGGGTTTGAGTCACAAGATAATATCTAGATTACAACCCTAAAATAACCCAGACAACAGAAATGATAACAAAATAAACCACCAGAACTCCTCCCTGACTAGCCAAGAAAGGAGCATATTTCCAATCACCAAGCTCAACATCTTAGCCACTGAGTTCTGCATCAACAGTACTAGGACCTTCACAAGTCTTCATCGCATTGTCCTTAGGAAATTGCTTTTGTGTCCCTTTTGACGGCTCGTTCTTAGGATCAACTTCCAGAACCAAAAGTGATAGCGATGAAAGCTTTGCGGCCAGTGGCCCTTCGAAGATCTCAGAATAATTCTCATATTCCTTTTCAACACAAATCATACCCACCATATGTGTCTCATTATGAACAGGAGATAGACTTTGGCTAGTGTCTACTGCATCTGGATTTTGCACAACAATGTCACCTGCATCAATAAGCTTCTGAACTGCTCTTTTCAGATGCCAACACTTTTCTGTGCTGTGATCCGGGGCATTAGAGCAATATGCGTACCTTTGAGAATAATGAAAATTCTTTGGATGAAGGTTCAGAATTTTTATCTGAATCGGCTTCAACATGTCCAATTGCCTTAACTTCTGGATTAAACTGGCATATGATTCTCCAATAGGAGTGAACGTCTTTTCTTTTTTCTGTTGCCTTTTAATTTTGTACTATGGCCTTGATTGGAACCTTTTGCGAGTAAGTGGTTGATATGCTTGAGGAGGCGGGTAGGATAGTTGCGGAAATGGTGCAGGCCACCGTGGGTCTTGTGGATGTGGAGCATATGGTGGTGCATTGTGGATGGAGTACTGGGAAAGTATGGTGTGACTTTGGGGATTTTGCAAAGAGAAGTAGCATTGGGGAGGATTATCTGGAGCACAGGGATATCCATGCGGTCGATATTGAGGCTGAAAGCATTAAGCAGGAATGCCTACTGGATCTTGTTGTTGGCGGGGCTCAACAACATCTTTTCTATTTCTCTCTCTTCTACCCAAACTTACTGAGATGTTCTGAACGTCTTTTGTAGTATCTTTCAATGCAGAATAACTCATGATTTTGCCTGACTTGATTCCTTCCTCTACCACCTCCCCCATTTTTACCACATCACTGAAAGGTTTACCCAAGCCCGGGATCAAATGACTGAAGTAGGTAAGCCCCTGCGCTTATAAGAAAAGCTCGACCATTTCTTCTTCACCAACCGGGGGGCTGACTCGAGCAGCTTAGCTTGTTCACGGTATGGGATAATGTCTAGATTGTACTGAAAGTGTCGAATAAAATCTTGAGCCATGTCATCCCATGCATGCCACTTATTGACATCTTGATGAGTATACCATTGCAAGGTTTCCCCAGTCAAGCTCTCATTGAAATATACCATCAACAAATCATCTTCCCCGCCAACACTTCTCATTTTACTGCAATAAACCCTTAGATGGGCTACTGGATCTCTACGCCCATCATACAAGTTTACTTTTGGCATTTTAAACCGCGCGGGCAGACGAACATTAGGGAACATGTTAATCTGATTTCCCTTCCCTTGCATGCTCCTTAAGGACTGTTCCATACCTTTTAGCTTTCTGGATATCTCATCTCGCCCTTCTTTTCCTATGAACTTTTCATTTTCAACATGAAGCTCATTCTGAGGGCTCTGATTGTATGAGTCAGGAACCTTGTGGGCAACCTCTGAGAGGTAATATTGTGCATCATAAGATTTGAGTGGGTGTTCATTGTTGGATCTATGAAGGGAAGATTGTTGAGAAGTTGTGATCAGGGGGATAGTGGATATGACAAGTGTGCAATTTCGGGGAAAGGTAATTGGAGGACGAGTGATGGAGCTACTAGGGTGGTTGGGAAAACTATGATAAGAGGGAGGATCTAGAGAGTATGGGGGATAATCTGGCACTATGACCGGAGTATGGGTAAGGGTAGCATCTAAGAAGCTAGGTGGCGGCGGGGGTGGTGCCTTCCCAGTCATCCAAGTTTGATACATGTACTCCATGTGTTGTCTTAACATCCTTACCTCTTTAACCAACCCATTGCCCTATTCAACCAACTGCTTTAGGGTACCAGCACCAACCATATCAATTCCGTTGTCGTCTGCCATTTCCTTTCGACTTTATGTTGTAGAAAAAAGTTACCACTTTAAGAACAACAAACCAACCGCCCTTCTGATATAATAAAGATAACAAAAGGAACAAAATGAATCATCATGTTAGCGTTAGGGCATTTAACATAAGATAATCTCACATTATGTGTAATGCACTTAGTCACAGTCATTGGTTGTAACATGACTTCGAGGGTATGAAGGTCACATGGCATCATCCCAATTTATTCATTTCAATCTTCTCTTTCTTTTCGTTTCTAATAATTCTTGGCTCGCTCATTTTCCATCCTTTTTTTCCTAATTACCACTCTTTTCTTTCCTCTCATTTCTCACATCCCATAATTTCATCCTCTTTTTTTCCTTTTCTCTTTTTTTTCTTTTTCTTTTAATTTTTTAAAAAAATGATTCGATCGAACCCTATGTAGGTTGCCTACGTATCATGATGCCGCATGAATCAGATCTTTGCGTAGTTCGGAATGATTAGGAATAAAGTAAACAAACTAACGTTCTCTTTTTTTTTACCTTAATGACTACTCTGATGAGAAAAGAGAAATAAAAGAAGAAAATCCTTTTTTTAAACAAATACTCTATGAGAAATTATTAAGGAAAAACCCTAGAAGAGAAAAAATATATATTTTTTGATTCTTATTTTTAGGAAGGAAATCTAAACAATAAACCAAAGAAAAATATTTTGAATTTTTATTTGATATCCGTGAAGAAGGATTTTGAAGCGAGAAATGAACAAGATAAAAAAAAATTGGATTTCAGTTTTTGATTACCTAAGGAAGAAACTCTGAAGATAACACAAGATAAAATATTTTTTTTCTTCTATGTACAATATCCTAAAGTTCTAATAAAAAGATTTTTTTTTCATTTTTCATTAATTTGTGTAACGACCTGGCTAGTCGTCTCATGAGTTACCGCTCTATTTTTCCCATTTCGGCTTCTTTATGCTTTGTCTATCTGTGTTATATAGTATCGGGTTGGTCGGATCGAATCCGAAATAATTTTGGTAAGGTTTGAGACACTTAGTCTCTTTTAAGGAAGCTTAAATTGGAAATGTTAACCGGATGTTAACTTATGTGTTAAAGGGTTCGGATGTGAGTTTTGATGGTTCGATTAGCTTCGAGAGGTGATTTGGGACTTAGGAGTGCGATCAGAATGAGTTTTGGAGGTTCAGAGTAGATTTAGGCTTGAATTGGCGAAGTTGATATTTTGGCGATTTTCGGTTGGTAGGCGAGATATTTATATAGGGGTCGGAATGGAATTCCGAGAGTTGCAGTAGTTCCATTGTGTCATTTGGGATGTGTGTGAAAAATTTCAGGTCATTCGGATATGGTTTGGTTGGGTTTTTTATCAAAAGCATAATTTAGAAGATTTTAGAATTCTTAGGCTTGAATCCGATACGAATTTGGTGTTTCAGTGCTGTTTTGAGCGTTTCGAAGGTTGGAAAAAATTTGAATGAGGTTATGGTATATGTTGGCATGTTTGGTTGAGGTCCCGGGGGCCTCAAGTGAGTTTCGGGTGGTCAATCGGACCATTTCATGAAGTTTTGAATTGTAGAAATCTGCTGCTTAGTGTTGCAGCTTCGCGTTCGCGAGAGGGAAGCCGCGATCACGAAGGGTTAGCTAGAGAAGCTAAGACTTTAGAATTCACGTTCGAGAGGAAGTCTCCGCGTCCGTAAAGGGCTTGGAAGCGATTCATCGCGTTCGCGAGGTAAGCTCCGCGTTCGCATAGAGGAAATTGGCCAGTTGGGTTTTTGAGGTGCTTTGTTCATCGCATTCGCGGTTGAGGGAGCACGTTCGTGAAGGGTCAAGCTGAGGATCCATCGTGTTCGTGATGGGCATGTCGCGTTCGCGTAGAGAATTTTTGGTCAAAGTCATTTTTGTGCTTCACGAACGCGAGGCATTGACCGCGTTCACGAAAAATGAATTAAGGCTTGGGCAGAATGTTTAAAACCTCGTCTTGTCCGCGATTTTAGGGTTTATTTCTTCCATTGTTGGTCGTTTTTGGAGCTTTTTGAAGGGGATTGAAGAGGGATTCAAGGGGAATCACTTGAAGTAAGATTCTTGGACTTAAAACTCGATTCTAATGTGAATTCCACCTAAATAATCATGGTAATTTAGCCAAAAATTAAAGAACTAGGGCTTGGAAATTTAGACCTTTGATTGAGGATTTGAAGGACCATTTGATGTTGGATTTATGAACTTTTGATATGTATGAACTCGTGGGGAGATAAGGAATCTATATGATGTAAAAATTATCGAATTCTGAGACATGGGTCTGGGGGTCAGGTTTTGGTAATTTTGAAATTTGTGTCGTATATTGATTATTTTCGCTTGGGATTCATTTCCTTAGCATATTTTGATGTCGTAGTTATGGTTTTGTATAGATTCGACGCGAGTGGGGGGCTATTCGAGGGGCAAAGGTGTCGCGAGCTTGAGATTTGACTAGTTCGAGGTGAGTAATGATTGTAAATGATGTTCTGAGGGTTTGAAACCCCGGATTTGCATATCGTAGTGCTATATTAAGGTGACGCGCACGCTTGATGACGAGCGTGGGGTTGTGCACTATTGGGGATTGTGACTTGGTCCATCCCAAATGACTATTTTACCGCGTATTTGACTGAAACCAATTTTCTATAATCATGATTTGGGCTGAATGCCATATTTGGGCTTGTGCCAACTATTTGAACCCATAGGGGACTTTTATTGATATTTCCTCACTGTTTTGACTTTACACTTGAACTCAGTCATGTTATATTTCACTGTTTTTGTACTCAGCAATGTTTTCTCTATTTTAACACTTAAATGATCTTTCAAATGATAATTGGGCCAAGAATTACTATTTTACTATTGCCCGAGTGGCTTGTGAGGATTTTGACTAAGTAAGGCCGAGGGCCTATGTTGTGAGGAAACATTTGATATTGATTATGAGGCCGAGGGCCTGAGATATGTACGCCACGAGGTGGTTTGATTGATATAAGGCTGAGAGCCTGGTGATGATGCCACGAGATGGATTGATATTGCACTTGGGCCGTAAGGGGCCCCTCTAGGAGTCTGCACACCACTAGAGAGTGCGAGCACCCATTGTGATGTGAGATTGAGCCCGAGGGGCTGGTATTATTCTGAGATTTTGCCCAAGGGGTGGATTTATTGATACTGTGCCCGAGGGGCGAACCTTTATGTGTTTATAATTCATAAATAACTGTCAATTACCTGCTTAACTATTGAAAAAGGCTTTTCATGAAGTTAAATTTGAGTTAAAGGATTTTTACCTATCTTTTACTGGTTTACTATTTTAATGGTTTTACTGCTTCATTATAGCATGCTTTTGTGCCGTACGTGATTTTCTGCTTTCAGTTTTATTTATGATTATTACTCACTGAGTTGGAGTACACACTTTACTCCCTACACCCTGTGTGCAGATTCAGGCGTATCTGATCCCGCTCCTGAGTACTAATCATTTACGGCTCAGGCGGATCCGAGGAGTCTCTAGGTAGTTGTTGGCTTTCGCAGCCTGGAGCTCTTCCCTATATTATTCCTTCCTGTTCTTAGTTTTTTGTATTAAACTCTGTAGTTTGATTTGGAGTATTCCGTGTTGTTAGATGCTCATGACTAGTGACACCACAGTATCGGGCTGCATTGGGTTATTTTTTCACGAATTATGTTATTAACTGCTTAAACCTTGGTTTATTTGATCATTCTTTAGACTATTTCTTAATGCTTAACTGTAAATACTGAAATGGGTAGTGTCGGCTGGCCATGTCTTCACGAGAGGCGCCATCACAATCGGGTCTGGGTTTTCGGTCGTGACAAGTTGGTATGAGAGCCTAGGTTACATAGTTCTTACAATCAGAGCAGGTTTAGTAGAGTCTTGCGGATCAGTACAGAGATGTTTGTATTTATCCTCGTGAGGCTGCAATACCTTTAGGAAAAACTTCATATTCTTGAAATTCTTGTTGTGCGAAATTGTTGATCCGAGTACTAAACTTCTGTTATTCTATTCTCTCACAGATGGTGAGGACACGCGCTACCAGCCAGGATGGAGGACCACCAGTACCACCAGCCGTGGCCACTAGAAGCTGAGGACGCGGTCGTGGTCACGGTAGGGGCAGAGGTATGGCCCGCACATCAGCTAAGGCAGCACCTGCAGATCCACTAGCCACCCCTGTTCAGGATCAGGTCCTAGTTATGGATGCTATAGTAGCACTAGCTCAGGCACCAACTATGCCCATTGTGATTCTGGGTCTTCAGGAGGCCTTGGCTCAGATCTTATCAGTTTGCACTGGCCTAGCTCAGGTAGTTTTCAACCACTACAGCCACAGTTACTTCTCAGGCCGGGGGAGGTAATTAGACTCCCACCACTCGCACACCTGAGCAGGTTGTGCAGGGACTTCAGACGACGGGGGCACATCCAGCCCAGCCGGTTGCAGCTTCTCAGGACTATGTACTTCCTGCCATGCCGGAGGATGCGCAACGTAGGTTGGAGAGGTTTGGTAGACTGCAGCCTCCGACCTTTAGTGGTGCAGAGGGCGAGGATGCCCAGGGTTTCTTAGAAAAGTGCCAAAGGATGCTTCAAACAGCGGGTATTCTGGAGGCCAACGGGGTTGCTTTCACTACTTATCAGTTTTCTGGAGCTACCTTCACTTCGTGGGAGGCTTTTGAGAGGTGTAGGCCTGTTGGTGCAACAGCCCTTACCTAGCAGTAGTTCTCTATTCTCTTTCTAGAGAAGTATGTGCCGCAATCCCGTAAAGAGGAGCTGTGTAGGGAGTTTGAGTGGTTGCATCATGGAGAGATGACTGTGACGCAGTATGAGATGAGGTTCTCCAAGTTAGCTCGTTATGCTATTTGGTTGGTTCTGATAGATAGAGAGAGGATTAGGAGGTTTGTTGATGGCCTCACTTATCAGCTTCATATTCTTATGACCAGGGAGAGGGTGATGGTGCTACCTTTGAGGAGTTTGTAGACATTGCTCAGGAGATCGAGTCTGTTCGTCGCGAGGAGCACGAGGAGAGGGAGGCCAAGAGGCCTCGAGGATCTAGTGGTTACACTGGTACTCCTTCGAGAGGTCAGTTTCAGCACGACAGAGGTCGTCCATTCAGGCATGCTCATCCAGCTCGCCTAGGTTATTGTGGGGCGTCATTGGGTCATGTTTCTCACAGTTCTCATCAGGGCCAGTGATCACTTAGTGCCCTTCCAGCTCAGAGTTCGTCCCGTGCTCCATCAGATCAGGTCTCTTCTATGCTGAGTGCATCTATTAGTCATACCGGTGCGAGGGATTCTCTTCAATCCCCTTCTCCAGCACCTAGGAGTTGTTATGAGTGTGGTGAGATAGGTCATATGTGGAGGTAGTGCCCTCGTCGACTTGCGAGTTTATCTTAGTAGAGGGGTCAGTCATCGGCTTCAGCGCTAATTACTTCATCACCACCCGCCCAGCTAGCTAGGGGTGGAGGTTAGTCAGCTAGGGGTTGCCCCAGAAGGGGAGGTCGATCAAGTGGCGGTTAGTCCTGTTTCTATGCACTTCCCAGCAGACCCGATGTTATTGCTTCAGATGTTGTTGTTACAGGTATTGTTTCAGTCTGCCATAGAGATGCCTCTGTATTATTTGATCCTGGTTCCACCTTTTCTTATGTGTTATCATACTTTGCTCGTTATTTGGGTATGCCCCGTGAGTTTCTTGTTTCAACAATTCATGTATCTACGTCGGTGGGCGATACTGTTGTTGTAGACCGTGCGTACTGGTCGTGTGTGGTGACTATTGGGGGTCTGGAGACCCGTGTGGATCTTTTATTATTGTGTATGGTGGATTTCGATGTCATTTTGGGCATGGATTGGCTATGTCCGTGCCATTCTATTCTGGATTGTCATGCTAAGACAGTCACATTGGCCATACTGGGTGTGCCACAGATTAAGTGGTGAGGTGTGACTAATTATGTTCCTAGTAGAGTGATATCATTCTGAAAACCCAGTGTATGGTTGGGAAGGGTTGTCTTTCGTATCTAGAATTTGTGAGGGAGGTTGGTGCTGAGACTCCTAGTATTGATTTTGTTCCAGTTGTGAGGGATTTTCCCGATGTGTTTCCTGCAGACCTGCCGGGCATGCCATCGGATAGGGATATTGATTTTGGCATTGACCTGGTGCCGGGCACTCAGCCCATTTATATTCCGTCGTATTGTATGGCACCAGCGGAGTTGAAGGATTTAAAGGAGCAGCTTCAGGAACTCCTTGATAAGGGGTTCATTCGGCCTAGTGTATTAACTTGGGGTGCGCTGGTTTTATGTGTGAAAAAGAAGGATGGCACTATGAGGATGCGCATTGATTATAGGCAATTGAACAAAGTAATAGTTAAGAACAAGTATCCTTTGCCTCGCATTGATGATTTATTCGACCAACTTCAGGGAGCGGGAGTGTTCTCCAAGATTGATCTCCGTTCAAGTTATCACCAGTTGAAGATCAGGGACTCGGATATTCTTAAGACAACTTTTAGGACCCGATATGGTCATTATGAGTTCTTGGTAATGTCTTTTGGGCTGACCAATGCCCCAGCAGCGTTCATGCATTTGATGAACAATGTCTTTCGGCCTTATCTCGACTCGTTTGTCATAGTCTTCATTGATGATATTCTAGCATATTCGCGTAGTAAGGAGGAGCACGCAGAGCATTTGAGAGTTGTGTTGCAGAGATTGAGGGAGGAGAAGCTTTATGCAAAATTCTCCAAGTGTGAGTTTTGGCTCAGTTCAGTGGCTTTCTTGGGGCACGTGGTGTCCAGCGAGGGTATTCAGGTTGATCTGAAGAAGATAGAGGCGATTCAAAGTTGGCCTAGACTGTCCTCAGCCACAAAGATTCGCAACTTTCTTGGTTTGGCGGGTTATTATTGCCATTTAGTTCAGGGATTATCATCTATCGCATCACCCTTGACCAAGTTGACTTAGAAAGGTGCTTCATTTGTATGGTCGGATGAGTGTGACGAGAGCTTTCGGAAGCTCAAGACAGCTTTGACCACAACTCCAGTGTTAGTTTTGCCATCAGCTTCAGGTTCATATACTGTGTATTGTGATGCTTTGAGAGTAGGTATTAGTTGTGTATTGATGCAGGAGGGTAGAGTTATTGCTTATGCTTCTCGTCAGTTGAAGCCCCATGAGAAGAACTACCCCATTCATGATTTGGAGTTGCCTTCCATAGTTCACACATTGATGATTTGGAGGCATTACTTGTATGGTGTGTCTTGTTAGGTGTTTACTAATCATCGTAGCCTCCAACACTTTTTCAAATAGAAGGATCTCAATTTGAGGCAGCGAAGGTCGTTGGAGTTGCTTAAAGATTATGATATCACTATATTGTACCATCCGGGAAAGGCCAATGTGGTGGCCGATGCTTTGAGCCGAAAGGTAGTGAGTATGGGGAGTTTGGCATATATTCCAGTTGGGGAGAGACCTCTTACGGTTGATTTTTAACCCTTGGCCAATCGGTTCGTGAGGTTAGATATTTCGAAGCCCATACGGGTATTGGCTTGTGTGGTTTCTTGGTTTCTTTATATGATCGCATCAGAGAGCGCCAGTATGATGATCCACATTTGCTTCTCCTTAACGACATAGTGTAGCATGATGATGCCAGAGATGTGATTATAGGTGATGATGGGGTGTTGAGGATGCAGGGCCGGATTTGTCTGCCCAATGTAGATGGGCTTCGGGAATTGATTCTGGAGGAGGCCCATAGCTCGCGGTATTCCATTCATCTGGGTATTTGAGGCAGTATTATTGGTAGAATAGAATGAAGATGTTGCGTGCTTGTGTCATTGATTTCGGAGGGTCATGGGATCAGTTTCTACCGCTTGCAGAGTTTGCTTATAACAATAGCTACCAGTCGAGTATTCAGATGTCTCCATAGGAGGCTTTGTATGGGAGGCGATGTAGATCTCTAGTTGGTTGGTTTGAGCACGGTGAGGCTAGGTTATTGGGACAGACTTGGTGCAGGATGCTTTATAAAATGTGAAGGTGATTCAGGAGAGGCTTCATATAGCACAGTCAAGACAAAAGAGTTATGCTGACAGGAAGGTTCGAGATGTGTCCTACATGGTTGGTGAAAAGGTTCTGTTAAAGGTTTCACCAATGAAGGGTGTTATGAGATTTGGGAAGAAAGGTAAATTGAGTCCTCGGTTCATTAGGCCTTTTGAGGTACTTCGGAGGATTGGGGAGGTAGCTTATGAGCTTGCTTTGCCACCCAGCTTGTTGAGTGTGCATCCAGTATTTCATGTTTCTATGCTTCGGAAGTATATTGGGGATCCGTCTCATATCTAGATTTCTGCACGGTTCAGTTGGATGATGATTTGACCTATGATCTAGAGCCAGTAGCTATTTTGGGTCGTCAAGTTTGAAAGTTGAGGTCAAAGGATATAGCTTCAGTAAAAGTGCAGTGAATAGGTCGGCCCGTGGAGGAGGCTACCTGGGAGACCGAGCGAGAGATGCGGAGCAGACATCCTTACATGTTTGAGGATTCAGGTATGTTTCTTGACTCGTTCGAGGATGAACGTTTGTTTAAGTTGGGGAGGATGTGATGACCCGGCCAGTCGTCTCTTGAGTTACCGCTCTGTTTTTCCCATTTCTGCTTCTTTATGCTTTTTTTATCCGTGTTATGTGGTATCGGGTTGGTCGGATCGAATTCGGAATGATTTTGGTAAGGTTTGAGACACTTAGTCTCTTTTGAGGAAGCTTAAGTTGGAAAAGTCAACTGGATGTTGACTTATGTGTTAAAAGGCTCGGATGTGAGTTCCAATGATTCGGTTAGCTTCGGGAGGTGATTTGGGACTTAGGAGCGCAATCGGAATGAGTTTTGGAGGTTCGAAGTAGATTTAGGCTTGAATTGGCGAAATTGATATTTTTGGCGATTTTCGGTTGGTAGGTGAGATTTTGATATAGGGGTCGGAATGGAATTATGAGAGTTGCAATAGTTCCATTGTGTCATCTGAGGAGCCATTGCGTTCGCGATGGGCATGTCGTGTTTGCGTAGAGTATTTTTGGTCAAAGTCATTTTTGTGCTTCGCGAACGAAAGGCGTTGACCGCGTTCGCGAAGAAGGAATTAAGGCCTGTGCAGAATGTTTAAATACTCATCTTGTCCGCGATTTTTGGGGTTTATTTCATCCATTGTTGGTCGATTTTGGAGCTTTTTGAAGGGGATTGAAGAGGGATTCAAGGGGAATTACTTGGAGGTAAGATTCTTGGACTTAAAACTCGATTCTAATGTGAATTCCACCTAAATAATCATGGAAATTAAGCCAAAAATTGAAGAACTAGGGCTTGGAAATTTAGACCTTTGATTGAGGATTTGAAGGACCATTTGAGTTTGGATTTCAGAACTTTTGATATGTATGAACTCGTGGGGAGATAAGGAATTTATTGATGTAAAAATTATCGAATTTCAAGAAATGGACCCGGGGGTCAGGTTTTGGTAATTTCGGGATTTGAGTTGTATATTAATTATTTTCACTTGGGCTTCGTAGCATATTTTGACGTCGTGGTTCTGATTTTGGATAGATTCGATGCGAGTGGCGTTCGATTCGAGGGGCAAAGGTGTTGTGAGCTTGAGATTTGACCGATTCGAGGTGAGTGATGATTATAAATGATGTTTTCAGGGTTTGAAACCCCGAATTTGCACATCATTGTGCTATATTGTGGTGATGCACACACTTGATGACGAGCGTGGGGTCGTACACTGTTGGGGATTGTGACTTGGTCCGTCCCGAATGACTATTTTACCGTGTATTTGACTGAAACCTATTTGATATCATCATGATTTGGGCTGAACGCAAATTTGGGCCTTGTGCCAACTATTTGAACCCTTAGGAAACTTTTACTGATATTTCCTCACTGTTTTGACTTTATACTTGAACTCAGTCATGTTATATTTCACCGTTTTTGTACTCAACCATGTTTACTCTATTTTAACACTTAAATGATCTCTCAAATGATAATTGGGCTGAGAATCACTATTTTACTATTACCAGAGTGCCATGTGAGGATTTTGACTGAGTAAGGCCGAGGGCCTATGTTGTGAGGAAACATTTGATATTGATTATGAGGCCGGAGGCCTGAGATATGTACGCCACGAGGTAGCTTGATTGATATGAGGCCAACAGCCTAGTGATGATGGCTTGATATTGCCAAGGGCCGTAAGGGGCCCTGCAAGAGTCTACACACCCCCAGTGAGCGCGGGTACCCATTATGATGTGAGATTGAGCCCGAGGGGCGGTATTGTTCTAAGATGTTGCCCAAAGGGCGGATTTGTTGATACTGTGCCCGAGGGGCGAACCTTTATGTGTTTATTTTTCATAAACGATTGTCAATTACCTGCTTAACTGTTGAAAAAGGCTTTACATGAAGTTAAAATTGAGTTAAAGGATTTTTTACCTATCTTTCACTGGTTTACTATTTTTAATGATTTTACTGCTTCATTATAGCATGCTTTTATGCCGTACGTGATTTCATACTTTCAGTTTTTATTTATAATTATTACTCACTGAGTTGGAGACTCCCTGCACCCTATTTGTAGATTCAAGCGTATCTGGTCCCGCTCCCGAGTGCTGATCATTTCCGGCTCAGGCGGATCCGAGGAGTCTCTAGGTAGCTGTTAGCGTTCACAGCCCGGAACTCTTCCCTATCTTATTCCTTCTTATTCCTAATTTTTTGTATTAAACTCTGTAGTTTGATTTGGAGTATTCTGTGTTGTTAGATGCTAATGACTAGTGACACCCCGGTATCAGGCTGAT
The DNA here is from genome assembly GCF_000393655.2 of Nicotiana sylvestris. Classification (NCBI taxonomy): domain Eukaryota; kingdom Viridiplantae; phylum Streptophyta; class Magnoliopsida; order Solanales; family Solanaceae; genus Nicotiana; species Nicotiana sylvestris. The sequence goes on along the minus strand of NC_091062.1, from coordinate 81,633,898 downwards.
TTGGGTTATTTTTTCGCGAATTATGCTATTAACTACTTAAACCTTGGGTTTTTATCATCCTTTAGACTGTTTCTTAATGCTTAACTGTAAATACTGAAATGGGAAGTGTCGGCTGGCCTTGTCTTCACGAGAGTTGCCATCACGACTGGGTCCGGGTTTAGGGTCGTGACAATTTCCCAAAGAAAAACCTCAAAAGGAAATCTTTTTGGATTTTTGAAATTAATACCTTAAAGAAAACCTTTTAAAGAGGTACTAAAAGAAAATTCACATTTTTTTGAATTTTTAGTCTTAATATTATAAAGGAAACATAAAAGCAATTTTTATTTTGAGTTCTAGATATTAATTTCCTAAGGAAAACCACAAAAGATTTTTTTTGAACTTCTAGAGTTAGTATTCTAAAGAAAACATCTAACAGAAATATAAAAACACAAAATCTTTGTTTGGGTTTTTGATTTATTACACATCTTTTTTTCAATACAAAATAGGAAATATAATAACAAAAGACTCGACATTACTGTACAAAACTAGAAGGTAAAAGAAGACATAAAAAGAAAAACAGACTAAAAACATAAAAAACAAATCTCCTTAAGCAACTCCTGAATGAGCGATCCTAACTGGATGGTCCTAAAGCTTTTGTCATGCTCAAACTCCGGTAAGTAAATCCACACCTGTATGAGAAAATTAAGACCAAATGAAGTTAAAGACCTAGAACGCTATGTGAGACAATAACCCTTCCTGTTGGACATATTTAAGACATGATTGAGGCTGTTTTTGCAAAATAGCTTATGTGGCCAAAAGGTCGCTAGAAGTACAAAATTTGGCTAAGACTCCGCAAAGCCAAGAACTTAAGATTTACTAAGAAGACCGGACCCTATGTGGGTTGCCTACGTATCACGCCCCGAAAGATGGAAATCAGGTATGCATAGTTCGGGCAGATTGGATACGGGCAAAAATTAAAAAAAAATAACTAATTTAGAGAAAATATGTTTTTTGTCTTTTTTTTAAAATGATGAAACATGTAAACTCTTTTTTGATTTCTTGTCCCTATTTTTTTTATTTTTTTATTTTCGGAAAATGATGAAAAAGTGCAAAATCTTTTTTGAATTTTTTCATTTTCATTTTTTTGGTCTTTTCTTGAAAAAGCGTGAAAGAAAATTATAACTAGGCCCTACTTGCTTTATTTTTCACACTTCACCCTCTTTTTTTTTTCTTTTTTCATTTGCCCTCAACTATCATTGGTCCGCCAAATGATCCTTTAACCCTTGAAGATTGCAACATGTAGCACATTGGATGCATCAGGATGGTCTATTTTTTTGGCTACACCTATCCTAGACGAACCCAACCCTTGTGTTGAGTCCCCAAAGTGAAATGCACGTGTTGCAAACAAACATTCCTACTAGGGATCCAGCATCAGGCTGTGTTTTTTTAAGTTTAAAACCTGGGGTTGTGTTCTTGACCTGGCTTACCCGAGCTGATAACTCGAGCCGAAGAGGGGGTAATGTACCGGGAGCACTAAAGTCTACCCGACCTTGTTGCTTGCCCAGCCTCGTTCTATTTGGTATAACTTCTACATAAAAAGTGGACCGCGTGAACGTGTGCATCATTTTCAGAAGACTCAGAGGGGTGGCGTAAAAAGACAGTTATATACAATTCAAATAATATTAAAGCGGTAAACAGACTGCAGTTAGCACGAAAGTTTCACAGAATATAGTAATATTAACAATAAATGAAGCCAAGTAAAAAATCATATTAACAAGCTTGAATTCTTGAACCCTGAACCAGAAGTTCTGGGTTCTCCTCCCCAACAGAGTCGCCAGAGCTGTCACACCTCCTTTTTACCACCCCGAAGGGGAGTATAAGGGAGTTTTTTCCAATTTAAGTGGCAATCAAAACAGGATTAATTATTTATAACCAGAGTCGCCACTTGGGATAATTTATGGTGTCCCAAGTCACCAGTTAAAATCACGAATTGAGGAAGTTGACTCTATGTACGGTCTGCAAACATAGAAATCCGGGTAAAGAATTTTGTTAACCCGGTAGAAGATGTTAGGTATTCCCGGGTTCCATGGTTCTAGCATGGTCGCTTTGATCATACTTGGCTTAATTAAATTGTTTAATTACTCAATTTTAGAAATTATGTGCATTTGCCTTTCAATAAAGAAGTTATCTTGAAAACAGGTCACACGTACGTGTACCCATTTGTTTGGAGCGTCAAAAATTCATATCACGCGAACGTGTCCAAAATTAATAACTCTTTGTTATTATTAAGAAAGTTTTGCCGAAGTTGCACGAACGCATACCTCGATTTATTTTTTTAGAAATCGTAATTATGTCACGGGAACGTGTACACAATCACGACGATATATTAAACGTGCCTAAATCAAGCTACGAATATTCATTTTAGAAACTGTGAGCAAGTTCAAACCAGGAGAATTCAGTTGTAACCAATTCGAGTAAACATACGAGCAGATAGCTAAGTGGGAAAATTCAAACTACGGAGAACAATTACAGAATCAACGGGATCATATCACCAAACCAATAATTGATATCAAGCTTGCATAAAACGAATAGAGGATGAAAGAGTTGAACCTCAATATAGCCGGACAATTGATTGTTTCACTACTTTGAACTCGAGATGTAACAAATCACTGGCGGAACACGAATTAGCATCGGAAAATTGAAAACTGGATGGAACACAACAAAACTCGGATTCAAACCCATATTTTAACCAAAGTTCATTCTTGAACACCAAGAAAACAGAATCATAAAAAATGAAAAACATGAATCTGTAATTTTTATTTTCCCCGTCTTCTGTCTGTTTTTTTTTTTACTTGAGAGTGTAATTTTTGTGAAGTTTTGTCTCGTTGCTGTCACGACCCAAAATCCACTAAGGGTCGTGATGGTGACGGGCACTGCTGTCAGGCAAGCCAACCAAAATATTTAATTAAATTCTCGTTTTGATAAATTTTAAAAATTATTATTTTCCTTCAATTTTAACAGTAAAAGATAATCATTTCAAATCAAATATAAATGTTAAGAAATTAATACAAGATGCCCCTTAATCATCGCAGAACTCGGTGTCACATGTGCATGATCATTTACTAGGAATGAAATAAAATACAGTAACTGTCCGGAATAAAAGTGGACAGAAATGTAAATACAATACAATACTTTGAAGGAGATTCTGCTGGCTACGATTGTCTCGATAAATGCAACTCACCTTAGTCTCCTTATCAACCATGCTGCTATGCCACTAGCCAAACATAAACCTATGCAACAAAAAAGCACAACAAGTGTTGTATGAGTACGAAAATAACGTGTACCCAATGAGCATCCCGTCTAATCTCGAAGAAGTAGAGACGATGGGTCGACATCGACATTTACTAGTGGTCCAGTAATAATGTATTTTTTTAATGCGAGTAGTCATGGATATATTAAGAATGGTAGTAATTTCAAATAAGTCACGAACAGGTAAAAATTCCTTTTTATATTAAAAGTCTCCAGATTCATAATCTATTAATTAACAATTACCTCAAGTTGGGGAGAGCGAATATCAATATCAATAAATCTCCAGGCAAGCAATACAAGTATGCACAAATCATGCCGAGGTCGTACGGCCCGAACCAATATAAATGTAAAATGTGCACTGCCGAGGGTTGAACGACGCGAACCACAGATGCATCTATTACCCCGCTCGCGAATCATACATGCGACGTGGTCAAATACAAAAAAACAATCATCCTCCTCGCGTATCATACATGCGGTGCAGGTACACATAGAAATATATGCTCAAACAGCCAATTAAGAATTTATCAGGGAATATTTATCCAAATAAAAGCCAATTCTCTTTTAACGATTTAAGAAAATTAAGTTTAATCCTTTTGGAAATTCATTAACCAATTCGATAGGATTTAAGCAATTCAGTTGTCAATAAGATTACAGATATTCCAAGTATAGCATGTTTTTGGGTCCTAGACTACCCGGACTTACACATATTAGTAGCTACGCACGGACTCTCGTCACATCGTGCGCACGTAGCCCCCTCAAATAGGAGCACATAACCAATTATTTCACCTATGGGGACAATTCCCTCTTACAAGTTTAGAAAGGAGACTCACCTCGCTCTGAAGATCCATAACCGGCATTCCACGCCCTTCCCAAGACCCAAATATATGCTAAATGCTCCAAAACTATCCAATAATTATGCAAATCCATTAACATATGTTCAATTGCTCATCACAATCCAATTTATAAAAATTCCTACCCCGATCGAAAAGTTGACAAAGTTGCCCTCGGGCCCACGTGCCCGGATTCCGAAACTTTTCGAAGATAAAGTTTACCCACGAATTCACGAACTCAAATACATGATTTTCTCTTAATTTCATACCCAAAATTGTGGTCAAAATCCAAGAATACAAATTTTCTAGGTTTTCCTCAAACCCCCAAATTTCTACCAAGTTACATGCTAAAATCCATACATAATCAATATATTTAACTCAAGATAGGTGGGGTTAGCTTACCTTGTCGTTGATGATGAAAACCCACACTTGAAGCTCTCCAAAATCGTCCACACCAAATGAAAATGGGGGAAAATGACCAACCCCCTGATTTTAAAAGAGCTTACTACCTCCAGCACTTCCGCACTTGCGGTCACATGACCGCTTCTATGGTTCCACAGGTGCGGCCCCTCTACCGCTCCTGCGATTTCTCTCCAGACTGCATTTTCCACTTCTGCGCCTCAACACTGGCAGGTGCGGTCCCGCTTCTGCGGCTAGATGGTTGCGTCTGCGGTCCTTACACTCCCAGCCATTTTCCGCTTTTGCGACACAAGGGCTGCTTCTGTGGCTCGGCACCTGCGGCCCAAGTCTCGCAGGTGCGGTTACACCAGCAACCAGCAACTTCAGCTCTTCCTCCAAGTTCCAATTCGATCCGTTATCCACCCGGAATTCACCAGAGGCCCCCGGGACCCTGACCAAACATACCAACCAGTCCCAAAATACATTACGGACTTTCTCGAGGCCTCAAATCATATCAAACAATGCTAAAATCATGAATCAACCTTCAATCCAAGCTTAAATGAACTTTGAAATTTCAAACTTCTACATTCGATGCTGAAACCTGTCAAATCATGTCCGATTGACCTCAAATTTTGCACAGAAGTCATATTCGACATTACGGGCCTGCTCCAACTTTCGGAATTGGATTCCGACCCCGATATCAAAAAGTCCACTTCCGGTCAAACTTCTCAAAACCTTTAAATTTCTATCTTTAGCCAAATAACTCCAAAACGACCCACGGACCTCCAAATTCACTTTCGATCGTGCTCCCAACACCAGAATTACCATACGGAGCTACTCTCAAACTCGGAATCCCAAATGAACATTGATAACACTGAAATGCACTTCAACCCAAACTTATGAAATTCTTCCAAAATGCTAACTTCTACAATAGGTGTCGAAACGCTCCCGGGTCATCCAAAACCCGATCCGGTCATACGCTCAAGTCCGAAATCACCATACGAACCTAGTGGAACCTTCAGATCCCGATTCCGTGGTTGTTTACTCTGAAATCCAATCTTAGTCAATTCTTACAACTTAAAGCTTCCGAAATGAGAATTCCCTTTCCAAATCAACTCCAAATTCCTCGGAATTCAATTTTGACCATGTGTATAAGTCATAATACCTGAAGTGAAGCTGCTCATGGCCTCAAACTGCTGAACGACGTGCTAGAGCTCAAAACGACCGGTCCGGTCATTACATTCTTTCCCACTTAAACATACGTTCGTCCTCGAACGTGCTGAGAACTGCAGCAAAGTTGTCTGAAATAACTGTTTAACATCTCGTGCACCTACCCGTGCTACCACAACTCAGTCAAGCACATTAGCTCGATCAATCTGAAGATATTTTCTTTTCTTCAAGCAAATAAGCTTAGAGCCCAATTCAGCATCCGGAATTCTCTGCCAGGACTATTTCCAACATACGATCACTATGTCAAACACGACACGCCGTACCCAAACATTACTACAATTTTTTTCTGAATTCACACCTTGCACCACTTTACTCACAGGACCACAATAACACTCTCTGATCAAATTAGTTGAAATTCCATGAATCTGATGCTCCCATTGCACCTCGTGACATACATAGGTCTTGCTCTAACTCTTACAATACTGCCACGATGGAAGAGATGTGTAGAAATTCATAATCAACTGTTGAATCAATAAATCATTGGGTTTATACTCCTGACAAGAACCATCACCTCATTCTGAAACAAATAATGGTCGTAGCTCCTTAATATACTTCATATAATTAGATTACACTAATCCCAAATCCAATGATCTCGTCTCACCCAGTATGAACTGCTCAGGCAATAAGCCACCCAGACATGACCAAAAGTCTCATATGATGCCACAATGCGCCAATAGGCTACCAATTCGAACGCGATACAAAAGGAAAATGAACTCTGAAAAGGAAATCCAATTACCCCGCTCGCGAATCATACATGCGACGCGGTCAACATAATTAAACAAATACCCTGCTCGTGAATCATACATGCGACGCGGGCACACAACTAAAATGAGTTTTCCTTAGAAAGATAGGAAACAAAACACATAAAACAGATATAGGAATATGTACTCAACATCACACTGTTGCGGCGCGCAACCCGATCCAAACAACATACCCATGGTGGCGTGCCACCCGATCCACCCATAAAATTCACATAAGGAGATACACTTCGAGCCAGATCGCTCGTTACAACAAAATACTGAATGTTGGTCACAAGCACGCTAAGTGCATAATACCATCCCTACGGAGACATAGCGCTATAAGCTACAAACCCAAGCACAACTGAGGTGTGATATGCGATCTAAATCTCAAAAGCCATTCTGCTCATATAACATCATCTCTACGCGGAACCTCAACACATAAAAAATTCACCAAGCCATCTCGCAACTCACACGGTGCAATATATCATTACATGAAATAGCTGGCGACGAAATAACACCCCGACTACTTTTCCGTGAGGAGCGCATTGCTGAAATGAACACATCTGGCCTGATATAGAGCCCATATTTTCATTTAAATCCATCCACAGACCTAAAGTTGATTCTGGTTGCACTGAACAAGGATAATAACCTTTCAAAGGTCCATAATACTCCCCTTTTCTCATAACACACAAGAACAACCATCATAACTGGTGTAATCCTCCTTTGTCCACAACCCAATAAACCGAGTGCCCTCCAGGCATCAATTCTCAATTTAACGACATCACCACAATCTTCATACTTGGTTTAACTCTTCAATCAATCAAGTGGCTACATGCCACACTAATGCAACTTTGACGTGGGGCACGCTCCTACAACCTTCTGTAACAGATAACAGGTCTGTACATCTAAACCACTGGCCGCACAAACACTGAATATCGATCAATAATCCTTAATCAGGATGCAAAGCCTTTTTCACAAAACATCGATCTTAGGTGATGCTGAAGACAATACCAACTTACCTTAAACATCGAAACTCCTTTCCTACTCATCCGAGATCGTGACATCCTTGCCAACACCGAACTGCAACCCTGATCCTCACTTCAAATTGCATACCACTCACTACACACAACATGCCAATATACGATAGAACACGTCTTTCATCATAACTTCAGAACCACTAATATATTAACACTTTATCGTATAAAAACTTTTCACTTAACTCACTTTAGGAGGACCATAGCAACACACAGGTGAATTCTCATAACCGTAGAATATGCAAATCTCTAAGTAGTGGGCTAAGCCACCATAGCCCTTCTGGGATTCGCCTACACATGACAGGCCATAACAGTAGAATACTTCTGAATAACATCAATTACGGCGGCCTACAAGCCTCACACATACCGTCACAAATCACTTGCACAACTTGATCACACTGAAGGAACTTATCACTACCACTAATATGCCAATTCAACCATGGCTAACCAATCTATCTTCTTCTAATTTATCCTTGGTTGCCTTAGAAATAACTCCATTCGACACATAACACACTCCATTCGCACTCATCTCGAGTGATCTTGAATCACGAGACCATGTTGCCTCAAATACCCCAAACCATTTCATACCTCCCAAATGCTACACTGCAAGTCAAAACATCATAGAACATTCTGGGCCTATTATCAGAAGCTGCTACAAAGCTTGATTCTTAACCGTACCTATAGGCTCGGAATCATTAGGTACCACACTTTACCCCTATGAATCCACTAGAACCGTTGTTGAGAGCCACCCGCTCTGACTTGGCCCTAAATATAATCAACTCCATGAATTTTCTAGCACATAAATACCCTCTCGACGAAGCACCCGACAAAATTACTTCCCTTAAAACCCGCATCTATACAAGGCATAAATCAGGAATCCTTCCCAAGTCTGAACATGAGCTAATAAGGCCAACCATAGCACACCTTTAACAATTCTTTCGCTCAAATTACCACTTATGTTCTTTTCCCGTAGCTGAAATAGCCCATCAATATGCTGATAACCAGAAACCTCGCTAGTAGTTAACAATGCAACCTAATCATAGGCGCTGGGACTCTCCCACTTAGCTTGAAGCCACTATTACACAACTCTAGAATTCACCAGGATTATTTATCTCTTATTGACATAACCTTACACAATCAACCATTAGAATTCTCGGAATCTTTCTGTAAAACCCCTTTTTATACTCTGAATTATCAACCACATTCGCACGATCGATCTCTTTGCTGTATAACTAATAGAATTCTTCGCAGAAGCTTCGCCAACTATGTGACCGCCGATCTACTCACTAGAGATAACCTACCTATGGAAATCACTTTCCAACATTCTCCAACGCTGCTGCATGGGGTACAATCACTATGACGTCAATAACCCATCATGAGTCCGAGTTCACTCTCTAGCTGCACAAGTCCATTTACCCCTCGTGGACATTAATTAAATGTGCGGCAATATCCTTCCAATTCAAAGTTATTTTGTATCCTTCTTCATTTCAAGCAGCTCTTTTCCGTTCTATCAAATCTCCTACCGCATAATAGCCCATACTTCAATTTAAATCCGTAGAACCCGATCCCCAATCACTAAAATTCCCAAAAATCATTCCAAACTCTCATTAATGTGCATCGTCATCCTACCGCAAAGCCCATATGCAACTCCGCCACTCTCTCACTTTGGCAGAACTCACCCCTTTAATCGACTACTCGACCTTTACTTCTTATACCTGGCCTTCTAGAAGTCTTTAACCACCTCCTGACACTCCCCACATGTCCTTCCTCACCCTTTGCTGCTCAGTTGTTGCCTTAAATAAAATCCATCTTCGTAGTGCTTAAACCCACGAACCGCTACTAACTTTAAATCTCCTCGAGGTCATCTTCTTGGGCCATCAACACTAGATATACAGATTCAATCCAGAACCACCGCACATCGCGATCACTTACAGTCGCCTCTCCATTATTATTTCACAATATCATGCCCCAAAGGCGAATTGCAGAAGACCATAACCCCGACCAACTTAACACATACAATTGAGTATGACGACACTACATCGCATATGAAAATTCCACCACGCTCGAAAATACCATTTCTCATTACTCCATCACCCCAAATCTGGACATTCATAGGCCAATTGCTTATCCTCTGTTGGAAATGAAATATCAGATCTCTAAATCATGCATTGAGTAGACTTCCTTTCAAATCATTCACCACCCCCAACACATAGGCAAGTATCCTACCATCAAGTCAATAATGTGCAATAACTAGTTGTGAGCATCATAGAAGTCTGTGCATAGCCTCAAAGCTCTCAGAAATACTGTTACTGAGCCGAAATGACAAGATATCCTTCTGTAAGGCAACAACAATAGCCCAATCAACTATTCGGGGGGAAACATCCCGCACTACATCTTTAGTACCATTACAATTCTTCAATTCTTGATTTATAGCAAGCGCTTCACATCGCATAAGATTCAGTAGGAAGGAAACAAGGGCATAAGCCTCAAGGAATCAAATCATACGATGAGGAATCAAGAAAGGAGGTGCTCTTAACAGTACTGTAGCCTCTCGGAGATAAGTACAGACGTCTCTGTACCGATCCGCGAGACTCTACTAGACTTGCTCATGACTCATGAGACCTAATGGAACCTAGCGCTCTGATACCATGTTGTCACGACCAAAAATCCACTAAGGGTCGTGATGGCGCCGGACACCGTTGTCAGGCAAGTCAACCAAAATACTTAATTAAATTCTTGTTTGATAAATTTTAAAAACTATGGTTTTCCTTCAATTTTACCAGTAAAAGATAATCGTTTTAAATCAAATATAAATGTTAAGAAGTTAGTACAAGATGCCCCTTAATCATCCCAGAACTCGGTGTCACAAGTGCATGAGCATTTACTAGGAATGAAATAAAATACAGTAACTATCCGGAATACAAGTGGACATAAATGAAAATACAGTACAATACTCTGAAGGAGATTCTGCTGGCTACAGTTGTCTCGATAAATGCAACACACCAGAGTCTCCTTATCAACCATGCCGTTATGCCACTATCCATACATAAACATGTGCAACAAAAATGTACAACAAGTGTAATATGAGTACGAAAATAACGTGTACCCAATGAGTATCCCGTCTAGTGGTCCAATAGTAATATTTTTTTAATGCGAGTCGTCATGGATTTATTAAGAACAACAGTAATTTCAAATAAGTCACGAACAGGTAAAAATTCCTTTTTATATTAAAAGTCTCCGGATTCATAATATATTAATTAACAATTACCTCAAGTCGGGGAGAGCAAATATCAATATCAATATCAATAAATCTCCAGGAAAGCAATTCAAGCATGCGCAAATCATGTCGAGGTCCTACGGCCCGATCCAACATAAATGTAAAATGTGCACTGCCGAGGGTCGAATGACGCGAACCATAGATGCATCTATTACCCCACCCGCGAATCATACATGCGACGCGATCAAATATAAATAAATAATCATCCTACTTGCGAATCATACATGCGATGCAAGTACACATAGAAATACATGCTCAAACAGCCAATAAGAATTTATCGGGGAACATTTATCCAAATAAAAACCAATTCTCTTTTAACAATTTAAGAAAATTAAGTTTAATCCTTTTGGAAATTTATTTACCAATTCGATAGGATTTAAGCAATTCAGCTGTCAATAAGATTACAGATATTCCAAGTATAGCATGCTTTTGGGTACTAGACTACCCGGACATACACATATTAGTAGCTACGCACGAACTCTCGTCACCTCGTGCGTATGTAACCCTCTCAAATTTGAGCACATAACCCATTATTTCACATATGGGGATGATTTCCTCTTACAAGGTTAGAAAGGAGACTCACCTCGCTTCGAAGATCCATAACCGGCATTCCATGCCCTTTTGAAGACCCGAATCGATGCTAAATACTCCAAAACTGTCCAATAATTATGCAAATTCATTAACATATGTTCAATTACACATCACAATCCAATTTATAACAATTCCTACCCCAATCAAAAAATTGACAAAGTTGCCCTCGGGCCCACGTGCCAGGATTCCAAAGTTTTTCGAAGATAAAGTTTACCCATGAACTCACGAACTCAAATATATGATTTTCTCTTATTCATACCCAAAATCGTGGTTAAAATCCAAAAATACGAATTTTCTATGTTTTCCTCAAACCCCCAAATTTCTACCAATATACATGCTAAAATCCATACATAATCAATATATTTAACTCAAGATTGGTGGAGTTAGCTTACCTTGTCATTGATGATGAAAACCCTCACTTAAAGCTCTCTAAAATCGTCCACACCAAATGAAAATGGGGGAAAAATGAGAAATGACCAACACCCCTATTTTAAAAGAACTTACTGCCTCCAGCACTTCCGCACATGCGGTCACACGATTGCTTTTGCGGTACCGCAGGTGCGGCCCCTCTACCGCTCCTGTGGTTTCTCTCCAGGCTACCCTTTCCTCTTTTGCGCATCAACACCCGCAGGTGCGGTCCCGCTTCTATGGATAGATGGCCGCATCTGCAGTCCTTACACTCCTGGCCATTTTCCGCTTCTGCGACACAAGGGCCGCTTCCGCGGCTCCGCACCTGCGGCACAAGTCTCGCAGGTGCGGTTACAGTAGCAACTAGCAACTTCAGCTCTTCCTCCAAGTTCCAATTCGATCCGTTAACCACTCGGAATCTACCTGAGTCCCCCGGGACTCGGACAAATCATACCAACCAGTCCCAAAACACATTACGGACTTGCTCGAGGCCTCAAATCATATCAAACAATGCTAAAATCATGAACCGACCTCCAATCCAAGCTTAAATGAACTTTGAAATTTCAAACTTCTACATTCGATGCTGACCCGTCAAATCACGTCCGATTGACCTCAAATTTTGCACACAAGTCATATTCCACATTGTGGACCTGCTCTAACTTTCAGAATTGGAATCCAACCCCGATATCAAAAAGTCCACTTCCGGTCAAACTTCTCAAAACCTTCAAATTTATATCTTTAGCGAAATAACTCCAAAATGACCCACGGACCTCCAAATTCACTTTCGATTGCGCTCCCAACTCCAAAATCACCATACGGAGCTACTCCTAGACTCGGAATCCCAAACGGACATCGATAACACTTTAATTCACTTCAACCCAAACTTATGAAAATCTTCCAAAATGCTAACTTCTACAATAGGTGCCGAAACACTCCCGGGTAATCCAAAACCCGATCCAGGCATACGCCCAAGTCCGAAATCACCATACAAACCTACTGGAACCTTTAGATCCTGATTCCGAGATCCTTTACTCTGAAATCCAATCTTAGTCAATTCTTCCAACTTAAAGCTTCCGAAATGAGAATTTCCTTTCCAAATCAACTCAGAATTCCCCGGAATTCAATTTCGACCATGCGTACAAGTCGTAATACCTGAAGTGAAACTGGCCATGGCCTCAAACTGCTGAACGACGCTCTAGAGTTCAAAATGACCGGTTGGGTCATTATAGTTGCCTTCTTCAGATTTATCCCCTTGTGTTTCCCTTTTCCCATTCCTCTCTATCCCATTATGTCTTTCCTAATTTGGTTGTCACGTTAAGAAGCAATTTAACGCTTTTAAGGATGGAGAAGAAGTGGCGCTCGACAATAAAGGAGTCAGAGGCGGAGTGGACGGCTGCGGTTTGGGAGGGTTGGTCGTGGAAGGATGCTTATGGGTAGTCATTGTTTTTTGCTCTCTATTGTCTTAGGCTTCAGGTTTGTCCGCTCCTTCACGTGTCTAGGACATGGAGAACGGTTGCTTTTGATGGTTAGAAGAAGACGGGGTCAGCTGGCGTGTGAGAGGTGTGGACATTGGGGTTCTTTGGTTGTTGGAGCGTGAGTTGAAGGCTGGTGGTGGTTGGTCTTGGTGGTATGGTTGGTTGTTGTTGTGAGATGGCGTGGTTGGAGGGTCTATGTTCCGGCGGGTTTGAGGCAGCGAGGTCCGGCGGCTTGGGTTTGGGTGAAGGAGACGAGGTCAGGGGGTGGGGTTTCCTTGTACTACGGTGGATTTAGTCTAGCTTCATCATAGGAACGACTGATTGTATGTCTAGGGTCTTAGAGTCTAGGTATCTTTTAGGCTAATTTTGGTAATATGGAGAGGGTTTTTAGGTTAAGGGGTATGAGTTTGGTATTATTGGGCCTTAAAATTGGGCCCAAATACTAAAAAATGGACTACAAGATTAAAATGGGACAAACTAACCCAAGACTAAGTCTTCCTTCTAAATATATAATTTATAATAGAAAGATATAAAACTAGTCTTAATTAATTAAACTAAACTATATTTAAACGTGAAACTATTTTTCTGTTTTTAAGATTATATGAAAATAAAGATAAGGTACTATTTTGTATATTTTTTTATTTAAATTTATGAAAGATACGTAAACTAAAATATTTTTGTAATTTTTATTTTTTGTGACGAAATAAAGTAAAAGAGTCAAAATTAGTTGAAATATCGATATTAGGCCTAAACTAAATATTTACATGGTAAAATATAAAAAATTTTGGGGAGGGTCAAAAATCACATGTCTACAGGCGTAAAGAGAACATATCAACAAGGGAAAACTAATATGTAGATACGATCCCGCAATATACAATTCAACAACAAGGTAGCTAACACGAGCCAAATAATTCCATATAAGGACAATTCAACTAAAATATAGGATATCTAAACTTCTTTTAAGGTTTAGCAATTATGAAGTATATTCATCAATTCAATTAAGAATAAGAGGCGGAAAGATAATCATAACCTCAATTAAGACTAAGCAGTTATATGATGAGATAATAATGATTTCAAATAAAGATAAGCAGTTATGAAAAGATAGCATGACAATAGACGAGGTAAAATCTTTAGTTAAGTCAAATAAGAGTCAAATAGGCAATAAGAGTGAATCCTAAAGCAATTAATTCTCATTAAAGCATGTAGAGATGAAATTAGTAAATAGGAACTCAATCATATCAAGAACAACTTCATACTCGGTGAATATAAGGACTGAAGAACCCTAAAATGCCAACTTTCCACAAATAAGCCCGAGCACGCACTCCTTACCTCGTGTATGCGGACTACAATCAACATAGAAGACTTAAACCCTAAGGAAAAATCCCCCACACAAGGTTAGGCAAGATACTTACCTCAAAGATGGCAAACCGATACTCAAAAATGAACTTCTGGGGTGAAATGACCTCCGGACGACTCAAATCTAACCAAAAAAACTTCAAAGCACAAATAAAACTCATAAGAAACTATTATGGATCATAGAATCTTAATCTTTATCAAAATCTAAAAATCAGTCCAAAAGTCGATTCCCGGGCCAGCACCTAAGAACCCGACAAATTTTACAAAACCCGAACACTTATTCCGTTATGAGTTCAACCATACTAAAATTATCAAATTTCGATACCATTTCGTCCCTCAAATCATGATTTTTCATTTTGAAAACTTTCTTCAAAAACCACCATTTTTCTCAACTCAAAACACAAATCGAATGATCAAAACAAAGATAAAATCATGGAATATATTAAATTCTAGGTGAAGAACGCTTACCCAATCGTTTTGCTTGAAAATTCTACAACGAATCTCCCAAAACCGAATTCTAAAACTAAAAATATGGAGAAAATGGAAAACCCTCGAATATAACTCTCTGCCTAAGCGTGACCGCACCTACGACAAAATTAGCCGCTTTTGCAACTGCAGGTGCTCATGACCAACCGCACTTGCGCTCCCTCTCACTTCTGCACCAAGGATCTGCTTCTGCGGTGCCACATATGCATACCATTTCTCCGCATATATGAAAACTACCAAGACCAACTCTTCTAACACCTGCGTCTGTATCTTCGCACCTAGGACCATCGCACCTACTCCTAAGGTCCGCAGGTGTGTTTACACCAGAATGCAGACCTCCTCACAACTATGAAAACCATCCGAAACTCGTCTGAAACACATCCTGGGCCCCCGGACCACATCCAAGCGTACCAACAAGTTCCATACCCCAACACTGACCCACTTGACGTCTCAAATCACATCAAACAACGATGAAACTATGAATCGCACCATGAATCAAACTTATGAACTTTCAAATCTTCCAACTTCTAGTACTCATGCTGAAACCTATCAAATGAACCCGGAACGACCCCAAATTTTGCAGACAAGTACCAAATGACATAACAAAGATATTCAACCTCTTAGAATCGTATTCCGACCCCGATATCACAAAAATCAACTCTTGTTAAAACTTCTATATTTTCCAAACTTCAACTTTTCCAACTTTCGCCGAAATGCTCCAAATTACCCTACGGACCTCTAAATCCAAATTCCGACGCACGCCTAAGTCAAAATTTACCATACGAAGCTATTGAGATCATCAAAAAACCATTCCGGAGTTGTTTAATCAAAAGTCAAATTCCGATCAACTCTTACCGCTTAAGCTTCCAAAACTGAAGTCCTTCTTCCAATTTGACACTGAATCAATCGGTAAGTGAATTCAACCATGCACACAAGTCGATACACATAATATGACGTTATTCGAGGCCTTATGTTTCCAAACAGAGCTTAAATTCTCAAAACGTCTGGCTGGATCGTTACCTCATCATATGAAGATACTCAAAGTCTCAAACCATCGAATGGAACAATAAAGCTCAAAACGACTGGTCAGGTCATTAGATTTTTTTCTGTTCATGTATAGTTAATTTTGTATAATGTTATACATTAATTCTGGTATAACCTCTATACTTTAACATGGAATAACTAATTTATGTATAAATTATATAAGTATGGCATATCAAAAGGACAAAATTATCCTTATTTTTTAGAAGCCTATAAAAGTCAGGCACCAAAGCCATAATTATAAGGTCATTGTATTTTAATTATAAAAAAATAAAAAATAAAAACAAGTATTTTAAATGATATGTTGTAGATTCCATTTTAGTTCAATGAACCAAATAACTAACCAAAATAAATTTTACATTATTAATCCATGTATCACTAATCTCTAGATTAATGATC
The DNA here is from genome assembly GCF_000393655.2 of Nicotiana sylvestris. Lineage (NCBI taxonomy): Eukaryota > Viridiplantae > Streptophyta > Magnoliopsida > Solanales > Solanaceae > Nicotiana > Nicotiana sylvestris. The sequence goes on along the minus strand of NC_091062.1, from coordinate 81,617,344 downwards.
TATACATTATAATTTATCTATAACTTATTTTCAAACCAAACGTTCCTTAAGAATAATGGCCACACCGATTGCAGTGACCCTTAAGTTTGAAAAATTGCCATGCAGGTGATTTCTTAGTAATCTAGAGATTTGCCGAGCACATAAATTGATATCTAAAATTTATGTCTTGCTAGTCAAATACAATATAAAAAATATTGTGTTTATATGGATTGGATAATGACCCGACCTATAATTTTGTGTATTTGAGCCCCATCTTCTCCTTTTGATGCTTCAAACATTTGTATTTGTGATTTTATGACTTGCGGGGATAGTTTGTTTTGTTCCAAAATGGTTTTAGAATGATTTGGATCCTTTGGCTCTTGGTTTAAAAGCATAAGTTGGAAATGTTGGCCGAAGTTTGACTTTGTGGAAACAATTCTGAAACGGTATTGTGATAGCTACGATAGGGTCGTATCGTGATTTCGGATTTGGGCATATGTCTGTAATTGAATTATGAGATCTCTAAGTTGATTTGACTTGTTTTGCCGAAAGTTGGCAATTTGAGCTTCAACAATTTCTCTAAGTTTGACCGTAGGTTGACTTTATGGTTATGAGGTTTGAAATTTGGGTTTGGGACTTGGAATAGGTCCGTTTTGTTATTTATAACTTGTCTGTAAAATTTAGTGTCATTTGGAGTTAGTTTGATAGGATTCAGACGCTTGGTTGCAATTCTAGAGGTTCTTTAGTTTTCTTTGGAATTTCATGAGTTTTGATGGCCAATCACTACTTCTAGATGTTATTTTAGTGTTTTGATCATGCAAGCGAGTCCTTTTAATGTTTTTAGACTCGTGTAGATGTTTGGTTCTTAACCACTAGGGCTCGGGTGAGTTTTGAATGTGTTTCAGATTGGATTGAAGTCATTTTTGGGTTGCTCTTGTGCTGGTGCTCTAGTTATCGCAATTGCAAGCACCATCCTCGCAATTGGAAAGTGAATAGTAGGGGGAAGATATCACAATTGCGATGCCTGACTCGCAATTGTGAAGCAAAGCATGGATTGGGAAGGTTTGCAATTGCGATCATGTGGTCACATTTGCAAGAGGAGCAGACTTAACTAATGCGAAGTAAGTGTCGCAATGGCGACATTCCACAAGTTTGGCAGGTGCCTCATGTAATGACCCGACTGGTCATTTTGAGCACTTGCACTTCGCTCGCTAGTTCTCGAGCATGACTAGCCCCGTTAGATGTATTATGACTTATGTAAATCGTCGGTTTTGGTTTTCAGGTTAAACGGAATAGATATAGAAGAATGATTCTCAGATTGGAGATTAAAATTTGAAAGGTTTGACCAAGTTTTGACTTTAAGTATTACATCTCAAATTTGAATTTTTATGAATTGGTTAGCTCTGTTGGGTATTTTTGACTTGGGAGCATGTTCGGAATGTAATTTGGAGGTCAGTGGTAGAGTTAGGCTTGAATTTGCGAAATTGGAAATTTGGCATTTTCCGGTCGGCAAAGAAAATCTTGATATCGGGGTCATAATGGAATTCCAGAAATTAGAGTAGGTCTGTTGTGTCATTTGGGACGAGTGTGCAAAATTTCAGGTCATTCGGAGGTGATTTGATAGGTTTCGGCGTTGTTTGTGGAATTTGAAAGTTTATAAGTTCTTAGGCTTGAATCCGAGGTGGATTTGGTGTTTTGCTGTTGTTTTGGGTGATTCAAAGGATCGACTAAGTTTTAATGATGTTACGGGGTGTATTGGCTGTTTGGTCAGGGTCGAGTTTTTGGAAGATTTTGGCATTTTGAGCATAAGCATGTAATGATCCAAAGGTCAATTTTTAGTTCTAGAGATAGAAATTTGATTTCGAGACTTCCGGAATTTTGATAATGAATTGTAGGAATGATCTGGAAAGTTTGGTCTGATTTTATCTAGTCTCGATTGGGTTTTTGATGCGAATCATGAGTTAATTATTTAACGAGTGAAATGGGTATCGTATGAGTTAGTTGTTTAACGAGCGAAATGGGTATCACACTGAGCAAATGAGCTCCGAATTGAATTTTGATTGAAGGACTATATTCGTATTATTATTTGTGACTCACAGGAACAAGAATCATCGAATTTCGAGTTCATATGATGGAGTTAGAGCCTTTTTAGTTAAACTAAACACTTTTGGTGCATCAGATCTATGTGCACCTTTAGCGACCATATCAGAGAGTTCTTAAGGGTTTCTACCACATTTAGAGAGGTATATTTTCTACTGGCGTGAGAAGCATGTGATGCGTAGTGATTTTCTTTTCGATAGGATCAAATGGAAAAGTTCTTGGCCGGTTGAGTACGTAGTTGCTTATAGCTCGGAGTGGACTATGAAGTTCTCATGTTTATCATATGATGCTATGGTATATGCGATATGTTGTGTAGGGTTGAGATTTGCAAGTGTAAGGTCGCGATTCAGTTTTGAAAGGAAGGTCATAAATTTTTAGGCAGCATGGACGGTTCTAGATGACTAGATATATGAGATCGCTGATTGGTATGGCTTGATGAGAGTACACATTTCGGAAAAGGCGATGTGTTTGAGTTATGGATACTTCATTGGTATTGCGGCACTATCTTGCCTGATCGATTGCTTATATTCAAAGTTTTCTTGGTGGCACAAGAGAATTTTTGGAGTACCCTCGTGGAATGATCGAGTATTAGATATTCGGGCGGTGGAGTTGGGATCGGATATGCTTATTTGTGTGCTTTATGGACTTAGAGACTGGCAGTTCTTATAAACAGGTTATTTTGTGGTTGTGGACTATAAAGATATGGGCAAAGCTAGTTAGATGTTGTACGTGCCATGATTCAGTCATTCTGAACTTTCAGAAAGTTATTCATCTATTGTGGGTGACTAAAGTTGATTTGGGGTTCATTGGTAGGCCTAATATGGATGGGTGTTCTGCTTCGAGTCGGGTATGTTGACTCTGAACTGATATTGTTAAGGGATGTGCCATTCGATTGTCATTGAGCTAGTTCATATTCTGGAGTGATCTATGAGTTACCCTTCTATGTTGCGAGGAGTTGTGATTGTTGGTTATATACACATATGGTGCAGTTCTATTTGGGCTTTATAGCGGAATTTGAGTGAGATAGGTATTTGGGTGTTGCATGATTGATTGCGCATTGGACATGTTCTTTCCGGCTGGCACGGCATTGCATCATTTACTTTTCCATTGTTATAGTGATTCATTCTTGGTACTAGACATCAAATTGTGCGTGGTTGTTGGTTTTTAGGATGGTGACTTGAGGTGTTTCGTGTGGACGAGTGTTTGGATAGGATTGCGCACCGCAGCGAAGTTATATTGCAATATGATCCTTCGGTTTGTATTTTTATGTTCTAGTTATACGATGTGTGATGGGTTCTTAGCATCGTGTTGAGGTGGTACTAGTGGGCTTGTGGTACAACTCTCTTATTTGAGTCATTTTCCATGCCTTGAGTACATTCTGATTGTTGTTTATTGGTGCGGGGATTGCACGGGTTGTGGCTTTAGATTGTATTGAGGTGTCACGTCACTAGAGTAGTCGTGTTGGGTGAGATGAGGTCATTGAGATCTAGAATAAATACTATCGGATTTGATTTTAGCATGTTGGAAGGATAATGTCGGGATTTTGCTTAGAAATTTACTATGGTCCTTGCAGAAGGAGAGGGAGTTGTATGACTGGTTGATCTTAGGAATGGTTATGACTTTCTGCATGTTTCATTCATCATTGGCAGTATACGAAAGTGTTAGAATGAGGCTTTTGTTTGATTAGAGGTTTATTACCAGAATTGGGTTGTTTGAGCAGCTGTTGTGATTAGAAGTTATCGCCACGAGTAGTCGAGTTATGTGGTATATTATGTGATTACATATTGGGTACGGATATGGTTTAATACAGCTTGTTCGGACTTATTCAGTGTATAGATGTGAGATTCTGGTCTTATAGAAAATTTCGAAAGTGGAAATTTTGTTCTAAGGTTTATGGGTTGGGTTGGATTGCGAAATTTTAGTCATGTCATACTATCGGACCTATATGGGATAGGGTGACGTGGGATCACCCCCGGGTATGTGCATAGTGAGGATACATGGCAATTTGCTGGATTTTGGAACAACTCTGGACATGTTCGAGCATGAACGTATATTTAAGTGGGGGAGGATGTAACGACCCGATCGGTCTTTTTGAGCACTTGCACTTTGCTCTCCAGTTCTCGGGCATGACTAACCTCGTATGATGTATTATGACTTATGTAAATCGTCGGTTTTGGTTTTCAGGTTAAACGGAGCAGATAGAGAAGAATGATTCTCAGCTTGGAGCTTAAAATATTTAAAGGTTTAACCAAGTTTTGACTTTTAGTATTAGATCTCGGATTTGGATTTTTATTATTTGGTTAGCTCCGTTGGGTGATTTTTGACATAGGAGCGTGTTCGGAATGTAATTTGAAGGTCCGTGGTAGATTTAGGCTTGAATTGGCAAAATTGATAATTTGGCATTTTCCGATCTGCAGTGAATCTTGATATCGGGGTCGGAATAGAATTCCGGGAATTTGAGTAGGTACGCTGTGTCATTTGGCATGTGTGTGCAAAATTCCAGGTCATTCGGAGGTGATTTGATAGGTTTCGGCATTGTTTGTGGAATTTGAAAGTTTATGAGTTCTTAGGATTGAATCTGAGGTTGATTTGGTGTTGTTTTAGGTGATTCGAAGGCTCGACTAAGATTGAATGATGTTATGGGGTGTGTTGGCATGTTTGGTCGGGGTCCCATGAGGCTCGGATAAGTTTTGGATGATTTTGGCGTTTTGAGCATAAGCATGGAATGATCCAGAGGACCATTTTTAGTTCTAGTGATCGAAATTTGATTTCGAGACTTCCGCAACTTTGATAATGAATTATCGGAGTGATCTGGAAAGTTTAGTCTAATTTCATCAAATCGCGATTAGGTTTTTGACGCGAATCATGAGTTAATTATTTATGGAGCGAAATGGGTATCGCACTGAGCAAATAATCTCCGAATTGAGTTTTGATTGAAGGACTAAATTTTTATTATTATTTGTGACTCATAGAAACAAGAATCGTCAATAATTTCGAGTTCGTATGATGGAGTTATAGCCTTTTTAGTGAAATTAAAGACTGCGGGTGCATCAGATCTGGTGTGCACCTTAAGCGACCAGATTGGACCACTTTTAGCGACGAAAATCGGCTTTTAGCAACCAGAATCGGGTTTATTAATGTTGTTCTATTTTTACCTCATTTTGACGTTTTTTTTGGTGAAAGAACACGGTGTGGGGCGATTTTTGAGCAAGAAATCATGGAAAATCTTGAGGTAAGTCACTTGTGATCATTTCTACTCCACAATATTGAATTATTATTGAATAATCCGACTAGATTACATGTTTATGAGGTGTAAATTGGGGATTTGGACCTAGGAATTTAAAAATAAGATTTGAAGGCCGAATTGTTATCGGAATTTAGTAATTTTTGTACGGTTGGACTCATTGATGAATGGGTTGTCGGATTTATTGAGTTTCGTCGGATTCCGAAGCGTGGGTCGGGGGCGGGTTTGAGCCAAATTCAGGATTTTTGGTCTAATTTGATAATTTTCATAGGAAATTCATTCCCTTGGCATATATTGATGATAATATATTAATTTTGGTTAGATTCGGAGCATTTGGATGCTGAGTCGAGCGGCAAGGGCATTGCGGAGTAGAATTTCATCCGGTTCGAGGTAAGTAAGGATTGTAATTTTTGTCTGAAGGGTATTAAACCCCGGATTTCACATCGTTGTGCTACTTTGAGGTGACGCACATGCTAGATGATGAGCTTGGGGGCGTGCACTGTTGGGGATTGTGAGTTGGTCCGTCCCGTACGACTATTAAGTCGCGTATTTGATTTAAAACTATTTGATATCATTGTGTTTTTTTGAACGTATTACTATGTTTTGGACTCAATGCCATATTTGGGCCAAGTGCCAAGCTTTTTGGACCGTTAGGGATTTTTTACTATTGTTTTCCTCACGATTTTCGATTGAAAATCTATACTTAGTCATGTTATACTCATTGATTTCCTAACTCAATTTTTACTATACTATTTTGAAACATATATGAAAAATGTTGTTTTGGGCTTAGGACTGTTCACGGTTTGATAGAAAACCGATCTAAACCGAAAACCGAACCAAACCTATTAAGTAAACTGATATTTTTCTTGATTTGGATTGGTTTTGGTTTTAAATTTTAAAAATCGATAATATTTGGTTTGGTTTTGTTTCTATTATAAAAAACCGAAAAAACCAAACCGAGCCGATTAATTATATAAAAATATGAATAATTATTGATATATGATATAATATCTTTTCGTAAATAATTTTAAATACTTTATGCATTTAATTATTATTTGGAATTTTGATTTATCCTACTTATATCTTAAAATATTGCCTAAGCCCTAAAGAATAGGAATCGGCTAATTTTCTTTTCCTTAAGAGAATCTAATTCTCTAACCTACACACATACTTTTTCCTAATAAAAGAGTTAGAAAAAAAAAAATTACGACAAGAGTAAAGAAAGCAAACTCAAGTTGCAAGACTATAGTAGCTAAAGCTTGAGAAAGTAAACTATTAGTTTGTTTTTTGATCATTTTTTTCGTATAAACAGGTAAATAAACTTTCAGTTCCGAAATAAAAAAGCATAAATTTAGCAAATTATTTTCAGATTGTTATCTATTGTCTTTTTTACTATTATTGACTTATCATTAGCTTACTAGGAACCGAAAAACCGAACCAAACCAACAACAACCAAACCGATGATTTGCATGTAATTTGGTTTGGTTTTGGTTTTAAAATTTTAAAAATCGATTAAATTGGTTTGGTTTTGGTTTTAATCAAAAACCGGCCAAATCGAACCGTGAACACCCCTATTTGGGCTGAGCGCCCTATTTTTACTGATAGCCCGAGTGGCTTGAGAGATTAATGACTGAGTGAGGCCGAGGGTCTGATTTGTGAGGATATTATGGGATCGGGCTGCACGCCGCAGCATGTTGTTACTGATTCATGATAATTAGGCTGAGGGCCTGACTTTTGAGGATATTATGGGATGGGGCTGCACGCTGCATCATATTGTTACTGATTCATGATTTTGAGGCCTATGGCCTGATTTGTGAGGATACTATGGGATCGAGCTGCACGCCGCAGTATGTTGTTACTGATTCATGATTATGAGGCCGAGGGCCTGATTTGTTACGCTACGAGGTGGATTATTATGAGGTCGAGGGCCTTTGACTATGCCATGAGGTGGCTTATTATAGCGCTTGGGCAGTAAGACCCCCTCTAGGAGTCTGTACACCCCTAGTGAGCGCAAGTATGTGATAGCACGTGAGTTGTCTATGCAAATTGTAGCCATTGGGCTGTAGGAGCCCCTCCGGAGTCTGTACACCCCCGGTGAGCGCGAGTACCCTGATTGAGTGATATGATGTTAGCTCGAGGGGCTGGTTATGATATGATATGTTGTCCAAGGGGCAGTTCTTGATTCATGTTATGCCCGAGGGGCTGATTACGAGTGATTGTAAGGTAGCCTGAGGGGCTGGTTCTGTTGATATTATACCCGAGGGGCAGTTTATGATACATGTTTTTGCCCCAGAGGTTGTTTACGTTTATATCATTTTTACTCACTGTTTTATCACTCCTTTGAAACTATTGAAAGAAGTTTTTTTAAAAGAAAAGGTTTTACTGAAACTGAGCTTCATTTACGAGATAATTGATTTATGTACTACTTTGGAAACATACTGTACTTACTGTGGCGTTATGATGTGGATTATGTATTTTTCTACTACTCAGTTTTTATTTACTTTTATTACTTACTGAGTTGGCGTACTCACATTATTCCTGACACCTTGTGTGCAGATTTAGGTATTTATGAACCCGCTGGCGGGTGTTGATTACTCAGTGGCAGGTTCATCGGAGGTAGCAAGGTAGCTGCCTGGCGATGCAGCGCTGCTTTTCTCCTTCTTATTCTTCCTTAGACTATTTTTAGCATTTTTTCTAGACTATGATAGTCTTCGTTGTATTTGGACCTCAGTAGATGCTCATGAATTGTGACACCTCGATATCGGGCTTGTGTTATTTTTCTTCCACATTGGTTGTTTAGATTCACGTTATGAGATTTTGTTAATTAATAGCTTAAAAATAACTTTTATGAAATACTGGTCGAATTGGGAATTGTGTCGGCTAGCCTAGTTTCACGATAAGCGCCATCACGACCGGGGCAGTTTTAGGGTCGTGACACCTCAATTGCAATTCCTTCTTCATATTGCAAGGGTTCGCAATTGCAAACCCAATGTCGTAATTGCGACATCTGCACCTAAACAAACAGGGCTGGGTAGACAAGATTTCATCTCATTTCTCTCATTTTAGAACCCTAGACTCGGTATGAAGCGTTTTGGAGAGAAAATTTTCACCTGCAATTATTTGGTAAGTGATTTTGATCAATTTTCAACTATATATGAGATTTAACATCAAATTTAAGAGAATCAAATAGAAATATTGGGGATTTTTGTCCATATTTTGAAAAATAAAAAATTAGAATTTGAGAGTCGAATGAGACTCGAATTTGAAAACAAAACACATATATGGACTCGTGGGATTATGGATAGTCGGGATCTACCCTTGGACCCAGATTTTGAACGGACAAGCCTGGGGTTGAATATTTTTTTGGACTTTTGGAAAAATGTGTAAAAATTATAGCTTTGTTAATCGTAATTGATTTTTCTTGCATTGTTTGATAATATTAAGTTATTTTTTGTTAGATTTGAGCCATGCGGGGGCAAAGTTTAAGGAAAAGTTTTTTTGAGTGTTGATTTGGCCTAGTTGAGGTTAGTATCTTGTCTAACATTCTATGGGTGAACATCCCTTTAGGATTTGGGTTGATTGTACTAATTAAATTATGTCGAAGATGCCTACACGAGGTGACAAGTGTGTACATGAGCTTATATGTGTTATTTGACCGGTTTAAATTCTTAGGATACATATAAGCACTTAATTGAAGTTTTTATTAATTGTTCAATCTTTTGTTGCCAATTTTATTCTTATATGCTTTAATTGAAGTTATTATTTGTAGTTATTTTTACATACTATCCTCCCCATTGTCGAGTTATTCTCATGCATTGAGTCGTAGTTGTTATTTTACTTTATCTCTCTCTTATTGTTAAGTTTATGCTACGTACTTGAATTGGAAGTTGTCATTTCACGGGAATGGCTTCATTGTTGAGTTATTAGGGTTATTGTTGTAAAATCTATTAACACATTGTCGTTGAAGTGTTGACTATTGGGACATCCTTCCTTGCTGAGTTGTTTATGATTTATTTTGTTATTATTGAGATTCTTGTACATATTATGGTTGAGCCGTGTATGTTGTGGTAATATTATTATTGTGGATTTGGTAATGTTGTGGCATATGGGCACATGTACAACAACAACAACAACCCAGTATAATCCCACAAGCGGGGTCTGGGGAGGGTAGTGTGTACGCAGACCTTACTCCTACCCTATGGTAGAGAGGCTATTTCCAATATGGACACATGTAGTGCAAGTTAATTATTGTATTGTGTTTGACATGCATGTGGTAGTATAAGGGTGGGTATTAAAATAAAGTGGGATTTATACGCGTATTGCTAGTAATACCTGGCCTTGTCACTACTCTACAGAGGTTAGACTTGATACTTACTAGGTACAGTTGTGTGTACTCATACTACACTTCTGCACATTTTTGTGTAGATCCAGATATCTCTACTCCTACCGGACGCCAGTGAGTTGACTCAGATATCCTGGAGATTTCAAGGTATACATGCTTGATGTTCGCAAGCCTCAGAGTTACCTCTACTATTGTCTTTTTCTACTAATCATCTCCACATCAAACAATATTGTATTTTTAGTTTTCTACTGTACTTCTTAGAGCTTATGACTCAGTTCCACCGGTTTTGAAGATTTTGTAACTGTTGTTCTATTTTGGAGTGTTTATGAGATTTATCAGTTTATTTTAATATTTTAGTTTGTTATTCCTGTTAAATTCTCAAAAAATATTAGGATTACCTAGTCTTAGAGACTAGATACCATCACACTAGATATGTGATTAGACCTTATTGAGTTAACCTTTTATTCAAGATTCCTTTTCAAGGTATAATTGAGTCTTTCGAATTCAATAATTGTATCAAGTACCCAATTAAAGTAATACTCTACTTCCAAATAAATTCGTTCTATTATATACGATAATATTCAAATATTAAAATGCATACACAAAAACCGTCAATAATTCTGTTCAGAGAAAACTTTCTTGCGAATAAATTCCTCAAAAAACATAAAGCTTCAATCCACAAGCCTCTTTCGATTGTTTTATAAGAAATAAAGTGTGTAACTAAATAAATCTTGTAAAATTATCAAGAATGAAAAGAAAGATAATTCACCTCGCAAATTTCAACTAAAGCAATTGAAGAATTTTTAAAATCCAGATAAAAAATTACAATTTAATCGATAATTACCGTATCATCTCATGTCAAATACCTAAATAAAACTACTCCATAAGGGAGGAGAAGTTCATAACAAAAGTATTCACAAACCGAGAAGATATTACTACCAAATTCTCACTGAAAGTTATGTATTTAATGGATTGGCAAAATACATAAGTTACCCTCTGAACTATGGACCAAATTCATGTTACACACTTTTTGTGGACGAAAATTACTTTACACACTCAACCTTTTTAGATTGTGCCTAAGACACACCTCTTTGTCTAAGTGGCAGGTGCATGTTTTACAAACAAAATAAGGCATCTGAACTGTAAAAACTATACATCTGATGCTTTACATAAAGGGTCCAGATTTAATAAAACTTATCCAACGGTTAAATGAATTTTCTTTTTGTCCTTTTCCAATATCTTCCTTTTTTTATTTTTCTAAAATAATTTTGTTCAAATTGGAGATAATATAGATGTTTACTAACCATTTTATCCACATTCAATTAAGAAATCTGTTAAAATTGTAATAGATCGAGGAAAAATATCTGGAAAAATCGATTCAGGAAGAAATTTTTAACAGTGTAGAAAAATTTGTAATGAAATCTTCAAGTGACATTAGAAGAACAATGTAGAAGAATCTTCTCTTCTTTTTTTCCTTTTCAATGGGGCAGCCATGGAGAAAACCCACTTGTTATATCTGAAAAATTTTCAACAAAAAAAAATGCATCAGAAGGTAGGAGCAGTTGTTTAGAGTTTCTATTTCTTTTGTTTGAATTGTATGGCGGAGGTCTGGATTCTTTGGTGGTCGGCGACAATGGAGATAACGAGAAGGCTGTGGAGAGTGAGTAATGGTGGTGGGATGGTGAAAACTTGGTTATGTTTTCATCTATCTATAAATTTTTCATGAATATGTGTATGTTAATGGATGAAAGATGAAAGAAATGTTGATGAAGGAAGAGATATGAGCTGGAAAGCTCTCATTGAAGGCACGATGAAGCCTGAAGGAGATGGGTTCCTTTCCATTTTTGCTTTTTTTAAAAAACAAAATTGGGTGGGGTTTGTTTTTCTTTTTCTTTTTTATTTTTTAAGTCAATGACACGTGTCGTTGTATGACTGGTGCGTGATATTACACATGTTTTGAAAAACTGGTCAAGAAAAAAGTGGTGTGTCTTAGGGACACTCTGGAAAGGTTGAGTGTGTAAGGTAATTTTCGTCCGCAAAAAGTGCGTAACAGGGATTTGGTCCATAGCTCAGAGGGTAACCTATGTATTTTGCCAAGATCATCTGAATATACTGGTTTACATTATTTTCTTCTGTCTATCTTATTGTTAGCAAAATCACTTTCTTTTATTCAGTTTTGATTATCAGTAACCCGTGTGCTTCTAAATTAAAGCTTTGACCGAAATTCCACTTTTTGGTTAAACAGTATTAATAGGCCATTTTGATATTGATTGAAGTTGATTTAGTAAAAATTATTCTTAGATAATGCTCATGTACATTGCATTTTGCTGCAGGTGAAGTTGAGCATGAAGATGGATGAAAAGAAAGAACAAAAGGATGAAAAAAGCTTATTTGGGATAAAATGGATAGTAAACATCTATATTATCTCCAATTTGAACCAAATTATTTTAGAAAAATAAAAAAGGAAGATATTGGAAAAGGACAAAAAGAAAATTCATTTAACCGTTGGATAAGTTTTATTAAATCTGGACCCTTTAAATTAAGCATCAGATGTACAGGTTTTACAGTTCAGACGCCTTATTTTGTTTGTAAAACACGCACCTGCCACTTAGACAAAGAGGTGTGTCTTAGGCACAATCTGGAAAGGTTGAGTGTGTAAAGTAATTTTCGTCCACAAAAAGTGTGTAACATGGATTTGGTCCATAGTTCAGGGGGTAACTTATGTATTTTGCCGATGATCTTTCGTATCCTTACAAATGATTCATTCTCTCCTTTTTATAGTTATCTCAAAGATATACGTTTTGTCTTTATCATAATAAGGTCATCATAGACATTTAAAGGCATTAAATGGTACGTTACATAATCATTGTAATTTAATACAGATTCTCTAACGTTTTTAATATTTAAGGCTTATTAAATACTGTATTTGTACTCTCTTGTATTGTCAGATTCATTCTCCTTGATTTTTGGGTATAAATAGGTACGAGCGTTGAGTCTTTTGAATAACTGCTTGTGCCTCTACTTGTACCTCTGCTCGTATTTGTTGCAACTCGTGCCTCCTTGCTAATCATCATTCTTTGACCAACCTTCGTGTCATGACACATCATCTTTCAATCACTTCAATATGTAAACTCAATTTTTCCCAATACAGATAGTCCCCCCACTTGCCATTTATTCATCAATTGAATAATTGGGAAGTGGATTTTATTAAAGCGGGAATTTTTGTCACCATTAATGCTATTGTAGAATCGACGCTTCAATTGTCACTTTCATTTAATGCTTATTACACGTGGCATCTTTTTATTAGTTTTGTGACTTTGCAACGCTTTTTAAGGCTCATTTACAGTTTCACCAATTACGAAGCGGCAGTTCTTATTATGACTTTTCCATCATTGCACCTTTTCCTTTGATTGTTGCTTCTTAGTATAAATATAGTTTTTCGCCTTTGTCCTTATCACATAAAGTTATCTGAATATTCAATTCTTGAATTTTTGTTTGCTTCTTCCTCGTACTATCATCTCTTCATCAAACCCTAACCCTAGAAAAGTCCCTATAGTTGATAACTTTTCTCTTGCCCCTAGCAGAAGTGGAAGAGGAAGTAGACTTCGTAATTTAGGGTCTTCATCCATACGGGATTCTTCTCTTCCTTCATCTAGTTCCAGTCCTTCTTTTAGAACCAAAGGTTCTTTTTATCAAAGGTCTTCTTCTAGAGGTAAGGAATCCTCTGATAAATCCTATCAGAGGGTTTGATTTCTATCCAACTCAGATCGTGCTGATATCTATCCAACTCAGATCATAGAGGGTTTGATTTCTTTAGTTCGTAAAGACTGACATTGGAGTGATGACTTCCCTATCATAATTCCCAACGCGAATCAAAAAATCACCTCCTATTTAGTTGGATTTTCCTTTGTTTATACGTATCCTTTCACATTAGGATTCAAACCTGCTATTGATCCTATTATTCTCGAATTTGTCGTTTTTTCGATGTTTGTTTAAATCAAATTGGCCATATAGTGTGGAGGGTTGTTGCCTGTTTGAGGCATTTGACTAACATGGCATGCGTGCCTTTCACTTTTGCCCATTTAATTCACCTCTACTCTCCCAGACTCTTTCGCCAAGGTGTTTTTACCTTAGTAGCAAGGAGAAAAAGAGTTCTAGTCAGTCCAGAAGATGATAGAGACCGTGGCTGGTGTGCCAGATTTGTTGTTGCCCCCACTATTGGTTTAGTGGGTGATGGAAATGTTCCCTTCCCCTAGAAGTGGAATTTTGCACGTGAGTTTTCTTTTTAATAACTTTCTCGTACCTTTTTCTTCAATTTTGATGATCATTATTCTAATTTTCCTTTTCTTTTCCAGCAACTATAGGAATTATTGACGAAATTCCCAATTTTCGTGGTTGGGTAGGAAAGTTGTTAAATACAGCCCCAATGGAGAGCAAATCTTGGAAGAATCTTTCCCAACGATTTGGTTGGAAAGTGAAAACTCATGGTAAGAGTTTTTTCTATTAAACTCATTATTGTTTTTTTTTCAGAACATATTTTAATCCTTCTTTTAATCAGGATTTGCCATTCGAGGGATTAGTGCTGAGGCGGTCGTAGCTTCCCGTATTTCTTTGGAAAGAGCCTAAGAGATAATCTTGGGTTCTTCATCGAAAAGGAAAACTGCTAGTGACCAAAACTCTGAAGAAGAGGAAGATGGGGGTTCATTGGTAAAAAGGCCACGAGCTCGTAGGCGAATCATTTCTGATGATGAAGTATCCCCCTCTCATTCTGTTCCTCTTACCGAGTCTACTGAAACCCCGGTGACGGTCCCTGATGATGAAGTTCCCATTGCTGCTCATGATTCAATTGAGCAACTTTTTAACCGTGGGTTTGGTGGTGATAATTTAGGTTCGATTTTTGATGAAACACCTCTTGCTTCTTTTTCTACTCCCGTTCCTGTGATTCTTCCTTCAACTGCTCCTTACACAGAAGTTGGTTCTTCAAGTAGGAGTGGTGCTATGAGGCGAGTTACCATTGAAGTCCCCGTTGAAGGTAACCTTTTTATGGAAATCAGGTCAAGCTGACGTGTGGCTAAAGCCTTTGATTGGTCAAGTTGAGAGAGCTAAGCTTGATAGCCATAGTTCTGTGACCTTGATGAATGATATAGTGCATGCTTCTTTAAAGGTATTACTTTTTCAAGCTTTACTTTGTCATTTTTCTATCTTCAGGATTCTCATTTTTTCCTTTTTTTTAGGTCAATCCAATTGGAAAGGAGATGATGAAAAGGGTTACCCTCTCAGAGCAATTAGTGCGTGACTACCAAGTGGAGGCAGATAATTGGAAGAAACAATGTAAATGTGTTCAGATCGACGTGGAAACTTTAGAAGAAAGTAAAAGTACCTTAGAGCAGCAGGTACAGGCTTTGACTTCAGAGTTGGCAGTTGAAAAAGCTTCTTCAAATCAAGCAGGTAAGGAAAAGGCTCATCTGGAAACCTCTTTTTCCGAGCAATTGTCCAAGGCAAGTGAAGAAATTAGAGTGTTGAGGGATCTCTTGGGTGAAAAAGAAACATATGCTGGTGAACTCGTACAAAATTTGACTCAAACTCAAGAAGACCTCCAGGTATCTTCTGATAAGGTTTATTGTTTAGAAAATTCCCACGCTTCTCTTCAAGATTCTTATGAATCTGCCTTGGCTGAAAATCAAAAGTTAAGAAATGAAATTGCTGATTGGGAAAGAGATTACGAGATCCTTGAAGATAAAACTGCCATTGAAGTGAGTTGGGCGTTTTAAAATTCTCGCCATGATACCCTCGTTGAAGTTAGCCAGGAGAATTTTAACTTGGAATCTGAGTTAGCCAAGATCAAAGAGATTATTAATAAGACTCAGCAGAACCAAGATCTTTCTTCTCCCGTGGATGAAGTTTCTGAAAATGTTGAAGACGATACGAGTATCCCCACTCCTTCAAGTCAAGTTGAGCCTGATACAATTGATGTCCCTGCTTCAGTTCATTCATCTTCTCAGTGAAAAGTTTATGTTGTTTGAATTCCTTTGTGTTTTTTTTTCTTTTGGTGGTATGTGATTGTGACCCTTGGTCTTTTTAAGGGTTTGTTGAAAACGTTAAGTCCCCAGACCTTTTATGGGGCACTTTGTATAAACAACTATTGGTTTATGACTAAGTTAATACTTAGTCTAAACTTTTTAATATTAAGAAGTTTTCATTGCTATTTGAACTTCTGTTTTGTTTATTCTTGCCTTTATTTTTAAGGAATTACTGAATAACTTGCATTTTTATTCTTCAAAAATGCTTCTGTTAACTTCATGAATACTTGAATTAATCATGAATTTTATAAAAGAGGGCCCTTTTATATTCGACACTTAGTAAAGAAGACGTCTCAACTTCATAATGGTGTTAATGTACGACAAAAGAAATAGGAATACACATGTTTCTTGAAATAACTTTGACGAGTTTTTATTTGAACGTTTGTCAAGTTTTGAATAACACTTTACATGTATTTGAATTACTTCTATAACTTTCTCGCAACTGTTTTCCTTATAATAGATTTCAAAAACGAAAATGAATACAAGGTTTTTCCTTATAACCCGTTTCAGTACATTGCCTTTACCCTAACTATGATAAGGTTTGGCCTTAGCTCGTGACTTTGCTCTGCACTTGACTCATTTAATGAGTGAATTTCTCAAGCTTGAACTTTGATTATTTCCCAATCTTATTTTCCTTCTTTATACACATGTCTATGTATATTATATAGTCCTCCAAGTGTTTGAGCTTTGAAGTATGAAGTCTCAAGCACTTGATTGTTCCTCTCATTTGGTCCTTTCCATGAAAAGGAAAAACACACAGGACTCGGAGGTGCGATTATAGATGAAGACTGCTTAACCCGTCTGAATATCTATCAGAATAGTTGTAACCCTAGACCGGAAATTTTAATTTATTCCACGTGCCTTGCAGGTCGTGATTCATCATTTAGTACGGGCTAGCTTTTTGTCTATCATCTAAAATCATTAGTAAAATTTTAACAATTCAAAAATAAAATTTTAAAATATGGATACCTGACCGTGGGTATTCCTTAGAAATAGTATCTCTTCAGGTGAACGACATTCTAGTGTGAAGGTAGTATCTTGCCATCTATCATTTCCAGCTCGTATGCTCATTTTCCTGCGATACCATGAATCCTGTAGGGTCCTTCCCAGGTTGGACTCAATTTTCACGCATTAGCCGCCTTCGTAGATTGATAAACTTTTTTGAGCACGAAGTCCCCAATCTTGAAGTATCTTAGACGCACTTTTCGATTGTAGTATCGTTCCATGACCTACTTTGTGCTGCCATTCGTATTAATGCAGCTTCCCTTTTTCCTTCAAGTAGATCAAGGTTTATGCGCATTTCTTCGTCATTGGATTCTTCTACTCTTGTGTAAACCTCGTGCTTGGATCTCCTATCTCAACTAGAATTAAGGCTTCAGCTCCATAAACCAATGAGAATGGTGTTTCTCCCATACTTGTTTTTACTGTTGTGTGGTACGCCCATAAAACACCAGGTAGCAATTCTTGCCAATTACCTTTGGATTCCTCCAAACGCTTCTTTAAATTGTTGATAATGACTTTGTTTATTGACTCAGCTTGTCCATTACCCACCGGATGATAAGGTGTGGATGTAATCTTTTTGATCTGCCAACTTTGAAAAAACTCCATGATTTGTGTGCCTATAAATTGAGGGCTATTATCACACACGATTTCCTATGGCACACCGAATCGACATATGATATTTCGCCAAATGAAATCTCTAACTTCTTTTCTCGCACCTGTTTGAATACTCCTGCTTCCACCTATTTAGTAAAATAGTCAGTAAGTACAAGCAAGAATTTTACCTATCCTTTTGCTTGTGATAGTGGACCCACAATATACATCCCCCATTTCATAAATGGACACGGTGCAATGACCGGATGTAACAACTCCGCAGGTCTATGCATGTTATTACCGTATCTTTGACATTTATCACATTTAGCCATGAAATTTTCCGCTTCTTCTTCCATTTTAGGCCAATAATAACCTGCCCTAATCATGGTTCGTACCAATGATCTTCCTCCGACGTGATTCCCACAATGCCCCTCGTGTATTTCTCTCATTACATATTCTGTCTGAGCAGGCCCGAGGCACCTTGCTAAGGGACCACCGAACATTTTTCGATAAAGATTGCCTTGCTTTAAACAATATCGAGCAGCCTTTTTCCGAAGCGTGTGAGCTATTTTCTTGTCTTCAGGGACGGTTCCATACTGCAAAAAAGCAACAATCTCGTTCCTCCAATCCCAGGTTAAGTTATTAAAATTTACCTTATTTTTGTCTGGATCGAGTACTGAATGAAACAAATGAAATACATAAGCATTTTCATTGCTTGCCATGTCTGCTTCAGATGCGAGATTGGCTAGGGCGTCCACCTCGACATTTTTATCTCTTGGTATTTGCATAACTTTCCAGGTTTGGAATTGCCTGATCAGATCCCGTACCTTCTCTAAGTACTGCTGCATCCGTGCTTCCCTGGTCGTATAAGTCCCCAACATTTGATTAACTACGAGCTGCGAATCACTTTTGATCACAATCTATTTAATGTTGAGTTCTAGTGCTAGTTCTAAATCTGCAATCACAACTTCATACTCTGCCTCATTGTTAGTTATAGAATGATATTTAATGGCTTGTCGAATGGTTTCACCCGTAGGTGGTACCAAAACAATTCCCAAGCCTACACCCTTCACATTAGATGAACCATCAGTAAATAAGGTCCAAATTCCCGGATTAGATCCGTTGAACACTTGTAATTCTTTTTCTTCTTCCAATTGCATTCCTTGGCTAAAATCAGCCACAAAATCTGCTAACACTTGAGATTTTATTGCTGTTCTAGGCTGGTATGTGATGTCATATTCACTTAATTCTATAGCCCATTTGGCTAACTTACCTAACAACTCATGCTTGTGTAATATATTGCGTAATGGATAAGCAGCTATTACAACAATATGGTGATATTGAAAATAAGGCCTTAATTTTCTAGATGCCATGATTAGTGCAAGTGCAAGCTTTTCCAATTGGGGATACCGCGTCTCCGCATCTAATAAAAATTTGCTGACATAATAAATCGGAGATTATTTACCTTGATCATCACGAACTAACACAACACTTACCGCTACTTCGGAGACAGCAAAGTAGATGAGCAATCTTTCCCCAACTTTTGATTTTGCGAGAAACGACGGATTTGATAAGTATTTCTTCAAATTTTGAGTGCCTGTTAACATTCCTCAGACCAGTCGAACTGATCTTGCTTTTTAAGAGCTGAAAAGAATTTAAAGCACTTTTCTGATGATTTGGAAATGAATCTCCCCAAGGCTGCAACTCTTCCTATCAACCTCTGCACTTCCTTTTTACTTGTAAGCATGTCAGAGATCTCTTCAATGGCCTTAATCTGTGCATGATTCACTTCAATACCAAGGTTGGAAACAAGAAAACCCAAAAACTTACGTGATGCAACACCGAATGCACATTTCTCATGATTTAATTTCATATTAAATTTTCGCAAGATCTTAAACGTATCAGACAAGTGTGATATATGATCCCCTGAATGTTGAGTTTTAACGAGCATATCGTCTATATAGACCTCCATAGTTTTTCCCAAATGTTCTTGAAACATTTTGGTCACTAGTCTTTGATATGTTGCACCAGCATTTTTGAGACCAAAAGACATTACTTTATAAAAATAAGTCCCCCTGTCTGTTATAAATGAAGTTTTTTCTTCATCAATAGGATCCATTTTGATCTGGTTGTATCTTGAATATGCATCTAAAAAGCTTAACAATTCATGTCCTGCAGTAGCATCAATTAGTTGATCTATATGTGGTAATGGAAAAGAATCTTTAGGACAAGCTTTGTTAAGGTCTGTGTAATCTACACAAACTCGCCATTTACCATTCTTTTTCGGTATCACAACAGTATTGGCTAACCAATTAGGATATTTTACCTCGCGGATAGACCCAATTTTTAGTAATTTTTGGACCTCAACTTGAATCACCTAATTTTTGAAAGTTCCTTGCTTTCTCTTCGTTTGTTTGACAGGCGGATATGATGGGTCTTCATTTAATTTGTGAGTCATTACCTCCGGTGGTATCCCTGTCATATCAGAATGGGACCAAGCAAAACAATCCATGTTAGTTTTCAAAAATTCAATCAACTTACCTTTCATGTCCTAGCTTGGATTGGCCCCTACATAGACTTTTCTTTCAGGCCATTGTTTGGATAACACTACAGCCTCCAGTTTTTCAATTATTGTTTTGATATTTTCGTTTTCCTCTGGTTCTTGAATAGAATCAGGCCTTGAGTCCACATCTGTTCGCCCTTGTTCAGTTGAGGTTTGCGTTGTGGTACCCTCAACTGGATTTTGTAACTACTATTTTTCTTTGTTTCTCGTACTTGAATCTTCTACAGAGTTGATGCTCCTGGATGTCTATTGATCCCCACGGATTTGACATATTCCCCATGGTAATGAAAATTTAATTACTTGGTGTAAGCTCGACGGAACGACATCCATCTGGTGGATCCATGGTGTCCCGAGAACCATATTGTAAGCCATCTCCATATCTACCACCTGAAACTTTGTATCATTGACAACTCCTTCTGCGAATGTAGTAAGTATTACCTCCCCTTTCGTCACGACGCTGGAATTGTCAAATCCAGATTAAGTATGCGCCTTTGGTATTAATTTATCTTCAGCTTGCATCTCGCGTAGTACTCTTAGCAGAATAATGTTCACGGAATTACCTAGATCAATCAAAACTCGTTTCACATTAGTATCATGTACAAGTAGAGATATTACCAGTGCATCGTTATATGGAGATAATACGCCATCTACATCTGCATCATCAAACATAATACTTTCTTCCTCTAAGACATGTCGCACCCATTTCCTGTGGGTATTTGTGACTTTGGAAACTTTATTGGCTGCTGTGTATGTCACACCATTGATGTCTTCACCTCCGCTTATAACATTAATGGTCCTTTTGGGAGAAGGTGATTTAGGGGGCTCCTGCCTATTCTTCATGTATGCTTGCTTACCTTTCTTACTGAATAATTCGGTGAGATACCCTTATTTTAATAGGTGATCAACTTCGCCTTGTAGCAACCTACAGTCTGTCGTTTTATGACCATGATCGTTGTGGAATTCGCACTAGTGATCAGGATTGCGCCTGTTTGGATTCGATCATATTTCTTTTGGCTACTGCACTTTGTCACCCATGCTTCTTAAAACAGCTACGAGCTCGGAAGTGCTCACATTAAAATTATAACCACTGAATCTTGCCTTCAAGTTTCTATCATCATCCCGCCACTCTCGCATGTTTCGATCATTCCCAAATCTTGATGATGAGCTCGACTCTCTGTTCCTAGATCTATGATCGCACCTTGAATTGTCCTGTTTTGATCGTGAATCTTTTCCCGCTGGGCCCATATATGCTTTGTACCTATTTTTACCGGACCTTTTTTCGGTTTTCGCCCATCTCGAACTTACCTTTTCCTCTTTTTGAGACCGTGAGATAATATCCTCTTCTATCCTTAGCTTCGTGCTATACCTATTGTAAACGTCATTCCACGTTGTTGCTGGGAATTCACGAAGATTTTCCTTGAGTCGCCTCGTGGCTTCTGAGCTTTTTTCATTCAAATTACTAGTGAAGGCTATAGCTGCCCAATTGTTAGGTACACGCGGTAACTTCATTCTTTCACGCTGGAACCTATCCACGAACTCTCTGAGTCTCCTTGCTTGATTTTGAAAATATCTTCCATTCTTTTGTCGACTTTTTGAGCTCCCGAATGTGCTTTGATAAATGAATCTGCAAGCTCAACAAAAGAATTTATGGAATTTTCGGGTAAAAGAGAATACCATGTTAATGCTCCCTAGTGAGCGTTTCACTGAATTTTTCGACCAATACTGATTCAATTTCCTGTTTGGTCAAGTCATTTCCTTTTACGCCTATTGTGAATGCAGTCATGTGATCTCGCGGATCAGTTGTTCCATCGTATTTTGGAATATCGGGCATTTTGAACTTCTTTGGAATTGGGAGGGGTGCAACACATGGCTTCCAAGGTTGTTGTGAATATTTATCCATATCTATCCCTTTGATTACGGGTGGTACTCCAGGTATTTTCTCTATGCGGTCACTTTGCTCCTTGAGCTGTTTTTGTAATGTTAGTACTAAATTTTGTAAATCAGAATTGACTAAGTTACCCGGTTCTCCTTCTCGTGACTCGTTGGGGATTCCACCACTGCCTGAATTAGAAAGCCCAGAACGAGGCTTTTCCAAAGTGTTGTTATTTTGAGTGGGTGTGGGTGGTATAACAGGTAACTTGGCTGACAAAGGCCTCAAGAGATTTATTGACCTGTTGAGCAATTAGCTTTTGCAAAGTTTTATTGATAGCTTCATCATTTTCAAATTGAGCGTTTTCATTTGCATAAGATCTATTAGGAGTGCCTTCTCGAGACCGTCGAGGGGAGCTTTGTGGAGAAGGGATTAGGGTGTGATCATCCTGTGGATTCTCTTGGAGTTGTTGGTTTCCTTGGGTATTACCATTGATGTTCGACATAGTTGATGCAACAAAAAAAGGTTAGGCTAAGAAAGAGTAGATTATCAGATTCCCGGTAACGGAACCAATTTATTTAACCAAAAAGTAAAATTTCGGTCAAAGCTTTAATTTAGAAGAACACGGGTTACTAATAATCAAAACTGAATAAAGGAAAGTGATTTTACTAACAATAAGATAGACAGAAGAAAATAAAGTAAACCAGTATATTCAGATGATCTTTCGTGTCCTTACAAATGATCCATTCTCTCCTTTTTATAGCTATCTCAAAGATATACGTTTTGCCATTGTCATAATAAGGTCATTATAGACAATTAAAGGCATTAAATGTTATGTTACATAATTATTGTAATTTAATACAGATTCTCTAACGTTTTTAATATTTAATGCTTATTAAATAATGTATATGTACTCTCTTGTGCTGTCAAATTCATTCTCCTTGATTTTTGGGTATAAATAGGTACGAGCGTTGAGTCTTTTGAATAACTGCTCGTGCCTCTACTCGTATCTGTTGCAACTCGTGCCTCTTTGCTAATCATCATTCTTTGACCAGCCTTCGTGTCATGACACGTTATCTTTCAATCACTTCAATATATAAACTCAATTTTTCCCAATACAAATACCAAATAATAGTTAGCTCATCAAATGCCCCGAAACTTAAGTTTTGCTCGCCCCGAACAAATCAAAAATTAAACTCACCTGTACTCAACTTCTCAAGATAATGGACAACAAGAATCAATCAAGAGCTACCAATGAACGCACTCAACTTTAAATCCAGTCATACTAACCTATTAGAATAAAGCCATCATTAGTCCTCGATACAACTCACTACAAAGAAAGTGCCCGTATATCACACAATATAATCATGAAGAATAAGATTAGGAAATCACACAACATGTTCTCCCACTCTCAAATAAGTAATTCATGCCCTCAAGAATATCATAAGCTTGGCAATTGTGTGACTCAATAGATCATGTGAAACTACTTATCAAACAATTCTTATTCCATGTGAAAAGAAAGATAATTCACTTCAGCAATTTCAACTAAAGCAATTGATGAATTCTTAACATCAAGATAAAAGCAACACAATTTAGTCGATAATAAATATATCATCTCATGTCAAATCCCTAAATAAATAGTTCCATAAGGGAGGAGAAGTTAATCACAAAGTATTGAAAAAGCTAGAAGACATTACAACCAAAGTTTCACCTGAACTTTCGTATTGAATGGACCCAGGTTGAGTTCTCAAATCGCTTGTTGTTTCTTCGCATTCTTGTCTCCAAAAGCTGCTCAAAACTTCTAAGATACCCTAGTTGGGACAATCTTAGACCTTATATAGGTTAGGGGTGACGCCCGTCAAATTACTCCGTCAGCATTGCTCCACTGCAGCACAATTAGGATCATGGCGCGCAGGATAATCCACATGCCATCTTGTTTTGCTTCCTTTTCTGCCTTGGTTGCACTCTCTTGTGCGCTTGAAGGCTTTAACTTCGTTGCAACGCAACTCCAAAGTGAGTTTTTTTCTCTCTTTTCTTCTTTCTTTTCGTCCCTCTTCATGCTTGCCTTGATACAGCAAGATGCAACGCACATGAGCATTATCTAAGAACGATTTCTACTAAATTAACTTCAATAAACATCAAAACAACCTAATAGTACCAAGTAATATTTAGCTCATCAGTATTTCATGTACTTCTTTATTCCAACTTATTTAAGACACTTTCCTTTTAATCTATATCTTTTTTTAGATATTATAAATTTTAGAAATAATTTAACTTTAAATTCTCATTTTTTTTAGTGAAATGATTTATAACTAAACAAATATTATATTGTATTTTGGATCATATATAATTTAATTTTTTTCTTCAACTCCGTGCCTAGACAAATAATAATATAAAATGAGATGGAGGAAGTATATCATATGTTTGGATGTGTGATGGCAGGCGAGAGATACGTGTGTTTAGCTATATTTTACCTATTATTGACTGCATTTTAATTGTGGTTGAGCTAAAATATAAAAAATTATACTTAATATGTGATTTATTTTGTAAGTCTCAATGCTGCGCTAAGATATAGTTTTAGAGATAAAGTTGATAAAATAAAACTTTGAAGTCTGAGTAAAAATTAAAGGATTTGAGCCAAGATCGAGTTGGAGGGTGAAAGACCAACTGCACACGTGAAAAAGGAAGAAAAATTATCAAGGCCAAGAGTATGGCCTATCACGGCATGTTACCTGCCATGCCACACAAAGTGCTTGGCGAACAAAGTTGGCAGACAGCAAAATAAGTCAATCCTCTGAAATGTTGGCTTAGCATGAAGAAACTGTATATGGGATGGAAATCAGATGCTTAATCTTAACCGACCCTTTGAAGATCAGATTGATAATGTTGGACCAACGCCTGGACGATAATTGGGAGACTATGCTAGGACACTTTACAACCAAGGACTATCCAGTATGAGACCTCCACCTATTGTAGCGAACAACTTTAAAATAAAGCAGGGGCTGCTGCAGACCATCAAGAATAATTGTATCTTTCGAGGAAAACTCAACAAAGATCCAAATACTCAATTGTTAGACTTCGATGAGATCATAAACATCTTCTAGTATAATAGGGTATCGACTAATGCTACCTATTTAATTAAATATCTCTTTTAACTGAAAAATAATGTTAAGCACTAGTTGTGAACTCTATCGACTGGTCAATCTGGACATGGAAGGACTTCTGTAATGGCTCGACCAGTCGTTTTGTGTATTTAGCCCTATTTCTCCTATTTTATGCTTTACATATGTGTATGTTTCATTAAGTGACTTGCGGGGGCAGTTGGTTTGGTTTTGGGAAAGTTTTAGATTGAATTGGTACGTTTAATCCCTTGATTGGAGGCTTAAGTTGTAAGAGTTTATCGAAGTTTGACTTTTGTGTAGATGATCCCAGAATGGTATTTGGATGGTTCCAATGGGTCTGTATGGTAAATTTGGACTTAGTCATATGTCCGGATTTGTATTTGGAGATTCCTAGGTTGATTTAGTCCTATTTGGCGAAAGTTGGAAAGTTGAAGGTTTGGAAGGATCATAGGTTTGACCGGGAGTTTACTTTGATGATATTGAGTTCGGAATATTATTTTAGGAGTTGTAATAGGTTCACTGTATCATTTGGGACTAGTATGTAAAATTTAAGGTTATTCCGAGTTGATTTGATATGGTTCGGCATAAGTTTTAGAAGTTGAAAGTTTATTAGTTCCTTAGGCATGAATTGAGGTGCAATTTGTGGTTTTAATATTATTTTATGTGATTTGAGGCCTCGAGTAGGTCCGTATTATGTTTTAGAATTTGTTGGTGTGATTAGACGGGGCCCCAGGTGTGTTTTAGATTGATTTCGGATAATTTCGGATTGAGTTGGCATTGCCGAAGGTTTTTTTAAGTTTAATATATCACATATGCGGAAGTTTGGTCGAAGATGCGAAGCCGTAGGTGTGGCCTTGTAGGCAGAGATGCGAGATTTGAGCTGGAGGAGCAGGGACTGCATGTGCAGAAGTTGAGGCATTGAAGTGATTCCTCTTCTATGATGTTTGATGCGCAAAAGCGCTATCACATATACGGCTGAGGGACCACAGAAGCAGGTGGTCAGGGGATTGATTGAGGATCTAAGACACATGCTTCGATTTGCAGAAGCGGAGCCGCAGATGCTGTCATTTGTCCGCAAATACAAAATTGCTGGACAGAATGTTACCTCGAAGGGTTTTGGTTATTTCTCATTATTTGGAGTTATGGAGCTCGGCTTGGGGAAATATTTGGAGACTTTTTCATCACAATTGAAGGGGTTAGTGCACTTTACTTGTTTTTGGTGTTAGATATTAATTACCCACATATTATTAAACCTAGTTCATGTGAATTAAAGGTGGATATTTATAATGACCCGACGAGTCATTTTGCTTTCTAGATCCATGTTCCCCTATTTAAGACTTTTCGTACGCACTTTTACTGTTTTATGACTTGTTGTGATGATTTCTTTGGTTTTGGAAGTGTTCGGGTTGAATTTGGAGCACTTAGTTCCATAATAGTGGCGTAAGGTGGTCAAGTTAGAATTAAGTCAACATTTTGAGTAGACGACCTCAGAAACAGGATTTGAACGTTCCAATAGGTTCATATGATGATTATGGATTTAGGCGTGTGTTCGGATCGAGTTTCGGGTGATCTAGGAGCGTTTCAGCACTTATTGTCGAATGTTGACGCCTTGAAAGTTTTAGAGCTTCCCAAGTTTGGTTTGAAGTAGACTTTGATGTTGTTAATGTCCGTTTGGGATTTCAAGCCTTGGAATAGGTTCTTATGGTGAGTCGTGACTTGTGCCTAAATGTCACAACCCAAAATCAACTGTACTAAGCAGCAACAGATCAACTCTAGTCTCTAATCCCCCAATAGTCACTACACACGACCTATACACACGGTCCACAATAATAGTGTCACCCACCAGAGTAGATACAAAAATAAATGAAACTAAAGACTCACGGGGCATATCCACATAATGAGCAAAATACGATGATACATATGAATAGGTGGAACCAGGGTCAAATAATACGGAAGCATCTCAGCGACATACTGAGACAATACCTATGATCACAGTGTCTGAAGCAATAGCATCTGGTCTGGCAGGGAGTGCATAGAAATGGGCATGACCGCCACCTGATCGGCCTCCCCCTCTAGGGCGACCCCGAGCTGGCTGGGCGGGCGGTGAAGTAACTGGTGCTGAAGTCGAAGGCTGACTCCTCTGCTGAGATGAACCTCCCGTAAGGCGGGGATGGTACCTCATGATATGACACAAATCTCCAAACTCAAAGCAACCTATCCCTGTGAAGGGTGGTGGGGACTAAAGGGTACCCCGAGCACCGTAATAACTGCTAGAAGGACCCGACATAGTTGAACCCGTAGCTGATAGTGCATCAGTCGAACTCTGAGCTGGGAGGGCACTAACAGATGAGTGACCCAGCTAAGAACTATGAGAACATAGCCAAATGATGCACCACGGTGGACTAGACGAGCCGCCTGAGCATGCCTATAGGGACGACCCCTGCCGTTGTAAAACTAACCTCTAGAAGGAACACCACAAAAAACTACTTTATCCACGAGGCCTCTTGGCCTCCCTCTCAACCCGCTCCTGGCAGCGAACAAACTCTATCTCCCAAGCAATGTCCACTACCTCCTCAAAAGTAACACCTTTGACCCTATCTCTAGTCATAAGCACCCGCAACTGAAATGTGAGGCCGTCAACGAACCTCCTGATCCTCTCTCTTTTTGGTGGGAATCAACCAAACAGAATGACGGTCCAACTCAAAAAAATCTCATCTTGTACTGAGTCACAGTTATATCATACTAAAGAAACTTCTCGAACGTTTTGCGCAACTCCTCTCTGCGATACTACGACACATATTTCTCCAAGAAGAGAACGGAGAACTCCTGCCATGTAAGTGGCGCTGCACCAACCAGCCTACGCCTCTCATAAGCCTCCCACCAAGTGAAGGTAGCTCCAATGAACTGAAAAGTAGTGAATAAGACCCCACAGGTCTTTATCAAAGCAACCTATCCCTGTGAAGGGTGGTGGGGACTAAAGGGTACCCCGAGCACCGTAATAACTGCTAGAAGGACCCGACATAGTTGAACCCATAACTGATAGTGCATGAGTCGAACTCTGAGCTGGGAGAGCACTAACAGATGAGTGACCCTGCTAAGAACTATGAGACCATAGCCAAATGATGCACCACAGTGGACTAGACGAACCGCCTGAGCATGCCTATAGGGACGACCCCTGCTGTTGTGAAACTAACCTCTAGAAGGAACACCACAAAAACTACTTTATCCACGAGGCCTCTTGGCCTCCCTCTCAACCCGCTCCTGGCAGCGAACAGACTCTATCTCCCAATCAATGTCCACTACCTCCTCAAAAGTAACACCTTTGACCCTATCTCTAGTCATAAGCACCCGCAACTGAAATGTGAGGCCGTCAACGAACCTCCTGATCCTCTCTCTTTTTGGTGGGAATCAAACAAACAGAATGACGGTCTAACTCAAAAAAATCTCATCTTGTACTGAGTCACAGTTATATCATACTAAAGAAACTTCTCGAACGTTTTGCGCAACTCCTCTCTGCGATACTACGGCACATATTTCTCCAAGAAGAGAACGGAGAACTCCTGCCATGTAAGTGGCGCTGCACCAACCAGCCTACGCCTCTCATAAGCCTCCCACCAAGTGAAGGTAGCTCCAATGAACTGAAAAGTAGTGAATGAGACCCCACAGGTCTTTATCAAAGCAACCTATCCCTGTGAAGGGTGGTGGGGACTCAAGGGTACCCCGAGCACCGTAATAACTGCTAGAAGGACCCGACATAGTTGAACCCATAACTGATAGTGCATGAGTCGAACTCTGAGCTGGGAGAGCACTAACAGATGAGTGACCCTGCTAAGAACTATGAGACCATAGCCAAATGATGCACCACAGTGGACTAGACGAACCGCCTGAGCATGCCTATAGGGACGACCCCTGCCGTTGTGAAACTAACCTCTAGAAGGAACACCACAAAAACTACTTTATCCACGAGGCCTCTTGGCCTCCCTCTCAACCCGCTCCGGCAGCGAACAGACTCTATCTCCCAATCAATGTCCACTACCTCCTCAAAAGTAACACCTTTGACCCTATCTCTAGTCATAAGCACCCGCAACTGAAATGTGAGGCCGTCAACGAACCTCCTGATGCTCTCTCTTTTTGGTAGGAATCAACCAAACAGAATGACGGTATAACTCAAAAAAATCTCATCTTGTACTGAGTCACAATTATATCATACTAAAGCAACTTCTCGAACGTTTTGTGCAACTCCTCTCTGCGATACTACGGCACATACTTATCCAAGAAGAGAACCGAGAACTCCTGCCATGTAAGTGGCGCTGCACCAACCGGCCTATGCCTCTCATAAGCCTCCCACCAAGTGAAGGCAGCTCCAATGAACTGAAAAGTAGTGAATGAGACCCCACAGGTCTCCACAATACCTGCTATATGGAGGATCCTCTAACATCTGTCCAAAAAACTCTGGGCATCCTTTCCCTCTTCACCGCTAAAAGATGGAGGCTCGAGTCTCCCAAACCTCTCCAATCTACGCTGCTCATCATCAGGCATGATAGGAACCACATAGTCCTGAGCAGCTGCAACCGTCTAGGATGGTGGTACCCCTGGTGTCTGGAGTCCCTATACCACCTGCTCGGGTGTACGGGTGGAGGGACTCTGAGCACCTCCACCGGCATGAGAAATGGTTGTTGTGGCTGGAATAGAGACCTCCTGAGCAAGACCGGTGCACACAATCAAAATCTAAGCTAAGGCCTCTTGAATGCCTAGAATAACAATGGGCACAGCTGGTGCCTGAGCTGGTCCCGCTGGCGCATCCGCAACTAGGACCTTATCCTGAGCTGGGGCAACTAGTGTATCTGTAGGTGCCACCCTAGATACTGTGCGAGCTACACCTTTGCTCATACAACGGCCTCTACCACGACCTCAGCCTCTCGCGGCCTCAACTGGTGGTACCTGTGGCTGTACGACTTGCCTAGTAGCACGTGTGCTCACCATCTGTGAGAGAATAGAATGATAGAAGTTTAGTTACCAAAATCAATGGATTCGCATGATAAGAATTCAAGAATGTGAAGTTTCCTAAGGATTCTACAGCCTCTCGAAGATAAGTACAGATGTCTCTATACTGATCCGCAAGACTTTACTAAACCAACTCATGAATCGTGAGACCTATGTAACCTAGGCTCTGATACTAACTTGTCACGACCCAAAATCAACCATCGTGATGGCGCCTATCATAGAACTAGGCCATCCTCTACTTAACAACTCATCACAACAAAATAACTTTAAAGAAATAAAAACAGAAGCAGTTAACATTAAAGAAAACCTTTTAGAAACAGAATAAATCCCAAAAGTACGATACAATCTAACCCAAAAACCGGGGTGTCACTAAGTACTTGTGCGTCTAAATCAGAGAAATAACAGAAAATATGACAAATGATAAAGAAGGAGAGTCAAGGCCTGGGAATGATGTGCGGCTACCTTGATAGTACCCAAACTCTGAAACCTCGATAAACAACTGCCGCAGTGACCAGAAATGCCAGGATCTGCACACGGGGTATAAGGAGTAACGTGAGTACATCCAACTCTGTAAGCAATGAGTCCAAACTGTGGACTGAAGGTAGTGACGAACTCAACCGATATAGATAAAATAGAAATAACTATGCAGAAATGTAGACATGCTCTCAAATTAAATAGGTAGCTAGAATTAGTAAAGCAAAGCAGGGCTGAACAGTATAAAGAATATAACTCTGCTATCTCTTTATGCCAATGCACATGTTGTATGTGATGCACCATGCTGTTAGCCTCATGTGCTCGCACTCTCAAATGCTCAACTACTCGATATTGTATATTGCCCATATGGCCCAGGGAAGATCCGTCCCGGAACATATACATCACTGACTATAAGTAACCCAGTACCAAGGAAGGCCAATCCAGCCTTGTGGAGAATATCCATCTACATGTATCAAGTACTTCGGACAAGATCCATGTCCAAGGAACATCCATCCCTCAATAATATCAACTGCGCTCACTGGGGGTGTACAGACTCTAGAGGGGCTCCTACAGCCCAAGTACAATCACAAATCAATATAATCGCTGCAGCGTGTAGCCCGATCCCATAACTATCACTCATAATTAGGCTCTCGACCTCACTCAGTAATCAATCTCTCCAATCTCACTCACGGGCTCACAATACCAAGAAAAACTAGCCTGAACAATGATATAATGTATCAATAAATAACAACTGAGACTGAGATATAATATGAAATGCATGTACATGACTAAGTATGAAATATCAATGAAATCAGTAAGATGACAGCAAGAAATGACCGCTATGGGTCCCAACAGTACCGGCATAAAGCCTTAACATAATATCTAGCATGATTGATAGCTCAATTACTTTATCACATGGTGAAAACACGGATATCAATAAGATAGAGTCACTATACAGTGCCATGGAATCAACCAGGTCACAATTCTCATGGTGCGCGCCCACACGCCTGTAACTTGGCATGTGCGTCATCTCAATATCAATCAAATAACACATAATTTGGGGTTTTGAACCCTCAGAACCAAGTTTGAAAGCGTTACATACCTCAAAACGAGCAAATCTCTATTTCGAAAGGCCTTTTCCTCTCAAACCAACATCCAAATGTATTGAATCTAGACACAAGTAATACTATACAATCAATATAGGCTAAAGGGATCAATTCCACAAGAAAAATACCAAATTATAGCCAAAAATCTGAAATCGGCACGAACCTGGCCCCTAGGCCCACGTTTCAAAATCTAACAAAAGTCACAAAACCCGAAAAACCATTCACTCATGAGTCTAACCATACCAAATTTACTCAAATCTGACAACAAAACTATATTCAAATCCTCAAAATCCTAACTCAAAGGTTCTTCCTCTTTTTCCCCAATTTCTCACCCTAAATCACAAATTAGATGATAAAATTAAAGATATAACCATGAGATTTAACCAAAACCGAGTAAGAATCAGTTACCCCAATCAACTCTATGAAATCCCTTCAAGAATCGTCCAAATCCATGGTCTCTAGCTCAAAATATGAAAAATGGGTTCAAACTCTCGTTTTTTAAATTAATATTGTCTGCCCAGAGTTTCTTCTTCGCAAGCGCGACCGTCCTCTCGCGTTCGCGTAAACCAAATGTTGATACCCATTTTTTTCCGCATATATTTAAAATTCATATATACTTTCAAAATAGTGCATGAGCATTAACCAATATTTTTCCATAATCTTCTGCAATTTTAAAAGGATTTTAATTGATTTATTTCGGCATTTTATTATCTAAATAATTACTAATTGCATCACAAATGATTTTGTAATAATTTTGTTGCTTAATTCTATCATTTATATTTATAATTAAGCTTTGATTATTTTATACATAATTATATTTACATTTGTAGCTTATGATTGCAATAACTTTGCAATAATAGCCCATGTATGCATACTTTCTTTATTTTTACACGAAAAAGACTCTTTATATTTTTACAATATTAAGTAATTATTTCAAATCATTTTTCATACATAAATAGCACATTTCATTATTTATTAACTATTTTTATAAATTATTTTATTAAATTAAATGTGTATTTAAAATATGGCTTCTTTTAATTTGATTTTCGGACCTTGGCCCAATAACTACCCCAGCCCAATACCCTAACCTAACCCAATACCCATAACCCAAACCCAATAACCCAATTGTTATAACCCGCCCCAACCCCAAATTTAATCCTCGCTGTTGATCTCAAAAGATCAACGGTCCAGGACAATCCTTCTATTTTTAATTAACCAAACGACCTACACCTTACCCATTTCCCAAATCCCCGCCCTTGAGACCCATTCCCTCCTCTCGTCTCTCTCACCTTCTTTCTAACCCTAGCCCACCGTCACTAAAACCCCTTTGATTCATAGGTTCTTTCTTCAACCTCAGGCCTTATCCGACCTCATATCTCTATTGGTTGTTCGATTTTCATGATACTTGATGGAATCTCAAAGAGATTCAAACCAGATTTGGTTCAAATCTTCAATTTTTCTCGATTAATCCGTATGTGTTCGCTCATACGTCTGTAAGTACTAATGTCTTCATGTTTATGGCTTCAACTCTCTGGTTCAAACCAAATTTTTTTCACCTCTGTTTATTTTTTACATAACCTAACTATTTCTGGCTAAATCAGGTCAGATCCTTTTGGATCTGAAGCGGTTTGAGTTTGTTTGTTACTTATCCTTTAAAATTCTTCTGATTTTTCCTACTATTGTCATCCGGTTTTATTTTTCCTAAAGCTAGGGTTTTGGTTCTATGAGATTTCTGCAAAAAAACATTTTAAAACATTTAAGTGTTTCACTACGGTTTTCTTCCTTTACTTTTTCGACTGATTTTTATCTCTATGTCTTTATGCCCTAGGGTTTTCAATTATTCTACTATTTGTTATAGTGTTTGACCGTTTACTTTGGCTGTCAATTAAAGTGATTAATTGATTTACTTTCCTAATTTGGGTTCGAAATTGTGCTTTCCTTTTAAAAAAAACTGATATTTCCTTAATTATTTTGCTATCTGTACTTTGATTATTAGTACCGACTTTTAATTGATCTCTCGACTTACTACTTACCTTATTTAGACCTCAATCTTGACTGCTGATTTATTCCATAATAATTTAAGTAATACTTCCGTGATTCTGCCTATTAATTGATTCTTGTTAACCCTAATTGACTGATTAATTGATCTCTTTGCCTTATTTGTGTAGTATTGATTCTACTACCTTACTTGGTTTTACTCCACTGTATGCAATAAAAACCTTTCATTACTCTGATTTTAAGACACACGCTCACGCTTACAGACTTACACTCACACTTACACGCTCTTACAATTTCCTCACTTTACAACTCAAAAGCTCTCTGCTTTTCCTCAAGGAATTTAATTTTTCTCTTTGTGCGACTACTCTGATTTCTGCACTGTTTAGCCGGCTGGAAGCCAAGGCTAAACCCATTGGATCCGAATTGCCATTACATTCCTGTTTACTTTCTTCCTAACTGGTATGTGTTAACTCCTGTTATCTTATTCTATTCCCTGTGGTTATCTGGTTAGTTTATTTCAAACCTCAGCATGTTTCTGTGTGACCTATGATTCTTGTTTACTCCTTTCTCAACTGGCATATTTTAGTTCATGTTATTTTATACTATCTTATAGTTCATATTGACCTCAGCATGTTTTCTATTACTGTTTTCTCAACTGGCATGCTTTAGTCTGTGTTACCCTATTCAATCCTACGTGCTTATTAGTTTGATATTTCAGTGTGCTTATGTTTGCTATATGCCCATATGATTTCACCCAGTGACAAGATTAATTAGGTTATCTCTAGTAATATAAAACCTTGTATAATCAGTTGTATGTTCCCTGTTCTCCAAACATGTAATATGTTGCCAACACTGTCTATTAGTTCATGTATCCTGGCTCTTTTGTGATTGCTTAAATGCTAGTACATTGTCCATGTCTGAATCAATACCAATCTGTTTGAACTATTTACTAAATAGTGATTCTGTTTGTTGTAGGTGAAATTCTATTTGCAGTTCTATAATTTGAATTTGTTTGCTCCTAAAAATCAAATTGTGTTCTAAACCTGTTCCCCCTTACCCTCTATATACTGGATTTCAAACTTTTACTCTTAGTTAACTAGGTTCCTACCACCTCCAGTGTGAGCACTGCCTAGGGTTCCTGAGACTTCTTTGATCTTTGACACATTGGGGCTGGTTTTCCAATCTCTTATGAATTATGTGTTGAATGTGTAGTTCTAGTGTGAGAATTGCCCGGGGTCCTTGAGGCTCTTTGGGAACTTTGACACACTGGAAGCCTGGTTTAAGGTATTGTGGATCCCTACTATTGTTTCAGAGCTGTTGTGTACGAAGGCCTGGTTCCTAGGTTAATATTAGGCGTGCTAAGGCTCCCTATAGTATAATGAATTTAGTTATATAATTTATTTATTCCAGGTTGTAATAACCTTTGTAATAAACAGATCTGAGGTTTATTAGTAAAAGTTGGGGGGGGGGGGTTCTATATCTTTGTTTGAAACTTGAGTAGAAATTCTACCTATAGGTTTGTTTGCGATTATGTGAATGTTACTACTTGTTTAGAGATCGTGCCTATAGGATTTTCTAATTGCTTTGTTCTGTAGTTCACTCGCATGCTAGAAATCCTATTTATAGCCCCCCTTGCATTAGAAATCCTGTCCATAGGATCCATGCACGTTTTTAACTTACATGCATTAGTGACAATGTCTATAGGATCCTATCCGTTTGATTAATAAACTTCCCGGACAACCTGTTTAAAGTTTTTGCCCACTGAGAATGTCATGCCTGTAGGAGATATAAAAACTAGATTTCTTCAATTTAGATAGAATGCCTATAGGAAATAAACAGATCAGTTTTGATACCAAGAAATCATGTCTATAGGAGTTAATTAATTCTGCAAATTAGAAAGGATGCCTATAGGATCTAAAAAGATAAAATCTGTTTTCATGAGTTAAAAATCAGTAATTCGCTTAGAAGTCATGTTATAGGTCTTTAATAAACCTTTAGATATCATGCCTATAGGATTATGTTCTGGTTATCAGTAGGCAAACCTGTAGGTTTATTAAGAATCCTGGGCCAAAAACTATGATCGCGTGCTGCTTGAAACATGCCCAAATTCAGAACTTAATCAAATCAGTAGGCAAGCCCATAGGTCCCAATGCTCATTTTAATAAGCTGCTTTCTTATATTCTTTTTTGCTCATCTAGATATCCTGCCTGTAGGATCCTAAATCAATAAAGTTTTTTGTTTAATTGCATGCATTTTGTATCTATTTGTGGAGGTTAACATGAGCCCTTATGTGTTCCCTATCTGATAGTCCTATATGATTTTTGTCTATCGCCTAACTTTTTCCCATTTTAAGCAACATAGGTAAGTCTAGAACTATCCAAATTAGAGGTCCTAAATACCTCCACGACCATAAGTAAGGGGTGGGTAATGCACGCATAAGGTATGCATTAGAAGCTACTAGAACGCTTAGGTAACAACTGAAAGGTAGTAATTGGGTAGTAAAGGAAATGATGACCCGTGCGCTAATGCTATGTGTAGTACCCCAACTTGGGGAAAGTTACCAAGTATTGTATGGAAATGATCCTATAGGCTAAAAAACCTAGGACCCCTTTAATTCATGTGTTTAAGTAATATCTATTTGTCTGAATTGTTTTATAAGACTAATTCTCTTAATTTAAGTTCGGCCGGGACCCACCATCGTGGACCTCGAGGGGTGCCTAACACCTTTCCCTCAAGGTAATTTCGAGCTCTTACCTGATTTCTAGTGATGTAAACTGGTTATATGTTTTAATTGTTCTAGGTTCCCTAACACACCTTAATCTGTTAGGTGGCGACTATTCAAATCCCTTACCCATCCCAAACGGAAAGGAGTTGTTATGTCGAAACTCGATTTCGCGAGAAAAAGGGGGCGCAACACCAACTCAAACTGCTTCTTAGAAACACTTATCGCGAACGCAACCTACACTTCACGAACGCGATGCTTTACCAGCTCAACCCACCGCGAACATGGCCAACACCTCGCAAACACGTAGACAAAATATTTGGGGTCCCCAATTGCCTCACTCCTCTTTGTGAATGCGGCACCACTCACGTGTTTGTGATGCACACACTTCCCTTACATTCGCTTTTGCATCATATCTTTCATGAACGCGTAGAACAAAATCTCACCAGCTCAGAAACTCTCTTCGAGAATGCGAGTCTCCTCTTGCGAATGCGTAAGAGGAAACCAGAAAAATGTAGCAGCAGAAATCAGCTATCTCACCAAGGCCAAAAGTGATCCGTTAACTACCAAAAACTCATCCGAGGCTTTGGGACCTTAACCAAACATACCAACAAGTCCCAAAATGTCATAGGAACGTAGTCGAATCCTTAAAGAACCTCAAACAACATCAAAAGCACGAATTACACATGGATTCAAGCCTAATGAACTTTGAAATTTCCAAATTCTACAAACAAAGTCAAAACCTTTCAAATCAAGTCCGATTGACCTCAAATTTTGCATACAAGTCATAAATGACACCACAGATCTAGTCTATCTTTCAGAAATTCAATCCGACCCCGATATCAAAAAGTCCACTCCCGGTCAAACTTTCTAAAATTCCAACTCCCGACTTTCAAGCCTAATTCTACTACGGACCTCCAAAACACAATCTGGACGCGCTCCTAAGTCCAAATCACCTACCGGATCTAACGGAACCATCAAAATTCAAATTCGAGGTCATTTACACATAAGTCAACATCCGGTCAACTTTTCCAACTTAAGCTTTCAAATAAGAGACTAAGTGTCTCAATACACTCCAAAACCACTCCGGACCTGAACTAACTAACCTGATAAGTCATAATATAGCTATAGAACACAAAAAAGTAGAAAATGGGGGAACAATGTTACAGCTCTCAAAACAACCGCCCAGGTCATTACAATAAATTTTGGCATCATTCTAAGTTATCTAAGTATGATTCGTCACGTTCAGAGCTAGCTGAAGAAGTTTGAAGTTCAACAGTTGAATGATTCGATTTGAAGGTGCGATTCTTGGTTTTGATGTTGTTTTATGTGTTTTGTGACTTCGTGCAGGTCTGGATTATGTTTATGAACTTGTTGGTGCATTTTGACGGGGTCCCAAGTGGCTCGAGGGTGTTTCAGACCACCCGGAGCTAAGCCTAAATTTGCAGATTCTGCTAATACTGGTTTCCTATTTCGCAAACGCGGTGGTTTCCACGTGTTCACTATGAAGAATTAGGGTATAGGGGAAATTTTGTACTTCGCGTTCACGAAGGTTGGCTTTCATTCGCGAATGGTGGGGGTGTAAATCTTCACGTTTGCATAGAGTGGGCCACGACGCGAAGAAGGATTTGAGGCTGGGGATGGCACGCTGGTAACTTTCGCGTTCGCAAAGGGTTGGCCATGTTAGCCTACGTGATCGCGAGCCGCCTATCGCATTCGCGTAGGGTAAAATACGTCCATTGGCTACTTTGCCTTCACGTTTGTGATGGTGCTTCCGCAATCGCAAAGAAGGGATACCTAGGTAGAAACTTGTTTTAAAATCGAGACTTAGGCTATTTTTTTCATTTCACACATCTCTTGGCTGATTTTAGAGCTTTTTGGAGAGGGATTTTCACCTAGAATTTGAAGGTAAGTGATATCTACCTAATGTGAGTTTAATACATAGATTATGGGAACATTTTAACATAGAAACAGTGAAAATTATGCGATTATATTGAAAAACCTAGGGTTTAGTAAATATGGGATTTGACCACGAAATTGATTAGCCCCAGGGTGACTTTTATGAACTTTCCAAATTGGGATGGGAAATTACTTTAATAGTTAAATTATGAACTCTTTGGAATATATTGATTAGTTTGTACGACCTTTGTCTAGTTTCAGATTGCTCGGCATCGATTTGAAGCAATTAGTGAGGTTCGAGAGCCAAGTAGTGAACTTGGAAGCAGTTAAGTCTCTTGCCTAATCTTGTAAGAGGAAATTATTCCCGTAGGTACTTAAATTATTATTTGCCACTTGTTGT
The DNA here is from genome assembly GCF_000393655.2 of Nicotiana sylvestris. Lineage (NCBI taxonomy): Eukaryota > Viridiplantae > Streptophyta > Magnoliopsida > Solanales > Solanaceae > Nicotiana > Nicotiana sylvestris. The sequence continues at coordinate 81,578,848 of NC_091062.1, read as the reverse complement.
GGATGCTACGTAGTCACGAGGTGATGAGAGTCCATACATAGATGAATCCATGTTTATGTCTGGGTAGACTTAGGACATTGCCATGCAATATTTGTACTTCTTGAACTCAACTTGTTAGTTTAATTACTTCAATTTATAATTTAAATTTGATTAGGGATTATGTTAGGGCAAGCTTCATTACCTTGAGTTTTGCCATAATACTTGGTTGTTATTAAAAATTGCGCTTTCTTTATGTGCCCACCCATAGGTTGTAGTTGTTTAACCCGTAGTTTGAATACTTTATCAATTCTTCTAGATCGGGTTGTACACCTCGACAGTATATTTGAGATGCATCCATGGATAGGGCCGTATGACCTTGGTAGTGTATGTACATGATTATTATGGATCGGTCCGTATGACCTATGCATAACTCGTGTATAATATCGCTAGGAGTCATGATATACATGATATTTCCTTCTTGACATGAGAGCTGATATTTACTTGATGGTTCTTATTTGTTGAAATGACATATGATATTTTTATATATTATTATTATGTTGAGGGATCATGTTACTTACAGCGTTTCTATTTTCATTATTTCTGTTGTGTTTCATGCCTATTTATAATTCATGTACTTTATTTATTGACCACTAGCAAGTGTCAATGTCAACCCCTCATCACTACTTCTTCAAGGTTAAACTAGATACTTATTGGATACTCGTTGATTTATGTACTCATGCTATACTTCTGCACTAATTGTACAAGTACTGAGCTAGGTACATCTGGTGGCCATTCGGGCACACATACCCGTTATTTGGAGACATAGTGGTGTGTTGTTCTTCATGCCCCGGTTTACAGCACCCAGAATCTCCTTCCTGATATATTTTCGTTTCTGTCTATTTCAATTCAGACAGTAGTTATAGTGGTCTGTATATTCTACTAGATTGCTCGTGCATTTGTTACTGGGTTTTATTTTATGTTTTACTAATATTTTGTATATCCATAATTTTTTATGCATTATATAATAAAAGTCGTTATTTTAAAAGTAACAAATGAATAATTAAATGGATAGTTCACTTTTGACTTGCTTAACGGCGACGTTAGCCCTCATCACATCCTATAGTGAGAATTGGACTGTGACAGCTTGGTATCAGAGCACTAGGTTCTCATAGGTCTCACAAGTCATGATCACGCCTAGTAGAGTCCAGCAGATCAGTGCGGCGATGTTTGTACTTATCTTCAAAAGGTTATAGGGTGTTACAAAACATCTCTTTCTTCATCTCCTATCATGAAGTTGACATTGTGCTATGTATATTTATCATACTCTCTCACATATGGTGAAAACATGCGCTACGACGGTACCTAACGGCAGAGGGGCTGCTCCCCCGGTGGTTAGAGGTAGACGCCAAGGGTAAGGGAGGGACACAACTCCTGCCAGAGGATGAGGGCATCCTATGGTTGATCCTGTTATTGAGGAGAAGGATGAGGCACCTACAGCTGAGCCGGCGCCAGTGGATTTTATAATCGCACCGGGATTTCTGGACGTCATGGGCCGTATGATGTGGTTTATATATTCTATGACTCAGGTCGGGCTCTTTTCGGTAAACTTGGCAATAGCTCAGGTGGGACGGGGAGCACATACCCCTATCACTAATGCTTCAGGGCATGATGTTGTCGTTTATCAGACCCCAGGTGCACTACATGTGGGTAGGGCTCAGCCGATTGCAGCAGTTAGACCACAGACTAGACCTGCCGCATCCGTCGAGGAGTAAAAGTGGCTGGACAGATGGACTAGACTTCGCCCTCTAGTAATTTGCAGGGAGAGGCTACATAATATGGGAGTATTGGAGTCCAATATGGTGGACTTCACCATATTTTAGCTGGAGGGACCAGTTAACAAATCTCATTTTGGAGAGGTAGATTCCACCCTTGCAGTGGGAAGAGTTACGATGTCAATTTGAGCGTCTCCAGTAGGGTCATATGTCTGTGAACGACTATGAGGTAAGATTCTCAGAGATGTCTTGCCATGCAGTTATGATACTCCCCATAGATACAGAGAGAGTGGAGAGGCTAATTGTGGGCTTGCATTATGGTATCTAGGTTTTTATGGACCAAGAGGTTGATATGGGGACTCCTTACGATCAGGTTATGGAGATAGCTCGGAGGATCGAAGGTATCCGCAACTAGGGGCGAGTGTATACAATGGGAGAAAAGCAGCCTTGGCATTCTAGCATATTTAGTGGCTCCCCGTCTGGGAGTAGAGGCCAATTCATGAGGGGAAATTCTAGCAGGCCCATGTATTCAGTACCACTACATACTTAGGGTGCTCCAACACGGCCATACTTTAATGCCATTCCATAGAGCACCTATCGCCCACCGGTTATTCAAGGTTCCTCTATTGGGTATTCGGGTCACTAGGGTCAGCAATCTTCCACACCTAGATATTCCTACGAGTGTGGGGAGCTTGGTCACATGAGGAGGTATTGTCCCAAGCTTCAGGGAAAGGAAGTATAGTAGGGCCATCACCCTATGATCATTGCACCAGCTGCTGCATCACCCTTCCCGCCGGCCAGAGGTGGAGACCAGGTGCTCGGGGTCACTCTAGAGGTGGAGGCTAGCTAGGTGGCACTCCGACTAGATTTTATGCCTTTCTAGTTCTACCAGATGTAGTAGCCTCAGACGCCATGATGACATGTATTATTTTTGTCACCAGTAGGAATGTTTCGGTACTATTCAATCAAGGGTCGACTTATTCATATGTATCTTCTCTATTTGTTCCTTATCTGGATATCTCTCGTGAGTCCTTGGGTGTTCCTGTATATGTGTCCATGAAATAGGTTCTATTATTGTGGATCGAGTTTACCGGTCCTATGTAGTTACTTTCTATGGTAATGAGACCACAATAGATCTTCTGTTGCTTGGTATGACCGACTTTGAGATCATCCTAGGCATGAGTTGGTTTTCTCTGTACCATGTCGTTCTTGATTGCCATGCCAAGATTGTTACCTTGGCGATGCCAAAGTTGCTTATACTGGAGTGGAGGGACTCATCTATCAGTACATCTAGTCAGGTTATCTCTTTTTTGAAGGGTCGACATACGGTCGAGAAGGGTTGTTTGGCCTACCTTGCTTAAGTTAGGGATACTACTATAGAGACTCCCACAATTGATTCAGTGCCCATGGTGTGGGAGTTCTCCGATGTATTTCCTTCTGATCTACCATGCATACCACCAAATTATGATATCAATTTCAGCATTGATTTGGGACCAGATGCCTAATCTATATCTATTTCACCATACAACATGGCTCCAAAGGAATTGAAGGAACAACTTGAAGAGTTGCTCGGGAAGGGGTTCATCAGTCTGAGTGTGACGTCTTGGGGTGTACATGTATTGTTTGTGAAGAAGAAGGATGGGAGTTTGCGGATGTGCATTGATTATCGCCAGCTGAATAAGGCCACTATCAAGAATAAGTACCCATTGACGCGCATTGATGATTTGTTTGATCAGTTACAAGGTGCTAGAGTGTTCTCTAATAATGACTTGAGATCTAGGTATCATTAGCTGAGGATTCTTGCTTTGGATGTTCCGAAGACGGCTTTCTAGACTAGATATGGGCATTATATGAGTTTCTAGTGATGTCCTTCGGCTTGGCTAATGCCCCGATGACGTTTATAGATTTGATGAATCGGGTGTTTAGGCCATATCTTGACTCGTATGTCATTGTCTTCATTGAGGACATATTGATCTACTCACACGTTATGAAGGAGCACGAGCACCATTGGAAGATTGTGCTTCAAACCTTGGAGGAACAAACGTTGTACGCTAAGTTCTCCAAGTGCGAGTTATATTTAGATTCTATGGCTTTCTTAGGCCATATAGTATCAGGTGATGGTATTAATGTGGATCCCTATAATCAAGTTAGTTAAGAGTTGGCCTCATCCTATCACAATGACCGAGATCAGGAGTTTCTTGGGGCTAGCAAGTTATTATCGCCGGTTTGTGGAGGGTTTCTCATCTATTGCAACTCTTTTGACTAGATTAACCCAGAAGGGTGCTCCTTTTAGATGGTCCGATGATTGAGAGCCGAGCTTTCAAAATCTCAAGAACGCATTGACTACATCACCAGTATTAGTGTTGCACTCCGGTCCAGGGATGTGTATGTGTTGTGATGCTTCACGTGTTGGCTTAGGTTGTGTATTAATGCAAGATAGGTGAGTTACTACATATGCTTTTAGTTAAGGACTAACGAGAAGAATTATCTTGTGCAAGATTTAGAGTTGGTTGCGATAGTTCATGCTCCAAAGATCTGAAGACATTATTTTTATGGGGTGTCATGCGAGGTTTACACCGATCACTGCAGTTTACAACATTTTTTTAAACAGAAAGGCCTTAATTTGAGGTAGTGCAGGTGTCTTGAGTTACTGAAGGATTATGATATTACCGTACTCTATCATCCGGGCAAGGCAAATATGGTTGCGGATGCCTTGAGCAGAAAGGCCGGGAGTATGGGTAGTTTGGCATTAATTTCAATAGGGGAGAGGCCATTGGACATGGACATTATGTCCTTAGGTAACTGATTTGTGAAGTTGGACATTTCATTGCCCGATCGATTTCTTGCATGTGTTATGGCTTAGTCTTCTTGAGGTGTTGGAGCGAGTTGGAGAGGTTTCTTACATGCTTGCTTTTCCCTCCCAGTCTATCAGGGGTTCATCTAATTTTCCGCGTGTCTATGCTCCGGAAGTAAGATGTCGACGGGTCACATGTGTTAGATTACAACATAGTTAAGCTATATGAGAGCTTGGGTTGTGAAGAGGAGCCATTTTCTATTGTTGGCAGGTAGGTCTGCCATTTGAGGTCTAAGAAGATTACAACACTAAAGGTCTAGTGGAGGGGTCAACTAGTTGAGGAGGCAGCTTGGAAGACCCAGGATGACATGCGGAGCAAATATCCACACTTATTTGGCACTTTTGGTAACGTTATAGACCCATTCCAAGAGGAACGTTTGTTAAGAGGTAAAGAATGTAACGACCCGATGGTCATTTTGCTTTCTATCCACGTTCCCCTATTTAAGACTTGTCGTATGCGATTTTACTGCTTTATGACTTGGGAGGATGATTGGTTTGGTTTTGGAAGGGTTTGGGTTGGATACAAAACACTTAGTTCCACAATAGTGGCCTAAGGTGGCCAAGTTTAACTAATGTCAACACTTCAAGTAAACCGCATCAGAACCGGGATTTGAAGGTTCCAATAGGTTCATATGATAATTACTTGGGCGCATGTTCAGATAGAGTTTCAGGTGATCCAGGAGAATTTTGGTACCTATTGTCGAAAGTTGGCGGCTTGAAGGGCTTAGAGCTTCCTAAGTTTTGTTTGAAGTATTAGTTTTGCGTTATGGATGTCCGCTTGGGATTCTGAGCCATGGAATAGGTTTGTCTGATGAATTGTTACTTGTGCATAAAATTTGGTATCATTCTGAGTTGGCTAAGTATAATTCGTCGCGTTCGGAGCTAGTTTAAGAAGTTTGAAGTTAAAAAGTTGAATAATTTGGTTTGAGAGTGTGATTCTTGGTTTTGATGTTGTTTTATGTGTTCCGAGACTTCGAGCAAGTCTGGATTATATTTATGAATTTATTGGTGCATTTGCATAGGATCCCAGGTTGTTGGGGGTGTTTCGGACCACCCAGAGCTAAGTCCATATTTGCAGATTTTGTTGGTATTGGTTTCCTTCTTCCCGAACATGGAGGTTGCCTTGCATTTGCGAATGAAGGATTGGGTCTAGGAGAAATTTTGTACTTCGCATTTGGGAAGTCTGGGCCGCATTCGCAAATGGTGGGGGCTGTGAAGCTTTGCTTTCGCGTAGAATGGGCCGCGATCACAAAGAATGAGTTAAGTCAAGGAGAAGGTCGGTTGGTAGCTTTCGCGTTCACAATGGGCTGGTTAAGTTAGCCTACTTAAGGCGCATGTCACTTTCGTGTAGGGTAAAATCTGGGCATTGACAGCTTTGTCTTCGCGATCGATATGGTTATTTCACAGTCGTGAAGAAGGGATACCTACGCAGAATCTTGTTCTAAAATCGGGACTTAGGCTATTTTGTTCATTTCTTACATCTCCTGGCCAATTTTAGAGCTACTTGGAGAGGTATTTTCACTAAGCATTAGAAGTTAAGTGATTTCTGCCTAATGTGAGTTTAACACATAGATTATCAGTAGATTTTAAAATAGAAATTGTGGAAATTATGGGATTATGTTGAAAAACCTAGGGTTTGCTAAAAATGGTATTTCACTACGAAATTGAGTAGAAATTATATATTTGAGTTCGTAAGGTCATGGGTAACATTAATATACAAAAATTTCTGGAATCCGAGCTCGTTGCCCAAGGGTGACTTTTATGAACATTCCGAATTAGGTTGGAAAATTACTCTAATAGTTAAATTATAAACTTTTGGGCATATATTGACTAGCTTGTAAGACTTTTGGCTAGTTTCAGATTGCTTGGCAACGATTTGAGGCAACTAGTGAGGTTGGAGAGCCGAGTAGTGAACTTGGAAGCAAGATAAGTCTCTTACTTAATCTTGTAAGAGGGAATTATACCCATAGGTGCTTAAGTTGTTATTTACTACTTGTTGTGGGTGCTACGTATGCACAAGGTGATGAGAGTCTATATGTATATAAATTCATGATTATGTCCGGGAAGACTTAGGACTTTGCCATGCAGTTTTTGGTCCTAATTGAACTCAACTTGTTAGTTTAATTACTTAAATTTATAATTAAAATTTGATTAGGGATTATGTTAGGCCGAGATTCATTACCTTGAGTTTTGGCAGAATACTTGTTTGTTGGTAAAAATTATGTTTTTTTTAATGTGCCCACCCTTGTGTTGCAGTTCTTTGACCCGTAGTTCGAGGGGTTTCTCTATTCATGTGGATCGGGCTGTATGTCTCAAGAGTAAATTTGAGATATATCCATGGATTGGGCCGTACGACCTTAGGATAACTCGTGCATAATATCGCTATGAGTCAGAATATACATGATATTTCCTTCTTGACTTGAGATTTTATATTTACTCGGTGGTTCTTATTTTTCTAGTTGGCACATGATATTTTGAGATTCTATAAAGTTATTATGTTGAGGGATCATGTTACTTACAATCTTTATATTTCCATTATTTCTGTTGTGTTTCATGCCTATTTATAATTCATGTACTATATTTATTGACCACTAGTAAGTGTCGATGTCGACCCCTCGTCACTACTTATTCGATGTTAAACTAGATACTTACTAGTACGCGTTGATTTATGTACTCATATCACACTTTTGCAGTAATTGTGAAGGTACTAAAGCATGTACATATGTTGGACATTCAGGTGCGCAATGTCATTTTACGGAGTAGCAGTGAGCTGTTCTTCATGCTCCGAATTGCAGCACCCGAGTCTCCTTCCTGTTATATTTTCATTTCTATCTATTTCATTTCAGACAATATCTATAGTGGTTTGTATATTCTACTAGATTGCTAATGCACATATGACACTAGGTGTTGGAAGTTTTTAGTAGATGTTATGGTTTTGCCGAATATTGTCACATTATTTTTTATGTTTTACTAATATTTTATATGTAATGATCCAAAAACCGATTTGGTCGTGATGGCACCTATCGTGAAACTAGGTCCACCAACTGGTTTCCAAATAATCCATATTTCATTTAAAACTTAAGTAAAACCATATTTCCAACTGAAATTCGATAAAAGATGTAAAGTAAAAGTCAAAACTAAGCGGAAAATACAAGCCCGACTTCGGGTGTCACTAAGTCATGAGCAAAATACTACAACTATTCAAAATTAAAAGACTAACATAGTTTGAAAATATCCAACAAATATACTAAGAGGAAGATATGGAAGGAGAAGGCGGGACTACGATCGCCAGGCACCTACCTCGCTATCTCCAAGGAAAATCCACAACTGAAATGATCAGCAACCGCTATCGCGGCCTGAGATACCTGGATCTACATACAAGGTGCATGGGATAATGTGAGTACACCAACTCAGTAAGTACCAAGTCCAAACTATGGACTGACGGGTAGTGACGAACCAAACCTCAACAGGTAGTACCATTAAATTGTACAAAAAGTAGACATGCATGCAGTTCAAGTAAAAACTCAACAGTAAATAAATGCAATCTGAATAGTATGGAGTATAAAGGTTAGGAAATCTCTATGTACCAATGCACAAATAGCATGATCAATGTTCCGTTTACCTCCACTCACAAGTGCTCAACCACTCGGTACTGTATATGGCCATCCGGCCCAGGCAAGATCCATCCATGAATATATATATCACTGATCGCAATCATCCACTACCGAGGAAGGCCATTCCAACCCTATGGAGAATATCTATCTCCAGGTATAAATACCTCGGACAAGATCAATGTCCAGGGAAGATCCATCCCTCAATATCATCAACTGAGCTCACTGGGGTGTGTTATAGACTCTGGAGGGGCTCCTACAGCCCAAGAGCTATTATAATCATCAACATAATCGCTGCGGCGTGTAGCCCGATCCCATAACTGTCACTCACAATCAGGCTCTCAGCCTCACTCAGTCATCACTCTCCAGTCTTACACACACGGGCTCATAATGTCATGATACTAGACAGAACAATGATATTATATGGCAAGTAACAATAATTGAGACTGAGGCATGATATAAAAATGCATGAATAGGACTGAGTATCGAATATCAATGAAGCAAATGATATGACAGCAAGAAACGACATCTCGGGTCTCAACATTATTAGCGTGAAGCCCTAACAGGATATCTAGCATGTTTTCATGACACATTTATTTCATCATATGATAGAAACACGAATATCAACAAGAAAGAGTTAGTAAGTAGTGCCATAGAATGATCGAGGCCGCAATTCTCACGATGCACGCCCACACGCCCGTCACTTGGCATTTGGGTCACCTTAACTGTAATCATAGAACACATAGTTCGAGGTTTCGAACCCTCAGAACCAAGTTTGGAAGCGTTACATACCTCAAATCAAGCCAAACTCTAGCCCTCTATGCCCTTGCCTCTCGATTCGGCCTCCAAATGCCCCAAATCTTACCAAAATCAGTATATAACCATCAATATACGCTAAAGGAATGAAACACATACGAAAATTATCAAATTAACTCAAAAATCCCGATATTGGCCAAACCCGACCCTCGGGCCCATGTCTCAGAATTTGATAAAAATCACATTACAAGAATCCTCATCCTCCCACAAGTCCATACATACCAAGAACATCAAAATCGGACCTCAAATGACTCCTCAAATCCCCAATTTAAACTCTCCAATTCCAAGCCCTAATTCCCTAATTTTTGCCTTTAAATCCCACTAATTTCATGTTTAATTAGATAGAAATCGCCATAGAATTGAGTATTGCGTTCGACAATCTTACCTCCAAGTGTTTCTCTTCGAATCCCTCTCAAAAAGCTTCAAAGCCGTTAAACAATAGTGAGAAATAGGCTAAAAATTGCGAAGATGGCTCTATATATATTATGCCCAGGTGCTCCCTTCTTCTCGAACATGGTCAAAGCCTCGCGTCCGCGAAGCACAAACTAAATCAGACCAAGATTCCCTTTTTCACAAATGCGAGGGCCCACTCACGAACACGAAGACCTCACAGCTTGACTCCAAGCGAATGCGATGCCCAGGTCGCGAACGCATTGCCTTACTCTTCTGAACCTTTGCGAACGCGAGAACTACATCGCGAATACGAAGTAACAACTCACCTCCTCGATCAACATCCCTTCACGAATGTGAGACCTCTCTCGCGAGCGCAAAGAAGGATTTCTCTGCAATAAAAATACAAGAAATCTGCTATCTTTCCAAAGTCCAAAATGATCTGTTAAACCACCTGAAACTCACCCAAAGCCCTCGAGACCTTAACCAAATATGCCAACACATCCCATAACATCATTCAAACTTGCTCAACCTTCGTAACATTCAAAAAACATCAAAACATCTAAACATCTAATCACCATCGGATTCAAGCCTAAGGATTTCCAAACTTTGAAATTCCGCAAAACCCTATCAAACCTCATCCGAATGACCTAAAATATTTTACACACATCACAAATGACACAACGGACCTACTTCAATTTCCGTATTTCTATTCTGACCCCGATATCAAAATTTACACTGCCGACAGGAACATGCCAATTTTTCAATTTCGCCAATTCAAGATTAAATCTTTCACGGACCTCGAAAATACATTCCGATCATGCTCGTAAGTCCCAAATAACCTAACAAATCTATCCGAACCATCAAAATTCATTTCCGAGACCTTTTTCACATAAGTCAACATCTGGTTGACTTTTCCAACTTAAGCTTACTCAAAAGAGACTAAGTGTCTCATACCTCTACAAAACTACTCTAAACCCGAACCAACCAACCCGATACCATATAATACAATTGAACAAGATATAAAGAAGACGAAATGGGGGAAGCAAGTCTGAAATTCATAAAACGACTTGCCTGGTCGTTACATCCTTCCCCTCTGAAACAAACGTTCATCCTCGAACTAGTGAAGAAACATACCTGAAGCCTCCAACAGGTGTGGATATCTAATCCGCATCTCCTGCTCGGTCTCCCAGGTAGCCTCCTCCATGGGCTGATCTCTCTACTGCACTTTCACTGAAGCTATATCCTTTGATCTCTACTTTCGGACCTGCCGCTCCAAAATAGCCATTGGCTCCACATTATTAGTCAAATCACCGTCTAACTGAACCATGATGAAATCCAAGACATGAGACGGATCGCCAATATACTTCCGGAGCATAGAAACATGAAATACCAGGTGCACACTCGACAAGCTGGTTGGCAAAGCAAGCTCATAAGCCACCTCCCAATCCTTCGAAACACCTCTAAAGTCCTAATGAACCGAGGACTCAATTTACCGTTCTTCCCAAATCTCATAACACCCTTCATGGGTGAAACATTCAGTAGAACCTTCTCCTCAACCATGCAAGACACATCACAGGCCTTTCTGTTAGCATAACTCTTTTGTATCAACTGCGCTGTATGAAGCCGTTCCTAAATCACCTTCACCTTGTCCAAAGCATCCTGCACCAAGTCTGTACCCAAAAGCCTAGCCTCACTCGGCTCAAACCAACCAACTAGAGATCTACACTGTCTCCTATATAAAGCCTCATATGAATCAATTTGAATACTCGACTGATAACTGTTGTTATATGTAAACTCAACCTGAGTACCCAACTGATCCCATAAATCCCCAAAATCAATGACACAAGCACGCAACATGTTCTCCAATATCTGAATAGTGCGCTCGGACTGCCCACCCATCTGAGGGTGAAAAGCTATGCTCAACTCAACCTGCGTACCCAACTCTCGCTACATAGGTTTCCAAAACTGTGAAGTAAACTGAGTACCTCTATCTGAAATGATGGAAACTGGGATGCCATGAAAGTGAACAATCTATCGGATATAAATTTGTGCTAACCTCTCTGAAGAATAGGTAGTACACACAGGAATGAAGTGCGCGGACTTGGTTGCCGATCCACCATCACCCAAATGGCATCAAACTTCTTCAAAGTCCGTAGGAGCCAACCTACAAAGTCCATGGTGATCCGCTCCCACTTCCACTCTATAATATCTATATGCTGAAGCAAGCTACCTAGTCTCTGATGCTCATATTTCAACTGCTGACAATTGAGACACCGAGCTACAAATCCCACAATATCCTTCTTCATCCTTCTCTACCAATAATGTTGTCTCAAATCCTGATACATCTTCGTGGCACCTGGATAGATGGAATACCGCGAGCTATGGGCCTCATCCAGAATCAACTCCTAAAGCCCATCTACATTGGGCACACATATCCGACCGTACATCCTAAATACCTCATCATCACCAATAGTCACATCTCTGGCATCTTCGTGCTAAACTTTGTCCTTAAGGACAAACAAATGAGGATTATCATATTGGCACTCTCTGATGTGATAAATCAAGGAAGACCAAGAAACAACACAAGCTAAGACCCGACTGGACTCCGAAATATCTAACCTCACAAACCGATTGGCTAGGGCCTAAACATCAATTGCAAGAGGTCTCTCCCCAATAGGAATATACGCCACACTACCAATACTCACCGCCTTCCTACTCAAGGCATCAGCCACTACATTGGCCTTCTCCGGATGGTACAAGATAGTGATATCATAATCCTTTAGCAGCTCCAACCATATCCGCTGCCTCAAATTGAGATCCTTCTGCTTGAATAAGTATTGGAGGCTACGATGATCAGTAAACACCTCACAAGACGTACGATAAAGATAATTCCTCCAAATCTTCAACGCGTGAACAATTGCAGCCAACTCTAGATCATGAACAGTGTAGTTCTTCTTATGAGGCTTCAACCGACGAGAAGCATAAGTAATCACTCTACCCTCCTGCATCAATACACACCCAATACCAACTCTCGAAGCATCATAATACACTATATATGAACCTGAAGCTGATGGCAAAACTAACACTGGAGTTGTGGTCAAGGTAGTCTTGAGCTTCCGAAAGCTCGCCTCACACTCATCCGACCACATGAGAGGAGCACCCTTTTGAGTCAATTTGGTCAAAGGTGATGCTATAGATGAAAATCCCTAAAATAACCGACAGTAATAGCCTACCAAACCAAGAAAGTTGCGAATATCGATGGTTGAGGATGGTCTGGACCAACTCTGAACCACCTCTATCTTCTTCGGCTCAACCTGAATACCCTCAGTGGACACCACGTTCCCTAAGAAAGACACTAAATTGAGCCAAACTCACACTTGGAGAACTTTTCATAAAGCTTCTCCTCCCTCAACCGCTGCAACACAACTCTCAAATGCTCCGCGTGCTCCTCCTGACTACATGAGTACACTAGAATATCATCAATGAATACAATGACAAACGAGTCGAGATAAGACCGAAGCACATTATTCATCAAATGCATAAACACTGCTGGGGCATTGGTTAGCCGAAAAGACATCACAAGGAACTCATAATGACCATATCGGGTCTTGAAACTGTCTTAAGAATGTCCGAGTCCTTGATCTTCAATCAGTGATACCCTGAATGGAGATCAATCTTGGAGAACACCCTCGCTCCCTGGAGCTAGTCAAATAAATCATCAATACGAGGCAAAGGATACTTGTTCTTGATTGTGACCCTGTTCAATTATCTGTAATCAATGCACATCCTCAAAGTGTCATACTTCTTATTCAAAAATAGAACAGGCGTACCCCTCGGCGACACACTAGGACGAATAAACACTTATCCAGGAGTTCCTAATGCTGCTCCTTCAACTCCGTCGGTGCCATACGATACGGTGGAATAGAAATGGGCTGAGTGCCCGGCTCTAGATCAATACCAAAATCAATATCCCTGTCCGGCAGCATGCCCGACAAGTCTGCAAGAAACACATCCGGAAAGTCCCTCACTACCAGAACTAAATCAATGGTAGGAGTCTCTGCACTAACATCCCCCACAAAGGCCAGATAAGAAAGACAACCCTTTCCAACCATCCAATTGGCCTTCAAAAATGAAATCACTCTATTATCCAAATAATGAGCAAAATATGATGACACATATGAAAAAGTGGAACCAGGATCAAGTAATATAGAGATATCTCTCTGGCAGACTGAGACAATACCTGTAATCACATCATCGGGATTAAGTAGCTACCCTTCTTTTTCTGCATTAAGTCTTTCATTACTTCAGTACTAACTTACTTGCATAGATTCTTGCTTTAGTTCTCTAATTTTGCCATAGCCATGACTACTACATCTGGATCTGTTTGGCAGAGAGGGGAGAGTTCCGCCTCTGGCATTCAGGACCAATGAGAGTATACCTTGAAGACTACTTCTTTGATAGGCGAAGACCATCTTGAGTTAGTGAGAAAAAACTACGGATGGGGGGAAAAAGTAGTGTTACAGACATTTTCCCGGATGAGGGTATCATGGATCATGGATTTGTGAATGTGTACACGTATCCATTCACACTTGGCCCCCTTCATAGTGTTTTGCTTGACTTCTATTTGAAGTATCGATTACCTTGGCAAAATTCCACCATCATTTTGGTGAACAATGTTGATGATGAGATTTTCCATAGAGAAGGCGGGGCTTGAACTTATGCTCTATCATCTTATTAGGCTGTACCAGCCCTTTCACCATCGAGGTTTGCTAACCTTGCAATGCCGATTGACCATACCCTTTGTTGTTGATGATGAGGAAGATGGAGGCTGGGAGTGGATGAGTCACTTCATCTGGGTGCGAGCTACTAACATTATCCCCGTGGAGCTTATGCCATTCCTTGAGGAATGGAACTATACACGTAAGTGGTGCATTCCGTGCCTTCTCAATTTTGTCTATGGCGAAAGCTGGTTTCAGAACTGTGCCTTCTTTTCTTTTTCTACAGCGATTTCATGGGCGCCAAGCAACGTTCCTAATTTGCCAAATTGGGTTCGAAAGTTGGCGACCTTCTCAACCTGTGATAAGTGCAAGTGGCGAGCTTTGTCCTGGGCCAGATGGGAAGCAAAACATCATGGTGCGTGTTATGCTATTTTTTTCTTTCCCTTCCTTTATTTGGAGAGGCATTTTATCTTTATGCATATTAATATTGCTGTGGCAGGCAACAAAGAGCCTTCCGAGGCGAGGCCGCACTCCTCCGGAGAGGGGAAAGGGTTGCCAGCTTCCGGGCTAAAGAACGACAACAATAAGCGAGAGATGCTTTTACAGGGCGATGGCGCTCAAAGCAAGGCAAAACGGGACCGGGGCTTCGGAGCTGAAGCATCATCCCAGCCTGCCACGTCCGTGGTTCCTGGTTTTGGAAAGATGGTTTCTCGGTTACTATCGCCTTCTTTTTCTATTGACAGTATTTCGAGGGATACTAGAAACCGAGGGTCGCATACATCGAGCGACCGTGCCTCGACCGGAGTCGACCCTTTTAGAGTTGAGGAAACTAGGTTGGCATATGTGTGCTCGGACTTCGAGGAAGCCCAGCGTCTTCACTTCGTGGTGACGGCACAGGCCTTTTGAGCTTCGCGCCTTCAATTCCTTATTGGGTTTTCTTTTGCAGGCCTTCAACAAGCTTAAGTCCGGGATGTTTCATTGTGAAACCAGGCTGCAAAAAGCTTTGGATGAGGAGAGATCCCTTAGGCTCCTTTGCAATGAAAAGGAAGTCGAGTTGGTACACTTGCGGTATGAGGTGAGACGGAGCTTGAATTATGGGAACTACTTGAAGGAGCAGGTAATTTTCTATCCCGGGTGAGCGTGCATTCCGCCTTCTAGCTTCTAAGGCTAACACTTCATCTATTTCCGTTGAAAAAAATGGCGGAGGCCTTGGAGCGCCTTCGAGATGAAGCTGGCTAAGCCAGGCATGAGCATAATGAGCTAAACGCTCGGGCGGAGGCTCAGGCTTTAGAGGGGAAGGGTGCTCTAGCTAAAGTTCCCACTTTTGAGGCTCAACTTTGCTTAGCTCGTGATAATGCTTCGGTTGAAATAGATATGATTACGAAGCTCGAGTCTGAGCTTTCGAAGGTTAGGGTTGAGATCGTTGATGCCTGGGCTGAAGCCGTAATGAGCCAAACTAAGGCTGACCAGGAGATGGCGATTTATTTAAAGGACGCTACCGATGCTCAAGCTGAGCTGAGAAGGATCCTCAACCGCGAAGAGAGGATTGAAGAATATGCTCGTTGCAAGTCTCAAAGAAAGACCCTCAAGGAGATTCATGCTAAGGGTTTTCGTCCTCTTGGAAGAGTTAGCGCGAGCGAAGGCGAGCGTGCGTGATGCTCGGTTACTTCTATCCGACACCAAAGAAGGCAAGGATGAGGGTGGCAGGTCGTAGCTTCCAGGAGGCGTAGATTTGGCCATCTGTATATAGCATTTTCAAAGCATGTTTGTAGATGGAGATTGCCTTTTTTTGCATATGTGTATAAAAGAAAACCTTGCGGCTTTATTTCTTTTGTATCTCTTTCTGTCTCGAATTTGTCCAGGTGAACGGGACTTTGAGTTGGTAGGAATCCTTAGATTCGTGATATGGCCGGCTCATTAGGTTGGCGATAATGGCTTTTACACCTTAGGTCGAATCGACCTCTTATGTGGGCTGGCGACAATGTCTCTTATGCCTCGCCCTTAGGCATATTTAGTTAACTATTTTGGGTTCAGTCTCCAAATCGGGTTTTGAATCGAGCACATTCGACCCTCAAGTTTTGTATTGGTACAGGCTAGTGACAATGGCTCTTACGCCTTGGACCGATGCGGCCTTTTAGTGTGGGTTGGTGACAATGGCTCTTACGCCTTGCTCTTAGGCATATTTAGTTTAACTTTTTGGGTTCAGTCTCCGAATCGAGTTTCAACTCGAGCTCATTTTACCCTCAAGTTTTGTATTGGTGCGGGCTGGTGACAATGGCTCTTATGCCTTGAATCGATGCAACCTTTTAGTGTGAGCTGGAAACAATGGCTCTTATGACTTGCTCTTAGGCATATTTAGTTAACTATTTTAGGTTCAGTCTCTGAATCGTGTTTCGACTCGAGCTCATTCGACCCTCAAGTTTTGTATTGGTGCGGGCTAGCAACAATGGCTCTTACGCCTTGGGCCGATGCAGCCTTTTATGTGGGCTGGCGACAATGGCTCTTATGCCTTTGGTCGAAGCTACTTTTATAGGCTTTGGTTTTCCCTCGTTAAGGACTTTTTGAAATAGTTTTTGCCTGAATCTTTGACAGTACAAGAAGAACCTCAATTATGATTCGTTATGTGGTGATGATCGAGCACCTCGGGAGGTTTGGCTTGGAGGCTGAGTATCTCAAAACCTATGATTTGGAGCTGACATGGTCGAAGCCTTTTTGCCTATGTCTAAGGTAGCATGTTTAACCGATTCTTTTTGAAGTAGATTTGAAGTAAATGAAGGCCTGTGATTTTGTAACGACGGTCGGGCATCCCCCAATCACGTTAGTTTGGCTGGTACATCCTTATGACTGTAGTCATTTATGCTTGGCCGAAGCTATTTTTGATCCCGAGTGAAGTAGTTTAGGCATCTATATCGAGGGTATGCCTTTTAGGTGTCTTACAAGTTCGAGATATAGCCCTAACTTTGAGATCGGGTTTATGCCTTTAGTAAGGTCTTACAAAATTTTCATGCCTTTGAGGTCTTATAGTTTTTAGATACTTGGTACAAGTATGGTTCATGCCTTGCTTAAGGTCTTACAGATACTGTTGCTGCCTTATGTAGGTCTTACGAGACCGTGTCTGCCCGCTTGGGATCTTATGGCCTCGGGTATTTTAATGAATGGTGATTGGTGATAGTCCCTGAGTCATCGAGGGTGTCCTAGCTCGGGAGTCGTTACTTGTAAACTTGGTATTGTCTCATTGAGGGCATACAATTTCTGATATTTCGACCCTGAGGTCATGCGATTTTTGAGATTTTGACGCCAGTCCCTGAGTGTTCGGGATACTTTCAGCCTTGGAGACGTTTCATGATTTTCATGTTGCCTCGTTGAGGGCTTATAAGTTTGGGATCCCAACCCGGAGGTCGTTTAGGTGTTCAATTATTGACGCCAGTCCCCGAGTGTTCGGGTCATTTTTGACGGAGGAGTCGCTATTGCGAAAACGCTGAGTTTCTCTTTGAGTATGAGATGCTTTGATAAAAGGTATTCTTTGATTACTTGATACATGTATACACGTTTTTGCTATCAGGGGGCCCGGCTATACGGACACGGTTTGTTCGACTGTTTGGCCCAGTACATTGTTTTCCTATTGGGACTTCTTTTGGCATTTCTAGGATTTTCCGAGTGGATGACCTTACGGGAGATGACCCCCCAGTGTTCGAGGTTGATTGCAAAAAAAGTGTTGAATACTTGTCGAGTTTTCCTTAGGTAGCATGTGGATGTTGCCTCATTAAAAACCTTGCCGGTAAAACCCTTTTCGGGATAAAAACTCGGTCGAAGGAAAAGAGTGCAACGGATGCTTTAAAACCTTAAGGTCTTCGGGTTGGGTTAGCGCTTTGACTACTTCGGTTGGGCGCCTGCATAAGGGTTAGTGTGAAATATGAAATGAAAAGGGAGATAGTTATGCCTTAGTGTGGGATGTGCCGACGATGTTTCGAGGTCCGATATGTCCCAGTCTCTTGTGACGAGGATGTGGTACGGTCCTTTTCTTTGTTTAATCGGGCTTAACCGAAGATGTAATTTGATTACCCTTTGGCTCCTTTGTGGGTGGGGGTATTGGTACCGTTGCCACATTGTGCACCGTGAACATTTCTATACACGGCAAAATCAGAGGACTTGATTTCTTGCTGTCAAGTCATTTCGGAAGAATGCCTCGAGACCCCGAGGACGGGAGGCCATGACCTAGTTCCCGACCTCGAGGCTCGGCGAGGCCCGACTTAGAGAAAATGGAGATCGAAGCCAGGACATATGGGAAGCTCCCAAGGCACACGGCTAAGTCTGACATGGCCGGCCTATCCAGAGCCTATGCTGAGGCATCGTGTCAAGCCATACCATCGATGTACTTTGTACCTAATGCCCATGTGCTTGTAGCTGAGTTCCCCTCCTATATAAAGGGGACTCACGCTACCTTGTAACGGGCTGATGCTGCTCCATTTTCTCCATAAGTGTAATAATATCTCTCTCTCTCTCTCACGTTTCTTTCTAACTTATTCGTTCTCACTGGTCCGAGGTTACCTTAATATCCATCGCTTTCTTACTTGTTCTTCATCACATAAGCTCAGTATTGGTCGTAAAGATCCTTGTTTAATTATATATTCAACTGTTATCCCATTCCTGACTATCCTCGATAGCTCGAATTCGACCCTAACTTTGCCCTCGAGGTCCCCCATCGACCAGACCTACATTCGGGTAGTAGGCCCTCCGGTTCGATTATTATCTCATTTTAGCTTGCATTTCATCGTTAAACTCCATATTATTAGCATCAACTACTCTGACAACTAGCTTGAGAATAGATCACGTATTTTAGATTCCCATTTACAAATTTAATTGTTGTTACCATTTTCACGGTAAATAGTTTGGTGCCCACCGTGGGGCTAAAATAATAGTGATTATTTTCTTGCTGGTTTCATTGCACAAACGCACATTATCCTTCACACTTTTCTGTCCAAGATCCTTTGATTTCAGGTCAAAATGTCTGGCTCGGTAAACAAACTCGAGAACGACAACCTCAAAAACCACGAGGAAAATGGCGTGGCTGTCCCGTCGCCGGAGCACACCACTACCAAATCTTGATAACGTGCCTGGACCGATTCTAGCAGACACGGACTCACAGGACGCACAACAAGTCAACGAAACTTCTCACACCGATATGAGCATACGACACAACCACCGACAGGAAGCTCAAAAAACCCCGTCCGGGAAGAACAGGAAGTGAGTCTTCATGTTATTGTTGAAATGTTGCAGGCACAGCAGCTAGCCATTGCTCAGTTGAAAAGCTATCCGAGAACTCCCAACCCAACGGCACCAGAGACAGCTCCCCCCACCGAGCAAGTGCCCGAAAGATCAAGCAATAACGGGTCAGTGGTTGACCTCGCCATAGTAAAGATGCTTGAGGACCTCACCAAAAGGATCGAGTCAGGTGAGAAGATGATTGCAGTCAATGATAAAAAGGTCCAGACCTACAATTCTAGAGTGGATCAGATCTCTGGAGCACCCCCGGTCCTGAAAGGTTTGGATTCGAAAAAGTTCATACAGAGGCCGTTCCCCCAGGAAGCGGCCCTAGTGCCCATTCCTAAATAGTTCAGAATGCCGGAACTCTCTAAGTACAATGGTACCACCGACCCCAACGATCACATTACTGCCTATACCTGTACAGTAAAAGGTAACGATATAAAGACTGACAAGATCAAGTCTGTATTGCTGAAAAAATTCGGAGAAAAACTTTCGAAGGGAGCCATGATGTGGTATCACAACTTGGCTCCCAACTCTATAGATTCATTTGTCATGTGAGCAGACTCCTTTTTAAAGGCACATGCTTGAGAAATCAAGGTAGCAACAAGGAAGTCTGACGTTTTCACAATTAAGTAGAGGGAGAACGAGATGCTGCGGGAATTCGTGTCCCGTTTCCAAATGGAACGATGGAGCTACCACCAGTCTCCGACGACTGGGCAGTACAGGCCTTCACCCAAGTCCTGAATGAAAAAAGCTCGGTGGCCTCGAAACAGCTAAATCAGAACCTGATTGAATACCCGGCCATGACCTGGTCGGACGTCCACAACTGGTACCAGTCAAAGATCAGGGCCGAGGATGACCAACTGGGAGCCCCTTCGGGCTCAGTGTACCCAACAGACTCCTGATAAAAGAATCGAAACCAAATAAAGAGAGGTACCAGTCGTACCTCGAAGATAGAAGGAACACCCCAAGGAACTACCTACCTTGCAACAATCGGAGGATAAATCGAGGACAGGACCCTTGAGGGTTCGTCAATAGAACCAGGTCCGATCGAAACATAGCACCGATAAACATACCCCACTTATCATAATACAACTTCTGTGTCGATGTTTCAGACATTGTGTTCGCTATCAGCATGATCAGAGACGCCAAGTGGCCCAAACCAATACAGTCAGACCCTTCGCAGAGAAATTAAAATTTATGTGCAAGTTCCACAACACGCACGGTCACAGGATCGAGGATTGCCATCAACTACGAGATGAAGTGGCTCGACTGCTTAACAAAGGGAATCTTTGGGAATTCCTTAGCGATTGGGCCAAAAATCAATTCTGAGAGAGGGAGGCAACCAAGAAAAAAGAGGCAAACGAGCCACAACACGTCATCCACATGATTATGGGGGGCACTGATACCCCGTAGGAACTAGTAATGAGAAGAACAAAATATCCGTGACCAGAGAAAAATGGACTCAAGGATATATCCCCGAAGACGCCCTCAGGTTCAGCGAAGAGGACACCGAGGCCCTGTCTCAACCCCACAACGATGCCCTGGTAATCTCCTTTCTTGTAAATTCTTTTCAGATAAAACGTGTACTCATGGATCCAGGTAGCTCGGCTAATATCATCAAGTCGAATGTGATAGAACAACTCGGACTGCTCGAACAAATCATGCCCGCCACTCGGGCCCTCAATGGATTCAACATGGCGAGCGAAATGACAAAAGAAGAAATCATCCTTCATATTATCGTTGTCGGAACAACCCAAGACACAAAATTCCATGTCATCGAAGGAGATATGAGGTATAACGCCTTATTTGGACGGCCTTGGATACACTGCATAAGAGAAGTACCATCCACCCTCCACCAGGTGATAAAATTCCCGATAAAGGACGGGATCAAAACCATCTATGGGGAACAACACACGGCAAGGGAAATGTTCGCTATACACGATGTGGTACTAATGCTCCTGCCTCCACCCCCGAATAAAAAAACGAGCAAACCCGGTCTCGACCCCGGGCAAACATGACAAAACAAATAGAGATCCATGCCGCATCTCCGCCCCCGGCATTTACAATAGACCAATCCTAAGGAATCACCGGCATATCTCGTTTCAAGGTACGGCCATTATTTTTTTTTCAAATTTGGAATTAACCATCGTGCAGGCACCCATCCGGAGCTAACGGGACGATAGTGCTATTGCAAGACCTCGAGGCCCCAAAGGCTCAACCGTTGTACTCTTTTCCTTCGACCGAGTTTTTATCCCAGAAGAAGGGTTTTTCACCGGCAAGGTTTTTAATGAGGCAACGTCTGCGAGACACTTAAGGGGGAACTCTACATGAAATATTCAAGATTATCCCTGGGGGCCGACTTTTGAATAGGCGTGGGACATTCCCCCGGGAAAGCTGCCCACTCGTAGGAGTTTTGAAAAATGCCAAATGAGGTCTCCTGTAGGAAAACGATGTATCTGACCAAATAGCCGATATTATCAGGCCCCGTCGATAAAAACATGTACTATTGTACCGAGAAATCAAAAAATACCTTTTGTCAAAAAAGGGGGGGCTTATTCTCAGAGTAGGGTAACAAGTTCTTTCACTAGAACCGTCCCGAAAACTCGGGAGCGGATGCCAACGGTTCAAAATGCCCCGACGGCCTCCTGGCCGAAGCTCTAAAATCAAAAAAAAAATATCAGGCAAGACAAACTTCTAAGCGACTTCGACTCGATATAGGTCGACTCAACACAACAATATATATTGCGGCAATGGATCGAAGAATGTCCTTCAACATCCTATTCTCCAAGAGAGGAAATCACATTGTATTCCCGGCAGGAACCTCTCCACCAAATGCATCCCGATAATCGGAGACTTAACATCAGCAATTCAGCACCCGCGCAACCCCATGGTCAGAACTCCGGGCTCATAAAGAACTTACAAGGCAACTCCGAGCTCACGAAAAGCGGTCTTCATGCTTAAACAAATTCGATGACTCGGAGACTGTCATTAATCGCCATGCGCTGGAAAACCCAAAACTGTAAGACCCCTAGCGGGTAGAGTCGGTGTAACCAGATCTATAACAAAAACTGTAAGACCTCAATATGCATGATAAACTGTAAGACCATAACATGCATGAAAAACTATAAGACCTCAATAGGCATGAAAAACTGTAAGACCTCAATAGGCATGAAAACCTCGAAGTTCAGGCTATACGTCGCATTTGTAAGAGTCCCGAAAGGGCATACCCTCGGTGTAGACACCAGAACTATCACTCAGGATCAAAATGGCACTGGCCAAACACATATGACTAGGGTCAAAACGTCTGATACAGCCAAACTAACGTGACTCAGGGACGCCCGACCGCCGCTAAACAAAATTGCAGGCCACTACTTCGAATATACTTTGGAAAGAACCGGTTAAAATTGGCTTCCCTCAATAGGCAAAAATGAGCTTCGACCATGTCGGCTCATAATCATAAAGGCTTCGACCTACTCAGCCTATGACCTATGAACCTCTCGAGGTGCTCGAAACATTTCCGATAACAACTTGAAAATCGAGGTTCTTCTAGAACTAACGACGGGTCAGGCAAAACTATTTCAAAAGACCTTAACGATTGGAAAATAAAGCCTAGAAAAAAAAAGCCCATGGGCAAAAATAGCGTAAGAGCCATTGTCGCCAGCTAAAAAATTGACAACGTGAGGATTAAAATGAGCTCGAATCGTAACCCGATTTGGAGACCGGATCCAAAATAGTTAACTATGCAAGCCTCTAGGCCACATATTGAAAGGTCTCAACGACCAAAACCGCGTAAGAGGCACTATCGTCGTTCGCCCATGCAGGCAGGAAAAGAACCTAATGGTCAATTGAAGCTCGAGTCGCAATGCAACTCGGAGACTGGACCCAAAATTGTTAAACTAAAATATGCCTAAGGACATGGCATAAATACCACTATCCCCAGTCAAGTGAGCCTCCGGGCCACACGCCTATAAGGTCACTTCGACCTGAAGCACAAAAAGCCATCGCCGTCCACCATATAGGTAGGATAAAACTTGAGGGTCAACTGAACCTTGAGTCGCAACGCAAATCGGAGACTGGACCCGAAATGGTTAAACTATAATATGCCTAAGGGCACGACATAAATACCACTATCGCTAGTCGAGTGAGCCTCCGGGCCACCCACTTGCAAGGTCACTTCAATCTGAAGCACAAAAGGCCATTGTCGTCTGCCCATGAAGGCGGGATAAAACTTGAGGGTCAATTTGCACCTCAAGTTGCAATGCGACTCGAAGACTGAACCTAAAATAGTCAAAACGGCAAATTCCCAAGGGCAAGAAATGGGAATAATTACTACCTGCCCGCACGGGCATAGATGATTTAAGGGCAGGAAAGCTCGAGTCAAAGCTTGACTCGGAAACTGAGCCTAAACAGCAGGGCAAAGCACGAGGCCCGAATACCCACTCATATCAAGGATTACACTTAAGAGCCCCCTGGCATATCCGATCAGTTCTGAACCTACGAGGATCCCGCTAAACACTGAAACCAGCCCTCCTGGTCAAAATCAATAACAGAAAAGCGATGCGGAAGAAATAAAGCTTCAGGTTTCCTCTTATCTTACATACGCAAAGAGAAGGGCGTACTCTCTATCTACAGGCATGCTCTATATCTATTAAATATAAAGCAACAAAATGGCAAAATCTATGCTCCGCTCCAAAAGGCTACAGCTTGCCGGGTTTGCTCTTCGCCTCCTCAGCAAGAAGTGATCGCGCGTCGTGCTCATCCGCCCTTGCTCGAGCCAATTCTTCTGAGAGAACAAAGCCCTGTGCGCCAATCTCCTCGAGTACTTCTCTTCGGGATCTGCAATATATATATTTCTCAATCCTCTTCTCCCGGTTGAGGGCTCGCTTCAGGTCAGCTTGAGCGTCCACAACATCTTTCATATGAATCACCATCTCCTGATCAGCCTTGGTTCAGCTTAGTGTCGCTTCAGCCCGGGCATCAATTATCTCAGCCCTGATCTTCGAGAGGTCAGATTCGAGTTTCCCGATCATATCCGCTTAAACTTTGGCATTATTACGAGCCAAGCAGAGTTGGACTTCGAAGGTAGGGACCTTGTCCAAAGCGCATGTCTCCTCTAAAGCTTGAGCTTGCACCTTATATCTTAGCTCACCACAGGCAGTTCTAATGCGGTCGATGTCGCCCTTGAGGTACTCTAAAGCCTCCGTCATTTTTTGCAGCTAATATAATAAAAAGGGGTTAACCTTGAGGGCCAAAGAGAGCAAAGCACGAGCTGCAAAAGGTTACCTACTCCATCAAATACCTCTCGTAATTTGAGCTCCGGTATGCCTCATATCGCCAATGCAACAACTCGACCTCCTTCTCCTTGCTAAGGAGCCTAAGGGACTCGCCCTCACCCAGAATTTTCTAAAGCCTGGGCCCTTGACAGAGCAGCTCAGACATAAGCCTATCGCATGCCTGCACAAGGTAAGTTCAATAGGGGAGAAGGACGCGGAATACCGGAAAACTACGCCTAAACTTACCACGAAGTGAAGCCGATGGACTTCATCGAAGTCAGAATATACTCCTGTTGATCTTGCCTCTTCAGCCTCAGAATAACTGACCTCGGAAAAGCATATTCACTTGGAGGAACCGCCACCGGGAAATCAGATACTCCGGGAGCAGCAGACTCGTACGATGCCCTCTTCTCGGAAACACAGGCCCATTCAGCACCTCTAAAAGCTCCATCACATTGCGGGTGCCGATCCCTCTTATCGCCATCGTCCCTCGGCTCAGAGACCGACGACTCCTTCCCCTCTTCGAAAGAGCACCGTCTTATCCCAAGGAACCACCCGATATCTGCAAGCAGAGAATCCGGTACAAATGGAAGGGGAAAACGTTACCTCAAATATACAAAGGAGAAGGCAGCATGCGCACATACCTTGGTATTTTGCTCCCCATCTAATATGAAACACAGCTCTCCACGGACGCTCATCGCAGGTCGAATGAGTCACCAACCTCCGGACCCAGCCGGGCAGGTCAAATACTTCGCCCGACGTCCATGAAGTTGCTACAAAAAGGGAAAAAACACTATTATTCAATTGATTTTCGCTATGGGAAAATCTGAAAAAGCAACAGACGCTCCACTCACGTGCATAATTCCACCCTTTTGGAAATGGAAAAAACTCCACGGGAATAATGTCGACTGTATGGACCCGGATAAACCAACCGGCCCACTCTTGGTCCCCATCCTCTTTGTCGTCAACTACAAAAAGCGTGGACGAACGGCACCTCAGGGATAGCAGGACCTGGTGATAAAAAGGACGGTATAGCCTGACGAGATAGTTAAGCATGAATTCAAGCCTGGCCTTCTACGCAAAGAACCTCATCATCAGCAACACTCGCCAAAATGACGGATTTATTTGCGCCAAAGTAACCTAATACTTCAAGCAAAAATCAAGCACGACCTTATCAAGGGGACCAAATGCGAATGGATATAAGTATATGCTCAAGAATCCATCAGTAGAGTCCATGATACTCTCATCCGGGTGAACCACCTACAGTGCGATCCTCTCGCTCCATCCGCAGTATTTTCTCACCATCTCCAGATGTTTGCCTCTTACCAAAGACGTCGTCTTCAGAGCGAACTCCCACGGTTCCTGAGCACGGGGAACAGAACTCCCCACTCCCTGCTGGGCTGGTGCCGAAGTGGTTGCCATGACTATGATAAAACTAACAGATCAGAGCAAGGGCATGCACCAACACTTTGCCAAAGTGGAAGAGCAACTATCTAAAAATAGTGAGGTCTTGCGAAGAAGCTGAAGATGCCCCACATATATGCGAGAAGCAGCAACGACTCGCCTACCCGGAGTAAGCCCCGAGAAACCTACAACCTCGATGCAGATTGACAGGGTGACACCCGGTCCCGAAAGCATCCTCCAACGAGAATCCAAAACTCGAGGGATTGACCGTATTATCTCCTATCTCGAGGCAGCACTATACCCCGCAGATCCCTACCAAAGAGAATTCGGACTTCGATAATCCTTCGATGCCATCACTCGACGCGGGGCAGTACCCGATCTCATGATTCCTTTCTAATAAAGAGGAATAAACACTAGAAGCTCCGATCACAAAAGCTCTACGAAGGTCCGAGGCAGCGCCTGAGTACGGGTAACTCCTCAGCAGAAGTCTATCCTATACGTTCTAAAATGGCTATCCATATCAAGATCAAAAGGGACCCCCCAGGTACCCAAAGCTGACCTTCATTCGGGATAACATCCTTGAAGTCCCCGAAATTCGGCGTATTATCTCCATACAACTCGGAGGACCCCGGCAGTCCGGGCCTATCAGATCAATCCAGCATTGGTCCT
Source organism: Nicotiana sylvestris (assembly GCF_000393655.2). NCBI lineage: Eukaryota > Viridiplantae > Streptophyta > Magnoliopsida > Solanales > Solanaceae > Nicotiana > Nicotiana sylvestris. The sequence continues at coordinate 81,552,091 of NC_091062.1, read as the reverse complement.
AGGAATGATGATAGGTTCGAAAGAGAGCCATGTCGATTGGCAGAGGATCGGAAAGAACGCTCACGCCTAAGTTAAATGTCAGTGGTCAACAATAAAGGAAGACATTCGAAAAGCCCCAAAGGGCATGGGAGCATGCAATAACAAAGTAAAGGTCGAAAGCAGAAGTCAATGGAGTATATTCATATTCATAAATAACCGTGTACAACAACCCTCGAGGGGTCCTTACAAACAACTACAAAAGCCTACAGAGATCTACAGGAGGAACGGAAGGATGTACATATGATGAAACCCAAGGCCCAGTCCACCCTCGAAGATCCATCTCCGATATCAGCATCCTCGAGCGCCGACCCATCGAGCACACATCCTCGAGGATGATTCCTTCGACCTCCGCCTCCTCTAGGTTCCTAGCTCAATCCCTCAAGGGATTCCCATCGGAGAAGATGAAGAAGAGGAAAATGAGGGGACGCAGAGAAGGTAGAAGAAAGATACATGGCCTACCAAATCCAAAGGTGGAAGATTCGGCGGGCCCCAGCCTCAACGGCCGGTATTGCCACTTTATCCCTTGGGAAAGAAAAAACCCGAGGGATGAAGTTCCATGCCGGGCCTGAGTATGAGAGTGAGCAGCGGTGCTTAATCCAAACGACTGTCTACATGAGGAGGAAACCGACCCCCCGTCCATCATCACTTCGGGCCAACAGCAGCAGCAAAAGCCAGCATATAGATAACCACAACAATATCGGGATAGCACGATTATGCTCGACAAAGGGAAGTCCCGGGAAAAGGCCACAACACGATCTAAGGGAGCTCCCTCATACGGCCTTGAGGCCTTGAGCCCCAAACATGATGTTCAAGGATAGAAAAAGATGATAAGAAGGAATAGGGAAGTAAGCTAACGAAGACACTGGGATAGGAAAAACAACGCCAAAACACCCCCATTTATAGGGGATTACGACACGGTCATCGAGACTTTAAATGATTGACCGACGGACGCAGTTAATGCATCCTTGGAAAATCGAATCGACGGTGGTACCTTTACTCGGAGAGCAGGAATCGGGAATGAATTGAACGAAGTTGAAAATACACAAGTCTGTGGATGCCCGATTATCATAAAACTCACGACAGGAGTCGCATCATCGGTATGACATCACCGTAAGAAGCTCGAGGAGTCAAGTATCCGAATCATTTCCCATCACTTTGTTATGGGAAACACGGAGACTATCTATACGCAGCAAAAATCAGAGGACTTGATTTCTCGATGTCAAGTTATTTTGGAAGAACGCCTCGAGACCCCGAGGACGGGAGGCCACGACCAAGTTCCCGACCTCGGTCTCGTCGAGGCCCGACTTAGAGACAACGGAGATCGAAGCCAGGATAGAGGGGGAAGCTCCCAAGGCACACGGCTAAGTCTGACAAGGCCGACCTATCTAGAGACTGTGGTGAGGCATCGTGTTAAGCCATCCCATCTCCGTACTTTGTAATTAATGCCCATGTACTTGTAACGGGCTGATGCTGCTTCATATATAAAGGGGACTCACGTTACCTTTTAACGGGCTGATGCGGCTCCATTTTCTCCATAATTATATTAATATTTCTCTCTCTTTTCTTTCTAACTTATTCGTTCTCACTGGACCGAGGTTACCTTAATATCCATCGATTTCTTACTTGTTCTTCATTACATAAGCTCAGTATCGGCCGTAAAGAGCCTTGTTTAATTATATCTTCTACTGTTATCCCATTCCCAACTATCCCCGATAGCTCAAATTCGACCCTGACTTTGACCTCGAGGTCCCCCATTGACCAGACCTACATCCGGGTAGCAAGCCCTTTGGTTCGATTATTATCTCGTTTTAGCTTGCATTTCATCGTTAAACTCCATATTATTAGCATCAACTGCTCTAGCAACTAGCTCGAGAATAGATCATGTATTTTTAGAATCCCATTTACAAATTTAATTGTTATTACCATTTTCACGGTAAACAATTTCTCTCGCTGCATGTTGTTCCCCGTAAACGGTTTTGACCCATTGTTTGTCGGGAATTTCATCATATGGTGGAGGGTGGATGGTACTGCTCTCATGAAGTGTATCCACGACCTTCCGAACAAGGCGTTGTATCTTATGTCTCTTTCGATGACATGGAATTTGACGTTTTGGGTTGTGCCAGCCACGTTGACTAGGAGGGTGATTTCTCCTTTTGTTGTTTCACTTGCCATGTTGAATCCGTTAAGGACTCGAGTGGCGGGCACGATTTGGTCAAGCAGTTGAAGCTACTTTATTATCCTTGACCTGATAACATTGGCCGAGCTACCTGGATCCACGAGTACATGTTTTATTTGAAATGTAATTACGAGGAAAGAGATTACCAATGCGTCATTGTGAGGTTGAGACAAGGTCTTGGTGTCTTCTTCGCTGAATGTGAGGGCATCCTCGGGTGTATACCCCCCGGGTTTGCTTTTCTCTGGTGATGGATATTTTTATCCTTCTCATCACGGGTTCCTATGGGGCATCGATGCCTCCCAAGATCATGTGGATGACATGTTGTGTCTCATTTGTTTCATTCTTATTGGCTGCCTCTCTTTCTCAAAACTGATTTTTGGCTCTGTCACTGAGGAATTCCCGGAGGTGACCTTTGATAAGTAGTCGGGCTACCTCTTCTCCGAGTTAGTGGAAATCATCGGTCCTATGGCTATGCGTGTTGTGAAATTCACACACTAAGTTATGATTCCTTTCCGAAGGATCTGATTGTACAGGCCTGGGCCATCTGGTGTCTCTGATTTTACTGATGGCAAACACGATGTTCGATACATCGACGTTGAAGTTGTATTCTGATATGCGAGGTGCCTCTGTTGGCCCTATATTCCTATCAAATCCGGCTCTGTTGATGAGTCTCCGAGGATTCTATCCTCGTTCTTTCCATCGATCATTGTGAGGTGGGTTGCGCCTCGGGACGTTACTTCTGTCTTCGGTGTATGGCTGATATCTTTTGGCTTTGGCTCCTTCGCTAGAAGCCTGCTTGGGTATACTGAGCCCGAGGGGGCTCTTAGCTGGTCGTCTTCAACCCTGATCTTCATCTGGTATTGGTTGTGGACATCCGACCAGGTCACAGCGGGATACTCGACCAAATTCTGTTTCAAATGCTTTGAAGCTACCGAGCTTCGTTCATTAAGACCTTGAGTGAAGGCATGCACTGCCCAATCGTTGCAGACTAGTGATAGTTCCATCTGTTCCATTTGAAAATGAGATACGAACTCTTGTATCATCTCGTTCACTCTTTTCTTTATTTTGAAGACGTCAGATTTCCTTGTGTCCACCTTGATGGCCCCAGCATGCGCCTTTATGAAGGAGTCTACCAGCATGGCAAATGAGTCTATGGAGTTAGGAGCTAGGTTGTGATACCATATCATGGCCCCCTTCGAGAGTGTTTCCCCAAACTTCTTTAGTAAGACGGACTCGATCTTGTCGTCCTTTATGTCGTTGCCCTTCACTCCGCACGTGTAAGTAGTAACGTGCTCATTGGGTTCTGAGGTCCCATTGTATTTTGGGAGGTCTGGCATTCTAAACTTCTTTGGAATGGGGTTCGGAGCCGCTTCCTCTGGGAACGACCATTATATGAATTTCTTCGAATCCACACCTTTCAGGACCAGGGGTGCACCCGAAATTTGGCCGACCCTGGAGTTGTAGGTCTTGACCTTCTTGTCGTTGGCTTCTATCTTCTACTCGCCCGATTCGTTACTCTTTATGAGCTCCTCGAGCATCTTTACGATAGCGGGGTCGGCTACCGACCCATTGTTGCTTGAACTCTTCGGTACCTGCTCGGCCGGGGGAGCCGTCCCCGGAGGAACCGCGCTGGGAGTTTTCTGGTGACTTTGTAGCTGAGCAATCGCTAGTAGTTGTGCCTGCAACATTTCAAAAATAACGTGAACGCTAACCTCCCGTTCTCCCCTGGTTGGGGTTTTCTAAGCTTCTTGTGGATCCCTTTGATGCACGCTCCTATCAGTGAGGGATCTTATGTCGATGTGTTGGGCATCGCATGACACCGCATCCACAGGGATTGGTTCTGGTGCATTCCAAGGGTTTCGTGGTGGCACACCAACACCTAGAACACCCACACAATTTTCTTCGTGGTCCTAATTATTGTTGTTTTCACCTCAATTCACTAAGTTAGACATTTCGTCCCGAAATCGAAGATCTTGGACAAGAAAAAGCATGAAAGATAACTTGCGTTATATAGTAAAACCATCAAGAAAATAATCACTATTATTTTTAGCCCCACGGTGGGTGCCAAACTGTTAACCGTGAAAATGGTAATAACAATTAAATTTGATTATGGGACTCTAAAAATATGTGATCTATTTTTATGCTAGTTGTTAAGCAGTTGATGCTATGTGTGAGACTTAGAAATGAGATAAGAGTTAGGAATAAGGTGATAACCAAACCAATAGGTTAACAATGGGGGACTCGAGGTCGATTCTGGAGCTCAGTTGTGAGCTATCGAAGGTGATCGAGGTATGACTAACAGTTATAATAAAATCAACGAAGGATCTTTATGGCCAATGATAAGCAATAAATAATGAACAATAATGAAGATAGTAAATGGAAGCAATAATATCAAGAGAATATGTTAGAGATTAGAGAGAATGTTCTTGTATATTTCGTGTGGAGCAACTGAAGCAACAACATGAGCCTACAAATTGACAAGGATCCCCTTTATATAGGATGGGAATACCAACATAGTATAAAATACATTAATGACAAAGAAGCGGAGATGGGACAGCTAGCTGACACCCTGATTTAGGGTTAGGGTAGTCCACAAGGCTCTGTCAGTCCTAGCCGTGTACCTTGGGAACTCCCCATTTCTACCATATCCATGGTCAACATTATCCCCAGATCGGGTGTCAACGAACCTCGAGGGAGGAAACTCGACCATAGCCTTATATCCTCGAGGCATCGAGATGATCTTTTGAGGTGCCTCGATGATGAGGAATTGGACCCTCCAATTTCACCTTATATAGCCTAATTCATTCAAATTACTTCAAGGATATAGAAGCTTCATTTCGTTCAAAATATTTCAAAGAAACAGAAGCTTCATTTCGTTCAAAATACTTCAAGGAATAGAAGTGTAATTCCATAAAACTTTTGCGGTTACAAAAGAGTACGATGCAAACTTCGCCAAGATTATTAAACGGAATTTGCCCTACTCTAGGTATGTTAAGGCCATGCCTTCTTTCTTTTTGGCATGGTCCAAGTTATACTAAAGAAATGAGCAAAGGCACAATTTTCATAAACGACTCCATTCATAGAAATACTAGGGGTCGCTTTGTTCTTGATTCCCCATGTAACATATTGTTATATCTTCTGTTCATGGGTTTCAAAATAATATGCAGTTGAAAAAGTTTATTCGGAAGAAATACTGAGATTATTACACATTGTTCATGCATTTCATTCATTTATATATGTACATTGACCCATGACCAGATGGCGTTATATATGCGTATTTATATGTATATATATATACATATATATATGTATGTATATGGGATATGGGAAAAAGGTTACGGTATATACGCACTGTCACACCTCCTTTTTCTACCTACACCCCCAAAAGAGGGCGTAAAGGAGTTTTTCCATTTAAAGGACAATCGGAACGGGATTTAATTATTAATTATTCAGAGTCGCCACTTGGGAGATTAATGGTGTCCCAAGTCACCGGTTGAATCCCGAACCGAGGAAATTTATGACTCTGTTAACAGTCCGCGAACCAGAAATCCGAGTAAGGAATTCTGTTAACCCGGGAGAAGGTATTAGGCATTCCCGAGTTCCGTGGTTCTAGCACGGTCGCTTAACTGTTGTATTTGATTTTATCTGATTTTAATACATGCTAACTTATGTGCCTTTTATTCGTAAACCGCTTTTATCATTATTTTTAACGAGAGTTGCAACGTCGTGAAAATGTGTCTCGAACCACGTCACATCAATGCACCCGTGGTTATTGACACATTCCAACTCCGTTGAGATTTGGACTTGGGTCGCATCAATGCGCACCCGAGTTTTAAGAAAGTAATCTTATTAAAAACGCTCATAAAGGGTCTAACATGTTGTTATCTTTAGGGAAAGCCGCGAAGTTCGCTAAATGGCCCTCCCAAATTCTAATCATTTTTAATAACCATTTATTGAGGGCCCCACATTTATTTATTTTCGTTCGGTGGAGCTCATCTCAATTTGTGAACCTCTTTTCTATCATTATTTTATTTATAAGAATTACGATGTAGTGAAAACGCGTTTCGAACCCCGTCGCAATCAATGCGCCCGTGATTGTCAACACATTTCGACTTCATCGAGATTCGGATTTGGGTCGCATCAATGCGCACCCGAATTTAGGAAGATAATTTTATTAAGAGCGCGTTTAAAGCAACTACGCGTCTGCACTTTGCGAGGTCCATGGAATTTAGCTAAATGGCACGCCTCGGAATCTAAGGATTAATAAAAGATTAATTAAAGTGAAGGCCATGTAATTGTCGTATTAAATTTTGCTTTAAGAAATTGGGTGTCCTATTCCTCCTAACAGTGAATCTATGTACTCCAATGTGACCAACTAAAACATGAATCCAAACAGTGACAAATCAACGCCTGCTTGAGCCTTTCCAGTTGTGTGACTCGGCAAACTAAAGACCTGCTAATAATTTCACAGGTTTCAACTTAAGCTGCCAGGGAGGAAAGCACACAGAACATCCAGTGCAGAGTCTTTATCCATGAATTTGGCTTAGCTTTAACGATCAATATTAATGCCTATAAAGTTCTTAAACAGAGAATCAAACACGAATACAGAAGGCTGGAATTGCTTCTACCCAGTGAACATAAACTATGAAATTATCAATTAACAAGCACAAATCTATCACATTCATAAAAATAGCCAACAGATGTAACCAAATCAGTATGTAACATGAACACTACTTCAACGTAGAACATTTATAAATTGTCAAAGTTTTGTCATGGGAACAAAAGCAGTAGAAATTGAGAAAAAAGAAACAAAACCTCTCGTTAAACAGCAAAACCCGAGCTGGAACAGCAAGCCACCGGACGGAAACTCAAATCGACACCGGAATTTCGAATCGAACACGAACTCGAATTAACCTCGACTGAACTTTATCCCCATACTCGAATAACCAGAAATCGAATCCAAGTGAAGAAACAGAATCAAAACCATCTCTAAAATCAATTTATCTCGTGTGTGCTTTTGAGAATTTCCGGCGACGAATTGCGTGAGACTAAATCAGGGGGTCGTTTTTGTATTTATCTTGAAGAACCAAATCAGAAATGGGCAAAGAAGATGTTGAAGACGATCAGGTCAGGGGGGTGGGGTATGACGAAGGAGAAGACGTTGGGGAGAGGGTCGTTCTCTTTCCAAAAGTTGCGCAACCTTTCTGCCAGCTTTTTCCAGTCCCTTCTTCATTCTCTTTTCTTATTCTTTTGTCTTCTTTTTTATAGTGTAGAGTCTAGGTTGTAGGGTTTTAGGTTAAGGGGTATGGGCCTAGGAATTATGGGCTTGACCATTGTGGGCTAGGTCCAAAATTAGGCCTAAAGATGGGTTGCTCGAGCCCAAGCTCTATTCTTTTGCCGCAAATGAGATTAAAAATACGCGCCCATTTATTAATTAGTCCTACTATTAAAATAATTATTAAAACAAAACTAACCATTAAAACAAATCTATTTTTTGTATTTTCAAACATTATATTAAAAATAAAAATACGATACTATTTTTATTATTATTTTTTAGATTAAAAATGACTACAAATATTAATGAACTTATTATTATATTATTATATATTTTTTTTTTGTAATTTTTCTTTTCTTGTACTAAAATAAAGTAAAAGAGTCAAAATTACTTAAAATATCTATATTATGCCTAAATTAAATATTTTACCCTAATATATAAAAGATCTTGGGGAGGGTCAAAAATCACATGTCTATAGTTGTCCCTCTTTGACTGGAAACGTACAGAGTTTTCAGACAAAGACTGACTAGACAGGTTTTTGACCTGACCTTTATTTGGAGAGACTAAGACTAAGAGAGAAGGGAGTGTGACCGAGCCCCGGTATCTGAGCTGCCTACATATCCTTGGCTATAAAGGAATCAGGCCACGTGTAGTTCAGAAATGAGTGAGATGACGGAGTATGCCGGTGGAGATCCGGTCGAGGTGCCGTTCCGTCGAGGTTCCGGTCTGCGGTCCCTGTTATTACATCAAAAATCAAAAGATAAAAAAGACTAGCTAAGCCTATCGATTACGAGTTACAAGATTCTTATCTATAAGTCTTCTGAAGCTTGATCTTGAGTCTTGATTGGTTCTTCATGCAGACTTTAGATTTGAACCTTGACACTTGTTAGCTACAGGTGCTAGCTCGTTCTTCTACAACTTCTGGGTCAGGACCGGACATGTAGTGCTTGTGACCTCGGCCATGTCTTGAGCATCTCACATCCTTCATCAACTTCTGAATTGCTTTCTGAATTGAATTCCTTTTTTTCCAGGTGGGCGCCTGATTGCTCTGTTTTTCAGGCGGGCTCCTGACTTCTGAATTTTGAAATTGTGTGCCTCTATTCTCCAGGCGGACTCCTGACTTCTGAAATTTGAAATGTATTCCTCTATTATTCAGGTGGGCTCCTGATTTTCGAAACTTGAATTGTATGTCTCTATTCTCCAGGCGGACTCATGACTTCTGAAATTTGAAATGTATTCCTCTATTATCCAGGTGGGCTCCTGACTGTTGCGCTTAAAAGTATTCCTCTATTCTTCAGGCGGGCTCCTGACTTCTGAAACTTGAAATGTATGCCTCTGTTCTCCAGGCGGGCTCTTGACTTCAAAACAGACAAAGAAATTAATGGAAAACTAAAACTTGAATTGTAATACCTTTGTTCTTCAGGCGGGCTCCTGATTGCTGAATTTGAAATTGAATGTATTCCTCTATTATCCAGGCGGGTTCCTGACTTCACAAAAATAGACAAAACAAAGAAAACTTTCTGCCCCAATTTGGAAACTGGGTGTTTGTTACCACATACTAATAAGAACTAAAACTTGAATTGTGATAAGACTGAAATGCAACTTTTAAAAATTTAGAGACCGCAATGTATCTTAAAATTTAAACTTTATCTTAGGTGAAAAATTCATCAGACTAAGATTTTCATATTAGGAGAAAGATTCAACAGACTAAGATTTTTATCTTTATCTTAGGTGAAAAATTCACCAGACTAAGATTTTAATCTTAGGAGAAAGATTCAACAGACTAAGATTTTTATCTTTATCTTAGGTGAAAAATTCATCAGACTAAGATTTTCATCTTAGGAGAAAGATTCAACAGACTAAGATTTTTATCTAGGAGATAATTCATCAGATTAGGTCCATTTTGCGTGATCCCGATTTTCTTAATTTTCCAAAGTCCAACTTCCTTTCTTTTCAAATTCCGCCTTCCTTTCTTGTTCCCAAATTATGCCTTCCTTTCTCTCCTTTTTTTTCGACTTCTGCCTTCCCCTTTCTTTAAATTATGCCTTCCTTTCTTTCTCCTCAAATTCTGCCTTTATCTTTTCCCAAATTATGCCTTCCTTTTGTTTTTCCAACTTCTGCCTTTATCTTAGGTGAAAGATTCATCGGACTAAGATTTTTATCTTAGGTGAAAAATTCAACAGACTAAGATTTCTTTATCTTGGGTGAAAGATTCAACAGACTAAGATTTCTTTATCTTAGGTGAAAAATTCATCAGACTAAGATTTCTTTTAACCATTTTCCTTCAAAATTTGTTTTATCTACCCACTAACTTGAATTATCTTCTTTCAGAACTGCTTCCCTAAAAACTGGTGTTGTCCTCCTTCAAAAAACCACTTCCCTAAAAACTAGTGTTTCATTCCTCCAAAAATTACTTTTCTTAGAACTGGTGTTTTTTTCCTGAAAACTACTTCCCTCTCTTTTTCTCTCTTTTTTTTAACACTTGTATTGACCTTCATGTTCTTCAGATGGGTACCCGAAAAAAATTCCAACATGACAGAAAATTTTCTGCCCCAGTTTGATAATCCTCCTGTAGCATATCTTTCCGCCATAAATATCATTTCCTTGCCCCTGTTTCAAATCAAAGAAAATTCTGTCAGTTTAAAAGTGCGGTGGTTGGTTGTGGTACTCCCGCTGGGATGGATTTCCTTTTCTCCTTTCCATGCTTTGCATTCTCCGACCATCTTTGAAACTTGGCTGATAACTTCCGCCCTTCTTGATGACTATCTCTCAATATTACTTTTAGTCTTCTTATCTGACCCATATGTATTCTGTGACAACTGATTCTTCTTGAAGGTCTTGCCTACTTACTGATTAACCACTTTCCCCGCCATCTGTGTCACTCAAATACCCTTTTTCCCCGTTCAATCCCAATACCCTCTATCTATTACATTATTCCTGAACTGACATCTACCAAACTTTGTGTTTCATAAAGATCCCAAACTATGTGGATTATTACCAGCTCAGTGCTCTTGTTATTTTTCTTGACTTGTGACCCCATTTTGTGCAATTGGAAAGCTGGTGGCCAATTTTGAAGTCATTCCTCACTTGTTACGACCAAATGACTCAGAAAGGGGAAATAAACAAAACAAAAGGAACAGAGTAAAGGACAATAGAAAGAGATGATTCCTAACAAGAAAACTACACAGTAGAAACCTATCAGATGTGGATACCGACTCTAATGACCTTGACATGTACCTGCGACCTATTCTGTTAAGCAAATCTGATGCTCATCTCTTGTTGTTCCTTTTTTTGCTGTGAAACTAGGCTTCATTGCTCCGCTTATCCAATTTGATTCGCATTCCTTATTCGGCTTGTAGTGCCCCGAAGGGTTTTCACCATCAAACCTCTCTCATTTCGCTTTTTCTCTCAACTTATTGTCGCCTCAAGGTGCCCGTAAAGGTTTCCACCAATAAGACTCTCTCATTATTATTTCTCTTAGCTTTCATCACCTTGCGCTACCCATGAGGATTTTCATCAATAAGATTCTCTCATTTTCATTTTCCTTGTTTGGACCGGAGTGTTGCCCCTGACAGGAATTACCTTACATGCTTGACTTAGCATTTCTCAAAGACTGATCAGAAGGTCTTTCTTTGGACCGTAATGTAGGCTTTTGGATGGGTTAGAAAGAAAGGGTATAAAAGGCTCAAAACAATTTCAAAATGGGTTAAAATTACAACTTTCGGAATCCAACCTCTCACAACAACCACAATTTCTGCCCCAGTGTCTTGCTTGGGGACTTTTGGATTTTTGTTTTGGTATGACTGAACCTCATAGAGGCTGCCTATGTACCCTTTCGGGATCAAGTCAAATGTAGTTCACATCATAGGACTACGTTGTTGCGATTTTCTTTCTCTCTATTTCTTTTCTTTTTCTTTTTCTTTTTTTTTCTTTTTCCTTTCTTTTCTTCATTTTTCTTTTTCTTTCTTCTCTTTCTTTCTTTTCTTTTCTTTTCTTTTCTTTCCTTTTATTTTTTTTTTCTTTTCCTTTCTTCCTTTCTTTCTTTCTTTCTCCTTTTCCTTTCTTCCTTTTCCTTTTTTTTTCCTTTCCTTTTCTTTTTCCCTCTTTTTCCATTTGTGTATCTCCGGCACTTGCATTTCTTTAATTGTGCCGTTGATTCCGAAAAAGGGGTATGAAAGAAAACAAATAAGGCTCAAAGAGGTTGACAAAAGGGTAAAGTGTATAGATAGCAGAACAAAACGCCTTCATCATTTCAAACTTCAAAATATGCCAAATACAAACAAGTACAATCAGAATAAAGAAACCATACACATCATCTCTTGACCGCATCGGAATTGATGGCCATTTCCACACCTTTTTCTTCTACATCTGTCATATATAATGTGACATTCGACAACACTCTTACTCTTATTACCACGACCAGCCCCCTGTCAATTTAGCCAACTTGCTTTTACGGGGATTTTTATGTTTTACTTGCCCCAGTTTCACATGGTTCGGACGTCAAAGAATCTCAAAATGTCCCAATCTGTTCTCATTTCCTCAAGTGTCCTTATCGTTTTCAAAATGGTCTCATTGCTTCGCAACTTTTGAAGATCAGACTGAGGATTATGCATGCATGTCATGTTACTAGAACCGGCAAAAGGCAAAACAAAAAGTTAGAAAAGAACTAAACAAAGAAAATGATTGGGAGTAACAACAGATCGGAATTTACATTAGACAAACGATGAAACAGTTCGAATAACAAAACAAACTGGATTGCAACCCTAGAATGAACTGAAACAAACCTAGACAACCCTAGACAAACCACTACGACTAAACAAGCTAGACAAAATGAAAGGATAGGAGGGTTTGAACACAAGACAATATCCGGATTACAACCCTGCAAATAATCCGGACAACAGAAATGACAGCCAAATGGACCACCAAAGCTCCTCCCCAGCTGACTTAGGAATGGAGTGTCTTTCCAATTACAAGCACGGAATCTTAGCCACTAAGCTTCGCATCCATATTGCCATGACCACTATTTGCTTCAGTATATTCAACTTCAGTCAACAAGTTCCCAAGAGTATTCTCATACCCCATGTCACCGGGCATCATCCCCACCAAGTGTGCCTCTTCATATAAGGGATGCAACGTGATATTCTGGGCGCCACTGTCTTGAATCAAATTTTCCTGGATCATCCTTTCTATTTCTCTTTTCAAATCTCGACAATTTTCCACATTGTGCCCCAGAGCATTGGAGTGGTATTCACACCTTTTAGACGAGTCAAAGCTTCTCGCACGTCGGTCTACCTGATTTGGAGGAATGGGTGCAATCATGTCATGTTGTTTTAACTTCTCAAATAAGCTTGCATAGGACTCTCCTATTGGTGTAAAACTATCTTTCAACTTTTGGCCCCTTCTGTACCCCTGGCTTGGATGTGGGTTACAAGGTAATTGAAAAATTTTGCGGAGGCTGGTGGAGATTTTGTGATACTCGAGCTCGCTTTCTTGGGTGATTTGGTGGCGGGTGTGAGGGGTTCGGAGGGGGATAGTAATTCTTAGGGGGGTCATGGAAAACCTGATAAGGCTGCACATACCTTCGAGATGTTCTCCTAGGACCTCTTCTCGACCCTGATATCACCATGATTTCTTCATCCCTCTCATTCGTGTTACCAGATTCAATTTGGACAGCTTGAGCTGCAGCTTTGAGAGCTGTTTGACTTATAATTCTGCCTGTCTTAAGACCGTTCTCCACCATTTCTCCCATTTTGATTGCTTCCGGGAAGGATTTACCCACTGCGGATGTCATGTATTGAAAATAATCTGGCTCTTGAGCCTGTAGAAAGACAGTGATTAACTCGTGGTCATCCATGGGTGGCTTAGCTCTAGCTGCCTGCTCTCTCCATTTGATGGCATATTCCCTGAAACTTTCAGTTGGTTTCTTTTTTAGGTTAGAAAGGGAAATGCGGTCTGGGGCGATGTCGATCTTGTATTGAAATTGTTTGACAAAGGCCCGTGCCATGTCATCCCAGACGTACCAGAAAGATGTGTCTTGATCCAAAAACCATTCAGATGCTACTCCCGTGAGGCTTTCCCCAAAATAAGCTATAAGCAATTCCTCATTTCTTCCCACACCTCTCAATTGGTTGCAATACCTTTTCAGGTGGGCTATGGGGTCTCCATGTCCATTGTACTTTTCAAATTTTGGAACCTTGAAACCAGGAGACAAGTGGACATCGGGGAACATGCATAGATCTCTGAAGGCAACGCTCTTTTGACCTGTCATTGCTTGCGTGTTTTTCAACCGTTGTTCTAATCTTTTCACTCTTTGGGTTATTTCTTCTTGTACTCTCTTTCGGGAAGGCTTCTAGATGTTTACAGGAAGATCAAACGAGTACGAGTGGTACTCGGGAGAGTGGTATTGTTCTTGCTGTGTAGCAAATTGTGACTCTAACAAGGCTGTCCTTGGCCATTGGCCCAGGCTTGGCGCATTTTAGTCATTTGTTGTTTCAGTATTCTATTTTCCTTAACCACAGTAGACCCTTGTTGAACCCTCTGACCCTGAGTCTCTTGAGCACTCGTAACAGCTTCGATGTCAGTTATCATTTTCCTTGGATCTTGTGTTTCCAGCTTACCACAAACCAACCACCTCACCTTTCTTCACAATTCAAAACAAAACATGTTAGAATGGATTGAGTCGGTCCTCATTATTAACAACATCTTTTCCATATTTTTATTCAATTCTTATTTTCCATTTTTCATTTTTTTTCGGTTGCGGTCGAATCTTATGGAGATTGCCTACGTATCATGACTCTGCATGAATCAGACCGTGCGTAGTTCTTGCAAATAAAAGGTAAACGACAATAAAATATTTTTTGGAATTTTCCATTTTCATAATAACGACAAAACTGACCAACTTAACGATGCAATACAGACTCGAAAATCAAACGACCCATATACTCTAATCAAAAGAAATACAAACCCAAAAACAAAATGACAGATTCCTTCCCCTATATGCCAATTTTGACCCAAAATCTGAACGGTATTCACTTGACCACGGACTCTTTTCTTGTTTTTTTTTTTAAATTAAAATAAATGACCCTGTATTGCAAATACGGCCTTCCAGCGCCTCGGGGGCAAAGATTTTAAGGCTGTGAGGGTCAAAAATCAAAATACGACCAAAGGTGATTGTTTATGCAAAGTCAGCCTTCCGGCGCCCCATTTGGGAACATTTGGCTATTTTGACAAAAACGACATCACCTGGTTTATTTATGACAAAAATTAAAATTTTGATATTTTTTGGTTATTTTTGCAAAGGGGAGGTTGGACCCGATGAGGGTTGCCTACGTATCTCACGCCCTGTGAGAATCAAACCATGCGTAGTTCGGGCAAATTAACCGAACTATTTTAAAACATGACTCTTTTCCATTTTTATTTTTGGTATTTCATAAGCGAATCAAAACTATTTTTAGAAACAAGACTCTCTTTTTCTTTTTTCTTTTCAACAAATAAAATAACCTATTTTTCCGAGCTAAAAATAACAGACTCTTTTTCTTTTTTTCATTTTCCACAGGCAAGAAAACAACCTATTTTCCAAACTAAAATAAAAGACTCTTTTTTTTCCTTTCCTTTTTCAACAAATAATGAAACAACTTATGTTTTTCAAACTAGAACAAAAACTTTTCTTATCCTTTTCTTTATCAACAACCAACTTTCCAAAAATAAAAGACTCTTTTTCTATTTTCTTTGCTTATTTTTAGTAAAACAAAATAAAACATTTTCTTTTTTTTTTCAAAATTTCGGCAGAGTTTCGCCAGTAATTGGTCATTGATTTTTTTTATTTCTAAGATAATCAATTAACTCCCTAACTGATATTTTTGTTTTTTCACCTTTTCTCTTTTTTCTCAATTTTCCAACATTCCCGAGATTCAGAAACCGGTCAACATGCAGGTTCGAAACAAATATATGTACAGAGCAAGTAGGATGCATCAGGATGGTCTTTTCATTTTAAGGTTGCTAGTCCTAGACGGACCCAACCCCTGTGTTGAGTCCTCTAAGTCAAATGCAACGTGATGCAAATAAGCGTTCCTACTAGGGATCCGGCATGAAGTCATGTTATTCTATGTTCAAAACCTGGGTCAGTGTTCTAGACTGTGTACCCGAGCGGACAACTCGAGTCGAGGATGGGGCAACTTACCAGGAACCAAAAGGCCATCCGGCTTCGTAACTTATCCGGCCTCTTTCTTATTTCAAGGTATGACACTAACAAAATAAGGAGTCTCAACCAGTAAGAACATCCCCGGAGTTGAAGAGAAAAGGGTGTCGGCACAGTTTATATACAGTTCAAATAATATCAAAGCGGTAACATTTAACACATTCAGCACAAAACATGTAGGAAAATTAGATACAATCAAATACAACAATTTATCTAAGCTCGAATTCTGAACCCTGCGAAACCAGAGATTCTGGGTTCGGTCCCCAGCAGAGTCGCTAGAGCTGTCACACCTCCTTTTTTTACTACCTACACCCCCAAAAGAGGGCGTAAAGGAGTTTTTCCATTTAAAGGACAATCGGAACGGGATTTAATTATTAATTATTCAGAGTCGCCACTTGGGAGATTAATGGTGTCCCAAGTCACCGGTTGAATCCCGAACCGAGGAAATTTATGACTCTGTTAACAGTCCGCGAACCAGAAATCTGAGTAAAGAATTTTGTTAACCCGGGAGAAGGTATTAAGCATTCCCGGGTTCCGTGGTTCTAGCATGGTCGCTTAACTGTTGTATTTGATTTTATCTGATTTTAATACATGCTAACTTATGTGCCTTTTATTCGTAAACCGCTTTTATCATTATTTTTAACGAGAGTTGCAACGTCGTGAAAATGTGTCTCGAACCACGTCACATCAATGCACCCGTGGTTATTGACACATTCCAACTCCGTTGAGATTTGGACTTGGGTCGCATCAATGCGCACCCGAGTTTTAAGAAAGTAATCTTATTAAAAACGCTCCTAAAGGGTCTAACACGTTGTTATCTTTAGGGAAAGTCGCGAAATTCGCTAAATGGCCCTCCCAAATTCTAATCATTTTTAATAACCATTTATTGAGGGCCCCACATTTATTTATTTTCGTTCGGTGGAGCTCATCTCAATTTGTGAACCTCTTTTCTATCATTATTTTATTTATAAGAATTACGATGTCGTGAAAACGCGTTTCGAACCCCGTCGCAATCAATGTGCCCGTGATTGTCAACACATTTCGACTTCATCGAGATTCGGATTTGGGTCGCATCAATGCGCACCCGAATTTAGGAAGGTAATTTATTAAGAGCGCGTTTAAAGCAACTACGCGTCTGCACTTTGCGAGGGCCATGGAATTTAGCTAAATGGCACGCCTCGGAATCTAAGGATTAATAAAAGATTAATTAAAGTGAAGGCCATGTAATTATCGTATTAAATTTTGCTTTAAGAAATTGGGTGTCCTATTCCTCCTAACAGTGAATCTATGTACTCCAATGTAACCAACTAAAACATGAATCCAAACAGTGACAAATCAACGCCTGCTTGAGCCTTTCCAGTTGTGTGACTCGGCAAACTAAAGACCTGCTAATAATTTCACAGGTTTCAACTTAAGCTGCCAGGGAGGAAAGCACACAGAACATCCAGTGCAGAGTCTTTATCCATGAATTTGGCTTAGCTTTAACGATCAATATTAATGCCTATAAAGTTCTTAAACAGAGAATCAAACACGAATACAGAAGGCTGGAATTGCTTCTACCCAGTGAACATAAACTATGAAATTATCAATTAACAAGCACAAATCTATCACATCCATAAAAATAGCCAACAGATGTAACCAAATCAGTATGTAAAATGAACACTACTTCAACGTAGAACATTTATAAATTGTCAAAGTTTTGTCATGGGAACAAAAGCAGTAGAAATTGAGAAAAGAGAAACAGAACCTCTCGTTAAACAGCAAAACCCGAGCTGGAACAGCAAGCCACCGGACGGAAACTCAAATCGACACCGGAATTTCGAATCGAACACGAACTCGAATTAACCTCGACTGAACTTTATCCCCATACTCGAATAACCAGAAATCGAATCCAAGTGAGAAACAGAATCAAAACCATCTCTGAAATCAATTTATCTCGTGTGTGCTTTTGAGAATTTCTGGCGACGAATTGCGTGAGACGAAAACAGGGGGTCGTTTTTTGTTTTTGTCTTGAAGAACCAAATCAGAAACGGGCAAAGAAGATGTTGAAGAAGATCAGGTCAGGGGGGTGGGGTATGACGGAGGAGAAGACGTTGGGGAGGGGGTCGTTCTCTTTCCAAAAGCTGCGCAACCTTTCTGCCAGCTTTTTCTAGTCCCTTCTTCATTCTCTTTTCTTATTCTTTTGTCTTCTTTTTTATAGTGTAGAGTCTAGGTTGTAGGATTTTAGATTAAGGGGTATGGGCCTAGGAATTATGGGCTTGACAATTGTGGGCTAGGTCCAAAATTAGGCCTAAAGATGGGTTGCTCGAGCCCAAGCTCTATTCTTTTGCCGCGAATGAGATTAAAAATACGCGCCCATTTATTAATTAGTCCTACTATTAAAATAATTATTAAAACAAAACTAACCATTAAAACAAATCTATTTTTTGTATTTTCAAACAGTATATTAAAAATAAAAATGCGATAATATTTTTATTATTATTTTTTAGATTAAAAATGTTTAGATTAAAAATGACTACAAAATATTAATGAACTTATTTTTTGTAATTTTTGTTTTCTTGTACTAAAATAAAGTAAAAGAGTCAAAATTACTTAAAATATCTATATTATGCCTAAATTAAATATTTTACGCTAATATATAAAAGATCTTGGGGAGGGTCAAAAATCACATGTCTACACGCACCACCACCTGATCAGGTGGTATATGTTGATGATGTTGCCCATAGTGGCCGAGACTATATGATGGAATGCCCTCAGTGACTTGATGATATTATGTACACTCATACGTATGCATGACACGACATTCATACGCACGTGCATGACATTATAAATGTTTCAGAATTTACAAAGTTATTCATATTTATAGATGGATTTCTTTATTCCATGTTTCATCTATGTCTTTTACGTACTAATTTTTGTTGATACCCAATTTTTTCTAAAATATTTTTAGTTGCATATATACCTTCAAAATCATGCATCAACACTAATTGGTATTTTTCCATATTTTTTCCACATTTTTTAATTTGTCCAGTATTCTATTTCCAATAAATGATTACTAAATTGCATCACAAATGATTTCAAATTCATTTTTTGATTTAATTTATTGTTTACGGTCCTATTAAGAACAAATTATTTCATAAATAGCCAAATTGACACCTCTTGGCTATAATTGCAATAACTTTGCAATTATAGCCCATACGTATAATTTTGCACTATTTTTTACTAGAAATTAGTCCTTTATATTTTCAAATACCAAATAATCATTTCTAAGTTATTCTCATGCAATAGAATCACTTTTTATAATTAATAATTATGTTATAAACTATTTTTGACTAATTTAATTCGGGTATTTAATAGTTAGCCCATTTCTATTTTAATTTTAGCCTTAATTAAACCAGCCCAAACCCTTAGTTAAACTAGCCCATACCCCAAGCCCAATTCCTGATAGTACCTAACCCACTGCTGATTAAATCCTAATAATTTAACCTAAACCTATACCCTCCAAACCACTCATTCACTCTTCACTCATCCGCCGTCACCCCTCTCCTTCTCTCTCAAAATCCCTTTGCCTAAGCCCTAACTCCCCTTCGCCGGCTGCTTTCTCGGCGGTAATAATGGTGGCTCACCACCACCCCTAATGGTTCCCTCATGTAACGACCCGATCGGTTGTTTTGAGCTTTTACACTTCACTCGCCAGTTCTCGAGCATGACTATCTTTGTGTGGTGTATTATTACTTATGTAAATCGTCGTTTTTGGTTTCAGGGTAATCAGAATGAATTTAGAAGTATAGTTCTCAGTTTGAAGCTTAAAATTTGAATGGGTTGACCAAGTTTTGACTTGTTTGTATATGATCTCGGATTGGAATTTTTATGATTTGGTTAGCTCCATTAATTTATTTGGGACTTAGGAGCCTGATCGTAATGCACTTTGGAGGTTCGTGGAAGGTTTAGGCTTGAATTGGCGAAATTGGAATTCTGGTATTTTTCGGTTGATAGGTGAGATTTTGATTTAGGGGACAGAATGGAATTATAAAATTTGGAGTAGGTCCTTTGTGTCATTTGTGATGTGTGTGCAAAATTTTAGGTCATTAGGATGAGGTTTGATGGACTTTCTGATCAAAGGCGAAATTTGAAAGTTTTTGGAATTTTTAGGCTTGAATCCGATGTGATCTTGGTGTTTTGATGTTCTTTTGAATGTTCCGAAGGTTGAAACAAGTTTGAATGATGTTATGGGATATATTGGCATGTTTGGTTGAGGTCCCGAGGGCTTCGGGTGAGTTTCGGGTGGTTAACGGACCAATCTTCGGTTTTGAGTATTGGTAGATTTTGCTGGTTTGTGTTGCAGAAGGTTTGTTCATCGCGTTTGCGGAAGGGCTTCATGTTCGTGAAGAGTGTTCTCTGAGATGGAAAATTTTGTTCTTCGCGTTCGAGAAGGTGTAGACACGAACGCGAAGGGTAAGCTGAGTATTCTTCGTGTTTGCGAGGAGGCTGTCGCGTTAGCGATGGTTGAGCTAGTAAAGGTCCGCGTTCGCGAGTGGTTCATCGCGATCGCGTAGAAGGATTTCAGGGTCTGAGGCAAATGTGCTTCGCGAACGCGAGGGAGCTACCGCGTTCGCGAAAGGTTAAACCTGGGCAGTTAGTTTATATTTTATAAACGAGGGTTTAAGTCCAATATCACAAAAACCATTGGAGAGCTCGGGAGAAGGTGAAATTTGAGGAGATTTTCAGTGGAGCAATTAGGGTAAGTATTCTTCATTCATATTTGGTTTAATTCCATGATTTAGTCTTGAATTTCATCATTTAATTTGAGAAATTAGAGTGGAAATTGGGGAAAAATGGAAGAAAAGTTTGAGAATTCTTTTGGGGATTTGAATAGACAATTGAGGTTGGATTTCGATGAATTTGATATGGGTAGACTCGTGAGAAGATGAGGATTCTATTGATGTGATATTTATCGGATTCCGAGACTGTCATGCCCCAACCTTGAGAGGCATGACCGGCGCTCAATCGAGCAACCCCCAACTGAGCAAGCCTTATCAAGCACTTTCTACCCAACTCGACACGAATAAGGAAACCATGCTTTCATTCATTTATTTAGATGAGAAAAGATGGGTGCATTCTACAATGTTAGATCATTTTAAATCACAACATTAAACAGTTGATAAGTTCCAAGATTCCATGCAAATACACTTTAGCAAAGTGAGAATTTTAATTACATCATAGTTCGCTAGCCCATCCAACACTCGTACATAACCTACACGTATGTCTACGGAGCCTCTAAGGAGGAAAAGACAAGTTATGACAATGCCGACAACAAGGCCCTGGCTATACCTCAAAAGTAGAAGCCTACAACAAAAGATGCGCAATATAACCCCTTGAAGGAGAAATGGGTTCACCAAGACTTCAAGAAGAATGTACTCTGCTACGCGCGATCCGCACTATCTGCAATGGAGCCACCAACATTCATTTAAAAATGTAGCGCCCTCGGCAAAAGGGACGTTACCACCATGGAATATTACTAGTATGTATAACTAAACACCATTTAGTTAGAAATAACTTTCATACAAGAATAAGAAATCACAAGTATAACTCAAGCTTTAAATGATCACCACCTTATCAAATAAAAGAATCATACAACTTCCATATCATTTTTACATAGCTTTTAGTTTGGGGCATTTTACACTATTCATCATTGTTCACAATACCACTGCTATCTTGAGCGGAGTCCGATCTCGACCCGATCAACTAGGTCACCTCATTTGAGACATATATTTCAATTACAATCTCATTTTCCTTTCCGAAATTCATACACAATACAACCGCAATCTTGAGCGGAGTCCGATCTCGGCCCGATCGGCTAGGCCACCTTACCAAGGCATTGTTTCCTTCTCATTAATCAATTCATTTCACATATATCATTTCATAGGCACTTGGGGCCACAACTTATCATATCATTCTTGGCACTAGGCCGCATTTTACATCGTTCCCAAATTCAATATTAGCTCTGCCATTTAGGACAGTAGGTGCACACAAGAGCAACTTAAATTGTAAGCATAGATAAGACTTCACTTAGATGCCACAACAGTGCAAGTACGATCTAAATTTAAGGTCTAAGCATTTCACTACATAATTCATATCTTTTGCCCCTTTCAAGTTATCAAGATAGCACGTTGATCATGTTGAGACACATCTTTCACGCATATAAGGTTACAACACCAACATATGTAAAATAATAATCAATTCAACAATTCAACTTTAACCTTACCATATTCATACAAACACTGATGAAGCTCAATTTCTAAAAGACGGGGTTTTAGTCATACATACCTCAACCGAGCTTTCCTTAATCCTATAACGTTCTGGAATGTTCGCACTTCAATCTATTTAAGCAATATAGCACAATTTAACTCATAATCAAGAAAAGACCATAATCTAAGCTCTCTTGGGCATTTTACCGAGCATTTAGTGTTTATTAAGGTCTTATGGTTCTTTTATGCAAGATTACACTAGCCCATTGCCCATGCCTCCTCTTTTATAATTCCTCATACTCTTCAAGAACACATGCATGCAATGTAAACCCCCTTATCCCCATGAATTATCTGACCAATGACCCTTTGTAGCCATGTGTAAAAATTAGAGCTAAGGTGATGAAGCCTTACCTCTTGGGATGAGGGTTTAGGTCCCTCACTTGATTATCTTCAATGATTTACCAAGGATTCATGGAGTAAGTTTGATGGGAAGCACTTCCCCTCTCTTAGACCCCTCTCTCTTTCTCTCTCTGAAAGTGTCAGGAAATGGGCTCAAAATGAGCTATTACACCGGATATAACGACAAGGGGTCGGGTTTAAATTTTAGAAAACTGGAGCCCCGACTCGGATCTACGATCGCATTTGCGATCGCAAAGTGGATATGCGTCCCGCATAATGGACCGCAAAAATGCTCCCCAAGACCTTAACACACTGCCTGGGTATGCGGCAGAAATGCGGTCTGCATACCCGTTCTGCGATCACATAATGCACCATAGAACTACCCCTTACAAAATCCCAAGGGAATTATGCGATGACTTTGCGGCCCGCATATCGATTATACGATAGCATAATTGTCCGCATAGTTGACATCGATTTGGCCAACACACTACTTCACTTTGCGGTCTGCATTCCTATTATGCGACTGCATAGTGGACCGCAAAAAGGGAACTTTTCTGGAAAACATTATTCTTTGACTTTTTAATGCATAGACCAGTTCTAAAGGGTCTGAATCACGGCGAGCAAGCTTGCCGCGAAGAATTTTACGCATCTCTAACACATATTCCTAATTGCCACTACGAGCTTTCGGGTTTAGAGTAGAAATTTTCGCGGGGCCTCACATCCTCCCCCACTTGAGATCATTCGTCCTCGAATGAGGATCAAGGTTTGCTTATTAGCAATCTCTTATGCAACCTTATTATTTTTTTTTTTTCAACCTAAACATACTATTAGTCTCCAAATTTGGCTAACTGCCTGAATTGCCGAAAATTTCGCCAGAGTTTCCTTTGTATTTGGGCCTTATCCACTTGTCAGAGAGCCCCAGAAACACATCCTAACAGCAGGTACACATTCCATAGGCATAACATAACTCGTACAATACTAACCATGGCCGCATAGGCAACATATATATATATAACCAAAACATGACAGTTTTACATAGATTAATTCAAAAAATAATAGTTCATAGGAGCTAAGTGCATAAAAGCTATTTCATGACTATTTAAACAAATGTGGGTACTTCTTTTTCATTTCATCCTCGGCTTCCCAAGTGGCTTCCTCAACTTGCTGGTTCTGCCATAACACTTTCACGGATGCAATTTACTTATTTCTCAATTTTCGAACTTGCCTATCAAGAACGACAACTGGAATTTCTTCATATGACAGCTCTTCATTAACCTCAATAGTTTCAACCGGCACAATAGTGGACGGATCTCCAACTACCTTTCTCAACATAGACAAATGGAAGACCGGATGTACCAATGACAGCTCGAGTGGTAGCTCGAGCTTGTATGCCACCTGACCAATCCTCTGAATGATTTTGTATGGTCCGACATACCTCAGACTCAATTTTCCCTTCTTCCCAGACCGCATGATGCCCTTCATAAGGGAAACCTTCAAAAATACCTAACCATCTTCCTTGAACTCTAAATCTCTGCGACGAACATCCGAGTAAGACTTTTGGCAACTCTGAGAAGCTTTCAACCTCTCCTTAATAATCTTGACTTTCTTCATTGACTGATGCACGAGGTCCGGCCCTATCAATTCCTCTCCTCCAACCTCGAACCACCCAATGGGAGACCTACATCTCCTACCATACAATGCCTCAAATAATGCCATCTGGATACTAGCATGGAAGTTGTTGTTGTAAGCAAATTCTATGAGTGGCAGTACAAGCACGCAACATGTCCTCAAGCGTCTGAATGGTCCGCTCTGCTTGCCCGTCGGTTTGAGGGTGAAAATCTATGCTAAGATTTATCTGCGTGCCTAAACCTTGGTGAAATTTCTTCCAAAATTTGGCGGTGAACTGAGCCCCTTGATCAGAAATCATTTAGACTGGAGCACCATGCAACCTGACTATTTCCTTGATATACAACTGGGCATACTGTTCCAATGTGTCGGTAGCTTTAACTGGCAAGAACTGCACTAATTTTGTGAGTCGATCCACGATTACCCAAATTGAGTCGAACTTGCGCGGAGTGCGCGGCAACCCTACCACAAAATCCATGTTAATCATCTCTCACTTCCACATTGGAATTTCTATGCTTTGAGCCAATCCATCGGGCCTTTGATGTTCGGCCTTCACTTGCTGACAATTCGGACATTTTGCCACAAAGTCCGCCACATCCTTCTTCATGTTGTTCCACCAATAAATTTCCTTGAGATCATGGTACATTTTCGTAGAATCTGGGTGCACGGATTACCTTGAAGTGTGAGCTTCTGCCATGATCCTTCCCTGAAGATCGTCAATATCAGAAACACATAGGCGGTCTTGGTATCGTAGGGTACCATCATCCATACCAAGGGAAAAAGTTGTGCTCTTGTGTTTGTGAATCCCCTTTTCAGTTGTGTTAATAATGGATCATTGAATTGCTTTTATTTCACCTCTGCCACAAGCGATGATTCAGCCCTATTCTGCACAATTACCCTTCCTTCATTAGAGTCCGCAAGGCAAACTCCCAAACTAGCCAACTGGTAGACCTCCCTAGCTAACGGCCTCTGACATGCCTCCAAATGAGCCAAACTTCCCATAGATTTTTGACTAAGAGCGTCTGCCACAACATTAGCCTTTCCCGGGTGATAGAGAATATCAATGTCATAGTCCTTGAGTAACTCTAGCCATCTTCTTTGCCTCAGATTCAACTCCTTCTGCTTGAAAATATATTGAAGGCTCTTGTGGTCCGTGAATATATCCACATGGACCCCATATATATAATGCCACCAAATCTTTAGCGCAAACACCATTGCCGCAAGCTCTAAGTCATGATTTGGAAAGTTCTTTTCATGATTCTTGAGTTTCCTAAAAGCGTAGGCTATTACCTTGTCATGTTGCATTAACAAGCACCAGAGCCCGATCCTGGAAGCATCGCAATAAATCACAAATCCCTCTGTATCCTCCGGCAGGGTTAGTACCGGTGTTGTAGTCAATCTTGATTTCAATTCTTGGAAGCTCTTCTCACAAGCATCTGACCACTGGAACTTAACTGCTTTCTGGGTCAATTTAGTCAATGGGGAGGCAAGAGTAGAAAAACCCTCCACAAATCTCCTGTAGTACCCGGCCAAACCCAAGAAACTGTGAATCTCCATTGGAGTGGTAGGTTTAGGCCAATTCTTCACTGCTGCAATCTTTTGAGGATCAGCCATAATTCTTTCCCTGGAAACAACATGACCCAAGAACGCGATAGATTCAAGCCAAAATTCACATTTTGAAAATTTTGCATACAATTGATGTTGCTGAAGAGTCTGCAAAACTGCCCTGAGGTGGTCAGCATGGTCCTCCCGACTTCGGGAATACACAAGAATATCGTCAATGAATACTATCACAAAGGAGTATAGAAAAGGCTTGAAGACTCGAGTCATAAGATCCATGAAAGCTGCTGGGGCATTTGTTAGCCCAAAGGACATCACCATAAATTCAAAGTGCCCATACTGAGTTCTGAAAGCCGTCTTTGGAATATCCTGCTCCCTTATCTTCAATTGATGATACATGGACCGCAAGTCAATCTTTGAGAAACACATAGCACCTTGCAGTTGATCAAACAAGTCATCTATTCTTGGTAAAGGGTATTTATTTTTTATTGTGACTTTGTTGAGTTGCTGGTAGTCTATACACATCTGCAGAGACCCATCCTTCTTCCTTACAAATAGGACCGGTTCACCACACGGAGATACACTCGGCCGGATGTAACCCTTTTCTAGAAAATCCTTTAATTGTTCCTTTAGCTCTTTCAGTTCTGTCGGTGCCATTGTGTAGGGTGGAATTGATATAGGCTGCGTGCCTGGCAGCACATCGATCCCAAAATCAATTTCCCTGTCTGGTAGAATCCCAGGGAGCTCATCTGGAAAGACATCCAAAAATTCATTCACAACTGGTACAGACTCAAGGCTAACCTCCTCGGCATTGGTGTCCGTAACCTGAACTAAATGATAGATACACCCCTTCTTGATCATCTTCGCGCCCTTAAGGTAGGAAATAAACTGACCTCTAGGCACTACATTATCTCCCTCCCATTAAATAGCGGGCTCATTAGGAAATTCAAGCCTCATAGTTCTAGTTCGACAATCAAGCTTGGCAAAACAGGAATAAAGCCAATCCATTCCCATTATTACATCAAAATCCACCATTCCCAATTCAATAAGATCGGCCCTGGTATCCTTACCACACATCGTGACAGTAAAACTTCTATAAACTCGAGTAGCCAAAATTGACTCACCAACCGGAGTAGACACCAAGAAGGGTTTATGAAGCTGCTCTGGTTCTTTCCCGAATTCCATTGAAACAAAAGGGGTAACGTAGAACAGGGTGGAACTGGGGTCAACAAATGCGTACATATCATGATAATGGATAATCAGAATACCTGTAACAACATCTGGGGGAGCCTCTGCGGTCTGGCGTCTACTCATAACATAGAACTGGCTGGGTCCTCCTGAACTCTGCACACCACCCCTAGCTGCACCACGCCGTGCAGGTGCTGGGGTACCTCGAGATTGAGACGAGGCTGAAGATGTAGCAACTGCTCGGCTGGCTGGCTATGCTGTGCCCCTACCTGCTCCCTGGCTGGACACACAACAATGACTCTGAATATGACCCCTCATCCCACATCCATAACATACGGGCAACTCCATGTAGCAAATCCCCGAGTGCATCTTCCTGTACCTGGGGCACGGGGACCTCTGCTGCTGCTGGAACCTCTCTCGTGATCGACCCCGCTGATGGGATCCCCTGTTGCCCTGACTAGGCCTGAAATCACTCCACTGTTGCTGGCTGGGCCCTGATGGCGGTGCACTGGCTGAAGACTATGCAACAGACTGGGAAGGCCCTGATGATCCTCCCTTGAAAGCTGATCTTTCCCCACCTAGTGACTCTTTCATGTTGCCTGTAGACCGGGCCTTGCTGTTACCCTCTTTCTCCATTCTGTTCTTCAATTTATAGTTCTTTGTGGCCTGAGCGAATGCCACCATCTTCCCATAATTCATGACAGAATTCAATGTAGTTGTAGAAGCCTCATAAATAGACAAAGAATTAAGGCCCTGAACAAACTAGCGCACCCTGGCATCCATTGTGGGCAACATATGAATGGCATACTTGAACAAGCGAGCAAACTCCATGTGGTACTCCCACACACTTTTGTTACCTTGCTTCAAATTTTTAAACTCTGTTGCACGGGCTGCCCTTGTCTCAGTGGCCATGAAATGATCTAAAAGGTCATCAGCAAACTCGCTCCACCTCGCCGGAGGATGCCTCTCCTCTCGGGAATCTTCCGACAACTCAAACCACGAATAGGCCACCCTTTTCAGACGGTAGGCAGCCAACTCTTCTCCCTCCGTCTTAGTTGCACGCATAACCCCGAGGGTCTTGTGTATCTCATCAATGAAATCCTGAGGGTCTTCTTCTGGATTGGAACCTGAAAACACTGGAGGGTCTAACTGAAGAAATCTGTTTACCCTAGAACTAGTAGAATCCTCTTGCTGGCTGGATGAACTGGGGGCAACATTTTACCTTTGGGCCTGAGAGGCCACTAGCTGGGTCAACATCTAAATAGCTCCCCAAGATCTCCATCAGAAATACCAGAACCGGAAACTGGGGCTGAAGGAGGGACAGTGGTATCATCGCGAGGGATAGTGGTACCCTCCACGGGTGTAGGGACTGGGGAAGTTTGCTCTGGAATAGAAAAATCGAACAGAGTGATAGCAGGGCGGCTACCCTCACCTACGGTATCAAACAGTGAATCATCAGCCACTCTTGAAGTGTCATTAGCATTGGCTTCCTGTCCAATTCTTCCTTTCTTCTTAGGTGCCATTTACTGAAAGATAGAACAATGCACTAATTAGAGAGAGAACAGTGTCACCACACGATCTGAAATATCAAAGAAGGATGTTATTCCTAAATGCCCAAGTAGCCTCCAACTTATAGATGTGGTCGACTACATACCGATAAGAAGGACTCTACTAGACACGGCTCCGAGACATCCTAGGACACTTTAAAACCTTAGGCTCTGATACCAAGTTTGTCACGCCCCAACCTCGGGAGGCGTGACCGGTGCTCAATCGAGCAGCCCCCAACTGAGCAAGCCTTATCAAGCACTTTCTACCCAACTCGATACGAATAAGGAAACCATGCTTTCATTTATTTATTTATACGAGGAAAGAGCGTGCATTCTACAATGTTAGATAAATTTAAGTCACAACATTAAACCATCGATAATTTCCAAGATTCCATGCAACTACACTTTAGCAAAGTGAGAATTTGAATTACATCATAGTTCGCAGGCCCATCCAACACTCGTACATAACCCACACATATGTCTAAAGAGCCTCTTAGGAGGAAAAGACAAGTTATGACAATGCCGGCTTGCCGGCTATACCTCAAAAGTAGAAGACTACAACAAAAGATGCGCAATATAACCCCTTGAAGGAGAAAGGGGCTCACCAAGACTTCAAGAAGAAGGTACTCCGCTACGCGCGATCCGCACTATCTATAATGGAGCCACCTACATTCATTTAAAAATATAGCACCCCCGGCAAAAGGGACGTTAGTACTTTGTACTAGTATATATAACCAAACACCATGTAGTTAGAAAGAACTTTCATGCAAGAATAAGAAATTACAAGTATAACTCAAGCTTTAAACGATTACCACCTTATCAAATAAAAGAATCATACAACTTCGACATCATTTTTACATAGCTGTTAGTTTGGGGCATTTCACATTATTCATCATTGTTCACAATACCACCGCTATCTTGAGCGGAGTCCGATCTCGACCCGATTGGCTAGGTCGCCTCATTTGAGGCATATATTTCAATCACAATCTCATTTTCCTTTCCGGAATTCTTTCACAATACCACTGCTATCTTTTGCGGAGTCCGATCTCGGCCCGATCGGCTAGGCCGCCTTACCAAGGCATTGTTCCTTTCTCATTAATCAATTTGTTTCACATATATCATTTCATAGGCAATTGGGGCCACAACTTATCATATCATTCTTGGCACCCTTACCAAGGCATTGTTCCTTTCTCATTAATCAATTTGTTTCACATATATCATTTCATAGGCAATTGGGGCCACAACTTATCATATCATTCTTGGCACTGGGCCGCATTTTACATCGTTCCCAATTTCAATATTAGCTTTACCATTTAGGACAGTAGGTGCACACAAGAGCAATTTAAATTGTAAGCATAGATAAGACTTCACGTAGATGCCACAATAGTGCAACTTCGATCTAAATTTAAGGTCTAAGCATTTTACAACATAATTCATATCTTTTTCCCCTTTCAAGTTATCAAGATAGCATGTTGATCATGTTGAGACATATATTTCATGCATATAAGGTTACAATACCAATTTATGTAAAATAACAATCAATGCAACAATTCAACTTTAACCTTACCATATTCACACAAACACCGATGAAGCTCAATTTCAAAAAGACGGGGTTTTAGCCATTCATACCTCTACCGAGCTTTCCTTAATCCTATAACATTTCGGAATATTTGCACTTCAATCTATTTGAGCTATATAGCACAATTTAACTCATAATCAAGAAAAGATCATAATCTAAGCTCTCTTGGGCATTTTACCGAGCATTTAGTGTTCGTTAAGGCCTTATGGTTCTTTTATGCAAGATTACACTAGCCCATTACCCATGCCTCCTCTTTTATAATTCCTCATACTCTTCAAGAACACATGCATGCAATGCAAACCCCCTTATCCCCATGAATTACCTCACCAATGACCCTTTGTAGCTATGTGTAAAAATAAGAGCTGAGGTGACGAAGCCTTACCTCTTGGGATGAGGGTTTAGGTCCCTCGCTTGATTATCTTCAATGATTTACCAAGGATTCATGGAGTAATTTTAATGGGAAGCACTTACCCTCTCTTAGACCCCCCTCTCTCTCTCTCTAAACGTGTCAGGAAATGGGCTAAAAATGAGCTATTGCACCGGATATAATGACTGGGGGTCGGGTTTAAAATTTAGAAAACTGGAGCCCCGACTCAGATCTACGATTGCATTTGTGATCGCAAAGTTGACATGCGGCCCGCATAATGGACCGCAAAAATGCTCCCCAAGACCTGAACACACTGTCTGGGTATGCGGCAGAAATACGGTCCACATACCCATTCTGCGGTCGCATAATGCACCGCAATACTGCTCCTTACAAAATCCCAAGAGAATTATGCAACGACTTTGTGGCCTGCATATCGATTATGCGATCGCCTAATTGGTTGCATAGTTGACATCGATTTGGACAACACACTGCTTCACTCTACAACGACTATGCGGTTCGCATTCCTATTATGCGATCGCATAGTGGACTGCAAAAACTGCACTTTTCTGGAAAACATTATTTTTTGACTTTTTAATGCATAGACCAGTTTTAAAGGGTCCGAACCCGGAGAGCAAGCTTGACACATCTCTAACATATATTCCAAATTGCCACTACAAGATTTCGCGTTTAGAGTGGAAATTTTCACGGGGCCTCATAGAGACTTGGGCCCGGGGGCTGGGTTTGAGCAATTTCGGGATTATTGATGAAAATTGGATATTTTCGAGTGGTTTTTGTTCCCTTAGCATATTTTAATGGTTATGTACTGATTTTGGTTAGATTTGGAGCATCCGGAGGTCGATTTGAGAGGACAAAGGTATCGCGGGCTAGAGTTTGGACCGGATAGAGCTGAGTAATGATTGTAAATGTTGTCCTGAGGGTATGAAACCCCGGATTTTACAACGTTGTGCTATATTAGGTGACACACATGCTAGATAATAAGTGTGGGGTAGTGCACCATTGGGGATTGTGACTTAGTCCATCCCGAATAACTGTTTTATCGCGTATTTGATAAAACTGTTTGCTATCATCATGTTTCGGGTTGAATGCCATATTTGGGCATCGTGCCAACTATTTGGACCTTTAGGGGATTTTTACCGCTATTTCCTCACTGTTATTTTACATCTGTACTCAGTCATGCTATATTCTACTATTTTTCATAACTCAGCCATGTTTAATATGTTTTAACATTTTAAATGATATTTTGGGCTATATCATGTTTTACTGTTCCTGAGTGGATTTTAGAGATTTCTGGCTGAGTAAGGCCAAGGGCCTATGTTGTGAGGATTATTATGGTATCGGGTTGCACGTCGCAGCATTGTTGTACTGATTTATGATTATGAGGCCGAGGGCCTAACTTGTTATGCCACGAGGTGGTTTGATATGAGGCTGAGAGCCTATTGATTATGCCACGAGATGGCTTGATATTGCGCTTGGGCCATAAGGGGCCCATCCCAGAGTTTGTAAACCTCCAGTGAGCGCGGTTACCCAGTGTGTTATGTGATATAGCCCGAGGGCCTGATGTTGTTCTATGTTATTTCCTGAGGGGTGGTTCTTGATTTATGTTATGCCCGACGGGCTGATTATGGGTGATTGTGAGGTAGCCCAAGGGGCTGGTTCTGTTGATATTATTCTCGAGGGGCAATTTATGGTACATGTTTTGCCGAAGGGCTGTTTACGTTTCCATCATGTTTACTCACTATTTAATCACTCGTTTGAAACTACTGGAAATTGCTTTTAAAATGTTTTGTTTACCGATACTAAGCATGATTTACGAAGTAAATGATTTCTGTAATGTGTTGGGAAGATCATGTATTTGTTGTAACATTTTGACGTGGTTTACGTGCTTTCTTACTGCTCAGCTTTCATTTACCTTTATTACTCACTGAGTTGGAGTACTCACATTATTCCCTGCACCTTGTGTGCAGATTCAAGTATTTTTGAATCCGGTAGCGGGTGTTGATTGCTCGGAAGAAGAGTCATCAGAGTTTAGCAATGTCACTGCCCAATATTAGCAGCACTACTTTTCTCCCTCTTGTTTTCGTTAGACTGTATTCAGTACACTTTCAGACTTTTCCGTTGTATTTAGACCTTAGTAGATGCTCGTGACTTATGACACCCCGATGTCGAGCTTGTATATTATTTTCGTATTGTTTATTTAGACTTAAATTATCAAACATTTGTTTAAATTAAATACTTAAACATGATTCTTATTGATAAATGATTAATTTGGGAGTTGTGTCGGCTGCCCTAGTTTCACGACAGGCGCCATTACGACCGGGTCAGTTTTAGGGTCGTGACAAGCTGGTACCAAAGCCTAGGTTACATAGGTCTCACGAGTCATGAGCAGGTTTAGTAGAGTCTCCCAGATCGGTACAGAGACGTCTGTACTTATCCTCAGGAGGTTGCAGAACCTTGAGGAAAAACTTCACATTCCTGAATTCTTATCGTGCGTCCTTGATTCAGCTTGAAATATAACTCTTTGAATTCTTTCCACACATTCGTATGCGCGCATGAGCACTCGGTATCAGTTGTGTATTGGCGGCTTATGATTCCATAATCGAGGGGTGAGATGTGATCTCTATATGTTGATGTTGGGCCAGTCTGGAGGACTTGAGGCCAGATTTTTGCCTATAGCTTGAGCTCTGAGGCGTTGATCATGTGAGCATGTGCTTTTGGATCTATATGTCCGATAGTGTCCCTATTAGTGGGAGTGATGACTGGATAGCTATGTGACGAGTGTGAAGTGACTGTGAGATGTGTTCATATGAATTGAATGAGATGAGAAGAGTCTGCCTGAGGACAGAAAGGACTAATTGGTGCTTGATTTCCATCTTGATTTGATGTATAGCCCCGAAGTATGGGAGTTTGAAGAATCTTTTTATGTTTTCTTGTTGGGAAGTGAAGGTAATTTCATGTTGCGACATGAGTTCGGACTCAAGAAGATTAAGTGATTGCGTAATGTTTACGATGGTGGAAGGTTATAAAGAGATGTTAGTTTGAGGCGAAGCAGGTGGGTTATCTCCTAGGGGTGTTCTGAAGTTTGTGTGATCCTTATGTTGTCTATTGGAAGATATCATTTACAAGTGAAATATATGTGTTACAATTTAAATTTGGGTTGCTTAAGAGAGTGAGTTTAACTGTTACTAGAGTGAATGCGAGATTTGCAGCAGATTTAAAGTACTAGATAGTCTGTGTTTCACGAGCTTATGGAGGATTGAGTTTAATTTCACTATGGTATTATGCCAGTAATAGAGTATATGCATTATGAGTTATTGTGTGTGTTTTGGTCTATGGATTCGAGCCAAGTGGGGGAGGCTGTTGTTGATTAGTTGATTGCACGGTTATATGCTATGTTGGTTCCGATTTGAGGCGTACGGGTGAATTAGTTATGGCTTACAAAGACTGAGACCGAGGATGGCTCGAGTAAAGGAAAATTTTGACAAAGGTTATATTATACTTCATATGTGTATGAGAATCACGAAATATCTTGAGTGGTTATTGGTAAAGGATGTGCAGTGCATAGAACGGGAAGTTGCTTGGTTGTAGGTGAGGTTACATTCTGTGATGTTGGATTGCTATTGGAGCACAGGTTTGAGTAGAGGGTATGACTCTCGGGAATGGTTCTAATGAGTTCAAGATTTTACATGTAGTAATTAGAGATTTTCAATTTTATATTTGGCTAGAAACTGAGTTTTCCATTGGAGGGTGTCAAGACTCATGGTATTTCTATATCATCATGGGATTTTATATATTAGTATTAGGAAGGTGAAGGAAATGACATTGGGATCGCAGGAAATCCCTCCAGGGTAGGTATTTCGAATGTGGTGCTTTTGGGAGTATTTAAGAGAGTATTCAGCGGTTTATGAGCCTTAGACGGTGTGGTTTTATGCTTGGGTCTCGTGTGGTGAGTCTGGATTGAGGAACTGTGGTGTTATAGCAAGAAAAAGTATCAAGTTGAAGGTAAATCAGAAGGAACTTGGATAGATTGGATAGCTTGGTAGAAGGCCGGATCGGCATGGTAAGTATGTGATTAGTTCTTTGGATATGTACGAGGTAATGAGTTTCTACAGATATTTTGCAGAAATTCTCTTGGGTTTTAGTGACATGCGTAGCTTGGTTGAGTTAGAAGGATTCAGTCCCGACGGTTTAATTTTGTGCAAATGGAATTCGGAGAGCTCTTGATGGTTTCTACCACGGTTAGAGATGCATATTTTCTACGAGTGTGAGGTGCATGGGATGTGTAGTGATTTTCTTCTAGATGGGATCAATGGAAATTTCTTGGCTAGTTGAGTACGTAGCTGCTTGTGTCCCGAAAGGGATATGAAGTTCTCATGTTTATCCTAGGATAGTATGGTATATGCAGTATGTTGTGTAGGATTAATATTTGCTTGTGTGAGGTCACGGTTTAGATTTGAAAGGAAGGTCACAAATTCTTAGATAGCACGGGCAGTTTCAGATGACTAGATAAATGAGATCACGGATTGGTGTGGCTTGATGAGGGTATACATTTTAGAAAGGGCGATGTGTTTCAGTTGAGGATACATCATTAGTATTGCGGCACTCTCTTGTTGGATCAACTGCTGATATTCGAGTTTGCTTGGTAGCACAGAAGAATTATAGGAGTACCTCTTGTGGGATGATTGGGTATTAGAGGTGTGTTGTATATTCAGACAGCGGAGTTGGGATCGGATATGGTGATTTGCGTGCTGTATGGATTTGGAGGCTGGGAGTTCTCATAGACAGGTTAGGTCGTGGTTGTGGACCGCGTATATTGGTCTTGTGTGGTAACTATGGGAGGTTTGGAGACCCGAGTGGATCTTTGTTGCTTGGTATGTTAGGTTATGGAGGTGATAATGGGTATAGACTGGTTGTCTCAGTGTTGTGTCATTCTAGGCTGTTACGCTAAGAAGGCGGCGTTGGCTATACCAGGAATGCCACGGAGTAAGTGGCGAGGTTCGACCGATTATATTCTTAGTAGGATGGTTTTATATTTTGAAGACCCAGCGGATGGCTCGGAAGGATTGTCTTTCTTATTAGGGCCTTTGTGATGGATGTTAGTGCAGAGACTCCTATCATTGATTTAGTTCCGGTGGTGAGGGATTTTTCGGATGTGTTTCTTGTGGTCGGGCATGTCGCCGGACAAGGTTGTTGATTTCGGTATTGATTTGGTGTCGGGCACTATATCGTATGGCATCGACAGAGTTAAAAGAGTTAAAGGAGCAGCTTCAGGAACCCTTGGTAGGGGGTTCATTGGTAGACCAAAATGGATGTGTGTTCTACATCGAGTCGGCTTGGTTGACTCTGAGTCGTATTATTGAGGGATGTGTTGATTCGATTGTTATTGAGCTTATTAGTGATATGGGTAGATCTATGAGTTACCTTTCCGTGTTACAAGACATTGAGATTAGTTGGTTATAGGCACATGTGGTGCGGTCTTATTAAGGTCTCTTAGTGGAATTCGACCGGAAAGAGCATTGGGTATTGCTCAGCGGAGGGCGTATCGGTTGTGTCCGATTCAGTTTTGTGTAATGTTATGTCAATTTTTTCGTTGTGGTTATAATGATCTGCTTGGTTATAAACATCAGATTGCGCGTGGTGGTCGATTTTGAGTATAGTGACTTGAGGTGTTTCATGTGGACAAGTGTTTGGACAGGGTCACGCATTGCAGAGAAGTTATGTGGAGGTATGACCCTTCGGGTTAGATTCGTGTGTTCTATTTCTATGATATGTGACGAATTCCCAACATTTTGTTGTGGTGGTACCGATGAGCTTGTGGTACAGCTCTTTCATTTGAGTCATTTTCATGATTTGAGTATGTTCGGATTGTTGCTTATTTGTGCGCGGATTGCACGAGTTATGGCCTTAGTTTGTATTGATGTGTCATGTCACTAGTGTAGTTGTGTTGGATTAGATGAGATTGTTAGGTCTATAATGGATACAAATGGATTCGATTTCAGTATGTTGGAAGGATAATATCAAGGTTCGACTTAGATATTTGCTATGGTCCTTGCCAAAGGAGAAGTGACTTCATGAATGATTGATCTGAGGAATGGTTATGACTTACTGCATGTTTCAGTTATCACTGACAGTATACGGAAGTGTTGGAATGAGGCTTAATTGGATCAGAGGTATTATCGATATTCGGTTGTTTTGGGCAACTGCTGGGATTAGAAGTTATCGCTGCGAGTGTTTGAGTATGTGGTATATCATGTAATGGCATTTGAGTTTGCGGGTATGGTTTGGTACAGCCTGTTCGGGCTTATTCAAAGAATAGATGTGAGATTCTGATCTTGTAAATGATTTCAGAAGTGGAAATGTGGTTCTAAGGTTTATGGGCTAGGTTGGATTGTAAAAATTTCAGTTACATTGTGTTACCGGACCTATATGAGATAGGGTGACGTGGGATCACCCCCGGGTATGTGCATGGTAAGGTTTCACAACGATTTGATGGTTTTCGGAACAACTCTGGGCATGTTCGAGGACGAACGTATGTTTAAGTGGGGCAAGATGTAACGACCCGACCGGTCGTTTTGAGCTTTTGCACTTCGCTCGCCAGTTCTCGGGCATGACTAGCCCCGTGTGGTGTGTTATGACTTATGTAAATCATTGGTTCTGGTTTCAGGGTAATCGGAATGAATTTGGAAGAACAGTTCTCAGTTTGAAGCTTAAAATTTGAAAGAGTTGACCAAGTTTTGACTTGTTTGTCTATGATCTCGGATTGGAATTTTTATGATTTGGTTAGCTTCGTTAATTGATTTGCGACTTAGGAGCATGATCGAAATGTACTTTGGAGGTTCGTGGAAGGTTTAGGCTTGAATTAACAAAATTGGAATTTTGGCATTTTCCGGTTTATAGGTGAGATTTTGATTTAGGGGTCGGAATAGAATTACGGAAGTTGTAGTAGGTCCGTTGTGTCATTTTTGATGCTTGTGCAAAATTTCAGGTCATTTAGACGAGGTTTGGTGGACTTTTTTATCGAAAGCGAGGGAGCTACCGCGTTCGCTAAGGGTTAAACCTGGGCAGTTAGTTTATATTTTAAAAATGAGGGTTTAAGTCCAATATCACAAAGGGCCGAGACGTGGGCTCGAGGGCCGAGTTTGAGCAATTTCGGGATTTTTGATGTAAATTGGATATTTTCGAGTGGGCTTTGTTCCCTTAACATATTTTAATGGTTATGTACTGATTTTGGTTAGATTTGGAGCATCCAGAGGTTGATTCGAGAGAACAAAGGCATTGCAGGCTAGAGTTTGGACCGGATAGAGGCGAGTAATGATTGTAAATGTTGTCCTGAGGGTATGAAACCCCCGATTTCACATCGCTGTGCTATATTGAGGTAACGCACACGCTAGATGACGAGCGTGGGGTCGTGCACCGTTGGGGATTGTGACATAGTCCATCCCGAATAACTATTTTATCGCGTATTTGATTAAAAACTATTTGCCATCATCATGTTTTGTGCTGAATGTCATATTTGGGTCTCGTGCCAACTGTTTGGACCCTTAGTAGATTTTTACCGCTATTTCCTTATTGTTTTGATTTTATATTTGTACTTAGTCATGCTATATTCTACTGTTTTTCATACATCAGCCATGTTTACTCTGTTTTAACATTTTAAATGATATTTTGGGCTGAGCATCATGTTTTACTATGCCCGAGTGGCTTTTAAAGATTTCTGACTGAGTAAGGCCAGGAGCCTGTGTTGTGAGGATTATTATGGGATCGGACTGCACGCCGTAGTAGTGTTGTACTGATTTACGATTATGAGGCTGAGGGCCTAAGTTGTTATGCCAGGAGGTGGCTTAATATGAGGCCGACAGCCTATTGATTATGCCACGAGATGGCTTGATATTGCGCTTGGGCCGTAAGGGGACCCTTCAGAGTCTATATACCCCCAGTGAGTGCGGGTACCCAATGTGTTATGTGATATAGCCCGAGGAGCTGATATTTTTTCATATTATTGCCCGAGGGGCGGTTCTTGATTTATGTTATGCCCGAGGGGCTGATTATGAGTGATTGTGAGGTAGCCCGAGGGGCTGGTTCTGTTGATATTATGCCCCAGGGGCAGTTTATGGTACATGTTTAGCCGAAGGGCTGTTTACGTTTCCATCATATTTACTCACTGTTTTATCATTCGTTTGAAACTACTGAAAATTATTTTAAAAGGTTTTTTTACTGAAACTGAGCATGATTTACGAAGTAAATAATTTCTATACTATGTTGGGAATATCCTATATTTGTTGTAGCGTTTTGACGTGGTTTACACGCTTTCTTACTACTCTGCTTTCATTTACCTTCATTACTCAATGAGTTGGAGTACTCACATTACTCCATGCACCTTGTGTGCAGATTCAGGTATTTCTGAACTCGGTAGCAGGTGTTGATTGATCGGACACAGAGTCATCGGAGTTTAGCAAGGTAGCTACCCGATGTTCGCAGCACAGCTTTTCTCCCTATTGTTTTCGTTAGACTGTATTCAGTATACTTTCAGACTTTTTCGTTGTATTCAGACTTTAGTAGACGCTCGTGCCTTGTGACACCCCAATGTCGGGTATGTAAATTATTTTTGCATTGTATTTAGACTTATATTATGAAACATTTGTTTTAATTAAAGGCTTAAACATGATTCTTATTGATAAATGGTTAATTTGGGAGTTGTGTCGGCTGGCCTAGTTTCACGATAGGCGCCATCACGATCGAGTCGGTTTTAGGGTCGTGACACCTCATAACCAGATTTTGCTGTCTTGAGGTCCTCAAGGTACCAATGGTTGTTCACTCACCACTCATGGCCTTTTCTCGCCGTTCTCAAGCCACCATGGCCCTATTGAGTAAGGTCTTCATATTTCTCGGATGAACCTATGGGTTTCTAAGCCGATCTCTCTATTTCTGGGTTATTTTCTAGAAAACCCTAATTTCTTCTCCTGTACCTCTTAGATCTGTAACAGATTTGACGTTTTTCTCAGCTATTTTTGTTTGTTTTATGAAAAACCTTTCGATTTCTCAAAGAGTCGCTTTATTTTCCCATTAGGGTTTCTGGAACTTTTTTTTTCAAAAACATATTTCTGGTTCTTTTAATGTTGTTCCCTGATTCTCATATGTATGAATGACTTTTTCTTTAAAATTGCTTTTTAATCCTAATTTATTATGTTAAAACCCCAGTTTTAATACTATATTATAATCCTGAGTTCATTCTTGCTTGTTGATTCTGCTATGCGTGTGTCCGAAGCCCATGAATATGTTTCGATTAGTGATTTCTACCTCAATAATGTCTTACTAGAGTTTTTGATTTATCTCTTTTTGGCTATACTAAGTACTTGTTATTCATGGAAGTTTATAATGTTTCCCTTAGTATTAGTACTATTTTCCGATTCTTTAAATCCCCTATTTCCTGGGATGATACTGTTTACTGATTTCTGGCTACTTTTCCTGTTTCACAACCTTTAAAATATTGTCTTACCTTATTATGTGATTGACTGCATTATTGCTCGATTCTTACTGTTATTTCTTTAATTAGAACTCTATGTATCTACCCCTAATTGCTTATTCCGTACTTAGGTCTTTTGAAGTCTTTCCTTATTTGGTACTTATTCTTTACCGTTTGAAATGACTCCCTTAATTAAGGGAGGACTTGGACTGATTTTACTTTAATTGGTTCTGAGTTCTCCAATTACTAAACAATTTGATTCTTACCTTATTTACCTAGCTTTCAAACTACTATATATATGTTTTCTTCTACTCTTATTAGACACGAACATTAGTTCACAACTCCCTCACACACTTAAAACTTTTCTGCTCTCTCTTTCTTGTTACTTGCTACTATTACTGAATTAGTCGGCTGCAAGACAATGCTAATTATTGCACCCTATTGCTCTTCACTTTGTGTCTATTCTCCTTAACTGGTATATTCTGATTTCAATTCAAGTCCTAAACACTATGTGTTTTCTTGTTATTTTATTTTACTAGTTACCAGTCTATTCCTGTCTATTATCTGACCTTTCAATATGTAACTAGCCTGTTTGGATCACTGTTAGTTCTGTCCTAATTCAAATATATGATCAGCATGATATGAGCTTGTCCATTCCTTGTAGTATGTATTGGCTTTACTCTATTAGTATATGTTTGAATGGTTATGTGTTAGTTGGTTTCTGGTTTGTACCTACTTTGCAAAACTGATTTGTTACCCTAAGTTATTCTGATGCTATGCCCAATCATGTTTAGTACTTCTATGTCCTCACTGTTGCTATGAAATGCTATACTATGTCATCTCCCAATCCCATGAACCCCCCTAAGCACTTCTGATTCTATAACTATATTTGAATTAGCACCTTTGAGATCCATGCCTTTCTGCTTGCACTATTAGCTACTCCTTAATTACAAAAGACTTTTGTTTATTATATTCTCATTATGTGTATTATGTGTCCCCAAATCCCAATTCCCTTGTATGAATCATATGGTTAGGACTCTGTTTGCTCTGTGATTGATCTATTGTTTGTTTGATTACACAATTCTTGTCAAAACTATTTTACTGCTAAACAACTCTCCTATTTTATAAAACTACCTCAATTGAGTCCTTTTCAATACTGTTTTTCCTATCAAACCTTTTTAAAACTAGGTCAAGCACTCTCACTCCACTCTTAAGTCCCTAGGTTCTGCCGCTCCAGTGTGTGACTGCCTTGGGATCCCTGTGAGATCCCTCTGAACTCTAATGCACTGGGGATAGCCCTTTAACACCGCAATTACTCAGTTTTGGTTATGAAATCTGGGTGTGAGCACTGCCCAGGATCCTTGAGGTCCTTAGGGAACTCTGACACACCCGGACATGAGACTAGCTATAAACTTGGCATTTGAGGCTATGGAAAATCCGATATCTTCAGGATACACTTGGTCCTGCTTCAGGCTCCCTATAGTTAATTTCTTCTTTTTCTTTATTTATTTATGTAATTTATTTAACTGGTCTGTAATAATTATTTGTAGACAAATGTTGGGATGGCTAGTGAAACGGGAGGGGAAGATATATAATCCTATTAATATCATTGGGGTAGAAAATGTGTCATAGGCTTTGCATTATTTATATCTGCATTAGAATCCATGTTTTTAGGATCAATACACTCATCCAAATCATGCCAAATATGCACTAGGTTTCGGTTTTCATGTCTACTATTTCAGCATCTCATCCGTCACTAATCCATGTTTTATGTCTATCAGTTTAAAATCCTTCTCCTAGGACAATAACATTATTAGCATAAAAGTTGTTACTCTTGTGCATTCAGAAGAAATATTTCAATAATTCTGCAACTCTTGTGTGCATTTAGAAATCATGCCTTAAGGATTCTGTTTTTTAACAGTCCTGCCATTTGCATGTGCATATTAGATACCATGTTTTAGGATCCTGTTTGCATTTCGTTTAAGACGCCTAGTTAATTACTTATTCATGAAAAGGTAATAGAAAGTAATCTCACATTGTGATGTTTTCTGAATAAAACTAGTAATAATCTCCGCATTCTTAGATTCGTATCAACTAGAACATCATGCTCTTATCGTAAAACGACTTCTAAACTGTAAATGATTCTGGTAACTATTATGTAGGATATCACACCTAGGCAAGCCTATAGGGCGATTAAAGTCCTGCAACTATAAAATTGCGCTTTAAAACTGCTCGTATTCATAGGTCTCAAATCAGTAGGTCTTTGACACTTCAGTCCTAATTCAATGTTGTATACTTCCTGCTCACCTAGATATCGTGTTCTAAGTATTACCTAAAACAATCATTTGAGACGTGCATCTATTTGTTCTGCTTGTAGAGGTAAAAATGTGAGCCTTTATTTGTTTCTTCTTTATGTGCAATCCTAATTGTTTTGATTGACGCTTAGAATTTTCTCCTTTAAATACCTTAGGATAGTCTAGATCTACCCAAAAGTAGAGGTCCTAAGATACCTCCAGGACCACAAGGAAGGGACGGGTAGTGCACGCATAGGACATTTCTCAAGGTTACTAGAATGCTTTAGGCTATGACCAAGGGGAGGAAATTGGGTAGTAAGGATATGATGACTACGCCCTAATGTCACGTGTAGCCCCTCATTGAGGTGTGATTATCGGGCATTGTGTGGGGTGATCCTGTGGGCTAACCAACCTAGGACCCCTCTTTCCCAAATCTTGATGTTTAAACTTTACTTTTCTCTATATATGCAACTTGTTCAAGTCTTTTTCTTTGGTCTCATTACTTGAATCATGCAATGTCCAAAACATGCCTTTATTTGCAAGTATGTGTTTAAACTATTTATTTGTTAAAAGGACTAATTCATAAGTATAAATTCGGTCGGGACCCATTGTTGTGGACCGAGAGGGGTGCCTAACACCTTCCCCTCAAAGTTATTTCGAGCCCTTACCCTAAATCTCTGGTAATGCAAAACTAGTCTAAGAGTTAATCGCTCTGGGTTCCCTAACACACCTTAATCCGTTAGGTGGCGACTTTTCAAATACCCACATCCCAAAAGGAAAAGTGTTATCATCCACATGAATGTCGGAACCCGGACTTCTCTCCGCGGAGGCAAAGGGGGGGCGTGACAGCATGGCGATTTTGCTGGGGATTATTTTTAGGCTCTTACCATAACAAACTTATCTTTTGTGAATTAGCCCAAGCATGCTCTGCCCCCCGTACCCTTTCCCTTTATTTGAATTTAACTGTCTATTTTCAAGCATTTGTGATTTTTCTATTTTCCTGAAACTAACTTGTCTCTTTGTTTTATTTTTCTGTAACTGCCTTTCAATTATTTAAATATTGTCTTTGTTTTTCCTTATGTGAAAATATATGACTACATGCTATTTATTACTGCATAAATCATGTTCCACATCATATTACATTCGTGCGTATTAAATCCTATAGCAACGCATGATGAGTGGTTGCGTTCTTCCTATTTATTACCCTTAAATTGGGAAAGACTTATTTGCGTTAAAACTAGTCGATCAGCGGTGCAGTCGACGGTTCCGTGCCTTTCCCCCTCAAGTTTTCTGCTTGAGGGTACAGTCTAGACCCCCATAGTAACCTTACTCGGATTGAAATTATGCATGCATCATGGTCAAACCTAGTCGGATTAATATGTTGTCCACATAATAATCCTTTAAGATGAGCCTTATCCAAAAGTCCACCGGGGTTTTCACAATCCCAACAGACACAACCACGTTCTGTGCATTAATTTGGAGAACTAAATGCCAATATGCTAATCATGAATGTATAAATAGTCGAGTCTGGCGGGGGAGAATGGCCTAACTCTCTTTGTTTTGCAGAAAACGAGGTCCCCAGATTCGGTATGGTTAGCACACCCTCACTCTTGGTAGACTAGTGGAGGGATCTTCCGTCAAGTGACCAAATTAATGAATGGAAAGAGAGGGCCATCAAATCTAGCGAAAAGCTGGAATATCTGGAATACCGTCTAAT
The DNA here is from genome assembly GCF_000393655.2 of Nicotiana sylvestris. Taxonomy (NCBI): domain Eukaryota; kingdom Viridiplantae; phylum Streptophyta; class Magnoliopsida; order Solanales; family Solanaceae; genus Nicotiana; species Nicotiana sylvestris. Next base: position 81,508,398 of record NC_091062.1, on the reverse strand, counting down.
GGAATTGGAAGGAAACATGAGAAAGAGAGTCACTGACTGCTAGAACGCTGAGGGAAACGAAGGAGGACATGTGGCAAAGGCATTCTTATCGATGAACCTACACGAACTGGGGGATTTGATCGACAAGAGCATTCAGCCTAAGGAAAGCCCTTCTGGGACCAAGTAGGCTAGATTTATTTGCTTTCCTAAATGTAATAAGGCCATGTACCAATAGTTACTTGCTTTTCTATTGTCTTGGTGTCGTTTGGGATTCGTCGATTTTTCATGTTATGAAATGAAGCATTTATGCATCTAAAGTTCTCCAAATTTATTTGTCGCTAGGCCTACCTCGGGCACAATGAGGCTCTCAAATTAGGACACGAATTTACATTCCCACAATATGTGTTTAAATATTGCAAACATTTCAAAATCCTCACTAACTTGTTACCTTTTTATTTTTCCTTATTTTGATTATTCCCATCCCCTAAGGTTGGTTCGCTCACACTGGCATCATCAGCATATCACAACAGATCTAGAGGACCTCCACTTCCTCCTCTTCCTCCAAGCAATACAAAAGGCATAGGAAAAGAAAAAATGGACGACCTAAGTGGTATCCGAAAGGAGAATGTTGAGAACGCAGAAACTTCATATGGACGAAGTACTCCTGCACCAAATGATCTAGTCTTGAGACTGGAACAAAAGATATTGGAATTACAAGGAGAACTTGAGCAGGTCTGTAACTTGGCAAACTTATGACTCACCCTAAATGTCCCCGACATCAACCAACAAAACACAAAGAACCTAGCACCTCCCCAAAACACACAAAACCAACATCCGCAAAATCCCCCTGCACAGCATCAATACACAACCCCACACCAAAATCTCAATCCTTTACCAATACCAACTCTGCCACAACATCACCATCAACCAATTCAATAGTCACCAACCACCACATACCACACTCCCCAAAACACACCATAATCCATTCCCAATTCTGAAAACTCAACCAATGACCATCATTACACCCAAGTCCCTGGCACCCATCGAAGCAACCCTATATATGTAGAAACCGTACCTCACTCTATCCAACAAATCTCCTATACACCGAAATCCTCCGAGAAGGACCTGCTCTTTAAAAACATGGCTGAAGATCTCAATATGTTGATGAGTCGGGTTCAGGGTATCGAAGGCGACAAAGGAATAGAAGGGTTGAATTATGAAGACCTATGCATACAACCAAACATAGAACTGCTAGAGGGGTACAAACCTCCCAAGTTTGAAATGTTTGACGGTACAGGCGATTTCAGGTTTCATTTGAGGACTTATTGTGGCAAGCTTGTCCAGGTTGGGAAAGAAAAAAAGATCCGAGTGAAACTCTTTATGAGAAGTCTTACTGGAGATGCTCTGTCCTGGTACATCAGCCAGGATCCCAAGAAATGGTCTAATTGGTTGAATATAGCATCAGATTTCATGGACCGGTTCAGGTTCAATATAGAGAATGCACCAGACATTTTCTACATCCAAAATTTTAAGAAAAAACCCACCGAAATCTTCTGCGAGTATGTTACTCGCTGGAGGTCGGAAGCAGCCAAGATCAGGCCATGTTTGGACGAGGAACAGATGAACAAGTTCTTCATCCGAGCACAGGATCCGCAGTATTATGAAAGATTGATGTTCATTGAAAAAAATAAGTTCTCTGACATCATCAAGATTGGGGAAAGAATTGAGGAAGGCATCAAAAGTGGGATGGTAACGAATTTTGAGGCATTGCAGGCCACAAACAAGGCGTTACAATCAGGCGGCATATCAAAGAAAAGAGACGTTGGGGCAGTAATGGTAGCCCAGGGACCAAAATCTCCACTTACTTATCAAACATCTCCACCCGCATATCAAACACCTCCACCCACACATCAAATACTTTCGCCCACATACCAAGCATCACCGCCTACATATCAGCCTTCATCTTCCAGATATTCCCAACCAGCTACTGTCTATCATACATATAACTCCCAACCATCCCATTTCCAATCACTTCCAACTCGCCAAAACTTTCCAAGACCAAGACCCAATTTCGACCGCAAGCCACCCAGACAATACACCGCCATTGCTGAACCCATCGATCAACTATATGAAGGTTGAAAGCCGCTGGTTATGTCACCCCCATTCCTACTGTGCCATTAGAGAATCCATCCCAATGGATTAATCCGGACAAACTTGTGCGTACCACTCCAGTATGAAGGGCCACACCACTGATGAGTGCCAAATATTGCAAGATAAGATCCAGACGCTAATTGACAATAAGGTCATACAGCCAAAGGAAGACGCACCCAATGTCCGCAATAACCCCCTCGCTGATCATAGAGGTGGTGAGGTACATGTGATAGAGACAAACGAAGAATGGGACCCTGAGGGGTCGATTGGGCTTATTCGAGAACGCGATGACTTTAAAGTTGTAGTCACACTTACTGCTATTGTGGTACAGACTCAGTTATCAATCGAGGTTGAGGTAGCTGCACCGGTTCCATTTGAGGTAGAGGTGGCTCCACCTGCGGCCACCCCCGCTCCATTTGAAGTAGAAGCGGTCACACCTTTTGCAGTGAAAGGATCAACCACACCTCCTTTCGTCTCAAAAGTAATACCCTGGGATTACGTTGTCGAAGCTCGGTGAAAAGGGAAGGCAAGGTAGAAGAATCTGATGCTGTACAAGGAATGACTAGGACTGGAAGAGTCTACACACCTGAACATTTGGGAGGACCAAGCAAGGATGTCACTACCAGGCAGCCTGTCATTGAAACAGGGCTAGATGACTTGTGGAGGAAAGTACAAGCAAATGAGTATTCCGTCATTGGCCATTTGAACAAAACCCCAGCTCCGATATCCATCTTGTCACTGTTACAAAACTCAGAAGCACATAAAGACACTTTAATGAAAGTACTGAGTGAAGTTTATCTATATTATATTAAAAGTAGGAAGCCCATAACTTAAAAGTCGAATTACTAAAATATCCTTCTTATTATTTCTCTAATTAATTTATTTAATTTAAATTAATTAAAAAACTACAAGTAGACAAAAGAGCAATGTTCCTCTGCTTCGTAATTAAAAGTCCCAACGGTTCACACACTGCTTCGTAACAGTCACAACCATTTGTTAGCCAAACCTATCATTTAAGTAATCTTTTAACCACTTCAAACATTCATCTACTGTTTTCAGTTTTTCTCTCTTCTGCGCTTGATGTTAGTATTTCACCGTCGGCTACTCTCCTCAACGTTCCTTTGTCAAGCCAACTCCCAGTATAGTATACTGTAAGTTTTAATATGGCATTTAAATTTATGTGCTTCTTATGTGTATTTCATTTGAAAATTAAGTTACTTCTTATAATATTATTTTGAAGAGGTTAACGTTTTGTTCTATTTTTATGGATAGTTAAAATATATCCTATTGTACAATATTAAGTTCAAGAATAACTATTTTTTCTTTGTCGATTACTTTTAGAAGCGCATGAAAAGTATAATATTGTAGAATTTAAAGGCCTTTCTTTTAGGGTGACTACTTTGCGTTACTTTGCTAAACTGATTGGATTAGAAGTCATCGAAAAAGGTCAAAGAAAATTCTCAGATATTAATGTCAAAACTTTAAACATCTATATAATACTTGTGTGTGCACTTATTGGATCAATAGGTGATGTAATTTAAGTTAAGTTCTTTTATATATTTTTTTAACTATGCTGACTGATCAAAGTGCAGATATTGATGGAAAAGACTTGAAAAATCACGCTAACTGTGTATATCGATCATAAAAATCGGGTAATACTTACTTTTGTTTATTGCTTTTCTGCAATTGAAAAATTGAAGGTCTATGGTAATTCTTTATCAGAACTAATGAATTATTTTCGCAAACAGATACTTTGCACTTATCCACTAATTTTAATGTTATACTTTCAAGATATATAGTTTACATGTTAGTAGTAGCGAACCATTTATTGAAGTACGACGGAAAAGGAGAAGATATACTCCCTCAATTTTCAATTTAGATGATATATTTTAACTTGGTACAAAGATTTTATATTTTTTTTTTTTGAAATATGTGGTGCTAAAAGCTTGAGAGAAAAAGCTTAGTGGGGCCATGATATTTGTACGGCGATAAAGCTTCTCATATAAATAAATGGTAAAGTGGATAAAATAAAAAGTTTAAAGTTAAATTATTTCTAAATATAAAAACGTGGCGTTTTTTTTTCCAACGGGCTAATACGGAAAGTGAGTCATTTAAATTGAAACGGAGGAAGTAAAAGTTATAAATTAAAGGTAAATTACATTAACACAAGGTTTTTATAAAAAAATTTAAATTGATTTACTATATAAATAAGTTGATGTAATTTAAGTAATTTATTATTGTTACCTTAGGGAAGATTTTGTTGATAATGATGGTAAAATTCTTGAAAGAATGAACGATGATAAATCAATCCTTAGCATTTGGAATGTTAGAGTCTCAATTTACAAAGGTATTATGCCAATAATATTATGTACTTATGAGTCAAATTTAATGGATTGAAATTAATTATTCTAATTTCTTTCTAACTAGGAACGTTTGGACAATCACTATTCCTCATTAATGTGCTAATCAACCCAAAAATATAAAAAATAACAGATCTCTGAAATTGGTAATGTATATTTTATCCTGCATAACGTCTAATTTTACATATTCGACTTATTCCTCAATCCCTCGCACCGCTCAAGTATGTGAGTGACTCCGTATAAGGACCTCATTCTCTTTTGCCTACTTTACATTCACACGGTTCTCAAAAATGAGGAGGATAGCCCTCACTAGAGGCAAGTGTATTGTAATAATACTATTTGCACGTGAAGTTATGGCTTGCATATATTATCAAGACGTATTAGGTGAAATACATTGTATCTAATTACACTGTGATTGTTCATGTTGTTAGGTTTAGATGATATCCAATTGTCTTGATATTGATGAATAATTAATTCATTATATAGTGACCATCACGATTCATAAAAACTTGTACTTTATTTTTTACTCAAAATTGTATTTAAATAATATTAATATTATATTTATAGAACTATGTACTACATGACTCGACAGACACGTGCAACGCACGTGCCGAGGAACTAGTGTACCTAATAACATCACTAGTGGAGAAATGGCCAATATAGTAGGGCAGGTACTGGAAAGTCATAAGATCATCTTCCACGAAGATGAGCTACCAACTGAGGGGTTGAATCTCAACCGAGCATTGCATATCACAGTGCAATTTGATGACAAATTCATTGCTAGGGTCTTGGTTGACGAAGGTTCAAGCCTCAATATTTGTCCGATGGACACTCTGAAAAGGTTGGACAAAGGTTTTCATGAAATACAGGTAGGAAGTATGAACGTGAAAGCTTTCGATGGGTCCCAAAGGGCGACAATCGAAGAAATCAACCTTTGCTTGCAGATGGGGCCAACTTGGTTCGACGTTGAGTTTTAGGTGCTCGAAATACCAGCCTCATATAATCTTCTGTTGTGTCGACCATGGATCCATACCGTTGTAGCCGTGCCTTCCACACTACATCAAGCCGTGAAGTTCGAATGGAATCGTCAGGAGGCGATCATTAACGGAGATGGGAGTAACCCCATTTACACTAGTCAAACCATCCCGGTCATTAGACATAGGAGAAGGCTAAGAGGGGAAACCTATCATCACATTGAATGCGTCAATGTCGTCGAGAATGATAAATGGTGGAGCAGTAAAATAGAAAGCAAATTAGCATGGTTTGGGTATGAGCCCGACAAAGGGCTGGGGAAGAACCTCCAAGGCATCACTAAATCGATATGCCTGAAGGGTCATGGTACCACCTTTGGGATCTGATATTAGTACACATGGCAAGAATACAATGATTTGTTGCCTCCATGGTGTGTGCCGTATTACCCTCTCGAGCAACCAATGCCATGTTTAGATTAAGCTTTACAACAAGCTGATACAATATGGGGGACTGAAGAAGAGGAAGCATTAGCTGGGTTGAAGAATGTGTTCTTGGAGGATGAGGACATGGACTGTAGTGCCATCATTGAGGAGGAGGATGAGGAAGAAGGCCTCACTATTCAAACCGTAAAGAAGGGAGCTGTTCTCAGGAACTGGACCGCCACATCATCCCGAGCCCGCCGAGTCCCTCGCATTATTATTACTTTTCCTGATGAACCGGTGACTGTGACATGTAATGAGGCAACGCAACATGAGAATAGCAATTCAGATGAAGAGAGTGAACTACCCAAGGAAATTGTCAGGGAGGTTGAAAACTTTGAGAATAAGCCTAAGTCCAATTTGGATGAAATTAAAGTAGTAAATTTGGGGAACATCGAGACCGTCAAGGAGACTCGCATCAACATTCACTTGTTACCAATAGAGAAGGAAGAATACATCCGTTTTCTAAAGAAATATGAGGACATTTTCGCATGGTCATATGATGACATGACCGGCTTGAGCACGTCTATAGTGGCTCAAAAGTTGCCTACTAATCCCATGTGTCTGCCAGTAAAGTAGACACATCGAAAGTTCAAACCAAATATGAGCCTAAAAATCAAGGAGGAAGTTACCAAGCAGATCAAATCCAAAGTTCTCAGGGTGGTTGAGTACCCAACTTGGTTATCTAGCATCGTCCCGGTTCCGAAGAAGGATGGGAAAGTCAGAGTACATGTTGACGATCGGGATTTAAGCAAAACAAGTCCCAAGAATGACTTCCCACTGCCAAATATACACATTTTGATTGAAAACTGCACTAAGCATGAACGCCAATCCTTTGTGGATTGCTTCGCGGTTTATCACTAGATCAGGATGGATGAAGAAGACCCGAAGAAAACAGCTTTTATCACAACTTGGGGGTGTAGTATTACAAGATGATGCCATTCAGTCTGAAGAATGCTGGGGCTACTTCCATGAGAGTCATGACAACCATCTTCCATGATATGATACCCAAGGAAATAGAGATGTATGTGGATGACATCATTATCAAATCCAAGAGGGACGCAAATCACATAGCGTACTTGACAAAGTTTTTTGACAGGCTAAGGAGGTACAACTTGAAACTGAACCCCGCAAAGTCTGCATTTGGGGTTCCCGCAGGAAAGTTGTTGGGATTCATCGTCAGTCGTGGAGTGATCGAGCTGGATCCGTCTAAAGTCAAGGCAATTCAGGAGTTACCACCACCTAGGAGAAAAAAGGACGTGATAACCTTCCTAGGATGTCTCAACTATATCAGTCGATTCATAGCACAGTCACAGTCATATGTGAACCCATCTTCAAGATGCTGAGGAAAGACGCCGAAACAAGCTGGACAGAGGATTGTCAGAGAGCCTTTGACTAAATCAAAGAGTACTTATCCACCCCGCCAATTTTGGTCCTGCCAGAACTAGGACGGTCATTGCTACTCTATCTATCTATATTGGACGGAGCCTTCGGATGTGTTCGGCGACAACATGACGAGACAGGGAGAAAGGAGCAAGCCATATACTACTTAAGTAAGAAGTTCACACCTTACGAAGCACGATACTCTCTGCTAGAACGCACTTGCTGCGCTTTGGCCTGGACAGCTCAGAAACTGAGGCATTACTTCTGTGCCTGTACCACATACCTCAAATCCAAGATGGACCCTCTGAAGTACACGCTTCAGAAACCCATGCCGATTGAGAAGTTAGCCAAATGGCAGATATTGTTGAGTGAGTTCGAAATTGTCTATGTAACTCAAAAGGTGGTTAAAGGACAAGCATTGGCAGATCATCTTGCTGAAAACACGGAGAGAGGAGAATATGAACCCTTAAAAACATATTTTCCGGATGAAGAAGTATCATTCGTAGGATAAGACATTACCGAAGCATACGATGGTTGCATGATGTTCTTTGATGGAGCTGTAAATTTCAAAGGAGTGGGCATTGGAGCAGTTTTGGTATCAGAAAAGGGCCAGCATTATCCAGTATCTGCTAAACTCAGATTTCCTTGCACCAACAACATGGCGGAGTATGAAGCCTGCATACTAGGGCTCAACATGGCAATCGACATGAACATTCAGGAGTTGTTGGTAATAGGTGATTCAGATTTGCTTGTGCACCAGGTACAAGGAGAGTGGGCCACCAAGAATTCCAAGAAATTGCCATATCTGCACCATGTGCAGGAATTGAGGAAGAGGTTCACGAAGATAGAATTCCAACATGTGCCTAGAATTTAGAATGAGTTTGCCGATGCATTGGCCACCTTGTCATCTATGATACAACATCCAGATAAGAATTTTATTGATCTCATCTCAGTAAGAATCCATAACCAATCGGCGTATTGTGCTCATGTTGAAGAAGAAACAGATGGAAAGCCTTGGTTCCATGACATCAAGCAGTATTTGTCAAAGGAAGAATATCTGGAGCATGCAAACAACACTCAAAAACGCACACTCTGGAGATTGTCCAATCACTTCTTCCACAGCAGAGGAAATCTGTATAGAAGAACTCCCGATCTGGGATTGCTAAGATGTGTCGACGCAAAAGAAGCTTCTAAATTGCTTGTGGATGTACATGCTGGGACCTGTGGTCCGCACATGAATGGTTTTGTCTTGGCTAAGAAGATACTTAGGGCTAGTTACTTTTGGATGACCATGGAGACAGATTGCATCCAGTATGTCCGCAAATGCTTCCAATGCCAGGTGCATGCCAATATGATAAAAGTACCGCCAAGAGAGCTCAATGCAACAAGCTCACCTTGGCCATTCACCGCCTGGAGAATGGATGTTATTGGTCCGACTGAGCCTACCACTTCAAAAAGGCACATGTTTATTCTTGTAACCATTGATTACTTCACAAAATGGGTAGAGGCTGCATCTTACAAAGTTGTAACCAAGAATGTCGTCGCATATTTTATCAAAGATCGTATTGTTTGCCGATTTAGATTTCCCGAATCCATTGTTACTGATAACGCTGTCATTCTCAACAGTGATCTGATGAAAGCTATATGTGAAACTTTTAAAATCAAGCATAAGAATTCCACAGCCTACAAACCTCAGATGAATGGAGCCGTATAAGCCGCCAACAAAAACATCAAGAAGATACTAAGGAAAATGGTAGAAAACCAAAAACAATGGCACGAGAAGCTACCTTTTGCTTTATTGGGATACCGCACTACAGTTCGCACATCAACCGGGGCAACACCTAACATGTTGATTTATGGTATCGAGGTTGTCATTCCAGTCGAGGTAGAGGTTCCTTCTTTAAGAATCATACAGGAAACTGAACTTAGCAATGCAGAATGGATACGGAGCCGCTATGAACAATTATCCCTCCTAAATGGAAAAAAGGATGAACGTAGTATGTCATGGTCAACTTTATCAGAATAGAATGTCCAGAGCTTTCAACAAAAGGGTCAAACCAAGGCAGTTTGCACCAGGATAGCTGGTGCTGAAGAAGATATTCCCACATCAAGATGAAGCCAAAGGAAAATTCTCTCCCAACTGGAAAGGTCCTTACATGGTTCACAAGGTGCTGACAGGAGGAGCACTCATACTTGAAGAGATGGATGGAGAACTCTGGCTAAAACCAATCAATTCAAGCGCAGTCAAAAGATACTATGCTTAGATTATTTATATTTTCTCATCTGATGTAATTGAACTACGCTTGACCTGATTCCCGTTTAAGAGGGGATACATAGGCTGCCTATTTTCATTTCCCCTCAAGATCAGAAACCGGGGAAGAATTTTGAGGAGGACCCTCAAAATTCCAGAGCAAGTCTCACCAACGCCAACATGTGTTAAACGGTCAGAAATCGGTTAAGAAACTGGGGCAGAATTTTGAGAAAGAATTCCAAAGAGGGTTCAGAAAGGCCCATTATCCGCGAACGGTCAAAAGATCATCTACCAAAAATGGGGCAAAATTTTGAGGAGGACCCTCAAAATTCTAACACAAGGAAGCTGCAATGTCTCTGAAATGTGTTACAGTCACTAGTTCATCTAAAAAATCACTTGATATATCAATGTGTTTCCAAAATGACTCTATTTTCTACCAATAATTGCATGTTTTCATAAACTCTATTTCCGTAACAGCCAGGTGTTACCCGGGGAAACTCGTAAAGGCCTCCAGAAAGGAGCAAAGCAAGACCAGTGGACAAAAGAATGAACCAACCTCCCCCTCACAAAACTTACAATTTTGTTTGAATGCAGGCACATCTGACGTAGCAATAATGTTCACAAATATTTACACGTAACAAGATCACTATCAATTAGGCCCTCAGACACCGAATATATCTCCAGCTAAGACATATACTACTATTATTTGCTACTCGCTCTTTTCATGGGACCAAGCCTTGTCCGGCATACCTGAATGAGGCTAATCCCTGCCTCCATAATTGCACGAGGCTAATCCTTGCCTCCATACTTGCATGAGTCTAATCCCCGCCTCCCCTATCTGCATGAGGCTAATCCCTGCCTCCATAATTGCATGAGGCTAATCCTTGCCTCCATACTTGCATGAGGCTAATCCCTGCCTCCCCTATCTGCATGAGGCTAATCCCTGCCTCCATAATTGCATGAGGCTATTCCCTGCCTTCCTATCTGCATGAGGCTAATCTTTGCCTCCCCACTTGCATGAGGCTAATCCTTGCCTCCCCACCTGCATGAGGCTAATCCCTGCCTTCCTATCTGCATGAGGCTAATCCTTGCCTCCCTACTTGCACGAGGCTAATCCCTGCCTCCCCACCTGCAATAGGCTAATCCTTACCTTTATAATTGCATGAGGTTAATCCTTACCTCCATGCTTGCATGAGACTAATCCCTGCCTCCCCTATCTACATGAGGCTAATCCATGTCTTCATAATTGCATGAGGCTTATCTTGCCTCCCTATCTGCATGAGGCTAATATCGTACCCCCTTTTTCTCGCAAAATCGGGTTTATGACATTTGGAAGGACAACCCATTCCTTTTGGGAATTGGGATTTGCATTTGGAGAGTCGCCACATAATGACTAGGGTGCATTAGGACACTAAAAGAATTTTTGAGTTGAACAACCAGAGATTGGGTAAGGGCTTGAAATTTTTTAAAGGGGAAGGTGTTAGGCACCCCTCAAAATCCACTACTGTGGTTCCCAGCCAGATAATTATTGTGAATTTAGGGTACAATTAACACGCAGACAAATAAGGCTCAAATAAGAGGGGATTTCATATAATGGTTTGAAAATAAGCAGAGTTTGGAAGAGTAATTAGAAAAGAAAGATGATTTTTTTAAAAAGAAGGAGTTGAAATGCTAAAAGAAATAAAGAAATAAGGGAAAGGGGGTCCTAGGTTTATTAATAATATGGATCACCCCACACAATGCCCGGTAATCATTCCTCGATGAGGGGCTACACGTAACATTATCGCGTGGTCATCATATCCATATCTACCCTTCCCACCCCGTTAAGGTATTAAAGCGCGGAATGATCTCGATTACTTATTGCATGCTTCTACTCATTCCAATCTTGTTAGTCCCGGAGGCATTTAGGACTACTAATCATAAAAGGGAAGGGATATTGGGCTTATTTGGAGTTTCAAAGGTAAAAATCTAAGGCGACATACAAAAACACATTTGCACATTTAAGGGGAAACATATACATAAATAGAGGCTCAGTTATACCACCTTGAACAAAAAAAAAAGTACATAATTAGCATGACTTTCACATACTGTTTAGGTCCGATTTAAAAGTATTAAAGACCAAGAAGTTGAACATTAAGGCATACTGGTTTATTTCTTACTCAGACAAGAAGTTCGAAACAGGCCTGCTTGCTGGTTGTAATAATTAAGGGAAACAAATTCAGTTTATAATTATTAACCTAAGGCTTGCTTAAATATTGGACAAAGATCCTATAGGCATGGTATCTACTGGATTCAAAAAGTGATGAAATAGTAAGGCCTGAAATAATCTATTTGAATGCATAGTTGTTAAACTTACTATGTGAGGGAATCAGGTTATCAAAAGAGAGGAAAGGTTTAACGAATTGATCATAAGTTCTGCAACTGATAGTAACCATTATTATTGGGTTTTTTAGATCTATACTTGAGTGAGGTGGATCAGATTCAATTAGGACTTCCTATAGGCATGTTTTCTATGTGTTGCTGATTTTAAACTTTGCAGACATGGTATAAAAATGCAGAAGCCTTATAGACATAGTATCTAAATGCAGAAGACCTGTTTTAAACCTATAAGCATGGAATCTAGATGCAATTGAATATGCAGAATTGAACAGACCTATAGTCATGATTTCTATATGAAGTTGAATATGCAGAATTCAAATGGACCTATAGGCATGATTTAAATATGCAAAATTCAGAATACCTATAGACATGGTTTCTATATGAAAGTTGGATATGCAAGAATATAGTGGTCCTATAGTCATGATTTCTACCATTTGCATACATAGTCACCCACCCCTTTTCACTAACTATCCCCAAGTGTTTATTACAAATTATTACATCCCGGAATAAATAAAATTACATTAGAAACTATAAAGAAAAGTACAACCATAGGAAGCCTGATTCTTGACTTCCTCTTAGAGTTATGAGATAGACCAGCTCAAAAAATCATTGATCCAGAACCTTTCTCCCATTTGAGTGTGTCAAAGTTCCCTAAGAGCCTCAATGGGACTCCGGGCAATGCTCACATCCAAACTGTATTATTAGAATGGGGCAAGTGCAGTGTGGAAGTGTCGGCCCTCAAGTGTCCAAGTTCAGAGGGAGCTCAAGGGGTCCCAAGGCGAGGCTCACAAGAGGGGGGCAGAACTTGAGGGCTAAGAAAGTGTGCAAGTGAAGAACAGAATTCTATAAGGGGGAAAGGAGAGGGAAGCAACTACAAATAAGTACACAAAAAGGGGTTCAGGGGAGTAGGGAAGTTGCAAAGAGTCGATTGCTTAGGCAAGGGCAAACTCTAGGCATGCTCAGCAATGGAGGATGCTGGCATACCAATAAGCCTACCAGAACACACAATATTAGAGGCTAGGATCCCGGGGATCAAGTTTGAGTCATGGGCAGTAATTTTCAGTACTGCCAAGCCTCAAGCATAGCGTGAACACATAGAGGTGGGGTTTAGGATTCATAATGGATTTGGAATAGGTAGAAGGAAATTACAACATGCTAAAGTAAGTATTGAACTATACATAAGCAGTAAGCAGACATGCAAGTAAAGGTAGTAAATAAATACATTGTTGTGTTGCTGAATCTTAATTAGAACATACCAGTTAAAAGAGGCAAATAGAGAAAAAAGCAGCAGGACTTGTGAACAAACCACAGTACAAGTGACAAGAGAGAATATGTTTGGGTGTAAGTGTGAGTTTAGAAAAAAAAAACTACGAGTGTTGGTGTCCGTTTGTGTCAATGAAAGAGTATGGTATTTATAGTTTTAAAACAGGCAGAAAATAAGGTAAGAAAATAATCATGTACCAATTAAAATCAATCAATAGAAGAACTACCTTTAATTAAGGAGTTCAAACTTAAACGGTAATGAATAAAAAATTATTGAAGGAAAGAGATCAAATAAGCATCTTGTGCAAAGTAAGCAATTAGGGGTAAATACATAGGAGTTAATTAAAGGAGGAATTTTTGAAATACACGGTTAAATAAATAAGGTAAGAATCAATCAGTACATAGTAAATCAAGGAGTCAGAGATTCGAAATTACTAGTTCATGAATAAACCAAGTCAGAAAGGCTAAGGAAAGTTTTTGACTCAAACTAAGTAACAGGGAAATCAGCAAACAAGGAAAGAAATCAATCAGACTTACACAAAGGAAGTCTGAAATCAGTCAAAAAAAATTGAAAGTCATTAGAGGGGAAGCTCAGCACATATAAAGAGCACACAAGTATGCAAGGCTGAATTTAGGACAAAAGAAAGCGTTATGCAATTGCAAAATCCATAATTAATAGAGTATAAGAACATGGTAGTCATATAGGTCAGTTTCAGTAATTCAGCAATGGAGAAGGGAGAGAGTATCAAATCGCATGCAAAGGCTCAAGTAAAAGATCTTATAGAGTTTAGCAAGAAGTCAGAATCATATAAAGAAAAAAAAGTTGAAACAAAGATCTCGAAACTCAGTTGATCAATCGATGAACCGACTTTAGGAACTCGAATAGGTCCAAAAAGATTAGGGTTTTGAAACCAAACAAGTTTAGAGATGAGGAAAAAACAAATCACATAGCAAATAGTCTCAAAACTCGAATGAACCCCAAATTTTAGGGTTTTCACCATCAATCGAGTATAGAGATGAAAGACAAGAGAGTCGGGCAAAAAATATCAACAAAGAAAATATATCAGAAATCTTAAGAAAAGACTAAGACTTTAATATAAAGAAACACAGTAGAAGAACAACATAAGAAACACAGTAGAACATGCTAAAAATTAGAGAAGGCTTCGAACTAACTTAACAAAACCCTAAATCGGAAAAGATAAAGGTTTTGAAGGTAAATCTTTGAAAGAGACTTTGAGAAAATGTTTAAAAGCTTAAAGAAAACACAGATCTACAACGGATCTAAAAGAATCAGAAGAACCTCGAAGGTTAAGGTTTCAGAAGAAACCCAAAGTCTGAGAAAGGCTTGGAAATCATCGATCTAAAGTAGGAAAGGTCGGAATCAAGCTTGAATAGTCGTAGCCGGCTGGAGCAAGGCCGGAGACGGCCATAGAACTCGAATCAAACAAAGTCTGGGCCAAACTTCTTCGTGGTTCGGCCTTGAAACCTCAGTAACCAGGCGTGTATGAGTTATAGAAAGCCAGTGTAGGACTTCAATGGCCTCGGAAGCCATGGATTCCGGTGGTTTTACGGCGGAAGTGGAGGGAGGCGACTAGGGTTCGAGAAGCATTGAGAGAGAATTGAGAGAAGGGGGGATTTAAGGGCGGCTACAGATGCAAATCTCCAGGGTTTTGGGGGGGGGGATAGGTCGGTTTAAAAAAGGAAGGGATGAATGTGAACCGTTGATCTGTTAGATCAACGGCTGGGATTAAAAGGGGGGTCGGGCGGGTTATTTTAAAAGGTTGTGGGTCGGGTAGATTTAGGACTTGGGCCGGGTAATGGGATTTGGAATTGGGTCTAATTAGAGGTTCAATTCTTGCTAAAATTGAAATGCAAATGGGCAATCATTAAAATAGCCATTTTCCCCCTTATTTATTTTATAAAAAATAGTAAAACAATTTCTGAAAATAAATTAAAGGCACTAAAATGATTAAAAATACAAAATTTCAAATGAAAAATACTGGAGTCAATTTTATAAATATAAATATGATTTATATTTTAAAAGAGGCCAATATTACAATTATATGCAATTTAGCTTTAAAAATGCCAAATAAATTCGTAAAAATATGCAAAAATTGTGTTAGCTATATTTTAGCACAAATATAAGAATCGAATAAATTAATTACCAAAAAGATAATTTTGGAAATAATTATTGGGGTTTTCTTGATAAAATAGGCAATAAATTGATAAAAAAATCTTTAAAAATTAAGCAAAAATAGGAAAACCTTTGGACATACTTACATATGCATATACATGATATTTTGAAAGTATTTTGCATATTAAAAATATACAGGAAAAAATTAGGTATCAACAACTAATCCTTGCTTCCCTATCTGCAAGAGGCTAATCCTTGCCTCCCCACTTGCATGAGGCTACTCCCTACCTCCCCACCTGCATGAATCTAATTCATGCCTCTATAATTGCATGAAGCTAATCCATGCCTTCATACTTGCTTGAGGCTAATCCCTGCCTCCCCTATCTGCATGAGGCTAATCTCTTTCTCCATAATAGTATGAGGCTAATCCTTGCCTCCATACTTGCATAAGGCTAATCCCTGCCCCCCCTATATTCATGAGGCTAATCTCTGCCTCCATAATTGCATGAGGCTAATCCATGCCTCCCCTATCTGCATGAGGCTATTCCCTGCCTCCATAATTGCATGAGGTTAAACCTTGCCTCCATATTTGCAGGAGGATAATCCCTGCCTCCATACCTACATGAGGGTAATACTTGCCTCCATATTTGCATGAGGCTAGCCCCTGCCTCCATACCTGGACGAGGCCCATAATTGCATGAGGCTAATCCTTGCCTCCATATTTGCATGAGGCTAATCCTTGCCTCCATATTCGCATGGGACTAGGCATTGTCCCTCTTTGCATAAATATTGCTCTATTTGTATCACTACCTATTTGTTTTTCAATCGGGCTAAGCTTTGCCCTTCATTCCAGAAGACTAAGCATTGTCTTAGTAGCATCATATTATTGCATTTTATGGGCTGAAATATCGCCAACCTGTCCAAAGGCACCATAGTCTAACGGCATTATCCTCATAGCCGGAAGACACCATGCCATGGCATGAGGATCTATCTCAAATTTGCATTATCATTATTCAAAGGCGTCATAGTTTGGAGGCACCATCTTCATGGCCCGAGAACATCATTTCATGGCCCCCGAATCTCTCATCAAACAATTCATGGCCTAGGATATCATGGTCTGCGGACATCATCCCTAACCGTCCGAAGACAACTCTCATAGTCCAATGGGAACATGCATCATGTTTAAATATATGCACAATACACGCTTGTAGTATTCTTATTTTTGCAGGTAACCCGGCGAGCAACGGCTATCCTGGCAGGAGCGATCCCGCTCCAGTTCCCTCAACTATACAAAACCTTACCTCTCTCGTGAACCGTTCATTCGCCCATCCTTAGATATTGTGCTTGTTCTTGCAACGACTTCACCGGTATATCTCGCCGGTCAATCCAGAACTACGTACGGCCTGATTCCTGTAAAACCAGGGATATGTAGGCAGCTCAGAAGCCAGGGTGTAGCCAAAATCTCTCAACCATTTCGCTCGGTCAAAATTGGTCATCATATCTTTACCCGACAACTCTTTTATCCTTTTCGGGTAAAGAGGGGAAGCTGTTGATACCCAATTTTTTCCAAAATATTTTTAATTGCATATATACCTTCAAAATCATGCATTAACACTAATTGGTATTTTTACCATAATTTTTCCATATTTTTTAATTTGTCCAGTATTTTATTTCCAATAAATGATTACAAAATTGCATCACAAATGATTTCAAAGGAATTTCTTGATTTAATTTATTGTTTATGGTCCTATTAAAACCAAATTATTTCATAAATAGCCAAATTGGCACATCTTTGCTATAATTGCAATAACTTTGCAATTATAGCCCATACGTATAATTTTGAACTATTTTTTTTACCAAAAATTAGTCCTTTATATTTTCAAATACCAAATAATCATTTCTAAATTATTCTCATGCAATATAATCACTTTTTATAATTAATAATTATGTTATAAACTATTTTTAACAAATTTAATTCGTGTATTTAACAGATAGCCCATTTCTATTTCAATATTAGTATTAATTAAACCATCCCAAACCCTTAATTAAACTAGCCCATACCCCAAGCCCAATTCCTAATACTACCCGACCCAATGCTGATTAAATCCTGGCCGTTGGTCAATTTTGAGCAATGGCCCGGATTCGTTCTTTCCTAATTTAACCTAAACCTGTACCCCGAAACCCCTCATTCACTCTTCACTCAATAATAATGGTGGCTCACCACTACCCCTAGCCCTAATGGCTCCCTCATAACCAGATTCTTGTTGTTTTGAGGTCCTCAAGGGACCAATGGTTGTTCACTCACCACTCATGGCATGTTCTCGCCGTTCTCAGGCCACCATGGCCCGATTGAGTAAGATCTTCATATTTCTCGGCTAGACCTATGAGTTTCTAAGGCGGTCTCTCTATTTATGGGTTATTTTCTAGAAAACCCTAATCTCTTCTCATGTACCTCTTAGATCTGTAACAGATCTAAGGTTTTTCTAAGCTATTTTTGTTTGTTTTATGAAAGACCTTTCTATTTCTCAAATCGTTGCTTTATTTTCCTAATAGGGTTTCTTGAACTTTTTTTTCAAAAACATATTTCTGGTCCTTTTAATGTTGTTCCCTGATTCTCATATGTCTGAACGACTTTTTCTTAAAATTGCTTTTTAATCCTAATTTATTATGTTAAAACCACAGTTTTAACACTATGTTATAATCATGAGTTTATTCTTGCTTGTCGATTCTGCTTTGTGTGTGTTCGAATCCCATGAATATGTTTTGATTAGTGATTTCCACCCCAATAATGTCTTACTAGGGTTTCTGATTTATCTCTTTTTGGCTATACTCAGTACTTATATTCATGGAAGTTTATAATGTTTCCCTTAGTATTAGTACTATTTTCTAATTCATTAAATCCCTGATTTCATGGGATGATACTCTTTGCTGATTTCCAACTACTTTTCCTATTTTCAGAACCTTTAAAATATTTCTTACCTTGTTATGTGATTGACTGCATTATTGCTCAATTCTTACTGTTATTTCCTTAATTAGAACTCTATGTATCTACCCCTAATGTCTTATTCTGTACTTACGTCTTTTGAACTCTTTCCTTATTTGGTACATGTTCTTTACCGTTTGAAATGACTCCATTAATTAAGGGAAGACTTGGATTGTTTTACTTTAATTGATTATGAGTTCTCCAATTACTGAACAATTTGATACTTACCTTATTTACCTAGCTTTCAAACTACTATATATATATATGTGTGTGTGTGTGTGTGTGTGTGTGTGTGCTTTCTTCTACTCTCGTTAGACGCAAACATTAGTTCACAACTCCCTCACACACTTAAAGCTTTTCTGCTCTCTCTTTCTTGTTACAGCTACTATTAATAAATTAGTCGGCTACAAGCCAATGCTAATTATTGCACCCTATTGCTCTTCACTTTGTGTCTATTCCCCTTAACCGGTATGTTCTGATTTCAATTCATATCCTAAACACTATGTTTTTTCTTGCTGTTTTAGTTTACTAGTTACCAGTCTATTCCTGTCTATTATCTGACCTTTCAATATGTAACTAGTCTATTTGGATCACTGTTAGTTCTGTCCTAATTCAAATATGTGATCAGCATGATATGAGCTTGTCCATTCCTTGTAGTATGTACTAGCTTTACTCTATTAGTATATGTTTGAATGGTTATGTGTTAGTTGTTTTCTGGTTCGCACCTGCTTTGCAAAACTGATTTGTTACCCTAAGTTATTCTGATGTTGTGCCCAATTATGTTTAATACTTCTATGTCCTCACTGTTGCTATGAAATCCTATACTATGTCATCTCCCAATCCCATGAACCCCCCTAAGCACTTCTGATTCTATAACTATGTTCTAATTAGCACCTTTGAGATCCATGCCTTACTGCTTGCACTATTAGCTACTCTTTAATTGCAAAAGACTTCTGTTTATTATATGTTCATTATGTGTATTATGTGTCCCCAAATCCCAATTCCTTTGTATGAATCATGTGGTTAGGACTCTGTTTGCTCTGTGATTGATCTGTTGTTTGTTTTATTACACAATTCTTGTCAAAACTATTTCACTGCTAAACAACTCTCCTATTTTATAAAACTACCTCAATTGAGTCTTTT
Organism: Nicotiana sylvestris; assembly: GCF_000393655.2. Classification (NCBI taxonomy): domain Eukaryota; kingdom Viridiplantae; phylum Streptophyta; class Magnoliopsida; order Solanales; family Solanaceae; genus Nicotiana; species Nicotiana sylvestris. The sequence continues at coordinate 81,488,921 of NC_091062.1, read as the reverse complement.
TCAATACTATTTTTCCGATCAAACCTTTTAAAAATTATGTCAAGCACTCTCACTGCACTCTTAAGTCCCTAGGTTCTACCCCTCCAATGTGTGACTGCCGATCCCTGTGAGATCCCTCTGAACTCTGATGCACTGGGGCTGACTCTTCCACACTGCACTTACTCAATTCTGGTTATAAAATCTGGGTGTGAGAACTGCCTGGGATCTTTGAGGTCCTTAGGGAACTCTAACACACCCGAACATGAGACTGGTTATAAACTTGGAATTTGAGGCTATGGAAAATCTGGTATCTTCAGGATACACTTGGGCCGGCTTTAGGCTCCCTGTAGTTATTTTCTTCTTTTTTCTTTATTAATTTATGTAATTTATTCAGCTAGTCTGTAATAATTATTTGTAGACAAATGTTGGGGATGTATAGTGAAACGGTAGGGGTAGCTATATAATCAAATTAATATCATTGGGGTAGAAAGAATGTCATAGGCTTTGCATTATTTATATCTGCATTAGAATCCATGTTTTTAGGATCAATACACTCATCCATATCATGCCAAATATGCACTAGGTATCATGTTCTCTAGGATTTCATGTCTAATGTTTCAGCATCTCATCCGTCACTAATCCATGTTTTATGTTTACCACTTTGAAATCCTGCTCCTAGGACAATAACAACATTAGAATAAAAGTTGTTTCTCTTGTGCATTCAGAAGTTATATTTCAATAATTCTGCAACTCTTGTGTGCATTTAGAAATCATTCCTTAGGGATTCTGTTTTTTAGCAATCATGCCATTTGCATGTGCATATTAGATACCATGTTCTAGGATCCCATTTACATTTTTTTAAGACGCCTAGTTAATTACTAATTCATGAAAAGGTAATAAAAAATAATATCACATTGTGATGTTTTCTGAATAAAATTGGTAATAATCTCTACATTCTCAGATTCGTATTAACTAGAACAACATGCTCTTATGGTAAAATGGCTTCTGAACTGTTAATGATTCTGGTAACTATTATGCATGATCTCACGCCTAGGCAAGCCTATAGGGCGATTAAAGTCCTGCAACTATAAAATTGCACTTTAAAACTGCTCGTACATAGGTCTAAAATCAGTAGGTCTTTGACACTTCAGTCCTAATTCAATGTTGTATACTTTCTGCTCACCTAGATATCGTGTTCTAAGTTTTATTACCTGGAACAATCATTTGAGACGTGCATCTATTTGTTCCGCTTGTGGAGGTAAAAATGTGAGCCTTTATTTGTTCCTTCTTTATGTGCAGTCCTAATTGTTTTGACTGACGCTTGGAAGTTTCTCCTTTAAATACCTTAGGATAGTCTAGAACTACCCAAAAGTAGAGGTCCTAAGATACCTCCAGGACCACAAGGAAGGAATGGGTAGTGCACGCATAGGACATTTCTCAAGGTTACTAGAACGCTTTAGGCTATGACCAAGGGGAGGGAATTGGCTAGTAAGGATATGATGACTACGTGCTAATGTCACGTGTAGCCACTCATTGAGGAGTGATTACCGGGCATTGTATGGGGTGATCCTGTAGGCTAACCAACCTAGGACTCCTCTTTCCCAATTTTCGATGTTTAAATTTTACTTTTCTCTATATATGCAACTTGTTCAAGTCTTTTCCTTTTGTCTCATTACTTGAATCATACAATGTCCAAAACATGCTTTTTTTTGCAAGTATGTGTTTAAACTATTTATTTGTTAAAAGGACTAATTTATAAGTACAAGTTCGGTTGGGACCCACCGTTGTGCAGCGAGAGGGGTGCCTAACACCTTCTCCTCAAGGTTATTTCGAGCCCTTACCCCAAATCTCTGATAACGCAAAACTAGTCTAAGAGTTAATCGCTCTGGGTACCCTAACGCTCCATAATCCATTAGGTGGCAATTATTCAAATACCCAAATCCCAAAAGGAAATAAGTTATTACCCCATGAACATCGGAACCCAGACTTCTCTCCGCAGAGGGAAAAAGGGGAGCGCGACAATATTCATGCCTTACATGCTCAGCACATTTTTCGTACTAACGCCCTATTTCACGAGGCCTGCATTTTATGCCTGCAAGTGCAGGTAGGCAAGCTGACGGTCCCCCTTCTTAGGATCCTTGATCAACGAGAGTTGGCGTGCTCTACTTGATCCGGAGCTTCTTTTGATTTTGGTATGATATGTTTCTGTATATATATGGGTATGACATGTCTTAGTCCCGTCTTTATACAGTTATATTTCTATAGAGGTCTTTAGACAGTATGTGTAGTTGGATAGTATGTGGCCTTGCCGACTTCCAGTTTTGAGGTACATAGTTGTATATAGCAACCTTGTCAGCTCACTCTACGTATGTAGCACGTATATGTACGTATGGGCAGGTTTCCATCATGTATATTCTCGTAATTCAGCAGATGTTATTCAGGTTTATATCTTACACGCATGGTTAGGGGTGTTTGACAGGTAGGACTCGGGCACCCGTCGCGGCCCATCGTGTTAGGTCATGACAAAAGTTGTATTAGAGCAGTTCTATCCTAGGGTTGTCTACAGACCGTATCTAGTAGAGTCTTGTTTATGGGTGGGCTTGCAATACACTTATAAACAGGAGGCTACAGGACATATAGTATGTTATCCTCTCTTCTTATCTTAGATCGTGCAATATAAGGATTCATGTTCCTAACAACATGTTATATTTTCAGCGATGCCGCCAAAGACTACAGCCGCCTAGAAGGGAAAGTCCGTGGCTGGTGAGACTACTATTCAAGTGCCACGAGTTACCAGGGCTCGGGGAGAGTCTCATAGTGAGATTCCATCTCAAACTTCACATACCCCACCCTTTCCAAAAGAGCTCTGAGGGGCACCAGCTCCAGCGCCCGCCCCGGTACATTCAATGTTGATACCCAATTTTTCCCTATAATATTTTTAAAGTAAATATATACGTTCAAAACTATGCATTAGCATCAATAGATATTTTTCACAATTTTTATATTTTTAAATTAATTTATTCTAGTGTTTTATTTATATAAATGATTATAAAATTGTATCACAAATGGTTCTATAAAATTTCATTGATTTAATTTAGCTATTTATAGTTATACTAAGGATAAGATTAGAAATGAAGATATTCGAGAAAAGGTGGGTGTGGCCCCCATGGAGGACAAGATGCGGGAAGCAAGACTCAGATGGTTCGGGCACATTCAGAGGAGGAACACTGATGCACCGGTGAGAAGGTGTGAACGACTAGCGGTGGTGGGTACGAGGAGAGGTAGAGGGAGACCTAAGAAGTATTGGGGAGAGGTGATCAGGCAGGATATGGCACGACTTAGGGTTACTGAGGACATGGCCCTAAACAGGGAATTGTGGAGATCGAGCATTAATGTTGTAGGTTAGGGGAAATTGTGATGTCTTTTTTACAGCGCACTAGAGTGAGACAAGCCAGTTAGGAATTAGTCTTAGGATGCTATTGATCAACTACTGATGATGGGCTTTATTTGCTGTGTATTAATACCTTACATCTTTCTCGTATTTCCTATATCTCTTATATTGCTGTTACTTTGTTATTTTATGGTATTTATGTTATGTTATGGATTTTATGGTATTTATGTTGTTTTATTATGAGTCTATTGATAGTACTAATATAGTGTCTCTTGTTGCCTCTTTGAGCCGAGGGTCTCCTGGAAACAGCCTCTCTTCCCCTCGGGGTTGAGGTAAGGTCTGCGTACATATTACCCTCCCCAGACCCCACTTGTGGGATTACACTGGGTTGTTGTTGTTGTTGTATAGTTATACTAAGTTCCAATTATTTCATAAATGACCAGATTTACAACCTTTGGTTACAATTGCATTAATTTTGCAATTATAGCCCACGTATGCATCACTGCATGATCTCACCGGAAATTGATCCATTATATTTTTAAAATATCGAATAATTATTTTTGAAGCACATCTATGCATGCAAATTATTTTTTCTCATTGTTAATTATTTTATAAAATGATTTTTATTCAATTACTTGGGTATTTAACAAATAGCCCTTTTAATTTCTCTAATTTTTCGGACCGAAATACCAGCCCAGGTCCCTAACCCAATTCACCCCAGGCCCAAATTGAATTAAACCTCACCCAGGCCCCCCTATTCCTGGCCGTTGATCTCTGAAATTAATGCCCTGTATTTGTTCTTACCATTTTAATTCCAAACTAACCCCCTCTAACCTAATTCATTTCCCACTATGCTCTGCCGCCCTTCGTTCCCTTCTCTCTCAAATGCTCTCTATCTGAATCCTAATCCTCAAGCGCCGTCACCGGCTCACACCACCATTCGATGATGTTTCTTTGTCGTCTCAAACCTATACTGGCCTCCTACTTGCTATAGTTCATGCGTTTCCTAGATCCTTGAGAAGATCTCAAGGGACCTAGGTGGTCTAGTTTGCACCTTTGATTTCTTTGCCTGTTTCAGGCCGTTTGCTCGACCATGAGTAAGAAACCTTTCTTATTTTGCTATGAATCCATGGTTTTCAATGCCTATGTTCTCGTCTCTGTTTTGCTTTCTAAAAAACCCTAATTTATTATCTCTGATCTTCTCAGGTCTGTGTAGATCTGAGACGAATCAAGCAACTCTCACATGATTTCCTTGAAATTTTCCAGTTTCAACTGATTTTCCATCTTTTCCCTAAACTAGGGTTCATTATAAGTCATTTTCTCAAGGTCTTTATAATTTTTAAATGTTTAATCGATTATCCTTTAGTGTTCTTAACTGATTTAGGCAAAAGTTGCATAAACCCTAGTCGATTTATGTGAAACTCTGATTTTCTAATTTTTGCTTCCATTTTGATTCTTTCAATGTTACCAGTTGTATTGATTCACTCTGTATCTTTGAACTACACGATTTTCCTTTGTCAAATGCATTGCTCTGTGATTTTTGCCCTAACTAATCTCTATTGAGGTTTTTGAATCAATTTTCTAGTTAACTTCTCTGTGCTTATAAAATTTTACTTAGTCTACTTTATTTATGGGAATCGACATATTCTTTCCAGAATTGCTATTAATCCGGTTGATTGATTTGCTCTGTTAAGAATCTATACTCTTAAATCTTGCCTGTTTCTATGACTACAACCCTAATTAGTTGTTCTTGCCTTATTTGATTGTTGTATATTTTACTGATTCTTTACATGATTCTTTCCTTAATTAAACCCCTAATTATTTTCTCCTTTATTTTGTCTGATTTGAACCTCTTGCCGTAATTAATCCTGTCATTACTGTTGGCTAATTGCCTTTAATTAAGGGAAAACTATGTTGAACCCTTTGTATGATCGGATTCTGAGATCCCTTAATTGCTGATTATTGATTCCTTTAACTTATTTGCTCTACTCTTGAACTACTATATAAACTATCTTATTTAACTTCTTAACACAAGACCACAAGTTCAAAGAATACACACTCACACTCAAACTCTCTTTCTTTCTCTGCTACTTGTGATAACTCTTGATCTAGCCGGCTGAAAGCCAGGGCTAGATAGTGGAGCTACACCTGCTTTATATTCTGCACTCTTTTCTTAAACTGGTATGTCTCTAGTTAAATTTTGAAACCCAGATTTTTTGTGTTTCATTCCTACACTAGTTCATTGACTATGAATTCAACATGTCTTCATGTTTACTACTTTGCTTGGCATGTCTAAATTATGTCATGTTCAATGTATAACTAGTATGTCTACACTTCACCTGGTTATCTGATACTTGACCAACCTGTTTGTTGATTTTTGTTTTTGATCCCTTAACTATTTGATCATGTTGGTTACTTAATGCATGTGATTGACCCTACTTGTGTGTCTGATTATGTCCACTACATTCTTGCTCTATGTCTTAAATGCCTATTATCCTGGTTAATTTGTTAAGGCTATGAAGATCCTAAGTGTTCCATGCATTTTTTGTTCCCCTGTATCCTTGTTCATGTACCCTCAATGTGATTCATATATGTTCCCAATCCCTTTCACCTTTGTGTGCAAACCTGCTTGCTAAGTGCATGTGAATCTGAGTATTCTGTGATTAATTGGCTATTTACTGAATCTGCTCTCTTTAGAACTGATTTCAAAAATTGTTCTTAGTATTCTTCTAAAACTGGTTTTCACTCTTAGCATCTCCTTAAAAACTGGTATATTTTAGAAAATCTTCTTTTTCACTCCTAAAAGTCATCTCCACACTATATTTCACTAAGTTTCTCAAAACTCTATCAAACACTCTCACTTACTCTTAGATTTTTAAGTTCTGCCCCTCTTGTATGTGTACTGCTTAGGGATCCTTGATATCTCGCTAAACTTTGGCATACTAGGGCTGGCACTTCCACACTGGACATAACCAGTCCCTATTTGAGAAAGGTCTTGGTGTGAGCACTGCCTGGGATCCTTGAGGTCCTTAGGGAAATCTGACACACTTGGACACTTATTGGCTATGATATTCTTGGCACTTGTGACTACACTGAAGGCCTGGTACTCCCGGGTTTTCTTTGGGCCTGCTTCAGGCTCTCTATAGTATCAATTTACATTTCATTTATGTAGTTTACTCAATCCTGCTCTGTAATAATCCTTTGTAAATAGATATTGGGATAACTAGTAAAAAAGGGAGGGTAACTATATGATTTTGTGGGGTAAACTGGGTAGAAACCATGTTTTAGGTTTTACATTATGTTGACTTGCTGTAGATATCATTTTCCAGGTTTGTGTGATGCATCAGCTATCATGCTTTAGGATTTCTATGCTTATCAGCATTAAACCATGCTAAATTTGTGCATTAGATACCTTGACTTAGGACAATCATGTTTACTGCTTCTGCATATTACATGTTATAGTTTATCACTTCACTTCCGATTCTGCATAAGTCGCTATCACTTAGAAATTCTGCCACTAAGTTACTAATATTGATTAATAAAATAACCTTCTCCATGTGCATTAGAGATCATACTTTAGGACTGCACGTACATTTGCCTTGAAACATATCGCTAAAATAAATAGGTTAAAATAGCCCCATATACAGGTATCATGTTCTGGTATGAATTAGTATAAAATCACCTGCTATAGTATTCATCACTTAGATCAGCATGCCTATAGGATGAAATAACTTCAAATTGTTTAAGTAGTTCCCAGAATTATAACAGCATATGGACACACGCCTAGGCAAGCCTTAGACTATTAAATAACTGTGAAATCTGGTTTTGTTTATGTGTGAAATTGTCCAGGCTTAACGGGCTATAAAACCAATAGGCAAGTTGTTTAGGATTTTGCCATTTCCTCTCAAAACAAATGATGGATATTCTATATCTGTAATATTCATCTAGATATCATGTTCCTAGGCTTTCTGAATTTCCCTAAAATCTGTGTTTGAGACGTGCTGCTTATTGTCTATATATGTGGAGGTAATCATGAGCCCCTTTATTTTCTTCCTAAATTGACAGTCCTATGTGTTATTTGTTGTCGCCTAGATATTTGCCTTTTAAACACCTTAGGATTGTCTAGAACTTCCTAAGTCTATAGGTCCTAAACTCCTCTAGGACAACAAGAAAAGGACAGGTAATAGCACGCTTAGAGTTCATTAATCAAATTCGCTTATATAACCACTAAGGGAGGGTAATGGGTAGTAAAAGGATATGATGACCTGCGCTAATGTCACGTGTAGACCCTCTAGTTGAGGAGGATTATCGGGCATTGAACATATTGATCATATAGGCTAATCAACTTAGGACTTCCCTTTCCCAATTCACATATATATGTTTAAGCTGTCTAAACTTCTTTTACTTACATATGTGCGCTTGGACCATATAAACTTCCCTTTTTGCAAATATGTGCTAAGACCGCTTAATTGTTAAATGACCAATTCACATAGTTTAAGTTCGACCGGGACCCACCGTTATGGACCGCGAGGGGTGCCTAACACCTTCCCCTCAAGGTTATTTCAATCCCTTACCCGAATCTCTGGTTATGTAAACTGGTTAATTGAGTTAGTCGCTCTAGGTGCCCTAACGCGCCATAATTCGTTAAGTGGCGACTCTTCAAATATCCAATTCCCAAAAGGAAACAAGTTGTTCCCCCATGAATGTCGAAACCTGGACTCCCGCGAAGTAAAAAAAGGGGCACGACAGCATGGCGGCTCAACTGTGGATATTTTAGGTTCTTACCATAACAAACTTATTTTTGTGAATTAGTCTTAAGCATGCTTTATCCCGTGCACCCTCACCCTTTTTGGATTTAACTGCTTATTTTCAAGCATTTATGATTTCCTTTATTTCCTAAAACTGGCTTGTCTCGTTGTTTTCTTTTTCCGCAACTGTCTTTCAATTATTTAAATATTGCATTTATCGTTTTTTTAACGTGCAAATACTTGACAACATGCTATTTATTGTTGCATAAATCATGCTCAACATCATATTCCACTCATGCGCAATCAATCCTATAGAAACACTTGATGAGTGTTTGCGCTCTTCCTATATATCACCCTTTTTAAATTCGGAAAGGCGTATTTGCGGTAAAACTAGTCGATCAGCGGTGTGTTCGACGGTTCCATACCTTTCCCCCTCAAGTTGTCCGCTTGAGGGTCCTAGTCTATACCTATATAGCAACCTTACTCTGATTAATTACGCATGCATCATGGTCAAATCTAGTCGGGTTAATATGTTGTCCGCATAATAATCCTTTAAGACAAGCCTCGTCCAAAAGTCCCTCGGGTTTTCCATAATCCTAACGGTCGCAACCACAGTTATGTGCATTAATTTTGGAGAAATAAGTGTTAATGTGCTAATCATTATTGTATAAATAGACAAACCTGGAGGGGGAAAGGGCTTAACAAATCGATATGGTCAATAGCATACCTCCACTTTTTCTAGATTGGTGGAGGATCTTCCCTCAAGTGACCAAAATCATGTGAAAAGAGTCTTAGGGAATTTGCCTTCACTGTTGGATCTTCAACCAAACAAAATGTTGATCGAGGCCACCACTCTGTTTTGGGATAAGGAAAGGGTTGTGTTCCACTTTGGGGATATAGAAATGACTCTCCTCCTAGAAGAAATAGGAGGATTTGCTGGATTGCCTTGGGATAGCCCTGGTCTATTAGCACCTGAAAATCGCACCACTAGAGGGTTCCTTAAGATGATGGGGCTGAAGAAAAATGATGATTTGGAGTGCCTGAAGAACTCCTACATACTTTTGATTTCCTCTATGAAAGATACGGTCACAGTAGCTCTTACCACATTTTTGATGATGAGTTTTCAATCACGTCCTTGGGTTGGGTTCATCGTAGGGTCTTTGTGTTCATTGTGTGTTTCTTGGGGATGCTAGTATTCCCAATCCAAGGGGATAGAATCCATACCAGGCTGGCCATGGTGGCCAAAATTTGATGGACGGAATCGAGGGGCAGACATATACTATTATCCCTATGATCATTGCAGATATGTATCGGGCCTTGGAACGCTGTCAGAAAGGGGTCCAGACTCTTTGAGGGTTGCAATTTGCTGTAACAAGTTTGGCTGTTAGAACATCTCCAAATGGGTCAATACCGCCAAGTGTTTCCACGAAGGCCGTGGAATGACCACAAAGCCTTCCATCACCCTAAGAGAATGACTTACATTCCGGACATGTTTTCTCAACCTAAGGATGCTATAGGATGGGTGCAGTTCTTCAACAAGCTGACTGAGGACCATGTTCAATGGATGTTCGAGTGGTTCCCCACCGACGGATTCATTATCAAATCCAGAGACGTCCCACATTTGGTGCTAATTGGGTTAAGAGGGATATACCCTTATGCTCCCCTCAGGATTATGAGACAAGCAGGCAGAAGACAAGTCATACCACGGGTCGCTAAAATGAGCCACTTCATAGCTGATTTCCAGGGTGACGCCATCCCATATAAAATTAAGCACAACATATATGGACTTTGAATATTATTGTATAGAAGGATACCATCGAGCCGGACCGATATCATATGCGCCATTCATACTTTTACGCCTCATGGTTGGATGATAATCTATCAGGAATCTTTGAGCCAAGGGTTGGTCCAGTAAACAGGGTCACAGACGAATTTTCTAAAGCGGAGGTGAAGAACAACAAGCTGCGCAAAAGAGCTTGAGAGTCTAAAGCTGAGCATATGGCACATCATAAGGCCGATATGGAAATGATTAACGAGTGGAAAGAAAGAGTTGTTAAGTCCAGCGAAAGGCTGGAGTATCTGGAGTACAGTTTAATGGAATTAGAAGGGAAGATAATAAAGAGAGTCACTGACTGCCAGAATGCTGAGGAAAACAAAGAAGGGCATTTGGCAAGGGCGTTATTACTGGTGAACCTGCACGAGCTGGGAGAGTTGATCGACAACAGCATCCGGTCTGGAGAGGGTCCTTTTAGGACCAAGTAGATTAGATTTACTTGCCTTTCTTTTAAATGTAATAAGGCCAAGTGTCATTAGCAACCTTATCTTATTTAGTGTCGTTTCAGGTTGTTTATTTTTACATTAATGAAATGAGGCAATTATTGACACTGAATTTCTCCAAATCTATTTGTCACTAGGCCTACCTCGGGCACAACGAGGCTCCCCAATTAGGACGTGAGTTTACATTCCTGCAATATGTGTTCAAATACTGCAAACATTTCAGAACCTTTACTGACTTATTTACCTTTTATTTTTCTTTATTCTTTATTCACATCCCTAAAGGTTGGTTTGCACATACTGGCATTATCAGAATATCACACCAGATCTAGAGGCCCTCCACCTCCTCCTCCTCCAAGTAATACGAGAAGCAAAGGGAAGGCTAAAACGGGCGACTTAAGTGGTATTCAAAAGGAAAATGTTGAGAATGAGGAAACTTCAGACGGTTAGAGTACTTCGGCGCCAAATGATTTAGTTTTGAGGTTGGAACAAAAGATACTGGAGCTACAGGGAGAGGTTGAGTAGGTTTGCAACTTGGCAAACCTATCCATCAACCTGAATGTCCCTAATATCAACCAACAAAACACCAAAAATCCAGTGCCTCCCCAAAACACACCAAACCAGCATCAACAAAACCCTCTCGCACAGCATCAATATGCAACTCCACCTCAAAATCTCAATCCCTTACTGATACCAACTCCGCCACAACACCACCACCAACATATCCAGTACCCACAAACCACTACCTATCGTACTACTTAGAACACACCACAGCCCATTCCCGATCCTTAAAACACTACCAATGATCACCACTATACCCAAGTCCCTGGCACTCACCAAAACAACTCTATATATGTGGAAATCGTACCTCACTCTACCCAACCAACCTCCTATATACCAGAATCCGCTAAGAAAGACCTGCTCATCAAGAACATGGCTGAGGAACTCAAGAAATTGATAATTCAAGTTCAGGGTTTGGACGGAGGCAAAGGGATAGAAGGTTTGAATTATGAAGACTTGTGCATACAGCTGGATATAGAACTGTCGGAGGGTTACAAACCTTCCAAGTTCGAGATGTTTGATGGTACAGGTGATCTCAGGCTTCATCTAAGGACCTATTGTGACAAACTTGTCAGGGTCGGAAAGGATGAAAAGATCCGGATGAAACTTTTCTTGAGGAGTCTTATGGGAGACGCTTTGTCATAGTACATCAGCCGGGATCCTAAGAAATGGTCCAACTGGGTAAGTATGGCGTCAGATTTCATGGACCGATTCAGGTTCAACACAGAAAATGCGCCGCATGTTTTCTACATTTAGAACATCAAGAAGAAGCTACCGAGACTTTACGCGAGTATGCTACTCGTTGGAGGTCAGAAGCAGCCAAAGTCAGGACATCTTTGGACAAAGAACAGATGAACAAATTTTTTCATCAAAGCATAGGATCTGCAATACTATGAAAGGTTGATGGTTATTGAAAACCATAAATTCTTTGATATTATAAAACTTGGTAAAAGGATCGAAGAAGGCATCAAGAGCAGGATGGTAACAAACTTTGAGGCACTACAGGCCACGAACAAGGCATTACAATCAAGCGGCATATCAAAGAAGAAAGATGTTGGGGCAGTAATGGTGGCTCAGGGCCCAAAATATCCACTTACATATCAAACACCTCCACCCACATACCAAACACCTCCACCCACATATCAACCCTCATCTCCCAGATATTCCCAATCGGCCACTGGCTATCACACCTATAATTCCCAACCATCTCATTTCCAATCACCTCCAACTCACCAAAATTATCCAATACCACGACCCAATCTTGACCGCAAATCACCCAAACAATATACCGCTATTGCTGAACCCATCGACCAGATGTATGAAAGGTTGAAAGTCGCTAGTTACGTCACTCATATTCCCGCTATAGCAGTAGAGAACCCATCCCAATGGGTCAATCCAAACAAAACATGTCATACCATTCCGGTATGAAGGGGCATACCATTAATGAATGCCGAACATTGAAAGATAAAATCCAGACACTGATTGGCAACAAGGTCATACAGGCGAAAGAAGCTGCACCCAATGTCCGTAACAATCTTCTCCTGGATTCTAGGGGTGGTGGGATAATGTGATAGAGATGGATGAAGAATGGCATCCTAAGGGTCAATCGGGCTTATCTGAGGAGGCGATGACTTTAAACCCGCAGTCACACTTACTCCTATTATAGTACAGACTCAGTCACCAGTCGAGGTTGAGGTAGCTGCATCGGTTCCATTTGAGGTAGAAGTAGCTCCACTTGCGACCATCCATGTTCCATTTGAAGTAGAAGTGGCCACACCTTTCACAGCGATAATATCAACCACACCTCCTTTCGATTCAAAAGCAATACCCTGGGATTACGTTGTCGAAGCTAGGCAAAAAGGAAAAGCAAAGATAGAGGAATTTGACGGTGCACAAGGAATGACTAGGATCGGAAGAATCTATACACCTGAACACTTGGGAGGACCAAGTAAGGATGCCACTACCAAGTAACCTATCATTGAAACAGGACCAGATGACCTATAGAAGAAAGTACAGGCGAGGGAATACTCCGTCATTAATCATTTGAACAAAACCCCCGCCCAGATCTCCATCGCGTCACTATTGCAAAATTTAGAGGCGCATAAGAATGCTTTGATGAAGGTGTTAAGTGAAGCTTACGTACCCAACAATATCACCTGCGAAGAGATGGCCAACATGGTAGGGCAGGTGCTGGAAAGTCATAAGATAATCTTCAACGAGGATGAACTACTACCTGAAGGGTTGAATCATAATCGAGCATTGCATATCACGGTACAATTTGAAGACAAATTCATTGCCAGAGTTCCGATCGATGGAGGTTCAAGCCCCAATATTTGTCTGTTGGATACTCTGAAAAGATTGGGCAAAGGTTTCCATGAAATACGGGCAGGAAGCATGAACGTGAAAGCCTTTGGTGGATCTCAAAGGGCGACGATTGGGGAGATTAATCTTTGTCTGCAAATAGGGCCAACTTGGTTCGACGTTGAATTCCAAGTGCTTGACATATTAGCTTCAAACAATCTTCTGTTGGGCTGACCATGGATACATGCCACTGGGGTTGTGGCTTCCACACTACACCAGGTCGTGAAGTTCGAATGGAACCATCAAGAAGTGATCATTCACGGGGACGGGAGTAACCCCATTTACACTAGTCAAACTATCCCGGTTACCAGGAACAGAAAAAGGTTAGGAGGGGAAACCTATCAACACATCGAACGTGTCAATGTTGTTGAGAAAGATAAATGGTGGAGTAACAAAACAGAAAGCATACTAGCATGGTCTGGGTACGAACCCAGCAAAGGGCTTGGGAAAAATCTCCAAGGCATCACCAAGCCAATACAGTTAAAATGTCATGGTACAACTTTCAGGCTCTAATACCAATATACATGGCAGGAGTATGATGATTGGTAACCTCCATAGCGTGGACCTTATTACCCTCTCGAGCAACTAGTGCCACATCTAGGTCAGACTTTTCATCAAGCTGACACAATATGGGGAACTGCAGAAGAAGAAGCATTAGCTGGACTGAGGAATTTGTTCTTGGAAGTCGAAGACATGGATTGTAGTGCAATAATTGAGGAGGAGGAGAAAGAAGGCCTCACTATTCAGACTGTGGAGAAAGGAGTTGTTCTCAGGAACTGGACTGTCATACCATCTCGGGCCCACCGAGTCTCTGGGTATCTTGGCAATCAACTCAATTTTATTTCTATAGTCGTGCTATGCATCTATGATTTTCAGTAGTTTTGTTTCTAAAGACTTAATCACTTCAAATAAATGCTTTGTTCATCGAGCCTTACTTGTTTTGGATGTTTTCAGTTTAAATCAATGCATTGTTATTTATTATTCATCATTACCTTTCACACTTTTCTTTCTACAACGTTATTATTACTTTTCCTGATGAACCGATGACTGTGACATGTAATGAGGCAATGCAATATAAGGAGACTGACTCGGATGAAGAAGATAAATACCTGAGGAAGTTGTCAGAGAGGTTGAGAACTTTGAGAATAAGCCTAAGTCCAACCTAGACGAAACCGAAGTAGTAAATTTGGGAGATTCCAAAACCGTCAAAGAGACTCGCATTAACATTCACTTATCACCGATAGAGAAGGAGGAGTATATTCATTTCTTGAAGGAGTATGAAGATATCTTTGCATGGTCATATGATGACATGACCGGTTTGAGCATGTCCATAGTGTCTCACAAGTTGCCTACCAATCCCATGTGTCCGCCAGTGAAGCAGAAACTCAGGAAATTCAAACCAAATACGAGCCTAAAAATCAAGGAGGAAGTTACTAAGGAGATCAAAGCCAAAGTCCTCATAGTGGTTGAGCACCCAACCTGGTTAGCCAACATTGTACCAGTTCCGAAGAAAGATGGGAAAGTCAGAGTATGCATTGACTATCGAGACTTTAACAGAGCGAGTCCCGAGGATGACTTTCCACTGCCAAATATACACATCCTAATCGACAATTGTGCCAGCCATGAACTCTAATCCTTTGTAGATTGCTTCGCGGGTTATCACCAGATCTGGATGGATGAAACAGACGCAGAGAAAATAGTTTTTATTACACCATGAGGGGTATAATACTACAAGATGATGCCATTTGGTCTAAAGAATGCTGGGGCTACTTACATGAGAGCCATGACAACCATCTTTCATGATATGACACACAAAGAAATAGAGATATATTTGGACGACATCATTATCAAATCCAAGAGGGGTGCAGATCACATAGCGGACTCGAGAAAGTTCTTTGATAGGTTAAGGAGGTACAACTTAAAACTGAACCCCACAAAGTGTGCATTCGGGGTTCCCGTAGGAAAGTTACTGGGATTCATTGTCAGTCATTGAGGGATCGAGCTGGACCCATCTAAAGTTAAGTTTATTCAGGAGTTACCGCCGCCTAAGAGTAAAAAGGACATGATGAGCTTCCTAGGACGTCTCAACTATATCAGTCACTTCATAAGTGTAGTCCACAATTATGTGTGAACCCATCTTAAAAATGCTGAGGAAAGATGCCGAAACAAGTTGGACCGAGGATTGTCAGAAATCTTTGGATAAAATCAAGGAGTACCTGTCTACACCACCAGTCCTGGTCCCTCTAGAACCTGGACGACCTTTGCAACTCTATCTATCTATATTATATGGGGCTTTCGGATGTGTTTCGGGACAACATGACGAGACGGGAAGAAAGGACCAAGCAATATACTACTTGATTAAGAAATTCACACCTTATGAGGCGTGATACTCTCTATTGGAATGCACTTGCTGTGCTTTGACCTGGACAGCTCAGAAATTGAGGCATTACTTTTGCGCCTACACTACATATCTTATATCCATGATGGACCCTCTGAAGTATATATTTCAGAAACCCATGCCAACTAGGAAGTTTGCCAAGTGACAGATACTATTAAGTAAGTTCGATATCGTCTATGTAACTCAAAAGGTGGTCAAAGGACAGGCATTGGAAAACCATCTTCCTGAAACTCCTGTAGGAGGAGAATACAAGCCCTTGAAAACATATTTTCCTGATGAAGAAGTGTCGTTCGTGGGAGAATACATTACTGAATCATACGACATTTGGAGGATGTATTTTGATGGAGCTGCAAATTTAAAAGGAATGGGCATTGGAGCAGTTTTGGTATAGAAAACTTGCCGGCATTATCCGGTGTTTGCTAAACTCAGATTTCCCTACTCCAACAACATGACAGAGTATGAATCATGCATACTGGGGCTCAACATGGAAATCGACATGAATATTCAGGAGTTGCTGGTAATCGGTGATTCAGATTTGCTTGTGCACCAGGTACAAGGAGAGAGGGCCACCAAGAATTTCAAGATATTTCCATATCTACACCGTGTATAGGAATTGATAAAGAGGTTCACGAACATAGAGTTTCAGCATGTTCCCAGAATTCAGAACGAGTTTGTCGATGCTTTGGTCACCTTGTCATCCATGATACAACATCCAGATAAGAATTTCATTGGTCCCATCCCAGTGAGAATCCATAATCAACCGGATTATTGTCCTCATGTCAAGGAAGAGACGGCTGGAAAACCTTGGTTCCAGACATCAAGTATATTTGGTGAAAGGAGAATACCGGAGCATGCGAAACATACTCAAAAAATGCACACTCCGGAGATTGTCCAATCACTTCTTCTATAGCGGGGGGAAACTTATACAGAAGAACTCCCGATTTGGGATTGCTAAGATGTGTCAAGGCAAAAGAAGCTTCTAAGATACTTGAGGAGATACATGCTGGGACCTGCGGCCCGCATATGAATGGTTTTGTCTTGGCCAAAAAGATACTCAGGGCCGGTTACTTTTGGATGACTGTGGAGATAGATTGCGTCCAGTATGTTCGAAAATGTTACCAATGTCAAGTGCATGACGATATGATAAAAGTGCTGCCAAATAAGCTCAATGGAACAAGATGACCTTGGCCATTTGCTGCCTTGGGAATGGATGTCATCGGTCCGATCGAGCCCACTGCTTCAACCGGGCATAGGTTTATTCTAGCGGCCATTGACTACTTCACAAAATAGGTAGAGGCCGCATCATACAAAGTTGTAACCAAGAAAGTCGTCGCAGACTTTGTCAAGGATTATATCATTTGCTGATTCGGAGTTACCGAGTCCATTATCACTGATAATGCCGCCAATCTCAACAGTGATCTGATGAAAGCCATGTGTGAAACTTTCAAAATCAAGCACAAGAAATCCACAGCGTACATAACTCAGATGAATGGAGTTGTAGAAGCCGCCAACAAAAACATCATGAAGATACTAAGGAAGATGGTAGAAAACCACAAACAATGGCATGAAAAGCTACCCTTTGCTTTGTTGGGATACCGCACTACAATTTGCATATCAACCGGGGAAACTCCCTACATGCTGGTTTATGGTACCGAAGTTGTCATCCCACCCAAAGTAGAGGTTCCTTCTATAAGGATCATACAGAAAGCCGAACTCAGCGATGTAGAATGGATAAGGAGCCGCTATGAGCAATTGGCCCTTATAGATAGAAAAAGAATGAACACAATATGTTACGATCAGCTTTATCATAACAGAATGTCCAAAGATTTCAACAAAAGGGTCAAACCAAGACAGTTTGCACCAGGACAGTTGGTATTGAAGAAGATCTTCCCACATCAAGATGAAGCCAAAGGGAAATTCTCTCCCAACTGGCAAGGTCCCTACGTGGTTCATAGGGTGCTAATAGGAGGAGTGCTCATACTTGCAGAAAAAGATGGAGAAATATGACCAAAACCAATCAATTCAGACGCAGTCAAGAGATACTATGTTTAGACTATTTGCATTTCTTCATCTGATGTAATTGAACTACGCTTGACCTAATTCCCGTTTAAGAGGGGATACGTAGGCAGCCCTGTGGGTTCGGTCATATCATAATAAAATTTCCATTTCCCCCAGAATCAGAAACTGGGGCAGAATTTTGAGGAGGACCCTCAAAATTCTGGAGCAAGTCCGGCCAACGCCATTACATGCCAGAAAGTTAGAAATTGCTTAAGATACTGGGGCAGAATTTTGAGAAGGGTTCTCAAAATTCCGAAGAAGGTTCAACAAGTTCGTTGCTCGCAAACGATTGAAGGATCATCTACCAAACTAGGGAAGAATTTTGAGGAGGACCCTTAAAATTCTAACACGAGAAAGGTGCGATGTCTCTGAAATGTGTTATAGTCACTAGTTCTTCTAAAGTCATTTGATATTTCACCATGTTTCTAAAATAAATCTATTTTTATCAATAATTTCACATTTTTGAAAACTTTATTTCCGTAATAGCCAGGTATTACCCAGGGAAACTCAAACAAGGCATCCAGAACGGAGAAGCAAGGCCAACAGACAAAGGCACGAACCAACCTCCCCTTACAAAACTTACAATATTTCTTTGAGTGCAGGCACATCTGACGTAGTAGTAGCATTCGCAAATATATATACATGAAGCAAAATCACTATCAAACGGACCACCAGACATTGAACATATCTCTAGCTAAGAAACATTCTACTCTTATTTGCTATTCATTCTTTGCATGGGACTAAGCCTTGTCCTGAATCTTGCATGAGGCTAAGCCTTGCCTCCATATTTGCATAAGGCTAAGCTCTGCCTTATATTTGAATGGGACTAAGCCTTGTTCCGCATCCTTCATGAGACTAAGCTCTATCTCTATGTTGCATGAGGCTAAGACCTACCTCCATATCTACATAAGGCTAAGCACTGCCTTCTCTTTGCATAAGGCTAAGCACTGCCTTCTCTTTGCATAAGGCTAAGCTCTGCCTTCACTTTGCATGGGACTAAGCCATGTCCCGCATCCTGCATGAGGCTAAGCCCTACCTTCATATTTGCATAAGGCTAAGCCCTGCCTCCATATTTGCATGAGGCTAAGCCCTGCCTCTATATTTGCGTAAGGCCAAGCTCTACCTTCCATTTGCATGAGGCTAAGGCATGTCCCGCATCCTGCATGGGACTAAGCCCTGTCTCGCATCCTACATGAGACTAATCCCTATCTCCAATCTTGCATGAGGCTAAGCCCTGCCTCCATATCTGCATAAGGCTAAGCACAACCTTCTCTTTGCACAAGGCTAAGCTATGTCTTCCATTTACATTAGGCTAATCTCTGCCTTCTTCTACATGTGACTAAGCCATGTCCCACATCTTGCATGAGGTTAAGCTCAACCTCCATATCTGCATGAGGCTAAGCCCTGCCTCCACATCTGTATGAGTCTAAGCTCTTCCTCCAATTTACATTCTTTCGTCGAGATTAAGAGTTGTCTCTCCAGTACTACCTATTTGCTTTTCTTTCGAGGCTAAGCTATGCCCTCCATTTCACAAGACTAAGCCTTGTCTTATTAACATTATATTATTGCATCTCATGGGATTAAATATCGCCAACATGTCCGAAGGCGTCATTGTCCAAAGGCATCATCCTCATAGCCCGATCATGGCCTGAGGATCTCTCAAATTTGCATATCATTATTCAAAGGTGTCATGGTTCAAAGGCACCATCTTCATGGCCCGAGAACATCATTTCATGGCCTGCGAATCCCTCACTGAACAATTCATGGCCCAGGACATCATGGTCTAAGGACATCATCCGCACCGTCCAAAGGCAATCTTTTTGGTCCAAAGGAAATATGCATCACATTTAAATTCTTACAGTAATCTACGTACTTGCATGTATCGTATTTTGAGTGTGCATGTGATCTAGGAGGTAAATATTTTTCAAACGGGAGAAACCATTCACTCCGGTTTTCGTTCATACCATTTTTATTTCGCCATTCATAACCGATTCTCATCAGCTACCCATCTTATGTCATGATATCCAGCTATCTGCCCTATAATACATCTGATACACTCTATACCCATAATCATAACTCCATCCGACACTACCCTTAACAAAAGAATCGTCGCTAAAATTGGCAACCATTCTAATAACAACTCCATCGGCTTCATTCACCGGTAGATCGAGAACTACACATGGCCCGATTCCTATAAAACCAGGGATATGCAGGCAGCTCAAAGACTAGAGTTCGGCATATATTTTCCAAAACGCCCATTCGGTCAAAATTGGCCATCATTTGTTTACCCAAAAACTCTTTCATCCTTCCCAGGTAAAGAGGGGCAGATGTTGATACCCAATTTTTCCCTTTAATATTTTTAAAGTGCATATATACCTTCAAAAGTATGCATTAGCATCAGTAGACATTTTTCACAATTTCTATATTTTTTAAATTAATTTATTCTAGTGTTTTATTTATATAAATGATTATAAAATTACATCACAAATTGTTCTACAATATTTCATTGATTTAATTTTGCTATTTATAGCTATACTAAGTTCCAATTATTTCATAAATGGCCAGATTTACATCTTTTGGTTACAACTGCACTGATTTTGCAATTATAGTCCACGTACACATCATTGCATGATCTCACCCGAAATTGGTCCATTATATTTTTAAAATATTGAATAATTACTTTTGAAGAACTTCTATGTATGAAAATTATTTTTTCTCATTGTTAATTATTTTATAAAATAATTTTTATTCAATTGCTTGGGTATTTAACAAATCGCCTTTTTAATTTCTTTAATTTTTCGGACCTAAATAGTAGCCCAGGTCCCTAACCCAATTCACCCCAGGCCCAAATTGAATTAAACCTGACCTAGGCCCCCCTAATCCTGGTCGTTGATCTCTGAGATCAACGGCCCGTATTTGTTCTTACCATTTTAATTCCAAATGACCCCCTCTAACCTAATTCATTTCCCACTATGCTCCGCCGCCCTTCGTTCCCTTCTCTCTAAAATTCACCTACTTGCTATGGTTCATCAGTTTCCTAGATCCTTGAGAAGATCTCAAGGGACCTAGGTGGTTTAGTTTGCACCTTTGATTTCTTTGCTTGTTTCAAGCTGTTTGCTCGGCCATGAGTAAGAAACCTTGCTTATTTTGCTATGAATCCATGATTTTCTAGGCCTATGTTCTCGTCTCAAATATACTTTCTAAAATACCCTAATTTATTATCTCTGATTCTCAGGTCTGTGTAGATCTAAGATGAATCGAGCAACTCTTACATGATTTCCTTGAAATTTTCCGGTTTCAATTGATTTTCCGACTTTTCCCTAAACTAGGATTCATTATAAGTCATTTTCTCAAGGTCTTTCTGGTTTTCAAATGTTTAATCGATTATCCTTTAGTGTTCTTGAATGATTTACGCAAAAGTTGCTTAAACCCTAGTCCATTTATGTGAAACTCTGATTTTCTGATTTTTGCTTCGATTCTGAGTCTTGCAATGTTACCAGTTGTATTGATTCACTCTATATCTTTGACCTACATGATTTTCCTTTGTCAAATGCATCGCTCTATGATTTTTTCCCTAACTAATCTCTATTGGGTTTTTGAATCAATTTTCCGGTTAACTTCTTCGTGCTTATAAAGTTTTACTTAGTCTACTTTATTTATGGGAATCGACATATTCTTTCCAGAATTGTTGTTAATCTAGTTGATTGATTTGCTCTGCTAAGAATCTGTACTCCTAAGTCTTGCTTGTTTCAATGATTACGACCCTAGTTAGTCATTCTTGCATTATTTTATTGATGTATATTTTACTGATTCTTTCCTTGATTAGACCCCTGATTATTTGCTCCTTTATTTGGTATGATTTGGACCTCTTGCCTTAATTAATCATGTCATTACCATTGGCTAATTGTCCTTAATTAAGGGAAAATTATGCTGAACTCTTTGTATGATCGGATTATAAGATCCCTTAATTGCTGATTATTGATACCTTTACCTCATTTGCTCTACTCTTGAACTACTATATAAACTCTCTTATTTAACTTCTTAACACACGAACACAAGTTCAAAGAACACACACTCACACTCAAACTCTCTTTATATTTCGCACTCTTTTCTTAAACTGGTATGTCTCTAGTTAAATTTTGAAACCCAAACTCTATGTGTTTCATTCTTGCACTAGTTCATTGACTATGAATCAACATGTCTTCATGTTTACTTCTTTGCTTAGCATGTCTAAATTCTGTCATGTTCAATGTATAACTAGTATGTCTACACTTCACATGGTTATCTGATACTTGACCATCCTGTTTGTTAATTTGTTTTTGATCCCTTAACTATGTGATCATGTTGGTTACTTAGTGCATGTGATTGAACCTACTTGTGTGACTGATTCTGTCCACTACATCATTGATCCATGTCTTAAATGCCTATTATCCTAGTTAATTTGTTAAGTCTATGAATCTCCTAAGTGTTCCATGTATTTATTGTTTCCATGTACCCTTGTTTATGTACCCTTAATGTGATTCCTATATGTTCCCTATCCGTTTCACCCCTGTGTGCAAACCTTCTTCCTAAGTGCCTGTGAATCTGAGTATTTTGTGATTGATTGGCTGTTTACTGAATCTGCTCTCTTCAGAACTAATTTCACAAATTGTTCTTAGTATTCTTCTAAAACTGGTTTTCACTCTTAGCATCTCCTTAAAAACTGGTATATTTCAGAAAATCTTCTTTTTCACACCTAAAAGTCATCTCCACATTGTCTTTTTCTAAGTTTATCAAAACTCTATCAAGCACTCTCACTTACTTTTAGATTATTAAGTTCTGCCCCTCTGGTATATGTACTGCTTCAGGATCCTTGAGATCTCTTTGAACTCTGGCATACCAGGGCTGGCTCTTCCACACTGCACATAATAAGTCCTTATTTGAGAAAGGTTTTGGTGTGAGCACTGCCCAGGATCCTTGAAGTCCTTAGGGAACTCTGACACACTTGGACACTTATTGGCTATGATATTCTTGGCACTTGTGACTACACTGATGGCCCAGTACTTCTAGGTTTACTTTGGGCCTGCTTCAGGCTCTCTATAGTATCAGTTTACATTTCATTCATGTAATTTACTCAATCCTGGTCTGTAATAATCCTTTCTAAATAGATATTAGGTAACTATTAAAAAAAGGAGGGTAGCTATATGATTCTATGGGGTAAACTGGGTAGAAACCATGTTTTAGGTTTTACATTATGTTGAGTTGTTGTAGATATCATGTTCCGGGTTTGTGTGATGCATCAGATATCATGCTTTAGGATTGCTATGCTTATACACATTAAACCATGCTAAATTTGTGCATTAGATACCTTGACTTAGGACAATCATGTTTACTACTTCTGCATATTACATGTTATAGTTTATCACTTCACTTCTGATTCTGCATAAGTCGTTGTCACTTAGAAATCCTGCCATTAAGTTACTATTATTGTTTAATAAAATAACCTTCTCCATGTGCATTAGAGATCCTGTTTTAGGACGACACGTACATTTGCCTTAAAACAAGTCGCTAAAATTAATAAGTTAAAACAGCCCCACACATAGGTATCATGTTCTGGTATGAATCAG
The DNA here is from genome assembly GCF_000393655.2 of Nicotiana sylvestris. NCBI lineage: Eukaryota > Viridiplantae > Streptophyta > Magnoliopsida > Solanales > Solanaceae > Nicotiana > Nicotiana sylvestris. The sequence continues at coordinate 81,465,545 of NC_091062.1, read as the reverse complement.
TATAAAATCACCTGCTATAATATTCATCACTTAGATCAGCATGTCTGTAGGATGAAATAATTTCAAATTGTTTAAGTAGTTCCCAGAATTATGACTGCATATGGACTCACGCCTAGGCAAACATTAGGCCGTTAAATAACTGTGAAATCAGGTTCTATTTATGTGTGAAATTGTCCAGGCTTAACGGTCTATAAAACCAGTAGGCAAGCTGGTTAGGATTTTATCATTTCCTCTCAAAACAAATGCTGCTTATCCTGTATTTGTAATGTTCATCTAGATATCATATTCCTAGGCTCTCTAAATTTCCCTAAAATCTTTGTTTGAGACGTGCTGCTTATTTGTCTATATATGTGGAGGTAAACATGAGCCCCTTTATCTGCTTCCTTTATTGACAGTCCTATGTGTTATTTCTTGTTGCCTAGATTTTTAACTTTTAAACACCTTAGGATTGTCAAGAACTTCCTAAGTCTAGAGGTACTAAACTCCTCCGGGACCACAAGGAAGGGACGGGTAATAGCACGCTTAGAGTTTGTTAATAAAATTAGCTTATATAACCACTAAGGGGAGGGTAATGGGTAGTAAAAGGATATGATGACCTGCACGCTAATATCATGTGTAGCCCCTCTAGTTGAGGAGGATTACCGGGCATTGCACAGATTGATCCTATAGGCTAATCAACTTAGGACTTCCCTTTCCCAATTCACATATATGTGTTTAAACTGTCTAAACATCTTTTACTAACATATGTGCGCTTGGACCATATAAACTTCCCTTATTTGCAAATATGTGATGAGACCACTTACTTGTTCAATGACTAATTCACATAGTTTAAATTCGTCCGGGACCCACCATTGTGGACCGCGAGGGTGCCTAATACCTTCCCCTCAATGTTATTTCGAGCCCTTACCCTAATCTGTGGTAATGCAAATTGGTTAATTGAGTTAATCGCTCTAGGTTCCCTAATGCACCTTGATCTGTTAGATGGTGACTCTTCAAATACCCAATTCCTAAAAGGAAACAAGTTGATCCCCCATGAATGTCAAAACCCGGACTCCCGCGAAGGAAAAGGGGGGTGCGACATTCAGCACCTCAGCCAGATACACCGGGTCAGGAGATGAGAGATGTTATTCAACTATTAACCCGACTAGTAACCGCACAGGCTCGGCATCAGGAAGTAGGTATTGGTCATGCAGATAGATCCGTCAGTGCGAGGGTTCGTGACTTCATTAATATAGACCCTCCGGTATTCACTAGAGAAGATCCAAACGAAGACCCTCATGTATTTATTGATAGAGTGCAGAGGACGTTAAGGGTAATGAAGGCCATTGCAACTGAGTTAGTTGAGCTAGCTTCCTATAAACTCTGAGATGTTGCAGTTAATTGGTATGAGTCTTAGGAATTGTCCAGAGGTGAGGATGCCCCTCCAGCGGTATGGCAGGAGTTTATAGAGGCTTTTCTTCATCATTATCTACCACCAGAGCATAGACGGGCCAGATTTGATAGGTTCTTGACCCTTTGGCAGGGTAACATGAGTGTTCGGGAGTACAACCTTCAGTTTGATTTGTTGGCGAGGTATGCTCCCACTATTGTATCTAAGATGGAGGATCGGTGCACCTGTTCGTGATGGGATTAGAGACTCACTTTCTTAATGATTGTATGTCAGTCTCACTTCAGCCAGACATGGATATTTCTTGTATTCAGGCATACGCTCAGGGTGTACAGGAGCGTAAACAGAAATGGAGGGCTGATCGTGAGCATGATAGGGCCCAAAATAAGAGAACGAGGTCTTCGGGTCCTTCTAGGGAGTTTTGAGATGGTCAGAGGAAGCAGTACCCCGAGGTATCTAGACCAGCCATTGGCTACTGTGCCCCCTCAGTTTGGCGATAATAGATTTGATCGTTCTACATATTCAGGGTTTGGTCAGAATTTCAGGGCCTCAGGTTCTCAGTATAGGGGTGAGTCAAATCTGATGAGGCCGCCCTTGGCACGATGTACTCAATGTGGTAAGCAGCATACTAGGTAGTGCCTTATGGGATTAGGTGTTTGTTATACTTGCGGTTATCCGGGCCACGTTATGAGGGATTGTCCGATGAGAGGTGATGCAAGCATACCTCAGCCAGTGGGATCTGTAGCTGGCTTGTCATCATTAGTACGCCCCCATGGGCAAGTTCCACAAGCACCAATGAGTCGTGCTAGAGGCAGAGGCGGAGCATCTAGCTCGAGCAGTCCTCAGAACCACATTTATGCGTTGGCAGGACGACAGGACCAGGAGTCATCGCCTGATGAATTTACAGGTAAATTATTAGTCTCCTCATATGATGTATATGCACTGATTGAGTCAGGTTCCACCTCATCATACGTTACTCCGTTGGTTGCTAGTAAGTTTGAAATAAGACCTAAATTGGTTAAACCTTTTGAGGTGTCTATATAAGCACGTGATTTTTGCCCTATATGAAATACTCCTACAAATGGAAGAAATGGATTTTTCCCAATTGTTTGTAATTTTATAACGTTTTTGTAGGATTCTTTTTTAATTGTTTGCATTTCTGTGCATGTTTACTTTTATTTAAATCATGAAAAAAACAAAAAAAAATATCATGCATTGCATTCAGATTTTATTTCCATATCTTAGGATTAATCAGTAAATTAGTTGCTTTATTAAAAATGAAAACCACAAAAATTGGCTTGTTGTTACATTGTTTAACTTTTAATTCTAGATCAATAGTTTTTCTCCTTTAATTTAGGATCATTTGATTCTCATTAATCTTGATTTAATAATTAGCATAATTTTACAACTTAGATTAATTTAGAGTTTAAATTAGGACTTTTAGTAATTAAGGAAAAGAAAAGAAATAAAAAAGGGGGAAATTAAAAAGGGAATTGAAAAAGGAAAAAAGGGGGTTTGGTCTTAAGTCTAATTTGGGCTAATGGTTGTTGAAGCCCAAATTTGTGTCCCAAATCCGCCCCAAAATATACCTTCGCCTGGTCTGACCCAAGCCTAAACCAGGCCACCCAATCCAGTCTCCACCCAAAACTAAAACGGCACTGTTTAGTTGCAATTAGATCTAGGCCGTTGATTTCATTTAATCAGACAGTCGAGAACTAAACCTCCCATCAGTATAAAACTGTCTGAATTAACCCCATGCAAATTCAATATGCCCCCCCCCCACCCAGTCCATCTTTAACCCTAAAACCAAGAGAAACCCTAGCCGCCCCAATATCTTTACCGTCTCCGCCATCAACCACCCGCCGAAAATCGCCCACGGCGGCGGCCGGTCTCCAAACCACCCCACAATAACAACTTGTGATCTCCCTCCCCTTCCCATTCCAAATCTCCAATCCATCTCCCTCAAATCCTTGCCAAGAGTCTCGAATCTTAGATCTAAAGATCAGAGTTCCAAAACCCCAATCCCTTCAAACCTCCCCAAATTGATACTAGGCAACCCTTGCCCCATCCTCTTCCCAAATCCATCATTAATTTCCCCAAAAGAACCCTCAAACTCCCCGAATTTCGAATCCAAAAATTAAAAAAAACTTTAGTTCTTTTAAGTCCGACTCTTCGGCTTCCAGAGTTCAATACGACTCAAGATTTGTGTTAGCCAAGCGTTCTCGTTGAGAGCCTTTGGTTAATACGAGTTTTGGTTTGATTTTAAGAGCTACAATTGCTTGGACAGCCACTGTTCCTTCACCCTTTTGGTCGATTGTTTGGATTCAATCATTCCCCCAAGCTTTGTCCGGTTAGTCATCACCTCCTTTTTTTTCTTTGATTTTTTCTTTGTTTGCTTGTTTTCTGATTTTTCTTTCTTTTTTATTTATTATTATTATCTCCTGGTCTGTTATTTTAGGTCATTGGCCATTAGTAGTCACTCGCTCAAATGGTTTGATTTTCCTGTCTATTTGATTTTTAGATTAGGTTAGGTTTCTGTTTTGTCTAGGTCATATGCTATCATGATTTTTTGTTTTTTTTATTGTGTTATAATCTGTGTTTCTAATTGCATGATTTTAAATTTTAGGGTTTCCTTTTGTTTTGTGATTCAGTGTTTTAAATGCTCCATGTCCGCCAATCTCAGATTGATTATCTCCTTCTCATGAGGTATGACAGAGGGCTGTGTAAGGATTTCAAGATGATTCCAGGTGAGATACTCACGACGCAGCATAGGCTCTTGGTGATGGATGTGGGTATTATGTTAAAGAGGAGGAAAATGTCTACTCGAGGAAGACCAAGAATCAAGTAGGAAGCCTTAACTAAGGATAAAGCCCAAGAGATGGATGGGCGGTTGCCGGCTATGGGAGCCTGGAGGAGCAGTGGTGACGCGAGCGCTAGGTGGTCAATGACAGCAGACTGTATAAGGGAGGCTGTGAGAGTCGTGTTAGGGGTCGCAACGGCCGTCTCTAGTGGGCACAAAGGAGATTGGTGGTGGAATGAAATGGTCTAAGGTAAAGTGGAAGCTAAGAAGGTAGCGTACCTGAAGTTAGTGGGGAGCATAGGTGAGGAGGAGAGGCGAGTGTGCATGGAGAGGTATAAAGTAGCCAGGAAGGAAGCTAAGCTGGAGGTCACGGAGGCTAACACTGTGGCGTATGGTTGTATGTATGAGGAACTAGGGGAAAAAGGTGGGTAGAAGAAGTTATTCCTACGGCCAAGTTGAGAGAGAGGAAGGCTCGGGATTTGGACCAATTGAGATACATCAAGGATAAAGATGGTAGAGTATTGATGGAAGATGCCCAGATTAAGAGGAGATGGCAGACTTACTTTCAAAAACTCCTAAACGAAGAAGGGGATTGGGTTATTGCGCTAGATTTTGAGCATTCTGAAAGTCACCGTGACTCTAGGTACTGCAGACGTATCATGGTTGAGGAGGTCGTGGGAGTTATGCATAAGATGAGTAGGGGCACAGTGACCGGGTCAGATGAGATTCCGGTGGAATTTTGGAAGTATGTGGGGAGAGCAGGTTTGGAGTGGTTGACTGGGTTGTTTAATGTTATTTTTAAGGAGAAGAAGATGCCAGATAAGTGAAGGTGGAATACGATAGTTCCGTTGTATAAAAACAAAGGTGATATTCAGAGTTGTAACTATTATAGGGGTATGAAATTACTGAGTCATACCATGAAAGTATGGGAGAAGGTGGTTGAAGTGAGGATGAGGATGAAAGTGTCTGTATCCGATAACCAGTTCGGGTTCATGCCAGGTCGTACATGGTGTTTATTGACCTAGAGAAAGTGTATGACAAGGTCCCTAGAGAAGTTCTCTAGAGATGCTTGGAGGCAAAAGGTCTGTCGGTCCCTTACAGTATGGCGATTAAGGACATGTATGATGGGAAAAGACTCGAGTTAGGACAGTAGGAGGCGATTCTGATCATTTTTCGGTGGAAATAGGATTACACCAAGGTTTTTCCCTCAGTCTATTTTTGTTCGCCCTGGTGCTGGATGCGTTTACACACCATATTCAAAGGGAGGTGCCATGGAGCATGTTATTCGCTGATGACATAGTTCTGATTGATGAGTCGCGAGCCGGTGTTAACGATAGGCTGGAGGTTTGGAGACAGGCTCTTGAGTCTAAGGGTTTCAAGCTGAGCAGGACGAAGACGGAATACCTGGAGTGTAAGTTCAGCTTTGAGCTGGGGGAAGTGGACGTGGATGTGAGGCTTGAATCACAGGTCATCACAAGTAGAGGAAACTTCAAGTACCTTGGGTCGGTTATCTGGGGGGAGGGGAGATCGATGAGAATGTTACACATCGTATTGGTGTAGGATGGATGAAATGGAGGTTAGCATCTAGAGTCATGTGTGATAAGAGAGTGCCACCGTTACTCAAAGGTAAGTTCTATAAAGCGGTTGTTAGACAGGCCATGATGTGTGGGGCTGAGTGTTGCCCTGTAAAGAACTCACATATCCAGAAGATGAATGTAGCGGAAATGAGGATGCTGAGGTGGATGTTCAGGCATACTAGAATGGATAAGATTAGGAATGATGATATTCGGGAGAAGGTGCATGTGGCTTCCATTGATGACAAGATGCGGGAAGCGAGACTTAGATGGTTCGGGCATGTTCAGAAGAGAAGCCCAGATGCGCCGGTAAGAAGATGTGAGCTGTTGGTTGTGGAGGGCATGAGAAGAGGTAGAGGGCGACTTAAGAAGTATTGGGGAGAGGTGATCAGGAAAGATATGGCGAGGCTTCAGATTCACGAGGGCATGACACTGGATAGGGAGATGTGGAGGTCGAGTATTAGGGTTGTAGGTTAGGAGGTAGTTTGAGTCTTTCCTTACTTTGTACCATTGAGAGACCAGTCTGGTAGGGTTCTTGTCTATGATAGTTAGTGGCAATGTTTTGTCTTGCTATTTCACTTTTCAGCGCAGGAACTATTTACTAGCTATCTCTTTTGCTTTGCATCTTTCTTTTGAATTTTGTGTTGTTCTTGTTTTTCATATGATTTCTTTGTTGATACTAATATTGTCTCATTTTTGTCTTTTTGTTTTCTTGAGTCGAGGGTCTTTCGAAAATAGCCTCTCTACTCCTTCGGGGTAGGGGTAAGGTCTGCGTGCACACTACCCTCCCCAGACCCCAATAATGGGATTTTGCTGGGTTGTTGTTGTTGTTTGTCAATGGCCATTAAAATTAGACTTTGGAAGTTCATCATGAAGTTGAATCCTTCTGATTTGTGTTAAGGGTCCGGATTTTCACCCTTTTAGTATGTGTTTATTGTTTATTTGGTTTCACTCTCATCTATCTGCTTGGTGATGTTTGCCTTAGTTTGTAAATGGTTAGAAACTCCCAGGGTCTTAGTTGAACAATTGAAAAATTAGGGGTTTAAGTTGGGAAATAAGAATAAGGATTTCCAGATAATTTCTATTTGGAAAGCTCTAGAATAGGGGCAGCTGGCCTCATTTAGTTTGCAGAAAAATGTTGAACCAATAGGGGATAGCCAGTTGTCCCAGGTGGTTAAAAAAGATGCACTTTTTTCAGGCTGGAAGGCAATATTTCCCATGTTGGTTATCCAGCACATGACCCCTTAAAGGCCTATAAAGTGCACCATTTACTTTCACTAAGGAGGGATGGAGATAGAACTTTCAGAGCTGGAAAACACTAAAAACCCTCGAATACTATTCTATTGAGGAGTTGATTTTCATTTTCTGGGTTTTAAAAAGGGAGCTTCAATACTTTGCTGGTTCTTGGGTTCTAAATGTGGATTAAACTGGTTGTTTTGCTGCTAACTACTATTGTTACGCTCTGCTGATCTAATTATCTTTTTTGCTGAAGTTTGTTTGTTGTTTTGGCTATATCCAGATATTTTCACAACCCCTGAAATGGAAAGTTGAAATGTTAACATTATTTAAGTGGGAATGGATTTTTCAAATCCTGTTTTCTTTTGTTTAGCATATATTGTGTCAAATGGTTTAGTAATTACTTTTTTCTAGTTGTGATTAAGTATTGATATTAGCATTCTATCCCTGAGTAAGCTTCAAAGTTCAAATGTTTAAGCTTTAAGTTAGTATAGTGTTCTAGTTGTAATTTTGGGACTGTATTAAACTATGGCTTATTGAAGTTGGCACATGAGTTTAGGCGACTGAACATTTTTAGCATGTTTGCTATTAATTTTGTAGATACTCATGTTTAGATGTTAGAAGTAGACAAGAATGAATCCATGTTAGTAAGCCATATGTTCTGAAATCATGTTGACGTTTGGTTAAAGTTAGGAATTCTATTATGTTTTGATAATGAAATGAATTATGTGCAGGCTGTTATAATACTAAGTGTTGTATCATTAGCATAATAATGTGATTTGGCCTCAGAATATGCCTTTCAATCTAGTTAAAATTTGCAAGTATTTGGTCTGTAATAGGGCAAGAGACCTGTTGGGCTTCGAATGAGGCCTCACATGTGCCCAAATTGAGGCAGCCCAGTCTCAAGCTGGGGCATTTCAGCCTTACGTTGATTGTTTCGTTTTCCTTATATATTTTCGTTTAATGCATGGTTAGATCTCAAGATGTTCATGTAATGAAGTTTGCTTCAGGTAATTATGATAAGTCGTACAACTGGGCTTTGTAGTTGGCCCAGTTATGCCCCAATGCCTCTTGCTGATTCCTTTTCAATTCTGGGCCTCATATTGAGCCCAGTTTCCCTTTTGCGACCTCTGGGCGTTTCTGGGTTTATTGCAAGCCTGGAACCATGCCCCAAAATAGCTAATTATTTAAATATAATACCCCATGTAGGTTTGTTTTGAGTAACTTTAGATTGAATTTAATTTAGATGAAAATCCAACATCATTAGATGGCTTTAGTTAAGTACAATTTCTTAAAGAAAGAATGGATTGAGGTGTGCCATCCACATTTAAACCACTCATGGTCGTCACAAAGATTATAATTTGGTTACTAAAAATAAATCTCGTAGTTTGCTTTAGGCGCGCTAACTAAACATTTATCATGACTACGGGTATGGTTCTCGTGACATAGTTGTGATTTGTAATTACTAAAATCCGGGTGTACATTTCATGTGACCCGACTCCAATTTCCAACAAGGTTAAGTAGAACGTGTCGTGAACCGCGGGTGCATTTCATGTAGCGTGGCTTACAGTGTGTTTTAAATAACCTTGAATTTTCCTGAAATATTAAAGCGGTTAAAAAGTTAAAAATGCACGTAGGTTTAAAATGTGTAATTAATCAGATAATTAGGCCAATATAAATAGTTAAGCGACCGTGCTAAAACCACAAAACCCGGGAATGCCTAACACCTTCTCCCGGATTAACAGAATTCCTTACCTGAATTTTCGTGTTTCGCGGACTGTAAAGTAGAGTCAAAAATTCCTCGATTCGGGATTCTAAACCGGTGACTTGGGACACCATAAATTTCCCAAGTGGCGACTCCGAACTTAAAAAATAATTTCGTTTCGATTGTCACTTAAATTGGAAAAAAAAAACTCCCTTATATCCCTTCCGGGGGAAGTAAAAAGGAGGTGTGACAGCTCTGGCGACTCTGCTGGGGAGAAGAACCCAGAACCACTGGTTCAGGGTTCAGAATTCGAGCTTAGAATAACTGTTATAGTTGGCTTTTATTTATTATCTGATTTTTATATGTTTGAGCCTAATGTGCTAATTGCCACTTTTTACGCTTTGATATTGTTTGGATTATATAAATTGTTACGAAACCCTCCTCTCTCTAAGTCTTCTAAATCATCTGGGAAGTGTGCACTTCGTGTGACTTCTCTTCTGTTAGAGTCATATTCCAAGTTTAGAACGAGGTTCGGACAAGTTGCAAAGCGGGTGAAGCTTATGTATTTCTGGTACGCTGCCCCCCCCCCCATCTCAAGTTGTCCGCTCGAGTAAGCCAGATCTAAAACAAATACACCCAGGTTTTAAACCTAGAATAACTCAACCTCATACCGTATCCCCAGTAGGAATGTTTGTATGCATCATGTGCATTTGACTTTGGGGACTCAACACAGGGTTTGGGTTCATCTAGGACAAGTGTACCCAAAAAAATAAAAGACCATCATGATGCATTCTATGTGCTACATGTTGCAATCTTCAAGGGTAAAAGGGGTTATTTGGCGGACCAATGAGGGTTGACGATAAATGAAAAAAAAAAGAGGGTGAAGTGTAAAAAATAAAGCAAGTAAGGCCCAATTATAATTTTTTCCACGCTTTTTCAAGAAATGACCAAAAATTAAAAATTAAAAAAAATCCAAAAAGATTTTGCACTTTCCCATCATTTTTTTCAAAAAAATCAAAAAAAAAAGAGGACAAAAAAAATCCAAAAAGAGTTTACATGTTTCATCATTTTCAAAAAAAAAAGAGACAAAAAAAATATATTTTCTCTAAGTTATTTGTTAATTTTATTTCTCGCCCGTATCTAATCTGCCCGAACTACGCATACCTGATTCTTGTCTTTCGGGGCATGATACGTAGGCAACCCACATAGGATCCGATCTTCCTAGTGAGTCTTAGGTTCTTGGCTTCACGGGGTATTAGCGAAATTTTGCATTTTTAGCCACTTTTAGCCACATAGGTTAATTTTTGGAAAAATAGTCACAATCATGTCTTGCATGTGTCCACCAGGAAGTGTTATTGTCTCACATAGTGTTATAGGTTTTTAACTTTATTTGGTCTTAATTTTCTCATACAGGTGTGGATCTACTTGACGGAGTTTGAGCATGACATACACCCCGGGACCATCCAATCAGGATCTCTCATTCTTTTTTTTTAAGGCAAGCGCCTAGGGCTAGTTTTTTATTAATAAAAGAAAAGAAAAATACAACAATTATGAAAAGTACAAATAAGGGGGACAATAGCACCGGTATTGTTACCCATATAATACAAACCGGGATAACCTTACCTTACTAATACTATTGAGGATTGCAAACCTCGCCTACTAACAAGCATATAAAAAATATGAACTTGAAAGGACCAAGTATTATATGATCATCACGCATTTGAAGTTCATCCTTGATAACTCTTTCCACACGATGGGTGGCAAATTGAAACTTTAGTTTAAGACCATATTCCTGCTCCCTTTTCAAATTTGAGCATGTGAATTTATTTGAAAAAGTGCTCAACGGTTGCTTGATCATGGGATCCTCAATGAACTGCTCACAGTGAACAGTAGTTGTTGCAATATGCTTCTGCTTCACCTTCTTTTTATTCTTCTTCCCCAAGCTTTTAACACTATCCAATTCTATTGTTGCATCACCAGAAGTGTGATGTTTATGTTGTATTGGACTGCCTGCAAGCATTGCATCCAAGAGCTTTCTTTCCTCTAATGAAATAGCTAGAGAAGTTGTCACAGTTGTTGCTGGCCAGTCGTTGTAACTGTTACTGTTTTACTATCACCAGGACGATTTCTAGTTAAAATATTTGGCCAGTCGTTGTAACTGTTACTGTTGCTGGCCACTGATTTGAGTGGCCTGCTTGAGGGATGTTTCTCCAACTTGTACTACCCTTCCAGATTCACCAGCAATAGGAGTTTTTCTTGGAATGAATGCAGGAGCATGAAGCAACTCCTCCCCCGCACTATACTGATCCACCTCCTACTCACCTTCTTCAGAAGATTAGCCAGCAAATCAATCGCCCAAGTCCTCTTCATCGTCCTCCTCGCGTTGCTCTTTCCATAAATTAGCTTTAACAACCATGTCCCTCACGTTTGCTTGTATTAACTCGTTGTAATTTCCAGTTGATAGCATGAGCTACCCAGATTCTCCTTCAAACTCACCACAGGACTCCACTGATTGCGATGGGACATCATATACGGATTTGTTCAACATAACCAACGGTTGTTTAAACATAATATCCTTCATCATCATCTCATTGTGAGCATCCTTAATGATTTGTTCTACTTAAGAGTTGGAAAAATGTAGAGTAGGAGTATTAGAGCTGTGTGCTTCTGCTTTTTGTGCATCAACAGGAACAATATCCTTGGAATCATTTAGTCGACCACATGTATTCTTGAAAGGTTGCTGTTGTTTGCTACTGTTTGAAGCTTGTGGTTGCCTATTTTTTGGAGTTGTAACATTTGGGCACCTCGAAGAAGACTGATTTGTTCTTTTTGTTTTTTGGATTTTGTTGACATCTTTTTTGTCAAAAGCTTTGTCCCATTCTTTATGTGCACAGAACACTCCACCCAATGTTCCCTTTTTTAGTATTCCAAAATGCATGCCTATTGAGTGGACCATTAGCCTTAGCATTTGAATCCATGCTTGAATGCTTTTTGATCCCATCGATTCATCTTCCTCGATCCTATGCATGTGCTTAACAGTATTATGCAGTTGTTGCATTAATACCACCAGATGGTAATGTAGTCTAGCATAGTGTAATAGTGCCCAAAACTCCCAAAGTTCATTGAGTTGTGTTCTTGTATTGTCATTCTTCCTTGTCCCAAACTGCCTTAATTGCTTTCCTTCTCGAAGGAGATTACCACACTGTAATAATACCCCCCTAAGACTTGAATTTAGGAGTGTTTTTCCCGTATCTCTTTCTACAAAAAAGAAAACTTCATTAGAAAAAAAAAAAAGAGCATTGTCCTCTCCTCCATAAGGATTTGAGGATGTTGATTCTGAGATATTTCCAGTTCCCTCATCAATTCCTTTTCTTGTTTCTTCATCCTTGTTGTTATTGTCTCACCACGTTGACTCTCAAGAAAGGGAATTGCAATTTATCCCCGCTAATTAGCCTCCTCCCTTGTGTGTCTAGTTGCATGAAAGAGTGACATTCAAAGTTCCCTTGATTGAGAGCATAGTTAGTCAGATGGTCAGCTAATTTCTTCCCCTCTCGATATATATGCAATATTATGCCATTGCTTATTGACAACAACTGCCTTATCTCCTTCACTTCTTCCTCTATGACCCAAGGTGGCTTCCAATCTCCTTCTATCACATTTTTGAGTAACATCGAGTCGGTTTCCACCCAGATATTGTGTATACCTGCAGCCCTGCTATGTTTCAATGCCTCAAGTATAGCTTTCGTTTCTGCTTGTGTATTTGTCACTTGTTGTATTTCCTTGACACACGCAAATAACAGATCTCCATGCTCATTTCTCAAACAAAATCCAAATTGAACTCCTCCCAGGGTTACCTCTTGATGCCCCATCTGTATTTATTTTCGTCCAGCCTTGCATTGGAAATTTCCATAGCACTTTGTTAAACTTCAGTTTAGGAGTGTAATTCTCCATCATTTTCAGTATATCTAGCCATCTATAAGGTACATGTGCAACTCTAGGTTTCCTCACTTTTATAAGAGACTGAATAGTAGTGCATATTTGAAATACCACCCTATTAGTTGACACTGGCTCCCCATGTTTACTATTGTTCCTCCTTTTCCATAATTCTCATACAATGATACTAGGCAGAGCTAAAAAGATTTGTTTAAGTCTGGGTATCACCTTCAAAGTCCAGCATTTTACTATTGCTTGGTGCAAGATCAGCCCCTCCAAAGACAATCCAGCGTAAGAGAAAAAATAAGACCACACTCGTGAGGCTGTGTACGAATGATATAACACATGGTTTAGTGTCTCTTCCTTAGGCACAGCACAACACCAGCATTTTTATGGCATTGAGTACCCTATTCTTTTGATTGTATCATCAAGTGGCAGTTTCCTTTTCCATAGCTTCCACATAAAGAAAGAGATTTTCCAAGGCAAACCTTGAACCCACATATTAGAGTAGATTATAGCTGGATCCTTCCTTCTTCTTAAAATATTCCCATGCAGTCTTGACTGTGAATTGTCCTCTTGTATCTAAACTCCAAATTGGTTTGTCACATTCATCTGAAATTTCGGGGCATTGTATATTATCCAGTATGTGAGATGCTAGATCACTAAAAAGAATTTCTCTAAGCTGCTCCTCGATCCACTGTCCATCAGTAACTACATCATTCACATTGTTAATATTCTCATCAACAATAAATTCTTGAGGTACCACAAAATATAGAGACCCCAATCCTGTCCAGTTATCAAACTAAAATAGGGAAGATCCCATTTTTAGTTTCCATAGGATTTGATGTTCAATAAGGTCTCTACATTCCAACATCTTCTTCCATATATGTGATCCATATCTCCAAGGTGTGACAATTGCATTTGACTTCTTGCAGTATTTTTGGCAAATGAAGGAGCTCTACTGTGATGGCTTGGTCCTGAAATTCCACCAAATTTTGCAGAAAAGGGCCTTGGAGATGTCATGTAAAGATCGAAATCCAACTCCTCCTTCTTCCTTAGGAAAGCATAAGGTGTTCCATGAAACCCAGTGCCTAGCTCTTCCCTCTATAGAACTACTCCAGAAGAACCTTGTAAATATTTTGTGCAACTTGTTGATCACATTAGCAGGTGAATTTACTACTGAAAGCAGATGAATAGGCATACTTTGAAGCACACTATTGATCAATACTGCCCTCCCACCAATGGATAAAAGTTTCCCTTTCCAAGTTTGGAGTTTTTCCATTAATTTCTTGACTATACCTTCATAGAAATCCATTATTCTCCTTTAGTAAAAAATAGGGCAGCCAAGATAAGTGAATAGAAATTCCTGTCTCCCTATTCCAGTTACCCTCTCAATCGTGCTCACAACTTCATCACTCGTAGAATGGTGAACATATATAGCAGATTTCGACTTATTTATCAGTTGGCCTGAAGCAGCTTCATAAGAGTTCAATACCTCCATGATTAGTCTTAGAGAGGTTACATCTGAGGATGAGAATATGATTGTGTCCTCGGCATATGCAAGATGGTTAATCTTAGGGCTCCACTTCGGCATTCCAAAACCATAGAAATACAAATTATGATGTAGTGCATTAAGTCTTCTTGACATTGCCTCTGCAGCCAAAATAAATAGTGTAGGTGACAACAGGTCGCCTTGCTTCACTCCTCTTGTCGACTTGAAAAATCTATGTGGTTGTCCATTAACAAGAATTGAATACCAATTATTGGACACAATGCCAAAGATCAGACTAATAAACCATTCGGAGAACCACATCTTCCTAAGAGTCTTTGTAAGAAACATCCATGAGAGTCTGTCGTATGCCTTTATCATGTCCAGCTTTATTGCCACATTAGGGCCTGCTTTAGTTCTCAACCTTATGTGAGTGATAATATCCTGAGTAAGCAACACGTTTTCAACCATATTTCTTCCTTTAATGAATCCAGCTTGCTCATCAGAGATAACATTAGGAAGAATATCAACCAACCTTTCATGAATAACTCTCGATATGATTTTGTTTGTGAAATTGCTTAAGCTGATTGACCTGAAATCTGAGAAGGTCTGGACATCCTTTTTCTTAGGTAATAGGACTAAATTTGTGTGAGTCACACATTTTGGTAGTTCCTGACCACATAAAAGGCTTTCACCATCTGTAAAATATCTTCTCCAATTATATCCCAACAAGCATGGAAGAAATTTCCATTAAATCCATCAGGTCCACTTGCATTGTCACTATTCAGCCCAAACACTGCCTTCTTGACTTCCTCCATTATAGGCTGCCTTATGAGATCAGTATTCTTCTCATCATTCATGATCACAAGTACATGATCTAAAATTGTAAAATCTGTT
Organism: Nicotiana sylvestris; assembly: GCF_000393655.2. Classification (NCBI taxonomy): domain Eukaryota; kingdom Viridiplantae; phylum Streptophyta; class Magnoliopsida; order Solanales; family Solanaceae; genus Nicotiana; species Nicotiana sylvestris. The sequence goes on along the minus strand of NC_091062.1, from coordinate 81,450,524 downwards.
GGAACAGAAGGTTTATGAAATTGCTGCTTGAAAAAGTGGATCGCTTCTTCCGCAATATCTGATGCATCCTCTATCCAAATACCATTTCTATCTTGAATCTTCTTCAGCTGTAGTTTCCTTCTTTTGCCATTCACATGAGCATGAAACAGTTTGGTATTTCTATTTTCGTTTTTAAACCAACACATACCTACCTTTTGTTTCCAAAACTCTTCTTCTAATCCCTACACTCGTATCAGGTCTGCTTGCACCCTTTGGAGCCTTTCACGATTTTGCATTCTTGGATTCAATTCAAATTGAGTCACATGCACCTGTAGCACTTTCTCCAAACTAGCCACCCTTTGAAAAATGTCACCAAAAGTGGCCCTACTCCATACAGTAAAAGCCTTCTTCAATTTTTTTATTTTATGATTGAACAAAATAAATGGACTCGCATGGAAGTCAGCCTGCCAGTTTTCCTTAACGACCTCCAAGAAAGAATCATTTTTGATCCATAAATTCAGAAATCTAAAAGCCTTCTTGGTTGGGCCAGAATTCGGATTGCACTTGATTTGCATTAGGCTATGGTCAGAACCAATTTTAGATAAGTGGTTGATCTCTAAGCCCGGCCAAAACTGTTGAGCTCCATGTTGCCCAAACATCTGTCAAGTCTTTTGAATATGCAATCCTCCTCCACTCTCCCATTCCACCAAGTGAAAATGCTTCCTTTGAAACCAAGATCAAAAAGGTTTCACGTATTAATACAGTGCCTGAAATCATCTATCTCGTTAATATGTACTGGGAGACCACCAAATTTCTCTTCTTCATCCCATATCACATTAAAGTCACCACCCACAAGCCAAGGCAAAGACATGTTATCAACCAAATTGTATAGTGTGTCCCACAGCTCAATTCTTTCAGTTGCATCGCATTTAGCATATACCATGGTAATTACAAACTTCTTTTGATCATCAGTGTCAGTCATCTTCAAAGTGATCTGCTGCTCCATGTTGAAGAGGATTTCAAAGTCATATTTTTTATCAATGAAAATCCATATTTTGTTAGAAACATTAACTACTACTTGCTCGAACCCAAGTCTTCTTCTATACTGGTCAACAGTTCTGATCTGTTGCATTGGCTCCATCAAAGCAATGAAATCAAAGTGGAACTGTCTATCCATTGTGATTACCCTTTCAAAGGCTTGCATTGTATTAACTAACCTAATATTCCAATTGAGAGCATTCATCATCAGTTAATAGATTTCGAGCATGTTCTCCTTGTTTGCACTCCTGGAACTTGAACTCCGGCTACGTCCCTTTGTTTTTTTTTTCCCTTCCTGTTGATTTTCCAGCCTCTATTTGTCTAGGATAAATGTCACCTTGCCTAGCTACATTAGTGAAATTCTGTGTAGTAGATTCTGTATCCATATCTCTCCCTTGCGCCTCTTGCCTTTGTTCTTCTTCAGTGTTAAGTTCTTGAGTAATTATATATGCATGAGAAGGTTTAGGAATCAGGTTCCTAGTATTTCTTTTTCTCTGCTTCTCTTCAGTAATAATTCTCAAACTAGGACTGTTGATGGCTTCTGGTAATATTGTTAAACAGCTTTTTCTTCTCTTGTAGTAACATGGCTTAATATCAGTTGCAAATATGAGTCTTTTTGAATTCCTTCTGCTTGTTGCTGCTGTACTTCATCTTTATTCTCTCCTGGATCACCTGGATCCCCTGTATCTTTAGTCATAGCTGAAGGATCATTCATCTTGGAAGGTGAGGGATTATGTTTAGGAATGGATGATAGATTGGAGTTGTTACTTTGTTCAATTTGAAGAGGTTGCTCTGTCGACTCCTTAGCATTGTTACACGCAACAACACTTTTTCCTACAATCTGATCACTTTGATCATTCACATTTTGTTCCTCCACATCTGGATCTTTTGCTTGCTCCTCTTTCATATCCTCAGGTCCTTCAGGTAATTCTCCTTCTTCAGATGCTTCTTCCCGTTGTTGATACCATAATCTTCCTCTAGTAAAATTCACACGATCCTTTAAAACTTCCTGTTCAGGGATCACACTTGTGTCTAAGGACTGAGATGGTATTTCTTGACATGACTGATTTGTGGTAACCTTTTGGACTGGAAAGGTTCTATTTACCCAATGAGCTGTGAACTCCTTGGCTTTATTAGTGTCTGCCCTGACTAAGTTACCTTCCCCATTGGGAGTTGTTCCATTTCCTCTCTTTGATGAAGCCACTTCAGTTGACTTTGGAGTGTAAACTATAGCATCTGGAGTTAATGCCTTAAGAGCAGGAGCATACCGAATAGCATCAGCTTCCATCACAACTATCTGATTTCCATCATTGATTTCTTCCTCTTCTTGTAAAGCTGCAAATTTGTTTACATCCTGAAATTATTGAACTATATCCGCCAGACTAGTTTGACTCTTTCCTTTATCCTTGTTCTGGAAATTAGTATCATTATCTGCTATAATCTCTTGCTTTGATTCACTATTATTTTGTAAGCTATTCCCAGGTTTTTGCTCCTGCTGCCCAGAAGTTGGATTGACTGGAACTATTTCATTCCCTTTGGTATATTGATTAACACTCGATTGTCTCTTACTTCCTTCCATTGTTCCCCAGGTGGATTCATATTACCTACAACTTTCCCACTTGATAAAATCATCAAAGGTTGATTACAATGCAACTGATTCTGCTCCTTGTTATTTTCAGCATTCTGCTTGGGTTGACAATAAGGTGATAATTTCAGATGCATTTTCCAACATTCAAAATAATCATGTCCTTGTAATCTGCATGCTTTACAGTACTTAGGAATCATATCATACTTAATGTTTACCCATTCAGTCCTTGTTACACCTGTTGTTTCATTAACAATGTCCATTCTTACATTTTTAGGATGATCAACTAATATGTCGACAAGAACTTTTACTCTCGCACAACTAGGTCGAGTCTTATTTATAGTAGCCATGTACAAATGTAAAGGTTTCCCAACAACTGAAGCAATAGAAAAAATGCACTCCTTCACAAAGTATGTAGGTAACAAACCTGGAAAAGATATCCAAGCCATAGCCATTGGAGTCTCTTCTCCTGCCTTAAACTTCACATCATAAATGAGAGGTCGAATTTGGTATTCATGGCCATTCTTGTCCATGACATATTGAGCTCCTTTCGACGTAAAATCAACAAAATCCTTCCATAAGGTCATACGTATAAGGACATGTCTGTCTCTCAACAGATCTATACTACATTCTCCTTTTAATCCACATTGCGTTGGAACAATGCGACGAATCTCATTTAAATATGGCCAGCCATACGCAAATTTTCCCACCACAGCATATTGGAGATCCTCGATCACGTTCATTCTCTCTACTTCAGCCTCTGTAAATCTAACAACTGGTTGACCATTCAAGATTGCTGCTTGTCGTTCTAGAATAGGATCAACAGAACATCGTTTTAATGAGTTTCCCTGTACTGCTACATTTGTTACTGCTGGCTTCAATAAGTTCGAGTAGTCTAAAGGCTTGGGTATTGGTGTAGTATTCTTTTGGATAGTATTTGACGCTTGTGGGGGCTGACCAGCCATTGGTAGTAGTTGGTTGCCTGTGTTAGAGGCCATGAACGACCTCTATGGTTCGTGGTCAGATCAGTCCAACTTTTGTCGTGCTACAGTGAGTTATGAAGTCACACGTGAATCAAGAGTGTTGTATGCAATCTTGGATTTCAACAACAATCCATATAGGTAATGGAAAACTCTCAAACCATATTCTTCAATACAACAATTTGACTGGAGAAGACTGGTTTCTACAGTAACTCGAATAACAAAATTAAGATCTACTAAATGTAGTTTAAGATTTTAGGAAAAAAACAAAAGGTAATTGTTTGGTATGAGGAAGGTGTTATTTTAAGACCAATCTTGTGATGTTACCTTGCCGGATTTCGGAATTATGGCCGATGAATAGTGACGGAATCACTATTTATGGTCTTCCCTGACAGTGGATCGCTCATTCAAGAGTTGCTTAAGGAGATATTTTTTTTATTTTTTATGTTTTGGGTTTGTTTTTCTTTTTATGTCGTCTTTTACTTTCTAGTATTGTACAGTAATGTCGAGTCTTTTGTTATTGTACTTTCTATTTTGTATTTGAAAAAGTGTGTTGTAACTCAAAAATCCAAAAAACAAGAGATTTTGCGTTTTATATTTCTGTTAGAAGTTTTCTTTAGAATACTAATTCTAGAAATAAAATAAAAATCTTTTGAGGTGGTTTTCCTTTAGGAAATTAATGTCTAGAACTCATAATAAAAAATTACTTTTATATCTCTTTTAGTATATTAAGACTAAAAGATTCAAAAAAAAAGAGAATTTCTTTTTAGTACCATTTTAAAAGTTTTCTTTAAGATATTAATTCTAAAAATCCAAAAAAGATTTTCTTTTGAGGTTCTTCTTTGGGAAATTAATAAAAAATGAATAGAAAACAAAAATTCTTTTTATTTTTACTATTACTTCAGGACATTGTACATAGAAGAAAAAAAATATACTTTATCTTTGGTTTATCTTCAGAGTTTCTCTTTTAGGTAATCAAAACTGAAATCCAAAAATAATTTTTTATCTTTTTCATTTCTTAGTTGGGACTCTTTCTTTCAGGGTATCAAACGAAAATTTAAAATATTTTTCTTTGGTTCATCCTTTAGATTTCCTTCCTTAAAATAAGAATCAAAAAATATGTTTCTCTTCTAGGGATTTTCCCTTAATAATTTCTCATCAGAGTATTCATTAAAGTAAAAAAAGAAGAAAAAAATGAGAACGTTAGTTTGTTTACTTTATTTCCGATCTTCCCAAACTGTGCAAAGATCTGATTCATGCGGCGTCATGATACGTAGGCAACCTACATTGGGTTCGATCGAATCATTTTTTTTATTAAAAGAAAAAGAAAAAAAGGAAACAAACAAAAAAAAATTAAAAAGAAAAAAAGAGAGGTGAAATTAGGGGATGTGAGAAATGAGAGGAAAGAAAAGAGTGATAGCTAGAAAAAAAAAAGAGGAAAGAAAATGAGCAAGCCAAAAAGTGCCAGAACAGAAAAGAAAAGAGAAGATTGAAATGAACAAAATTGGGATGATGCCAAGTGACCTTGTGACCCAGGAAGTCAATCTAGAACCGTTAATTGTTGCTAGGTGCATTGCACGCAATGTGATATTTTTAGCTGTTAATGCCCTAATGCTAACAGGATGACCCCATTTTGTTCCTTTTTGTTATCTTCATTGAGTAGAAGGGTGGTTGGTTTGTGGTTCTTAAGTAACTCATCCATACAACACAAGGTAAAAGAACAAGGTAGTCATGATTGGCAAAGACTTGGACACAGGGGTTGTTGATCCATCTACAGGAATTGGTGAATCAGAATCTGAGTTAAAATAAGATGTTTTAAGGTTGAATGGACAGATGGCCGAAATATACCAAGCCTGGATTAGTGGGCATCCTCCACCATTAGTTCCCACTAACTACATTGAAAGCCTTGTCACCATTCCGCCACTATCACAAGTCCAGGATATTTTCCCACAACCTTTTCACACTCCAACCCCCAGAACCACCTCATATCCCGCTCTTTTGACCACTCATGTTTTTGTAGCTCATCCACCTGCTACCTTTCCTCGATCCTCTAGCGAGACTGCATTCAAAATCCTTGATGCACAACACTATGATCCAGAACCATTTTTCAAGGTCTCGGGTCCAAACTCTTACCCTCCTAATTTTGAGACTCCCGGTGAGACTGCAAAGCCTGCTAAGACATTGGAGCAAGATGAGATATCCAAAAGGCTGAAAGGGTTTAAGATGCCAAAGTTTAATTGGTATGATGGGCGTGGAGATTCAGTAGCCCATCTGAGGGGCTATTGCAGTGAAATGAGAAGTGTTGGGGGGGAAGATGAGTTGTTGATGGCGTATTTCAGTGAGAGCCTGACTGAGGCAGCTTTGGAATGGCATACTCGTCAAGATGTCGGTAAGCGGAATACATGGGATGACATGGCTCAAGATTTTGTTAAACGCTTTCAGTATAATATAGACGTTATCCCAAACTGCTCCTCCCTATCTCAGATGGAAAAGAAACCCAAGAAAAGTTTTAGGGAATTTTGGTTCAGATGGAACGAACAAGTTGCTCGGGGCAGTCCTCCCATTGATAGAAAAGATGTTGCTGAGTCCCGCCAATGACAGGATCCAGTAGGCATTCCTGCTAAATGTTTTCAGCCTCAATACCAATACCATGAACATCCCCAAACTCCAGATAATCCAATTAGTATTATCCTCCGAACAACATTCAGCCATCTACCCAACCACTAGGTCACTCCCTAGGGCGAGCACCAGCATCCCAAAATTCTCATGCATCATCACAACATTTTTGAGCATCCAACAACCCTAGAAAACAGGGGCAGGGAGGGGAACAAAGGCAAAGAAATAGTTTCACGCCAATCGGGGAGTCCTACACAAGCTTGTTTGAAAAGTTAAAGCATTCTGGCCTGATTGAGCTGCTCCTCGGCTATACTCCTGACCCATATGCAAAAGGTTTTGATCTTACTGTACGATGCATGTATCACTCTGATGTCCAAGGGCATAGCATTGAAGATTGTCCTGCTTTGAAAAGGGAAATAGAAACAATGATTCAAGAAGGGATAATTGTGATCCAGGACAGTGACACCCAACATATTGCACACAATCCCTTACCTGCACATGATGGTGCACACTTTGTGGGGATGATATGTGGTGACAGGGAGCAGGAGAATTCTCTTGGGAACTTGATGACTGAAGTTAATGATATTGAAATTGGTAATGGTCTTGGTAATATTGATGTGGAACTCAGTGTTAAGATGCGGAGCTTGGTAATTGGAAAGGCGCTCCTTTCTTGGCTAGCCAGGGAGGAGTCTTGGTGGTTCATTTTGCTGTCATTCCTGTTGTCTGGGTTATTTCAGGGTTGTAATCTGAATATTGTCTTGTGCCTCAAATACTTCTATCCTTTTTATTTTGCCTAGTTCCTTTAGTCGTAGTAACTCATTTAGTATTATCTAGGTTTGTTCCAGGGTTGTACCCTAGTTTATTTTGCTTGTCTTGTTGTTCAAACCCTTTTCACCGTCTGTCTAATGCAATTTTCTGTTTTCTATTATTTCTAGTCATTTTTGTTTAGTTCTCTTTTCCTTTTATAGTTCTTTTCCTGCTGGCTCTAGTGACATGGCATGTACGCATAATTCTTAGCATGGCCTTAAGAGTTAGTTTAATCATGAAGCAATGAAACAATTTTGAAGATGATAGGGACATTTGAGGGAAATAAGTAAAGATTTAAACATTTTGAGATCATTTGAAGCCCGAACCATGTGGAACTAGGGCAGTTAATTTTGGGAAGTTAATAGAATAACAAGAATACGTTAAAGGAGAGTGCATCCCGGATAATTTGAAGCCAACAACTTTGAGTTCAAGTGCATCTAAAGTTACAAGATAGAGTCAAGAAAGTTTTTCTCCAAATTGACGGAAGATATCCATTGTGAAGAGGGAGTCAACCAACGAGGGTTATGTACTTGACAAGGCACTAAAAATGGAAGGCATATCAGTGATACCAATGTCGATGCTGCAAAAGAAATGATACGCATGATCTTTATTTTTCATTTTCAAGTTGCATATGTTATACTTGGTGTTCTTAGAGATTGGGAGGCCATCTTTCAGCTATCCCAAAAACTTATACCATTCGATACCCTTTTGAGCTTGTACTGATTTCTTTGACCTCCCCCTCTTTTGGAATCAAGCTAAAGTCATACGAAAAAGAAAAAAAAAGTTCATGTCCCCATAGGTTTATTCTAGAAAGTTCATTCCAGAAGGAAAATTCAAAAAAAAAAAGAGAACAGTAGAGAAAAAAAAGTAAAACAAAAGAAAAAGAAAAAAGGGGGAAAAATAAAAAAAAAGAAAAAAAGAATGAAAAAGAAAGAAAGAAAAAGAAAAAGAAAAATAGTAACAAAAAGTATTCCTCTGAACTACGTTTGACCTGATTCTTGTCACCACAAGATACGTAGGTAGCCTTACGGTTCGGTCATACCAAATAAAATATTTCATAATCTCATGAAGTCAAGAGTGGGGCAGTCTTTCTTAGTAACTCCATCAAAAGAAAAAGAAAAAAAAGAATCAAATTCCCTTATTTTAGAAATTGGGGCAAAGTTTTTAGAATGGATTCCAAAAGTTATAAATAAATTAACTCTGTAGTCTTAGTTATTTTGAGCCTATGATATCCTTTCTTTCTACCCTTGTCCAAACGCCACATTACAGTCCAAAAAAAACCTCCCAGATAATCTTTGAGAGTGCTGAGTTTAGACATGCCAAGAGTATATGATGTTTTTACCATAGTTAATGCCTTGGCATCTGTAGAATCAGAGGAAATAAGAAGAAAAGAACAAAATGAGAGAGTCTTATTGGTGAAAACCTTCACAGGCACTATAAGGCGATGGTGAGTTGAGAGAAAGAACAAAATGAGATAGGCTTGATGGTGAAAATCCTTCGGGCACTACAAGTCGAATAAGGATCGTGAATCAGATTAGATAATCGGAGCATTGATGCCCACTTTCATGGTTTAGGGGTATAACAAGAGTTGAACATTATACTTGCTTGACAGATTAGGCTACTTAATCCAAAGGTGCATGTCATGGTCATTAGAGTTGGTATCCACATCTGATAAGTTTCTACTTTATAGTTTTCTTGTTAGGAATCATCTCTTTCTATTGTCCTTTACTCTGTTCCTTTTGTCTTGTTTACTTCCTTTTCCTGAGTCTGTTTGGTCAGAACAAGTGAGAAATGAACTCAAAATTTGCCACCAGCTTTCCAATTGCACAAAACGTGATCTGGCTAGCACATCAAACTGGCATAAGTTAGGAAAAAACAGCATGCGCGCTAAGTTGGTAACAATCAACGTGCTTTGGGATTCATGTGAAATACAAAGGGTCGGTATATGTAAATTCATGAACAATGCAACAAATAGAGGGTGTTGGGTTCGAACGAATCAAAGGTATTTTCTGTGATAAGGTTGACAGAGAAAGTGGTTAACCAATAACAAGCAAAGTCTTCCAAGTGGAAATCAAAGTTATCATGGCAAGTGAAGGAGCAATAGACCTCAAGGCCAAGGGCAGTGGCATACGTCAGGAAATAACAGCAAGCGCATTGAGTTGGTAACAATCGACGTGCTTTGGGATTCATTTGAAATACAAAGGTTCGGAATATGTCAATTCATGAACAATGCAACAGATATAGGGTGTTGGATTTGACCAGATCAAAGGTATTTTCTTTGATAAGGTTGACAGAGAAAGTGGTTAAACAATAAACAAGCAAGGTCTTTCGAGTTGAAATCAAAGTTATCATGGGAAATAAAGGAGCAATCGCCCTCAAAGTCAAGGCCACAAACCAACCACCATGTTTAAACTTACAAGTTTTCTTTATTTGAAACAGGGACAAAGACTATGTCCAAATCAAAACTTGGAAGCTTGAATTTTTCAAGTGTCGTGCCCAAATTTTGTCAGCACAAAGGCGATTTGAGAAGGGGAAAGAAAATTTATTCGATCTGCAGGAACCCTCCATGAGGAAAGCATGGTTCAGGGGCAGGAAATTTTGTTCGTTCTGCAGAGATCCTTCAGGATAAGAGCATGGCTCAGTTGAAAAAATGGATTTTTCCCGATTGTTTGCAATTTTATAGGGTCTTGTAGGATTCTTTGTTAATTGTTTGCATTTCTGTGCATGTTTATTTTTATTTAAATCATGAAAAAAACAAAAAAAAACAAAAAAACATGCATTGCATTCATATTTTATTTCCATATCTTAGGATTAATCAGTAAATTAGTTGCTTTATTAAAAATGAAAACCACAAAAATTGGCTTGCTGTTACATTGTTTAGCTTTTAATTCTAGATCAATAGTTTTTCTCTTTTAATTTAGGATCATTTGATTCTCATTAATCTTGATTTAATAATTAGCATGATTTTACAACTTAGATTAATTTAGAGTTTAAATTAGGACTTTTAGTAATTAAGGAAAAGAAAAGAAATAAAAAAAAGGGGGAAAATTAAAAAGGGAATTGAAAAAGAAAAAAAGGGGGTTTGGTCTTAAGTCTAATTTGGGCTAATGGTTGATGAAGCCCAAATTTGTGTCCCAAATCCTCCCCAAAATATACCTTCGCTTGGTCTGACCCAAGCCCAAACTAGGCCACCCAATCCAGTCTCCACCCAAAACTAAAACGGCACTGTTTAGTTGCAATTAGATCTAGGCCGTTGATTTCATTTAATCAGACAGTCGAGAACTAAACCTCACATCAGTATAAAACTGTCTGAATTAACCCCATGCCCATTTGAAACGCCCCCCCCCCCCCCAGTCCATCTTTAACCCTAAAACCAAGAGAAACCCTAGCCGCCCCAATATCCTTACCGTCTCCGCCATCAACCACCCGCCGGAAATTGCCCACGGCGGCGGCCGGTCTCCAAACCACCCCACAATAACAACTTGTGATCTCCCTCCCCTTCCCGTTCCAAATCTCCAATCCATCTCCCTCAAATCCTTGCCAAGAGTCTCGAATCTTAGATCTAAAGATCAGAGTTCCAAAACCCCAATCCCTTCAAACCTTCACAAATTGATACTAGGCAACCCTTGCCCCCTCCTCTTCCCAAATCCATCATTAATTCCCCCAAAATCACCCTCAAACTCCCCGAATTTTGGATCCAAAAATTAAAAAAAAACTTTAGTTGTTTTAAGTCCGACTCTTCGGCTTCCAGAATTCAATACGACTCAAGATTTGTGTTAGCCAAGCGTTCTCGTTGAGAGCCTTTGGTTAATATGAGTTTTGGTTCGATTTTAAGAGCTACAATTGCTTGGACAGACACTGTTCCTTCACCCTTTTGGTCATTTTTTTGGATTCAATCATTCCCCCAAGCTTTGTCCGGTTAGTCATCACCTCCTTTTTTTTTCTTCTTTGATTTTTGCTTTGTTTGCTTGTTTTCTGATTTTTTTTTGTTTTTTATTTATTATTATTATCGGCTGGTCTGTTATTTTAGGTTATTGGCCATTAGTAGTCACTCGCTCAAATGGTTTGATTTTTCTGTCTATTTGATTTTAGATTAGGTGAGGTTTCTGTTTTGTGTAGGTCATATGCTATCATGATTTTTTGTTATTCTTATTTTGTTATAATCTGTGTTTCTAATTGCATGATTTTAGATTTTACGGTTTCCTTTTGTTTTGTGATTCAATGTTGTAAATGCTCCATGTCCATTCTTCTTTTAATTGTAGTTAAGTCCGTCACTGGACGTTAAAATTAGATTTTGAAAGTTCATCATGAAGTTGAATTCTTCTGATTTGTGTTAAGGGTCTGGATTTTCACCCTTTCAGTATGTGTTAATTGTTTGATTTGTTTCAATCACATCTATCTGCTTTGTGATCTTTGCCTTAGTTTGTAAATTGTTATAAACTCCTATGGTTTTAGTTGAACAATTGAAAACTTAGGGGTTTAAGTTATGAAATAATAACAAGTATTTCCAGATAATTTCTATTTGGAAAGCTCTAGAACAGGGGCAGCTGGCCTCATTTTGTTTGCACAAAAATGCTGAACCAATAGGGGACATCCAGTTGTCCCAGGTGGTTAAAAAAATGCCTTATTTTCAGGCTGGAAGGGAATATTTCCCTTGTTGGTTATCCAGCACATGGCCCCTTGGAGGCCTATAAAGAGCACCATTTTCTTTCACTAAGGCGGGACGGAGATAGAACTTTTAGAGCTGGAAAACACTAAAAAAACTCGAATATATTCTGTTGAGGAGCTGATTTTCATTTTTCTGGGTTTTAAAAAGGGAGCTTCAATACTTTGCTGGTTCATGGGTTCTAAACGTGGAATAAACTGGTTGTTTTGCTACTAACTACTGCTGTTAAGCTCTGCTGATCTCACTATCTTTTTTGCTGAAGTTTGTTTGTTGTTTTGGCTATATCCAGGTATTTTCTCACCCCCTGAAATGGCAAGTTGAAGTGTTAGCATTGTTTAAGTGGGAATGGATTTTTCAGTACCTGTTTTCTTTTGTTTAGCATCTACTATGTCAAATGGTTTAGTAATTATTGTTTTCTAGTTGTGATTAAGTATTGGCATTAACATTCTTTCCCTGAGTAAGCTTCAAAGTTCAAATGTTTAAGCTTTAAGTTAGTATAGTGTTCTAGTTGTAATTTTGGGACTGGATTAAACTATGGCTTGTTGAAGTTGCCATATGAGTTTAGGCGACTGAACATTTTCGGCATGCTTGCTATTAATTCTGTAGATACTCATGTTTAGATGTTAGAATTAGACAAGAATGAATCCATGTTAGTAAGCCATATGTTCTGAAATCATGTTGACGTTTGGTTAAAGTTAGGAATTCTATTATGTTTTGATAATGAAATGAATTATGTGCATGCTGTTATAATACTAAGTGTTGTATTATTAGCATAATAATGTGATTTGGCCTCAGAATATGCCTTTCAATCTAGTTAAAATTTGCAAGTATTTGGGTTGTAATAGGGCAAGAGACATGTTGGGCTTCGAATGAGGCCCGACATAGGCCCAAATCGAGGCAGCCCAGGCTCAAGCTGGGGCATTTCAGCCTTATGTTGATTGTTTCGTTTTCCTTATATATTTTTGTTTAATGCATGGTTCGATCACAAGATGTTCATGTAATGAAGTTTGCTTTAGGTAATTACGATAAGTCGTACAACTGGGCTTTGTAGTTGGCCCAGTTACTCCCTAATGCCTCTTGCTGATTCCTTTTTAATTCTGGGTCTCATATTGAGCCCAGTTTCCCTCTTGGGACCTCTGGGCGTTTCTGGGTTTATTGAAAGCATGGAACCATGCCCTAAACAACTAATTATTTAAATATAATACCCCATGTAGGTTTGTTATGAGTAACTTTAGATTGAATTTAATTTAGATGAAAATCCAACATCATTAGATTGCTTTAGTTAAGTACAATTTCTTAAAGAAAGAATGGATTGAGGTGTGCCATCCACATTTAAACCACTCATGGCCCTTACAAATATTATATTTTGGTTACTAAAAATGAATCTCGTAGTTTGCTTTAGGCGCGTTAACTAAACATTTATCATGACTACGGGTACGGTTCCCGTGACGTAGTTGTTTTTTGTAATTATTAAAATCCGGGTGTACATTTCATGTAACCCGACTCCAATTTCCAACAATGTTAAATAGAACGTGTCGTGAACCGCGGGTGCATTTCGTGGCTAACGGTGTGTTTTAAATAACCTTGAATTTTCCTGAACTATTAAAAGCGGTTAAAAAGTTAAAAATGCACGTAGGTTTAAAATGTGTAATTAATCAGATAATTAGGCCAATATAAATAGTTAAGCAATTGTGCTAAAACTACTGAACCCGAGAATACCTAACACCTTCTCCTGGGTTAACAGAATTCTTTACCTGGATTTCTATGTTTCGCGGACTGTAAAACAAAGTCAAAACTTCCTCGATTCGGGATTCTAAACCGGTGACTTGGGACACCATAAATTATCCCAAGTGGAGACTCTGAACTTAAAAAAAATCTTGTTTCGATTGTCACCTAAATTAGAAAAAACTCCCTTATATCCTTTCCGGAGGTAGTAAAAAGGAGGTGTGACAGTCAACACCTGTTGGGGACTCAGTGATAGCTAAGAAAGTATATAGGGGTTGTATAATAGTAATTCATGGTCAATCTATCGTAGCAGACTTAATTGAGTTAGATATGGTAGAATTTGATGTTATAATGGGTATGGATTGGTTGGCTTCTTGTGATGCCAACGTTGATTCTAGATCAAAGATAGTCCGATTTCAATTTCCAGGGGAGCCTATTTTGGAGTGGAAAGGTAATACGGCATCGCCAAGAGGAAGATTCATTTCCTATCTCAAGGCAAGGAAGATGATCAGAAAGAGATGTATTTATCACTTAGTTCGGGTTTAGGATGTGGAAGTGGAGTCACTAACCATTCAGTCCATCCCTGTGGTTAATGAGTTTTCCCATGTTTTTCTCGATGAGCTTCTAGGCCTTCCGCTAGAGCGAGAAATTGAGTTTGCTATTGACCTACTACCAAACACTCCCCCAATATTTATTTCTCCCTATAAAATGGCCAAGCTAAAAGAGTTTAAAGAACAACTAAAGGACTTGCTTGAAAAAGGCTTTATCAGACCTAGTACATTACAGTGAGGAGCACCTGTGTTATTTGTGAGGAAGAAAGATGGTTCCTTATGGATGTGTATTGATTATAGACAATTGAATAAGGTGACGATCAAGAATAAGTACCCGCTCCCGAGGATTGATGATTTATTTGATCAGTTGCAAGGTGCCAAGTGTTTTTCAAAAATAGACTTGAGGTCCGGGTACCATCAGATAAGGGTTAAGGAGGAAGATATTCGGAAGACAGCATTCAAGACCAGATACGGGCACTTTGAGTTTCGTGTAATGTCGTTCGGTTTGACCAATGCCCCAGCAGTATTCATGGATTTGATGAACTGTGTGTTCAGGCCATTTTTAGATCTGTTCGTAATTGTATTTATCAATGATATATTGGTGTATTCTAGTTCAGAGGCTGAGCATGCAGATCATCTGCGTACTGTGCTCAGAGTTCTATAGAAAGGGAAGTTGTATGCAAAATTCTCTAAATGTTAATTCTGGTTGAACTCTGTAGCTTTCCTTGGGCATGTCATTTTGGGTGAAGGCATCCAGGTGGATACACAAAAGATTAAGGTAGTAAAGACTTGGCCTAGACCCACAACACCGACGGAGGTTCGTAGCTTTCTCGGTTTGGCAGGTTATTACAGGAGATTTGTAGAGGGATTTTCTTCCCTTTCAGCACCTTCGATAGAGTTGACTCAGAAGGGAGCAAAGTTTCAATGGAGTGATGCTTGTGAATGGAGTTTCCAGGCATTAAAGGACAAATTAACGTCAGCACTAGTTCTAACGCTTCCAGAAAGGACCAATGGTTATGTTATCTATTGTGACGCTTCAGGCGTTGGGTTGGGTTGTGTGTTGATGCATCATGGTAAGGTTATGGCTTATGCTTCTAGACAACTAAGAAAGTACGAGAAGAACTACCCGACCCACGATTTATAGTTAGCCGCGGTGATTCATGCACTAAAGATGTGGAGGCACTACTTGTATGGCATTTATGTTGATATCTATACGGATCATAAGAGCCTCCAGTATATCTTCAAGCAAAAGGAATTGAATCTACGTCAAAGGAGATGGTTGGAGCTACTTAAAGACTATGACATTGATATTTTATACCATCCGGGGAAGGCGAACGTAGTAGCCACGCCCTCAGCCGTAGATCTATGGATAGCATGTCGTATTTACAGCCAGAAAAGAGGGGAATAGCCCATGAGGTTTATCAGCTGGCTAGTCTTGGAGTTCGGTTACTGGACTCAGGTGATATTGGAATTACTATTTAGGATACGGCAACATCCTTTTTAGTAACTGAAGTAAAGGAATGACAGTACGAGGATCATGTGTTAGTTCATTATAGGGATACCACCCTTCAGAAGGAGAAGACACTGTTTGAAATTACAGAAGATGGGGTCCTCAAATATCGAGGGCAATTATGTTTGCCTAATGTTGCAGGGCTGCATCGGCAGGTTATGGGAGAAACTCACTATTCTCGTTATTCTATCCATCCAGGAGTAACAAAGATTTATCATGATATTAAGGAAGTATATTGGTGGGACGGAATGAGAAAGGTTATAGCAAAGTTTGTTGCTCAGTGTCCTAACTATCAGCAGGTTACGATTGAGCATCAAAAACCCGATGGATTATTGTAGGTTATAGAGATTCCGACTTGAAAATGGGAAATAATCAATATGGATTTCATCGTAGGCTTACCTCGTACCCAGCGTAAGTTCGATTCGATATGGGTGATTGTTGATAGGCTTACAAAGTCAGCCCATTTTTTGCCTGTTAGGACTACATATTCCTCAGAGGATTATGCAATGCTTTATATTAAGGAGATAGTACGATTGCATGGTGTCCCTGTATCTATTATCTCGGATAGAGGAGCTCAATTTACAAGTAACTTCTAGAGGTCCTTCCAAAAAGTATTGGGGACTTAAGTAAGTCTTACTATTGCATTTCATCCCCAGATAGACGGACAGGCTGAGCATACTATTCAGACACTTGAGGATATGTTACGATCTTGTGTGATAGACTTCAAAGGTAGCTGGGATGATCATCTGCCGCTTATTGAGTTCGCATATAATAATACTTACCACTCCAGTATCCAGATGGCTCCGTACGAGGCTTTGTATGGGCGCAGGTGCAAATCTCCTATAGGGTGGTTTGATATTGGAGAATCTGGGTTACATGGGCCAGACCTAGTTCAGCAAGCCATAGAAAAAGTAAAGCTGATCCGGGATCGACTATTGACTTCTCGGAGTTGTCAGAAGTCATATTCTCACGTGCGGCGACGAGATTTATAGTTCAGGGTTGATGACTGGGTATTCTTAAAGGTGTCACCTATGAAGGGTATGATGAGGTTTGGCAAGAAAGGCAAACTTAGCCCACGGTATATTGGGCCTTATAGAATCAATCGGAGAGTGGGCCAAGTAGCTTATGAGTTAGAATTGCCCTCAGAATTGGAGTCTGTCCATCTGGTTTCACATATCTATGTTACGGAAGTGCATTGGCTATCCTACCCAAGTGGTGCCCACGGATGATGTACAAATTATAGAGGACTTGTCATACGAGGAAATTCTGGTTGCCATCCTAGACCGACAAATCTGCAAGCTACGGAATAAGAAGGTAACCTCTGTGAGAGTACATTGGAGGAACAACAATGTGGAAGAAATGAATTGGGAGGCCGAGGAAGACATGATGTCTAGATATCCCTACTTATTTCCTCCTCTAGAGAAGGGTCCGACTGAGACGTCATAACCTCAAGGTACGTGTACGAATTCTTATGTTAGCTATTGTTATTGGTCGTGTGAGGCCATCGTCATTATTGATGATTGTGGTCCTATGTGGCATTAAATTATTGGGTTTCTACAGGAAGAGTTGGTAGTAGAGTTGTTACAAAGGCGACTCTGCCAAGGTTACATAGATCCCGTAGAGTTAAACAGTCGAGGACGAATGCTTTTAAGGGGGGAAGGATGTTACATCTCGCGTTTTCGTATGCTAAAAGTTTCGTCTTCAGTTAATTGACGCAGACTGGGGGTGAGATTATCTTGAGGTTAATTTATTTACGCTATTTATAACAAGCGATAAATAAGTGTCATGAAGGATAAAAGGTACATGAATTAAAGAAAACAAGTTTCGTTGAAAGTGGCCAATTTGGGATAAAATACGGGTCGAGCAATAATACCCGATAATTATGGACTAGTACAATACAAGGTACCATATGGTCGTGATAATATGATGCATAAAGTATATTAAAAATGAGTAGTATTTTTAGGTAATTTGAGATAATTCTTAATTATACGGGTAATTGATTAATTACCGGATAATGGAACATTACCCAGTTAACTAATAAGTGGATAAATATTAATAAATTACATACCCAAAATGTGGCAAGAAGCCACAAATCTAGAAATGACTAAGTAGTCATGTAGTCCTATGTGGCTATCTAGGAGTTATTGGAATTGAATAAGAACAATGGTACTGTTCCATTCATTTTGGACAAAAACAGAACCAAAAACGTGAAAATCCAAACCAAGAGACATACTCCTCCATTTTTCCTAGTTCAAAGGCTTCAAGGAACAAAAGCCTAATTCATTCAAATTACTTCAAGGAAAGAGAAGCTTCATTTTATTCCAAATATTTCGAAGAAATAGAAGCTTCATTTCGTTCAAAATACTTCAAGGAACAGAAGCATAATTCCATCAAAATTTTGCGGTTACAAAAGAGTACGGTGCAATCTTCACAAAGAATATTATACATAATTTTTCCTACTCCGGGTATGTTAAGACCATCCCTTCTTTATTTTTGGCATGGTCCAAGTTATACAGAAGAAACGAGCAAACGCACAATTTTTATAAATGACTTTATTCATAGAAATACTAGGGGTCTCTTTGTTCTTGATTCCCCATGTGACATATTGTTATATCTTCTGTTCATGGGTCTCAAAATAATACGCAGTTGAAAAAGTTTATCCAGAAGGAATATTGAGATTATTACACATTGTTCATGCATTTCATTCATTTATATATGTACATTGACCCATGACCAGATGGCATTATATATATATGTATATATATGTATGTATGTATGTATATGGGATATGGGAAAAAGGTTACGGCGTTATATACGCTCCACCACCTGATCAGTTGGTATATATTGATGATGTTGCCCACAGTGGCCGAGACGATATGATGGAATGCCCTCAGTGGCTTGATGATATTATGTACACCCATACCTATGCATGACACGACATTTATATGCACGTGCAGGACATTATAAATGTTTCAGAATTTACAAAGTTATTCAGATTTACAGATGGATTTCTTTATTCCATGTTTCATCTATGTCTTTTACGTACTGATTTTCATGTCTTACATACTCAGTACATTTTTCGTACTGATGCCCTATTTCACGGGGCCTGCGTTTCATGCCTGCATATTCAGGTAGGCAAGCTGACAATCACCCTTCTTAGGATCCTTAATCAGCGAGAGTTGGCGTGCTCCACTTGATCTGGAGCTACTTTTGATTTTGGTACGATATGTTTGTATATATATATGGGTATGATGTGGCTCAGTCTCGTCTTTGTACAGTTATATTTCTATTAGAGGTCTGTAGACAGTATGTCTAGTTGGATAGTATGTGGCCTTACCGGCTTCCAGTTTTGAGGTACATAGTCGCAGCCTTGTCGTCTCACCCTACGTATGTAGCACGTATATGTATGTATGCCTTTTTGGGCAGGTTTCCTTCATGTATATTATTCTCATAATTCAGTAGATATTATTCAAGTTTATATCTTAGACGCATGCTTAGGGGGTTTGATAGGTAGGACTCGGGCACCCATCGTGGCCCATCAGTTTGGGTCGTAACACCTACCATGGCCTCGACCGCGACCTCAGCCTCTAGTGGCCCCAACTAGTGGTACTAGTGGTCGTCCGTCCTGACCAGTAGCACGTGTCCTCACCATCTGTGAGATAATAGAATAACATAAGTTTAGTACCAGAATCAACAAATTCGCACGACAAGATTTCAAAAATGTGAAATTTTTTCTAAAGGTTCTGCAGCCTCCCGAGGATAAATACAGACGTCTCTGTACCGATCCGCGAGACTCTACTAAACTTGCTCATGACTCGTGAGACCTTGTAACCTAGGCTCTGATACCAACATGTCACAACCCAAAAATCGACTCGGTCGTGATGATGATTATCGTGAAACTAGGCCAGCCAACTGGTTTCCAAATAATACATATTAAAACTTAAGTAAAACCATGTTTCCAACTAAAATCCGATAAAAGATATAAAGTAAAAGTCAAAACAAAGCGGAAAATACAAGCCTGACCTTGGGTGTCACTAAGTCATGAGAAAAATACTACAAATGTTCGAAATAAACAAGACTAACATAGTCTGAGAATAGCCAACAAATACACTAAGAGGAAGATAAGGAAGGAGAAGGCGAGACTGCGATCGTCAGGTAGCTACCTCGCTATCTCCAAGAAAACTCCACAACTGAAATGATCAGCAACCGCTACTGTGGACTAATATACATGGATCTGCACACAAGGTGCGGGGGTAACATGAGTACACCAACTCAGTAAGTAAAAAGTCCAAACTATGGACTGACAGGTACTGATGAACCAAACCTCAACTAGTAATACCATTAAACTGTACAGAAAGTAGACATGCTTGCAGTTCAAGCAAAAATTCAACAGTAAATAAATGCAGTCTGAACAGTACGGAGTATAAAGCTCAGGAAATCTCTATGTACCAATGCACAGATAGCATGATCAATGTTCCGTGTACCTCCATTCACAAGTTCTCAACCACTCGGTATTGTATATGGCCATCCAGCCCAGGGAAGATCCATCTCAGAATATATATATATGTGTGTGTGTGTGTGTGTGTGTGTGTGTGTGTGTGATACCGCAATCATCCAGTACCGAGGAAGGCCATTCCATCCCTATGGAGAAGATCCATGTCCAGGAAAGATCCATCCCTCAATACCATCAACTGTGCTCACTATGGGTGTGTTACAGACTCCGCAGGGGCTCCTACAGCCCAAGCGCTATCATAATCATCAACATAACCATGTCATAATACTAGCCCGAACAATGATATGATATACCAAATAACAATAATCGAGACTGAGGCATGGTATAAAAATGCATGAACAGGACTAAGTACCAAATATCAATGAAGCAAATGATATGACAACAAGGAACGACCTCTCGGGTCTCAACAGTATTGGCGTGAAGCCCTAACAGGATATCTAGCATGTTTTCACGGCACATTTACTTCATCACATGATAGAAACACATATATCAACAAGAAAGAGTTACTAAGCGGTGCCATGAAATGATCCAGGCCACAATTCTCACGGTGCACGCCCGCATACCTGTCGCTTGGCATTTGCGTCACCCCAATAGTAATCATAGAACACATAGTTCGGGGTTTCAAACCCTTAGAACCAAGTTTGGAAGCGTTACTTACCTCAAATCAAGCCAAACTCTAGCCCGCGATGCCCTTTCCTCTTTATTTGGCCTCCAAATTCCCCGAATCTAATCAAAATCAGTATATAACCATTAATATATGCTAAAGGAATGAAACACATACAACAATTATAATATTAACTCAAAAATCCCGAAATTGGCCAAACCCGACCCCCGGGTCCACATCTCGGAATTTGATAAAAATCACATTACAAGAATTCTCATCCTCCCATGAGTCCACACATACCAAGAAAAACAAAATCGGATCTCAAATGGCCCTTCAAATCCCCAATTTAAACTCTCCAATTCCAAGCCCTAATTCCCCAATTTTTGCCTTTAAATCCCACTAATTTCATGCTAATTAGATAGAAATCACCACAGAATTGAGTATTGAGTTTAAAAATCTTACCTCCAAGTGTTTCCCTTCGAATCCCTCTTCAATCCCACTCAAAAAGCTTCAAAGTCACTCAAAAATGGTGAGAAATGGGTTAAAAATCGCGAAGATGGCTTTATATACATTCTGCCCAGGTGCTCCCTTCTTCACGAACGCGGTCAAAGCCTCGAGTTTGTGAAGCACAAACTAAGTCAGACCAAGATTCCCTTCTTTGCGAATGCGAGGGCCCACTCGCGAATGCAAAGACCTCACAGCTTGACTCCACGCGAACACGATGCCCAAGTCACGAACGCGTAGCCTTACTCTCCTGAACCTTCGTGAATGCGGGACCTACATCGCGAACGCGAGGAACAACTCACCTGCCTCACTCAACATCCCTTCGCGAATACGAGAACTCTCTCGCGAGCGCGAAGAAGGATTTCTCTTCAACAAAAATACCAGAAATCGACTATCTTTCCAAAGTCCAAATTGATTCGTTAACCACCTGAAACTCACCCGAAGCCCTTGGGACCTCAA
Organism: Nicotiana sylvestris; assembly: GCF_000393655.2. Taxonomy (NCBI): domain Eukaryota; kingdom Viridiplantae; phylum Streptophyta; class Magnoliopsida; order Solanales; family Solanaceae; genus Nicotiana; species Nicotiana sylvestris. The sequence continues at coordinate 81,428,987 of NC_091062.1, read as the reverse complement.
CCAAACATGCCAACACATCACATAACTTCACTCAAACTTGTTCCAACCTTCGGAACACTCAAAATAACATCAAAACATCAAATCACCATCGGATTCAAGCCTAATGATTTCCAAACTTCCAAATTCCGCAAATGATGCAAAAACCTATCAAACCTCATCTGAATGACCTGAAATTTTGCACACACATCACAAATGACACAACGGACCCACTCCAATTTTTGAAATTCCATTCCGACCTCGATATCAAACTTTTCACTGCCGACCGAAAAATGTCAAATTTCCAATTTCGCCAATTCAAGCCTAAATCTTCCACGGACCTCCAAAATACATTCTTATCATGCTCCTAAATCCTAAATCACCTAAAGAAGCTATACAAACCATCAGAATTAAACATCCGAGACCTTTTTCACATAAGTCAACATCTGGTTGACATTTCCAACTTAAACTTACTCAAAAGAGACTAAGTGTCGCATACCTCTCCAAAACTACTCCGAACCCGATCCAACCAATATGATACCACATAATACAGCTAAACAAGACATAAAGAAGCAGAAATGGGAGAAACGGGGCTGAATTCATAAAACTACTGGTCGGATCGTTACATTATATATCCATAATTTTCTATGCATTAATATCCTTATTTAATAAAAGCTGTGATTTTAGAATTAATAAAATAAATAATTAAATGGATAGTCCACTGTTGGATTGCCTAATAGCTACATTGGGCGCCATCACAGCCGAAAGTGGGAATTAGGTTGTGACAAATTTTGAGGTTTTTTACTATGGTTTTGGAGAGTAAAAATTTGATGGGTGATTTGAAGTTGGATTTGGATGAATCAAGTACATTTAGACTCGTTCAGAATAGGTGTTCAGGATTTGTGAGTATTGTTGCATTTTGAGGTGTGGGCTCGAGGTTGACTTTGCATAATTGCTTCAAGATTATAGCTTTATTATTTGGGTTATTTTTTATGGTTTTTATTGATGATATAAAGTTATTTTGGATAGATTTGATCGGTCCGACGATTGATTCATGCGGGAAGGGAATCTTAGAGTATTGATTTGGCTTACTTGAGATAAGTATCTTTACCTAAACTTGGTTGAGATACAAGTTACCTGAGTTATTAGTGATAGCTACGTTCTATGGGTGGCGCACATGTGAGGGGTTGAGCCCATGTGCGTGCATTGGATTATTATACATGCTCAGGGTAGGGCTTAGGCTATGATATGCCTTGAATTGATTGCTACGCTTCAGGTTGTTATGCTTCTTATGTTTGTACCCCTCCGTGAGCTATTTGAACCATGTTTGAGGTTATATAGAGGCTAATCTCCTGATTGAAACTAATAATTACTACTTTCGTGATGTAATTGCTTGATTTGAGTTATGGTAGCGCACTTGTGTCATGAACCAAATCGAAGGGTCATGACGGGCACCTCTGCATTCGCGAATAAGGAAACCAAAACAATAGTTGGCAGAAATTTGAACGTAACTCCAGGTGGGCCAAAACCCACCCAAGCCACCCGGGACCCCGTCCAACTGCACCAACAAGTCCATAAATATAATACGGACTTGCTAGAACCCTCCGAATAAGTAAAATAACATCGAAACTAAGAATCGCACCCCAAAACCAAATTGATCAGCTTATGAATTTTAAATTTCTTCAACTAGCTCCGAACGCATCGAATCATACTTAAACAACTCGAAATGATGCCAAATTTTACACAAAAGTCATAAATCACCATACGGACCTATTCCCAGGCTTGAAATCCCAAATGGACCTCGATAACATCAAAGCTAATTTCAAACCAAATTCAAAGAACTAGAAAACCTTCAATGCGCCAACTTTCAATCTTAGGCACTGAAATGCTCTCGGATCACCCGAAAATCGATACGAACATACACTCAAGTTTAAAATCATTATGAGAACCTATTGGAACCATCAAATTCCGATTTCTAGGTCGTTTACTCAAAATATTGACTCAAGTCAAACTTGGTCATCTTAGGCCACTATTAAGGAACCAAGTACTCCGATTTCAACCTGAACCCTTTCAAACCTAAATCAACCATCCCCGCAAGTCATAAAATAGTAAAAGTATAAATGGGGAGTCTTAATTAGGGGAAAAGAAATCTAGAAAAGGAAATGATCGATCGGGTCGTTACAATTTGTGGCTTTAACTCATGTCTAATTGCGTGAATTTGTTATTTTTGAATAACTCACAAATAATTCATCAATTTATTTAATTGAAGAGGAATAGTTTGATGAATATCTTTGAATTATTTTATTTAGTTTAATTTAGTGATTCTCTTAACTAATCGAAAGAGCTTCTTGAATTATTGATTTAACCAAGATATGAGAATATTCAAGAGACATTCTCCGAGAGACTAATCCATTAATATTACTACTTGCATATATTATTGTGCCTTACATTAGTTTACCCCGTAAAGTTTAATTAGATTAATTCGAGAGAAGGATATGACCTTAAGATTAATCTAATCATCTAGTGAATTCGTGAGAATCATTACAATATTAAAAGTGAATTTAACAGAGATAGATCTCGAATAACTACCTTACACCTATCTTGTCGCGATGCTTATTTATCATATTAATAACAACTTGTCTTTAGCTCAACTCTCTAGTTTTCTGTGGTCAATTTTACTTAGTCATAATTTTAGTTTGTTAGTTGTATTTAATAAACATCTCAAATCAAAGGTTTATTTATTTTTAATGGTTTAAAACTATAAACTACTAGGCACTATTTTATACAATCTTTATATATATACAATACATAAATTATACTATTTTTAACTAACGAGCAATATATTAATTTTGCTCATCAGTCAGTATCGCAGGGAGGTACAAGGTTCAGGTAGAAACAGTGAAAAATGACAAAATAGCATGTGTACTCATTACTTATCGAAGACGGTGAACGTGTCAACCAATATATATATATATATGTGTGTGTGTGTGTGTGTGTGAGAGAGAGAGAGAGAGTGTGTGTGTGTGTATGAGAGAGAGAGAGTGTGTAGTCTTGCAAAGACCGTGCTAAGCCCGGGCCCAAAATCAAGGCAATAAAGTCCATAATAATAATAATTTGTATTACTTTTTTAAGCACAACTTTTTAAAGATCATCGCTTCTTAACCATTTGTCATTCTTTATTTATGTTTTCTGATCATATCATTAGATAATTTATTAAAAGAAATATTTACAAGAAAGCAAGTATGCTAAGGAATAAGCAGATATCAAAGGGACAAAGATAATTACTTGATATTTAGCAACATAATTTAAAAAATGAAAAATAATTCCAAATGGACAATAATCATAGATGAAAGAAGATATTTAAATATTTTATAAATTTGTGAGTATATAATTTGTAATTAGATGTAGAAATAAAGAAGATATTTTAATAGATTATTTTGGTATATATTGATTAACTACTCATAATTTCATATGACCATAGTTTATGCTAAAAAATATGGTGATCAAAGTCTGGGTTTAGATGAAATTCAGAAAGACCCAAATTCATTAAAACAAAGTCCAAGAATTAACTTAGTTTGTCATTAACTCATTAATGATTTATTCTTAAAAGAAAATTCCACTACCCAATCAATTAAGGATTATATAATTTCTGAAAAATTAAATTATTTAATATATATATCTTTGTTTCAATAATATGTGACCGTCAACCATGTTTAATTAATTGAGATTATAAGTTGATCACTTGCTAAGAACATCTCCCTTTTTCTTTGTTCTATCCCTGCATAATTAAGTAAATTGAATAAAATTTAAATATTTTGTCATTTTATTTCAAGATTCTAATCTATTAATTTAAAAAGAGTAAACCTAAAGTTTTATTTTCAAAATAATTTTTCTATTAAAAATAATATCGGAGAGAATTCAATTAGAATTTTAGAATTACTAAAAAGTTTGATCGGCAAAGTTCTCTCCCAATATCAAATGAGTTCTTTAAGGTTATTGTTATTAGCATTTTAGATTTATCTTTGTGCATAATTATTCATCTTCATTTATAACTTTTCAAGCATTTTTGATGGGCTCAAAGTTTAATATATTTAACAAATTAAATATAGGAACCTAAGCAAAAGAGAAATAAAGTAGGGGCAAAAAACTTATGGTACATACTTCACCCACAAAAAGTTAGGTTAAGGAGTTATATATTACTAAAAGGGGTTTGAAAGTATCTTGATTTATTGGAAACATACTTTAGTATATAAAGTAATAAATAACAAATACAAGAACATATTTGGAAGAGCAAACCATTTTTGATTGGCAAGCTAACAAGATAGTTACACTGTAATTAAGTGTAACGACCCGACTGGTCATTTTGAGAATCTGCACTTTGCTCGGTATCTTGAGGGTTCAAGTATCTCCGTATGATTTATTATGACTTGCGTAAATTATCGGTATTGATTTTCAAGTTATTCGAAATCAATTTGGAAGAATGAACTTCAAGATTTAAGTTCTAAGTTGGAAGAATTGATCGTGTTTGACTTTTTAGCATTTGACCTTGGAATGGAGTTTCGTCAGTTCCATTAGCTCCGTTGGGTGATTTTTGATTTAGGAGCATGTCCGGATTATAATTTGGAGGTCTATAGTTGAATTAGTCTTGAAATGACGAAAGTTGGATTTTTGAAAAGTTTGACTGGGAGTGGACTCTTTGATATCAGGGTCAGATTTCAATTTTGGAAGTTGGAGCAAGCTCGTAATGTCAAATGTGACCTGTGTGCAAAATCTGAGGTCAATCGGACGTGATTTGATGGGTTTCAGCATCAGTTGTGGAAGTTTGAAGTTTCAAGTTCATTGATTTTTGGATTGAGGTGTGATTCGTTGTTTTGATGTTGTTATGTGTGTTTTGAAGCCTCGAGTAAGTCCGTGTTATATTATGAGACTTGTTGGTTTGTTTGGACGTGGTACCGAGGGGCTCAGATAAGTTTCGAATAGGTTTGGGTTGTGTTGCGCTCGTTTTTTTTTATGTTTCGATGTTGTTTCTTCAAACATAAATGGTACTACATTAAGTAAATGAGCTCCAATTTCTGTTTTTATTGAATTATTAGATCCGTATCATAATTACGGAGTCATATAAAAACAAATCATCGTATGAGAAGTTTATGATCATTTTACTAAGAATTGGGTTGCCACATTTTGTAAGATTAATTACGAAATTGCCACTAATTTCGTTTTTTAAAATCTGCACTAGTTTCAAATATTGAAACCAACATTTCTCCTTCAATATAAGGTCAAATAGAGTAATTCAAGAGCCTAACTTGACTAGAATTTTACAAGGAATTCATTGGAAGCATCAAAAATGAGTTTCGAGATCATTTGGCACAAGAAAAGAGGTAGAACAGTGTTAAAATGAGAGTTCTATTCATTTAACATATTTTGAGTTGGGGAGCTCGGAATTGGAAAAACTTTTAGGCTATTTTTACCATTGAATGGGTTATCAAATTTTGTGAGTTTTGTCGGGTTCCGAGGTGTGGGCCCGATTGTGATTTTTGGCCAGATTTGGGATTTGATTTAGGATTCGATCTTTATCATTTGGAATTGTTACCTTGGGCTTTATTTGATGTATTTGAGTTGTTTTTGGCCAGTATTGAGCCGTTCGAAAGTCACTACGCGCGTGATGGCATTTTTAGAGCATCACTTGGCTTTCTCGGTATTGTTATTGGCTTGTTTGAGGTAAGTATTTGGCCTACTTTTGTTGAGGGAATTTTTTCTCCTATTTGTCATTGTTTGCTACATGCGGAGGTGATACATATATGAGGTGACGAGCATATATGTATGCGTCGGGGTTAACCATGCTCGGGGTAGATTGTGCTATAATTGTGTCTTGTAGGATTATGTAAATTCCTTGCTTCATGTTTCACTTGATTTACCGATGTTAATAACGTAGTATAAAATGATAGTAATCGAGAATTAGCCCAATATAACTTGATCAAATTTGGTAGAATTCTGAGAATACATTGATGTTTCTAATTCAGTCATCTCTATGCAAAATCATTATTACATTACTACAGCCCATATTCATGAGATACTAGACTCTTTGCTTGTGTTGTGAACCATTGTGAGAATTGTGGAAGTATTTGAATAATGCGGTTCTCGAGGGTTGTTGAATCATTATTGATTTGGAAAGATGTGGTTGGGATTTGTTTGAAATATCTATTAAAACACTCTCCTTGATGTTATTTGTGCTTCCTACCTTATTTGTCATTGATACTCATATGCTTGGTAAGAAAGAGTGTAAAGCACGAAGGGTGATGTCATGACATTGTTTATACCTTATCATGTGAGGGAGAGTGTAAAGCACGAAGGGTGATACTGTGCCACATCATTGAGAGTAAAAGCACGAAGGGTGATGTCGTATTGTATTATTGAGAGTAAAAGCACGAAGGGTGATACTGTGCCACATTATTGAGAGTATAAGCACGATGGGTGATGTCGTGTCATATCATTTGAGAGTTAAAGAACGAAGGGTGATGTCGTGCCATTTTATTTATATCGTTATTCTTGTACGTTATCGTGAGGTCATGGCACGATGGGTGTTTCCATGCAGACGAGGATGATGGACATGCATTATGTTTGATATCAGTCTTTCGTGTATATGTTCTTGTCTTTACCTTGAACTGTTATTGTCATAATTATGGATCTGATGTGATTTACTGCCATTATTCTGTCATGATCTCCATCTCAATTGTTGTTGTGTTGCTCATACCTTCTACTTGCTTAACTTGCAAATACCATGCATATTTCCTGCTTTTATAATTATACTCATGTTGTATCTATTTTGTTGCACCTTAGTGTAAGCATTCCACCATGCTAGTCATTTATGCCCTTACTTGTTAACTTGTAAAGATCTTGTGCTTCCTTTTTGTTTGTTATATTTGTACTTAGGCCTCCACTATGCTAGTTAATTGAAGTTGGTACTCTTTGTTTTCCTATTGATTGTTATTACTCACGTGCTTTCCGTCTAGTCTTTTACTGTTTGCCACATGTATATCCTCGTCCATTGTTGTTACTTGCGTATTTCCTACTTTGTAATTCATGTTATGGTGTTTTTGTCATCTGGTTGGTTCTGCTGTATGTACATTTGGGAAGGATGATTTGAACGCACGAAGGGTGTTGCCATGCTAATTGATTTGTCACATAAAATTATTTATATATAGTGAGGATAAGATAGAAGCACGAAGGGTGTTACCGTGCCATTTGACTTGATATATTGGATATACTTCTCATACCAGGAAAGATTGTAACTCTTCTATTGTGATTCCTACTAGTAATTGTTGACTATCTCGTAGAGTTGTATACGGTACTATTATCTGTTATGTTTGAAATTGCCTATACTATTAGTCTAATGTACAAGTTATAACAATAAGCATCTTTCAACTAAAAGCCTCATCACTACATCGATGAGGTTAGACAAAATACTTACCAGTACATGGAGTCGGTTGTACTGATACTGCACTTTTGCATGTTCTGTGGAGATTTTGGAGCGGAGCTACTGGTGAAGTCGGGTGTTGATTCGAAAGATGTTCGTGCTTTTGGTGATAGCTTCCACTTGTCCTTGGTAGTTTAGATTATTGTTAATCTATTCATGTAACCTTCAAACAGAACGTGTATTTATTTGTATCAGTTTTGAAATTCCAAATATTAGAAGCTCGTGATTCATACTAACTGGTCTTGATTAATTCATAAATGCTTAGTTATCTACTCTCTTTTCTCTTATAACCTCAGCTGGATTGTTTTTTTATGTTAGTTGGCTTACCTAGCGGGTTGAGTTAGGTGCCATCACGACTTGTGATTTTTGGGTCGTGACAAGGTGGTATTAAAGCACTAGGTTTGTAGGTTCTACGAGTCATGAGCAAGTGTCTAGTAGAGTCCTGCGGATCGGTATGATTACATCCATACCTATCTTCGGTAGGCTACAGGGCATTTAGGAAAAAAATTCCCTTTCTTCTTTCCTAATCGTGGGGCCTTGTTTTAGCTTGAAACCTACGACTTTGACTCTTCCTGATCGCTCATATGTGAAGTTGTGCGCTTAATATTCACTATGTGTCGATGATCAGTGATGTTGCAGATGGATTATGATGGGCTGTGGATGCTTGATTATCATCGCGATGTGTTGTCTAGCCTCAGAAGCGGATGTAGTGTTAAAATCTTTTTGTTGTTCATTTGTGGTACGAGGCGGGTGCATATGTCTGGTTGGTAAGCACAGATTTTGGAAGATTGGCAGGTGGCCAGGCTATTGTGATTAAGGTGGGTTCATGGCAAGGCATCAGTAAAAACCGATGGGTCATCTCCTGCATGATGAGTTTGGATCGTGTGTCTCGTATGAGGTTTCCATTTGGTGGAGTGCATATGTCATTATTCCAAAGCATTTGGGGTAGTTTTTTTACTGTTGCAATGATTGGCGAGTGTTTGGCAGAGTCTTCGGGGTATTCTATGATCGGCATTTCATGAGTTTTGAAGTATTCAGCTAAATAGTCGTGCAGTATTGGGGCATGCTGTGAAGATATGGTACTTTGGGTTTCTGATGAGGTGTTCTATGGCTTCAAACTAAGTGGTGGAGTTTGCTGATGACGATTGGATTGTAGGATTATGGGTCGTGTCAGTTTCTGAACTGAAAGATTTCTAGGTTATTCTTTAAATGGGCATATGCTAGGAAAGCACGGGTGGGCTTGAAAACGGTAGCGAATGGTAATCGGATCCGCGGTATTTCCTTGTCAAGAAATGTGACAACTCGGCCGGTCGTCTTAAGATTTAACGCCCTGATCCCCTATTAACTACTTTCCCTGAGTCTATTTCCACTATTTTGATTGTCGGGATGTTCGGTTTTAAGTTTCGGAGAGTTTTGGGACACTTAGTCCCTAAATGAGAGCTTAAGTGTTGGAAAGTTGATCATAGTCGGAACAGTGTGAAGACGGCCTCAGAATGGAAATTCGATGGTTTTGTTAGCTCCGTTGGATGATTTCGGGGTTATGAGCGTGTTCGGAGTGTGTTTTGGAGGTCCGTAGCTAATTTAGGCTTGAAATGCTGGAAGTTAAATTTTTTAAGTTTCCGGTTCGATAGTGAGATTTTGATCCGAGGGTCGGAATGGATTTCCAAGAGTTAGAGTAGTTCCGTCATGTCATTTGTGATGTGTCTACAAAATTTCAGGTCATTCAGTTGAGGTTTGGTAGACTTTTTGATTGAAAATGTGTTTTTAGAGTTTTTGGAATTTTTAAGCTTGAATCCGATGAAAAATAGGTGTTTTTTTATGTTGTTTTGAGTGTTCCAAAGGTTGAAACAAGTTTGAATGATGTTTTAGGATTGGTTGGCAGGTTTGGTTGAGGTCCCGGGGGGGCCGGGTGTGTTTTGGATGCTCAACTAGTCATTTTGGAACTTGTGGAATTGCAAAAAAGTCTGGTATCTGGTTTCCTTCATTGCATTCGCGGCCTTCCCTCCGCGTTCGCGTAGTGTATTTTGAGAGGGGGTCTAATTTGTTCTTCACGATCGCATGACTTGGCTCGCGATTGCGGAAGCGTGTCCCTTTCTCTTTCGCGTTCGCATTACCTCTTTCGTGTTCGCATAGTAGAAATATGAGCCGGTGGCTCAGTGGTCTTTTCCCTTCGCATTCGCATGGCCTTGTTCGCGAATGCGAAAGCCCGCCCATTTTCCCTTCTTCGCGATCGCGTGACCCATCTCGCGTTCGCGTAGCCCAGTTTAGGAGCCATCAAATTTTACTCTTCGCGATCGCGAGTCCCCTTTTGCGATCGCGATGTACAAAATACCTGGGCAGATTTCTTAAAATCCCAATTCGAGGGTTTAAGCCTATTTCCACATTCGAATTTGAGAGCTCGGGAGGGGCGATTTTTGAAGAGTTTTGCACCTGGGTAACTTGGGTAAGTGATCTCTACCTAACTTTGACCAATTTCCATGATTCCTAACTTAAATCTAGCCTTTAAATTTCGAATATTCGTGGAAAATTTGGGAAAATTGGAAACTTCATAGGCCAAATTATTGAGTTTTGATTGGAGAGATTCTTATATGGTTAGACTCGTGAGAGCACGAGGTTTCTGAAAATGTAAATTTCACCCTCTTCCAAGGCGTGGGTCTGAGGGCCGTTTTGGTCATTTTACATAATTTTGCATATTAGCTTAGAATTTAATTTTAGAATTAGTTACTTGAAGTGTTATTTACACTATGAAATTGAATTGAATAGATTTGGGCAATTTGGAGTCGAGTACTCATGGCAAAGACGTGGTGTTGGGTTGATTTTGAGCCGGTTCGAGGTAAGTGGCTTGTCTAACCTTGTGTGGGGGACCTTTCCCTTAGGATATGATATATTTGATAATTGAAATGCCTTGTACATGAGGTGACGAGCGCGTACTTGAGCTAATTGTTGAAAATCCGGTTTTTCTTTAAGTATTTCAATTGAGTTCTTTTTTTTCCTGTTTTATTCTACTTGTGAATTTAGCCTGTTGCTAGTTTAGAAAAGCATGTTTAGTTGACTTAATTGCTTATTTGCTTAAACTGCCTTAATTGCATTACGTGAAGCATGTTAGGATAGGATTAACTATTTACTTAGATAGGATTAACTGAGGTGCGGGATACCAAGAGATCCCTGGCACGTATATTGAGGATACCAAGAGATCCTCGGGATACCAAGAGATCCTCGGGATACCAAGAGATCCCTAGCACATATTGAGGATACCAAGTGATCCTCGGGATACCAAGAGATCCCTAGCATATATTGAGGATACCGAGAGATCCTCGGGATACCAAGAGATCCCTAGCATATATTGAGGATACTGAGAGATCCTCTGGATACCAAGAGATCCCTAGCATATATTGAGGGTACTAAGAGATCCTCGGGATACCAAGAGATCCCTGGCATATATTGAGGGTACTAAGAGATCCTCGAGATACTGAGAGATCCCCGGTTACTTCCTTGTAGGTTGTCTTCATCTCTGTTTTCGTTATTGTACTCTTATTATCCTGTGTAGATTCATACTGTAGATTCTCAACTGTACTGCTTATCTTATCCTGTCATCTTTATAATTATTTAATCTCAGTAGGGCCCTGACCTTCCTCGTCACTACCCAACCGAGGTTAGGCTTGGCACTTACTAAGTACCTCTGTGGTGTACTCATGCCTCTTCTGCGCATATTTTTCATGTGCAGATCCAGGTACTGCTACTCAAGCCTATCATCTTTGAGGAGGTGACTGCTCTAGAGACTTCGAGTTACATCTGCCACGTCCGTATACCGAGAAGTCCCTTTCTATCACTGCTTTTAGTATTTAGCCCTTCTGTACTTTTCTGTTCTTATGAGACACTCCGGAGTTAGAGCTATGTAGTATTGATCTTAGCTTGTGATTCATGGGTTTTTGGGTCTTGGATTTATGTTTGGTATTGAGAGTTAAACATGGTGTATGCCGAGCGGAACATTTAAACATTGTTACTGCTTTATTTCTGTTTTAAATTGTTTACTTCCGCAAATTTTGGTTTTTCTTCCGCAATTAGGCTTACCTAGTCGTAGAGACTAGGTGTCGTCACGATGGTTTACGAAGGGCGAACTGGGGTTTGTGACAAGAAAGGACTACAAGTCAATGTTAGGGTGGTGCAAGAAATGGCTTCGGGTTCCCAAGAAGTTCCCTCAGGGCGATCATATCGGATTGAGTCACTTTCGGGTTGGCGGTCTGCGTAACTTGATTGAGTTGGAGGCGACTGGTTCTGATTGATCAATTATGTGTTACTGAGTTTCGTAGAATTTATCATCGTTATGACCATGGTCGGAGTTGATATTTTCTACAGGTATAGAAGCTATATTACATGTGGTGGTGTTCTCCTGGATTGAGATAAATGAAAGATTCTTGGTTGATGAAGTGTTCAATTTGCGTAAGGTTCAAAGTTGACTTTGAGATTTTCGTAAGTATTGCGAGTTAGGATGTTAGAGGCGATGCATCGTGTGGGTTTGGAAAGTTGCTTGTGCAAGGTTGCAGATAGTTTCGGAGGGAAGGATATGAGTTCTTGATGTCACGAACGATTTTGGGTGTTTAAGGTTTAGCTAGCACTATGTGTTCCCATCGAAGTAGAGTTTTCATGTTGGCAGGTACATTGTGTTTTGACTTATGGGCGTTTCTCCGTGAGATGATAGAGTATGAATTACGTGTTAGCTATTTGAGTAACGGTGTTGAGATTGGGTATGAAAATTCTGGTATTCATGAGGCTCAGAGACTGAATATTCTTGTTGGCAGACTATTCCTTGATTGCGAGTTTAGAAGAAATGTAGAGGATTGGATGATTGATGGTAGGTGTTATGGAAAGGTTGTTATAGACTTTTGGAAGGTTTATTACATGTTTGAGTAAGATCGGAATTTGGTTTGGGGATTATTTTGAGCCTAATGAGAAGTGTATTCTGTATCGGATCAGACCTGTTTGTTCTTGCGCAGTTGTTACCATATGTATATCATCGGGTGGAATGGATGTCATTCGCACCTTGTTTTATGTTATATGTTTCTCTCTTATACTATAGAGGGTTGTGAGGGTTACATGATTCTTCGTACGCATATTGTGATTTAGTTTAGGCCTCATGGCATTATGGGCGAGATAGCTTTTGTGATGTTGGTTTTCTTATTGCACCATAGTTGTGCTTGTCTATCTCAGTATTGTTTGTTCCTAATGATTTTCCCATGGTTATATTTTGTGCGCTCTGTTGAGCTTGATGTTGATGCAAATGTGATCAGTGAGCCTGAGTATTATGGCTCGATGGGTACCCTATATGGATTGATATGAGATCGGGTTGCACGCCGCAACGGTACAGTGATGAAATGTGGCTCCTTATTTCTATTTCATGTATATTGCTTTCACCCTGTTGAATATAGTTCATAGTAAAATACTAATATTTCCCTGCCTGCTTAACTTGCTTAGTAGTTTTCTTACTGTTATCTGTCACGTTTGAATTATTACTTGTTAGTGTACGGAACCGGGTTGTGCGTCGCTCCATATGATTATTGTTGATGCTTGTCGATGTGGCTGCTTGTGTTGGCTGAGATGAGGTTTCTAGACCAGAGATTTGCGCTATTGTATTGGGATAAGAAAGGTTTGAAAGAATAACACTATAGTTTGTTGAGGATTTGGACAATGGCCCTGGTCGAGAGAGTGAGTTTCTTGGCTTATTGATCAGATGAGTGGTTAAGCGGGTATGTGTGTTTCTTTCATAATCGGTAGGGTATGAAGGTTTTGAACGAGGTTCTAATCGATACGAGGTTTGCTACCGGCACAGGATTTATTTTGGATTTGGTTTGGGCAGTAATGGTGGTCAGCAGTTCCTACTGTGAGTGTCGAAGTGATGGGATATATCATGTGATTACATCTTTTGTTATGGTTGTGACTTGATACAGCTTGTTCAGACTTATACAGTGTGTGGCTTTGGGATTCGGGTCTTGTAATGAGTTCTGGATGACAAATATTGAGTTCTAAGGTTTAAGGACTAAGGTTGAATAAGGATCTCTAATTATGTTGCGTTGGCGGGCTTATGTGGATCAGGGTGACGTGGGATCACCCCCGAATTTATGCTTAGTATGATTACACCGTGATTTGATAGCTTTGGAACGACTCCTAGCACGTTCGAGGACGAACGTGTGTTTAAGTGGTGGAGGATGTAACGACCCGACTAGTCGTTTTGGGAATTTGCTCTTCGCTCGGTATCTTGAGGGATCGAGTATCTCCGCATGATGTATTATGACTTGCGTAAATCATCGATATTGATTTTCAAGTTATCCGGAATCAATTTGGAAAAATGAACTTCAAGATTTAAGTTCTAAGTTGAATGAATTGATCGAGTTTTACTTTTTAGCATTTGAACTCGGAATGGAGTTTCGTCAGTTCCATTAGCTCAGTTGGGTGATTTTGGATTTAGGAGCGCATCCGCATTGTAATTTAGAGGTCCGTAGTTGAATTAGTCTTCAAATGGCGAAAGTTGGATTTTTTAGAAGTTTAACTGGGAGTGGACTCTTTGATATCGGGATCGTATTTCAATTCCGAAAGTTAGAGAAAGCTCGTAATGTCAAATATGACTTGTGTGCAAAATTTGATGTCAATCGGACGTGATTTGATGGGTTTCGGCATCGGTTGTGGAAGTTTGAAGTTTCAAGTTCATTGATTTTTAGATTGAGGTTTGATTCATCATTTCGATATTGTTATGTGTGTTTTGAAGCCTCGGGTAAGTTGGTGTTATATTATGACACTTGTTGGTTTGTTTGGACGTGGTCCCGAGGGCTCGGGTGAGTTTCGTATAGGTTTGGATAGTGTTGCGCTCGTTTTTTTATGTTTCGACGTTGTTTCTTCAAGCATAAATAGTACTACATTAAGCAAATGAGCTCCAATTTCTATTTTTATTGAAACATCAGATCCGTATCGTAATTATGGAGTCATATCAAAAAGAATCATCGAATTTGGGCATCGTATGAGGAGTTTATGGTCATTTTACTAAGAATTGGGTTGCCAAATTTTTAAGATTAATTACGAAATTACCACTGATTTCGTTTTTAAAAATCTGCACTATTTCCAAATATTGAAACTAACATATCTCCTTCAATATAAGGCCAAATAGAGTGATTCAAGAGCCTAACTTGACTAAACCTTTACAAAGAATCTATTGGAAGCATCAAATATGAGTTTCGAGATCATTTGATACAAAAAACGAGGCAGAACATTGTTAAAACGAGGATTTTATTTTTTTAACATATTTTGAGTTGGGTAGCTCGAAATTGGGAAATTTTTCAGGCTATTTTCACCATTTGAATTGGGGTATATGTTCTCTACTCAGTTTTGGTTATATTCCATGAATCTATCTTCGATTTTAGCCTTTGGTTGATAAATTTTAAAGAGAAAATTGGAGGTTTTGGCCTAAAGTTTCATAATATGAATTTTTGAGTTTTGAACATCGATTTGGAGTTGGAATTGAGCGAAACTAGTATGGTTGGACTCGTAATTGAATAGGTTGTCGGATTTTGTGAGTTTTATCGGGTTCCGAGGCATGGGCCTGGGTGTAATTTTTGGCCGGATTTGGGATTTGATTTCGGATTCGACCTTTATCATTTGGAATTGTTTCCTTTTGCTTTATTTGATGTATTTGAGTTGCTTTTGGCTAGTTTTTAGCCGTTCGGAGGTCACTACGCGCGTGATGGCATTTTTAGAGCATCACTTAGCTTGCTCGGTATTGTTATTGGCTTGTTCAAGGTAAGTGTTTTGCCTAACTTTGTTGAGGGAATTTTTCCTCTTATTTGTCTGTTACACACCATATTTTCGTACATGAAAATATGCCATAAATTAATTAATTAATGAGAGCTCGGAAGTGAGATGTCACGTTCCGTAGTACTACATTATGATGATGTTACGATTCGCAGTATTAAATTACGACGATGTTGCACCCTGTAGTATTGTACGTTGAATTTGTTGTAAGGTAATTGACATCAGTCCAAGGAAAAGATTATTTGGAGATTATAAGGATTATGCTATTTCAAACAAGTAATAAGTAAATTCGTGAAGGTGAGAGGCGAAGCAAGTCAAAGAAAATAAATTTTCGTCCAAGTTTGGCATGTTGGGATAAAATACGGCCCGAGCTAAAATACTCGGTATTTATGGACTAGTACCATACGAAGTACCACATGACCATAATAGTAAGGTGTATAAGATATGTGAAAAATGAGTAATATTTTAAGTAAGTGGAAATAATTCTCAATTATGTGGGTAATTGGTTAATTACTTGGTAACGAGACATTACCTAATTAATTGGGGATATATTGGATAAGATTAATCCTAAAATGTGGCAGCATGCCACATATTAAAAGAATGACTCTTTGGTCATTTTTGGTTAAGTGGAAACTTATTAGATAAATTACAAGGTACTCACTGCCAAGACTTTCACAAAAATATTACAATTAGAAGTGGGGGAACAAAACGTTATCATTATGATAACTTTTCAAGATTCACTCTCAAACACTTTAAGTAAAGGATAAAGTAACGTTATTGACAAAGACTCTCCAGCCAAGAATATGGTAATATTATTAGCTCCAACCCTTTCAAATTCATCAGTTGAATCTCTAAATTGAAGATAGAAATTTCAGCAACTCATCAAAAATTCTGTCAACGTGACTTTGCTACAAAAGATCATACGAGACTACGTGATGTTATAGCAACGGGGTTTTGCGATTTGAAGGGAGTACGGTGCAATCTTTCTCAAAGAATATCATACAGATTCTTCCCCACATCGATCCGTCGTTACGCATTGTCACAATCAACGGTGTTAAAGGGATTGTCAAGAGAATCGGTTCAGGTATGTTAAGGCCATCACTTCTTTCTTTTTGGCATGATCCAAATTATACAGTAGAAATGAGCAAACGCACGATTTCCGTAAATTACTCTATTCATAGAAATACTAGAGGTATCTATATTCTTGATTCCACATGTGAATTATTATTATCTCCTGTTCATGGGTCCTAGAAAAATACGTATTCGATAATGTTTATCTGAAAGGCATATTGGTTTTTATAGCATTCTGAGAAAATCTTATTAACGTATTTCTTATGCATTTATACATTCACATTGACCCATGACCAGATGGAGATATATATATATATATATGTGTGTGTGTGTGTGTGTGTGTGTGTGTGTGTGTGTGTATATGTGTGTGTGTGTGTGTGTGTGTGTGTGTATGTGTGATATGGGAAAAGGTTATGGCATTATATATGCACCACCACCTGATCAGCTGGTATACGTTGATGATTTTGCCCATAGTGGCCGATATGATATGATGGGATGCCCTCAGAGGCCTGATGATGTTATGAAACATGTACCTATGCACGACATGACATTCATACGCATATGTATGACACTATAATTATTTCATGATTTACAGAGTTATCTAGACTTATAGGTTGAGTCATTTACTCTATATTTATTCCATGTCTGTTATATACTTATTTATGTGCCTTACATACTCGGTACATTATTCGTACTAACGTCCCTTTTGCCTGGGGACACTGTGTTTCATGCACGCAGGTCCCGATAGATAGATCGAGAGCCCTCCAAGTAGGCAATCAGCTCAACGGAAGATGTTGGTGCGCTCTATTTGCTTCGGAGTTGCTCGTTTGGTTAGTATGATTTAGACGTGCATTGTTTTATGGCGGGAGTCTATCCTGACCTTTATAAAAATTATGTATTCTTAGAGGCTTTTAGACAGATGTCATGTACGTAAAAGATTGTATAGCCTTGTCGGCCTATGTATAGTACACGAGTGGTTATTTTGGTCTTATAGGCTCGTACTTTATATGTATAAGTTTGTATTCCCTCATGCTTTACTCCGGTTCATTTATCTATGATAGAATAATATGAAAGCTATGTTACATTGGTATTCGGTTGAGTAAGGTACTGGGTGCCCGTCGCGGCCCATCGATTTGGGTCGTGACAAAAAGTGGTATCAGAGCAGTTCTGTCATATGGAGTCTACAAGCTGTGTCTAGTAGAGTCTTGTTTATGGGTGTGTCATGCACCACACTTATAAGTAGGAGACTACAGGGCATTTAGGACTATCACTCTTTCTTCTTACTCTAGATCGTGTGGTAGAGCTCAGCTGTAAAAATTCAAAATTCCTAACTTCTATTTTATTCGTAATAATACGATACCTACATCCAAAAAGACGGTTGATAAGAGATATAGTTGTGGGATAGTTGAGTTAGAGGTACTCGATTTTTTCATCATGCTTATTATGGATAAATTTGAGGTATTCAGCAGATCATGTGTGTACTAAGATGTGTAAATTTCTTGATAAGGATCCCTAAGTCAAGAATGTCTATCCACTCTTATGGTAAAAAAAATAAAAGAATCTGAAGGTAGACACAAGTTTTAGCAAATAAAAGAAGCAAGGTGAAGAAGGGTACGAGGTACCCAGTTAATGAAGATTAACAGTATTTACATTTTAAGCAGAGAAATATAAGCATTTCAAGATACCTTTAATTATAACAGAGGTATGTGCAATTAGTCACACCCATCTCAATTATGCTCCATGGGAGCTAACAGAAATAGTTAAGAGAAGGACGAATATTAGGAACCAACTGGGGTTAGAGTAACCCAAAATGATTGTTGGATTGCTTGTGTTAGTTGACATTTTCGAAGGTTATTGTAAATGTGCTAACAAAATCTCCTTGTGAGACACACAAATGGTACACTCTGAAATAATACAGCTAGATATGAGTACTATAAAAAAGGCACTGGAAGTCTTGAAAGGATAAATATTACCTTAGTATGGCTTTGTTCCTAGTAAAGAAAGAATGTTAGGCAACCCGAAAAGCCAGTAGATGGAGCAAGGGGAGCTAAAAACTATGATGACCCGGCCGGTCGTCTTAAGAATTTACGCCTCGATCCCCTATTAACTGCTTTTTCCAAGTTTATTTCTGCTAATTTGATTTGTCGGGATGTTCGGTTTTGAGTTTCGGAGAGTTTTGGGACACTTAGTCCCTAAATGAGAGCGTAAGTGTTGGAGAGTTGACCGTAGTCGGAACAGTATGAGGACGGCCTCGGAATAGAAATCCGATAGTTCAGTTAGCTCCGTTGGGTGATTTTGGGCCTAAGGGTGTGTTCGGATTGTGTTTTGGAGGCCCGTAGCTAATTTAGGCTTGAAAGGCCAAAAGTAGAATTTTTGAAGTGTCTGGTTCGATAGTGAGATTTTTATCCGAGTGTCGGAATGGAATTTCGGAAGTTGGAGTAGCTCTGTAGTGTTGAATATGATGTGTGTGCAAAATTGCAGCTCATTCGGACAAGGTTTGATAGACTTTTTGATCGAATTTTAGAGTTTTTGGAATTCTTAGGCTTGAATCCGATGAGAAATAGGTGTTTTGATGTTTTTTTGTGCATTTCGAAGTTTGGAACAAGTTAGAATGAGGTTATAGGATATGTTGGTATGTTTGATTAAGGTCCCGGGGGCCTCAGGTGAGTTTCGGGTGGTTAACCGAACCATTTCTTGATGTTTGAAGTTGCAAAAAAACTGCGGGTGTGTTGCAGACCAGTTGTTCTTCGCGTTCGCGACTGGCCATCGCGTTCGCGAAGGGATAGGACGTGGAGCTAAAGGTTTGGCCTTCGTGTTCGCGAGGGAGGTCCCGCATTCGTGAAGGGCTGGGGTCTTGATCTATGCATTCGCGAGATGGGGGTTGCGTTCGCGATGGGCTGGGAGCTGAGCCTTCGTGTTCGTGAAGAAGGGGACGCATTCGCGAAGAAGGAAAAATGGTCAACGTAAATTTGTGCTTCGCGAATGCAGAGGTTTGACCGCGTTTGCGAAGAAGGAAACACCTGGACAGATTTTTAAAACCCAAAATCGAGGGTTTGAGACATAATTCATATTTTGGACTTAGGAGCTCGGGAGATTGCGAATTTTGAAGAGATTTTCACCTGGGCAATTTGGGTAAGTGATTCCTACTCGGTTTAGACTAATTTCCATGAATCTACACTTAAATCCGTCCTTTAATTTTGAAATTTTGGTGGAAATTGGGGAAATGTTCTTAGACCAAGAAATTGAGTTTTGATTGGGGATTTGACATCGGATTGGGATAATTTTGATATGGTTAGACTCGTGAGAGTGTGAGAATTCTGAAACTATAATGTTTACCTGATTCCGAGATGTGGGCCCGAGGGGCCTTTTGGTCATTTTACCTAATTTCGCGTATTAGCTTAGAATTTAATTGTAGAATTAGTTACTTGAAGTGTTATTTACATTATGAAATCGAATTGAATAGATTTGGGTCATTTGGAGTTGAGTACTCGTGGCAAGAGCGTGGTTTCGGATTGATTTTTGAGCCGGTTCGAGGTAAGTGGATTGTCTAACCTTGTGTGGGGGAACTTCCCCTTAGGATTGGTATATTTGGTAATTGAAATGCCTTGTACGTGAGGTGACGAGTGCTTACTTGTGCTAATTGTTGGAAATCCGATTTTCCTTAAGTAATTACTAGCATGTTTCCTTTCCTGTTTCTACTACTTGCATGATTAAGCCTATTGTTAGCTTAGGAAAGCATATCTAAGTGACTTAATTGTTTTATTTGTTCAACCTGCCTTACTTGAATTCTGTGCAGCATGCTAGGCTAGAATCACTTGTTACCTTAATATGAAATATTGCCATTTCTGTATATTTTCCTGTTGCTGCTGTGTATTTATTTTGGGACTACGGATGTGGGATTCCGGTAGCTCCCCCTTGTCTGTTTATTTTGGGACTACGGATGTGATATTCCGGTAGCTCCCCCTTGCCTATTTATTTTGGGATTACGGATGTGGGATTCTGGTAGGTCCCTCTGCACAGTTATATGGAACTACGGGAATGTACCCGATAAATTTCCCTAGTACTGAGTATTTATATTTGGGACTACAGAACGGGATTCTGGTAGATCTCCGCGCACTATGATTTGGACTACGGGACATGATCCCGGGAGATCCATTTGATATGTAAATATGGGACTACAGGACGGTATCCTAAGAGATCCCCGATCGTTATCATTGGTGCTGAGCTGTATTTCCTTTCCATGTTTACCTTGTTTCCGTATGGTCGTTGGTGTCCTGTACATCCTGTGTTATTTCACTATTGTACTTATTTATATTGTTCTGTTCTATACTGTTGACCTTATTATTTTATTTAACCTTAGAGGGCCCCGACCTTCCTCGTCACTACCCAACCGAGGTTAGGCTTGGCACTTACTGAGTACCGCTGTGGTGTACTCATGCCTCTCCTGCGCATATTTTTCATGTGCAGATCTAGGTACCGCTACTTAGGCCTACCATCCTTAAGGGAGGCGACTGCTCTGACTTCGAGGTACATCTGCCGCGTCTGCAGACCGAGAAGTCCCTTTCTATTCTAGCTGTTAAACATTGCCCTTCTGTATTTTCTTTCTTGTTGGATATTCTGGAGTTAGACTGTTAGATATTCCAAAGGCTTGTGTTTCCGTGAGTTTCCGAGTTTTGGGATAGTGTACTTGGTTTTGAGAATATTGTGTTGTATATGTCGAGCGGCATTATAACTATTGTTTCCATTCAGTTATTTTGGTTTTGATTATTTCTTCCACAAGTTTCATTTATGTTCCGCATTTGTTAGGCTTACCTAGTCATAGAGACTAGGTGTCGTCACGACAGTTCACGGAGGGCGAACTAGGGTCGTGACAAAAACAAAGGAATGTCCTGTTGAAATTTGTAAAATAAAGTATTAGACAGAAATGTTAGCAGGAAATGAGAAGAGTGTTAATGAAGTGTTATGAGTAAGATGTGATGCATGGATGACAACGGTAGGAAACAAATGTGTGACGGTATTATAAGATATATAGTCAAGTGAAGGAAAAGATTAGAGGAGTCAGGCCTTGAGACAACAAAAGAGTATATGCCATAAAGTTATATCCTCATTTCGAGAAATAAGTTCGTGACTCCAACGCGGCTACCAGAAGGGAGAGTTAATCCCCAGAGTAGTAGAAATCAGTATCGGATGGTAAACAAGATAAACTAAACATGAATTAGGGACTGAGTGATTGGATAATACTCGGCATCATGGTAATTTCAGATTTCTTTTCGACGGTAATAGAATGGACCATAGAAGAAGATTCATCAGAAATTCAGAGAACGGTCATTCAGGCAAACGCTTCCCTAAAACAAGCAATGTGAGTAAAGCTAAACTTAAGGAACTGTGTGTGCCAATTACACTAGGTGTTAACATCATGAGTATATCCTTGGTACAGAAGGATTGCCGCAAGGCAAGGAAGGGTCATCGATGATGTGAAAAGACGCCAAAGATAAAGAGGTAACACATCTATAGGTAGATCCTCGTGGCTTCAACTCTTAGTACTCCCCTAAATGGGGGAATATGGAGTGATATGGCAGTAAGTCAGAATTAAGTGGATCTAGTAACTATGAAATGATAAAGGAACGATGCGATAAGAATGAGAAAGGGATGAGATCGCACTTATTCAAATGTTACAGATAAGTTATGATTCCATAACATTATGTAAGCACGACGTCAAGGAGAGGAAGTAAGGGTTCCTGCCCGAGATGTTATTGATAAATAAGGAACCAGTAGGAGACGTAAGTTAAGACAAAGGAAATAACCCAAGGAAGATTACGCGGAATATTGATATGAGAATGGGCCAACGAGTAGTTAGTAGTTGATTCAGGAAGAGCCTAGTTAATAGCTAGACAAGAGAAAATAGACAAATCAGCAAATCATGCAGGATAAGCATAGTAAAACCTAATATAGTGAATTCAGCCTCGTAGTAATGTCATTGTAATACTTGAGATATATTCAGATAGGAGTCGGGGTAGTTAAAGGTACCATTTGAGTATTATTGAAATAAAAGAGAAAGCCACTAGGAAAACCGTCAAAATATCAGTTCAGAAGCAACCCTGCAAGCACAAGGGTATGAAGGTAAGCAACTACGGATAATTATTGGCAAGGAAGGACATCAAAAGGTCCATAATATGCTCATAGCTTTACAAGAGTCAAGGGTTCTTCCTAAGTACTACAATGAAAGACCGGCTGAGAAAATAAGGAAGAATGCTTCAACCTAAGCTGGGTGACCTAAGGAGAAAATGGTCTTATAATGACAGTATCTCAACAACATTGTATGCACTCCAAAAGAAAATGACACCTACTGTGGCTAATGAACGGGAAGTAAAATCAGAAGTGATATTCAAGATCAGATGAGTTCTATGGAATTCCAATATGCGTGGACACCAAGATAAGCTAAATATGCACGCAAGAAGGGGCAGAAAGACCAGGAAAAGTAATTGTTTACATTTGAAGAAAGTTGAGATGGACAAAAAGAATTATTCGATTCATGATCCAGAGTTAGTTATGTTATGAACGCACTTAAGAGTTTGGAGTTTTATATATGCAGCATATACAACCGTAGAAAATTCTGGTATAAGTTAAAAGAAAGAATTTAGCCCAGGTCATAGACAAAGGACTATATCATGGATATTCCTCAGTGCCCATGAAAGGCTAAACGTAATAACTAATACCATGAAGAGCATATCGGGAGGTAGCTTAAGCCTACATAAAGGCTGATTAGAAGAAGGAGGAAACTAAAGAGATACATCAACGAAGTAAATCAGGAATCTGATTATTGGACCTTGAAAATTATAGAAATCGTGATTGAGAACATTATAGGATCACTCTTAATATCAAAGGTACCAAAGGGATAGTAGAACCACCATATTCTATAACGGTTCTATGATAAATCCAGTTAGAAAAATACCGTCCTTATAAGAATTCAGTATGGAGCTCCTACCGAATTGTATAGGCATCAGAGGTGCAAGTATTATAATAGAGCTTCAAGTTAGGGACGTGAATTATACCTATATGGAAGGGAGGTCATGAAAGATATAAAAAGATACGATGCGAGATTTTAAAGTAAGTAAGGTAAAGGTGAACAACGTACAAGATACTCAAAGGCAAAAGATCGTGAATAATCCATGCCTCGGATAGAAGGCTAGAAGCACTAGGATTTAATATCCAGGAATGATAGCAGCATTGCCAGTGGCGTACCTTCCAGCCTATGGTTTCTAAGTACTGAGAGATCTAGTCAAGAGAGTAAAGAATAGTTAGAGACGATGTGATGTCTCGCTTGATGTTCCAGAACAACATAAGAAAATTTATGTGCAAGAAAATTGAAGGAAGGCCGCGAATAATATAAATAGATATGTATAGGTCCCAAGCTAAAGTATAGTAAAGCAACAAAGTTTTATGACAGGAGTAAGAATGAGAAAGGGAGAGTGAGAAGGTGATGAGAACGGATAAGTCCTCGGGATTAAACCCATGAAAACAAGAAAGCTAATGGTTTCTCTAAAGTTATAGAAAGTTCAGTATAGCCTGAATGAAAAAGGACTCTAAGACTAATAACAATCAGAAGAGATGGAATGATGCCCTGTTAATAGAATGAGGGTGTAATTATTATAGACAAAGGATGACGTTTGGGCCTTCGATTGAGTAATGATCTGATGAAGAATAGAAAGGGATCTCATGAATTGGACAGGATTTAAATACCCACGCAAGGTGAATCATATTGGGATGCTATGAGATACGGTTATGAAAGCAGGGTATCACCCCAGGTGGATCAATCTAATCATTTCAGATGTTCCCCGATAAAACGTGAATCCTAGCGGCAATATTACATAAAAGGTTAAGTTATCAGAGGTGGATTGTAGATCAAAATTGAGGTGAATCAACAATGGATGGATAAAAGTTATAAAGTATGAGAGGAGATTAGGCCGTCATTCTTAAGATGAACAGTAATGTAGAAGCATTAGAGGACACAGATTTATACGTATGGGATAAGCAATGAAAGTAACCTCGGATTTGGTAGCAGATCTCAGTAACGAGAAATCGAGATAAGAGTTATGGTATAGTATGACCTACATATGCAGTAAAGTCATACGAATGGATAACCAGGTTTATAAAATAAGATATAGCAATATTCGTAAGTTCGACAAAATACCAAGCGAAGAACTTCAGGATTGGCTAAAAGCTGGAGGAAAAATAAGGGGAGAGTCGCATAGGCACACCTACAAGATCAGTATCGTAGAAGCTGCATGATGGAAGGTAGCAACAGTTACGAGATTGGAAGGAATTCGATCACAAGTCATGGCGTGGGAAAGAGGCCTAAAGGGGGGAATGTCCTGGCCTTTGGACTTATTCACAGAATAGTTGCCTAGATGGCAAGAGGACTACTAAAATATTCGCAAGAGCTATGTGATATGAGAATGATAAGCACATCAGTCAACATTCGAGGACGAATGTTCCAAAGGGAGGAATGATATTGCACCCTATATTTTAGTACATGAAAATACGCCATAAATAAATTAATTAATGAGAGCTCAGAAGTGAGATGGCACGTCCTGTAGTACTACATTACGATGATGTTACACTTTGCAGTATTAAATTACGACGATGTTGCACCCTATAGTATTGTACGTTGAATTTGTCGTAACGTAATTGACATCAGTCCAAGGAAAAGATTATTTGGAGATTATAAGAATTATGCTATTTCAAACAAGTAATAAGTAAATTCGTGAAGGTGAGAGGGGAAGCAAGTCAAAGAAAATAAATTTTCGTCCAAGTTTGGCATATTGGGATAAAATACGGCCCGAGCTAAAATACTCGATATTTATGGACTAGTACCATACGAGGTACCACATGACCATAATAGTAAGGTGTATAAGGTATGTGAAAAGTGAGTAATATTTAAGTAAGTGGGAATAATTCTCAATTATGAGGGTAATTGGTTAATTACCTGGTAACGAGATATTACCTAATTAATTGGGGATATATTGGATAACATTAATCCCAAAACGTAGCAGCATGCCACATATTAAAAGAATGACTTTTTGGTCATTTTTGGTTAAGTGGCAACTTATTAGATTAATTACAAGGCACTCACTTCCAAGACCTTCAAAACAATATTATAATTAGAAGTGAGGGAACAAAACGTTATCATTCTAATAACTTTTCAAGATTCACTCTCAAAGACTTTAAGCAAAGGATAAGTAATGTTATTAACAAAGACTCTCCAGCCAAGAATATGTTAACATTATTAGCTCCAAGCCTTTCAAATTCATCATTTGAATCTCTAAAATGAAGATGGAAATTTCAGCAACTCATCAAAAATTCTGTCAACGTGACTTTGCTACAAAAGATCATACGAGACTATGTGATGTTATAGCAATCGGGTTTTGCGATTCGAATGGAGTATGATGCAATATTTCTCAAAGAATATCATACGGATTCTTCCCTACATCGATCCGCCGTCACACATTATCGCAATCAACGGTGTTAAAGGGATTGTCAAGAGAATCAGTTCGGGTATTTTAAGGTCATCCCTTCTTTCTTTTTGGCATGATCCAAAATTATACAGTAGAAACGAGCAAACGCATGGTTTTCATAAATTACTCTATTCATAGAAATACTAGGGGTGTTCTTGATTCCCCATATGAATTATTATTATCTCCTGTTCATGGGTCCCAGAAAAATACGTATTGGATCATGTTTATCCGAAAGGCATATTGATTTTTATAGCATTCCGGAGAAAATCTTATTAACATATTTCTTATGCATTTCATGCATTTATAAATGCACATTGACCCATGACCAGATGGCGTTATATACGCATATATATATATATATATATATATATATATATATATATATCTGTGTGTGTGTGTGTGTGTATGTGTGTGTGTGTATGTGTGTGTGTGTATAAATGTATATATATGTATATGGGATATGGAAAAATGTTATGGCGTTATATACGCACCACCACCTGATCAGCTGGTATACGTTGATGATTTCGCCCACAGTGGTCGATATGATATGATGGGATGCCCTCAGAGGCCTGATGATATTACGAAACATGTACCTATGCACGACATGACATTCATACGCATATGCATGACACTATAATTATTTCATGATTTACGGAGTTATCCAGACTAACAGGTTGAGTCATTTACTCTATATTTCTTCCATGTCTATTATGTACTTATTTATGTACCTTACATACTCGGTACATTATTTTTAATGACGTCCCTTTTGCCTGGGGACACTGCTTTTCATGCCCGCAGGTCTCGATAGACAAATCGAGAGCCCTCCAAGTAGGCTATCAGCTCAACGGAAGATGTTGGTGCGCTCCATTTGCTTCGGAGTTGCTCGTTTGGTTAGTATGATTTAGACGTGCATTGTCTTATGGCGGGAGTCTATCCTGACCTTTATGAAAATTATGTATTCTTAGAGGCTTGTAGATAGATGTCATGTTCGTAAAAGATTGTATGGCCTTGTTGGCCTATGTTCAGTACATGAGTGGTTATTTTGGTCTTATAGGCCCGTACTTTATATGTATAAGTTTGTATTCCCTCATGCTTTACTCCGGTTCATTTACCTATGATAGAATGATATGAAAGTTACGTTACGTTAGTATTCGGTTGGGTAAGGTACCGGGTACCCGTCGTGACATTGTCTTTGTTTGCTGCATACGGGGGTGATACATATTTGAGGTGACGAGCGTATATGTATGTTGCCGGGGTTAATCATGCTCGGGAGTATATTGTGCTATAATTGTGTCTTGTAGGATTACGTAACTTCCTTGCTTCATGCTTCACTTGATTTACCGATGTTAAGAACGTAGTATAAAATGATAGTAATCAAGAATTAGCCCAATATAACTTGATCGAATTTGGTAGAATTCTGAGAATATATTGATGTGTCTAATTCGGTCATCTCTATGCAAAATTATTATTACATTACTATGGCCCATATTCATTAGATACTAGACTCTTTGCTTGTATTGTGGATCATTGTGAGAATTGTGGAAGTATTTGAATAGTACGGTTCTCGAGGGTTGTTGAATCATTGCTGATTTGGAAAGATGTGATTGGGATTTGTTTGAAATATCTATTAAAACACTCTCCTTGATGTTATTTATGCTTCCTGCCTTATTTGTCATTGATACTTATATGCTTGGTAAGGAAGAGTGTAAAGCACGAATAATGATATCATGCCATTGTTTATACCTTATCATGTAAGGGAGAGTGTAAAGCACGAAGGGTGATGTCGTACTACATCATTGAGAGTAAAAGCACGAAGGGCGATGTCGTGCCATGTTATTGAGAGTAAAAGCACAAAGCGTGATGTCGTGCCATATTATTGAGAGTAAAAGCACGAAGGGTGATGCCATGCCATATCATTTGAGAGTTAAAGCATGAAGGGTGATGCCGTGCCATTTCATTTATATCATTATTCTTGTATGTTATCGTGAGGTCATGGTACGATGGGTGTTTCCGTGCAGGCGAGGATGAGGGATATGCATTATAGTTGATACCAGTTGTAAGCACGTGATTTTTGCCCTATATGAGAATTACTCCCAAAAAATTCAAAAATAAAATAATTTTTCTTGGTGTGCAATTTTTGTGATATTTTGTGTAACTATTTGTATTTTTGTCTATACATGTTTATTTGTTAAATTAATAAAAAAATACAAAAATAGGCATCTTTTGCATTTTTAGCATTTAATGTCCAAATGAACAATTTTATGCTTAATTATTACTTAATTGTGCGTTAATTGTTATTGGAAGTTAATTTGCGCTTTTATAACTTAATTTAGTTCTTAATAATAATTTAAGTACTTTTATAATTTAGTTTTAGAAAAATAAAAGAAGAAAAGAGAACAAAAATACAAAGAAAAATCGGATTGGGCCACTTCTTCAATTTCAAACCACAGGCCCAAATAATTGCCCAACTTTCCCCATGACCCGGTCCGTTTCAAACCGGGTCGACCCGGTCCGCTCCATTAACCCAACACCCCATCTTCATTTTTGTCCAACACAAAACAAAACCAAAAAAATAAAAAATAAAAGGTAAATTATCACTATTAATAGTTTTATTTTTTGTTTTTTTTTATATATAAAAAAATCCGAAAATATTTTATTTTATTTATTATTTTTATTTTTTATTTTTTTTAAAAAAACATATATAATAATTTCGGGAATGTTTTTTTAAAAATAAAAAAATGTAAAAGAATGTAGAAAATTTTAAAAAAAAGTAAAAAGTTTTAAAAAATTTAAAAGTAAAAGAAGGTTGGAATTAAAAAATAAATATAAAGATATCTGAAAATTTAAAAAATTTAAAGTAATTGAAAGTAGCATTTTTAAAAGAAAAAGAAAAGATAGTGGTTTATTTTTTAAAGAAAAGTTAAATAAAGTGAGATTCTCTTTTAAAAAAATAAAAAGTGGGATTTTAAATAAGATAAAGTAATTAAAGTTGGAATTTTAAAAATAAAAGTAAATAAAGGTGGGATTTCTTTTTCTAAAAAAATAAAAGCAATTTGTAAGTGGGATTTCTTTTAATTAAAAAAATAATAAAATAATAAAAAAATAAATCTGAAAATTTCGAAAATTTTGCTATAAATAGAAGAGAAAATTTAGGAAGAAGGGTGGAAAAAAAGAGAGGAAAAACTAGATAGAGAGAAGAAAAAAAGAGGGGGCGGAGTGAGAAGTATACACCCGATATACATTCTGGATACACTGAATATACAGGGACAGAATTCATTTTGGAGAGTTTTGAAGTTGAAAAGAATAGTTACTGTTTCATTGCCTCGCTTAAGATCTGAAATAGTCAGAACCTTCCTGCCTTTTACTTCTTCTCTATACTTGGAGTCGTTTATAGTCTCCTGGTTTACTACTATTCCTACTGTTACTGGTCTATTCCTGTGTTGCTGGACTGTCGTTGTTGTGCTACATTGTTACTACTGTTGCTGCTTCTCAGCTTCATCTTCTCTTGTTTTCCAATACCAGGTACATGTCTTTTAAATTTTAAGTTGGAAAGAGATTCAACATGACTCATCAATGAAGTTTGAATTGAAATTCTGTTTTCTATTTGTCCAAGTTCATCAATTTAAATTTCATTTTTGTTTTATGTTAGTTAATTAGTAGTGAATTCAATTTGATAGCTATGAGCTAATTGTCTTACTTTGAAAGTTCGTATAAAGATTTGTAATAATATTAGCTCATTATCTCATTAGTTTAATCATATTAAATTGTCAAAGTAGGGAATATGGCATGAATGTTGGTCATTATTTAATTTTGTTGTTAGTTAAGCAAGAAGTGATGTAGAAGTGCCAAGAAAATTACAGTAGTGATATTTATTGTTAAATAAGGTTAAGATGGTGTTGTTGGTATATTTTTATAAGATAATAGATGTGTGTATAAACGTTGGCGAAAGGTGATATGATGTAGCTTGTTACAATGTTAAAATGTTATGAATGTTTACGATATACAGTTAAGTTGCATGTAAGGTAATTTTATTGAATTAACTTGTATAATAATTCCTTTCTTATAAACTCGATACCTATATACCTTCATAAGACAAATTGATCAAATAATTAGGCTTATTAGATTAAAAGCGATTATATGAGAATGAAACGAGATGTATAAGTACCAATTGCAACACTTGATATCAATGGTAATTAGAAATAGAATTTGCATTAAGTAAATCATGAAAAAAAAATTGGAAAATATTTCCTTCCTTTATGAATCATTCATTTTCAGTTTTATATGCAATTTATTCTTTGATATATATATATGCAATTTATTCTTTGATATATATATATATATATATGTCATATTTGTTTTTTTTTAAATAATATTAATCATATTTGTATTCTGTCCTTTGAAATTGAATAGTTGAAATGAATATAACTTATATTCGGAAAATATAATCAACGGTCAACATTTAATAAATTGTAAATTCTTTTCAAAGAATTTAAGGGCACCTTAAATGGGAATTTATCATGATTTTCACATAAAAATGTATAGATATAATAAACAATTTGTGGAAAATCCCTAATATCATTACGAATATTTTGCACAATTAGGGATACGTTCGCGTACCCTGATTATATTTTTAAAAGCAAAAATTCGGATTATGCGTACGCGCAATTTCGAACGAATATTTAATAAAAGGATTTTTCCAAAAGGCGTTAAATCAATTTCATAAAAACCCGAGATGTACGGTTCATTATTCAAGAAAAACAAATATTTTTGATCCAACACAATTTCGAAAAATGATTGCTTAATAAATATATTATAAAAAGTTATTGTGTACACGTACGCGTGACACAAGTCCGCAATTTTTTTTAACACGAATATACGTACGCGTAATTCGATTCAAAGAAGGGTCATCAATAAGCGGTAGTAAAAACATGTAACATCAATGTATTTAATAAAATCAAGGTAATTAAGCCAATAATAAAAACAGTTAAGCGACCGTGCTAGAACCACGGAATCCGGAAATGCCTAACACCTTCTTCCGGATTAACAGAATTCCTTACTCAGGATTTCTGGTTCGCAGAATAATAAACAGAGTCATATTCTCCTCGATTCAGGGATTATAATTGGTGACTTGGGACGCCTTAAAATTCCCAGGTGGCGACTCTAAAACAAATAAACAAATCCCGTTTCGACTGTCCTTCAATTGGAGAAAACTCCCCACGCGCCCTGCGGGCGCGGCGAAAAGGAGGTGCGACAGCTCTGGCGACTCTGCTGGGGATCAGACCCAGAATCTCTGGTTCAGGGTTTAAAGAATTCAAGCTTAAAATATCTGTTTTTATTGGCTTTACTTACTATATAATTTTCAACTGTTTATATGCTAATATGCTAAATGTTTTTTTTTACCGCTTTAATATTATTTGAATTGTGAATATATACAACTGCTACGAAACCCCCTTCTTTCTGAGTCTTCTGAATTTATGGTGTACACGTGCGCGTGACCCACCTTTCTGTTAAAGTCATACCAAATAAGACGGAGTTGGGACAAGTAACTAGGCCGGGCAGACTTTCGTGCTCCCGGTACGTTACCCCCACTTCGGCTCAAACTGTCCGTTTGGGTAAGCCAGGTTTAGAACAATCAACCTAAGGTTTTACACTTAGAATAACTCAGCCATGTACCGGATCCCTAGTAGGAACGAATATTTGCATCATATGCATTTGCCCTTGGAGACTCAACACAGGGGTTGGGTCTGTCTAGGACAGGTGAACCCAAAATTAAAAGACCATCATGATGCATCCTACTTGCTACTTGTGCATTCATTTGCCTCGAACATGCTTGTTGACCAGCTTAAAATAAAATCATGGTAAGAAGCAAGGAATAAAATGGGTTGTTTTAAAATTTTCGAAAAAAAATAGTTTTAAATTTTGAAATAAAAATATTTAAAAAAAAAAATTCGAAAATAATTTTTAGTATAAATTTTCCAAAATAAATTTTGACTTTATTAAAATTAAATTTCAGATACAAAATGAGCACCACACAAAGCCCCTCATCCACAAGTACGGAGGAATTTCTATGTCAGCTTCAAATGTGGTGGTATGATTTGGGCGAAGACGGTCAAAAATGGGTCGTCAAGCATTTGGGAAATCTCACGGACATTATGAAAGTTGAGCCTCGGGATGATCTGATTACGGCATTAGTAACTTTCTGGGACCCTGTTCACAATGTTTTTCGTTTCTCTGACTTCGAGCTTACTCCTACATTAGAGGAGGTAGCTGGCTATGTTGGTTTTGACGGAAGTTTAAGAAATCAAAGCTTGATATTCACAAAGGCTCCTTCAATACATCGATTCTTCGGTCTTCTGAACATCAGCAGTCAAATCAGGAAAAGCAATGTCATCAATGGATGTTGTTCCTTCAACTTTTTGTATTCCAGATTTGGAAAGTCAGATGGGTTCGAAATTCATGAGAAAGGCCTTACTAATAAGCAAAACAAAGACACTTGGCAGAT
Source organism: Nicotiana sylvestris (assembly GCF_000393655.2). NCBI lineage: Eukaryota > Viridiplantae > Streptophyta > Magnoliopsida > Solanales > Solanaceae > Nicotiana > Nicotiana sylvestris. The sequence continues at coordinate 81,396,652 of NC_091062.1, read as the reverse complement.
GCACCGACGATTTGCTTTCATGGTGGCTTTTCTAGGAGTCATGGTCTTCCCAAATAAAGAGCGAACAATTGATATTCGCACCGCAAAAATTGTGCAAATCCTCACCACTAAAGAAAATCACACCCTTGTCCCCATCATTCTGTCAGATATTTATCGGGCTTTGACTTTATGCAAATCAGGAGCGAAGGTTTTCGAAGGATGCAAAATTTTGTTGCAAATGTGGGTGATTGAACATCTCCAACAACAACCCAAGATCATACAGTATGGGTCGAACAAAGCTAATTGCATCGAGAGCTATGAGGAAAGAACAAAAAATTACCAAGCTCCAGAAGGGATAGAAGCATGGGTATCTCATCTAAAGGCTTTAACGGCAAATCAAATTGAATGGACTCTGGGATGGCTCCCGATGAGAGAAGTAATACATATGTCAACCTCAAATAATTATCTACTACTATTGGGATTGAGAAGCATTCAGCCATATGCACCACTAAGAGTCCTAAGGCAACTAGGGAGATATCAAATAGTTCCTGATGAGGAAGATTTGAGTATGCAAGTAATCGAATTACACCCAGAAGCCACTATTCCCGAAGCTCTACTTCAGCAGATGTGGAATGGGTGCCGATACTTGAAAAGTGATACTCAAGTCCTAGACGCTACCAAGGGTGAGATAAATCCTGGATATGCAAGGTGGTTCGAAAAACGGTCTCGCATGGATGATGTACCGGAACCTGAGCTAAAAAGGCCAACAAAAAGACCCCATGTTCAAAATTTCAATGATAAAATCCAAGAGCGGTTAATCTGGGGAGAAAAAGAAAAAGGGTACAAAGCCACTATCCATGCCCTAAAAGAAAATCTAAGAAGCCTCAGTTTGGAGAAAGATTTGCAAGAACAAGAAGCCAAAGGCGAGAAAAAGAGTCTAGCTTGTGAGAATGAAAATCTTCATGCTCGATTCCAAAAAATGAAAAGAGTCTCTGAAACGCCAAAGAGAAGCTGGAAAGATCAAAAAACCATCGCCAATCTCTTCGAAAAAATGCAAGATTATGATTCCATTCTTGCAGAAAACGAAAGGGCATTGAGCAAAGCAAAAGAAAGGATCCAACAATTAAATGAAGAAGCCAGATCTAACAAGGAACGCCAGGATAGGCAATCCGAAAAAGACAAGGCTCAATTCAAGAAGGAAAAAGATTATTGGATGCAATCAGAAGACCAGCTTCGTGCACAACTAGAAGAGGCAAGAAGATGCAACAGAGAATACCAACAAGCAGACCTCGACAGGGAAAGATCACAAGCAATATTAGAGCAGGCCAGACTCCGAGCTCTATTAGAATCAGCTTTAGATCGTGAAAACCATGTCAGAGACATAGCCACCACTCGTCAGCAGCAATTGCAAGACCAAGACCAACGTCTCCAAGGTTTCAGGGCACAAGTCCACGACCTTGGCAGTCTTCACATCTCAAAGTTATGTAAACTGCCAAGGAATGGATTATGAAAGGTTTACAGAGCATGCGCCCACTTTTGCTCGTCATCTAGCAATAGAGTTGGAAAGGATGTATCGTACGCTGGGAGGCCATCCAGGTCAAGCCCCACATTGAGCAGATAATCCAATATTAGAGAACAAAAGTGGAAAGTGGGGCATTTTGTGAGATGTTATGAATTGTATCTTTTATTCTGATTTAAGTGTGTGTGTTTCAAGCTATTTTCTTAAAGTTTTCGAATGTAATTCCATCTTTGTGTAATAAATAAACATGATTGACTTTGGTCCGAACTACGCAAGGTCTGATTCATGTTTGACATAATACATAGGCAATCTCTAAGAGTCGACCACCACGATAAAGATATCTGTAATAGATAAAAGTGAATAACAATAAAAAATTTCAAAAGCTGGGACGATACAAGCAACCGAGCGAATGCATAATAGAAAGGGATTATTTGTCTAGGAGCATTGCATCTCAACGTGTGATTATATATGTGTTAAACTCTCGAAACTAACAAGTTTGTTCATTTTCAGAATTCAACCAGTTAGTTTTTCTAAAGAGTATACTGGCATATTATCACTATCACACAAGATCAAAAGGACCAATACCCGAAAGTATGTCTATCCCAGATGTTGACACAGGTATGGAGATAGAAGAGATGGATGTCGGGAAAATGAAAGAAGAGATGCTTAAGCTCAAGCAGCAAATGGCTGAAATGTACCAAGCTTGGTCTACAGGACAGTTACCCCCATCTTACCCAAATAACCCTGCTCCATCAATGATCCAAACTCAGGATAATATCACCACTGAATTATCCCCAAGTTTCCCCATTTATCAGCACTACCGAGGCACCACCTCTCAGACACCACAGTCTCCACCTCCAAAACCAGTTCCGTACCTTCCTCCACCTATGACTCCTGTTTTCGTAGCACCTCCCCCTGCTACATTTCACAAATCTCCTAGTGAGCCGACATTTCAGGCCCAAGACAACCAATATTACCCCCCGGAGCCCACCTTCAAAGCCTCCGAAATCAATTCAACTGCTCCTCGGTTTGATCTCCCAACCGAAATTGACAAGCCAGCCAAAAATGCTGAACAAGAAGAGATGTTCAGGAAGGTCAAAAGTCTAGAACAGTCGTTCCGAGACATGCGGGGATTAGGTGGGCAAGTCAGTGTAGCATACAAAGATTTATGCTTATTCCCTAATGTACAATTGCCAGTTGGCTTCAAGATGCCCAAATTTGACCTATACAGCGGGCACGGCGACCCAGTAGCCCACTTAAGGGGTTTCTGTAGCAAGATGCGAGGAGCTGGGGGAAAGGATGAATTATTGATGGCTTACTTCAGTCAAAGTCTAAGTGGATCAGCTTTGGAGTGGTATACACGCCAGGACCATGGAAGATGGTACACCTGGGATGACCTGGCACAGGCATTCGCATACCATTTCCAATACAATCTGGAAATCATCCCAGATCGATTATCTTTGACCAAATTTGAGAAGAAACACAATGAAAGTTTCAGAGAGTATGGTTTTCGGTGGAGAGAACAGGCAGCAAGAGTGGATCCTCCTATGAAGGAGAGCGAAATGGTAGACTACTTCCTCCAAGCCTTGGAACCAACTTACTATGCCCACTTGGTTTCAGCAGTTGGAAAATCATTCAACGAGGTAGTGAAGATGGGAGGTATGGTGGAAGAAGGCCTCAAGACAAATAAAATCATGAGCTATTCAGCAATTAAGGCAACTACTCAAGCTATTCAAGGCGGGGTAGGAGGAATCGGAAGAAAGAAGAGGGAGGAGGCAACCGTAGTTGATTCAGGAATTTGGCCGGGACCCAGAGGTTCACCGCTTTACTATAATCAACAACGACCTCGCCAATCAGCTTACCACCATGATTCATCCCAACACTACTATCACTCTTCAGAGCCTCATTTTGCCATTAACCATGCTCAAGCATACAATCAGCCACCTGTTCACACCAATTGGCGTGCTCCTGTCACACCAAATACTTACCCACGAGCCTATCCCGGACCAGGTTTCAGGCCTAGGCCAGCATTCAGGGGAGAAAGGGAACAGAAAAAGAAAACTTACACTCCATTGGGAGAGTCTTACACTAGTCTGTTCCACAGGCTGAGACAGCTAGACATGCTGAGACCAATACAATCCAAACTACCCAATCCTCCTCCAAAGAATCTGGATTACACCATTAGCTGTGAATATTGCTCCGGTGCACCAGGCCATGATACGGAGAAATGTTGGCATTTGAAAAATGCAATACAAGAGCTGATTGATACTAATAAAATCGAGGTTCAAAACCCCGAAGCTCCAAATATCAATAGAAATCCAATGCCAGCCCATCAAGAGGCTAACATGATAGAAATCATACAAGCTAATGGGGAGACAAAGAAGCCGTCACAAACTGTCATGATGATCAAGTCTCATGAAACCAAGCCAGATAAGCAGTTAATGGAGGAGAAGCCGGTGTCTAAGCAGAACAAAAATGGTGATGAACCGTCTATGATAGTCGATGAGGGATCATCGAGCAAAGTTTCCGCAAAACAAGAAAGGCCAAAAGTGATAGTACCAGGGGTTGCTAACAAACCCGTTGTATTCGTGGAAGGAGCACGTACAGATCGGGTTATTATTGCACCTGTAATCCAGCTGCCGATCATCAACAACAAAACCATCCCATGGAACTATGAACGGATGACCGTAATGTACAAGGGCAAAGAAATCAAGGAAGAAGTGTGTGAGGTGCAAGGCTTGACTCGTTCGGGAAGATGTTTTACTCCCGAAGAGCTGAGAAAAACTAAAAACAATCCAATGCCAACAAAGAGAGCTGTGACGGAAGAAGAGGCGGAGGAGTTTTTAAGAAAAATGAAACTCCATGATTATTCTGTGGTGGATCAATTAAAGAAGACCCCCGCTCAAATTTCATTATTGTCCTTACTGATCCATTCAGAGGAACACCGTCTGGCGTTGATGAAAATCCTGAATGAAGCTCATGTTCCTGAAAAGATCTCTGTAAATCATTTGGGAAAAATAGCCAACAGAATCTTTGAGACAAACAGAATTACATTTGCCGATGATGAATTGCCTGCGGAAGGTACCGAGCATAATAGAGCTCTTTACCTCACCGTGAAATGTGAAAACTCCGTAGTAACCCGGGTATTGGTTGACAATGGGTCCAGTGCAAACATATGCCCTCTCTCCACTTTAAACAAATTAAAAATTAAAGAGGAGAGGATCCAAAAGAATAGTATCTGCGTACGAGGATTTGACGGTGGAAGCAGAGATTCATTTGGCGACATAGTATTGGAACTAACTATAGGGCCAGTTGAATTCACCATGGAATTTCAAGTGTTGGACATGACTGTTTCTTACAACTTGTTGTTGGGTCGACCATGGATCCATGCTGCTAAAGCAGTCCCGTCAACATTACATCAGGTTGTCAAGTTTGAATGGGACCATCAAGAAATAGTCGTGCATGGAGAAGAAAATTTAAATGCTCACAACAGCACCATTGTACCGGTCGAGAGAACAGAAATTGACCAAGGACCATGGGTATACCAAGTGTCCGACACGGTGTCGGTAGAGAAAATTCCAGAGGGGAAACACCTTTCGAATCCAAAGATATCCTCTGCATCAGTCATGGTAGCTTATGAAATGCTGAAGAATGGCTTTATACCCGGCAAAGGTCTGGGCTTATCTCTGCAAGGAATTGTACAACCAGTATCTCTCCCCGAGAACTGGGGAACATTCGGTTTAGGGTTCACACCTACCGCCAATGACGTGATAAGGGCCAGGAAGTTGAAACACCAAGCATGGTTTCTTCCAAAACCAGTACCACAGCTGTCGAAGTCTTTTGTCAAGACCGGTGCTAAAAATCGCCCGATAACAACAATTCCTAAATCCCAGGTCAATCCTGAGGAAGAATTAATTGAAAGGTTCGAGAAATTGTTTAGTGATGTGAATATGTTGGAAGGCGGAGAAGGGTGTAGCAACGCAGAAGTTCAATTCGTTGGACCAGAAACAAAGCTCAATAATTGGAAAGCCACTCCTCTCCCAATTCGAAAGGAGTCTTGGTAGTTTATTTTGATTTTCTTTCAGTTTGTTTGGGTTATTTCAAGGTTGTAATCCCAAAGTTTATCTTACAGTTTGGTTGAAGTGTGCAAACCTTGTTATTTTTCATCATCCAATAAAAAGCAGTTTCCTTTTTATTATCGTTCCTGATAGTTTTCTTTTCTTTTTCTTCTTTCCTATACAGTTCCTTTTACGCTGGCTCTAGTGATATGGCATGCATGAGGAATCCTCAGCCCAGTCTTAAAAATCAATCTGGTTCCGAAATAATAATTCAAGAAATATATTGTGATTATGAATCAGAATATGATGAAGATGCGGTTTTTGAAGAGATTAGTAAAGAGTTAATTCACTTTGAGGAAAAAATCAAACCTAACTTGAGTGATACCGAGGACATCAATATAGGGGACACGAGTAATATCCGAGAAACTAAAATAAGTGTCCATCTGGAGCCAAAGATCCGAGAGGAGTTAATTAAAGCACTCATAGAATTCAAAGATGTTTTTGCCTGGTCGTATGACGACATGCCGGGCTTGAGCACTGATTTAGTGGTCCACAAATTGCCCACCGATCCAACAGTGCCTCCTGTCAAGCAGAGGCTGAGAAAATTCAAGCCTGAGATGAGTATGAGAATTAAGGAAGAAATCACCAAACAATTGGAAGCAAAGGTCATTCGAGTCACTCGATATCCTGTTTGGTTGGCTAATATCGTTCCTGTACCAAAGAAAGACGGCAAAATTAGAGTATGCGTCGACTATCGCAATCTCAACAAAGCAAGTCCAAAGGATAATTTCCCATTACCCAATATCCATATTTTGATCGACAATTGTGCCAAGCATGATATAGGGTCTTTCGTGGATTGTTATGCCGGATATCATCAAATTCTAATGGATGAAGAAGATGCAGAAAAGACGGCATTCATCACACCATGGGGAACTTATTGCTACCGGGTAATGCCATTCGGTTTAAAAAACGCCGGAGCAACCTATATGAGAGCAATGACCACAGTGTTTCATGATATGATACACAAGGAGATTGAGGTATACGTGGACGATGTGATCATAAAATCAAAGCATCAGGCCGACCACGTTGAGGATTTGAGGAAGTTCTTCTTAAGACTTCGCAGGTACAACCTCAAGCTTAACCCTGCCAAGTGCGCATTTGGAGTTCCATCCGGAAAGTTGCTGGGATTCATAGTCAGTCGACGAGGCATTGAGCTAGATCCGTCAAAGATCAAAGCCATCCAAGAACTGCCACCCCCAAGAAACAAAACTGAAGTAATGAGTTTGTTGGGAAGGTTAAATTATATCAGCAGGTTTATTGCTCAGCTCACAACAACCTGCGAGCCAATTTTCAAATTGTTAAAAAAGGATGCTGCAGTCAAATGGACCGATGAGTGTCAGGAAGCGTTCGATAAAATAAAAGGGTACTTATCAAACCCACCCGTGTTGGTCCCGCCAGAGCCAGGAAGACCTTTGATTCTTTACTTGACGGTTTTGGAAAATTCATTTGGTTGTGTATTGGGGCAGCATGACCTCACTGGCAGAAAAGAACAGGCCATCTACTACCTTAGCAAGAAGTTCACAGCTTATGAGGTTAAGTATACTCATCTGGAAAAGACATGTTGCGCCCTAACATGGGTAGCTCAAAAATTGAAACACTATTTGTCATCCTACACTACTTACCTCATTTCTCGTTTGGATCCCTTGAAATACATTTTTCAAAAGCCTATGCCAACGGGAAGACTTGCAAAGTGGCAGATATTGCTCACGGAATTCGACATCATCTATGTGACTAGAACTGCAATGAAGGCTCAAGCACTGGCCGATCATTTAGCCGAAAACCCGGTCGATGAGGAATATGAGCCGTTGAAGACTTATTTTCCTGATGAAGAAACAATGCATATCGACGAGGTGGAACAAATCGAAAAACCTGGCTGGAAACTTTTCTTTGATGGAGCCGCCAACATGAAAGGAGTCGGAATAGGAGCTGTAATCATTTCTGAAACAGGGCGTCACTATCCTGTTACGGCTCAATTGCGATTTTATTGCACCAATAATATGGCTGAATATGAAGCTTGCATTTTGGGGTTAAGGCTAGCTGCAGACATGGGTATCCGAGAAATCTTAGTCATGGGAGATTCGGATCTTTTGGTACATCAAATTCAAGGAGAATGGGAAACCCGAGACTTGAAGCTCATACCATACCGACAATGTCTACATGATCTTTGTCAGCGGTTTCAATCAGTGGAATTCCGACATATTCCAAGAATCCATAATGAGGTAGCCGATGCATTGGCTACCCTGGCATCAATGTTGCACCATCCGGACAAAGCTTATGTAGATCCGATACATATTCAAGTCCACGATCAACACGCTTATTGCAATATGGTTGAAGAAGAATTTGATGGTGAACCATGGTTCCACGACATCAAGGAGTATATCAGAATGGGAATATATCCCGCACAAGCCACAAGAGATCAAAAGAGGACCATTAGGCGATTAGCAAATGGATTCTTCTTGAGCGGAGGAGTTTTGTATAAAAGAACACCAGATCTTGGATTGTTAAGATGCATAGATGCCAGACAAGCTACAACTGTCATGTCTGAAGTACATTCAGGAGTTTGCGGACCCCACATGAGTGGATATGTGTTGGCAAAGAAAATCCTCCGAGCTGGTTACTATTGGCTTACCATGGAGAGAGATTGTATCAGTTTTGTACGCAAGTGTCATCAATGCCAAATACACGGAGATTTGATTCATTCTCCACCATCCGAGTTGCACACAATGTCGGCACCATGGCCTTTCGTTGCTTGGGGCATGGATGTGATTGGTCCAATTGAGCCGGCAGCATCCAATGGACACAGATTCATTCTGGTAGCTATTGATTATTTTACCAAATGGGTTGAGGCCAAGACATTCAAATCAGTAACCAAGAAAGCTGTGGTCGATTTTGTCCACTCAAATATCATATGTCGATTCGGAATCCCGAAGGTGATCATCACAGATAACGGTGCTAATCTCAACAGCAACTTAATGAAAGAAGTATGTCAACAGTTTAAGATTACACATCGTAACTCTACCCCATATCGGCCCAAGGCTAATGGAGCAGTAGAAGCAGCCAACAAAAACATAAAGAAGATACTTCGGAAAATGAAATTGAGATTCCTTCCCTTCGGATCATCGCCGAAGCAAAGATTGATGATGATGAATGGGTCAAAACCCGTCTAGAACAGTTAAACTTGATTGACGAAAAACGATTGACCGCAGTATGCCATGGTCAATTATATCAAAGAAGAATAGAAAGAGCATACAACAAAAAGGTGCGTCCCCGGAAGTTTGAAGTAGGTCAGCATGTGCTGAAACGTATTCTTCCACATCAGGTTGAAGCAAGAGGCAAATTTGCTCCGAATTGGCAAGGACCATTCATTGTGACCAGAGTATTATCGAATGGTGCACTATGTTTAACAGATATTGAAGGCAAATGCATAGATATGGCGATCAATTCTGACGCGGTAAAGAGATATTATGCATAACTTTTTGAATGTTTGTATTTAGCACTATTTCGAAGATTGAAATGACAAAGGCAATTTATTCTGCTATCCAAACACTATACCATTTGCTTCCCCTTTGAGCCATACTTGTTTCTTTCCTACCCTCTCTTGGAATCAATAAAAAAAAAAAAAGATCAAAATCTTCACTATTATGTAGTGAACTACGTTTGACCTGATTCCTCAAAGAAGGATACGTAGGCGCCTCACGGCTCGGTCATAGGGTGCACAACATGCACAATGTGCACGGAAAAGAAATATTAAGAGACCCCAATCAAGAAACTGGGGCAGGAATTGTATTGGAAATAAGAAAAGATTCCAAGAGTTGTAATTTTAAACCCATACCAAAGCTATTTAGCTTTTAATACCTTTTCCATTCCTAACCTTAATACCAAAAAGACCTTTTGATCAATCTTAGAAAAATGCTGAGGCAAGCAAATGAAGTGGTTCATAACACTCTGGTACAAACAAGGAAAGAAAGTAAAATGAGAGAGTCTTATAGGTGAAAACCCACACGGGCACCATAAGGCGACGGAGGTTGAGAGAAAAGTAAAATGAGAGAGTCTTATAGGTGAAAACCCACACAGGCACCATAAGGCGAAAAGGAAGTGAAGAAGTGAAAAACGAGGAAAATTTATCGGTGAAAACTCCTTGAGACAATTGAGAGGAGATGGATTAAAAGACTGGGTTGATTAATCCGAAATGCATACCCTGATCATTGGTGCCAGTAATTCCAATCAGATAAGTCCTTTATTCCTTTTCCAACAGTCATCCAAAAAATTGGATTTTTCTTTTCATTCTATAATTGTCGAAATCAGCGTATTTCGTTACTAATAATCTTACTTTCTCCAAGCTTTGAGATAAGTTTTATTCCAAACAAATAAGAAGGAATGTCAAGGTATACTACCAAGATTCAAGGTTACAAAATACAGCCACGAAAGGTGGGAGATAAAATACGGGTGTAAGAAAGATGAAATCAAAAGTGGATCAGCAAAGTCAGAAGAGGCACATGATTACAGTTGAAAGGTTTTGAAGGAAAACACACAGAGGGGAATCCTATAGTCAAGGATCAATTACAAAGACAAAACAGTCTTTTCAATCATTCCAAGGCAATAAAGAGAGACGAAGAGAAACATCACCATCTGCAAGAATACCACAGCCAACCACCCTGCTTTAAACTAACGAAGTTTTCTTTGATTTAAAACAGGGGCAAAAACAATATTTGTGTCAGGAAATACCTGGTAAAGAAAAAGAAGAAGTCAGGCGTCCACCTGGAAAATGAGGATGAGAAAAAGAAGAAGTCAGGCGTCCACCTGGAGAATGAGGATGAGAATTAAAGAAGTCAGGCGTCCACCTGGAGAATGAGGATGAGAATTAAAAGAAGTCAGGCGTCCACCTGGAGAATGAGGATGAAGAATTAAAGAAATCAGGCGTCCACCTGGAGAATGAGGATGAGAATTAAAGAAATCAGGCGTCCACCTGGAGAATGAGGATGAGAAAAAAAAGAAGTCAGGCGTCCACCTGGAGAATGAGGATGAGAAAAGAAGAAGTCAGGCGTCCACCTGGAGAATGAGGATGAGAATTAAAGAAGTCAGACGTCCACCTGGAGAATGAGGATGAGAAAAGAAGAAATCAGGCGTCCACCTGGAGAATGAGGATGAGAATTAAAGAAGTCAGACGTCCACCTGGAGAATGAGGATGAGAAAAAGAAGAAGTCAGGCGTCCACCTGGAGAATGAGGATGAGAATTAAAAGAAGTCAGGCGTCCACCTGGAGAATGAGGATGAAGAATTAAAGAAATCAGGCGTCCACCTGGAGAATGAGGATGAGAATTAAAGAAATCAGGCGTCCACCTGGAGAATGAGGATGAGAAAAAAAAGAAGTCAGGCGTCCACCTGGAGAATGAGGATGAGAAAAGAAGAAGTCAGGCGTCCACCTGGAGAATGAGGATGAGAGAAGAAGAAGTCAGGCGTCCACCTGGAGAATGAGGATAAGAATTGAAGAAGTCAGGCGTCCACCTGGAGAATGAGGATGAGAATTAAAGAAGTCAGGCGTCCACCTGGAGAATGAGGATGAGAAAAAGAAGAAATCAGGCGTCCACCTGGAAAATGAGGATGAAGAAAGAAAAGAAGCAGTCGAGGCACCCACCTGAAGAACGAGGAAATGCAATTGAAGTGTTGAAATCAAAAGCCCGCTCATATGAAAAAGGAGCACACTTAGAATCAATAAAACAGAGGAGTCCAACAAGATCCCCAACAAGAAACAACAAGAGTTCCAAAAGGAATACGGAATAAGACCAATGCCCAAGAGTCACCAAGATATCAAGACAACAAGAAACGCGAGAGCATGATCTAGATAAGATTTTATAATTCATGTACCATAGTCTAGTTTAATTTTGTATTTCCTTTACAGTAAGGTGTAATAAGGAGGTCAGCAAGCAGTAAAAACAGCACGAAGCAGCAGTAACATCACAGTCCCACGGTAGTCCCAGCTACCAAAACTTCCCGAACTACATTGACCTGATTCCTGTTTAGCCCAGGATATGTAGGAAACCTTTGAAGCAAAGGTTCGGTCAAATCTTTTTCAAAAAATAAAAAATAAAAAAAATAAAAAAAATGCTTCACACTGAGTACTCGGATGGGCAAAAATCGCTCGCTTTATCTTTGCACGAAAACCCTTCGTGTCTTCGGGCAAAGAGGGGCAGTTGTAAGCACGTGATTTTTGCCCTATATGAGAATTACTCCCAAAAAATTCAAAAAATAAAATAATTTTTCTTGGTGTGCAATTTTTGTGATATTTTGTGTAACTATTTGTATGTTTGTCTATACATGTTTATTTGTTAAATTAATAAAAAAATACAAAAATAGGCATCTTTTGCATTTTTAGCATTTAATGTCCAAATGAACAATTTTATGCTTAATTATTACTTAATTGTGCGTTAATTGTTATTGGAAGTTAATTTGCGCTTTTATAACTTAATTTAGTTCTTAATAATAATTTAAGTACTTTTATAATTTAGTTTTAGAAAAATAAAAGAAGAAAAGAGAACAAAAATACAAAGAAAAATCGGATTGGGCCACTTCTTCAATTTCAAACCACAGGCCCAAATAATTGCCCAACTTTCCCCATGACCCGGTCCGTTTCAAACCGGGTCGACCCGGTCCGCTCCATTAACCCAACACCCCATCTTCATTTTTGTCCAACACAAAACAAAACCAAAAAAATAAAAAATAAAAGGTAAATTATCACTATTAATAGTTTTATTTTTTGTTTTTTTTATATATAAAAAAATCCGAAAATATTTTATTTTATTTTTTTTATTTTTATTTTTTATTTTTTTTAAAAAAACATATATAATAATTTCGGGAATGTTTTTTTAAAAATAAAAAAATGTAAAAGAATGTAGAAAATTTTAAAAAAAAGTAAAAAGTTTTAAAAAATTTAAAAGTAAAAGAAGGTTGGAATTAAAAAATAAATATAAAGATATCTGAAAATTTAAAAAATTTAAAGTAATTGAAAGTAGCATTTTTAAAAGAAAAAGAAAAGATAGTGGTTTATTTTTTAAAGAAAAGTTAAATAAAGTGAGATTCTCTTTTAAAAAAATAAAAAGTGGGATTTTAAATAAGATAAAGTAATTAAAGTTGGAATTTTAAAAATAAAAGTAAATAAAGGTGGGATTTCTTTTTCTAAAAAAATAAAAGCAATTTGTAAGTGGGATTTCTTTTAATTAAAAAAATAATAAAATAATAAAAAAATAAATCTGAAAATTTCGAAAATTTTGCTATAAATAGAAGAGAAAATTTAGGAAGAAGGGTGGAAAAAAAGAGAGGAAAAACTAGATAGAGAGAAGAAAAAAAAGAGGGGGCGGAGTGAGAAGTATACACCCGATATACATTCTGGATACACTGAATATACAGGGACAGAATTCATTTTGGAGAGTTTTGAAGTTGAAAAGAATAGTTACTGTTTCATTGCCTCGCTTAAGATCTGAAATAGTCAGAACCTTCCTGCCTTTTACTTCTTCTCTATACTTGGAGTCGTTTATAGTCTCCTGGTTTACTACTATTCCTACTGTTACTGGTCTATTCCTGTGTTGCTGGACTGTCGTTGTTGTGCTACATTGTTACTACTGTTGCTGCTTCTCAGCTTCATCTTCTCTTGTTTTCCAATACCAGGTACATGTCTTTTAAATTTTAAGTTGGAAAGAGATTCAACATGACTCATCAATGAAGTTTGAATTGAAATTCTGTTTTCTATTTGTCCAAGTTCATCAATTTAAATTTCATTTTTGTTTTATGTTAGTTAATTAGTAGTGAATTCAATTTGATAGCTATGAGCTAATTGTCTTACTTTGAAAGTTCGTATAAAGATTTGTAATAATATTAGCTCATTATCTCATTAGTTTAATCATATTAAATTGTCAAAGTAGGGAATATGGCATGAATGTTGGTCATTATTTAATTTTGTTGTTAGTTAAGCAAGAAGTGATGTAGAAGTGCCAAGAAAATTACAGTAGTGATATTTATTGTTAAATAAGGTTAAGATGGTGTTGTTGGTATATTTTTATAAGATAATAGATGTGTGTATAAACGTTGGCGAAAGGTGATATGATGTAGCTTGTTACAATGTTAAAATGTTATGAATGTTTACGATATACAGTTAAGTTGCATGTAAGGTAATTTTATTGAATTAACTTGTATAATAATTCCTTTCTTATAAACTCGATACCTATATACCTTCATAAGACAAATTGATCAAATAATTAGGCTTATTAGATTAAAAGCGATTATATGAGAATGAAACGAGATGTATAAGTACCAATTGCAACACTTGATATCAATGGTAATTAGAAATAGAATTTGCATTAAGTAAATCATGAAAAAAAAATTGGAAAATATTTCCTTCCTTTATGAATCATTCATTTTCAGTTTTATATGCAATTTATTCTTTGATATATATATATTTATATGCAATTTATTCTTTGATATATATATATATATATATGTCATATTTGTTTTTTTTTAAATAATATTAATCATATTTGTATTCTGTCCTTTGAAATTGAATAGTTGAAATGAATATAACTTATATTCGGAAAATATAATCAACGGTCAACATTTAATAAATTGTAAATTCTTTTCAAAGAATTTAAGGGCACCTTAAATGGGAATTTATCATGATTTTCACATAAAAATGTATAGATATAATAAACAATTTGTGGAAAATCCCTAATATCATTACGAATATTTTGCACAATTAGGGATACGTTCGCGTACCCTGATTATATTTTTAAAAGCAAAAATTCGGATTATGCGTACGCGCAATTTCGAACGAATATTTAATAAAAGGATTTTTCCAAAAGGCGTTAAATCAATTTCATAAAAACCCGAGATGTACGGTTCATTATTCAAGAAAAACAAATATTTTTGATCCAACACAATTTCGAAAAATGATTGCTTAATAAATATATTATAAAAAGTTATTGTGTACACGTACGCGTGACACAAGTCCGCAATTTTTTTTAACACGAATATACGTACGCGTAATTCGATTCAAAGAAGGGTCATCAATAAGCGGTAGTAAAAACATGTAACATCAATGTATTTAATAAAATCAAGGTAATTAAGCCAATAATAAAAACAGTTAAGCGACCGTGCTAGAACCACGGAATCCGGAAATGCCTAACACCTTCTTCCGGATTAACAGAATTCCTTACTCAGGATTTCTGGTTCGCAGAATAATAAACAGAGTCATATTCTCCTCGATTCAGGGATTATAATTGGTGACTTGGGACGCCTTAAAATTCCCAGGTGGCGACTCTAAAACAAATAAACAAATCCCGTTTCGACTGTCCTTCAATTGGAGAAAACTCCCCACGCGCCCTGCGGGCGCGGCGAAAAGGAGGTGCGACACCAGTCTTCCGTGTCTATGTTCTTGTCTTTACCTTAAACTGTTATTGTCATAATTATGGATCTAATGTGATTTATTGCCATTGCTCTGTCATGATCTCCATCTCAATTATTTTTGTGTTGCTCATACCTTCTACTTGCTTAACTTGCAAATACCATGACTATTTCCTGTTTTTATAATTATACTCATGTTGTATCTATTTTGTTGTACCTTAGTGTAAGCCTTCCACCATGCTAGTAATTTATGTTAACTTGTAAAGATCTTGTGTTTCCTTCTTGTTTACTATATTTGTACTTATGCCTCCACTATGCTAGTTAATTAAAGTTGATATTCTTTGTTTTCCTATTGGTTGTTATTACTCACGTGCTTTCCGCCTAGTCTTTTACTGTTGGTCACATCGATATCCTCGTCCATTGTTGTTACTTGCGTATTTCCTACTTTGTAATTCCTGTTATAGTGTTTCTGTCATCTGGTTGGTTCTGCTATACGTACATTTGGGAAGGATGAGTTGAACGCACGAAGGGTGTTACCGTGCCATTTGACTTGATATCTTGGATATACTTCTCATACCAGGAAGGATTGTAAATCTTGTACTGTGATTCTTGCTAATAATTGTTGACTATCTCGCAGAGTTGTATAAGGTACTTTTATCTGTTATGTTTGAAACTGCCTGTACTGTTAGTCTAATGTACAGGTTATAGCAATAAGCATCTTTCAACAAAAAGCCACATCACTACCTCGACGAGGTTAGACAAAATACGTACCAGTACATGGGGTCGGTTGTATTGATACTGCACTTCTGCACTTTCCGTGCAGATTTTGGAGCGGAGCTGCTAGTGCTAGTGACGTCGGGTGTTGATTTGGAAGATGTTCGTGCGTTTGATTATAGCTGCCACTTATCCTTGGTAGTTTAGATTATTGCTAATCTGTTTATGTAACCTTCAAACAGAACGTGTATTTATTTATAACAGTTTTGAAATTCCAAATCTTAGAAGCTCGTGATTCGTACTACAAGGTCTTGGTAAATTCGTAAATGCTCAATTATCTATTTTCTTTTATCTTATAACCTCAGTTGGGTTGTGTTTTTATGTTAGTTAGCTTAACTAGCGGGTTGAGTTAGGTGCCATCACGACTTGTGATTTTTGGGTCGTGGCATTAAGGACTACAAAACTTTTTACATGATCCCTTATATATAGTAGTAATGTTATCGGCCCTTATATATATATATATATATATATATATATATATATATATATATATATATATATATATATAGTTGGTAATACATTCATTTTTTATATAGTCTTTTCTCAATAATCCAGCAGTTGTGGCTCCATGTCATTGACCTATTAACATCCTCTTACCCAGTGTAAGCACGTGATTTTTGCTTCACGGGAATTACTCCAAAACAAAAGAAAATCAAAAAATATATGTCTTGTCATTTAGTGAGTCGTACTTAATGTTAAATATTGTGATAATTGTTATAGGGGTTAACCAATATGTGTGTAATTTTATTTGTTAATTTTTCTAAGTTTTACAATTTACTTAAGAATTTTGTTTAAATTTGGTCCTTAAAGAAAAATGGTTGTGGAAAATCAGATTGGGCCCCAAAATGAGGCCCAAAACCGGCACACAGGTCCAGTCCAAGTCAGGCCTGCCCAAGCACTGACTCAAACGACGCCGTATCAGCGTCCCTATTGGAGCCGTTGATCTGTCTCAAACGAACGGTCCTGATCAGGTTGCTCATTTCACCTCAACGACGCCGTTTCAGGCAAGTTGATCTGAGCCGTCCAACCCCTTTGATCCAACGGACCCAGGCTTTCCCCTAAACCCGTCAAATTTTGACCCGATCCAGCCTTACCCGGTCTCACCCACCATCACACCCAAACGACACCGTCTTTCCTAAGTGAATAGATCCTGGCCTTAGATCTCATTTGATCCAACGGCCAGGATCTAAACCTCCAAGGCATATATAAACCTAACCCTTTTACCCCGCCCCCTATCCAAACACCCACCCCCATTCCTTCGTCTCTCTCAGAAGGGATCCCAAACCCCCGAAACCCTAGCAGCCGCCATGGCTTCCCTTTCACCAGAACCCGGCAGCAAGGATGCCGGTGACCACCCCCTTAACACCCTTGATGCATCTCACCACCCCGAACCCAAATCTGTTATCCCCTAGCCTCTAATCCTCCTCCACCTTCTCGAATCTTCATTGGAAGATTCGAGACAAAACTCGATCTACACCAATCTACCCCAGATTCACACTAGATACTCCCCTAACATCCCTCGTGACCAAACCATGTTTGGTTTGGTCCGAATCCACCCATAAATCCAAAAAAACCAAATCTGGAAAAGTCAAATCTTAGAACATAAAGATTTCGTGGGGTCTGTTTGAATTTAGACAAGTTTGTAGTCTAGTAAACCCTAATCGAAGTGTTCTTGGTCGAGAACACCTCGGTTAGGATTTGTTCGACTTTAAACGAACAAATCAAGCCCGGCCCTGGGTTCAGCTATGTTTAAAGTTTTTCAGGTTTGTTCATGTGTCCCTTTTATCGTCCATTTTGTTATTCGAATTAATTTGTTAGCATGTTTAGTTGTTTGTTTAGTTCTGGGATTTCTGTTAGCAGTTTGTCTCCCCATATATACAAGACCTTTTGTTTAGTTTATTCTGTTATGTTAAGTTCATGTGGTAGTGTGTTTATTTCAATTCAGTTGGTATTCGTCAAACCAATAATGTCCGTCTGTTTTCCTGTATCGTTGCAAATTGCCAAGAGAGTTGGTACACTTTGTTTTGTGTTGTTTTGTTGGGTTGATTGCTTGTCATGTATCACGATTAATATAGTCGAGTCGATGTATGTCGTCAATTAGTTTCAGCCATTAAATGGTAACAATTTGATTCATGTTATTTGTTTCTGCTGTGATCATATTTGAATTCCATTAGGAATTGAAGTGTGTTGCCTATTGATTTTGTTCAATTTGAATCAAAAAACATTTAGGGGGTAAGTTATAATGACAGTTCAGACTTTGGTCTTAAATGGATGGCATGTTTACTTGGTTCAGATTTTGGGCAGCATGTGCTGGGTCAGCTGATTAAGGAATTTAAATAATTGGACAGCATGTGCTGTCAGATTATATTCCTGCTGCCCATGCTTTACTAAATGAATAAGAGATTAGGCCACTTTAACAACCAAATAGAGAGGAGCTGTCAGGGAATCTCGTGGGAGTCTTTGTTTAGTTTAAATAGCTAAGTGGGAAAAACAGCAGGGAGGGGGAAATTCTGAGTTGTCAAACAGACTGTAAAGTGCTGAGTTTAGGCTATAAAAGAGGCAGACCTTCCATTAGAAAAGGAAGAATTTTGGGATCCTGGAGAGAAGGTTTTCTTAAAAAGCTGAAAGAAAGAAACAAAAAGAAATCTCAGAACATTGTAACAAAGACTGTCTGAAAACAGCATAAGAATTTAAGTTGGCCAAGCTGTCTTGGCCAATTGCTGTTGGTTATTTGCCGAACTGTGTGTGATTGTTAAACTGTTGGTGCTGTTACATTTAATATTTTGGGCTTCCCGCTGTTGTTTTTCTACTCTGTTTCTGGGATTTGACTGTTTGATGCTCGATTATCTGTGGGCTGCATTGTTATTGCTGTGTTGTGGCTAAGTTGTTGTTGTTGTTAGTTGCCTGCTGCTGATACTTTTTCTCTTCCTCTTCTTATTGTCCTAATATCCAGGTACACATTCTAAATTCACTGATGTAATGATGAGTTTGGAGCTGAATAAGGGCATATAGAGTTTTGTAGTCTAAACATCAATACAGTTACCTTTATTCTGCTGCTGGTAGTTTAGAATATTTGTGTGTTCAACAGGTAGAGACTGGATTTTAAACCATGTAATAAAACAATGTTTATTAAGGAATTTAGTCTGGTAATCTATGGTTGTATATAAATCAGGAAGAAGCTAGTTGGATAGTAACGATTATCGGCCAACAGTGGTTTCACATAGGGTCTGTTGAATTGGAAATGCATTAAGCACATTAGCTTCACCTTAACTCATCAGTTGGTAATGCATAATTCAAATGCACGAAGCAATTTGGGTTAAAGCAAAAAGGAAAAATCGTGTAGTCAAACATGTAGTAATATTACATTAAGTTAGATAGGTTCGTTTCAAATGCCTCGTTTTTTTCAAGCATCAAGCATGTAAGGAGTAATTAACTGAACCCCGTCCGTATGATGAACAAGGCCGAATATGTCTAACCTCCTCACATAAAATAATCTGTTTCGATATCATTGTACGTTAATCTCGTGTTTCAATTTTCCTTGAATAATAGAATATAGAACAAAAACAACATTTCTTTGTACAAACTCCGTTGCGATTCTCCATTTGTATCAACCGTAAATCAATAATTAATAAGCTATGTTTTTTAGCATGTAAATAATTAAGGAAGTTTTCTTTTATTTTTAGAGACAAACCTAATAGAAGAAATGTAGTCACTGTAGGTTTCTAATCGCTTTAGGCGCGTATTTTAATAATCTTACCTTCTTAAACTCGGGTGTGCATTTCATGCGACCCAAATCCAAATCCTAAAACATTGAATAAAAATACGTTCCGGATCGCGGGTGCATTTCATGTGACGCAATCCAAAGACATGTTTTTAAACAATGTTCACATTACTTTTAAAATATAATAAAAGCGGTAAAAGTTAAAATTTGCACATAAGTTCATATTTGTATAAAATCAGATAATCAAGCCGAATATAACAGTTGAGCGACCGTGCTAGAACCACGGAACTCGGGAATGCCTAACACCTTCTCCCGAGTTAACAGAATTCCTTATCCGGATTTCTGGTACGCAGACTGTAATATGGAGTCATTCTTTTCCTCGATTCGGGATTAAAATTGGTGACTTGGGACACCCTAAATCTCCCAAGTGGCGACTCTGAAACAAATAAACAAATCCCGTTTCAATTGTCCTTTAATAGAAAAAAACTCCTTTGTACCCTCTCGGGTACGGAAAAAGGAGGTGTGACACCCAGCACCAAAGCAAGAGAAACCACTTCATTGTTGGACAATTTTCGTTTAAGATAATATAAAATTAAGAAGAAGAAGCAGGATTAAAGGGTTAAAGATTATGTTCCAATTCTGCATAATCGTGTACGTGTTACTGATTCACAAACTTGAACAATAATTTGTTTTTGCCTTACTGATAATATTGTTGGTTTAAATATGATATTAAGAATTTTGTTTTCGATGGTGAACAAATAAAAATGATGTGGCAATTTAAAGAACTGGACATTAAATAAAATTAGATGCAGTGAACCTGTAGAAAATATAATTCCTGCAACCTTCCCCGCGAGATTTATAGGACTAATTTCTCCGACGGTAGAGAATGATATGTTCCAAAAATCATTGCAACATTCCTAATTGCAAGAATTATATGACTTTCTCCGACAGATGGCAAATACATATATATACTCTCGAAAGATGCTACTCTGTATCCTCAGAGCAATAAAATATAACCCAAGTGATAAGGCATTTCAATAAACTAAGCTGTTGATTGACGACTGTTATAGATTCACTAATAAATAGCATTAAAATTTCTTCTGCGGTTTCTTAGCGGTTCAGGAAGTTGACACTATATGAACGAAACTCAGGGGCGGCCCAATGATAAAGCAAATAAGGGGAAGTGCACGATTGACCACTAATAACACATGTATTTACTTTTAAGTTACCGTTTAAAATGTCGTTAGCCTTTAGCCACTGCTTTAATAAACTTTAACTGCCCAGACGAAAATACCCTTCTGCTCATGTCCTTAAATTCAGGACTACATGTCCTTAACTTTTGAACTTGGAACTCTAAGTTCAGGACTACATGTCCTTAACTTTTGAACTTGGAACTCTAAGTTCAGGAGTTCAAGGCTACATGTCCTTAACTTTTGAACTTGGAACTCAAACTTCAAGACCAAGCGTCCTTAACTTTTGAACTTGTAAGTCAAAGTTAAGGACCTATTGTGCTTAACTTTTGAACTTGTAATTGTAAGTTAAGGACTGTTTGTCCTTAACTTTTGAACGTGTAACTATAAGTTAAGGACTGTCTGTCAACTTTTGAACTTGGAAATCAAAGTTAAAGACCTATTCTCCTTAACTGTTGAACTTGTAATTGTAAGTTAAGGACTGTCTGTCCTTAACTTTAGAACTTGTAACTGTAAGTTAAGAACTGTTTGTCCTTAACTTTTGAACTTGTGTCCTTAACTATTGAACTTAACTTTAGGACTTCACGACTACATTTCCTTAACTTTTAAACTTGAAACTCTAAGTTCAGGACCATGTCCTTAACTTTTGAATTTAACTTTAGGACTTCAGGACTACATGTCCTTAACTTCTGGGAAGGAATTGCATTTCTTGTTTACTCGTCACTCTTTTTCTTATTTTCACAACGTCATATCTTAATCTTTTTTTAAAATCTGGAACCTCTCCCCATTCTCCTTTTGCTTTTGTAATCGTTCCCTTATGTTCTTCATGCTTGTTTAGCTTATCAACAAGAACTATAACCAAAGGCATTTAACATTCAGTAGCATTAATAGAAATTCGTACCATTTGGTGCTCTCGGTGAAGGTGAGGTTCCGAATACACGATTGTGCACCTTAGATGCGGAAATGAAACAGTATAAATACACTGCATTTCTATTTGGGAAAAGAGATAGAAGAAAGGGTAACACAATCTTTTCATATTAATTTTAATAGACTAGTGGTTACTATTGCTAAGCATTAAAAATACTGGATAAAAAGTAAATACCAGCTTAAACAGTGGCTACCCCACGCCATTTCTACAGCAAATAAAGCAACTGCTTTGGGCCCCAAAATTTTCTAACAAATTATAGGTATATATAATTATATATGTGTGTGTATCAATTTTTCTTGAAGAATGTTAAGTCTTTGAGAAAAAGAAAAGTATAATTTTCAAGGAAAAATGGGACTACTGGAGAAAAAATTTGGAAAGGGATAGTATTTTTGGGATTTACTACTTATTTAGGTATTTAGGTATGAACATTACTTTGATGGCTCATTTATACACAATCATCATTATTAACGGGCTCACATCCTTTTTATCTCTTAACTTTTTTCTAGAAAAATCTATTCATTTTTACTATTGAGAATTTTTCATAAATCACTATCTTTTAGTAGTAATTAGTCATTTATAGATTTGTTATATTATGAATTATAGATACTTTTTATGCGGTTATAAGATGTTTTTGATGTATTTAAGCTATTGTATTCATGAATACTGTAGCAAAAATAGGCGTGAATCAGGGAAGTCCAGCCAATCAGTTGTTGTATTCGATTGTATTTGATTATATTCATGGAGTGAAATATGGGATTACAGCTGGACAGATTATTGTATTCGACTGTATTCACGGCGTGAAATAGAGGATTACTCTGTTTTTAAAATGAAAAGTGAATCAAATAACATAATAGACTCCTAATATAACTCAACAAACTCAATTATCACACACAAATTTTGTATTTTCAGTTATAAAAAAGATTCTCAACTGAAAAATATCCAAAAAACATCGGAATCTTCAGAGAAATTATATGATACATCTGAATACATAAATTATATTAATTAAAAAAAACTTATGAATACATTCATGGCATATAGCGAGACGGTGAATACAATGAAATACATAGAATACAGCGGGATACATTGAAATACAATGAGAAAAAAAGATATTGAATACAATGAAATACATGAAATACAACGAGATACATTGAATTACAATGGAAAAAAAAGACAATGATTTTAGTTATGTGGCCCAATGAAACAACCCAATTAGCTGAATACAGGAAGCCGATGATTCTAGAATTTAGATTGCGTTCCGAAGTCTGACGATGACTCTCTCTCTCTCTCTCAACTGTTAAAAAATTCTAGTCTGAATGAATATATTAAAGGATTGTGAAAAAATGGCATTTTTGAGGTCAATTGTGACTGCAAAAACAACCGCCATTGTTGTTGTTATTCCAGCTGCTACTTTTGCTGTTTTAGCAAATTTCCTCTTCCTCCTCTTCTTCTTCGTACTTCGAACGCCTTTCAAAGAATCTAAAATTTGGCTCAATACTCAAGCAAAGATTGTTTCCCTTCCACCGTTGAAAATTTTATGGGGAAGAGAATGAGATGCATCAAAGTAGACAGAGAAAGAAAAAAATGTAACAGATTAGCGTATTTAGTAGCTTAAGACTAGGAGGTAACCATATTTAAATATTTTGCTATAAACTTTAAAAGACATCTATAGAATATAATTTTTTTAAATATTATTTATTTAAAATAAATAAGGTGTTAACCTTTTGCTAGGAGGTAAAAATTCCTTTACTATTCTACATTGGATTGGCCTTCTCCGGAATTCAAGTCTTATTGTCATTGAGTAAACCACCTCTTTTATTTTTTCTCTAGTCTTTTGGCGTTGCGTCAAGAATATTGAAGCAACAAAAGTGTATCAAATTATCTATTTACTGAATCAAGCTCGATTGTTCTATATTGTTATTATTGTGCATCTAATGTTCTTTTAAATTATTTCTTCGCAAGTATAGATTGTCCTTTTAGTTATTTATTAGAGCTTAATAGTTCAACAAGAAAATGTGAATCAGAGTGTTCAAAACGCTTAAAGAAGAAGAGCTGGAAATTTTAATATTTCCAAAAAGGGATCCTTGGTTAATAATTTTGTATCTCAAAAACTAAAAAAATAATTTTTAAGTAAAATTATATTATTTTTTCTATAACAATAAACTTAGGCCCTTCATTGAAGTTTGGCTTTAGGTCACAAATATCATTGAGCCGCCCCTAACGAAACTGCTAGGAAATCCAGTGGCAGATAAGGTGACTAGATGTAGCCAATGAGCCGCCCCTAACGAAACTGCTATGCAAGATAAGGTGAGTGGATCATAATATCTTAGTTTTAAATTTGGATATAATCATGATTCATGACAGCATTAGTTATTCTCCTTAAGGAGGTGCATTGCATTCCTTTTTTCAATCTGTCACTAGTTATAACAGTGTATACTTGTACAATTCTTAATAAATATCAACTAATTATTTGGGATTGAAGTGGAGCTATATATTATTATACAATTCTTAATGAAGATTTACTTATAGTTCCATCGCTTCTCCAGAAAAACAAACACAGAGAGATTTGCAGGTAGAATTACGATTGTCGTGCATGGATGGAGTTAGCAATTTTATTTCAAAAAGCTATGCTTCAGCACTGATGTAATAATTAAGTACATTGTTTTCTCTCAACAAAAGCTTCCTCACAGACCAATGGACTACACCGTCTTGAAATTTTGGTGCTATAAATAGATTATTGGACAACTCATTACAGAATATATTACTCCCTCCTGTTCATAATAAGTGACTAATTTACTTTTTTATTTTGTCCTAAAAGAAGTGTCCATTTATATAATCAAAAAAAAAATTAATTTGTTTTTCCAAAATTACCCTTATGTACGTATCCCTAAAAAATTATTTACTCCTCACATTTGAGAAGAGAAGTAAGTGTTAATATAGCTATGCTGCAACATTTAATTAAGAGTAGTTTAATCATGCTAACTATTATTGTCTAGAATTTAGTATTTTCTTAATGAATATGTCAAAAGCAAATTGATCACTTATTGTGGACGGGAGGAAGTGGACGTTTACATAAGCTTTGGCTTTGGAGATTAGGTGTGCTACACATTTACCGTGTCCATGGGTTTTGTGTTTAATCTTAGATACATACATTAGCGTGCTTGTTGGGGAAGTGAGAGAGAGAGACGTCATCTGTCATGTTTATTTTACTGAATATTCCCAATTCCCACGAGGAGAGGGAATGCTGCTTTTATAGAGTGACGATTTTCTTCTTTTTTTATAGTAGGATAAAGTTTTTCAACCACATTTTATTTTATGAAAATTTTTATTTTGTGTCTCATATAACTGACACTAGTTGTATGAGGTATTTTTTTGTCTCACAATTTTGTGGACCCAGATTTTTGTGGACCTAGAAATATAGATTGAGGTCCACAAATTTGTAAAACAAAAAGGAGTCTCACACAACTAATGTCACTTGTGTAAAGCGCACAATAAAACTTCTCCTATTTTATATATTGGACTTCCCAGTTATCCTTAACCAATTAAGAAGTGGCATGGTTACTCGGTACGAAAAACGCAAGGTAATTCTTTTTTGTCAATTTAAAATTTTGATGAACATAATTACTCAATATATGCATTGTAGGAGCTTGTAACAGTACTCACTCAATTAGTTGAAGTATAAATATAAACACTATCATAATAGCATGGAAAAGCCGTATGGTACTTCTCTTTGGGTGTGTTTGGTATAACGGAAAATATTTTCCGTGGAAAATGTTTTCTTAGAAAACAAGTAGTAATTTTATTCATTTTCCGGTGTTTGGTATGCAAATTAAGGAAAATGATTTCTCAAGAATATTCATAAATAATTTAGATATAATAAACATGAAGCCATAAACTTTCAAACCAACAATCTTCCGAACCGCTAAACTTTCAAAACCGCAGAATTTCGAACCCGTAAACTTCCAAACACATAAACCTCTGAACTCATAATTTTGAAACTTGTAAAATTTTGAACCTTTATAGCGATAAATAAAAAAATTAAAACTGAAAAATTTATTTAAAAAATATTTTTTTTCGGGCGGGCCGGGGGACAGGGGGGCAGTAAAACTAAAAAAATAGAAATTTAAATTACAAAAAAAAGTTAAAAAAATAATTTTTTTTGTGCGGGTAGGGGTGGGAAGGTGAGGGGGTTAGGGTGGGTGGTGGGTGGTGCAGAAAAGCGAAAAAACAGAAATTTAAAATTGCAAAAAAAAATTAAGGTAAAAAAATAATTTTTTTTGCGGTGGAGGGTGGGGTGGAGGGGTAGTAGGGTGGGTTGTGGGTGGTAACGGAAAAACTAAAATTTGGAAGAAAAAAAAAGCCTTTTTTGGAGAGGGGGTGGGGTGGGTTGGTGAGGGTGGGGATGGTTGAGAATGAGTTTTGGAAAATATTTTTCCTTCTCTTGATAAGGAAAACAGTTTCCTCCAATTGGAGGAAAATGAGTTCATAAAAAAATATTTTCCAAAACATTTAAGTCAACCAAACATGAAAAAATTGGAAAACATTTTTTGAAAAATATTTTCCTTCGTACCAAACACACCCTTTATCAACACAGTTAGATGGCACTCTCAATATGTATTACGAGGTAGGTACGTAATAACTACAAATTCCAACCATGATTGCTACTAATAGTATGTTTGGCCAAGCGTCTAAGATCAACTTATTTTGAGCTAGAAGTATTTTCTCAAAATTGATTTACAAAAAAATACTTTTGATGAGAAGTTTGGCTAACTAATTTAAAAAATATTTTTCAGCAGTAATTAGTGTTTGGTCAATCTTTAAAAAAATACTTCTAAATGTATTTCAAAAGTGCTTCTATAAAAAGAGCTTTTAGGGATAAGATATTTTTTTTTACTTCACTTCAACTCAAAACACTCTTCTAAAAGTTTGAACAAACACCTACTTTAAAATAAATTATTTTTAAAAAGAAAAAAATACGCTTTGACCTTAGAGAAGCTTGACCAAACAAACTTCCAATTTGACATCAATAACTCAATGCAATACTTAAGTTATACTCTATAGTTGTTAGAAAAAGTCAGTTATACGCTTAAACTTTACGGGTGTCCCTTTATCTCTATCCTTATTTGAAATGGAATTAATATCATCCTTAAGCATGCAATGCCAGTTTCATGAGATGGAGTATAAATTTTAAAACATTAACTCTATTTTTTTTCTTCTTTTTTTTTCAAGCACATTTTTTTCCTTTTATCCCGCATTAATTATACACTAACTAATCCTTGTTTAACCATTTAAATCCCTGAATTACTCTAATCCTTTTCATCATATGAACCCACTTCAACCATATCCTTTAATCTCGCCGGAAACTAGTATACGTTTCTGGTGACCACTAAAGAGGATGAAATGATCAAATAGGATGAAGTGAAATTATTTTCAGCAATATCGACCGAAATCGGACGGTAAGATTATTTTGTGTCAGATAACTTGGTCAAAGTGTATTGATAATTACGGTATATGGTAGAAATCGGGGCTACCCGACTTATAGGCTCGAGGGAGAGGTCGAGTTCGAGCCTGATGAACCAGACTCGAGCTCGGAGACAGAATGCAATGCCTGAAGATAGGAGTACGAGGAATATCGAAGCTGAGTATGCTCGACCCCGAAATAGTATCGTTGTGGATTTATAACAGAATGAGCTAGATTCCTGCCACGTCCCCGGGATCATGGCGCAAATCTCGAAATAGGATTGTATGATTCTATACTAGGCAGTTAGACAACTGTATCAAGAATATTCCTTATTGTAAATAGAAATATACCTTATTTAGGATTCCCCTATTATGTAAAGGGGACCCCAATCATTTTGTAAGATGATCTAATCATTGGAAAGAATATATTATCCTACTTTTCTCTCCTATTGTTCATCAGAATTGTCCTTCACATTTATTGTTCTTGCTTTATCGCTCTTAGTTCATCTCAAGGTCACTAAGCTCGAGGTGACTATTGTTGAGTAACATTGGTTTGATTTACTTATTTCTATCATTTCTACTTCATTTTTATTATTATTAATTGGTATTAAACTAAATCACATATCTTTAAAACCACAAATCAAATTTAATTGTTACTCGTATTTTCGAGGTAAACAGTTTGGCGCCCACCGTGGGGCTAAAGATAATAGTGATTATTTCTTTACTAATTCTCATTACACACGTTTTTATATATTTTCTTGTCAAGATTTTTTTATTCTCAGGCTGAAACGTGGCTAGCTCACAAAACGCACATATTCATGACAACGAAGGTATCTAAGAAAACAGCAACGCAGGGGTCAGTGTATCACCGATAAACCCAGGGGAAGTGCCAAATGTGAAACCAGTTGATGTTAGTTCACAAATTGCTCTAAACGCGAATTTAGGCACAGACCCCAGAGAGAGCGTACACAGGGAAGCCCAATCTAGTGGCCAAGGAGCACGAGGAATGGGAGACGGGGGGATCAACCCCCAAGTAATATTCAAGATGCTACAAGCTCAACAGATTGTCATCGCTCAACTTCAAAGTCAGAATAAAACTCCAAATGTTGTCGAACTAGGGAACACTCGACGTGCTGAGCCGATGCCGGATGGATCAAACGATAATGGCTCGGGGACTGACCCCATAATTATGAGGATGATCGAGGAACTCACTAAGAGAATTGTGTCTGGGGAGAAGAAGATCGAGAATAATGACAAAAAAGTAAAGACTTATAACTCTCGTATTGATCAAATACTGGGGGCACCCCTGATCTTAGAAGGACTAGACTCTAAAAAGTCCATGCAAAGACCCTTCCCCTCTAGTGCGGCTCCGAAGCCAATTACCAATAAGTTCCATATGCCCGAGATTCCCAAGTATAACGGGACGACCAATCCAAATGAACACGTCACCTCGTATACGTGCGCCATCAAAGGAAACGACTTGAAAGATGATGAAATTAAATCCGTACTACTGAAGAAGTACTGGGAGACTCTGTCCAAGGGTGCTTTGATATGGTATCATAACTTACTCCCTAATTCTATTGATATGTTTGTTATGCTTGCTGATTCTTTTGTAAAAGCACACGCCGGAGCTATCAAAATTGCAATGAGGAAGTCAGACCTTTTCAAGGTAAGGCAAAAAGAAAACGAGATGCTTAGAGATTCGTATCTCGATTCCCAGTAGAGAGAATGAATTTGCCTCCGATCACCGATGAATGGGCCATTCAAGCTTTCGCTCAAGGTCTCAACACTCGAGTTCTATAGCTTCACGTTAGTTGAAGCAAAGTTTGCTCGATTACCCGGTTGTCACTTGGGCTGACATATATAATCGGTACTAGTCAAAGATTAGAATCAAAGATGATCAACTGGGGACTCCTTCGGGGTCCGTTTATCCTAGCAGGACTATGGGTAGGATCAAAGGGGACATCGATCGAGAGCCGAGGTCGAATAGCGATCGATATCAACCGTACAACAGAGACCATAAAAGCAGCGGGTTTGGGCTTCGTACAAAGTGAGAGGAGAAATGGTCGAGGTCAAAATTCACGATGGCCTGATCACATTAAATATTCAAAATCTGAATAAAGGTATGACCCCATTCCGATTCTATCTATTTTCTCGACTAACACTTGCAGGCTATCAACAAGGATCGGCACGAAGTTTTGAATCTTAAATCACGCGTTGCACTTTTTTTTTCCCTTGGACCGATTTTTGTCCCAAATGGGTTTTTCCGACAAGGTATTTAATGAGGCAACCATTGTTAGTGCTGGTTTAGGGAAATTCAAAGGTATCTGAGGTTCCTTGAGATAAGCCTCAAGATCTGGGAGGCATTACCCTCGAATGTCCACTTTGTTGCAAGGAAATTACTCCATGACAACAGGGCCTCGATAGGAAAATGTTGTAAGGGTCAAACGGTAAGATGAGTCGTGCCCATATAGGTTACTCAAGCCCTAACGTCAAGCATGTGCGCATGTATAATCGTCCACTGAGAGAAGTATTTTTCCTTGCCGATATCTCATGCTTCTAGAAAATTTTTCTATTTCATACTCTTGATTTATTGTGTAAACAAACTTAAGGGCAGATCATAACAGAGTTCAAACTTCCAACATTTCGAGACCATAAGACCTTAAAAGGCGATCCTCGATTTTACGGGCCACGACCATCCCACTCGGGGACTGACTCTTCAGTCAAGCTCGAAGTGAAATGGAAGATAATCCCAAAGGGAAAGTTCCGAATTAAAAAGGCTACAGCCAAGTTAACACGGATCGGGGGCGTCCGGAATCCATAACGAATACAAAAGCCAAGGGCTATCTTAACTCGAGTTCGAGCAAGCTCCCATTCGGGGACTATCTACGAAGCCTAAGGGCTAACTTTACTTCGAGTTCGAGCAAATCCTCACTCGATCAGTAAAGCCCACAGGCTATCTCAACCCAAGTGCAAGCATACCTCGAACACTCGAGGACTACCTACTCGAGCTATCCAAGTTCGAAATCATAAGACCTCAAAGAGGCACCCCCGATATACAGGCCAAGGCCATCATACTTGGGGAATAACCTTTCGAATATGTTCGAGAGGCCATCAAGAAACAAGTCCAAGAGACATACCCAAAGGCTACAGCCATATTAAAAGGCTACGACTATATTAAAGACTACGGTCGTGTAAAAAGTTATGGCTGAAACAATGCAGCTCGGAAACGTCTGACTTCCGCCATAAATTAAAGGCCTTCAAATACTTTGAAAAACCGGTTAAACTCAACTACCCTCGGCAAAAGCAAAAAGGGGTTCGAAAAAATCATCCCTCGAATAATTTAAAGGCTTCGATAACATTAGCCTTCTAAAAAGCCTCAAGAGGCATTAACACGAACGGGTTCTGGTTAATTGAACCTTAGAAAAACCCAACCGGTACAAAAAATACATGTTAAGACATAAAGAAATTTTCACTAAGTCTTTTAGCCAAAAAGAGGGAAAAATTATAGCCGTCTTAAAGGATGAATTGGCCCAACTTGAAGAGCCTAAGGGCCGATCTAAAAGAGCCTAAGGGCCAATATAAAAGAGCCTAAGGGCCAATGTAAAAAAGCCTAAGGGCTAACTTTACTTCGACTTCGAGCAAATCCTCACTTGACTATAAAGCCCAAGGGCTATTTCGAGTTCGAGCAAGTACTCATTCGACTACTAAGCCCAAGGGCTACCCAAGTTTGAGAAAATTCTAACTCGGGGACTATCTATGAAGCCTAAGGGCTAACTCTATTTCGAGTTCGAGCAAGTCCTCACTCGATCATAAAAGCCCAAGGGCTATCTTAACCCGAGTTCGAGCAAACCCTCATTCGGGGACTATCTATAAAGCCTATGGTCTAACTTTACTTCGAGTTCGAGCAAACCCTCACTCGGGGATTATCTATAAAGCCTATAGGCTAACTTTACTTCGAGTTCGAGCAAATCCTAACCTGGCCATAAGGCTTAAGGGCTATTTTCGATTTAAGTTCGAGCACTCACTCAACTATCAAGCCCAAGGGCTACCTTACCTCATTGACTGTTGAGCCTAAGAGCTACTTAAGTTCAAGTTCGAAAGGTCACTCGGGGACCATTGATCAGAAATGTTTGAGGGCAAAACTTATTGTAGGTCATTACCATCTCAAACTTTGGACATTCAAAGGCAGTTTTATGCTAAGGCACTTTGACCCGCACTAAAGGGTAACAGATTTGGAAGCCATGGAAGGAAAATGGGGCTTTGTATAAACCTTTTTACAAGAAGTTATAGGTCACGATCGAGAGTTTCTCGCAAGGGCCAATCAACCTCAAAAGCAAAAATTACTAAGAGCACGAAACCTAAGCAGCACGGTCCTTATTGGCAAAAGTGTCTTCGCCCTTATAATCTTCCCCGCCGCCGGACTCACTAAAGGTTCTCGAAGTTTTCCTCGGGAAAAGCCAGCTTCCAAGCTTTTGTTTCCTCAGTCGCTTGCGTCACAATGATGATGTCGTGGCAAATCGGGGTAAGAATTAAGGATTCAATTTGTTTCTTGTCGTTATACTCTAAGAAACGCGGGTACAATCTGTATACGGTAGAAATCAGGGCTACCCTCTTTATAGGCTCAAGGGCGAGGTCGAGTTCGAGCTCGATGGACCAGACTCGAGCTCGGAGACAGAATGCAATTCCCGGAGATAGGAGTACGAGGAATATCGAAGCCGAGTATGCTCGACCCCGAAATAGTACCGTTGTGGATTTGTAATAGAATGAGCTAGATTCCTGCCACGTCCCCGAGATCATGGCGCAAATCCCGGAATAGGATTGTATGATTCTGTACTAGGCGAGTAGACAGTTGTATCAAGAATATTCCTTACTGTAAATAGAAATATACCTTATTTAGGGTTCCCCTATTATATAAAGGGGACCTCAATCATTTTGTAAGATTAACTAATCATTGGCAAGAATATATTATCCTACTTTTCTCTCCTACTGTTCATCAAAATTGTCCTTTACATTTATTGTTCTTGCTTTATCACTCTTAGTTCATCTCAAGGTCACTAAGCTCGAGTAACATTGGTTTGATTCACTTATTTCTTGCATTTCTACTTCATATTTCTTGATTATTAATTGATATTGAACTAAATCACATATTTTTAAACCACAAATCAAATTTAATTGTTACTCGTATTTTGAAGTAAACAATTACCTATCAATTTCAGTCGAAAATATTGACCGATTACGGTCTCTAAACATTAGCGACCATTGTTTTTTTGGCGAATTAAAAACGGTCGAAAATCGGTCGGGTTTTGTTCGATTCCGACCGATTTCGGTCGATTTTTCTGGATGCTTTTTGACAGTTTTTTAGTAGTGCAAGAATAATACTGAATATAGTCTATTATTAATGCTGAGATTATTTTCTATCAACTATTTGCTTTAGTGTATTAAAGCATTGTATAATTTTTAAAAAATAATTGGTTGTTTTCAAGAACACCTTCACATTCTTTAACGTTGCACACTATTTTTATTGCAACAGTGTAATAGCCTTCAAATTATTTTACTTTCTCTAAAGTCAACTTTTCTTTACATGGGAGCAAAATTAAAAGAGAAAACTAAGAAAGAAAAGAGTTTGTAATACACGTGTAATAGTTGTAATTACAAAATATATCCCAATTATGACATATGTCCAATTTAATCAATTTTTTCACTTTTCTTCTCAGTCGCGCGTGTAAAGGTTAAAGCAAATTCTATGTCACATCTAGGAGTTTCTTGAGTATGATCACTTTTGGGATAATTGACTTGAGGAACCTTAAATTTGAGGCTTTATAAATGTGATTCTTATCCATATTTAATCCGTTTTTAAAAAGTTCATTATCTAACTTATTTTTTAGTGGATAATATGAATGGTTAACTATTTTCTTTTAACCATTTTGTCACCCCATTCACATCCCTAAAGATTCAAGGGTTGTTTGGTATGAGGTATAAAAAGGTATAATGGTGGTATAAAAATTTAATATCACATTAATACTCTGTTTGGCTAGCAAACCAGGTATAAGTTATCCTGGTGTTAATTTTAACACCGGGATAACTTATAACTTATAAAAGGTGAGATAATTAGTACCGGTATAACTTATACCTTCTTCTTAGAAACTATGCAATTGTCATTACTAATACAACATACCAAACAATAAATAAATAAAAATCTCAGCATAACTAATTCCAGCATAACTTATCTTAATATAAGTTATATTGACATAACTTATACCGGCATAAATCGTATTCCAATCAAACGAGTTACACGTTCCAATCAAACGACCCACGTGTAACTGACTTCTCCGAACAATTACGCAACTAAAGTAACTAACTATGCATATTAACATCATTTTTATATCCAAGGCAGCAATTACAAGGCACTAATGCTGACACACCAAAGACAAAAGAAACTACAGCTACTGTAAAATCAGTACATCAAACATTATCGGCTCAAATGTTTTGTCTTTACTTGTGATATCTTGATACAAAACGAACTTTTTTGGACATTCGGCACTGCTAAGATATTTCTGAAGTGTTAAACTTGGATCCGTTTGGATTGATTTGCAGAGATTATAGTGAGTACAAGGTAGCAAATCACAGAAAAGTAGGAGAGCATGACACTGTTTGTAACCTTGTGACAGAATTTGGATACATGATCGCAAATGGGCATCCATCCCGAATGCATTTCTCCATGTTTCCCCACATATCCAATTGCAGTCGCCGCTGCACATCCAGCCAGCATTACTGCCATCACAATCTGTCATCACACCAAAATTCCAACATTAATTCACATAAATGTTTCATAATTAATGTACTAATATTCAGAGGTGAACCCAGGGTTTGACTAGTACGGGGGCACCACCTAAAAAATAAAATAAAAAGATAAGCTTTGTTTGAGGTAGGATTCGAAATTGGGTCTTCGAGAGAATGAAGATACTTAAGCACTTCTACAAACTAGTTGCTCTGTTCAGATTTTGTGACTTTAGGGGGTCGCGTAAAATATTTAAGAGGTCCTCATTGTATTTATAGATATATATATATATGAAATATATACAGCTTACGGGTTCCGGTGACCCTCTAGCCCCCAACATAGGTCCGCTCCTGCTAACATTATGCTCATGATAAAAATCTAATTCCATAAGAGATCATTGTTCAAATCCTAGCAGAAACAAAGACGTTAGGTAATTTCTTCTCGTATATATGTAAGCTTTGGTGAACATAGTTGAGAAATACCCTGCTAATGGGAGATAAATACAAATTGACTATTCTAAAAGACGTTATGCGTCACAATAGTCCAAAGGCCCACAAAAGGAAAAAAGTTCATACAGTCATACTAGCACAATTTAAAGTTTCAAACCAATGAACCACTTCTAGGCTCTAGCTTCTCTTTCTTTCGCTTTTTTTTTTTTAAATTTTTTAATTGTCAGAACAATTTTCTCAAAACTTATATACTCATTATTCACCAACAACTAGAAAACTGTATTGTAAATGACGTCTAGGTTTAAGCCTCATAAGAAAAGAATCAAATCCAAATTATATATGGAAAATACTGTATGAGATTCTAGGGTGGGGAAGAAAGGTATATATATATATATATGGAAAATATTGAGTGAATCCATAGGGTGAGGAAGAAAGGAATTCTTTTTTCAGGCCCCAAATTGCTTTACAAATTACCTTTGAGTCTGCCTAAATCCAAATTGGTTAAGAACTTTATCCAGATCTACTACTAACAATTTAAAATTAACACAATGAATTGTAGCGCTATATGGATATTTTAGACATGCTAATTTGACAAGTGACTGATCATTGAAAAGGAGAAAAGTTGGACGTACCAAATCATGAAGGAAAATGTAAAAGTAGTGCTTTGGGTCAAAACCCTTATGGCCTAAAACAAAAGCCAGAAAGAGGGACAGAACAGAGAAGGCACATCCAATGATATTTGCCAAAGCAAAGAACCTGCAGAGAACCCCCAAAGCAAAATCAGATTCAGAACTTTGAAATAAAACCACAAATATTTTCTTTTGATATTCTTTACTTGAAAGTGGGAGAATAGCTATAGCGAGCATCCATCTCAATGCCAAATACAGTGACAGTCTGTTTGCTGGTTAGAATAATCAAAGTGGACGCCAATGTGAATGCAGTTGCCAAAATTCTCAGGAAAATTTGAGTTCCCAACAAACATGTGTCAGATTTCCGAGGTGGGCTTTGCAAATTTTTGACACTGAAACTCTCCATTTTGGGATCTTCTCAGAAAAATAGAAGAGAAAGAAGAACGGAATGAAGAAATTAATGGAGGAGTGGATATTGTGGTAGTATTTATAGAGTGGGGAGAGAGTCCGAGAGAGATCATTAAAGTAAATGGATCACTTTCAAGACCGACAAAAAAGCAAAGAAGTTTGAACACTGCTGCCTTTGATTTAACAAGTAACAAAAATAGATCAACAAAAATGCATTATTTCTCGGGAAAAAAGAACAAAATTGTTTTAATTGTTAACTTAATAAATTACTATGGGTTAAAGGACATGAGATTTTAGTGGGGTTTGGTGATAAGTTAAATCCTGGCCATCTTATGTTTGTTCTCTATATATAGGCCTTCGCTTTCGGAAGCAGCAATGACTGAATAATAGGTATCTAAATCTTGAAATTGGCCTTCGATTTAGTGGCTGCTGCCAATTCTTACTTGCCTTGAAGTATGCCAAGACTTTGGCCTTCCAGAAATAGTCCACTAGTCAACAAGTAAATCAATTAAAGTGGATTGGAGGGAGTATTAATTTGTGACAATATATTTTTAGTAAAGTAGACAAGTAAGGTTCTTAACCAATTTGGATCCATTATTAATTTCATTGTTAATTAATGTTAAAAGGTAAATTTCTTAGCTAGCGTTTGACCATAAATTCCCAAACTTGATTTGAAAAATTTGATTTGGGTGAATGATCACACCCAACTATGCCTTATAAAAAGGACTAAGCGGTCGTTTCAAATATAATCTGGTTTACAAGTCCGGAGTCGAATCTCACAGAGAACTAAGGCTTAGCTACAACTGTTCAATATCACCAAGAAACACAAGTCCAAACAATTTCCTAATTATAAAGATTATAATATTTATTTTTATCTAATTAACTAACAAATACTAAAAAGCAATAAAACTATCAATTAACAAGGATAAGGATTGGAGGCAAGATTAAGGAGGTCTAGAGTTATGATTTCTCCTATTGTCACAATCCTTTCCGCTACGTTTTCTATAAATTTGTCTAAGTTTTCTCTACCAATCATGAACGCTCTGAGTGTTGTAATTCTCTCTCGAGTAACTACCACAATTTACTAGGCATATTCTCCCGAATTACGCTAGTTGGCATGAAGTACGGCTCACTCGGATCGCACCAAGGTTTCGTTATCCCTAATCCCATCTTTAAACCCTCCGTATTGATCCCGCATATACGTTAGGAGTGATGTTATTTAACAACTACCTAAATATGCACATTCTCCCGAGTAATACACACTAAATAGGCACAGTCGATTGAGAGCTCTTGAACAACCACATATACACGTAGTTGAACAAATAGAGAAAATTTACGGCAAATCTGTATTAACGTAACAGGAAAATCATCCTTCAAGAGGTTCCATCAAAACCTTAGATAACAAATTAGTTATTCATAATAGTATGCATAACTACAATATTATAATTCATAACCAACAATGAAAATAAGAAGAAGGAAGTGAAAAACTCGTAGAAGAATTCTCCTCCTTGCTCCTAGTGTGTTCTTTCCTCCTTAGGTCGAATCCCCGATCTCCTTAGCCTTCTTAGGTCTAAATTATGTCAAAACTCCTGAAAATACCGTTTTCAATGTATATATACTAAGTAGGGTCTGGCCCAAATAATTACACCTTCTCCTACGCGAAAAAGGACACTTTTCCAAGACAGGACGTGCGCGGCCGCAGATTGGCCGTGGATTTTGACCTGCCCCATTTGCGCGGTCAGTGCGCGGCCGCACACTTGCCGCGCACTTTTTACCATGTTCTGTTTAGAATTTGGAAAAAGAAAAAACATAAAAGTTGTAAACCTTTGAGTTAGCTTTCCAACCATATATTGTGGATCCCAAATGGAGTTCTGAGCGAAAAGTTATGTATATTTTACTAGACATTGCGTAATCTACCTACTCGATTTTTAGTTCGTTCTTAACTATCATCTGTTGATCCCCGAACACGATCCCGGCTTAATTCCTTGGGATTTTACTCAGACTTCAAAGATCCAAATCACTTGAATTCATTCCATAACATCTACATAGCTCGAAGTCACTCCTACACGGCATAAAACACACATTAGTGCAAAACACTAGCGATTATAGCTCAAAGTCAATTGAAGTGCAGTAAATTAGAGTGTAATAAGCGACTAAAATCCGTAATTATAGCCTATCATCAACACCCCACACTTAAATCATTGCTCGTCCTCGAGCAATCAAACTACACTTTATATAGATACGACCTTTTAAACAATTCTCCTAACTCATCACACCAAGAATATTTAAAATAAACTAAGCACAAAAGCGTAACATCTTCACCTCAAGATTTGCCTCGCAAGTACCATGCATTATTCACACACAATAAATTTTAAGACCGTAGGAACTCAAGATAGGAAGAATTCACTCACTCTCAGAAATGACATTCATATGCCACAAAAGATGCACCATAGGTTTGCCTGTAGTATACTACTCTACTAATCGAGCTCATTCCGTCTAGGATCAAGTAGGACTTTATTTGGTTGTAATGTAGGCTACGGGACGGGTAGGATACATTTGGATATAAGGGTAACTACACCTCCCTAAGCACTTTAATACATACATTTTAATATTTAAAACCCCACTTATGTCAAACGAAAACTCCACCTTCACATCAATGTATATTACCTCATACGTCTTTAAGACAATTACATCAAACGCCGCCACCATCAAGGAATATTCTTCATAATAATACACCTTTTTCCATTTTTTTTTCAAATCAAGTGGCTCTTACTTTTTCAGCATAGTGCACCTTTCTCGTTATTTCATTAGTTCTACTCAAAAGGAAAACCAAACACCCCACAATTTAACTTTTACCCAGTTCCTAACAATTCAAGTGCTCATGAGAGGTTAAATTTTTTAAATAGATGGTTAATTCAAACAAACGGGTAAGGCTTGTAATGAGGTTTCCCAGAAAACATAATTACAGGCTCAAAGGGGTTAACTATGATACATAACAATTAGGCAGGTAAAATATACATATATGGCTCAACAAAGAAATACCTATATCAATTCCAAGACTGAACAAAACTACTATTTCGCTTTGCAAACACACAAGGCAAGTTCTAGACATCAAATGCAATGCATAGAATAACACAAAACTTACACGCACATGACACATAACTCACTCAGGATTGGATTTATCAAGACACTCTATTCAAAGCAGTTAAGTAATTTAAAATCATACAATTTAAGGTACTTATACAAAAGTCAAAAACTGAGTCTAAGAGTCACAACCAAAGTACTCACTATTCTCAAGGCATAACAAAGTCAAGAGATATTGCTTCAATTCAATTCATCTCACACTAGCTCCTACTCCTAAAAAAATAAAACTAACTACACCCGGTTCAAGTAAAACCCTTGAAAAAGAACTACGATATAAAAAAAACAAGGGAGAATTATTACACTACCTAAAAAGAAAATCTTTTTGTCCTTTTTTTCCTTTAGACTTAAATCCCTCAAGAAAATTGTCTAATAGATCCATCATCGGGAAGCCCAATCTTTTTTTCTTCGTTTCTCTAAAAAAATATTATTCAATTAAACTAACACAATTATAATAGCATAGAAAGTCACCCAAACAATCTTCTCACCCCACACTTAAAATTGTGCATTGTTCCCAATGCACACCATACTAATAAGAGGGTAAAAGAAACTCCCTGGTAGGCTAAAAGCCGAAGCACTAGCAGCTCATGAGGTACTCAGACTTCTCCCAAGCCTGGTCCTTCGTGCGGGTACCTCACACTTAGTTCCAACCATCTAATTTGTTGTTGCATCCTTCCAATAGCTTTTCTTTCCATGCTCCTAGAAAATCAAAAGTTGACAGTACAAAAATAATAAAATAATAATAAAAAAAAAAGTAAAGCTGGGTTGCCTCCCAACAAGCGCTTGATTTAACGTCGCGGCACGCCGCGAATCATTTTCTGCCTCCACTTTGAACTTATAAATTGGACCCCAAGTTTTGATTCTGCTCTTTGATCATGCTACTGGGGTGGTAAAACAAATCTGACTAGCCCAATAAAACAATGTAGTATTCTGCACTTCTTGAATTTTGGATGAGATGTGTATTCCCGACTTTCTGGCACGAAGAATTCTAGAATGTAGGCATCTTGTTCCTTACTCCTTGACTCCTCAAATGACTCGACCGACTCTATTTCCATATCATCATCCAAACACAATGTGGAAAAATGCTTGGAGTGTGGACCAATGCGCTCAACTACATAAACATTGGGATTGCCAACATCCTCAACACTAATGACACTAGAGTCAACTAAATATGTATCCTCAATATCCTTGGTTGACTCTAGTATCTCTTCTACGACATCGACATCATCAAAATCTAGTTCGATTGATTGTTGGTGTTCTATTCTGGCCTTCTCCTCTAACTCATCCCCGTATTTTTTTAAATCCTCCAGTATAATGGCAATTTCTCCAGCCAATTCATACTCATATTTGCTACTATCCACAATGGCAACTTGTTGGGCTTTACAAGGTTCAATTAATTTATTCGCTTGAGCCTCCAAGTTGTGAATAGTTTCCTCTTACCTTTGTATCTGCCGTGGTTTCTCATCATATTGTTCCACATGGCACTTTAATATATCTTTGATCTCCTTTAGGTTAGTTTCCCTAGGTTCTTTGTTCCTGTTATCCTCACAAGAAAAAGTAAAACCATCATAGTAAGGGGTTGGGGGAAGATAAGAAATAAAAGCACAATCATGAAAGTGACCATCTTTACCACAACATATATCGCACACATTCCACACATAAGATTGAGTTGGTGCACATAACTCGCTCTCGAAAATATTTTGATAATTTTGCGCTGGGTGGTTTCCTCCACTAAATGCATAAGGGGGATCAAAAGTAGAATTACCAATATCAAAACTCTCATAATTCCAAGAAGCCATGTCTCTCTTATCAAAAATAAAAAATAAAAAATAAATAAATAATCAAATACACTAAAACAAAAATAAAAGTTCAAACTTGGAACCTAGAAATATGTACACCTACAGCTACACCGTTAGTTCCCCAACAGCGGCGCCAAAATTTGATCACGCCCAACTATGCCTTATAAAAAGGACTAAGCGGTCGTTGCAAATATAATCCGGTTTACAAGTCCGGAGTCGAATCCCACAGAGAACTAAGGCTTAACTACAACTGTTCAATATCACCAAGAAACACAAGTCCAAACAATTTCCTAATTATAAAGATTATAATATTTATTTTTATCTAATTAACTAAAAAATACTAAAAAGCAGTAAAACTATCAATTAACAAGGATAAGGATTGGAGGCAAGATTAAGGAGGTCTAGAGTTATGATTGTCACACCTCCTTTTTCCGCCCCCGCGAGGGGTGCAAGAGAGTTTTTTCCAATTAAAGGACAATCGAAACGGGATTTATTTATTTATTTCAGAGTCGCCACTTGGGAGATTTAGGGTGTCCCAAGTCACCAATTTTAATCCCGAATCGAGGAAAAGAATGACTCTGTATTACAGTCCGCGAACCAGAAATCCGGATAAGGAATTCTGTTAACCCGGGAGAAGGTATTAGGCATTCCCGAATTCCGTGGTTTTAGCACGGTCGCTCAATTGTCATATTTGGCTCATTTATCTGATTTTTAAACAATTAAGAACTTATATGCAAATTTAACTTTTAAAACCGCTTTTATCATTATTTATTTTATACAAAATTGCAACGTCGTGAAAACGCATCTCGAACCACGCCACAACCAGTGCACACGTGATTTTTTGACGCATTTTGACTTCGTCAAGATCGTGATTTGGGTTACATAAATGTACACCCGTATTTAAGAAAATAACCTTATTAAATATGCGCCAAAATACTACGCGTTATGATACTATTATGTAGGACTGTGAATTTTACTAAATCGCCCATCTCGGAATCTAGGTATTTTCTTATATTAAAAAAAAATAAGATTGGAGGACTGCAATTTTTTGTATTATTTATATTTATTTATTTTTTAGCGAGATCCTCCCTTATTTTTAGGAATACCCTTTAATGACTACATCTTTATTATTACTAAGTTTGTATATAATTATGAAGTCAATCTCTACATACTTAAAAATAACATATTAATTACTAATTTAAAACGAATATTAATGGAAAGTAATATTACTAAAATTATAATTACAAACAACATGGAATTGTCAAAAAATAAAAATAAAAACTAATTATCCCATAGTTGGATTAAAATTCATATTGTTAGTATGACTTAAACTTATTGAAATTAATTATTTACAAATACTGAAAATTGGAAAAAAAACTTGGTTACTAAACCATATTTCTAAAAATTAAACAATTTAACCTTAACTAACCTTGTTTTAATTCACATCATGTCCTAATACTTGATTGGCAAACTAATTCATGTTTTAACTGAAATTAACTACATGATTCCGATTAACTTAACGTTGACAAAAAACCTTACGTTGACAAAAAACCTTATGAATAAGGAACTCAGTCAATTTTTGCCAAACTGATTCAATAACGCCATTTTTTACGTTATTTCTTCTATTTTGATTATTAAACAGTTTTAATTAGTAATCAGGCTTAAATATATTTCCTAATAATCCGGTTAAGGCGTTATTTAATATATCGCTATAACATGCCTAATTATGCCAAATGACAGTGATTTACAGAATAATAATACATGAATAATCTAAATACAATACAAAAAAAATTAAAACTAAATTAAAAATTTAACACTCCATTCTTCATTTCGGCTTACAAAATGCCAAAATTACAGTTGTGTACCTGATATTGGAAACAAAAGAAGATGAAGATGAGAATAAGCAGCAGTAATAACAATACGGCACATCAACAACAGTCCAGCAGCAGTAACAACCCAGGAACAGAGTTTGCAAATCAGTGGAGCAGTAATCCCAAAAAAAACAAAAGCTTCAAGCTTTGATGAAACAACAATTAATTCTGATTTCAAACAATGAAAGAAAGCAGAAGATTTTTTTTTATTTTTTTTTTATTTTTTAAGTTTAAATATTTTTCGGAATTTTCTCTCTCCTAAATGTTCAGCCCTTTTTCTCTCTCTTATTTTCTTTATGTTCTTCTCTATATTCAGATTAGTTCCCCTTTTTGATTCAAGACTTCTACCTATATAACCCATCCCATAAATCTTTCAATTAATTAAAATCAATACTTTTTCTCTACCCAACCCATTATCTTCCCACTCATCCCCATTACATTAAATAAACATATCACACCACCCCATTATATTTTGTCCCCCATGCCTAACATAAAATAATACAAGATTCCCCCCACTAAATTTTGTCTTGTCCCCCCTTTATATTAAATAACCATATCACAACCCACCCC
Source organism: Nicotiana sylvestris (assembly GCF_000393655.2). Taxonomy (NCBI): domain Eukaryota; kingdom Viridiplantae; phylum Streptophyta; class Magnoliopsida; order Solanales; family Solanaceae; genus Nicotiana; species Nicotiana sylvestris. Next base: position 81,353,929 of record NC_091062.1, on the reverse strand, counting down.
ATTTCATTTTGTCCCCCATGCTTCATATAAACAATTACAAAATGTACAATTCCTAAACTACCCCTCCGACCCTATTGCAAATTACTATTTTACCCCCGAAAGTACTATAAATTACCAAACTACCCATCAGCTATAACACATCAATTAATCAAACTTAACCAAAATATAGACAATATGATTAATTTTTAACAATGTTCAAACAACAAATTTCATGAACATGATTTCTTCAACATTTCAACAACAAATCACATGAACACAAATTGAACAACAAAGAACAACTAAAATTTGATTGAACAATATTTTAGCAACAAACAATCCTATTTTCGGATTCAACAACAACAACAAACAAGTATATTTAGATTTCTAAATTCAATAATATTGAACTTAAAATCAACTACTCTAAAAACATTACAACAAACAATTCCTATATTAAACTTAAACAAGATTATGAGACAAATTCAAGAAATAATCATAAATGATAAACAAGAAATCAAACTATACAAAATTCGGATTCAAGAACAATTAAACAAAGTATGGACATGAATTAAATTTATTTTGAACAAAAACAACATGACGGATTCAAATGATTAAACCAACATACTTCCCTATCACAACTAAATTCTTTTAGGCAAATAACAAAACAAAACCTAAGAAGAAACAATTATGAATTTAAACTTGAACTTTAACAATATTGACCATTTTTGGAAAATACATAAAATACATAAAACAAATTGAGGAAACAATTAATTAAACTTCAATTTGTATCTAACTAACATTAAACTAACAACATTTACCTAAACAATAAAACAAACATGAAATAAACATGAAAAATTCACCAAATAATGAACAAACTAGAAAATTATTTCAACGAAGAACAAACCAAACAAGAATTGAATCATTTATCGATTTTGGATCCGAAAAATACCAAACAAAAATATGGACGATAAATGAGATTCAAAAACCAACTAACCGGAAATGAAACGACGAACAACGACCAACCAACGACGAACTCGGACAGTGATCGACGACATCGACCAAAACTCATCCATGTACGCGAACTCGACTGGACTGAAGCAGTAGCATCCGCTACTGCTGGACATCGGCGCTTGAACTGAATGACGAAGATGAAGCAGAAGCAGCTGACGATGAAGAGAAATGGACGCAGCAACAGCTTAATGAAGAAGCCATAGTCATCGAGGTTCGCGAACTCGACTGGACCGAAGCAGTAGCATCCGCTACTGCTGGACATCGGAGCTTGAAATGGACGCAGCAGCAGCTCGGACGCGAGGAGGAGCAGCGGCGACAGTGTGCTTTGGATGATGAAGCAGCGGCTATGGCTGTTCGAGCTGAAGAAGACGAAGTGAGGCAACAACAACTCGGTTGTTCGAGCTTGGTCGTTAATGGCGGACGTCTGGCGTGGTCGTTCATGGTGAAGCAGCAACGAGAAACAGACGATGTGAGGCAGCAGCTAGGAGGACGCTGAAGCAGAAGCAACGGGCAGTCCATGGTCGAGCTTGAGCTCGTCAATGGAGAAACAACGCTGGGGCGATGGACTATCGTGGTGGTTGTGTCGTTTGGTTGTGTATGTGTGTGTGAGTGTGACGACGTGAGGGGGTGTTCGTGGGGGAGGGTGGTCGACGTTGCAGGCTGGGGTTTGTGGGGGGGGGGGGGGGCCATGGATGGGGTGTTTTGGAGTTTTGAGGAAGAAGAAGGAAAATGAGGGGGGGGGGGGGGCGGATGACTTAGTAGTTTTAGGGTTTTTGGCCCTTTTTTTGTTTTTTTTTTTTGTTAAAATAAAAAATGATAGGATGTTGGGTTATGGACTGGGTCGACCCAGTTCAAAATGGACTGGGTAGTTTGGGAAGATTGGGCCATTTTTGGGCCTGAGGCCTGAAATCGAAGAAGAGGCCCAATTCCGACTTTCTTTATATTTTCGCTCTCTTTTCTTCTTTTATTTCTCTAAAACTAAATTATAAAAATACTTAACTTATTATTAAGAACTAAATTAAGTTATAAAAGCGCAAATTAACTCCAAATAACAATAAACGCATAATTAAGCAATAATTAAGCATAAAATTGTATATTTGGACATTAAATGCTAAAAATGCAAACGATGCCTATTTTTGTAATTTTTAATTTTTGTAAAACAAATTTAATTACTAACAATTGTATAATTAAATCCTACATGAAAATGCGACATATTTTTGTATTTTTAATAATTTAACAAATAAACATGCACAGACAAACGTACAAATATTTACACAAAATATCACAAAATATCACAGAAATTCCACACCAAGGAAAATTATTTTATTTTTGAATTTTTGGGAGTAATTATCATATTGGGTAAAAATCACGTGCTTACAATGATTTCTCCTATTGTCGGAATCCTTTCCGCTACGTTTTCTATAAATTTGCCTAAGTTTTCTCTACCAATCATGAGCGCTTTGAGTGTTGTAATTCTCTCTCGAATAACTACCACAATTTAATAGGCATATTCTCCCGAATTATGCTAGTTGGCATGAAGTACGGCTCACTCGGATCGCACCAAGATTTCGTTATCCCTAATCCCACTTTTAAACCCTCTGTACTGATCCCGCATATACATTAGGAGTGATGTTGTTCAACAACTACCTAAATATACACATTATCTCGAGTAATACACACTAAATAGGCACAATCAATTGAGAGCTCTTGAACCAACCACAATATACACGTAGTTGAACAAATAGAGAAAATTTACGGCAAATCTGTATTAACGTAACAGGAAAATCATCCTTCAAGAGATTCCATCAAAACCTTAGATAACAAATTAGTTATTCATAATAGTATGCATAACTACAATATTAGAATTCATACCCAATAATGAAAATAAGAAGAAGGAAGTGAAAAACTCGTAGAAGAATTCTCCTCCTTGCTCCTAGTGTGTTATTGCCTCCTTAGGTCGAATCCCTGGTCTCCTTAGCCTCCTTAGGTCTAAATTATGTCAAAAGTCCTGAAAATACCATTTCCATGTATATATACTAAGTAGGGTCTGGCCCAAATAATTACACATTCTCCTACGCGAAAAAGGACACTTTTCCCGGACAGGACGTGCGCGGCCGCGGATTGACCGCGGATTTTGACCAGTGTTCTGCCCCATTTGCGCGGCCAGTGCACGGTTGCAAACTTGCCATACACTTTTCCCCTTTTCTGTTTGGAATTTAGAAAAACATAAAACATGAAAGTTGTAGCTCTTTGAGTTATCGTTCTAACCATATATTGTGGATCCCAAATGGAGTTCTGAGCAAAATGTTATGTGTATTTTACTAGACAATGCGCAATATGCCTACTCGATTCTTCGTTCGTTCTTATCTATCATCCCTTGATCCCCGAACACGATCCCGACTTAATTTCTTGGGCTTTTACTCGGACTTCAAAGCTACAAATCAGTTGAATTTATTCCATAACATCTACATAGCTCGAAATCACTCCTACAAGGCATAAAACACACAATTAGTGGAAAACACTAGCGATTAAAACTCAAACTCAATTGAAGTGCAGTAAATTAGAGTGTAATAAGCAACTAAAACACGTAATTATAACCTATCATCAGTGAAGTTTGGTTTGAAGATGAAAATGTATTTGGACTTCAGTTTTCAAAACATATTTCACTTTTTTTTTTGAAAAAATATGAAACATGACTCATACCTATGATTTCTAAAAACTGTCACAAATACTCAACAATACATTTATCAATAATATTCATTATCATTATCACACAACATAGTCCTGAACATAAATAAATTTGGTACAAAATTATCATTTTTATAATGAATATAATACACCATCAAATGTCTGAGAAGACGAAGCAACATTGTTACAAAATAATAAATGGTTGAGTCTTTTATAAAATACAAAAGTTTAGGAAAATTTTTAAAAAATGTAATAATAATATTTTGGGTCAAAACCAACTCTTGAGCTGATTTTGGGATTTGGGAATTTGCCAAAATATGAATAAAATTTATGAACAAACATGTATTTGCCAAATAATTTTTACAAAATCTATGACTAAACAGGTTCTTAATACGTGTGAGAATAGCAAAAAAACTCAATTGATTTATGGCAAATGATCAAAACCTTTTTCTTTAGCAACATTAGTGAAGTTCTCAACGACAATCTTTGAAAGGTTAGATTTCAAAACCTTTTTCTTTGGTAAAATTAAGTGAAGTTCTCAACGACAACAAAACGTCAATGAGCAAATGAAATGAACCTTGTGAAACTTCCTTCATGGAAGCCATTAAACTCGGTAGAATTTGCAAAAAGAGGAAAATAAAAAAGTTTGATATGTCTATCTTTGTATATGAACTTAAATACTAACTTCGCCATCTCAACACTTGACGTCGCAAAATCCTCTCCCACATCCTAAAATGTTTTTTGGTGCGTAGAAATGTTTATTTTGGACAGCTCAGCACCAAATGAAGGAAATAAAATGGAGATTTTTTTTCTCATTCAACAAATTAAATATTGTGTGGTAAAACTCTCTAAATTAGAGCTAGTTAAAACTTATGTCTAAATAGAACAACTTAAGTAACGAAGTGTAATATGCCAAATAAAAGCTCAATATAGATAGAGAAGACGAAAATTTACTGCTATTACAACTGTGTTGGGTGGATAATATATCAAAAGTTCTGACAGCCCAATTTTTAAAGGCTAAACAAAAGTAAGAGTAGTAGTAATTTATTTCTAGACATTTGATGGATATTTCTAAACTAAAGATAAGATAGACATTTTTCTTTCATATATCCAACCACCACACTGCGACATAAATAAAAGAAGCTAAGCAAAAAATATTTTGATAGATATTTGTTTGAACCAAGAATAAATAAATGAACCAAACAATAATTTACTTTACATTTGATGGATATTTCTAAACTAACGATAAAAAAATATTTTCTTTCATATATCTAAGTTCTAACTAAGGGTGTACAAAGGAAACTGACAAACCGCACCAACCCGATAATCCGAGTCAAATCGAGAAAAAAACTGACTATGGTTTGGTTTGATTTAGTTTGGTGTTGAAAAAAGAAACCCGATCATAATTGGTTTGGTTTGGTTTTAACTAAAGAAAGTCAAACCGAAACCAAACCAACCCGACATTACATATATAGAAATTTTAGATATATTTAATATATAAATATACTTATTGTGATGTAATTTATAAATATTTCTTAAAGTTTTTCATAATTTTATCTTTTAAGGTATTATTTCAAGGTTGGACTTAGAACTTTTGAATGTTCCAATAAGTTTTATAGTCATTAATATTAGTAAATTAAATAAGGAATTTTTACATTCCTATGCCACATAGGAAACCTTATTACCATCAATATTTAAGGTTTGACTTAATTACACTTAGTATACCAAATTACCAATTCTATACTATAGTGTATTTTAAGGGTACAATTAATACAACGTATATCCCTCCTTAATTCAAGGTACTGCATATCCCACCCCTCCCACGTTTCTCTCTCCCAAACCCTCACCCTCACCCACGTTTATGTACTGTTATTAAACATAAAAACCTATAATTATGGAAACATAGATTTGCAACGTATTGATTTAGAAACACTTAAATCTTACATTGCAATTAGGAGCGGCAATCATTCAAGTTCCTGGTTACACTCATTGTTAAATGATAAATGGTCGGTTCTGAAAATATTAAAGAAAAGATTTTTAGTAAAATCATTACATCACGCTAAAGATTTTTAGCAATAGTTTTGTCAAGTTAACAGCTGCAAATAAAAAGAAAAACCAACTTTTAACTCCAGTCTAGGTAACAATGAAGAATAATAATATTACGAAGTACCATTTACCAATTCTCGACGTAATAATTTAGAAAAATAAAAACAAAAAGTGATTTTCGACTTATTAATCGAATTCTCTCAACGAAACCAAATTTCAAATGGTAAAAATAGTGTATTAGTTTCATTTCCAACACGACATATGCCATCAATTTCATAGTCCCAATTCTCAAACAATATCAAATGCTATAATCTATTGCAATATTTCTTATTTTTATCACAATAATTGCATTTTTCAGAAGATTTTGTAGAAGTTTTAGTTGTTTTGGATTTGTGAAAACAGAAAACAATGTATCTACAATCAGAATATAAATAATCTACAAAATATCTACAAACTGAGTATATTGAATTTTAATATCCCAATTCCCATTCGATTGTAGTTTAATTGGGATTTTCGACATAATTGCATTTTTTGCAGAAGATTTGTAGAAGTTTTAGTCGTTTTTGATTTGTGAAAACAGAAAACAAAGCATCTACAATTAGAATATAAATAATCTACAATTTATCTACAAAATATCTACAAACTGGGTACATTGAACTTTTATATCCCAATTCCATTCAATTGTAGCATAATTGTGATTTTTGACATAATTGCGTTTTTTCAGAAGATTTGTAGAAGTTTTAGCCATTTTTTATTTGTGAAAACAGAAAATAAAGCATCTACAATCAGAATACAAATAATCTACAATTTATCTACAATTTCTGCAATACGTCTTCTTCTTCTTCTTCTTCTTCTTCTTCTTCTTCTTCTTCTTCTTCTTCTTCTTCGAGTTTCAATCTGAAATTCAATCAAAACCAAGTCTAATCTTCACCAAAACCCCTCAAAATTGAGATATAAACTCCAAACCATATTCCCGATTATTTTCAACAACACCCAATCCAAACAAATAATGATTTTTGAAAACCCAAATTTGAATACAAAGCTTTCAATCTTTTTAATGGATGTCAATGGTGGAAAATATCTGGAAGAATATTTACTTCCATAATTGTAGCGCGCCTAAATAGGAATATCTGGAAGAATATTTAGTTCCAAATTTGTAGCGCGTCTAATTAGGAAGGAATCAGCTCCTAATAATTGGTATTTAATGAATGGTATATATTTTGTAGAATAACTGTGAACATGACAGGTAAATATGAAACTATGCACATTTTTGGTAATAAAATTTCATATATGGTATAGGAAAGAAAAGTCTCATTAAATAATGCTAACAAAAGCCCAAACCAAAATCAAATCAATACTAATGCTAACAAAAGACATTCAATTCAATACTAACAAAAGTCCCATTAAATAATTCTATTTTTTGTTTTGCAATAATTTAGATAAAAATGCATAACCTATTTTTATTTTTTCTTTAGCGTTTAGTCATGTAATTAATACTCCCTTATTAGTCTACTTATTTTAGCATGACTTAGTACTTTTAGATTATGCTTATTTTTATTATGGCTTTTTAATTAGCAATATTCATATTACATAATTTTATTATCTTTATTGTAGAATATTTTAGGATAATGTCATGACACATCTCATATTTCGTATTATTTTCTTGGAAAATATTTTATATAGTTGTATCTTACTAGGATTAAAGAAATATTTTGAGCATAATTTATATGTTTTGTTCTACGAAGGTTTTATAGAGAAAAAAATCCTGAAAAAACCCGAATAACCCGAAAACCCGAGAAAATCCGAGAGTGAAAAACCCGAGTTTTATTGGTTTGGTTTGATTTTTAAATTTAATAACCCGATACAATTGGTTTGATTTGATAATTATAAAAACCGAACCAACCCGACCTAGGTACACCCCGCTCTAACCACCTCGCTGACAATGAAATAAAAGAAAGGTCGCTACTTCTCTGTTATTTTATTAATATTGTTTGCCTCTGCCCTTCCCAGATTGACGAAGACTTTCTGGGATGCAGTCAATCAAAAAGTCGTTTTGCCTTTACATTGAAAAATAAAGAAAACCTAACAAGTAAATAGTGATGGTAATGCATGTTCATTTAATGAGTGTTATTTATCCCATTTCACAAAGGAAAAAAGTAGGAGAAGAAGATAAAAGATATTTGGGAGGAGAAGAATTGAGTAGCAAAGAATTTGAGTGCAGAACCTAAATAGGGTTATTTTTGACTCAAAACACGTTTTACGTGTTAAAAAAAAGTTACTTTTCTATACAAAACGTGGTACAGTACCTAGCCGCGGAGTCAGAATTTTCGTTAAAGGGTGTCAAAATATATAAAAGTAAACATACTACAAAATTAAGGGAAGTCAACACGTAGTATATATACATATAATATTTTTTACCTACCTACACAATGTATTTTTACCGTAAAAGGGTGTCATTTGACGCCCCTTCCTATAAAGTGGCTCCGCCACTGACAGTACCACGTTTGCCGTTCGACCCGTTAAGGTAAAATGCGGTATGTAACCGCGCTTTACATATATCACGATAATAGACCGCGTTTTATATAAAGCTGATAAGACTGTTATATAAAATGTGGTCTGTTACCGCGATATATGTAAAGCGCGGTAACATACCACATTTTATATAGAAAAGTGGGCCCACCAATTATTCTTCTGCGCTTAACTGACATAACAATAATTCAAATATGTAAAACGCATTTTTAAACCGTTGCGGCGTACAGCCCTATCCATATATTGTTGCGGTGTGCAGCCCGATCCATATATATAGTCGACTGCGCTCACTCGGGGTGTGCAGACTCCGGAGGGGCTCCTACAGCCCAAGCACTATATTGCTGCGGCGTGCAGCCCGATCCAACATATTACCGCGGCATGCAGCCCGATCCATATATATATCTGCGGCGTTCAGCCCGATCCATAAATATATAATCCTCACAACCAGACCCTCGGCCTCTCTCAGTCATTAATCTCACAATCAGACTCTCGATCTATCTCAGTCATCAACCTCACAATTACTCGGACCATCAGTAAAATAGGGAACTCAGCCCAAACAGTTTTCACATTTTAAGAAGTAAAGTGACAAAACCAGATTTAAACAATACACATGTAGAACATGACTGAGGATATGCTTTCAAAACAAATAGAGTGAGGAAAAATAGTAAAAATGCCCTTAAGGGTCTCAACAAGTCGGCACAAGCCCCCAAACATGGCATACAACCCAAAATATAATATCAATCTCTAAAATATGAAATATCATAAGATTTAAAATCTAATACGCGACTTAACAGTCGCATGGGACGGACCAAGTCACAATTCCCAACGGTGTACGACTCTACGCTCGTCATCTAGCGTGTGGTCACCTCAAAGTAGCACAATGATGTGAAATCCGGGGTTTCAAACCCTCAGGACAGTATTTACAATAATTACTTACCTCGATCCGGTCCAAACTCTAGCCCGCGATGCCTTTGCCCTCACGAATCAACCTCCGGATGCTCCAAATCTAGCTATAATCAGTACATAACTATTAAAATATGCGAAGGGGACAAAGCCCACTCGAAAATATTCAATTTACATAAAAAACCCGAAATTGCTCAAACCCGGCCCCCGGGACCACGTCTCAGAATTCAATAAAAGTCACATCAATAGAATCCTCATCCTCTCACGATTCTATACATATCAAGAACATCAAAATCGGACCTCAATTGCCCACTCAAATTCTCAATTTACATTCTCCAAATTCAAGCCCTAATTCCCCAATTTTAGGCTTTAATTTCCACATATTTCATGATTAATCAAGTAGGAATCAACATATGATCGAGTATTAAGTTCAAAAATCTTACCTCCATGTGTTATCTCTTGACTTCTTCTTCAAATCCTCTCAAAAGCTTCAAAATTGCCCAAAAATGATGAAAAGTAGCCTCAAAATCGCGGACAAGGGCTATTTACATTCCGCCCAGGCCTTAAAAACCTTCTTCGCGAATGCGGGATAACCATCGCATTCGTGATGAACAAAACACCAGCCATCAAAATTTTGCTCTATGTGTTCGCGGCACCAGCCTCGCGAACGCGATACTGTCACGACCCGGATTTTCCACCCTCAGGAGTCGTGATGGCGCCTACTAATGTGACCTAGGCAAGCCAATTATTAGACAATTTACCCTTTTACCAATTTTTATTCTCTTTAACATTATATGAAACAATAACGTGTAAACAACGTAAATCTAGAATAAGCGGAAGAAAGCAATAAAATATCTGAACATGTGTCTGTTACAACAGCTTAAAACTTAATCACCCAGAACTGGTGTCATAGTACCACAGACGGTCTAAGACTACGAAATACAAGGTCTGATAATAAAAGATACACTGTTTCTGAAGCAAAGAAATGAAATAGGAAATAAAGGATAGAGGAGACGCCAGGGCCCGCGGACGCTTGCAGGTCTAACTTGGATCTCCGCGTGGACTGAAGGTAGCCTCAAAACTACGGCCCAAGAGCTGCTCCGGGATCTGCACATAGTGCAGCGTGTAGTATCGGCACAACCGACCCCATGTGCTGGTAAGTGCCTAGCCTAACCTCGGCGAAGTAGTGACGAGGCTAGGACCAGACTACCAAATAAACCTGTACAGTTATATAATATACAACGGAAAGTAAAGCAGGAATAAACAAGTGAAGATGGGAGGGGGGAAAGCATGCTTCGGGGAATAACAGGTAATCAAGAGAATTATAAAGGAACAAAAATCCAACTACTAACAAGGATAAGGGAAACAAAGGCAGAATTCACTTTCATTTCACATCTTATTGCAAGCGTGCAGCCTGCTCCCATTTCATATATCTCGTGGCAGGCGTGCCACCCGCTCCCATTTTATTTATCCTGTGGCAGGCGTGCTTCATTTATCTCGTGGCAGGTTTGCCACCCGCTCTCATTTCATTTATCTCATGGCAGGCGTGACACCCGCTCCTGTTTCATTTATCTCGTGGCAGGCGTGCCACCCACTCCCATTTCAATTATCTTATGGCAGGTGTGCTACCCGATCCCAGTTACAAATCAACAACAATCACAAAGAATCCCGGCAAGGGAACAATAATATTTCAATAACATCCCGGCAAGGGAACAATAATATTTCAATAACATGTGAAGTGTAATAATTTACAACGGAGTCATAACAATTACAATACAAGACTCACGGGCATGCTTGACACCGACGTATAGATACTCGTCACCATGCCTATACGTCGTACTCCATAATTAACACGTAGAAAATAAGACACAACTCCTAATCCCTCAAGCTAAGGTTAGACCAAATACTTACCTCGATGCCACGAACACAATTCACGTTTCAATTATAGCTTTACCCCTTGATTCCACCACCAATTCGCTTGTATCTAGTCACAAGTTACTTAATTACATCAATAAATACTAAATGAATCAACCCCAATGCATTAAAATGAGTTTTCCAAAGTTTTACCAAAAAAGTCAAAAATTGCCCCCGGGTCCACATGGTCAAAACCCGAGGTTCGAACCAAAACCCGATTACCTATTCCCCCACGAGCCCAAATATATAATTGTTTTGGAATCCTAACTCAATTTGACGTCTAACTCCCAAAATTTCAATATTCTTAGGTTTTTTCCCAAAGTTCCCATTTCCACCATGGAAAACCTAGATTCTAGGATGAGATCTTGTAAAAAGAAGTTAAAAAGTAAAGAAAAAGAGTTAGAAATCACTTACCAATGTTTTGGAGAAGAAATGTTGTTTTAAAAAATTGCCTCTTATATTTATGGGGTTTTGAAAAATTAAAAATAATTGAAATTCTCGTTTTAATATGCCCCTCTCAGACCCCATGTGCGGACCGCATAAAATCGAGTGCGGCCGCACAGCTCTCCATGTGGACTGCAGTGATATGCGTTCGTATTTTGGTTATAACTTTCTCTATAGATGTCCAAATTGTGATATCTTTATTATTCTAGAAACTAGATACGAATGGTTACAACTTTCGTTTTTGCATCATCTCAAAATTCCTTGTAGATCAAAAGATATAGGTTTCCGAAGTCGGACCAGTGAACTTGTGTGGACCGCACAAAATCTAGTGCGGCCGCACAGCCCCCACCGCAGACAACACCGAAACCAATGTGGTTAGCACTGGAGGGTTCAGAGATTTGCACTTCTTTGAAACTGCAACATCCATATTTTAAGCCTAAGACATCCTGGAACCTACCCGAAACTCACCCGAGCCCTCGGAACTCCAAACCAAGTGTGCATACTAACTCAAAGACATCATATGGACCTACTCATGCGATCACATCATCAAAATAACATGTAAAATCATGAATTAAACCTCAAAACTCAACATTTTCATCAAGAATTCTCAAAGTTCATAACTCTTCAATCGGAAGTCCAACTCATGTCAAATAAACTCCGTTTTTCACTAAATTTCACAGTTATCTTTCAAATACTATAACAAGTTTGTACCGGGCTCCGGAACCAAAATACAGGCCCGATAACAATGGTTTCAAACATTAATTCTTTTCTTAATTTCTTAGATAATTCAGTAAAGTAATTTCTTTCAAAAATTGATTTCTAAGGCTTGGGACCTCAGAATTCATTTCCGGGCATGCGCCTAAGTCCCATATTTTACTATGGACCTCCCGGGATCATCGGAACACGGATTCGGGTCTGTTTGCTCAAAATGTTGACCAAACTCAACCATAATCAAAATTTTAACTCTAGCAATTTCTATTTCTCATATTTTCACATAGAAGGCTTTCCGGATATAGGTTCGGACCACGCACGTAAATCAACGTAAGGTAAAAAGGAGGTTTTTAGGCCTCGGAGCACTGAATTCATTTGCAACACAAGTGATGACCATTCTCCACCTCTAAAACAATCGTTAATCCTCAAACGGACATAAGAAGGAAGTACCTGAGTCGGAAAAAAGATACGGATAACGGCTCCGCATATCGGACTCGGACTCCCAGGTCGATGCCTCAGCAGGCTGACCTCTCCACTGAACATGAACAGAAGGGGAAATTCTTCGACCTCAACTGACTAACTTGACGGTCTAGAATAGCTGCCGGCTCCTCCTCATAGGATAAATCCTCGTCCAACTGGACAGTGCTAAAATCTAACACGTCGGATGGATCACCGTGATACTTCCGAAGCATGGACACGTGAAACCCTGGATGCACGGCTGATAAGCTCAGGGGTAACGCAAGTCTGTAAGCCACCTCTCCCACGCGATCAAGAATCTCAAACGGGCCAATAAACCTAGGGCTAAGCTTGCCCTTCTTCCCAAATCTCATCACGCCTTTCATAGGCGACACTCGAAGCAATACCCGCTCACCAACCATGAAAGCCAAATCTCGAACCTTGCGATTGGCATAGCTCTTTTGCCTGGACTGAGATGTTCGAAGCCTATCCTGAATGATCCTGACCTTGTCCAAAGCATCCTGCACTAGATCCGTACCCAACAACCAAGGCTCTCCCGGCTCAAACCATCCAACTGGAGACCGACACCGCTTACCATATAAAACCTCATAAGAAGCCATCTGAATACTCGACTGGTAGCTGTTATTGTAGGCAAAGTCTGCTAAAGGCAAAAATTGATCCCACGAGCCTCCAAAGTCAGTGACACAAGCTCGGAGCATATCCTTCAAAATCTAAATAATCCGCTTGGACTACCTGTCCGTCTGAGGATGAAACGATGTGCTCAACTCAACCCGTGTGCCCAACTCTCGGTGAACTGCTCTCCAGAAATAGTAGGTAAAATGCGTACCTCGATTCGAAATGATAAACTCGGGCACACCATGAAGAAGAACAATCTCCCGGATATAGATCTCAGCTAACCTCTCGGAAGAATAGGAGACTGCCACAGGAATGAAATGCGCTGACTTGGTCAGCCTATCAACAATAACCCACACTGCATCGAAATTCCTCTGAGTCCGTGGGAGTCCAACAATGAAATCCATAGTGATCCGCTCCCACTTACACTCAGGAATCTCGATCTTCTAGAACAACCCACCAGGCCTCTAATGCTCACACTTAACCTGCTGACAATTCAAACATAGAGCCACATATGCTACGATATCCTTCTTCATTCTCTGCCACCAATAATGCTGCTGCAAATCCTGATACATCTTTGCGGCACCCGAATGAATAGAGTACCGGGAGCTATGGGCCTCCTCTAAAATCAACTCACGGAGTCCAGCCACATTAGGCACACAAACTCGACCCTGTAATCTTAAAACTCCATTTTCTCCTAAGGTAACCTGCTTGGCACCTCCGTGCTGCACCATGTCTCTAAGGACACACAAATGGGGATCATTATACTGCCGACCACGGATACGCTCCAATAAAGAAGAACAAGCAAACGTGCAAGTTAACACACGACTGGGCTCAGAAACATCCAACCTCACGAACTGATTGGCCAAAGCCTGAGCATCCAAAGCAAGCGATCTCTCACCGACCAGAATATAAGCAAGACTGCCCATACTGGCTAACTTCCTACTCAAAGCATCGGCCACCATATTGGCCTTTCCCGGATGATATAAGATGGTGATATCATAGTCCTTTAATAGCTCCAACCACCTTCTCTGCCTCAAATTCAACTACTTCTGCTTGAACAAGTACTGCAGACTCATGCGATCCGTGAACACCTCACATGCCACGCCATATAGATAATGCCTCCAAATCTTCAACGCGTAAACAGTGACTGCTAACTCCAAACCATGGACCGAATAGTCCTTCTCATGAATTTTCAACTGCCGCGAAGCATAAGCAATAACCTTGCCATCCTACATCAATACGACACCAAGCCCAATACGAGATGCATCACAATAAATTGTATATGACCCTAAACTTGTGGGCAAAACCAACACTGGTGCCGTAGTCAGAGCTATCTTAAGCTTCTGAAAGCTCGTCTCACACTCGTCCGACCACCTGAACTAGGCACCCTTCTGGGTCAACCTAGTCATTGGGGTTGCAATAGATGAAAACCCCTTTACGAACCAATGATAGTAGCCTACCAACCTTAAAAAACTTCGAATCTCTGTAGCTGATGCTGGTCTAGGCCAGTCTTGATTGCCTCAATCTTCTTCGGATCAACCTGTATACCTTCTGCTGATACAACATGACCCAGGAATACAATTGAACTCAACTAGAACTCACACTTTGAAAACTTGGCATATAACTGACTGTCTCTCAAAGTCTGGAGAACCACTCTAAGATGTTGCTCATGCTCCTCCCGACTACAGGAATAGATCAAAATATCATCAATGAAGACTATCACGAACGAATCCAAGTATGGCCTGAACACTCGGTTCATCAAATCCATAAAAGTTGCAGGGGCATTTGTCAACCCGAATGACATCACCAGAACTCATAATGCCCGTACCGAGTGCAGAAAGCTATCTTAGGGACATTAAATGCCCTAATCCTCAAACGATGGTAGCCAGATCTCAAGTCAATCTTCGAAAATACCTCGTCACCCTGAAGCTGATCAAACAAATCATCAATCCTCGGCAATGGATGCTTATTCTTGATTGTAACCTTGTTCAACTACCGGTAATCAATGCAAATTCTCATCGATCCATCATTTTTCTTAACAAACAACACCGCCGCACCCTAAGGCAAAACACTCGGTCTAATGAAACCCTTCTCAAGCAAGTCTTGCAACTGTTCCTTCAACTCTTTCAACTCAGATGGGGCCATACGATACTGTGGGATAGAAATGGGCTGAGTGCCCAGAGCCAAATCAATGCAAAAGTCAATATCCCTGTTGGGTGGCATACTCGGCAGGTTTGAAGGAAATACCTCAGAAAACTCACGAACAACGGGCACAAAATCAATAGAAGGAACATCGGCAATAGAATCACGAACATATGCCAAATAGGCCAAATACCCCTTCTCGACCATATGCCTAGCCTTCACATAAGAGATAACACTACGGGTAGAATGACCAGGAGTCCTTATCCACTCTAAACGAGGTAAACCCGGCAAGGCTAAGGTCACAGTGTTGGCATGATAGTCCAAGATAGTGTAGTAAGGTGATAACCAGTCCATCCCCAATATGACATCGAAATCAACCATGTACAGAAGTAACAAATCTACACGAGTCTCAAGACCAATCACAACTATACAAGAGCGATGGACTCGATCTACCATAATAGAATTACCCACCGGTGTCGACACATATACATGAGCACTCAAAGAATCACTAGGCATGACCAGATACGGTGCAAAATAAGATGACACATAAGAGTATGTAGACCCTAGATCAAATAACACTAATGCATCCCTAATACAAAGCAGAACCGTACCTATGATAACTGCATCGGAAGCCTCAGCCTCGGGCCTGGCTAGAAGAGCATAACATCGGGGCTGGGCCCCACCACCCTGAACTACATCTCTGGGATGGCCTGCTGGCTGGCTGGGCTCTACCTCAAGTGGCCTGAGCTCCACCTCTAATACCTCTACCTCCACCTCTAGCACCTCTATCCCCACCTATAGCTAGCTGGGTGGGTTGTGGAACACTCGGTGCCTGAACTATGGCACGGGAACCCTGATACTAAGAGCTGCTCGATGCTCGAGGGAAATACCTAGCAATATGCCTCGTGTCGCCATAAGTAAAACAAGCCCTCGCTTGCTGGGGCTGACGACCCGAGAAACTCTGAAGCAGTGGTGCATTGATAGGAGCTGGTGGTGCACTGTAGGACTGCTGATCAGAATACTGCATCTGAGAACCACGACCACCTGAAGCACTGTGAGAAACCTGAAGTGCTAACTGAAAAGGCCTAGGAGGATGGCCTCTACCATATGAATCCCTACCTCCAGATGAGGTACCTCTGAATTGGCCTGAATGACAATGCCTCTTGTTAGCCCCTTACCACCTCCCTACGATAGAACCATTTCAACTCTCCGGGCCACATTGGCCACCTCCTGGAAAGATATCTCACTCCTAATTTCCCTAGCCATCTAAAGACGAATCGGCTGAATAAGTCCATCAATTAACCTCCTCACCCTCTCTTTCTCGGTGGGAAGTATGATAAGAGCATGGCGAGCCAAGTCGACGAATCTGGTCTCATACTGGGTAACAGTCATAGAACCCTGCTGGAGACGCTCAAACTGCCTCCGATAGGCCTCTCTCTGAGTGATGGGGAGAAACTTCTCCAGAAATAGCTGAGTAAACTTCTCCCAAGTCAAAGATGGCGATCCGGCTGGTCTAGCCAAATAGTAATCTCTCTACCAAGTCTTGGCGGATCCAGACAAGCGAAAAGTAGCAAAATCGACCCCATTGGTCTCAACTATCCCCATGTTCCTGAGAACATTATGACAACTGTCTAGATAATCCTGGGAATCCTCAAAAGATGCACCGCTGAAAGTAGTTATGAAGAGCTTGGTGAAACCTATCCAACCTCCACAAAGCCTCCGAAGACATAACTGATTTATCACCGATCTGTGTTGCTGCTCAGCTGAAGAAGTGGTATGTGACTTCGCGCATTCGTGAAAGGACAAGAGTAGAGGTTTCAATTTAATAGTGAGAGAACAAAATCGCACAACAAAGAAGAATAGAAGTGAAACTTTTCCCAACTCCGTAGCCTCTAGGGGATAAATAGAGATGTCTCCGTACCGATCTTTCAGACTCTACTAAGCTTGTCTGTGAACTGTGAGACCCATGTAACCTAGAGCTCTGATACCAACTTGTCATAACCCGGATTTCCCACCCTCGGGAGTCGTGATGACGCCTACTAATGTGAGCTAGGCAAGCCAATTATTAGACAATTTACCCTTTTACAAATTTTTATTCTCTTTAACATTATATGAAACAATAACGTGTAAATAACAAAAATCTAGAATAAGTAGAAGAAAGCAATAAAATATCTGAACATGTGTCTATTACAACAGCTTAAACCTTAATCACCTAGAACTGGTGTCACAGTATCACAGACGGTCTAAGACTGCTAAATACAAGGT
The DNA here is from genome assembly GCF_000393655.2 of Nicotiana sylvestris. Lineage (NCBI taxonomy): Eukaryota > Viridiplantae > Streptophyta > Magnoliopsida > Solanales > Solanaceae > Nicotiana > Nicotiana sylvestris. The sequence goes on along the minus strand of NC_091062.1, from coordinate 81,336,208 downwards.
CTGAAAATAAAAGACACACTGTTTCTGAAGCAAAGAGATGAAACAGGAAATAAAGGATAGAGGAGATTCCAAGGCCTACGGACGCTTGCAGGTCTACCTTGGATCTCCGCGTGGACTGAAGGTAGCCTCCAAACTACGGTTCAAGAGCTGCTCCGGGATCTGCAGATAGTGCAGAGTGTAGTATCAGCACAATCGACCCCATGTGCTGGTAAGTGCCTAGCCTAGCCTCGGCAAAGTAGTGACGAGGCTAGGACCAGACTACCAAATAAACCTATGTAGTTATATAATATACAACGGAAAGTAAAGAAGGAATAAACAAGTGAAGATGGGAGGGGGGAAAGCATGCTTCGGTGAATAACAGGTAAAAACAGAATATCAAGAGAATTATAAAAGAACCAAAATCCAACTACTAACAAGGATCAGGGAAACAAAGGCAGAATTCACTTTCATTTCACATCTTGTTGCAGACGTTCAACTTGCTCCCATTTCATATATCTCGTGGCAGGCGTGCCACCCGCTCCCATTTTATATATCTTGTGGCAGGCATGCCACCCGCTCCCATTTCATATATCTCGTGGCAGGTGTGCCACCTGCTTCCATTTCATTTATCCCGTGGCAGGCGTGCCACCCGCTCCCATTTCATTTATCCCGTGGCAGGCATGCCACCTGCTACCATTTCATTTATCTCGTGGTAGGCGATCCACTTCCATTTTATTTATCTCGTGGCAGGCGTGCCACCCGCTCCCATTTCATTTATCTCGTGGCAGGCGTGCCACCCACTCCAATTTCATTTATCTCGTGGCTGGCGTGCCACCCACTCCAATTTCAATTATCTTGTGGCAGGCATGCCACCCGATCCCAGTTACAAATCAACAATAATCACAAAGAATCCTAGCAAAGGAACAAGAGCAATATAACAACATCCCGGCAAGGGAACAATAATATTTCAATAACATCCCGGCAAGGGAACAATAATATTTCAATAACATCCTATGACGATCCGTCCGATAGTCTTAAGAATTAACGCCCGATCGAGGGTCGGAATTGCAGTAGTTCTGCTATGTCATTTGGGATGTATGTGCAAAATTTCAGGTCATTCGGAGGTGGTTTGGTTGGGTTTTTGATCAAAAGCATAATTCAGAAGATTTTGGAAAACTTAGGCTTGAATCCGATGTGTTTTGGTTGATTTGATGTCGTTTGAGGTGTTTTGAAGATTGGTACAAGTTTGAATAAGGTTTTAGGATATGTTGATGCCTTTGGTTGAGGTCCCGGGGGCCTCGGGTGTGTTTTGGATGCTCAACGGATCATTTTTAGTTGTTAAAAAGTTTCAGAATTGCAGGTTCAGTTGTTGCAGATATTTACAATTGCAGGCTCAACGAGTGGACCCTCGCGTTCGCAAAGAATCAGTGGAGGTTAGTGAAATTTTAGCCTTCGCGTTCATGAGGAATGCTCCGCATTTACGAAGGGCTGGATACTTGTGAACCGCATTCGCAAGTGGGATTCGCGTTCGCGTAGGAGGAAAATTGGCCCAGTAGAATTTACTCATCGCATTTGCGATGAGAGGAACGCGTCCGCAAAGGCTTGTCTGGGTAAATCTTCGCGTTTGCGAGGGACTTATTGTGTTCGCGTAAGAGGACTTTTGATGAACATCATTTTTGTGCTTCGCGAATGCGAGGCCTTGACCGCGTTCGCGAAGAAGGAATTAAATTCCTGGGCAGAATGTTTTAAAAGGTTTATTTCGCGAATTTTAGCCTAGGTTCCTCCATTGTTAGACGATTTTGAAGCTTTTTGAAGAGGGTTGAAGAGGGATTCAAGGGGAATCACTTGGAGGTAACATTTTTGACTTTATAACTCATTTTTATGTGATTAAGGACCTAATTAGTGGTGAATATTTTGGGAAAAATGGGTAATTAGGGCTTGAGTTTAAGAGACCTTTAAATGAGGATTTGAAGAGTCATTTGGACTCCTATTTTAGTATTCTTGTTATGTATACACTCGTGAGAGTACGAGGTTTCTGAAAATGTAAATTTCGCTCGATTTCGAGACGTGGGCCCGAGGGGCATTTTGGTCATTTTACCTAATTTTGCATATTAGCTTAGAATTTAATTGTAGAATCAGTTACTTGAAGTGTTATTTACATTATGAAATTGAATTAAATAGATTTGTGCCATTTGGAGTCGAGTACTCGTGGCAAGAGCATGGTTTCAGATTGATTTTTGAGCCGGTCCGAGGCAAGTGGCTTGTCTAACCTTGTGTGGGGGACCTCCCCCTTAGGATATGATATACATGATAATTGGAATGCCTTGTACGTGAGGTGTCGAGCGTGTACTTGAGCTAATTGTTGAAAATCCGATTTTACTTTAAGTATTTCAACTGAGTTCCTTTTTCCTGCTTTATTCTACTTGCGAATTTAGCCTGTTGTTAGTTTAGAAAAGCATGTTTAGTTGACTTAATTGCCTATTTGCTTAAATTGCCTTAATTGCATTACGTGAAGCATGCTAGGCTAGAATTGACTGTTTACTTAGTACGAAATTAGCATTTAATTTAGTATTCTTGTGTTGCTGCTGTGTGTTTTAATTTGGGACTACGGGACGGCATCCCGGGAGATCCCCTGTACGTATTTATGATTTGGACTAAGGTGCGGGATACCAAGAGATCCCTGGCACATATATTGAGGATACCGAGAGATCCTTGGGATACTAAGAGATCCCTGGCATATATTGAGGATACCGAGAGATTCTGGGGATACCAAGAGATCCCTAGCATATATTGAGGATACCAAGAGATCCTCGGGATACTAAGAGATCCCCGGTTATTATCCTTGTTGTGAGTGGTATTTCCTTGTAGTTTGCCTTTATCTCTAATTCCGTTATTGTACTCTTATTATATTGTATAGATTCTTAATATAGATTCTTACTTACTGCTTATTTTATCCGGTCATTTTATTATTTATTAACCTCAGTAGGGATCTGACCTTCCTTGTTACTACTCGACCGAGGTTAGACTTGGCACTTACCGAGTACCGCTGTGGTATACTCATGCCCCTTCTACGCATGTTTTTCATGTGCAGATCCAGGTACCTCTATTAGGCGAGGCGATTCTACGGGACTTCGAGATATATCTGCTGCGTCCGCAGACCGATGAGTCTCTTTCTATTCCTGCATCTTAGTATTTAGCCCTTATGTACTTCTGTTTTGTTAGACATTCCGAAGATTAGAGCTGTGTAGTATTTTTCTCAACTTGTGGATCCATGGGTTTCCAGGTTTTGGGATAGTGTATCAGATTTCGAGAAGTTATTTATATATGCCGAGCGACATTTAAATATTGTTTCCTTCAGTTGTTTTTAGCTTTGGATTGTTTATTCCGCTAGTTAGTTCATTTTTCGCATTTGTTAGGCTTACCTAGTCGTAGAGACTAGGTGCCGACAAGATAGTTCACGGAGGGCGAACTGGGGTTGTGACACATCCCGGCAAGGGAACAATAATATTTCAATAACATCCCGGCAAGGGAACAATAATAGTTCAATAACATGTGAAGTGCAATAATTTACAACGGAGTCATAACAATTACTATACAAGACTCACGGGCATGCTTGATGCCGATGTATAAATACTCGTCACCATGACTATACGTCGTACTCCACAATTAACACGTAGCAAATAAGACACAACTCCTGACCCCTCAAGCTAAGGTTAGACCAAACACTTAACTCGATGCCACGAACACAATTCACGTTTCAATTATAGCTTTACCCCTTGATTCCACCACCGATTCGCTCGTATCTAGTCACAGGTTACTTAATTACATCAATAAATGCTAAATGAATCAACCCCAATGCATGAAAATGAGTTTTCTAAAGTTTTACCCAAAGAGTCAAAAATCGCCCCCGGGCCCACATGGTTAAAACAGAGGTTCGAACCAAAACCCGATTACTCATTCGTCCACGAACCCAAATATGTAATTTGTTTTGGAATCCAAACTCAATTTGAGGTCTGACTCCCCAAATTTCAATATTATTAGGTTTTTCCCCAAAGTTCCCATTTCCACCATGAAAACTCTAGATTCTAGGATGAAATCTTGTAAAACGAAGTTAAGAAGTAAAGAAAATGAGTTAGAAATCACTTACCAATGTTTTTGAGAAGAAAGGTTGTTTAAAAAATCGCCTCTTATATTTTTGGGGTTTTGAAAATTGAAAAATTACTGAAAATCCAATTTTAATATACCCCTCTTAGACCACCTGTGCGGATTGCACAAAATCGAGTGCGGCCGGACAGCTCTCCATGTGGACTGCAGTGACATACTTTCGTATTTTGGCCATACCTTTCTCTAAAGATGTCCAAATTATGATTTCTTTACCTTTCTGGAAACTAGACATGAAGGACTGCAATTTTCGTTTTTGAATCATCTCAAAATTCCTTGTAGATCAAAAGCTATAGGCTTCCGAAGTCAGACCAGTGAACCTGTGCGGACCGCACAAAATCGAGTGCGGCCGCACAACCCCCACCGCGGACAACACAAAAACCAATGCGGTCAGCACTGGCGGATTCAGAGATTTGCACTTCTCTGAACCTGTAACATCCATGTTTTAAGCCTAAGACATCCCAGAACCTACCCAAAACTCACCTGAGCCCTCGGAACTACAAACCAAGTGTGCATACTAACTCAAAGACATCATATGGACCTACTTGTGCGATTACATCATCAAAATAACATGTAAAATCATGAATTAAACCTCAAAACTCAACGTTTTCATCAAGAACTCTTAAAGTTTATAAATCTTCAATCGGAAGTCCAACTCACGTCAAATAAGCTCCGTTTTTCACCAAATTTCACAGTTATCTTTCAAATACTATAACAAGTTTGTACCGGGCTCCGAAACCAAAATACGGGCCCGATAACAATGGTTTCAAACATTAATTCTTTTATTTATTTCTTAGATAATTCAGTAAAGTAATTTCTTTCAAAAATTGATTTCTAAGGCTTGGGACCTCAGAATTCATTTCTGGGCATACGCCCAAGTCCCATATTTTACTACGGACCTCCCGAGATTGTTGGAACACAGATCTGGGTCCGTTTGCTCAAAATATTGACCAAAGTCAACCATAATCAAATTTTTAACTCTAGCAATTTCTATTTCTCATATTTTCACATAGAAGGCTTTCCAGATATAGGTCCGGACCACACACGTAAATCAAGGTGAGGTAAAAAAGACGTTTTTAGGCCTCAGAGCACTGAATTCACTTGCAACACAAGTGATGACCCTTTGGATCATCACAGATACAAACTTGATACTGAACTACGCGAACACGGCCCAATACTCGCGAACGCGATGAATAACTTGACCTCAACCCCAGCTGACCACTTTCCTCTACGCGAACGCGGAGCTTCACTCGCGAACGCGATGATCAAACACTTAGCCCTTCGCGAATGAGGAGCCTTCCTCGCGAACGCGAAGGCTAAAATTCCAGCCTTTACCAACTAACCCTTCACGAATGTGAAGGTCTAATTCTCTGTAACACTGCAGCTATTTTTCTGCAATTCCAAACAACATGAAATAGTCCAGTTGACCACCCGAAACTGACCCGAGGCCCCCGGGACCTCAACCAAACATGCCTACATATCCTATAACCTCATTCAAACTTGTTCCAACCTTCAAAACGCTCAAAATCACATCAAAACACTCAATCCGCACCAGATTCAAGCCTAAAAATTCCAAATTCTTTGAAATTACGCTTTTGATCAAAAGTCTATCAAACCTCGTCCGAATAGCCTGAAATTTTGCACACACTTCATAAATGACACAATGGAGCTACTGCAACTTCCGGAATTCCATTCCAACCCCTATATCAAAATCTCACCTATCAACCGAAAAATGCCAAAATCTCTATTTCGTCAATTCAAGTCTAAACCTTCCACGGTCTTCCAAAATGCATTCCGATCATGCTCATAAGTCCCAATTCACCTAACGGAGCTAATAAAATCATAAAAATTTCAATCCAAGGTCATCTACTAACAAGTCAAAACTTGGTCAAACCTTTCAAACCTTAAGCTTCAAATTGAGGAATGTTCTTCCAAATTCATTCCGATTACCCTGAAAACCAAAACTAATGATTTACATAAGTCATAATACATCACACGGGGCAAGTCATGACCGAGAACTGGCAAGCGAAGTCCAAAATATCAAAACGACCGGCCGGGTCGTTACAACGTTATACAAACATATAATAGCCCGTTGATGAGGTAGATGTCAAATAGCCGTTTATATTAAGGTCATTCGTATCGGCATATAGCTACCATATAAGTGCATTGACTAATATGGTTGTAGTCATATAACCTATACTAATTATATCATTGTGATTCTTAGTAATATCGACCGCTTATATAATAGCCAGTTATATTAATTTCATTCATTAAAGTTATTCGTATCGGCCTATAGCAACCATATAAGTCCATTGACTAATATGGTTGTAGTCATATAATCTATGCTAATTATATCGTTGTGATTCTTAGTAATATCGAACCGTTTATATAATAGCCGTTTATATAATTTAATTCATTATGGTCATACGTATCGGCCTATAGCAACCATATAAGTCCATTGACTAATATGGTTGAAGTCATATAACCTATGGTAATTATATCGTTGTGATTCTTAGTAATATCGATCATTTATATAATTGCCGTTTATAGTTTCATACACATCGGCCTATAGCAACCATATAAGTCCACTCACTAATATGGTTGTAGTCATATAATGTCACGACCCTAACCCCGAACTCGGTCACGATGACGCCTCTCGTGAAGACAAGGCCAGCCAGTTCAATCCAACTCAACTTTAAAAGCAGGTAATCAACATGAAAAATAGTCTAAACATGATTTAAACAATACTAAATAGCAGAAATATCGATAACAATGCGGAAAGTCCAACCCGACACAGCCCTAATCGGGGTGTCACAAGTCACGGGCATCTCTAAACCATAATACTAGTCTGCTAAAGTCATAAACTACTACAAATGTGTGAAAGGAAACAGAAATGATAGAGAAGTAGAGACACGGGGCTGCAGACATCAACAATTACCTCGTAGTCTCCGAAAAACTGCCTGGAACTGGAGGAATCAGCACTCAAGAGCGGTACCAGCTATGCCTGAATCTGCGCACAGGGTGTAGAGAGTAAAGTGAGTATTCCAACTCAGTGAGTAACAAATCTAAATAACGACTGAAAGTAAGAAAACATGTAAAACACAAGGCATTCTATATTGAAGCAGTAAAAATCACTTAAAAATAGTAAAACAGTGAAGAGTTAAGTAAATCCCTTTTCAACAAGTAAAACAAGTAATTGACAGGTAAGTAAACAAATAGAAGTTCACCCCTCGGGCACAGTATCAACAAATACGCCCCTGGGGCAACATCTCAGAACAATACTAGCCCCTCGGGCTCAATATCAGAACAATACTAGCCCCTCGGGCTCAATATCAGAACAGTGCCAGCCCCTCGGGCTCAATATCAGAATAGTACCAGCCCCTCGGGCTCAATATTAGAATAGTGTCAGCCCCTTGGGCTCAATATCACATCACAAATGGGTACCCGTGCTCACTAGGGGTGTACAGACTCCGGGAGGGGCCCCTTACGACCCAAGCACAATATCAAGCCATCTCGTGGCATCAAATCTAGACCCTCGGCCTCATATCAATCAAGCCACCTCGTGGCGTATATATGTATCTCAGGCCCTCGGCCTCATATCAGTACCAGTGTATCCTCACAACTAGGCCCTCGGCCTTTAATCAGTCCAAAATCATCACAAGCCCCTCGGGCAATAGTAAAACAGTATTTCTCAGCCCAAAATATCATTTAAAATATTATTTAAGTCTCAAAAACTGAGTAGTAAAACAGAGAAAAATAACGGGACTAAGTTTAAGTAATAATTCAAAACAGTGAGAAAATGGTAATAAAAATCCCCGAAGGGTCCAAATAGTTGGCACGAAACCCAAATATGGCGTTCAGCCCAAATAATGATGATAGAAAATAAGTTTCAGTCAAATACACGGTAAAATCATCAACCAGGATGGACCTAGTTACAATCCCTAATAGTATACGATCACACACTCATCATCAAACGTGTGTCTCATATCAATATAACACTACGATGTGAAATCCGGGGTTTCAAACCCTCAGAGCATCATTTACAATCATTACTCACCTCAAACCGGCTAATTCTCTAGCTCGCAATGCCTTTGCCCTTCGAATTGGCCTCTACACGCGTCGAATCTACCCAAAATCAGAACGAATACGTCACAATATGCTAAGGGAACAAGGCCCAAGCGAAAACAATCGAATTACCACAAAATTCCAGATATTGATCAAACCCGACCCCCGGGCCCACATCTCGGAATTTGACAAAATTCACAAAACTAGAATCCTTATACTCTCATGAGTCTAACCATACGAAAATTATCCAATTCCGATACCATTTGGTCCTTCAAATCATCATTTTACATTTTTGAAAGATTTCACAATTTTATTCCCAAATTCCATCCCAAATCACGAATTAAATGATGAATTCAATGATAAATTCATGTACTCTAGCCAAATCTGAGTTAGAATCACTTACCCCGATGAATTTCTTGAAAAACCTTCGAAAAATCGCCAAAATCCGAGCTCTCTAGGTCAAAATATCAAATAAAACCCAAAACCTCGTATTTATAAAGTACCTCACAGATTTCCTCCTCCGCAGACCGCACAAAATCGACCGCGATCCGCACAAAACTAGTGCGGCCGCACAAAAATGACCGCAATGGCACATGCTTTCCTCTGCAGTGACAGGCTTTAGTATTTTGGACATACCTTTTGCTACAGATGTCCAAATTTCAAAATCTTTACCTTTCTGGAAACTAGACACAAAGGGCTACAATCTTAGTTTTTGAATCATCTCACAATTCCTTGTATATCAAAAGATATGAGCTTCCTAAGTAGGACCAGTGAAATGTTCCCCACCGCGGCTGCACTGCATTTTGTACGGTCCGCACAGCACCTACCACGGCCGCACTTCATTTTGTGCGGTTCGCACAGAACATACCGCGGCCACCGCGCGGGTGGGTTCCGAGGCCTGCAATCCTTCTGGGCCTGCTACAGCTATGATTTTCGGCCTAAAACATCCCGAAACTCCCAGAACTTCAAACCAATTGTACCAACACATCCCATGACATCGTTCAAACTTGTTCAAAATTTCGGAACGCTCACAACAACATCAAATCACCAATTTAACATAGGATTCAAGCCTAAGAACTCCAAGAACTCTTAAATTATGCTTTCGATAAAAAATCTATCAAATCTCACCCGAATGACCTGAAATTTTGCACACATATCCCAAATGACACAACGAAGCTACTGCAACTCTCGGAATTCCTTTCCGACCCCTATATGAAAATCTCGCCTATTAACCGGAAATCGCCAAAATATCAACTTCGCCAATTCAAGCCTAAATCTTCTCTACAACTCTAAAACCCATTCCAATCGCGCTCCTAAGTCACAAATCACCTCCCGAAGCTAATCGAACCATCGGAACTCACATCCGAGCCCTTTAACACATAAGTCAACATCTGGTTGACTTTTCCAACTTAAGCCTTCTTAAAAGAGACTAAGTGTCTCATTTCTTTCCAAATCCTCTCTAAACTAGAACTAATCAACCCGATCTCATAAAACACGGATAACGAAGTGTAAAGAAGCTAAAATGGGGGAAAACGGAGCGGTAACTCATGATATGACTGGCCGGGTCATCACATCTTCCCCAACTTAAACAAATGTTCGTCCTCGAACGAGTCAAGAAACATACCTGAAGCCTCAAACATGTGAGGATATCTGCTCCGCATCTCCTGCTCGATCTCCCAGGTAGCCTCCTCCCGGTCCGACCTCTCCAGTGCACTTTCACTGAAGCTATAACCTTTGACCTCAACTTTCGAACCTGACGACCCAAAATAGCTACTAGCTCCACATCATAGATCAAATCATCATCCAACTGAACCGTGCTGAAGTACAAAACATGAGACGGATCCCCAATATACTTCCGAAGCATAGAAACATGAAATAACGGATGCACACTCGACAAGATGGGTGGCAAAACAAGTTCATAAGCCACCTCTCCAATCCTCCGAAGCACCTCAAAAGGCCCAATGAACCGAGGACTCAATTTCCCTTTCCTCCCAAATCTCATAACACCTTTCATGGGTGAAACCTTCAATAGAACCTTCTCACCAACCATGTAGGACACATCTCGAACCTTCCTATCAGCATAACTTTTTTGCCTCGACTGCGCTGTACGAAGCCTCTCCTGAATCACCTTCACCTTCTCCAAAGCATCCTGTACCAAATCAGTCCCCAATAGCTTAGCCTCACCTGGCTCGAACCAACCTACTGGAGATCTACACCGCCTCCCATACAAAGCCTCATATGGAGCTATCTGAATACTCGACTGGTAGCTGTTGTTATACGCAAACTCTGCAAGTGGTAGAAACTCATCCCATGATCCTCCGAAATCAATGACACAAGCACAAAACATATCCTCCAATAACTGAATAGTGCACTCGAACTGTCCGTCCGTCTGAGGATGAAAAGCTGTGCTCAACTCCACCTGAGTACCCAACTCTCTCTACATGACTCTCCAAAACTGTGAAGTAAACTGAGTACCTCTATCTGAAATAATGGAAATCGGAACACCATGCAAACAAACAATCTCCCGAATATAAATCCCTGCCAACCGCTCTGAAGAATAGGTAGTACACACATGAATGAAGTGCGCGGACTTGGTCAGCCAATCCACAATCACCCAAATAGCATCGAACTTCCTCAAAGTCCGTGGAAGTCCAACAACAAAGTCCATAGTGATTCTCTCCCACTTCCACTCAGGAATATCCATCTGTTGTAGCATGCCACCCGGTCTTTGATGCTCATATTTCATCTGCTGACAATTGAGACACCCAGTTACAAATCCCACAATATCTTTCTTCATTCTTCTCCACCAATAGTGCTGCCTCAAATCCTGATACATCTTCACGGCACCCGGATGAATGGAATACCGCGAGCTATGGGCGTTCTCCAGAATCAACTCTCGAAGCCCATCCACATTGGGCACGCAAATCCGGCCCTGCTTCCTCAATACCCCATCATCGCCTATGGTCACATATCTAGCATCATCATGCTGAACTCTATCCTTAAAGATCGAGATACCACACAAGCCAATACCCGACTGGGCTCCAAAATGTCTAATCTCACAAACCGATTGGCCAAGGCCTGAACATCAACTGCAAGAGGTCTCTCCCCAATTGGAATATATACCAAACTCCCCATAATTACTGCTTTTCGGCTCAAAGCATCGGCCACCATATTGGCCTTTCCCGGATGGTATAATATAGTGATATCATAATCCTTAAGCAACTCCAACCACCTCCGCTGCCTCAAATTAAGATCCTTTTGTTTAAACAAATGCTGAAGATTGCGATGATCAGTGAACACCTCACAAGATACTTTATACAAGTAATAGCCAACTCCAAATCATGAACGGGGTAGTTCTTCTCATGGGGCTTCAACTGACGAGAAGCATAAGCTATAACTCTACCCTCCTGCATCAACACACAACCAATCCCAACTCTCGAAGCATCACAATACACGGTATATGAACCTGAAGCTAATGGCAAGACCAATATTGGAGCTGTGGTCAAAGCTGTCTTGAGCTTCTGAAAGCTCTCCTCACACTCGTCCAGCCACACGAATGTAGCACCCTTCTGAGTCAACTTGGTCAAGGGCGATGCGATAGATGAGAATCCCTGAACAAACGGGTGATAATAACCTTCCAAACCAAGAAAACTACGAATCTATGTGGCTGAGGACGGTCTGGGCCAACTCTGAACTGCCTCTATCTTCTTCAGATCAACCTGAATACCCTCGCTGGACACCACGTGCCCCAAGAAAGCCATTGAACCAAGCCAAAACTCACACTTGGAGAATTTTGCATAAAGCTTCTCCTCCCTCAATCTCTGCAATACAACTCTTAAATGCTACGCGTGCTCTTCCTGACTACGCGAATACACCAGAATATCATCAATCAAGACTATGACGAATGAATCAAGATAAGGCCGAAACACGCTTTTCATCAAATGCATGAATACTACTGGGGCATTGGTTAGCCCAAAAGACATCACCAAGAACTCATAATGGCCATATCGGGTCCTGAAAGCCGTACTAAGAATATCTGAGTCCCTGATCTTCAACTGGTGATAACCTGACCGGAGATCAATCTTGGAGAACACCCTCGCTCCCTGTAGCTGGTCAAATAAATAATCAATACGAGGCAAATGATACTTGTTCTTAATTGTTACCTTGTTCAATTGCCTATAATCAATGCACATTCTCATTGTGCCATCCTTCTTCTTCACAAACAGAACCGGCGTACCCCAAGGTGACACTAGGCCGAATGAAGCCCTTATCTAGGAGCTCCTAAAGTGCTCCTTCAATTCCTTCAACTCTGTTGGTGCCATACGATACAACGGAATAGAAATGTGCTGAGTGCCCGACTCCGTGTCAATACCAAAATCAATATCCCTGTACGGTGGCATGCCCGACAGGTTTGCAAGAAACACATCGGGAAAATCCCTCACAACTAGAATGGAATCAATACTGGGAATCTCAGCTCCAACATCTCTCACAAGCGCTAGGTATGAAAGACAACCCTTCCCAACCATACGCTGGACTCTCAAGAAAGAGATCACTCTACTAGGAACATAATCAGTCACACCTCGCCACTCGATCCGCGGCACACCCGGCATAGCCAATGTAACTATCTTAGCATGACAATCCAGAATAGCACGACATGGAGATAATCAATCCATGCCCAAAATGACATCAAAATCCACCATGCTCAATAGTAATAGATCCACTCGGGTCTCCAGACCCCTAATAGTCACCACTCATGATCGGTACACACGGTCTACTACAACAGTATCACCCACCGGGGTAGATACATGAACAGGTAAAGCAAGAAACTCATGAGATGTACCTAAATAACAAGCAAAATATGATAGCACATAAGAAAAGATGGAACCGGGATCAAATAATATAGAGGCATCTGTGGCAGATTGAATCAATACCTGTGATAACAACATCTGAAGCAATAGCATTGGGTCTGCCTGGGAGTGCATAGAAATGGGCATGACCGCCTCCTGATCGACCTCCCCCTCTTGGGCGACCCCTGGCTGACTGACCTCCACCCCTAGCTGGCTGAGCAGGTGGTGGTGAAGAAATTGGCACTGAAGCCAAAGACTTACCCCTTTGCTGGGACGAACTAGCAGCACGATGAGGACACTACCTCCACATGTGGCCCGTCTCGCCACACTCATAAAAACTCACAGGTGCTGGAGAAGGGGACTGAAGGGAACCCCTCGCATCGGAGTGACTAGCAGATGCACTCGACATAGAAGAACCTTGAACGGATGAAGCACGAGATGCACTTCGAGCTGGAAGGGCGCTGAGTGAGGACTGACCCTACTGAGATCCATGATAACCATGACCCTAAGATGCCCCCCAATAACCTGGGCGAGCTGACTGAGTAGGCCTAAATGAACGGCTTCTGCTATGTTGGAACTGGCCCCTCGAAAGAGCACCACTATAGCTGCCAGATCCTCGAGGCCTCTTGACCTCCCTCTCTTTTCGCTCCTGACGGCGAACAGTCTCAATCTCACGGGCGATATCAACAACCTCCTCGAAGGTGGAACTAGTCACCCTCTCTCTGGTCATAAGAATATGGAGGTGGTAAGTAAGACCATCAACAAATCTCCTGATCCTCTCTTGATCTGTCGGAAACATCCAGATGGCATGATGAGCCAACTCAGAAAACCTCAATTCATACTGTGACACAGTCATATCCCCCTGTCGCAACCACTCAAACTGTCTACGTAGCTCCTCTCTGCGGGATTGCGGCACATACTTCTCCAGGAAGAGAACAGAGAACTGCTGCCAAGTAAGGGGCACTGCACCAATAGGCCTACACCTCTCAAAATCCTTCCACCAAGTAAAAGCAGCTCCTGAAAACTAATAGGTGGTAAATGCAACCCCGCTGTCTCCGGAATACCGGCAGTACGAAGCATTCTCTGACACTTATCCAAAAAGCCCTGGGCATCCCTGCCCTCTGCACCACTAAAGGTGGAGGCTGTAATCTACCAAACCTATCCAATCTACGCTGATCATCCTCCTGTATGACATGAACTACATAGTCTTGAGCAACTGCGACCAGCTGGGCTGGATGCGCCCCCGTCATCTGAAGTCCCTGTATTACCTGCTCAGGTGTGCGAGTGGCGGGAGTCTGATTTCCTCCCCCGGCCTGTGAAGTAACTGCGGTTGTAGTGGATAAAACCGCCTGAGCCAGGCCAGTGCAAACTGATAAGATCTGTGCCAAGGCATCCTGATGACCCAGAATCACGATGGGCACAGTTGGTGCCTGAACTGGTGCTGCTGGAGTATCCATAGCTGGAGCCTGATTCTGAGTTGGGGAAGCTGGTGGATCAACAGGTGCTGCCCTCGCTGCTCTGCCTCTGCCACGACCACGACCGCGTCCTCGGCCTCTGGTGGTTTCAGTTGGTGGAACTGGTGGTCGTCCACCCCGCCCGGTAGCGCGTGTCCTCACCATCTGTGAGAGATTGGAATAACAGAAGTTTAGTACTTGAATCAACAAGTTCGCATGACAAGAATTTCAAGAATATAAAGTTTTCCTAAAGGTTCTGCAGCCTCTCGAGGATGAATACAGACGTCTCCGTACCGATCCGCAAGACTCTACTAAACCTGCTCATGACTCATGAGACTTATGTAACCTAGGCTCTGATACCAACTTGTCACAACCCTAACCCCGAACCCGGTCGTGATGGTGCCTCTCGTGAAGACAAGGCCAGCCAGTTCAACCTAACTCAACTTTTAAAGCAGTTAATCAACATGAAAAATAGTCTAAACATGGTTTAAACAATACTAAATAGCGGAAACATCAATAACAATGTGGAAAGTTCAACCCGACACAGCCCTAACCGAGGTGTTACAAGTCATGAGCATCTCTAAACCATAATACTAGTGTGCTAAAGTCATAAACTACTACAAGTGTGTGAAAGGAAATAAAATGATAGAGAAGTAGAGACACAGGGCTGCGGACGTCAACAACTACCTCGTAATCTCCGAAAAACCGCTTGGAACTGGAGGAATCAGCATTCAAGAGCGGTACCAGCTACGCTTGAATCTGCACACAGGGTGCATGGATCAAGTTTAGTTTTTTGGCTATAAATTTTGCTACAGATGCCCAAATTATAATATATTTACCTTTATGGAAACTAGACACGAAGGGCTACAACCTTCGTTTTTGAATCATCTCAAAATTACTTGTAGATCAATAGATATGAGCTTCCGAAGTAGGACCAGTGAAATGTTCCCCACCGCGGCCGCACTGCATTTTGTGTGGTCCACACAGCACCTACCGTGGCCACACTTCATTTTGTGCGGTCCGCACAGCATATACTGCGCCTGCACTTCTTTTTGTGTGGACCGCGCGGGTGGGTTCCGAGGCCTGCAACCCTTCTGGACATGCTACAGCTATGATTTTCGGCCTAAAACATCCCAGAACCTACCCGGAACTCCCGCAACTTCAAACCAATTGTACCAACACATCTCATGACATCATTCAAACTTGTTCAAAACTTCAGAACGCTTACAACAACATCAAATCACCAATTTAACATAGGATTCAAGCCTAAGAACTCCAAGAACTCTTAAATTATGCTTTCGATTAAAAAGTCTATCAAATCTCACCCGAATGACATGAAATTTTGCACACACATCCCAAATGACACAACGAAGCTACTACAACTCTTGGAATTCCTTTACAACCCCTATATTAAAATCTCGCCTATTAACCGGAAATCGCCAAAATATCAACTTCGCCAATTCAAGCCTAAATCTTCTCTACAACTCCAAAACCCATTCCGATCGCGCTCCTAAGTCACAAATCACCTCCCAAAACTAACCGAACTATCGGAACACACATCCGAGCCCTCTAACACAAAAGTCAATATTCGGTTGACTTTTCCAACTAAAGCCTTCTTAAAAGAGACTAAGTGTCTCATTTCTTACCAAATCCTCTCCGAACTCGAACTAATCAACCCGATCACATAAAGTACGGATAATGAAGCGTAATGAAGCTGAAATGGGGGAAAATAGAGCGGTAACTCATGAGACGACTGGTCGGGTCGTCACATATAACCTATGTTAATTATATCGTTGTGATTCTTAGTAATATCGACCATTTATATAATAGCCATTTATATTAATTTCATGCATATCGGCCTATAGCAACCATATAAATCCATTGACTAATATGGTTGAAGTCATATAACCTGTGGTAATTATATCGTTGTGATTCTTAGTAATTTCGACCATTTATATAATAGTCGTTTATATTAATTTCATACATATAGGCCTATAACATACATATAAGTCCATTGAATAATATGGTTGTAGTCACATAACTTATGCTAATTATATCGTTGTGATTCTTAGTAATATCGACCGTTTATATAATAGTCATTTATATTAATTTCATACATATCGGCCAATAGCAGCCATATAAGTCCATTCACTAATATGGTTGTAGTCATATAACCTATGCTAATTATATCATTATGATTCTTAGTAATATCGACCGTTTATATAATAGTCGTTTATATAATTTAATTCATTATGGTCATACGTATCGGCCTATAGAAACCATATAAGTCCATTGACTAATATGGTTGAAGTCATATAACCTATGGTAATTATATCGTTGTGATTCTTAGTAATATCGACCGTTTATATAATAGCCGTTTATATTAATTTCATACATATCGGCCTATAGCAACCATATAAGTCCATTGACTAATATGGTTGAAGTCATATAACCTATGGTAATTATATCGTTGTGATTCTTAGTAATATAGACCGTTTATGTAATAGCCGTTAATATTTATTTCATACATATCGGCCTATAGCAACCATATAAATCCATTCACTGGTATGGCCTTATTTATATAATAGTAAATATATAATTCGACATATTTTATTAGTTAATCTTAATTATAATAATCTTCACCAAAAATCTTAATTATAATAAAAGGAAAATCATGATTAAATTTTAGAACTAAAATGTATTCTAACTTCCTTATTAGGAGGGAAAACAAGATGACATTTTTGGACTAAAATGTCAAATACAATTTTCGGAGGGAAACAAAGGGAAAAGTAAAAATATGATTGGAGGGAAATAGAAAGTTTTGAATCTTTATATATCTCTTAAACACAAGAACAACATTTCCAACTCTTTAAACAAATAGATACTCTAAGCATGAATGCTAGTGGATGGATTGAAGATGAATTCTATCCATAGTTTCGGATGGACGTACCCAGATCGTACATCAAGCGTAATTATCTGGTAATTTTAAAAAACTATTTTTATGATTTGATAACTGTTGATTATCCCAATTAGCAATGAATCCTGAACTCTATCTTTACATTATGTTCTTCTTCCAAAGAGTATGTGTGGCTATCTTCCTCCTATTTCAGTTAAAACAATGCTTCGATATAATGGGAAGAAGTGGGCTATGACTCTCACAAATGGTGTTCGGAGAAGACTCGTTCGTGGGTGAAAACAATTTATTATCGATAATAATCAGAAGAAAGGGAGTGTTCTTCTCTTTGAACTAGTTCAGGCTACATCAGGGGCTGTGATCTTCTCTGTTGAAGTGCTAGGATAAACTAATGCTTAGCTTGATAATTTCTTCTCTTTAGTTATATGTACTGACTTCATATGGATCAAAATAATGAATTAATATGATTATTCCTTATAATATTGTTTGTGTTTTTTCCATTTATTATTGTTATATTTATTTATTTTAAGAAGACTATTAGTTTTAAAAATAGCCAATTAAAATTGAGAAATCATTTAACAATATATTTAGTGCAGAAGTCCCTCTATTCTTTTCTATCATTTTACAACCAAGAACAAGAGTAGGAAGATTATTTTTTTTAAAAATAAAGTTTAAAAATCAACATTAATTTGCTCATAGAGAAGTGGAAAAATCAATAGGGAAAATAAAAAATTGTATTTATCAATACAAAATTTTGGAGACCGCTCCGTTATTAATTAGAATTCAACCACCAAGCTGAAGGTTAAGACTATGAGATAAAACCTATGAAGTGCACTGTCACTATATGACAGAAGTTTAAAAAAAAATTTTAAAAAATCCAAAAACTGTGAAGTGTATTGCCACTATATGACAGAAGTTAAAAAAATTCTAAATCTGTATAGGCGGATGGATAAAGACAAACTTCTATAATTAATTGTAGTCATGGAGGAGAGTAATGGTTGCATAGAGGAGTGTAATGGTGCATAGAGGAGTGAAATTGACTACTGGAAAGCGTAATGGTTGCATGAAGGAGTGGAAGGGGCTATTGGGAAGTATAATAGATGCATGGAGGAGTGGAAGGGGCTGCTAGGATGTATAATATCCGCATGGAGGAGCGGATATGGCTATTGAGAAGTGTAATGGTTGCATATGGTCTCTACAAAGAGACTTTAAGTCCTACGGAAAAGTGGACCAGCTTATAAGCTTAACCAAACACCCTCTTAGTCACCAAACTTTTTTTACTGCTAAAGCCTAAAATATAACTAATTTTAGACAAATAATAATTTTAACTAGTTGCCTACAATATTAGAGATGAAACTAGTTTGTCACCAATAACTTTAGATATTATGACTAATGTTACTAAATAACTAGTGACAATCCATTTTTTTGGTGGAAAACCTGAGTAGATAAAACTATTTGCTACAAAATTTTTGTTTCTTCACTAAATGTATGTGCGTGTGCATTTAAGTACGACTATAATTTTGTTTCAAAAAGACAATAATTAGTGATGAATGTTTTATGGTACCTAATAATTTCATAGGAAAAATAGAGATGATACACTGATCGTCACTAATTTGTTTATGCAATTAGTGACAAAAACTAAGATTGCAAAAAATATAAAACTTTTTAGTGACGAAACTATTTCATAGCGAAAAATATAACTAATTTTAAGACGAACAATTATTTGTCACCAATTGTCTACAACATTAGTGACGAAACTAATTTTTCACCAATAATATTAATTTTGTGACTAATATTAATCAATATTCGGCGCCAATTCATTTTTTTGTTGGAAACTTTAGTAGACAAAAATTTTGCTACGAAATTTATGTTTTGCCACTAAAAGTATGTGCCTCATGTATTTAAGTACGAAATATAATTTTTGTCACAGGAAATGGATAATTAGTGACAAATTTTCTATTGTAGCTAATATTTTCGTGGTTAAAAATCATATTTGTTGTAGTGGCTTCTTAGTTGAAGCAATATATATTTAAGTGTTATGGTTAGAAAGTAATACAATATTATTTTAGTGATACAGTAATATAGAAACTATAATACAGTAGTTTAATCGTATTTTTTAGTATACTATGTGTATATTTTAGTGTGTTTCGTTTAATTGGTTGTATATGAGTATAAATTGCTTTATGAAAAATAGTATAGTATGCATGTGTAAATGTGAAAGAAGCATGGGGAAGGTAAGACAATTAAACTAATGAGAGAGAATTGGATGGAAAAAATTAAATTAAAAAACAAATCTGCTAAAGGGTATATAAAACGAAAATGCTTAAATATCCATTATGCCCTCAAAAGCCGTGCGAAGTTACCATAATACCCCCATTCTGGACATTTGGGCCATTCTTAGTTTGTCCAAATATATTTTTTGATAATCTAAAATAAGTTATAGATTAAAAAAAAAATTAAAACAACTTGCTTTTATATATAAAAAAGATATTATTCTTTTTTTCAATTGACTAAAAAGGTGTGCCATTGGAAATAAGGGAATACTATGTATCTTTCCGCTCAAATCAAATAAGAACCCATGCTTTCAAAGAAAAGTACACTTGAACCATGCTATACGGTTAAAATCGGGCTTGCTCGATTTTGCTATTTAATCGAGACCAGAAGATCACTTTGAGGGTCAGCCTTGCAATGGATCGGGCTATAACACGAAGATGAGGTATCAAGTTCAAGGATCGAGACGTCTGTCGAGATCGAGGCCAGCAAAAATTAAGGCTAAGTATGACCAACTTCGAGTGAAGTGCAATAACGGAAATGCGAAATATCCATAACCGATCGAAGATCACAGCGGAAATCCTGGAACAAATCGAATAAAGGGCGGTTATTTGTTCCAATCATGGGATTTACTTCCGTAATTAGAATTGTACCATAATTAGGATTCTTCTAGTATATAAAAGGGAGTCCCCATCATTTGTATATCATCTTACATTCACGAATATCAAAGCAATATAATATATTTCTTTCTTCTGCTCATCAACTTACTGCTCTTTAACTGTTCTTACTCTACCAAGCTCGAGGGCATTGACAAAATACTGGTTTGCTTTGTATTATTGTCAATTTGCATAATTCGTCTTTATGTTTATAACATATCCTTAAAATCACATTATAAATTTAATATCCAATTTTTAGGGTAAACAGTTTGGCGCCCACCGTAGGGCTAAGGATAATAATGACTGCCTAGTATTAATCCTCATAACACACACTGCTTTACACTTGTTCTCGTAAGTATCTTTGATTTTAGGAATCAACATGTCTAACTCTCAAGCAACACCCACTCACGCTGACGCCGGCCTTGGTCTTCATGGCGAGAGCGAGAACATAGCTGCCCCGGGAAATGTAGTACCTCCAATCAATCCCGATGGACCACCGGCCAAAGATCCAGTCGGTGTTAGTTCTCATGTTGCCATATATGGAAATTTAGGCATCGACCCTGAAAACAGCGTCCGCAGAGAAGCTCAGACAACTGATCAAAATGCACAGAGTGGTGAAGAAGGCGGGATTAGTCTTTGAATGATATTTGAAATATTGCAAACTCAGCAAGCTGCGATAGCACAGCTCCAGAATCAGAATCGAGCGCCAAACAGAATCGAAATCGATATATCACAGGAAGTTGTTCATAAGGTCGAACCTGTGCAGGAAAAATTGAACGATAACGAATCGGGAACTAACCCCGCCATCATGAAGATGCTCGAGGAGCTCACCAAATAGATCAAATTAGGAGAAAAGAAAATCGAAGCCAAAGACAAAAAGGTAGAAATGTACAATTCACGGGTTTATCAAATACCGAGGGCACCCCCGAATCTAAAAGGTTTGGACTCGGAAAAGTTCGTATAGAAGCTGTTCCCTCCAAGTGTGGCTCCAAAGCCCATTCCCAAATTTTTTTGTATACAACCAATCCCAACGAGCATGTCACCTCCTATACATGCGCCATCAAAGGTAACAATTTGGAAGATAACGAGATTGAATCTGTTCTATTGAAGAAGTTCGGAGAAACTCTATCAAAGGGAGAAATGATTTGGTACCACAACCTACCGCCAAATTCCATCAACTCATTTGCAATGTTAGCAAATTCTTTTGTAAAGGCACACGCCGCCATAAAGGTTGCGACAAGGAAATTGGACCTTTTCAAAGTAAAACAGAAGGATAATGAAATGCTAAGGGAGTTCGTGTCCCGATTTCAAATGGAACACATGGAGTTGCCACCAGTCACAAATGATTGGGCTGTTCAAGCCTTCACTCAGGAGTTGAATGAACATAGTTTGATAGCGTCACGCCAGCAGAAGCAAAATTTAATCGAATATCCGGCGGTGACCTGGGCCGATGTACATAATCGGTATCTATCGAAGATCAGGGTCGAAGACGACCAATTAGGAGCTCCTTCTGGTTCAGTATATCCTAATAGGTCCGCAGCAAGAAATCAGAGGGACATCGATAGGGAAACTCGGTTGAGCAAAGACCGATATCAGCCATACCTCGCAGATTGCAGGAATAGTGGCCCATGATGCAATTCCACCTAGAATGATCGAAGAAGCGATCGAGGATAGAGTTCTCGTGGACTTATGAGCAAAAGCGGTTTTGATAAGCATGCCGATCCTACAGAGGCACCTCAATTATCGGAGCATAATTTTAATGTCGACGCATCAGGTATTATGTCGACGATCAGAAGAATCAAAGATACTAGATGGTCAAGGCCTATATAGACCGATCTTTCCCAAAGAAACCCCAATATGATGTGAAAGTATCATGGCACACATGGCCACAAAACTGAGGATTGCAGGCAACTAAGAGATGAGGTAGCCTGTCAATTCAATGAGGGCCACCTTCGAGAGTTCATAAGTGATCGAGCCAAGAATCATTTCAGAGAAAGGGACGCCAACAGGAAAAATGAACAGGAAGAGCCACAACATGTAATCAACATGATCGTCAGCGGGGTCAATATTCCCCAAGGGCCCGTGTTCAAACGCACTAAGGTATC
Source organism: Nicotiana sylvestris (assembly GCF_000393655.2). Classification (NCBI taxonomy): domain Eukaryota; kingdom Viridiplantae; phylum Streptophyta; class Magnoliopsida; order Solanales; family Solanaceae; genus Nicotiana; species Nicotiana sylvestris. The sequence goes on along the minus strand of NC_091062.1, from coordinate 81,313,756 downwards.
GATTACTAGGGAAAACGGACCCGAGATTATGTGCCAAAAGGCACCAAAGCATTCAACGATGAGGAAGTAGAAGGAATTTCTCAACCCCATAATGACGCTCTGGTAATTTCTATATTTATGAATAAAGTTCAAGTTAGGCGTGTTTTAGTGGATCCAGGTAGCTTGGCAAATATCATCCGATAAAGGGTCATGGAGCAGCTTGGCCGACAAGACAAAATCGTGCCTGCAGCTCGGGTCCTGAACAATTTCAATATGGCTAGCGAAATGACTAAAGGAGAGATCATTTTACCGGTGAACGTGGCCAGAACTATTCAAGAAACCAAGTTCCATGTAATCAAGGGAGACATGAGGTACAACGCCCTACTCGGGAGGCCCCTGATTCAAAATATGAGGGCATTCCCTTCGACTCTCCATCAATTGATGAAGTTCTCGACACCAGACGGGTAACAACAATATATGGGGAGTAGCATACTGCGAAGGAAATGTTCGCAATTGATGAGGTGATACCAATATCGGCACTTTCAACATCAAAGGGATCGGACGTCAAAGGAAAACATGAGGCCAAATAGCAACCACAACTACTAGCCTCGATTGAATCAGAGAAGCAGGGGGTGGAAGAAGACGACGACGATTATTGGATACCTCAAACCTTCGTCGTCCCCAAAGATTCGCACGCCACCAAATCAATAGTCGAAGAGCTGGAGCAAGTTATACTGATCGAGCATCTGCCCGATCGAAAGGTATACCTAGGCACGGGGTTAAATCCCGAGCTCAGGAAAAAACTCATTAAATTCCTTATTAAAAATATGGATTGTTTTGCTTGGTCCAACCTTGACATGATAAGGATACCTATGGAGATTACCACTCATCGATTACGTTTGGACCCAAAATTCAGGCCGGTAAAGCAAAAGAGAAGGCCACAATCCGAGGTAAAGCATGCCTTCATCAAAGACGAGGTAACCAAACTTCTCAAAATAGGATCCATTCGAGAAGTAAAATATCCCGAATGGTTAGCAAACGTAGTCGTAGTACCCAAGAAGGGAAATAAACTTAGAATGTGTGTAGACTACAAAGACTTAAACAAAGCATGCCCTAAGGATTCCTTTCATCTGCCGAACATTGATCGCATGATCGATGCCACGGCCGGCCACGAGATCCTCAATTTTCTCGATGCCTACTCCGGGTACAACCAAATACAAATGAACCGGGAAGACCAGGAAAAGACTTCATTTATTACTAAATACGGTACCTATTTCTATAATGTAATGCCATTTGGGCTAACAAAAATACTGGTTCTAGTTAAGTCCCTGCGCACAGAGGACCATTTGACACATTTGCAGGAAATCTTCAACATATTGAGAGAATACAACATGAAACTCAACCCAGAGAAATGCGCATTCGGGATCGGCTCAGGCAAGTTCACTACTAGAATTCCAAAAAAAAGCGACCAAACATTAGTGACCAAAGTTGGTCTGTAAAGAAAAGCGACCAAAGTTGGTCGCGGAATTGGCAAAAATAATAAAATAATTATTTGATATAGATTAGCGACCAAGGTTGGTCGCTACTTGGTCGCTAATTTCGTCAAAATATTGACCGGACTGGTCAGACTTGCTTGGTTAAAGGTATACTGAGATTAGCGACCAACGTTGGTCGTTATAGGGGGACCCACTTATAAAATTATAATAATTATAATATTATCTAAAAAAATTATAAAATATAAATAAATATAATTTAAAATTAGCGACTAAAGTTGGTCGCCAATTAAGGGGTAACCAGATAGCGACCAACTTTGGTCGCCAAAAATGAGACCCAGTTATAAAATTTTAATAATTATATTTTTATTTAAAAAAATTATAAAATATAAAAAAATATAATTCAAATTTAGCGACCAAAGTTGGTCGCTTAAAAAAATAGAGACCAACTTTGGTCGCTAATCTGGGACCCAGTTCTAATGTTTAATAATTATATTATTATTTTAAATATTATATAAAATATAAATAAATCTGATTTAAATTGTTGGTCGCTAATTTAAATTTATGTATATTTAGCGACCAAAGTTGGTCTCTTCTTAGGTCAACAATGGTCAAAAGTAAAAATCATATATATATATATATATATATATATATATATATATAAGCTATATTCGATATAATATTAGCTAATGCACTAATACTTAGTGCATAGTATAGTATAGTATATATATACTAAGTGTATTATATAATACACTATACTATATATATAGTATAGTTTATTATACATCAAGGTATATTCGATATATATAGTATAATATAGTATAGTATATAATCTCTCTCTCTCTCTCAATTAATATATATAAAAGCTATATTCGATATAATATTAAGTATGTATATATAAGAACATGAAGCGCTCGGAACACAGGGACAAGTTCTTTTAGGTATTGATACACTTGTAAATTGATTTATCGACTTATAACCCACTCATATGTATATATATATATATATATATATATATAAGCTATATTAGATATAATATTAGCTAATGCACTAATACTTAGTGCATAGTATAACATAGTATATATATACTAAGTGTATTATATATTACACTATACTATATATATTTATAGTATAGTTTATTATACATTAAGGTATATTCGATATATATAGTATAACATAGTATATAGTATATAAGCTCTCTCTCTCTCTCTCTCTCTCTCTATATATATATATATATATATATATATATATATATATATATATATATATATAAGAACATGAAGCGCTCGGAACACAGGGACGAGTTCTTTTAGGTATTGATACACTTATAAATTGATTTATCGACTTATAACCCACTCATATGCATATCTATATATATATATATATATATATAAATAATAAATTAAAACGTCTCGACTTATATCAATTAATATATGTATATATATGTATATATATGTAGCTTATATACTATATATATATATATATAGATTAAATTGAATTTAAGTAATTTAATTTTTTTTAGAAGCAGCGACCAACTTTGGTCGCTATTTTGTTCAAAAAGTCAAAACTTATTTAGCTACCAAATAAGCGACCAACGTTGGTCGCTATTTTTAATTCTAGTGTCAAAACCGGGGTTCCCCTCCCATTCTTTCAAAAAATTTCCCCAAAATCTCTCTTTTCTCTCTCACACTCAGACCCCCCCTCTGACTCCCATCAGCAGTGACGCCACTCACGCCACCGACGACCACCGATGGCAGCAGCTCCACCGCCGGTGACCTCCATTCCCAAGGTAGGTTTCTCTCTCCTTTCTTTGTTTTTTTTTCAAAATACAATGATTTAGTTTAATTTCTCCATGTTAGGGTTCAAAGTTATATATTATTTGTTCAACCATGTTAGGGTTCAAAGTTAATTTCTCCATGTTAGGGTTCAAAGTTAGCTCAACCATGTTAGGGTTCAAAGTTATATATTATTTGCAATTTTTAGGGTTCTTATTAATACATTTAGTCCAAAATATTTAGTTGTACCTACTAATTTGAGGAAGAAATTGTTTGAAGAGAAGAAACCCTAATGTGACGACCCGACCCGTCGTCTCATGAGTTACTATCTCGTTCGTCCCATTTTCTGCTTCCTCATGTTTCATTAACGGTATTGGCTGCATTAGAATTTATTTGGAGCGATTTTGATAAGAAACGAGACATTTAGTCTCTTTTAAGAAGGTTTAAGTTGGAAAAGTCAACCGGACGTTGACTTATGAGTTAGAGGTCTCGGATGTGAATTTCGACGGTTCGGTTAGTTCCAGGAGGTGATTTGTGACTTAGGAGCAGGACCAGAAGTAATTTTGGAGGTCCGGTGTTGAATTAGGCTTGAATTGGCGAAGTTAGTATTTTGGCGAATTCTGGTTGATAGGTGAGATTTTGATCCGGGTGTCGGAATGAAATTCCTAGAGTTGCTGTAGCTTCATTGTGTCATTTGGGATATGTGTACAAAATTTCAGGTCATTCAGACATCGTTTGGTCGGGTTTTGGATCTAATGTGTGTTTTAGAAGTTTTAAAAGAACTTAGGTTTGAATTCGATATAATTTGATGATTTTGGCGTTAGTTGAGGTGTTTTGACGATTGGAGCAAGTTTGGATAATGTTTTAAGACATGTTGGTGCTTTTAGTTGAGGTCTCGGGGGCCTCGGGTGTATTTCGGAAGGTTAACGGATCGATTTAGGCAAGAAAAAAATAACAGTATCCGTGAATAGTGCCGTGAACAGTACCCCATAACAGTACCCGTAACAGTATCCGTGAACAGTACCCTGTGAACAGTAACACGGGTGAACAGTAACACGGGGTGAACAGTAATTCCGAAAAATTCTGGGCAGAATGTTTACATTTCATTCGCGAAAAACATCCCATTTCTCCACCATTTTTAGTCATTTTGAGAGCTTTTGGACGGGGATTGAAGGGCGTTTCAACTAAGATCGATTGGAGGTAAGTTTTATGAGTTAAATACATGATTTTATTGAAGAATCATCCTAGAAATCAATGAAAACATAGCCAAATTATGAGAAATTAGGGCTTGAGATTGAAATTCAAAATTTGGGATTTGAGGGGTCAAATGGAATCCTTCAGGGATTGATATCACTGCTTTCGCATATTTTGCATATCATTTGACCTCAGTCCAAGGTTTTAAATACTGTTTTGCAAACTCAGCCATCTTTCTAAGATTTGAAAACTTAAATGATATTTCTAAATGATATTTCGGGCTGAGAACTACTGTTTTACAAATGCCCAAGGGGCTTATGATGATTTCTGGACTAAGCATGGATCGGTCTGCGGGCCGCAGCAGTGTTATATTGATATTGAGGCCGAGAGCCTGGTTGATTACATTGATATTGAGGCCGAGAGCTTGGTTGATTACATTGATATTGAGGTTGAGAGCCTGGGTGATTATACTGAGATTGATATGAGGCCTAGGGCCTAGATTTGATGCCACAAGATGGCTTGATATTGCGCTTTGGCTGTAGGAGCCTCTCCGAAGTCTGTACACACCCCCAGTGAGCGCCGTCGACGATAAATAAATATGGATGGCTCGGGCTGCACGCCGCAGTGGGTACCTGTGACGACCCAAGGGGTCATGACCGTAATTCTTCCTTGTTCCGTGCTCCCGATGCCTTGAAAACCTCGCTTTTAGTCGCCTCGATTTGCATGCGCAGTTCGGGCGCGTAGCCGGAAAGTTTTTATGTTAGAATATGTGGATTTTGTGAAAAATTTGATGAATTTTGGTATTAATATGCATAATGTTGACTTCGGTCAACATTTTGGGTAAACGGACCCGGACCTATGATTCGACGATCCCGGAGGGTCCGTAGGAAAATATGGGACTTGGGCGTGTGTCCGGAATCAAATTCCGAGGTCCCAAGCCCGAGAAATGAATTTTTGTGTGAAATTGTTTTCTGAAATTAATTAAGGAAAAATGAAGAAGAAAATTGATCAGAAAACTGTGGTATCGGGCTAGTATTTTGGTTTCGACGCCTGGTACGAGTCTTAAATATGTTTTAAGCACTATCTGTAAAGTTTGGCTTAAAACGGACGTCATATGACGTGTTTCGGACTTAAAATGGGGAATTTGAGTTTTTATGAAAGTTGAAAGAAAATCATGTATTATGAGGCTTGATCCTATGTATATGATGTTATTTTGGCGATTTGATCGCACGAGTAAGTCCGTAAGGTGTTTTCGAGATCATATGAATGTTTGGTTTGGAGCCCCGAGGGCTCGGGTGAGTTTTGAGTAGGGCCCGGGAGGTCTTAGACTTAGAAAAAAAAATATACAGGTTCAGATGTTCCAGGCCCAGTGCGGCCGCGGCCATTTCCGCGCGGTCCGCGCTGGCAGCCACGCGGCCGCGGTGCTTTTCTGTGCGGTCCGCGTGGTGGGGTTCAGAGGGTCGACCAGCGCGGCCGCGCACCAAAACAGTGCGGTCCGCGCTGGAAGGGTTCAGAGAAGCCCCAATTTTTCTCCCACTCGGCGCGGCCGCAACACATTTTTGTGCGGTCCGCGCCAGGTCCTCAGAAAGGTATACAAGTTCGGAAAATCTCAGTCATTTTTCACTTTTCAAAAACCCAAAACCTAAGAGGCGATTTTCCAAACAACTTTTCTTCTCCAAAACGATTGGTAAGTGATTTCTAACTTAATTTCTTTATTCCTTAACATCTTTTAACATAATTTCAACTTCAAATCAAAGATTTTCATGGGGAAAATTGGGTGTTTTGGGTAGAACCTAGGTTTTCTACAAATTGAGAAGTTGGACCTCAATTTGGGGTCCGATTTAAAAACAAATCATATATTTGGATTCATGGGGGAATGGGTAACCGGGTTTTGGTCCGAACCTCGAGTTTCGACCACGTGGGTCCGGGGGTATTTTTGACCTTTTTGGGAAAAACCTTGAAAAATCTATTTTCATGCATTGGGGATGATTCATTTAGTAATTATTAATGTGATTAAGTAACTTATGACTAGATTCGAGCGGATTGGTGGTGGAATCAAGAGGTAAAGCTATACTAGAAGCGTGAGTTGAGTTTGGAGCATTCGAGGTAAGTGTTTGTTCTAACTTTGGCTTGAGGGAATAGGATTAGGATGATATTTGCTACTTGCTAATGTGGAGTACGGTGTATAGGCATGGTGACGGTTATCTATGCACCGGAGTCTAGCATGACCGTGAGTCTTGATTGCTTTTAATTCGAATAATGTGACACAAGCTCCTTGTTTATTTGATGAGTTTCATATAATGTGAACGGTTGAGGTAAAATTGTGATTGGTGTACTTTTGGAGCGTTAGCTCGAACATGAATGTGTTAGTTGAGGAAGAATGGATTTAAAAAGGAGAATGTGTTGTGAATACTCCCTTGCCGGGATGTGTAGACTGATATATATATTCTCCCTTGTCGGGATATTTTGGGCTGTTAGCTGTACCCTTGCCGGGTTAAAGGTATTGAGTTGTTATTCTCCCCTGAAGGGGTCTACTATATGAAGTCAGATATTATGAACTATATTATGGGATCGTGTGGCACACCGTCCACTTATATATGATATTATGGGATCGTGTGGCACGCCGTCCACTTATATATGATATTATGGGATCGTGTGGCACGCCGTCCACTTATATATGATATTATGGGAACGTGTGACACGCCGTCCACTTATATATGATATTATGGGATCGTGTGGCACGCCGTCCACTTATATAAGATATTATGGGATCGTGTGACACGCCGTCCACTTATATATGATATTATGGGATCGTGTGACACGCCGTCCACTTATATATGATATTATGGGATCGTGTGGCACGCCGTCCACTTATATATATATATATCGCGGGAACCAGAGTTTCTTCTGCTTATTTCCGATATTTCATTTTTACCTGTTACTCCCTGATAGCATGTCCCCTCCTAGCTTAACTTTGTATTATCTTGTTATTGTTTTTTTTCTTGCACTTGTATATATATCTGTACAGGTTAATTGTGGTAGGTCCTGTTTAGCCTCGTCACTACTTCGCCGGGATTAGGCCAGGCACTTACCAGCACATGGGGTCGGTTGTGCTGATGCTACACTCTGTGCATTTTTGTGCACAGATCAGGGAGCAGCTTACGGACCATAGCAGTAGGATTTCTGGGAGCTATCTTCAGTCCAGGGACTCTCGAGGTAGCCTAGCTGGCGTTCGCTGGCCGAAGTCCCTTTCCATGTTTTTCGTTTGTTCATCTTGTATCAGACGAACATGATGTATTTCCTTTCAGACATTGTTTGTAATATTCTGTAGTAGTCCGTGAGCTAGTGACACCAGACCTTGGGTAGTGATGTGTATTAAACTTCCGCACTTTTGGTTTTCTGTTGCTTTAGATTTAAAGTCTTCTGCTTAAATTTTGTCTCGTTTATTATATTGTTTGAAATAAAACACGAAAGGTGTTTTAAATATTTGGCTTGCCTAGCTCCGATAGTAGGCGCCATCACGGCACCCGATGGTGGGAAATCCGGGTCGTGACAGTACCAGAGGGTACCGTCATATGCATTGCATTGCACTCATGCATTTATTCTTTATCTGCATTATCTGCCATAATAATTATGTGCTCTTATTTCATTGATTGGTTGCTTTATACTGTTCTGAGCCTGAGGGGCTGATATTGTTCTGAGATACTGAGCCCGAGGGGCAAATTTCTACTTATTATTTTGATACTGAGCCTGAGGGGCAGATTTCTAATTATTATTTTGATACTGAGCCCGAGGGGCAGATTTCTACTTATTATTTTGATACTGAGCCCGAGGGGCAGATTTCTAATTATTATTTTGATACTGAGCCCGAGGGGCAGATTTCTACTTATTATTTTGATACTGAGCTCGAGGGGCAGATTTCTAGTTATTATTTTGATACTGAGCCCGAGGGGCAGATTTCTACTTGTTGTTTTGATATTGAGCCCGAGGGGCAGATTTCTACTCGTCATTTTACTGCCAAATTACCTGTTTTACTGGTTTAAAAGAAATTTCACATGATGTTTCACTGAATTGTTATTTTAAATGATTTCACTGCTTCTGTATAGAATGTTGTGTGCCTTAACGTGTTTTCTTACCTTCAGTCATTATTTATATTTATTACTCACTGGGTCGGAGTACTCACATTACTCCCTGCACCATGTGTGCAGGTACATGTATTCCTGAGGCATAGAGCGAGTTTTCTGTTGTTCAGTTTTCATCGGAGTTATCGAGGTAGCTGCATGGAGTTCGCAGACCCGTTTTCTCCCTTATCTTCTGTTATTTATGATATCTTCAGACATTGTTCCTAATTCCATACTTTGTAGAATTTTAGTAAACTCTATAGTAGCTCATGACTTGTGACACCCCGGTTAGAGCTGAGTTGGGTTGGATTTCCATATTTTATCTATACTTTCCGCTATTGGATATTATTAAACCATGTTTATACTATAATTGTGTTAATTAATTGTCTTAAAAGGATGAATTGGGTTGAATGGCTGGCCTTGTCTTCATGAGAGGCGCCATCACGACCAGGTTCGGGAATTGGGTCGTGACAAGTTGGTATCAGAGCCTAGGTTAATTGGTCTCGCGAGTCATGAGCCGGTTTAGTAGAGTCTCGCGGATCGGTATGGAGACGTCTGTATTTATCCTCGAGAGGCTGCAGAACCTTTAGGAAAACTTCACATTCTTGAATTCTTATCGTGCGTCCTTGATTCAGCTTGAAAAGTAACTCTTACGATTCCTTCCACATGTTCGTATGCGTGAACGAGCACTCAGTATTCGATTTACCTCGATGGCTTGTAATTCCCCGATAGAAGGGCGAGACGTGATCTCGGTGAGTTTGATGTTAGGCCAGTCTGGAGGACTTGAGACCGGATCTTGCCTATGGCTTGAGCACTGAGGCTGATTGTGCGATCAAGTGTTTTGAACCTTTATGTTCGGTATTGTCCCTATTAGTGGGAATCATGGCTGGATAGCTACGTGAGGAGTATGATAGTACTGCGAGATGTATCTATATGACTTGGAAGTGACGAGGAAGGTCTACTGGATGATAGATGAACTATTGAGTGTATGATTTCCATTGTGATAGGATGTGTAGTCCCAAGTTATGGGTGCGTGAAGAATCTTTTTATGTCTCCTATTTGGAGTGAAGTAAATTTCATGTTACAGTATGAGTTTAGACTCAGGAAGATTAAGTGATTGTGTAATGTGTATGGCAGTGGAAGGTATACAAAAAATATTAACTAAAGGTAAAGCTAGTGGGTAATTGGCTTATGAGGGGAATCTATTTGTCATACTAGTTAGATAAGTCTGGGAGCTGAGATCGCTTCTGTAAATGTATTATGACGAAATCGTTGAGTCAAGGAGACCACCTTGAGGGTCGAAAACATTAAAGAAAGAATATGTTCTTACTCGGTTGAATAGCCCAATAATGGAGGATTGAAAGGTATTTTCTATGTGTTATGATTCAAATAGGTGCAACGCATGTCCATGTATCAATTTTGATAATATAATACATGTAATATTGAGATTAATGTTGTTGATATACATTGTGATGCTTTGTCAAGTTGTGGACGTGTTGTTAGGATGGTTTTGGTGATTCTCTAGCAGGTGGATAGGCCCAATTACAAAGGAAACTCTGCCGAAAATTTTGAAAAATTTGGGACTTAGTAAAAAAAAAATTTGTCGCCGAAAGAGTGGGCTTAACTGTTGTGTGAGTGAATGCAAAAATTGCAGAAGAGTTAAAATTTCCGATGATTCGTGTTTCCACAAGCTTATGAAGGAGAGAGTTTAATCTCACCATGGTATTACAACAACAATAGAGTATATGTGTTGTGATCTATGGATTCGAGCCAAGTTGGGGAGCTTGCTATTGGTTAGCGGATTGTACGGTTAGGTACTATGTTAGTTGCGATTTGATGCATGCTGGTGAATCAGTTCTGGTTGTGGAAATTAGGCCGAGAATGGCACGAGTGAAGGAAATTTTTTGACAAAATGTCATGAGCTCGGATGAGCAGGAGATAAGTTTCGATGTTTACGGTAAGTTGGAATTGTCTTTAGCGTCACCTAAGATCGGTGTTTTGTAAAAAGGGTTTTGCGTCCCGGTTAGTGACTCTTGATCGCTCTTCAGCGTTAGTGCGATCGATGGTTTGGAGGTACGCTCCAGATATTGTTGTGGTAGGTTGTGGGAGTGTGTCCCACGGGAAGATTATATAAGTGTGTCATGTGATCACTTGATTGATTAAAGATGTAAACTAAGTATGAAGTTTGTGATGGTGTCGTTAAATTAAAGATTCATGCCTGGAGGGCACTTGGCATATTGGTTGTGAACTGGGGAGGATTACCCCGATTGTGATGGTTGTTCTTGTGTGTTATGAGAAAAATGGGAGTTATTATGGACCTTTGAAAGGTTATCAGACAGTTCAGTGTGATCAGAATCGGCTTGAAGTCGATGGATAGATTTAATGTGAATAATGGCTCTATATCAGGCCAGATGTGTGCATTTTAGTAACGCGATCCTCATGGAGGAGTAGTTAGGTTGGTGTTTCATTGTCAGATATTTCGCGTAGTGATACATTGCGCCGTGTGAGTTGTGAGACGACTTAAGAAATTACTATGTGTTGAGAATTTTTGTAGGAATGCCGTTATATGAGCATCTTGGCTCTTGAAATTCAGATTTGTACATCGCACCTCAGTTGTGCTTGAGTTTTATAGCTTATAACACTATATGTCCCTCAGAGATATTATTATGCACTTAGCATGCTTACGACCGATACTCGGTATTTTGTTATAATGAGCAAATTTGGCTCGATGTGCATCTCCTTATGTGAGATCTATGTGTGGATCGGGTGGCACGCCGCCATGGGTATGTTATCTGGATCGGGTTGCACGCCGCAACAGTGTGATGTTGAGTATAGTTTTCTATATGCTATTTTGTATGCCTTGCTTCCTGTTTTCTAAGGAAAGTCTGTATTAGTGTGTGAGATTGGTAATTCCTTCCAGAGTTTGTTTTCCTTTTGTACCGCGTTCGAATTGGTAGCTTATTGGCACATTGAGGCATCATATGCGACTTTTGATTATGTCTGGGGTGGCTTATTGCCTGAGCAGTTCGTACTGGGTGAGAAGAGATCATTGAATTTGATATTAGTACAATCTGAGTATATGAAGTAAATTAAGGAGCTAAGACCATGATTTTGCTCAAAATGAGGTGATAGTTCTTGCCAGGAGTATAGAACCAACGAATCGTTGTCTCGACAGTGGTCATGAATTTATGCATACCTCATCCGTCATGTCAATATTGTAAGAGTTAGAACAATACCTATGTACATCATGCAGAACATGAGATGTGTAGCGATTTTCTTCTAGGTGATTAGAGAAAAAAGCTTCAGATGATTAGGGCGAATGATCTTCGGATGATTGGGGAAATAGTATTGCTAATTGAAAGTGACTTGACGAGAGTATATGTCTCATAAAAAGGTAATGTTATTAAACTAATGATATTTCGGTAGTATTGCGGCATGTTCTTGTTGAGTCCGCTGATGGTACTGATGAGCTTGAGGTACGACTCTTTCGTTTGAGTCATTTTTCATGACTTGAGTATGTTCAGGCCGTTTCTTATTGGTGCGCGTATTATGAAAGTTGTGGCTTAGGCCTGTATTGAGGTGTCATATCACCAGAGTGGTGTGTTGGATTCGAGGTGATCATTGGGGTCATTGATGAATACGAACAGATTTGATTTCAGCATGTTTGATGGGTAAATATCGAGGTTCGGTTTTAAAAAAAAAATTGTTACTATAATTGCTAGAGGAGAAATGGCCTCATGAATGGTTGATCTGAGCAATGGTTATGATTTATTGCGTGTTTCAATTATCATTGGCAGTATATGAGAGTGTTGGAATGAGACATTGGCTAATAAGAGATTTCTATCGGTATTTGGTTGTTGTGGGCAGCTGCTGTGAATGGAAGTTATTGCTGCATTTGTTTGAGTTATTGGTATATCATACAATTGCACCTAAGGTTGCAGGCATGGTCTATTACAGCTGGTTCAAACTTATTCTGAATGTAGGTGTGAGGTTCTGATCTTATGTATGATTCCGAAAAGGTGAAATGTGGCTCTATGATTTATGGGCTAGACTAGATTGTGTGATCTTAGTTACAACGCGTTATCGGACCCATGTGAGATAGGGTAACGTGGGATCATCCCCGGGTTTATGCTTGATAAAGTCATTCAACTTTTGGTTGGCTTCTAGGACAACTCTGGGTACGCTCGAGGACGAGCGTTTGTTTAAGTTGGGGAGAATGTGACGACCCGACCCGTCGTCTCATGAGTTACTGTCTCATTCGTCCCATTTTCTGCTTCCTCATATTTCATTATCGGTATTGGGTGCATTAGAATTTATTTGGAGCGATTTTGATAAGAAATGAGACATTTAGTCTCTTTTAAGAAGGTTTAAGTTGGAAAAGTCAACCAGACGTTGACTTATGAGTTAGAGGTCTCGGATGTGAATTTCGACGGTTCGGTTAGTTCAGGGAGGTGATTTGTGACTTAGGAGCAGGACCGGAAGTAATTTTGGAGGTCCGGTGTTGAATTAGGCTTGAATTGGCGAAGTTAGTATTTTGGCGAATTCCGGTTGATAGGTGAGATTTTGATCCGGGTGTCGGAATGAAATTCCGAGAGTTATTGTAGCTTCATTGTGTCATTTGGGATATGTGTGCAAAATTTCAGGTCATTCGGACATCGTTTGGTCGGGTTTTTGATCGAATGTGTGTTTTAGAAGTTTTAAAAGAACTTAGGCTTGAATTCGATATAATTTGATGATTTTGGCGTTAGTTGAGGTGTTTTGACGATTGGAGCAAGTTTGGATAATGTTTTAAGACATGTTGGTGCTTTTAGTTGAGGTCTCGGGGGCCTCAGGTGTATTTCGGAAGGTTAACAAATCGATTTAGGCACGAACAATAGGTATAACAGTATCCGTGAATAGTGCAGTGAACAGTACCCCGGAACAGTATCCGTGAACATTACCCGTAACAGTATCCGTGAATAGTACTCCGTGAACAGTAACATGGGTGAACAGTAACACGAGGTGAACAGTAATTCCGAATTTTTTTGGGCAGAATGTTTACATTTCATTCGCGAAAAATACCCAATTTCTCCACCATTTTTAGTCATTTTGAGAGCTTTTGGACGGGAATTGAAGGGAGTTTCAACTAAGATCGATTGAAGGTAAGTTTTATGAGTTAAATACATGATTTTATTGAAGAATCATCCTAGAAATCCATGAAAACATAGCCAAATTATAAGAAATTAGGGCTTGAGTTTGAAATTCTAAATTTGGGATTTGAGGGGTCAAATGGACTCCGATTCTTGTGAATTTGGTATGTATAGACTCGTGGCGAGATAAGGAACATTTTGATGTAAAAATTTCTGGATTTCAAGACGTGGACCCGGGGCTCGGGTTTTGCAAATTTCGTGATTTTTGATATTTTCGAGTCTTTTCGGTTGGGTTATATTCCCTTAGCCTATTGTGATGTATTCGTTGTGGTTTTGGCCAGATTCAACGCACAAGGAGGTTGATACGAAAGGAAAGGGCATCGCGGAGTAGTATTTGGCCGGCTAGAAGTGAGTAATAGATGTAAATGATGTCCTGAGGGTTTGAAACCCCGGAATTTCACATCGTAACGCTATATTGAGGTGACTTGCACGCCGGATAATGGGGGTGGGGTAGAACACCGTTGGGGATTGTGACTTGGTCCGTCCCGAGAGATATTTTACTACATTTTTGGTTGAGACGTATACTTTATTATTATGAATTGGGCTTGTTGCCATGCTTGGGGCTTTGTGCCGACCTGTAGAACCCTTAGGGGATTTTTGACTGGTTTTCCTCACTTATTTTGTCAAAGAATTTATATCCTCAGTCATGTTTCCAATTGTAGGCTTCTTGCCAATTATTTGAATCCTTCAGGGATTGATATCACTGTTTTCGCATATTTTGCATATCATTTGACCTCAGTCCAAGGTTTTAAATACTGTTTTGCAAACTCAGCCATCTTTCTAAGATTTGAAAACTTAAATGATATTTCTAAATGATATTTCGGGCTGAGAAATACTGTTTTACAAATGCCCAAGGGGCTTATGATGATTTCTAGACTGAGCATGGATCGGGTTGCATGCCACAACAGTGTTATATTGATATTGAGGCCGAGAGCCTGGTGCATTACATTGATATTGAGACCGAGAGCCTGGTTGATTACATTGATATTGAGGCTGAGAGCTTGGGTGATTATACTGAGATTGATATGAGGCCGAGGGCCTAGATTTGATGCCACGAGATGGCTTGATATTGCGCTTGGGCTGTAGGAGCCCCTCCAGAGTCTGTACACACCCCCAGTGAGCGCTGTCGACGATAAATAAATAAATATGGATGGCTCGGGCTGCACGCCGCAGTGGGTACCAGAGGTACCGTCATATGCATTGCATTGCACTCATGCACTTATTCTTTATCTGCATTATCTGCCATAATAATTATGTGCTCTTATTTCATTGACTGGTTGTTTTATACTGTTCTGAGCCTGAGGGGCTGATACTGTTCTGAGATACTAAGCCCGAGGGGCAGATTTCTACTTATTATTTTGATACTGAGCCTGAGGGGCAGATTTCTGATTATTATTTTGATACTGAGCCTGAGGGGCAGATTTCTACTAATTATTTTGATACTAAGCCCGAGGGGCAAATTTCTAATTATTATTTTGATACTGAGACCGAGGGGCAGATTTCTTCTTATTATTTTGATACTGAACTCGAGGGGCAGATTTCTAGTTATTATTTTGATACTGAGCCCGAGGGGCAAATTTCTACTTGTTGTTTTGATATTTAGCCCGAGGGGCAGATTTCTACTCGTCATTTTACTGTCAAATTACCTGTTTTACTGGTTTAAAAGAAATTTCACATGATGTTTCGCTGAATTGTTATTTTAAATGATTTCACTGCTTATGTATAACATGTTGTGTGCCTTAACGTGTTTTCTTACTTTCAGTCATTATTTATATTTATTACTCACTAGGTCGGAGTACTCACATTACTCCATGCACCATGTGTGCAGGTACAGGTATTCATGAGGCATAAAGCGAGTTTTCTGCTGTTCAGTTTTCATCGGAGTTATAGAGGTAGCTGCATGGCGTTCGCAGACCCGTTTTCTCCCTTATCTTCTGTTATTTATGATATCTTCACACTTTGTTCCTAATTCCTTACTTTGTAGAATTTTAGTAAACTCTGTAGTAGCTCATGACTTGTGACACCCCGGTTAGGGCTGAGTTGGGTTGGATTTCTGTATTTTATCTATACTTTCCGCTATTGGATATTATTAAACCATGTTTATACTATAATTGTGTTAATTAATTGTCTTAAAAGGATGAATTGGGTTGAATGGCTGGCCTTGTCTTCATGAGAGGCGCCATCACGACCAGGTTCGGGAAGAGAAGAAACCCTAAGAGTTGCACCTTTAGGATTATGTATTGGAATTTTAGTTTATAAATTGAAATTTTAGGATATGACTTGAACTTTTGTGGATATGAGTTGAACCTTTAGGATATGAATTGAAATTTTGGTTTATGTATTGGAATTTTAGTTTATAAATTGAAATTTTAGGATTTGACTTGAACTTTTGTGGATATGAGTTGAACCTTTAGGATATGAATTGAAATTTTGGTTTATGTATTGGAATTTTAGTTTATAAATTGAAATTTTAGGATATGACTTGAACTTTTGTGGATATGAGTTGAACCTTTAGGATATGAATTGAAATTTTGGTTTATGTATTGGAATTTTAGTTTATAAATTGAAATTTTAGGATATGACTTGAACTTTTGTGGATATGAGTTGAACCTTTAGGATATGAATTGAAATTTTGGTTTATGTATTGGAATTTTAGTTTATAAATTGAAATTTTAGGATATGACTTGAACTTTTGTGGATATGAGTTGAACCTTTAGGATATGAATTGAAATTTTGGTTTATGTATTGGAATTTTAGTTTATAAATTGAAATTTTAGGATATGACTTGAACTTTTGTGGATATGAGTTGAACCTTTAGGATATGAATTGAAATTTTGGTTTATGTATTGGAATTTTAGTTTATAAATTGAAATTTTAGGATATGACTTGAACTTTTGTGGATATGAGTTGAACCTTTAGGATATGAATTGAAATTTTGGTTTATGTATTGGAATTTTAGTTTATAAATTGAAATTTTAGGATATGACTTGAACTTTTGTGGATATGAGTTGAACCTTTAGGATATGAACCATCCCGAATTCTAAATGTTTTATTTTTAGCCAATTACTGAGAGCCTCGCAATTTACACGTTTTATCCGGCGAGACTCGTCTCATGTTTTATTTAAAGGTCCATGCTAAAATGACTACTATTTTCTATATATATTTTTTCTGAAAAAAAAAGAAAATCCTAATTTTATTATTAATTCTACTACCACTATTACATTTGGGGTTGTTCAAGTTACTATTAGAAACATGATTTTTGCCAAAGATGTGAAGCGACTGATTAAACCAATTGATTCAAGTTAGCCTTACTAGATCAATATTCAAAACACCCAATATTTTGAAGCTATGATATGGAAATGTTATTAGCAAACAAATGTCAAAAGGATGTCTTTGAATTAATGCCTATATCCTAAATGACAACCAGTTTCTACTTATCACTACACGTGAAAGATGTAAATCTCATATTTTTGTCTCATGCTTCAAACTATTCTGATTTTTTTCAACATTTAAACCACATGGATAAATCATCTTACATCAAGATTGGTGATTAGCACCAATATGCAGGCTAATTAGCATAAACATACACGTCCAACTTCAGTCCACTTTATACAATCATATATAAATCAAATCTAAACTACACTAAACCATTGCGTCTACATTACTTAGGCATCAACATATAACAATCCAACTATACAAAGCAGCAGAAATCTACATAGCAGTAGTATACAAAATGTTCTAACTACAATCAGTAAACAAAGAAAAAGCTAAATCAAACTTCAGACTTCCATTTTATATGTATTCATGCTTCCCCATATTTCAGCTTATAATAGCCAGTGTTACAGTCGTGTACCTGGTATTAGAAACAAAAGAAGAGGAAGACGAGAAACAGCAGATGCAGTAGCAGCACATCAACAACAGCAAACAACAATAGCCCAATAACAGATTAAAACCAGCAAAATCTCAGCAATAACCAATGGAACAGTAACGGGGAAACCCACAACAAACTCAGAAATGCAATGAAACAGTACTTTCTGACTCTCTATTCTTTAACTCTCAAAGAAGAACACTTTCAAGAAACCCTACTCATTTAACTGATTTTCAGCAATCAAAGCAGACTAGACTTTCTTACTCTCAAACTCAACTGACCTCCTCAACATTAAAGTCAACCTATTTTATATATTTCTAATTCTGAATTTTTGATCTCCCCCAATTTTTTTTTTATTTTTTTCATTTTCTTTTAATTCCTAAAAATAAAAATTCCTAAATTAAATTGTAAAACCAAGATTATTTTTTAAAAGAAATTAATTAACCCTTAACAATAATTAACACACAAAATCAAATATTGATTAAAATAAAATCACACAATTAAACAATAAAATGACAAAGCTACCAAAATTCATATTTTTGTGATTTTCATTCTTTTAAAAATAGGATATGGTTTAATTAATTCAAAAATGCACAATTAAATCCTAAATATACATGCAACATGTATTTTGGTATTTTTGAATTAATTAAAACAAAATAAACATTCACATACAAAAATAATTATCCAAAACGTTACGCAAAATTCTCTAAATTGTACCCAAAGGCAATTTGTTTTATTTTTCGATTTCTTTTGGAGTAGTTTTCGTGAAACAAAAAATCACGTGCTCACAGCTGCCCCTCTTTGTCCGAAAACACAAAGAGTTTTCGTGCAAAGATAAAGTGAGCGAACACGAGCAATTTTTGCCCATTGGAATACTCCGTGTGAAGCGTTTTTGAAAAGATTTAACCGAACCTTAGCTTCAAAGGTTTCCTACATATCTCTGGCTAGAAGGGAATCAGGTTAATGTAGTTCGGGAAGTTTTGGTAGCTGGGACTACCATGGGACTGCGATGTTGCTGTTACTGCTGTTGCATGCTGTTACTACTGCTTTTCGACCTCCTTATTACACCATTGCTAGAAAGAAAACAAAAGCTAGACTAAACTAATGATTACAGAATCATATCTATCTTCGACTTGCTCCTGTAGTCTTCTTTCTGATTTCTGGAATGGGATTCATGCTGGGGGTATTTTTGTTGTAACCCTCCGCATTACTGACTTCTGACTTGATCTTGAAATGTATTCCTCTGTTCTGCAGGCGGGCTCCTAACTTCAACTCGAACGTGTATTTCTTTTTTCTACAGGCGGGCTCCTGACTCTAATAGCGACTTTGCAAATAAATCAGCCTCTATTCTACAGGCGGGCTCCTGACTTCAACCGCAACTTTAAAATAAACACCTTCATTCTACAGGCGGGCTCCTGACTCCGTCAACTTAAAATATGACAACCTCCGTTGTACAGGCGGGCTCCTGACTTCAGCTACTTCTTAAAATATAATACCTCCATTCTCCAGGTAGGCTCATGACTTCGTCTGCAACTTATAATGATAACAACCTCCATTCTTCAGGCGGGCTCCTGACTTCTTCGACTTAAAATTATAACAACCTCCGTTCTACAGGCGGGCTCCTGACTTCAACAACAACTCTTAAAATAAACACCTCCATTCTACAGGCGGGCTCCTGACTTCATTAACTTAAAACATAACAACCTCCGTTCTACAGGCGGGCTCCTGACTTCATCGACTTAAAATTTAATAACCTCCATTCTACAGGCGGGCTCCTGGCTTCTTCGACTTAAAATTTAACAACCTCCATTCTACAGGCGGGCTCCTGACTTCTTCGACTTAAATTTTAACAACCTCCATTCTACAGGCGGGCTCCTGACTCCATCAACTTAAAATATGACAACCTCCATTCTACAGGCGGGCTCCTGTCTTCATCGACTTAAAATTTAACAACCTCCATTCTACAGGCGGGCTCCTGACTTCATCGACTTAAAATTTAACAACCTCCATTCTACAGGCGGGCTCCTGACTTCTTTGACTTAAAGTTTAACAACCTCCATTCTACAGGAGGTCTCCTGACTTCATCGACTTAAAATTTAACAACCTCCATTCTACAGGCGGTCTCCTGACTTCATCCACTTAAAATTTAACAACCTCCATTCTACAGGCGGGCTCCTGACTCCGTCAACTTAAAATATGACAACCTCCATTCTACAGGCGGGCTCCTGACTTCGTCGACTTAAAATTTAACAACCTCCATTCTACAGGCGGGCTCCTGACTTCATCGACTTAAAATTTAACAACCTCCATTCTACAGGCGGGCTCCTGACTTCATCAGCAATTACTTCCCTCAAACTGGTGTTTTTCACTTCTCTGAAACCTGCCGGGGATAACACTGTTGGGGAATTATCTTCCTTCTTTAAGACTAGTTACTTTCCTCCTTTTAACAATGATGGGGATGATACTGATTCAAAGACCACTACCCTTAAAACTTGGGTTATCTTGCTTCTTCCAAGATTGCTTTCTCTAAAACTTGTATTGCCTTCTCCCGTAAACTGCTGGAGATTCCACTTCCTTCAAAACTTGTGTTATCTTCCATCTTCCCTAAGTGGGTATCTGATTTCAAGAAAATTTTCGCAATGAGAGAAAATTTTCTTCCCCAGTTTGATAATCTTCTTTGTGGCCATGTCTTCCCGCTGTCAATAACATTTCCTTTCCCCTGCTTCAAATCAAAGAAAAATTTGTTAGTTTAAAACGTGGTGAGTGGTCGTGCCACTCCTGCTGGGGATGGTTTTTCCCTTTTTCCTTTCCCTGCTTTGCGTTTTATTACAAAACTTGCTGGGGATGATATTATTTGCTGGGGATATTCCTGCTGGGGATGGTTTTTCTTTTCTCTTCCTTCCCCGCTCTGTGTTGTCCGACCATCGCGGAACTTGGTCGATAATCTGTCGGAGTTGTTCCTGCATCTCGCAAATCTGCTGGGGATCCTCTTGGAATTTGATCCATAACTTTTCAACTGTTGTTTTTCTATTTTTCTCCAACTTCCCCTGGAAATTTGGTCCTCTTGGAATCTAGACCCATTTATTATTTGGTCTTGCGGCAAACTTCTTTTCGCTTTGTCGCCTTATCTTTGGCCCATCCTATCCATATTGTGTTTTTGCACCATCTTGGCAACTGGTAATCAGCTCTGAAAATCCTTTTCAAAAACAAACTGCTGGGGAGATAAAGTCTTTAGACCAAAAAAATGAAAAAGTGATGATTTCAAAAGATAGAAAAAGAAGAAATCTTTCTGAACAAATGCTGGGGAAAAGGAAAGAAAAGAACTTATTTGAATGATATAACCGATCCCAACGATCATGTCGTGCATTCCGGATTAATCAACCCCGTCTATTTGTATCAATCAATCTTTTGGATGGCCTCATCTTGTTGGGGATAAACAGGCACTCAACTCTTTGCCAAATGCGGATCCTTTCCGCCAATCTTGTCATGTCGCCTCACAGTGCCCTTCGAGGGGTTTTCACTGATAAGACTCTCTCATTTCTCTCAACTCTCGTCGCCTTATGGTGCCTGTGGAGGTTTTCACCGATAAGACTCTCTCATTTTATTTCTCTCAACTTACGTCGCCTTATGGTGCCTGTGGAGGTTTTCACCGATAAGACTCTCTCATTTTATTTTATTTTTTACAGCTGGGGATTGGAGTGTTACCGATATGACTCTCTCTGTTGGGGATTCTTTCGGCTATCAATTCATTTCCAACTTATGATCCTCTTCTCTGCTGGGGATCAGAGTGTTATTCCCAACTTCCGTTTGCATGACTTGGCACTTCTCGGATACTGATCGGGAGGTATTTTTTGGACATCAATATAGGTTTTTGTGTATGGCTAAAAGAAAAAGGGTATCAAAAGGTTCAAAATAATTTTGATGAGTAAAACATTACAACTCTTGGAATCAAACTTCCTTCCCAAAATTATAAACACAACTTCTGCCCCAATTTTCTTGCTTAGGGATTTTTTTGTTTTTTGTTACACTATGAACGAGCCGTGAGGCGCCTACGTATCCTTCTTGAGGAATCAGGTCAAACGTAGTTCCCAATTCCTTTATTTTTCTTGTGACTTTTCTTCTGTCTTTATTATCATTATTTTCTCTTCTCTTTTCTTTCATTTTCATTACTGATTCCAAAAGAGGGGTATGAAAGAATAAATAAGGCTCAAAGGGGGAAGAAAAGGTTAAAGTGTTTGGATAGAAGAAAGAATTGCCTCTGTCATTTCATTCTCCGATAAATGCCAAGTACAAACAAACAATAATTATAATCAAAAGAAATCATACATAATATCTCTTAACTGCGTCAGAATTGATAGCCATATCGATTCATCTTCCCTCGACATCTGTTAGACATAAGGCGCCGTTGGATAACACTCTGGTCACAATAAACGGCCCTTGCCAATTCGGGGCGAACTTGCCCCTTGCTTCGGCCTGATGTGGCAAGATTCGTTTCAGCACCTGCTGTCCTACTTCAAATTTCCTGGGACGCACCTTCTTATTATATGCTCTTGCCATCCTCTTTTGATACAACTGGCCATGACATACTGCTGCCAATCTCTTTTCATCAATCAAGTTCAACTGCTCCAATCGGGCTTTGACCCATTCATCATCATCAATCCCAGCCTCAGCGATAATCCGGAGGGACGGAATTTCTAATTCTGCCGGTATCACTGCTTCAGTTCCGTATACCAACAAATAAGGAGTTGCACCTACTGAAGTGCGGACAGTAGTGCGATATCCCAACAATGCAAATGACAACTTTTCGTGCCATTGCCTGGACCCTTATACCATCTTCCTCAATATCTTCTTT
This sequence comes from Nicotiana sylvestris, assembly GCF_000393655.2. Taxonomy (NCBI): domain Eukaryota; kingdom Viridiplantae; phylum Streptophyta; class Magnoliopsida; order Solanales; family Solanaceae; genus Nicotiana; species Nicotiana sylvestris. The sequence goes on along the minus strand of NC_091062.1, from coordinate 81,291,285 downwards.
ATGTTCTTGTTGGTTGCCTCAACCGCGCCATTCGCCTTAGGACGATACGGGGTGGAATTACGGTGTGTAATCTTGAACTGTTGACATACTTCTTTCATCAAACTACTGTTAAGATTAGCGCCATTGTCCGTGATGATCACTTTGGGGATACCAAATCTACAGATGATATGGGAATGAACGAAATCCACCACTGCCTTCTTGGTTACCAACTTGAAAGTTTTAGCCTCAATCCACATGGTGAAATAATCGATGGTGACCAGAATGAACCTATGACCGTTGGAAGATGTCGGCTCAATCGGTCCAATGACATCCATTCCCCATGCAACAAATGGCCATGGTGCTGACATTGTATGCAATTCTGTTGGTGGAGAATGAATCAAATCTCCGTGTATCTGACACTGATGGCATTTTCGCACGAAATTGATACAATCACGCTCCATAGTGAGCCAACAATACCCTTCTCGAAGAATCTTCTTCGCCAATACATATCCGCTCATATGTGGCCCACAAACTCCCGCATGTACCTCTGTCATCACTGTCGTGGCTTGACCAACATCTATATATCTCAGCAATCCCAAATCTGGTGTTCTTTTGTATAACACTCCTCCACTGAGGAAAAATCCATTTGCCAATCGCCGAATGGCTCTCTTTTGATCTCTGGTGGCCTGCTTTGGGTATGTCCCCATCCTGAGGTATTCCTTGACATCATAAAACCATGGCTCTCTATCCATTTCTTCCTCTATCATGTTGCAATAAGCATGCTGATCACGAACTTGGATATGCAACAGGTCAACATGAATTTTGTCTGGGTGGTGCAACATCGATGCTAAAGTGGCCAAAGCATCGGCAACCTCATTGTGAACCCTTGGGATGTGTCTGAACTCCACTGATCGAAATTGCTTGCTCAGATCGTGCAAACATTGTCGATATGGTATAAGCTTCAAATCCCATATTTCCCATTCACCCTGGATTTGATGCACCAGGAGGTCCAAGTCTCCCAAGACCAAGACGTCATGTACATCCATGTCTGCAGCTAACCGTAAGCCCAAAATGCATGCCTCATATTCAACCATGTTATTGGTACAATAGAAACGTAGCTGTGTCGTAACAGGATAATGATGTCCTGTTTCAGAAATAAGTACCGCTCCTATTCCAACTCCTTTTGCATTTGCGGCTCCATCAAAGAAGAGCTTCCAACCTGGTTCCTCAGATAATTCCAACTCATCTATATGCATCACTTCTTCATCAGGAAAATATGTCCTCAATGGCTCGTATTCTTCATCAACAGGATTCTCAGCCAAATGATCGGCCAATGCTTGGGCTTTCATGGCCGTCCTCGTCACATAGACGATGTCGAACTCCGTGAGTAATATTTGCCATTTTGCTAACCTCCCTGTGGGCATAGGCTTCTAGAAAATATACTTCAGTGGATCCAAGTGTGAAATGAGATAAGTAGTATATGATGACATATAATGTTTAAACTTCTGTGCCACCCAAGTTAGGGCGCAACACGTCTTCTCAAGTTGAGTGTACTTAACCTCATAGACCGTAAACTTCTTACTGAGATAATAGATGGCTTGCTCCTTCTTTCCTGTGATATCATGTTGCCCCGGTACGCAACCAAATGAATTCTCCAGTACCGTTAGATAGAGAATCAACGGTCTTCCTGGTTCAGGTGGGACCAACACAGGTGGGTTTGATAGATACCCCTTGATTTGGTCGAAGGCTTCCTGACATTCTGCCGTCCATTCTATCGCAGCATCTTTCTTCAGTAGCCGAAAAATGGGTTCACAAGTCGCCGTGAGTTGAGCGATGAACCTGCTGATATAATTCAACCTTCCCAACAGACTCATTACTTTTGTTTTGTTCTTCGGCGGTGGCAATTCCTGGATGGATTTGATTTTTGACGGGTCCAACTCAATGCCTCGCCGACTGACGATGAATCGCAACAGCTTTCCAAATGGAACACCAAATGCACATTTGGCCGGGTTGAGCTTAATGTCGTACCTTCGAAGTCTTTGGAAAAACTTCCTTAGGTCTGTCATGTGGTCTTCCTGACGCTTAGATTTTATGATCACATCATCTACGTACACCTCAATCTCTTTGTGTATCATGTCATGAAACATCGTAGTCATTACTCTCATGTACGTTGCCCCAGCTTTCTTCAAGCCAAAAGGCATTACCCCGTAGCAATAAGTCCCCCACGGCATAATGAATGTCGTCTTTTCCGCATCTTCTTCATCCATCAGAATCTGATGATATCAAGCATAGCAATCTACAAAAGACCTGATCTCACGTCCGGCACAATTATCGATCAAGATATGGATATTGGGTAATGGAAAGTTGTCCTTGGGGCTTGCCCTGTTCAAATTGCGGTAATCGACACACACTCTGATCTTCCCATCGTTCTTCGGCACTGGCACCACATTAGCCAACCAATCAGGATATCGAGTGACCCGAATAACCTTTGCCTGTAGTTGCTTGGTTACTTCTTCTTTAATCTTCACACTCATATCTGTCTTGAACTTCCTCAATTTCTGCTTGACGGGAGAGCACGCCGGGTCAGTGGGCAATTTGTGAACCACTAGATCGGTGCTTAAGCCCGGCATGTCATCGTACGACTATGCAAAAATATCTTTGAATTCAATGAGTGCTTTGATTAGTTACTTCCTGATGTTCGGCTCAATGTGGGTTCTTATTTTGGTTTCCCTGACATCGTCTGCATCCCCTAAATTGACAGCTTCAGTGTCATTCAAATTGGGCTTGGGTTTCTCTTCGAACTGCTTAATTATCTGTTTATCTCTTCAAAGGCTTCATCCTCATCGTATTCTGATTCCTCATCATAATTGACCTCTTGTACAATTAGTTCGGAATCAGATTGATTTTTTAGACTAGATTGAAGATTCGTTGTGCATGCCATGTCATTAGAACCAGTATAAAGAGAACTGTTCAGAAAGAGAAAAGAAGAAAACAGAATTAAAACAAAATAAAGAGAGAAAACTTTCACTTTATTAAAATGCGGGATAACAGAGCTTCAAGCTTTTGTCAAATACAAAAATAAAACAAAACTGGATTACAACTCTGGAATAATCCAGAAAACAAGAAAGAAAATCCAGAGCCAACTACCAAGACTCCCTCCGGGTAGGAAGAGGAGTAGCTGCCCAATTGTTGATATTGGCCCTAGGCCCCACAAACTGTATATCTGCCCTACTGGAACCTTCTCCAGCTTCTATCACGTTGACGTCGGCGAACAGCTTTTCAAAACCCTGATTCAAATCTCCATCTGACCCAATCAGAGGTCCGAGAATTTTGGGGACTGACAACCTTCTGATACCTACTCTGACAAAGGATCTGGAAAGACGTGGAACTGGCTTGGGAAGAACCCAAACTTTCTTCTTCAACTTTCGGGCCCGCCTTACATCTTCTGTCGTAGGCTTGAATCCTAGCCCAAAAGTGTCCAGGTTCTTGGGCAAAGAAACTGGCTGGACCATACCTTGCAGATCAACCCCCAAACCTTTTCCTGGTACAAACCCGCTGTTTAGCATTTTCGAGGCTACCATGAAGGTCGCAGCTGCGATCCTGGGAAGTGGAAGGTCCTCGCCTTCAGAAATTTTATCCACTGAAACTGCGTCGAAAACCTGGTACACCCATGGACCTTTGTCGTAATCAATTTCTATGAATGGCACAATGGCATCACTCACAATGCCTGTACCGTCATCCCCGTGCACCACTATCTCCTGCCTGTCCCATTCAAATTTCACCATCTGGTGCAATGTAGAAGGCACTTCTTTGGCGGCATGGATCCAGGGTCGCCCCAATAGAAGATTGTATGATACTTCCACGTCTACAACTTGGAATTCCATAGTGAATTCCACTGGACCAATGGTCAATCCCAGTATGATATCACCCACCGTGTCGGTACCACTTCCATCGAAACCTCGGACGTAGACATTGTTCCTGTGAATCCGGTCATGATCAACTTTCCGCTTGTTCAGAGTAGTCAAAGTACAGATGTTGGCGCTTGATCCATTATCAATCAATACTCGGGTGACCACCGAGTCTTCGCATTTCATGGTCAAGTATAGGGCTTTGTTGTGTTCTGTACCCTCTGCTGGCAATTCATCATCAGAAAACGTCACTTGGTTTACCTCAAAGATTTTGTGCACTATCCTCTCCAAGTGATTTACAGAGATTTTATCCGGAACATGGGCCTCGTTCAGGATTTTCATCAGTGCCTGGCAATGATCGCTGGAATGGATCAGCAGTGATAGTAATGAAATATGTGCTGGGGTCTTTCTTAACTGCTCCACAATGCAGTAGTCTTGTGCCTTCATTTTCTTCAAAACCTCCTCAGCCTCTTCCTCCATCACTGGCTTCTTTACCAATGCTGGGTTAGAACTTCTTAACTCTACGGGAGCAAAACACCTTCCCGAACGAGTTAAGCCCTGGGCCTCACATACTTCTTCCACAACCTCCTTCCCTTTATACATTACCATCGCTTTACTGTAGCTCCATGGCACGGCTTTCTCGCTCGTTATCGGCATCTGCATTACTGGATGATGACAACTAGCCCTATGCATGTTGGCTTGCTTGGTACCCCTCGCACCGTTACTTTGACCAGCTCTGGATTCTTTGCAACAACAGGCGAACTCTTTCCCATCACCACTACTGGCTTGACGTATACCTTTTCCAACTGTACCACCTCTTCTCCACCTGTCGACTTTCCTTTTGGACTGGTACGGATCATCATCACCGTCTGTGAGGGTTTCTTTAGCTCCCCTCTTTCGTGCACAAGCTCGATCATGTGGGTTTCGTGGTGTGCTGGCAACGGGTTCTGATTGATGTTGGGTGCCTCCGGTGTCTGAACCTCGATCTTGTTGGTGTCAATAAGATCTTGCACTGCACGTTTCAACTTCCAGCACTTCTCGGTATCATGTCCGGGAGCCCCCAAACAATACTCACAGCTTACCGAGTGGTCCATATTTTGGGGAAGGGGATTCGGCAATCTGGGCTCAACAGGACTCAACAAACCTAACGGCTATAATTTGTGGAACAAAGCAGTATAGGTTTCTCCCAACTCAGTGAATGTTCTTTGTCTCTGCACCCTTTCATTTCTGAAAGCTTGATTCCCCGGAAACCTGGCCCTGCGGGATTCCTGTAGGCCCTTGGTGGTGGATATATGTTTTGTGGAGGTGGATATGTATTCTGTGGAGGTGGATAGGTATTTTGGGGAGCCGGCACGCGCCACTGTGGGCGAGTCGGAGGTTGGGTATATGTTTGGTCTTGATGGACGGAGAAATGTGGTTCTTGTGGTGTGTAGTAGGGCTGTGGGGGGTAATTTGGAGTGTGTGGGTAATTTGGGTGATGGGGTCTGGCTTGGTAGTGGGGTAAAGGACCTCTCGATCTGGACCAATTACCTGCCTCTATTGTTGCGACCTCTTCTCTTTTCTTCTTCCCGAGCGCACCTCCCGTGCCGCTCTGAATGGCCTAAGTTGTTGCTTTGATTGCCGAATAGCTCAGGATTTTGTTGGACTTAAGTCCTTCTTCAATCATACCACCCATTTTCACCACCTCGTTGAAAGATTTGCCAACTGACGTCACCAAGTGACCAAAGTAAGTTGACTCTAGAGTCTACAGAAAGTAGTCCACCTTTTCCCCCTCTCTCATTGGAGGATCAACTCTTGCTGCCTGTTCTCTCCACCGGAACCCAAATTCTCTAAAGCTCTCTCCTGGCTTCTTCTCAAGTTTCAACAATGTGAGACGGTCAGGGACGATCTCAAGGTTGTACTGGAAGTGACCTGCGAATGCTTGTGCTAGATTGTCCCAGGTGTACCACCTGCTCGGATCCTGTCTTGTGTATCATTCCAGTGCAGACCCACATAGACTTTGACCAAAGTAAGCTATTAGCAGCTCATGTTTACCACCTGCTCCTCTCATCTTGCTGCAAAACCCTCGCAGATGTGCCATTGGATCACTGTGCCCCTCGTATAGATCAAACTTTGGCATCTTGAACCCTGCCGGTAATTGAACATCAGGGAAAGGACATAGATCTTTGTAAGCTACACTGACCTGATTGCCTAACCCATGTATATTCCTAAAAGACTGCTCCAGGCTTTTAAATTTTTAAAGCACTTCGTCCTGCTCCGGGCCCTTAGCCGGCTTTTCAGTCTCCACCGGGATTTCAAAGTGAGGATTATAAGTATATGGCTCGGGTGCTTTGAGGGTAGGTTCAGGGGGTAATATTGGTTATCGTGAGCCTGAAACAACGGCCCACTAGATGATCTTTGTAACGTGGCTGGTGGGGGTGCCACAAAAACAGGAACATTTGGTGGGGGAAGGTTCTGATTGGGTGGTGGAGCTTGGGGATCATAGGGATTTCTTCCCTGATAGTAGTGGTGACTTGGAAAGCTTGTCGAAGGGCCGGGTGAAGGGTATTCCGGCATGTGTCCTGGTGGGAGAGTAGGAGTAACGAGTGGTTCGGGCCCCTTTTGTACCCTAGCCAGGGCTAGCTGTATTTCGTTCATCTCCAGTCTCATTTTTTCCATTTTTTCCATTTTTTCCATTGCCTCTTTCAGCATCTGACTTTCCGTCCTTTCATCTTCAACACTGTTTTCTAAGTTAGTCATGCTTTTCGGTATGGGCCCTTTGGATATTGTTTGGTAATGGTAATCTGCCAGAACGTTCTAACAAACTAACTGGTTTGAAATCTCTGGAAAACAACAAACTTGTTAGCGTTAGAGTTTAACACATATTGCAATTGCACGATGGGGAATGCAATGTTCCTAGGCAGTTTAACCATTTCTAACATGTCTTTGCTCCGTATGCATCATCCCGACTTATTTTACTTGTGCCCTTTAGGTGTTTCTGAAACTTTCCTTTATTTGCTTTCTCTTTCTCTCTTTTTCTTTCTTTCTTTTCCTTTATTTTATTCACTTTTTCTTTTAGAGGTGGTCGAATCTTATGTGGATTGCCTACGTATCATGTCCCCGCATGAATCAGACCGTGCATAGTTCTACCACAAATAAAGACACCAATTTTTGGAAAATTTATTTCATTACTAAAACTTCTATTACAAACTACCCATTTGGAAAAGGAAAACAAAATACAGACTCCGAAGTACTAACATAATTTGATGCCAAAAGGAAACACACGGACAGACAACAGACTTTTGAAAATAGAAAAATACAGATTTTAACTAGGAGTACATTAACTCTTTGAATTTTGGTGCCTACGGGGCATCGTTCAGCCTTTCTGCGGGCTTTGGTGCAAGGCCCCTTTGCAAGCTTTTCAATTCTTCCATGATTCGGTGGACGTAACCCATGACTGAAGCAAAAAGGGTATCACGTGGTATTTCCTCACATGCTAGGCACCTCATGGTGACGTAATGCCCAATCTCCTCAATTTTACCCCTGATTCTATCCCTTTCCATGAACAGTTGCTCTATTCATTGATTCTTTGCTCCCAGTACTTGAGCGTTGTCAGCGAGTTGATCTTGGAACCTCTCCATTTGTTCTTCCATTCGGGCCATTAAATCATAGCAGCGCTTCCTGTCCGTTCTGGCATCTCGGGCTTGTTTAAAGACCCGATCTTTGAGAGTGGAATTTGTTTCTCTTAATATTTCAATGCTCGCTTCATAATCCCTTCTCACTTGCCATAAGTGCTTTGCTCACGCTGTTGTACCTTTTGCCCATCTGGCCCAAATTCTTGCTATGCAGACCTCTGATCTTGCCAAACCCTCTCGGCTTTCAATGACTTGGTTTCTCAACCCAGTTATCAGACCTTCGTCGGACCGGCTCCTTTGTTGGTTGTCGGCATCCATTCTGACTCGTTGGATTTGGGCTTTCAAGGCCTTATTTTCTTGAGTCAATCTGTTCTTTTTTCCTGTGTCAGCATCGACTTGCACGCTATTTTCATATTTCAGATCCTCAATTTGTTGTTTTAGCTTGCCAATTTCAACCCGATAGCCTTCTTCTCTTGCCAGCCAGCCCTATTGTTCTTGCAAGTCATTCGTAATTACTGGACATGGACTCTTTTAGCAGGCCTTTGATGAATCCGGAACCTTTTCCCAAACCATGCATCATACTTCGGGTCCACCTCGCCTTTGGCTAAATCTCGCACCATAGTTGTGGGCTCAAGGAATCTGCCTTCATGCCACAATTTGCGAATTGTATCTTCCGGGACTGTGACATTCAGTCTTAGCTCGATGGTATGCTTGCTCAAATCTTCATCATGAGGGATAATCTGGAACCTTCCCAATTGACGCAACACCCGATGGGGAGCGTATGGTTGGATACTACAGACACCCATCAGAAGAACATAACATTCTTTGGCCGACATGTATATTGCTTCAGTATCGGGTAACCACCCAAACGCCCATTCAATTTGGTCCGCCGTTAGTGATCTCAGTCGTATAAACCAATCTCCAGTACCCTCGGGGAACGCAACACCTGTTACCCGCTTCTCAAACTTTTCAATGCAGTTTAAACCAGTTAGGCCGAAGTTCATATACCTCACTCGATGGCATAGATGTTCCTTTATCCACAACTGAAGTAATAGATTGCAACCTTGGAAAAAACTTCCTCCCTCCTTACACACGATCAATGCTCGGTATATTTCTGATAAGATCAGGGGAACTATAGTGTTGTCATCCCTTTTCATTGCGACATCAACCATCCCCACGAGACCTATCTCTATTTTCTTGTCGTCTCATGGGCAAACCATGATTCCCAAGAATGTCGTTATGAATGCCAAGGTTCGTCTGGCTTCCCATTTACCTCTGTTTTCGGCATGAGTCAGTCCCAAATTTGGCTAGTCAAAACCCCGCGGATTACCATAACGCTGATATAAGAACTGAAGAGCGCAACATCCTTTTGATAAATCATTATTTTGCACAGTCCGGCTGATATTTAACAAGTCCAGAAATCGGTGTGGCGATACCGGCCTTGGTGACAACAGATACTGACTTCTCAGATTCCCATTCATACCCGCATAACCTTCTACTTCCTCCAGTGTGGGTGTAAGCTCAAAATCCGCAAAGCAAAATACATTTCGGGTCGGGTCCCAAAATGGTATCAAAGCCTCGATGACATCCATCCTTGCCTTGACATTTAGTAGACTAATGAGACCCCCCAAGACTCTGAACACTATTTCTTTGCTGCTTTTTCCCAAATCGTCCCACCATATATGGAGCTGGAGAGGGACCTCGATAAAGATGATGAAGGGTTTGTTTTCACTTGTGCTCATCCTGCACATTTATTAAGGTGATTTAAACAAAAGCAAAAAATTATTTGACTAAAAAAAATGATTTGACTATATTTTCAGAAAGAAAGATCCGATTTTCCGAACATGGCCTTTCAGCACTTCGGGGATGAAGATTTTAAGGCTGTGAGGGTCAACCGATCAAAACTCTAAAGGATGATCAAAAGTGGCCGTTTATGCAAAGTCAGCCTTCCGGCGTCCCTTTCGGGAACATTTGGCTATTTTTGACAAAAACATCATCACTTGATTTATTTAAGACTCTTTTCTTGTTTTTCCAAAATAGTAACCCGACATTGAGAACACGACCTTACAGAGCCTCGGGGACGAGGATTCTAAGGCTGTGTGGGCTAATTGGTCAAAATTCAAAAAATAAATGACCAAAAGTGGCCGTTTATGCAAAGTCAGCCCTCCGGCGTCCCTTTCAGGAATATTTGGCTTTTTTTGACAACAACGGCACCGCCCGACTTATAATAAATTTTTTGACATTTTCTAGGTATTTTTGCAAAAAGGGGAAGTTGGACCCGATGAGGGTTACCTACATATCTCACATCTGGTGAGAATCAAACCGACGTAGTTCAGGCAAATAAAATAGACTATTTTTTTTCTAAATAAACTATTTTGAAAACAAGACAAACTAAAAATAAAGACTTTTTTTTTGCTTTTTGAATAAAACAAACTATTAAAAATAAAAACTTTTTTTTTCATTTTCTAAAAAAATTGGCAGAATTTCGACACTATTCGGGCATTGGTATTTTAAAAACTAGTGATTAACTCTCTTAACCCTCTACACTGCTATTTCTCTTCTTCTTTTTTTCATTTTTCCCAATATTTAAAAGCCGGTCAACATGCGAGACCGAAGCATATAAATGCACATGTAGCAAGTAAGATGCATCATGATGGTCTTTTTTATTTCAGGTACACCTGTCCTAGACAGACCCAACCCCTATGTTGAGTCTCCAAAGTCAAATGCACATGATGCAAACAAACGTTCCTACTAGGGATCCGGCATGTGGTTTTGTCATACTAGGTTTAAAACCTGAGTGTATTGTTCTAAACCTGGCTTACCCGAGCGGACAACTCGAGCCGAGAAGGAGGCAGCGTACCGGGAATACAGAAGCTTCACCGGCTTAGCAACTTATCCGAACCTCGTTCTAAAAAATGGGATTGACTCTAAACAGAAAAGAAGTAACACGAAGTGCACCCTTCTTCATGATTTAGAAGACTCAGAGAGAAGATGGGTTTCGTAACAATTTATATAAAATTCACAGAATAACAAAGCAGTAAAAACAACATTTAGCGCATTAGATGAAAAATGTAATAAAATCAGATAATAAATAAAGCCAATATAACAATTATTCCAAGCTCAAATTTCTAACCCTGAACCAGTGGTTCTGGGTTAATGTCCCCAGCAGAGTCGCCAGAGCTGTCACAACTCCTTTTTACCTATACTTTCGCGAAGGGTATAAATAAAGGAGTTTTTCAAATTAAAGGACAATCAAAACGGGATTTATTATTTAATTCAGAGTCTCCACTTAGGAGATTTATTGTGTCCCAAGTCACCGGTTGAATCCCGAATCGACGAAAAATTGACTCTGTATTACAGTCCGCGAACCAGAAATCCGGATAAGGAATTCTGTTAACCCGGGAGAATGTGTTAGGCATTCTCGAGTTCCGTGGTTCTAGCACAGTCGCTCAACTGTCATATTCGGCTTATTTATCTGATTTTAATACATGTTGAACCTATGTGAAAATTTTAACTGTTTTAACGCTTTTATTATTATTATTATTTTTTATCGGGAATTGCGACGTTGTAAAATACATCTCGAACCACGTTACATAAATGCACCCGTGGTTATCGACACATTTTGACTCCGTCGAGATTTGGGTTTGGGTCACATAAATGTACACCCGGGTTTAAGAAAGTAAATTATTAAAAGCGCGCCTAAAGTGACTAGCGCGTTATTATCTTTGGGGAGGGCCGTGAAATTCACTAAAAGACCCATCCCGAATTCTAAATGTTTTATTTTTAGCCAATTACTGAGAGCCTCGCAATTTACATGTTTTATCCGGCGAGGCTCCTCTCATGTTTTATTTAAAGGTCCATGCTAAAATGACTACGATTTTCTATATATATTTTTTCTGAAAAAAAAATCATAATTTTATTATTAATTCTACTACCACTACTACATTTGGGGTTGTTCAAGTCACTACTACAAACATGATTTTTGCCAAAGATGCGAAGCGACTGATTAAACCAATTGATTCAAGTTAGCCTTACTAGATCAATATTCAAAACACCAAATATTTTGAAGCTATGATATGGAAATGTTATTAGCAAACAAATGTCAAAATGATGTCTTTCAATTAATGCCTATATCCTAAATGACAACCAGTTTCTACTTATCACTACACGTGAAAGATGTAAATCTCACATTTTTGTCTCATGCTTCAAACTATTCTGATTTTATTCAACATTTAAACCACATGGATAAATCATCTTACATCAAGATTGGTGATTAACACCAATATGCAGGCTAATTAGCATAAACATACACGTCCAACTTCAGTCAACTTTATACAATCATATATAAATCAAATCTAAACTACACTAAACCATTGCGTCTACATTACTTAGGCATCAACATATAACAGTCCAACTATACAAAGCAGCAGAAATCTATATAGCAGTAGTATACAAAATGTTCTAACTACAATCAGTAAACAAAGAAAAAGCTAAATCAAACTTCAGACTTCCATTTTATATGTATTCATGCTTCCCCATATTTCAGCTTATAATAGCCAGTGTTACAGTCGTGTACCTGGTATTGGAAACAAAAGAAGAGGAAGATGAGAAACAACAGATGCAGTAGCAGCACAACAACAACATCAAACAACAATAGCCCAATAACAGATTAAAACCAGCAAAATCCCAGCAATAACTAATGGAACAGTAACGGGGAAACCCACAACAAACTCAGAAATGCAATGAAACAGTACTTTCTGACTCTCTATTCTTTAACTCTCAAAGAAGAACACTTTCAAGAAACCCTACTCTTTTAACTGATTTTCAGCAATCAAAGCAGACTAGACTTTCTTACTCTCAAACTCAACTGACCTCCTCAACATTAAAGTCAGCCTATTTTATATATTTCTAATTCTGAATTTTTGATCTCCCCCTGTCACACCTCCTTTTTCACTACACCCGCAAGGGCGTAAAGGAGTTTTTCCATTTAAAGGACAATTGGAACGGGATTTAATTATTAATTATTCAGAGTCGCCACTTGAGAGATTAATGGTATCCCAAGTCACCGGTTGTGTCCCGAACCGAGGAAACATATGACTCTGTTTACAGTCTGCGAACCAGAAATCCGAGTAAGGAATTTTGTTAACCCGGGAGAAGGTGTTAGGCATTCCCGGGTTCCGTGGTTCTAGCACGGTCGCTCAATAGCTGTATTTGATTTTATCTGATTTTAATATATGCTAGCTTATGTGTCTTTTATTCGTAAACCACTTTTTATCATTATTTATTTTAAAAGAATTACGACGTCGTGAAAACGCATTTCGAACCACGTCGCAATCAATGCACCCGTGATTGTCAACCCATTTCGACTTCGTCGAGATTTAGATTTGGGTCGCATCAATGCGCACCCGAGTTTAAGGAAGTAATTTTATTAAAAACGTGCCTAAAGATTCTAATGTATTATTATGTGGGGGCAGGCCGTGAAATTCACTAGACGGCCCTCCCAAATTCTAATTATTTTATGTAACCATTATTGAGGGCCCCGCCTTTTGTATTTTCGTTTGGTGAGGCTTGTCTCATCATTTTATTAAAAGGGCAACCTAAAAGTGACTACGATTCTTTTATTTTTGTTTTCTCTAGAAGATAAATAATAACCTAATTAATTATGAATTGCATTACATCAAGGCAAACTAAGAATCACATTTTTTTAGCCCAACCTGGTCTGCACGGTAGGCTCGTGATACGGCCCAATTGCTCAGGCCCAGCATCAGTGAAAGGTCCAGGCGGCTCTGACGCCTAGTCCGGGATCAAGTCCCCACAAGACCAATTACAACTCCCATTCCAACCAGTAACGTGACCATCCCAGTCCTAAAACAAATCACACCCTATAAATTTCATCTTATTCAAATCGAAGGCCTTGGGCCTACATGCCAACATTGGCCCAGTTCTCAATTTTAGATTAAGTGAATCAAAATGCTACTCATTCAATATTACCAATCTAACAAAGCTAACCTTAAATAACTTGAGATTTGATGAACGAATTACTGCCTGCCACTGTAGCTAGTTTACACTAATGAGTTCCCAATTTGATTGCCAACTACTGAAAACAGGAATTTACTACTGAAATCATTCATTAACCAATACTACTATCTACAGAGAGTTCTCATGATCTAAGGAAAACATAGCATCAATTCAAAAGCCACGAATGAAAACAATAAGCAACTGTCCAGTTATACACTACTGGACTTCCAATCCTAATTAATCAACCACACGAGAATTAAAACAAACTAAACAATAGTGTAAGCAAATCTGCAGAAATGCAGTCACAGCGAATCAAACAATCCAAGCTTCAATTCTCCATTAATCGATTTCAAATAAGTTTTTCATATCAATTTAGTTCCAGCACCTGAACTCTGGGAACATACCTGAAAATTGGAACACAAGTAAGGAAAGGAAGAGATCAGATTGCAAACAGAAGTATTCAACGAGTGCAATAGCAATTCAAACCAGGCTCGAGCTCAGAATTGTTTTGAAAATTCAACAGTATCAATATAACAGCCAAACAATACCAAATACTCGAAACTAAGACCAGAAATCAGTGGATCTAATCAGTTAACCCATGACTGATTCAAACTTGTCTTCACACTTCAAATGTTCGAACAAAATTGAGGAATTCAAGCAGTTCCTAATCTTAACTAGCTAAAATGTTGATTAAAAACTGAACCTTCGAAAATGATCTAGGGAGGAGCCATGTAACAGTTTTTCTTTGATTTTTCTGGTTTTTGTTTTTTTTGCTTTCTGGATTTTTCTATTGCTTTTGGGGTTTTGGAATTTGAATATCAGGTCTTAGATCTGAAAATTAGAGAGCATACTTTGGGAGGATTTCTGAGCTCCAAAAAAACCCCCCCTTTCAAGGCAATGGTCACGCCTTTTATAGGCAAAGATGAGGTGCAAGTCAGATTTTCAGATTTTAAATTCAGTCCCTAGTTTATTTCAGATTAATCCCTCATTTCTTGACTTGTTTCCCAAGCTAGTATCCTAAGTTGGCTGAAATCTACACTAAAGTCCTATTCTAGAAGGCCCTAGGGTGTTCTTCTACCTATACAGTACCTATACTACCCTTGTTATATTTTGAAATTACTGTTCCTAAAGAAACTACCCTTTTCTATGCCTAAAATGCCCTTGAAAACTTCTCAAAGTTACTGATTCTACCTACATTCTCAACAGCTATAACCAATCCCCTAAATTAATTTCAAAACTAACTAGGACTGATTAATTAGAACTCAGAAATTAACTAATTGAACTAACCAATCCCAATTGTTCAATCACCCAAACTCAAACAAACTAGAAAAACCAAGAAACCAGGATCAATCAACATTAAATTAAACTAACTTTTAACCAATAAGCTGATAATTGACCATTCGAACATTAAATTCAGAACTAAAAAGCAATTGAAATCAACCTAAACATCTAGCTAACATTAATGGACAAAATGGTATTGAATCCAAACTAATCAATTATGCTGATTCTGCAATTAAAATTATGATTAACTAACAAATGACACATGCATCAAACTAAAAGTGAAAATGCGAAGATGCTTTGCTGATTAAAACAGATGGAACAAGGAACAAGGAATAAAGAAGATTTAAACTATACTAATACACAAACATAAATCGTAAAATTAACAGAACACTTAATGAAATCAAAACTATAACTAAAACTTCAACCATGCAAGTAAAAAGAAACAAGAAAGCTCACTAAAGCACGAGAAACTCCGGCCAGTTGCTATCGTCCGAATCTTTCCAAATTTTTGACACATAACATCCCTAACCATGTGTTTTTACAAGAGAACACATGGTTAAGGATATTACGGTCCAAAATCATAGAGATTTTGGGTTAGGGTTTTGGCCAGAAATTCTTAGATCTGAAATTCGAGCTGCTTCACCGAGATTCAAAGGAAAATGGTCATGGATTTGGGTTGAGGGAAGTCTGCGGATGGTGTGGTGTGATTTTGGGCCAGTTTGGATGAGTTTGCGACTTGGCCGGAAAACTTTAATCGGAGATTTGACGAGCTCCGGCAATATTCGAGGGAAACCAATAGCAGGAATGGAAAGAGGGATTCATGGGGGGTCTATGGTGTTAATTTGGGGCTTTTTGGCATGGAAATCGTTTGTCGGCATCGAAGTTCCGGCGGGGCTGGAGATTGGTACGAGGAAGAAGGGTTGATGTCTCTAGGGTTAGGGGTTTATTCGGACAGTTTTATGTCAAATGGGGGAAGGGTTATGGGCCGTCGGATTAACACGATTTAAGGGCTCAGATTTAACAACGCCAAACGGCGTCGTTTGGTTGAAAGAGGGTTGGGTCCGGATGAGGCGACATTGGGCCTGGGCGGATAACATTGTTTTGGGTTGTGGCGGAATTCAATTGAAAGAGCCCAATTGTGGCTTTGTATTAAAAACCCCTTTATTTATAAATATGCAAGAATTAAAATAAAGTCCTAATATTCCAAAGCTACACTAATTAAATTCTGAAATTATTTTAAACCTATTTTACGCCAAATTCATGACTTAAACAATTACAATGCAAAAGTGAACTATTTTGTAATTTTTCATGCTTGGTTCTAAAATAAACCAACTCCTAATTGATCCTAAAAGTATGAAATTATATCCTAAATGCAAATGCATATTTTCGTATGAATTAACATGCACACATAAAACGTAACCAATATCAGAAAATGATACCAAAATGCACAAAAATTATTTTGTTTGAATTTTTTGGGAATTATTCATATATAGGGCAAAAATCACGTGCTCACAGCTGCCCCTCTTTGCTCGGAAACACGAAGAGTTTTCGTGTAAAGATAAGTGAGCAAATACGAGCGATTTTTGCCCATTCAAATATTCCGTTTTGAAGCATTTTGAAAAGTTTGACCGCACTCTGCTTCAGAAGTTGCCTACATATCCTGGGCTAAACAGGAATCAGGTCAGTGTAGTTCGGGAGTGTCTGGTAGCTGGGCCTACCGGGAATTGTGATTTCACTGCGATTGCTGCTGCTACTACTGTTCGCTAACCTTCCTTATTACACCGTGGCAAAATAAAAGAAGCTGGACTAAACTATGAACTACGAATTTCAAAAAATCCTATCTTAAATCTTCAAACTTGCATCTTGAACTTCCTTGTTGCCCTGTTGTCTTGTTGTCAAACTCACTATTGGTACTTCAAATCGTGCACTGAGATGTTATTCTTTCTCTCCAAACTGCTGAACTTGAATAAACTTGAACCTCTGTTCTTCAGGCGGGCTCCTGATTGCTTAAAATTTGAATTGTATGTCTCTGTTCTCCAAGTGGACTCCTGACTTCTGAATTTTGAAATTGAATATCTCTATTCTCCAGGCGGACTCCTGATTGCTGAATTTTGAAATGTGTGTCTCTGTTCTCCAGGCGGACTCCTGACTGCTAATATTTGAAATGCATGTCTCTGTTCTCCAGGCGGACTCCTGACTTCTGAATTGTGCATTCTGTACCTCTGTTCTCCAGGCGGGTTCCTGACTTCAAAATGAACAAAGAAATTGATTGAAAACTAAAATCTGAATTGTGTCACCTCTGTTCTTCAGGCGGGCTCCTGATTGCTAAAAATTTGAATTGTATGTCTCTATTCTCCAGGCGGACTCCTGATGGCTAAAATTTGAAATGCATGTCTCTGTTCTCCAGGCGGACTCCTGACTTTTAAAATTTAAACTGTATGTATCCGTTCTTCAAGCGGACTCCTGACACCAAACTTGAGAAGTATGTCTCTGTTCTCCAGGCGGACTCCTGACTTCAACAGATTAATCAACCAACGAAAATTTTTCTGCCCCAGTTTGGAAGCTGGGTGTATGGGTGAGTGTTAAACTGAATCACATATTACTAAGAATTGAAAGCTAAATCCTATTATCCAGGGAAGTTCTGACAACTCCTCATAATTACAAACCTAAGGTATTATTCTCACTACATCATGTTATCTTATCTGGGTATTTGGATTATGTGCTATTATCTAGGAAGGTCCTGACAACTTACGTTTTATCCTAAACATGCGAACTTTGCAACCAAATTATATTCCCCTAGGCTATTCATGATTATCTTGTATTTAATCAAACCGCACTTTGCGGTCAAACCTGATTACTGCTTGCTTTCCCTTTATGGAGAATTCCTCCTGAACAACCAACTTTCTGCCCCTGTTCCAATCAAAGAAAATTCCGTTAGTTTAAAATGGTGGTTAGTTGATGGCATTCTTGCTGAAATATCCTTCCCCTGCATTGCTTTGTGTTGACTGACTTCCACGCACTGACCCTGAACCGTTTGATTTTCTAACCAACTTTTAAACTCCCCAACCTCTGGCGACCTAAATGTTTTACACCCATGCTGTTAATTCGCCTTTCTGACCCTTTTGTTTGAACCTTTGCATTTCCCACGACATTTCCCATTCATTCCACCGATGAAATTTCCGTTAATTCCCTGTATTCCACTTGACATTAGGTTTTTTTTGACATGCTCTGATCACGTTGTGCTTTACAATTTCGGAAGCTGGTAGCGAGCCTTGAAATCCTTTCCCACTTGCTTTTGAACATAACTGACATTAGAACATTTAGACAAACAAACCCCCCCTAAAGAGAATGAAATGCAATGGTTTTACGGGTTAGGGATAAGCTGAATCC
Source organism: Nicotiana sylvestris (assembly GCF_000393655.2). NCBI lineage: Eukaryota > Viridiplantae > Streptophyta > Magnoliopsida > Solanales > Solanaceae > Nicotiana > Nicotiana sylvestris. Next base: position 81,273,095 of record NC_091062.1, on the reverse strand, counting down.
AAAACCGGATGACTACTAAAAATGAAGTGAAGGAAAGAAACTTATCTGACTGGAACAGCTGGCACCAATGGTCATGACATGCATTTCGGACTAATCGGCCCAACCGATCCAACTAAAAAACTCTCTATTTCTATAGCTCATTGCCCAGGACTTCCATCAATTGTTTGAATTACCCAAACCTTAACCTTGTTCATCCTGCGGTGCCTCGAAACAGTTTTCCACCCACAACCCTCTTTCCAAATAACCATTTTCAACTCACTTTCGCCTCAAGGTGCCCGCGAGGGTTTTCACCAATAAGACTCTCTCATTTATTTTTCTCTCAACTCCCGTCGCCTTAGGGTGCCTGTGAAGGTTTTCACCGATAAGACTCTCTCATTATTACTTTGTTTTTTCTTGCTTTAACTAGAGTGTTGCCCCTATCGTGAGTTATTCCTACCTGTTCAACTTGGCATTTCTCAAAACTTATCAGAAGGTCTTTCTTTGGACCGTAATGTAGGCTTTTGGATTGGGTTAGAAATAAAGGTATAAAAAGGCTCAAAACAATTCAAATGGGTTCAAATTACAACTTTCGGAATCCAACTGTTCACAACAATCACAACTTCTGCCCCAGTTTCTTGCTTGGGGATTTTTGGATTTTTATTTTGGTATGACTGAACCTCGGAGTAAGGTTGCCTACGTACCCTTTCGGGATCAAGTCAAACGTAGTTCACGTATCATAATTACCTTTGTTGTTGTGTGTTTTTTTTCTCTTTTCTTTCTTTTCATCTTTTTTTCCTTTCTTTTCTCCTCTTTTTCTCCTTTTCTTTTCTTCTTTTCTTTTCTTCTCTTTCTCTTTTCCTTCGCTTTTCATTTTTTCTTTTTCTTTCTTCTTTCTTTTTTTTTCTTTTCTTTCCTTTTCTTTTCTTTTTCCTTTGCTTTTCTTTTCTTTCTTTTATGTTCGGCACCTGTGTTCCTTGATAGTTCCATTGATTCCGAAAGAGGGGTATGAAAAATAAGTAAGGCTCAAAGGGGATGACGAGGGATAAAAGTGTTTGGATAGCAGGACAAAACGCCTTCATCATTTCAATCTTTAAGATATGCCAAATACAAACAGATACATTCAGAAATAAAGAAATCATACATAATATCTCTTGACCGCATCGGAATTGGTGGCCATTTCTATACATTTTCCTTCTACATCTGTCAAATACAATGCACCGTTAGATAACACTCTGGTTACTACAAATGGTCCCTGCCAGTTTGGGGCAAATTTTCCTTTTGCTTCAGCCCAATGAGGCAAAATCCGCCTCAGTACTAACTGTGCGACTTCGAATTTTCTTGGATGCACTTTCTTGTTGTATGCTCTTGCCATTCTTCGTTGGTACAGTTGACCATGACACACTGATGCCAATCTCTTCTCGTCAATCAAACTCAACTGCTCAAGGCAGCTTTTCACCCATTCATCATCATCGATCTCAGCCTCCGCAATGATTCGCAGAGACGGGATTTCACCTCTACAGGTATTACTGCCTCGGTGCCATACACCAATAAATAAGGAGTCGCCCCCACCGAGGTACGAACGGTGGTGCGGTACCCTAATAATGCAAAAGTTAATTTCTTATGCCACTGTCTAGACCCTTCAACCATTTTCCGGAGTATTTTCTTTATATTCTTATTGGCTGCTTCAACCGCACCATTTGCCTTGGGACGGTATGGAGTAGAATGCCTATGGGTAATCTTAAACTGCTCACATGTCTCCTTCATCAAATGACTATTAAGATTAGCCCCATTGTCCGTGATGATTACCTTCGGAATCCCAAACCGACAGATGATATTTGAGTGCACAAAGTCGACCACAGCTTTCTTAGTCACGGACTTGAACGTCTTAGCTTCCACCCATTTGGTAAAATAGTCTATAGCTACCAGAATAAACCTGTGCCCATTTGACTCTACTGGATCAATTGGCCCAATAACATCCATGCCCCATAGAGCAAAAGGCCATGGTGCGGACATCGTATGTAATTCTGATGGTGGAGAATGAATCAAATCTCCATGCACTTGGCACTGATGACATTTACGCACAAAACGGATACAATCCCGCTCCATAGTGAGCCAATAATAACCTGCTTAGAGAATCTTTTTTGCTAGAACGTACCCACTCATATGCGGTCCACAAACTCTGGAATGTACCTCAATCATGATAGATGTGGCCTATCTTGCGTCCATGCATCTCAACAACCCGAGGTCTGGATTTCTTTCGTACAACACTCCTTCACTAAAGAAAAACCCGCTTGCCAATCGCCGAATCTTTCTTTTCTGATCACCAGTGGCTTGTACCAGATATACTCTCATCCTGATGTATTCTTTAATATCATGGAACCACGGCTCGCCGTCGATTTCCTCTTCTATCATATTACAGTAAACATGCTGATCACGGACCTGAATATGCAACGGATCAACATAAGCCTTGTCTAGATGATGCAACATCGACGCCAAAGTAGCCAAAGCGTTGGCAACCTCATTATGAATCCTTGGAATGTGCTTGAACTCTATAGCCTGAAACCGCTGACAAAGTTCATGCAGACATTGTCGGTACGGTATAAGCTTTAAATCCCGTGTTTCCCATTCTCCTTGAATTTGGTGTATCAGTAGGTCCGAGTCACCCATGACCAAGACTTCCTGTACACCCATATCTACAGCTAATCTCAATCCCAATATACACGCCTCATATTCTGCCATATTGTTCGTACAGTAGAAACAAAGCCGAGCTTTAACAGGGTAATGCTGACCTGTTTCAGAAATAAGTACCGCTCCTACTCCCACGCCTTTCATATTTGCAGCCCCATCAAAGAAAAGTTTCCATCCCGGCTTCTCAACTTGTTCCAATTCATCAATGTGCATCACCTCTTCATCAGGGAAGTAAGTTTTCAAAGGTTCATAATCTTCATCTACGGGGTTCTCAGTCAAATGATCGGCTAGTGCCTGTGCTTTCATCGTAGTCTGTGTCACATAGATAATGTCAAACTCTATAAGCAGGATCTGCCACTTTGCAAGCCTCCCTGTAGGCATAGGCTTCTGAAAAATATACTTCAGTGGGTCCAAGCGAGATATGAGGTAAGTGCTGTAGGATGACAAATAATGTTTCAACTTCTGTGCTACCCAAGTTAGGGCGCAACACGTCCTCTCTAGATGAGTATACTTAACCTCGTAAGATGTGAATTTCTTGCTGAGATAGTAGATAGCCTACTCCTTTCTACCTGTAACATCATGTTGCCCCAGTACACAGCCGAATGAATTATCCAAAACCGTCAGATATAGAATCAAAGGCCTCCCTGGTTCTGGCAGGACCAACACAGGTGGGTTCGACAAATACCCCTTTATCTTATCAAAATCCTCCTGACATTCATCAGTCCATTTGACTGCAGCGTCTTTCTTCAACAATTTGAAAATCGGCTCACAAGTTGTCATGAGCTGAGAAATGAACCTACTGATATAGTTCAATCTTCCTAACAAACTCATCACCTCAGTTTTGTTTCTTGGAGGTGGCAATTCCTGAATAGCTTTGATCTTCGACGGTTCTAATTCAATACCCCGCCGGCTGACAATAAACCCCAACAACTTCCCAGATGGCACCCGAAAGCACATTTTGCAGGATTGAGCTTAAGATTGTACCTGCGAAGCCTTTGAAAGAACTTTCTCAAATCTCTGACATGGTCGGACTGCTGTCTAGACTTCACGATCACATCATCTACGTACACCTCGATTTCTTTGTGTATCATATCATGGAATATTGTTGTCATGGCCCTCATATAAGTTGCCCCAACATTTTTCAAACCGAACGGCATGACCCGATAACAATACGTTCCCCACTACGTGATGAATGTCGTCTTTTCTGCATCTTCCTCATCCATTAGAATTTGATGATAACCCGCGTAACAATCCACAAAAGAGCCAATATCATGTTTGGCATAATTGTCAATCAGTATATGGATGTTGGGCAGTGGGAAATTGTCTTTTGGACTCGCCTTGTTAAGATCTCGATAATCGACACACACCCTGGTCTTGCCATCTTTCTTCGGCACAGGTATTAGCTAACCAAGTGGGATACCGTGTAGCCCGAATGACCTTTGCATCAAATTGCTTGGTAATTTCTTCTTTGATCTTCACACTTATGTCCGTTTTGAGCTTTCTCAACTTCTGCTTGACAGGAGGGAGTGCCGGATCAGTGGGCAATTTATGAACCACCAAATCAGTGCTTAGACCTGGCATATCATCATACGACCATGCAAAAACATCTTTGTACTCATGCAATACTTTAATTATCTCCTCCTTGAGTTGTGGCTCCAGATGAACACTTACTTTAGTTTCCCGCACATTGTCTTGGTCCCCTAAATTAACTGCTTCTATGTCATTTAGGTTAGGTTTGGGTTTTTCTTCAAAGTGACTTAATTCTTTACTAATTTCCTCATAAGCCTCATCGTCGTTACAATCCACCCCATCATCACACTCGATTTCTTGTATTATTATTTCTGAGCTAGATTGGCTTTTAAAACTGGGCCGAAGATTCCTCATGCATGTCATATCATTGGTATCAGCATAAAAAGAACTGTACAGAAAGAAAAGAAAAAATGGAAACAAAATTAGGAATGAAGAAAGAAGAAAATTGCATTTCATTGAATGTAAAGATAACAGGGTTTTAACTCATCCAAACGGACGGAACATAGCAACTGAATTACAAACCCTGGAATAATCCAGGTGACAAAAGGAAAACAAAACCCACTACCACGACTCCCTCCGAATTGGAAGAGGAGTAGCTTCCCAATTGTTGATGTTAGCATGCGGTCTGATGTACTGTATATCTGCTCCTCTTGACCCTTCCTCGGCCTCAACCATGTTCACTTCAGCAAATACCCTCTCGAACACCTTATCCAAGTTCCCCTCTGCACCAATCAATGGACCCGACACCTTTTCCAATGACTGCTTCTTGACACCCGGCCTGACGAAGGACCTGGACAAGCGTGGAATCGGTTTGGGAAGAACCCAAGCTTTCTTTTTCAATTTACGAGCCCTTCTAACATCTGCCACTGTTGGTTTGAACCCTATTCCGAAGGTGTCTAGATTTTTGGGCAGAGAAATAGGTTGAACAATGCCCTGAAGCTCAGCCCCCAGACCTTTTCCCAGCACGAACCCATTACTCAACATTTCTGATACTACCATGACGGTCGCAGCTACCACCCTGGGACATGGAATGCTTTTACCCTCGGGCACTCTGTTCACCGGGACCGTGTTGAAGACCTGATAAACCCATGGTCCCTTATCATCTTCAGTTTCTATAAAGGGCACAATGGCATCATTCATGGCGCATGTGGGATCTTCCCCATATAACACGATTTCTTGTCTGTCCCACTCGAACTTGACCATTTGGTGCAGTGCGGAAGGCACTGCTTTGGCCGCGTGGATCCATGGTCGACCCAACAAAAGATTGTAGGACACTGTAGCATCCAACACCTGAAATTCCATAGTGAACTCGACTGGGCCAATAGTCAATTCGAGTATAATACCCCCCCCCCACTGTGTTTGTTCCCCCTCTGTCGAACCCTCGAACACAAATACTATTTTTGCGGATTCTATAATCATCAATCTTCAACTTGTTCAATGTGGACAACGTACAAATATTAGCACTTGACCCGTTATCGATCAACGCCCGAGTAACCATTGAATCTTCATACTTGACCGTCAATTAGAGAGCTTTATTGTGTTCTGTGCCTTCCACAGGCAATTCGTCATCAGAAAATGTTACCTTGTTTACCTCAATGATTTTGTTGGCAATTGTCTCCAGATGGTTCACTGAAATTTTGTCGGGCACATGAGCTTCATTCAATATCTTCATCAAAGCTCGGCAATGCTCGTCAGAATGGATCAATAATGACAATAACGAGATCTGGGCCGGTGTTTTTCTCAATTGTTCAACAATGGAATAATCTTGCACTTTCATCTTTTTCAGAAATTCTTCTGCCTCTTCTTCCATCACAGCCTTTTTGACTAGCACTGTATTGTCTTTAGCGCCCCTAGCCTTTCTCAACTCTTCGGGAGCAAAACAACGTCCCGACCGAGTTAGTCCTTGTGCTTCACAACTCTCTTCCTCAATTTCTTTTCCTTTGTATGTCACCACTACCTTGTCATATTTCCACGGCACGGCTTTGCTATCAACCATGGGTAATGGGACTACCGGCTTTATGACAACTGGTTCTATGTAGGCCCCTTTCACAACAACCACGGGTGCAGATGATGACCCCGGTACCACTAACTTGACTGGCTCTAGCTTTTTTGCAGCAACAAATGGTCCTTTTCCCATTACCAACACTGGCTTATCTTTTATCGCTTTTAGCTGAACCGCTGGCCTTGCGCTAACTGTCTTTTCTTTGACCTTGGCTTCCGTAGAACGGATCACCATGACCGTCTGCGAGGGTTTTTTAGGCTTTGCTCCCTTATGTATCAGTTCAATCATGTTAGTCTCATGATGTGTTGGCAACGGGTTTTGGTTAATGTTTGGCGCCTCCGGAGCATGTACCTCAATACGGCAATTATCAATAAGTTCCTGCACCGTGTTCTTCAATTTCCAACTCTTCTCAGTATCATGCCCCGACATCCCTGAGCAATACTCACAGCTAACAGAATGGTCCAGGTTTCTGGGAGGGGGATTTGGTACTTTGGGCTCAATTGGGGTCAACATTCCCAACTGTTTCAATCTGTGGAAAAGAGAGGTATAAGATTCTCCCAACGGAGTAAATGTTTTTTGTTTCGGGGCCTTCTCATTTCTAAAAGCTTGGTTTGGGCGAAAGCCAGTTCCTGGTCTACTAGCCCTGGGAGGTGGGTAGGTGTTTTATGGAGGTGGATATGTGTTTTGGAGAACTGGTGCACGCCATTGTGGGTGCGTCGGGTATTGAGTATACGTCTGGGCGTGGTGAACAGAAAAGTGTGGTTCTAGTGGTGGGTAGTAATGTTGTGGTGGGCCATATGGGGTATATAGATAATTTAGATGGTGGGGTCTGGGTTGGTTGTAGTAGGGTAGAGGGTTATTGGTTCTGGACCAAGTACTAGTTTCAACCGTAGCAACTTCTTCCTTCTTATTCTTTCCGAGCACACCAACAGTACCGCTTTGGATGGCCTGGGTGGTTGCTTTCAATGCCGAGTAGCTCAAGATTTTGTTAGACTTCAATCCCTCTTCAATCATGGATCCCATCTTTACCACTTCATTAAACGACTTTCCGACAGATATCACTAGATGACCAAAATAGGTAGGCTCCAATGTTTGCAAGAAGTAATCTACCATCTCACTCTCCCTCATCGGAGGATCAACCCTTGCTGCTTGTTCCCTCCAGCGGAAACCAAACTCTATAAAACTTTCCCCAGGCTTCTTTTCCAGCTTCAACAATGACAGACGGTCGGGGACTATCTCAAGGTTATACTGAAACTGGCCAATGAATGCCTGTGCCAAATCATCCCATGTATACCATCGGCCGGGGTCCTGTTTCGTGTACCATTCCAGCGCGGACCCGCTCAAGCTTTGACCGAAATAGGCTATCAACAATTCGTCCTTCCCCCCAGCACCTCTCATCTTGCTACAAAAGCCATGCAGATGGGCTACTGGGTCACCATGCCCCTCATACAAGTCAAACTTCGGCATTTTAAACCCCGCAGGCAACTGAACATCAGGGAAAGGGCACAAATCTTTGTATGCAACGCTGACTTGGTAGCCTAAACCATGCATGTTCCTGAAGGATTGCTCCAGGGTTTTGACTTTACGAATCACTTCCTCCTGTTCTGCATTCTTAACCAGTTTCTCAACTTCTCCCGGGATTTCAAAATGGGGAGTATAGGTATATGGCTCAGGCGTTTTAAAAGTGGGTTTGGGAGGGTAATATTGGGTGTCGTGAGCTTGGAATAGCGGCTCACTGGACGATCTATGTAATGGGGCTGGGGGAGGTGCCACAAAGACTAGAACCATGGGTGGGGGAGGGTTCTGTTTGGGTGGTGGAGCTGGAGGGGCATATGAAGTAGTACCATAGCCCTGGGTGTAATAGGGGAGAGTTGAAGATGCGTGGGGAGTGGTGGGCTCCTGAGCCTGAGCCAGAGGTGGGATGTAAGATGGATTAGTGGGGTATAGTGGTGCCGGATGTCCCTGAGACCATGCCCGATGCATTTCGGCCATTTGTGCTTTTAGTTTCCTCATCTCTTCTTTCATAGCACCCACATCTGTTACCTCAACTTCATTTGAAGGGTCCACGAGACTGATATCTGAGTCCTGTCCTATCATGTTTACTTTATCTTTTGACCGGGTGTTGTACGGGTGGGTTGCTAGAACTGCCAATCAACTAACCACCTGCCTGAACTCACACATTTAGACAACCACTTTGTTAGCGATTAAGTCTTAACAGATTTGACAACTGCACGTTGGTATGAATGCACCTATACAGTTAATCATTTCGATTATGCGTTTGCTTGATTGCATGCGTCATCCCGGCACTTCGTTCCTTGTTTCGTTTTACCTTTCTTTCAAATCTCTCACCTTATCCCTCTCTTGTGCTCTTTTCTTTCTTCTATTTCTTACTCTCTTGTGTTTCTGCTCATTTCTTGCTTTCTCTTTCTCTTTTTGTTTTTCCGCTCTTTTCTTTCTTTCTCTCTTTTTTCGCTCCCTTCTTTTATCTCTCTCTCTTTCTTACGTTTTGTTTTTACGATTACGGTCGAATCCTATGGAGATTGCCTACGTATCGTGACCCCGCACGAATCAGACCAGGCGTAGTTCGTGAAAATAAATGCAAAAATAAAGGGTGGAAATAAGAAATTTTTTTGAAATTTTCAATTTTCATTACTAAAACGAACTATTACAAACTAAACACTTTTCGAAATGAACCTAACAGACGCAAATGAAAAGCAAACACATACTCTACGACTGCAAACATACTTGACCTGAAAAGACAACGGACAGACAAAAGACAAACTCAAAAGGTAGAAAACTACAGACACGGACTATGCATACTCTAGTGCTTCAAACTTAGGTGTCCGCGGAGCGTCGTTCGGCCTCGCCGCGGGCCTAGGATCCAAATCTCTTTCAAGCTGCTCTAATTCATTCATGGTTCTCCTCACATAGATCATTACTGCTGAGACAAAAGTAGTATAGGTCATGTCTTAACAAACCCGGCATCTCCTGAAAATGGCATGAGCAATGGCTCTAATCCTGTCTTTTGTTTGCTTCTTTTCTGTAATCAAGCGTTTTATCTTATCGCTGCACGTCTTTAAAGCTCGAGAATCATGCAGGTGTTGATCTTGCAACAACTGCACTTCTATCTCCATTTGGTCCAACAAGTCATAACAATGTCCACTTTCAATTCCAAAATCTCTAGCCTGCCTAACCGTTTTACCCTCAAGGACAACCACTTTTCTCTTTAAATCGGCAACAATTCTCTCATGGTCCCTTTTCAACTGATTCAAGTACTGGCGACGCTCCTCGGTTCTTGTAGCCCACTGCGCTTTAAGCTCTGCCATGATATTCTCAGATTTTTCTAATTCATCCCGCCATTCCCTGATTTCATTTTCCAATCTTTTTATCAATTGCTCATCTGATCGACTCCTTGGTTGCTTATCGACGGTTATCCTCAATTGCCGGATTTGGGCCCTAAGCACTTCGTTTTCTCGAGCTAGTCTGTTCTTCTCACCTTGATCCGCGGCAACCTGTACACTGTTCTTGAATTTTAGACTCTTAACTTGCTGCTTCAGCTTACCAATCTCAACTCGATAGCCTTCTTCCTTTGCTAACCAGTCCCACTGCTCTTGGGACAACTCGGCGAAATCTTCGAGATGAGGTCTTTTAGCCGGTCTCCCGCATGCCACGTCACCTCTGAACCAATCATGATACCCCGGAGCAACTTCCCCTTTAGCCCTATCTGACACACAAGTATTCGCCATCAAATGTTGACACTCACTCCAGATTTGGCGAACCTCTTCTTCGGGGAACCGACCGTCAGGACTAATTTCGACCACTTGGGTACTCAGATCTTCATCTCTCGGTAATACTTGATACCTCCCGAGTTGCCTCAGAACCCGATATGGTGCATAGGGCTGGATGCTTTTGAGTCCCATCAACAGAAAATGCGGCCGGGCTGCTGGCATATATATGACTTCTTCGACAGGCAACCATCCAAGCACCCACTGTATATGGCTGGTAGTGAGGGTCCGAAATAATGATGTCCAAGCCGTGACTCCTTCAGGTAGACTAGCCTCTTTGATTCTTGTATAAAATTCTCCTATACAAGTTTTCTCAAACGAACCATAACTCAAGAGCTGAGAGCGGGGGCACAAATGCTCAGTCATCCACATTTGTAACAACAAGTTACATCCCTCAAAAAATTTGCCCCCAGCTTTGCAAGCAGTGAGAGCCTGGAAGATGTCAACCACGATCATAGGTGCTAAAGTGCTTTTCCCCATGGTTTGCAAGGTACTGACGACCCCAACTACTTTCAAATCAATATCTCCATCTTTCCTTGGAAATATTATGAGGCCCAAAAAGGCTATCATAAAAGCCACCCGTCTGTGTTCCTCCCATTTTTGTCGGTTACTTCTACTGCATAGCTTAAAGTCTGGATTATAGAACCCGCCCACGTGGACATATCTATCATATATGAAGCAGAAACTGCAGAAACCCTTTGCAAAATCTGGATGATGAACTGTACGGGGTATTTTCAAGGAATCCAAAAACCGGTGTACGGTAATGGCCCTGGGAGCAATTAAGTATTTGAACCTCAACGGAGCTTGACCACTTCCGATGTACCCCGCTATTTCCTCCAATGTCGGGGTGAGCTCAAAGTCCGAGAAATGAAATACATTATGTGCCGAATCCCAATAAGCGACCAATGCCCTGATAATATCACCCCGAGGCTGAATGTCTAATAAATCCGGGAGATCTTTCAAATACTTTTTCACTTCGTCTTGCCCTTCTTTGCCTAAATCATTCCACCATAATCGCAACTCAAAAGGGATTTTGGTCATTATTGAAAAGGGATCATTTAGCATCGTGCTCATCCTGCATATTTATTAAGGCGATTAAGCAAAAGAAAAGCTTTTATTCGACTAAAAATTACCAATATATTTTCAAATTTTTAAAAATGAAGAACTCGACTCTCAAACGCGGCCTTTCAGCCCTTCGGGAACAAAGATTTTAAGGCTGCGAAAGTCAACTGGTCAAAAATCAAAAATTGACCAAGATGGCCATTTTGCAAAGTCAGCCTTCCAGCGTTCCTTTTGGGGACATTCGTCTATTTATGACAAGACGGCCTTACTTGACTTATTTACAACTCTTTACTTTTTTTTTAAGATAAAAGACCCGGTATTGCAACACGGTCTTTCAACGCCTCGAGGACGAAAACTTAAGGCTGTGAGGGTAAAAAAATGAAAACATGACCAAAGGTGGCTATTTATGCAAGGGCAGCCTTCCGGCGTTCCGTTTGGGAACATTTGGCTATTTTTGACAAAACGGCATCACCTAACTTATTTAGGACGAAAATAAAAATTTTGACATTTTTTGGCTATTTTTGCAAAGGAAAGGTTGGACCCGATGAGGGTTGCCTACGTATCCCAAACCCTGTGAGAATCAAACCGGCATAGTTCGGGCGAATCAACCGAACCATTTTAAAACAAGACTCTTTTTTTATTTTCATTTTTCATGGCAAGACAAACTATTTTCCTTTTCTATTATTTGAAAACAAGACAAAATAACGACTTTTTTTCATTTTCGACAAACAATAAAACAACTTACTTTTCCCAACTAAAATAAAGACTCTTTTCCACAAACAACTGTCCGAAAATAAAAGACTCTTTTTTCCTATTTTTCCTTTTTTCCGTTTCCCAAAATTTCGGCAGAGTTTCAAGAATACTTGGTTTTTCTGTTATTTCTCTCTTTTTCCCTTTTTTTTTCCTCGATGTTTCAACATTCCCGAGATTCAGAAACCGGTCAACATGCAGGTTCGAAACAAATATATGTATAGAGCAAGTAGGATGCATCAGGATGGTCCTTTCATTTCAGGTTGCTTAGCCCTATACGGACCCAACCCTTGTGTTGAGTCCCCTAAGTCAAATGCAGCATGATGCAAATAATCGTTCCTACTAGGGATCCGGCATGAAGTCACGTTATTCTATATTCAAAACCTGGGTCGGTGTTCTAGACTGTGTACCCGAGCAGACAACTCAAGTCGAGGAGGGGGCAACTTACCGGGAACCAAAAGGCCATCCGGCTTCGTAACTTGTCCGCCCTCTTTCTTATTTCAAGGTATGACACTAACAGAATAGGGAGTCTCAACCAGTAAGCACATCCTTGGAGGTGAAGAGAGAAGGGTGTCGGCACAGATTATATACAGTTCAGATAATATCAAAGCGGTAACATTTGGCACATTCAGCACAAAACATGTAAGAAAATCGGATACAACCAAATACAACAATTTATCTAAGTTCGAATTCTGAACCCTAAACCAGAGATTCTAGGTTCGATCCCCAGCAAAGTCGCCAGAGCTGTCACACCTCCTTTTTCACTACACCCGCAAGGGCGTAAAGGAGTTTTTCCATTTAAAGGACAATCGGAACGAGATTTAATTATTAATTATTCAGAGTCGCCACTTGAGAGATTAATGGTGTCCCAAGTCACCGGTTGTGTCCTGAACCGAGGAAACATATGACTCTGTTAACAGTCTGCGAACCAGAAATCCGAGTAAGGAATTCTGTTAACCTGGGAGAAGGTGTTAGGCATTCCCGGGTTCCGTGGTTCTAGCACGGTCGCTCAACAGCTGTATTTGATTCTATCTGATTTTAATATATGCTAGCTTATGTGCCTTTTATTCGTAAACTACTTTTTATCATTACTTATTTTAAAAGAATTACAACGTCGTGAAAACGCATTTCGAACCACATCGCAATCAATGCACCCTTGATTGTCAACCCATTTCGACTTCGTCGAGATTTAGATTTGGGTCGCATCAATGCGCACCAGAGTTTAAGGAAGTAATTTTATTAAAAACGTGCCTAAATATTCTAACGTATTATTATGTGGGGGCAGGCCGTGAAATTCACTAGACGGCCCTCCCAAATTCTAATTATTTTATGTAACCATTATTGAGGGCCCCGCCTTTTGTATTTTCGTTTGGTGAGGCTCGTCTCATCATTTTATTAAAAGGGCAACCTAAAAGTGACTACGATTCTTTGATTTTTGTTTTCTCTAGAAGAGAAATAAAAACCTAATTAATTATGAATTGCATTACATCAAGGCAAACTAAGAATCACATTTTTTTAGCCCAGCCTGGTCTGCACGGTAGGCTCGTGATACGGCCCAATTTCTCAGGCCCAGCATCAGTGAAAGGTCCAGGCGGCTCTGACGCCCAGTCCGGGATCAAGTCCCCACAAGACCAATTACAACCCCCATTCCAACCAGTAACGTGACCATCCCAGTCCTAAAACAAATCACACCCTATAAATTTCATCTTATTCAAATCGAAGGCCTTGGGCCTACATGCCAACATTGGCCCAGTTCTCAATTTTAGATTAAGTGAATCAAATGCTACTCATTCAATATTACCAATCTAACAAAGCTAACTTTAAATAACTTGAGATTTGATGAACGAATTACTGCCTGCCACTGTAGCTAGTTTACACTAATGAGTTCCCAATTGGATTGCCAACTACTGAAAATAGGAATTTACTACTGAAATCATTCATTAACCAATACTACTATCTACAGAGAGTTCTCATGATCTAAGGAAAACATAGCATCAATTCAAAAGCCACGAATGAAAACAATAAGCAATTGTCCAGTTATACACTACTGGATTTCCAATCCTAATTAATCAACCACACGAGAATTAAAACAAACTAAACAATAGTGTAAGCAAATCTGCAGAAATGCAGTCACAGCGAATCAAACAATCCAAGCTTCAATTCTTCATTAATCGATTTCAAATAAGTTTTTCATATCAATTTAGTTCCAGCACCTGGACTCTGGAAACATACCTGAAAATTGGAACACAAGTAAGGAAAGGAAGAGATCAGATTGCAAACAGCAGTATTCAACGAGTGCAACAGCAATTCAAACCAGGATCGAGCTCAGAATTGTTTTGAAAATTCAACAGTATCAATATAATAGACAAACAGTACCAAATACTCGAAACTAAGCCTAGAAATCAGTGGATCTAATCAGTTAACCCATGACTGATTCAAACTTGTCTTCACACTTCAAATGTTCGAACAGAATTGAGGAATTCAAGTAGTTCCTAATCTTAACTAAGCTAAAATGATGATTAAAAACTGAACCTTTGAAAATGATCTAGGGAGGAGCCATGTAACAGTTTTTCTTTGATTTTTCTGGTTTTTTTTGTTTTTTTTTTTGCTTTCTGGATTTTTCTATTGCTTTTGGGGTTTTGGAGTTTGAATTTCAGGTCTTATATCTGAAAATTAGAGAGCATACTTTGGGAGGATTTCTGAGCTCCAAAAAAAACCCCTTTCAAGGCAATGGTCATGCCTTTTATAGGCAAAGATGAGGTGCAAGTCTGATTTTCAGATTTTAAATTCAGTCCCTAGTTTATTTCAGATTAATCCCTCATTTCTTGACTTGTTTCCCAAGCTAGTATCCTAAGTTAGCTGAAATCTACACTAAAGTCCTATTCTAGATGGCCCTAGGGTGTTCTTCTACCTATACAGTACCTATACTACCCTTGTTATATTTTGAAATTACTGTTCCCTAAAGAAACTACCCTTTTCTATGCCTAATATGCCCTTGAAAACTTCTCAAAGTTACTGATTCTACCTACATTCTCAACAGCTATAACCAATCCCTTAAATTAATTTCAAAACTAACTAGGACTGATTAATTAGAACTCAGAAATTAACTAATTGAACTAATCAATCCCAATTGTTCAATCACCCAAACCCAAACAAACTAGAAAAACCAAGAGACCAACATCGATCAACATTAAATTAAACTAACTTTTAACCAATTGACCATTCGAACATTAAATTCAGAACTAAAAAGCAATTGAAATCAACCTAAACATCTAGCTAACATTAATGGACAAAATGGTATTGAATCCAAACTAATCAATTATGCCGATTCTGCAATTAAAATTATGATTAACTAACAAATGACACATGCATCAAACTAAACTAAAAATGCGAAGATGCTTTACTGATTAAAATAGATGGAACAAGGAACAAGGAATAAAGAAGATTTAAACTATACTAATACACAAAAATAAATCGTAAAATTAACAGAACACTTAATGAAATCAAAACTATAACTAAAACTTCAACCATGCAAGTAAAAAGAAACAAGAAAGCTCACTAAAGCACGAGAAACTCCGGCCAGTTGCTATCATCCGAATCTTTCCAGATTTTTGACACATAACATCCCTAACCATGTGTTTTTACAAGAGAACACATGGTTAAGGATATTACGGTCCAAAATCACAGAGATTTTGGGTTAGGGTTTTGGCCAGAAATTCTTAGATCTGAAATTCGAGCCGCTTCACCGAGATTCGAAGGAAAATGGTCATGGATTTGGGTTGAGGGAAGTCTGGGGATGGTGTGGTGTGATTTTGGGCCGGTTTGGATGAGTTTCCGACTTGGACGGAAAACTTTAATCGGAGATTCGACGACCTCCGACAATATTCGAGGGAAACCAATAGCAGGAATGGAAAGAGGGATTCATGGGGGATCTATGGTGTTAATTTGGGGCTTTTTGCCATGGAAATCGTTTGTCGGCGTCGAGGTTCCGGCGGGGCTGGAGATTGGTACGAGGAAGAAGGGCTGATGTCTCTAGGGTTAGGGGTTTATTCGGACAGTTTTATGTCAAATGGGGGAAGGGTTATGGGCCGTCGGATTAACACGATTTAAGGGCTCAGATTCAACAACGCCAAACGGCGTCGTTTGGTTGAAAGAGGGTTGGGTCCGGATGGGGCGACATTGGGCTTGGGGGGATAACATTGTTTTGGGTTGTGGCGGAATTCAATTGAAAGAGCCCAATTGTGGCTTTGTATTAAAAACCCCTTTATTTATAAATATGCAAGAATTAAAATAAAGTCCTAATATTCCAAAGCTACACTAATTAAATTCTGAAATTATTTTAAACCTATTTTACGCCAAATTCACGACTTAAACAATTACAACGCAAAGGTGAACTATTTTGTAATTTTTCATGCTTGGTTCTAAAATAAACCAACCCCTAATTGATCCTAAAAGTATGAAATTATATCCAAAATGCAAATGCATATATTCGTATGAATTAACATGCACACATAAAACGCAACCAATATCAGAAAATGATACCAAAATGCACAAAAATTATTTTGTTTGAATTTTTTGGGAATTATTCATATATAGGGCAAAAATTACGTGTTCACACCCCCAAATTATTTTTTTTTCATTTTCTTTTAATTCCTAAAAACAAAAATTCCTAAACTAAATTGTAAAACCGAGATTATTTTTTAAAAGAAATTAATTAACCCTTAACAATAATTAACACACAAGATCAAATATTGATTAAAATAAAATCACACAATTAAACAATAAAATGACAAAGCTACCAAAATTCATATTTTTGTGATTTTCATTCTTTTAAAAATAGGATATGGTTTAATTAATTCAAAAATGCACAATTAAATCCTAAATATACATGCAACATGTATTTTGGTATTTTTCAATTAATTAAAACAAAATAAACATTCACAGACAAAAATAATTATCCAAAACGTTACGCAAAATTCTCAAAATTGTACCCAAAGGCAATTTGTTTTATTTTTCGATTTCTTTTGGAGTAGTTTTGGTGAAACAAAAATCACGTGCTCACAGCTGCCCCTCTTTATCCGAAAACACAAAGAGTTTTCGTGCAAAGATAAAGTGAGCGGACACGAGCGATTTTTGCCCGTTGGAATACTCCGTGTGAAGCGTTTTTGAAAAGATTTAACCGAACCTTTGCTTCAAAGGCTTCCTACATATCCCTGGCTAGAAGGGAATCAGGTTAATGTAGTTCAGGAAATTTTGGTAGCTGGGACTACCATGGGACTGCGATGTTGTTGTTACTGCTGTTGCATGTTGTTACTACTGCTTTCCGACCTCCTTATTACACCATTGCTAGAAAGAAAACAAAAGCTAGACTAAACTAATGATTACAGAATCGTATCTATCTTCGACTTGCTCCTGTAGTCTTCTTTCTGATTTCTGGAATGGGATTCATGCTGGGGGTATTTTTGTTGTAACCCTCCGCATTACTGACTTCTGACTTGATCTTGAAATGTATTCCTTTGTTCTGCAGGCGGGCTCCTGACTTCAACTCGAACGTGTATTCCTTTGTTCTATAGGCGGGCTCCTGACTCTAATAACGACTTTGCAAATAAATCAGCCTCTATTCTCCAGGCGGGCTCCTGACTTCAACCGCAACTTTAAAATAAACACCTCCATTCTACAGGCGGGCTCCTGACTCCGTCAACTTAAAATATGACAACCTCCGTTGTACAGGCGGGCTCCTGACATCAGCTACTTCTTAAAATATAATACCTCCATTCTCCAGGCGGGCTCCTGACTTTGTCTGCAACTTGTAATGATAACAACCTTCATTCTTCAGGCGGGCTCCTGACTTCTTCGACTTAAAATTATAACAACCTCCGTTCTACAGGCGGGCTCCTGACTTCAACAGCAACTCTTAAAATAAACACCTCCATTCTACAGGCGGGCTCCTGATTTCATTAACTTAAAACATAACAACCTCTGTTCTACAGGCGGGCTCCTGACTTTTCAACTTAAAATATAACAACCTCCATTCTACAGGCGGGCTCCTAACTTCATCAACTTAAAATTTAACAACCTCCATTCTACAGGCGAGCTCCTGACTTCATCAACTTAAAATTTAACAACCTCCATTCTACAGGCAGGCTCCTGACTTCTTTGACTTAAAATTAACAACCTCCATTCTACAGGCGAGCTCCTGGCTTCTTCGACTTAAAATTTAACAACCTCCATTCTACAGGCGGGCTCCTGGCTTCTTCGACTTAAAATTTAACAACCTCCATTATAAATTAAAATTTTAGGATATGACTTGAACTTTTGCGGATATGAGTTGAACCTTTAGGATATGAATTGAAATTTTGGTTTATGTATTGGTATTTTAGATTATAAATTGAAATTTTAGGATATGACTTGAACTTTTGTGGATATGAGTTGAACCTTTAGGATATGAATTTGTAACGACCCGACCGGTCGTTTTGAACTTTTGCACTTTGATCGCCAGTTCCCGGGCATGACTTGCCCCGTTTAACGTATTATGACTGATGTAGATTGTTGGTTTTAGTTTTCAGAAAAAATCAGAATGAATTTGGATGAACAATTCTCTAGTAAAGCTTGAAATTTGAAAGGTTTGACCAAGATTTGGACCTTTGGATCATTACATGCTTAAACCTAGAACTAAACGGCTGATAGGCGATATTTTGATATAGGAGTCGGAATGGAATTCCTGAAGTTGCAGTAGCTTCATTATGTCATTTGGGATGTGTGTGCAAAAGTTCAGGTCATTTGGACGAGGTTTGATAGACTGTTTGATCGAATTTGGAATTTGGAAGTTTTGGAATTCTTAGGCTTGAATCCGAGGGTGATTCGATGTTTTAATGTTGTTTTCACCGTTCATAAGGCTGGAACAAGTTTGAATGATGTCATGTGGTGTGTTATCATGTTTGGTCGGGGTCCCATGAGGCTCGGATATGTTTTGGAAGAGTTTTTGGAAGATTTTGCCGTTTTGAGCATAAGCATGTAATGATCCAAAGGTTCATTTTTAGTTCTAGAGATCGAAATTTGATTTTAAGACTTCTGGAATTTGGATAATTGATTATAGGACTGATCTGGAAAGTTTGGTCTAATTTCATCAAGTCGCGATTGGGTTTTTAACACGAAACATGAGTTAATTGTTTAACGAGCGAAATGGGTATTGAACTGAGCAAATGAGCTCCGAATTGAGTTTCGACTGAAGGGCTATGTTCGTATTATTATTTGTGACTCATAGGAATAATAATCATCGAATTCTAAGTTCGTATGATGGAGTTAGAGCCTTTTTAGTGAAAAGAAAAGTTACTGCAATTTTCTGGGCAGTTTCTGCATTTTTCGCACGTGTGAACAGTAACCGCACCTGCGTGAACAGTATCCGTGTACAGTACCATGTACAGTAAACATGAACAGTGTCCGTGTACAGTACCCATGTACAGTACATATGAACAGTACCCCATATACAGTACCCATGAACAGTAAAATGCGTAAACAGTAACCATAGAAATTCTGGACAGAATGTTGAGTTCTGAAAATGGGACTTCGTCCCATTTTCCATTTTTACCAAATTGGAGCTCGGGGAGAGGCGATTTTCGGGAGATTTTCAGAGAAAACAACGGGGTAAGTGTTCTTAACTTAATTTTGGTTAGATTACCCGAATCTATTACTAGTTTTGGCATTTAATTGGTGATTTTAGTTGGGAAAATCTTGAAAACCCTCTTGGTTTAATTTGAAGATTTGAGGGTCGAGTTGATGTCGGATTTTAGTAAAATTAGTATGGTTGGACTCGTGGTTGGATGAGATTTCATATTCCGTAATTTTTGTCAGGTTCCGAGACGTGGGCCCCACGGGCAAATTTTGAGTGCAATTTCGAATTTTTAATGGAAAATGTAGAATTTCATATGGAATTAATTCCTATAATTTTTATTAACTGAATCGAATTATTATGGCTAGATTCGAGGCATTCGGAGGTCGATTTGAGAGACAAAGGCATCGCGAGCTAGAGGATTAGCCGGTTCGAGGTGAGTAATGATTGTAAATGATGTCCTAAGGGTTTGAAACACCGGATTTGCACATCGTAGTGCTATATTGAGGTGAGACACGCGTTGGATGATGAGCGTGGGGTCGTTTACTACCGGGGATTGTGACTTGGTCCATCCCGATTGATGATTTTACCGCATATTTGATTGAAACTTATTTGTTATCATCATGATTTGGGCTGATTGCCATACTTGGGCTTCGTGCCAATTATTTGAATCCTTTGGGAATTTTTATCACTATTTCCTCACTGTTTTGACTTATATTTAAACTTAGTCCTGTTGATAATTATTGTTTTACAAACTCAACCGCTTTTATGCAAATTTGAAAACTCAAATGATATTTCTAAATGATATTTTGGGCTAAGAACTACTGTTTTACAAATGCCCGAGGGGCTTATGATGATTTCCGGAATGAGTGAGGCCGAGGGCCATATGTGAGGATATGCTAAGTGATATGAGGTCGAGAGCCTGAGATACTATTTATGCCACGAGGTAGCTTGAGTGATGTGAGGCCGAGTGCTATGAGGTCGAGGGCCTGAGATACTTTATATGCCACGCGGTGGCTTGAGTGATATGAGGTTATGCTGAGTGATGATACCACGAGGTGGCTTGATATAGCGCTTAGTCCGTAAGGGGCCCCTCCAGAGTCTGCACACCCACAGTGAGCGCGGGTACCCATTGTTCTGAGTGATTGATACTATGCCCGAGGGGCTGATATGAGTGATTATGAGGTAGCCCGAGGGGCTGATACTATTTTGAGAGTGAGCCTAATGGGCTATTACTGATCTGATATTGAGCCCGGGGGGCTGGTACTATTCTGATATTAAGCCCGAGGGGCTGGTTCTGTTGATATTATGCCCGAGGGGCGGTTTGTTGTACACGTTTTGCCCGAGGGGTTGTTTATATTTCTATAATTTTTGTTACTCACGTGTAAACTACTTGCTTCACTTGTTGGAAAAAAAGGGATTTTCACTTGATTTCTCACTGCTTTACTGTTTAAAGTGATTTTACTGCTTCAGTATGGAATACCTTGTGTTTTTGCGTGATTTCTTACCTTCAGTCTTTATTTATTATTATTACTTACTGAGTCGGAGTACTCACATTACTCCTTGCACCTTGTGTGCAGATTCAGGTATGTTTTGGCTGATCGGAGGCAGAGTCATCAGGGTTTAGCAAGGTAGCTGCCGGCATTCGTAGCACTGCTTCTCTCTCTCCTCATTTCATTAGTCTGTATTTGTACATTACAGGCTTTCAGTTGTATGTATACCCTAGTAGATGCTCGTGACTTGTGACACCCCGGTTAGGGCTGTGTCGGGTTGTGCTTCCGTTAATTATATCATTAAATCATATTTAAACTGTTTATTAATGTTTAACTATTTTTGAAAAGGCAATATGGGTTTGTTGGCTGGCCTTGTCTTCACGAGAGGCGCCATCACGACCGGAGCGGGGTTTGGGTCGTGACAAGTTGGTATCAGAGCCTAGGTTACATAGGTCTCACGAGTCATGAGAAGGTTAGTAGAGTCTCGCGGATCGGTACGGAGACGTCTGTATTTATCCTTGAGAGGCTGCAGAACCTTTAGGAAAACTTCACATTCTTGAATTCTTATCGTGCATCCTTTGATTCATCTTGAAATATAACTCTTTGAATTCCTTCCACGCGTTCGTATGCGCGCATGAGCACTCAGTATCAGATGTGCCTTGATGGCTTGTGATTCCCCGATCGAGGGGCGAGATGTGATCTCTGTGAGTTTGATGTTAGGCCAGTCTGGAGGACTTGAGGCCGAATATTTGCCTATGGCTTGAGCACCGAGGTGCTGATTGTGTGAGCAAGTATTTTTGAACTTATATGTTCGATAGTGTCCCTATTAGTGGGAGTGATGGCTGGATAACTATGTGATGAGTATGTTAGTACTGCAAGATGTATCCATCTTGATTTGAGGTATAGCCCCGAGTTATGGGTGTGCAAAGAGTCTTTTCATGTGTCCTAGTTGGGAGTGAAGTAAATTTTATGTTGCGGTATGAGTTCAGACTCAAGAAGACTAAGTGACTGCGTAATGGTTATGACGGTGGAAGGTATACATAAATGTTAGTTTAAGGTGAAGAAGGTGGGTTATCTCATGCGAAGTGTTCTGAGGTTGTACGATCCTTATGTGTCTGTTAGATTTGCAAGTGAAGGATATGTGTTGCAACTTAAATTGGGTCGCTTAGTGAGTGGGTGTAACTATTGTGAGAGTGGAATGCCAGATTTGCAGAAGAGTTACAATTCTAGATGATCTGTGTTTTCACAAGCTTATAAAAGATTTGAGTTTAATCTCATTATGGTATCATGGCATCAATAGAGTATAATCATTATGAGTTATTAAGCGTGTGTTGATCTATGGCTTCGAGCCAAGTGGGGGAGTCTGCTATTGAATAGTTGATTGCACGGTTATGTGCTCTAATGGTTCCAGTTCGAGGCGTATTTGTAAATCAGTTGTGGCTCGAGTAAAGGAAATTTCAATAGAGGCTATGTTATGTTTTATGGGTGTACGAGAATCGGGGAATGACTTGAGTTGTGGTTGGTAACGAATGCTCAGTGCATAGAGCAGGAAGTTGCTTGGTTATATTGAAATGAGGTCACATTCTGCAGTGTTGGAGTGCTAATGAAGCACAGGTTGTTCGGTTCGTTTAATCAATCTAACTACGGTTTGAGTAGTGTGGATGACTCTAGAGAATGGTCCTATTGTGTTCAAAACTCTACATGCAATAATTGGAGGCTTCTAAGTTGTACTTATGGATAGAAACTGAGTTTTCAGTGGAAGATGGCAAGACTTGTGGTATTTTCTATATTAATTATGGGATTCTACATATCAGTATCAGGAAGGTAAAGGTAATGGCTTTGGGGAACACTTAAAGAGTATTCAGCGGCTTAGGAGCCTTAGACGGTGTAACTTTATGCTTGGGTTTCGTGTGATATGCCTAGGTTGAAGAAATTGTGGTGCTACAGCAAGAAAGAATATCAAGTTGAAGACGAATCAGAAGGAATTTAGATAGATGGGGTATCTTGATAGTAGAGCAAATCGGTATGGTAAGGATATGATTAATTCCTTGTATGTGTTCGAGGTAATGAGTTCCTATAGCTATTTTGCAACAATGCTCTTGGGCTTTGATGGCTTGCTTAGCTTGGTCTAGTTAGAAGGATTCAGTCCTGGCAGTTGAATTTGTGCAAATGGAATTGGGAGAGTTCTTATTGAATTCTACCGTGGTTGGAGAGGTGCAATTTCTCTGAGTGTGAGAAGCATAGGATATGTAATGATTTTTTTTCTAGACGGGATCAATGGAAATTCTTGGCTAGATGAGTTACAGTTCAGTTCTAAAAGGAAGTTCATAAAACTTTTAGGCAGCAGATAGCCTCAGATGATTAAGGAAATGGTACTGCTAATTGGAAATGATTTAACGAGAGTCTATGTTTTAGTAAAAGGGCAATGTTATTAAGTTGATAGCACTTCGGTAGTATTATGGCACCTTCTTTTTAGATCGACTGGTGATATTCGGGTTTGCTTGGTGGCACAGGGAAATTTTAGAGTATCTATAGTGGAATGATTAGGTATTAGAGGTGTGGCATATATTCAGACGGCGAAATTGTGATAGGATATGGTGCGGTTCTAATGGGGTTCATAGTGAAAGTCGAGAGGGAAGAGTAATCGGGTGTTGCTCGGTGAATGGTGTATCGGTTACGTCCTATCGGGTTTGCGTGGTATATGTTACTTGTTTCACCGTTGGTGTAAGGATTTGCTTTGGTTCTAGACGTAAAATTGTGCGTGGTTGTCAATTTCAAGCATAGTGACTTGAGCTGTCCCATGTGGAGCAGTGTTTCGATAGGATCATGCATTGTAGCGAAGCTATGCAGAGATATGACCTTGCGGGTTAGATTCGTGTGTCCTATTCTATGATGTGAGACGGGTTCTCAGCCCTGCGTTGTGGTGGTACTGGTGAGCTTGAGGTACACCTCTTTCATTTGAGTCATTTTCATGATTTGAGTATGTTCGGACCGTTGCTTATTGGTGCGCCTATTATGCTAGATGCGGCTTAGGCCTCTATTGGTGTGACATGTCACTAGGGTAGTGTGTTGGGTTAGAGGAGATCGTTAGGATCATTAATGAAAATAAACGGATTCGATTTCAGCATGTTTGATGGGTAAACATCGAGGTTCGGTTCAAAAAAAAAATGCTATGGTAATTGCCAGAGGAAAAATGGCTTCATGAATGGTTGATCTGAGAAATGGTTATGGCTTATTGCGTGATTTATTTATTGTTGGCAGTATATGAAAGTGTTGGAATGAGACTTTAGCTGATAAGAGGTTTTTTATTGGTATTTGGTTGTAATGGGTAGCTGCTGTGAATAGAAGTTATTGCTGCGAGCGTTAGAGTTATAAGGTATATCATGGGATTGATCCCGAAGTTTCAGGCATGGGTTACTACAGCTAGTTCGGGTCTATTCAAAGTATAGGTGTGAGGTTTTGATCGTATTGATGGTTTCAGAAGTGAAAATGTGGTTCTATGGTTTATGGGCTAGATTGGATTGTGTAATTTTAGTTAAACGGTGTTATCGGACCTATATAAGATAGGGTGACATAGGATCACCCCCGGCTATATGCATGGTAAGGTTATTCAGCGATTGGTGGGATTTTAGAACAGCTCTGGGTACGTTCGAGGACGAACGCGTGTTTAAGTGGGGGAGGATGTAACGACCCGACCGGTCGTTTTGAACTTTTGTACTTTGATCGCCAGTTCTCGGGCATGACTTGCCCCATTTAACGTATTATGACTGATGTAGATCGTTGGTTTTAGTTTTGAGGAAAAATCAGAATGAATTTGGATGAACAGTTCTCAGTTGAAGCTTGAAATTTGAAAGGTTTGACCTAGATTTGACTTGTTTGTATTTGATCTCAGATTTGAATTTTTATGGTTTGGTTAGCTCCGGTAGGTGATTTGGAACTTAGGAGCGTGATCGTAATGCATTTTGGAAGTCCGTGGAAGGTTTAGGCTTAAATTGGCGAAATTGAAATTTCGGCGTTTTCCGGTTGATAGGCGATATTTTGATATAGGAGTCGGAATGGAATTCCTGAAGTTGCAGTAGCTTCATTATGTCATTTGGGATGTGTGTGCAAAAGTTCAGGTCATTCAGACGAGGTTTGATAGACTATTTGATCTAATTTGGAATTTGGAAGTTTTGGAATTCTTAGGCTGGAATCCGAGGGTGATTCGATGTTTTAATGTTGTTTTCAGTATTCTGAAGGCTGGAACAAGTTTGAATGATGACATGGGGTGTGTTATCATGTTTGGTCAGGGTCCCATGAGGTTCGGATATGTTTTGGAAAAGTTTTTGGAAGATTTTGTCGTTTTGAGCATAAGCATGTAATGATCCAAAGGTCCATTTTTAGTTCTAGAGATCGAAATTTGATTTCGAGACTTCCGAAATTTTGATAATGAATTATAGGACTGATCTGGAAAGTTTGGTCTAATTTCATCAAGTCGCAATTGGGTTTTTGACACGAAACATGAGTTAATTGTTTAACGAGCGAAATGGGTATTGAACTGAGCAAATGAGCTCCGAATTGAGTTTCGACTGAAGGGCTATGTTCGTATTATTATTTGTGACTCATAGGAACAATAATCACCGAATTCCGAGTTCGTATGATGGAGTTAGAGCCTTTTTAGTGAAAAGCAAAGATGCTGCAATTTTCTGGGCAGTTTCTGCATTTTTCGCACGAGTGAACAGTAACCGCACCTGCGTGAACAGTATCCGTGTACAGTACCAAGTATAGTACATATGAACAGTATCCATGTACAGTACCCATGAACAGTAAAATGCGTAAACAGTAACCATGGAAATTCTGGACAGAATGTTGAGTTCTGAAAATGGGATTTTTCCATTTTTACCAAATTTGAGCTCGGGGAGAGACGATTTTAGGGAGATTTTCAGAGAAAACAACGTAGTAAGTGTTCTTAACTTAATTTTTGTTAGATTACCCAAATCTATTACTAGTTTTGGCATTTAATTGGTGATTTTAGTTGGGAAAATCTTGAAAACCCTCTTGGTTTAATTTGAAGATTTGAGGGTCGAGTTGATGTCAGATTTTAGTAAGATTGGTATGGTTGGACTCGTGGTTGGATGAAGTTTCATATTCCGTAATTTTTGTCGAGTCCGAGACGTGGGCCCCACGGGCGAATTTTGAGTGCAATTTCGAATTTTTAATGAAAAATGTAGAATTTCATATGGAATTAATTCCTATAATTTTTATTAACTGAATCGAATTATTATGGCTAGATTCGAGGCAATTCGGAGGTCGATTTGAGAGACAAAGGCATCGCGAGCTAGAGGATTAGCCGGTTCGAGGTGAGTAATGATTGTAAATGATGTCCTGAGGGTTTGAAACCCCAGATTTGCACATCGTAGTGCTATATTGAGGTGAGACACGCACTGGATGATGAGCGCGGAGTCTTTTACTACCGGGGATTGTGACTTGGTCCATCCCGATTGATGATTTTACCGCATATTTGATTGAAACTTATTTGTTATCATCATGATCTGGGCTGATTGCCATACTTGGGCTTCGTGCCAATTATTTGAATCCTTTGGGAATTTTTATCACTATTTCCTCACTGTTTTGACTTATATTTAAACTTAGTCCTGTTGATAATTATTGTTTTACAAACTCAACCGCTTTTATGCAGATTTGAAAACTCAAATGATATTTCTAAATGGTATTTTGGGCTGAGAACTACTGTTTTACAAATGCCCGAGGGGCTTATGATGATTTCCGTACTGAGTGAGGCCGAGGGCCATATGTGAGGATATGCTGAGTAATATGAGGCCGAGGGCCTGAGATACTATTTATGCCACGAGGTGGTTTGAGTGATGTGAAGCCGAGTGATATGAGGCCGAGGGCCTGAGATACTTTATATGTCATGCGGTGGCTTGAGTGATATGAGGATATGCTGAGTGATGATGCCACGAGGTGGCTTGATATAGTGCTTGGGCCGTAAGGGGCCCCTCTGGAGTCTGCACACCCACAGTGAGCGCGGGTACCCATTGTTCTAAGTGATTGATACTATGCCCGAGGGGCTGATATGAGTGATTGTGAGGTAGCCCGAGGGGTTGATACTATTCTGAGAGTGAGTCCGAGGGGCTGTTACTAATCTGATATTGAGCCCGAGGGGCTGTTACTGTTCTGATATTGAGCCTGAGGGGCTATTATTGTTCTGATATTCAGCCCGAGGGGCTATTATTGTTCTGATATTCAGCCCGAGGGGCTGGCACTATTTTGATATTGAGCCTAAGGGGCTGGTTCTGTTGATATTATGCCCGAGGGGCGGTTTGTTGTACATGTTTTGCTCGAGGGGCTGTTTACATTTCTATCATTTTTGTTACTCACGTGTAAACTACTTGCTTTACTTATAGGAAAAAAAAAGGATTTTCACTTGATTTCTTACTGCTTTACTGTTTGAAGTGATTTTACTGCTTCAGTATGGAATAACTTGTGTTTTTGCGTGATTTCTTGCCTTCAGTCTTTATTTATTATTATTACTCACTGAGTCGGAGTACTCACATTACTCCCCGCACCTTGTGTGCAGATTCAGGTATGTTTTGACTGATCGGAGGCAGAGTCATCAGGGTTTAGCAAGGTAGCTGCCGGCATTCGCAGCACTGCTTTTCTCTCTCCTCATTTCATTAGTCTATATTTGTACATTCCAGGCTTTCAGTTGTATCTATACCCTAGTAGATGCTCGTGACATGTGACACCCCGGTTAGGGCTGTGTCGGGTTGTGCTTCCGTTAATTATATCATTAAATCATATTTAAACTGTTTATTAATGTTTAACTATTTTCGAAAAGGCGATATGGGTTTGTTGGCTGGCCTTGCCTTCATGAAAGGCGCCATCACGATCGGAGCAGGGTTTGCTCGTGACAGAATTCAAATTTTGGTTTATGTATTGGTATTTTAGATTATAAATTGAAATTTTAGGATATGACTTGAACTTTTGTGGATATGAGTTGAACCTTTAGGACATGAATTGTAATTTTGGTTTATGTATTGGAATTTTAGGATATGACTTGAACTTTTGTGGATATGAGTTGAATCTTTAGGATATGAATTGAAATTTTGGTTTATGTATTGGTATTTTAGATTATAAATTGAAATTTTAGGATATGACTTGAACTTTTGTGGATATGAGTTGAACCTTTAGGATATGAATTGAAATTTTTGTTTATGTATTGGTATTTTAGATTATAAATTAAAATTTTAGGATATGACTTGAACTTTTGTGGATATGAGTTGAACCTCTAGGATATGAATTGAAATTTTGGTTTATGTATTAGAATTTTAGGATATGACTTGAACTTTTGTGGATATGAGTTGAACCTTTAGGATATGAATTGAAATTTTGGTTTATGTATTGGAATTTTAGTTTATAAATTGAAATTTTAGGATTTGACTTGAACTTTTGTGGATATGAGTTGAACCTTTAGGATATGAATTGAAATTTTGGTTTATGTATTGGAATTTTAGTTTATAAATTGAAATTTTAGGATATGACTTGAACTTTTGTGGATATGAGTTGAACCTTTAGGATATGAATTGAAATTTTGGTTTATGTATTGGAATTTTAGTTTATAAATTGAAATTTTAGGATATGACTTGAACTTTTGTGGATATGAATTGAACCTTTAGGATATGAATTGAAATTTTGGTTTATGTATTGGAATTTTAGTTTATAAATTGAAATTTTAGGATATGACTTGAACTTTTGTGGATATGAGTTGAACCTTTAGGATATGAATTAAAAGATTTGTTTATGTATTGATATTTTAGATTATAAATTAAAATTTTAGGATATGACTTGAACTTTTGTGGATATGAATTGAAATTTTGGTTTATATATTGGAATTTTAGTTTATAAATTAAAATTTTAGGATTTTACTTGAAATTTTGTGGATATGAGTTGAACCTTTAGGATATGAATTGAAATTCTTGTTTATGTATTGGAATTTTAGTTTATAAATTGAAATTTTAGGATATGACTTGAACTTTTGTGGATATGAGTTGTACCTTTAGGATATGAATTGAAATTTTGGTTTATGTATTGGAATTTTAGTTTATTAATTGAAATTTTAGGATATGACTTGAACTTTTGTGGATATGAATTGAACCTTTAGGATATGAATTGAAATTTTCGTTTATGTATTGGAATTTTAGTTTATATATTGAAATTTTATGATATGACTTGAACTTTTGTGGATATGAGTTAAACCTTTAGGATATGAATTGAAATTTTGGTTTATGTATTGAAATTTTAGTTTATAAATTAAAATTTTATGATATGACTTGAACTTTTGTGGTTATGAGTTGTACCTTTAGGATATGAATTGAAATTTTGGTTTGTGTATTGGAATTTTAGTTTATAAATTGAAATTTTAGGATATGACTTGAACTTTTGTGGATATGAGTTGAACCTTTAGGATATGGATTGAACCTTTAGGATATGAATTGAAATTTTGGTTTATGTATTGGAATTTTAGATTGCGGGAGGATTTTGTAAAAGGGGTTGATGACTTTATTAGACTTGCAATGGAACTTCCAAAAAAAAATAACTAAGATACGGTACCCGGTAGGTGGCTGACTGCGTATGAATTCCCTCACATCAGTTGTGAAGCGAACCTATAAGAAAAATTATATTGAATTAGTATTTCAAAATTTAAATAAAAGTAAATCAAAATACTTAATGAAAAGTAAAAAAGCTTACATGTATAGTCGAGGCTCGACCCTCGACCCACCTTTCTGAATCAGTCTCTTTCTTCTTCTTTACAATACGAGTTTCATTGAATAGCTCATCTTGCTTCATTAGCATCATAAAGATGTCTGGTGGCTTTGGTGATTATCCTCGTGGTACTATAACTCGGGATGAACTTGGATACAGAGAATAACTTGGATACAGTACCTAACAGGGTGTGTCTTTGATCAATTGTTGTTCTCATTAGCGACAATGATGATGAGAAGGCAATGGCATGTGTATCAAATAGTGATGGTGTAGGTAGGAAGCATTTCCTAAGTAGATAAAAGAAGTTATAGAGGAATTCTCTACTTCATTTTCCAAGAGGAAAAGAAGTTTAATTGAGAGTGACAAGGTTGTTAGTGATGGAATGTTTTACCGTTGGTCGTGGCAGTTCCCATAAAACGGGGATCATAAGACTCTATGATGACAAAGACGAAAGGAAGTTTTATTCTCAACTTTCTTCCAAGTCTGATCCGTAAAAGCTTAATGGAATTGGTGATATCTATTCGGATTCAGGCAATGATTTGAGTTACAAAAGTATGGAAATGCTAATAAAATGAATTAAAGGTAAAATATTTTTCTCGGAAGAGTAAGATGCTTCACGTTCATGCAGAGTTTAGCATCCTTCTCTACCAAGAAAAATATTTTACCTTTAATTCTTTTTATTAGCATTTCCATACTTTTGTTAGTCAAATCATTATCTGAATTCGAAGAAATATCACCAATCACATTAAGCTTGTACGGATCAGACTTGGAAGAAAGTTGAGAATAAAATTTTCTTTCGTCTTTGTCATCATAGAGTCTTATGACCCCGTTTTATGGGAACTGCCACGACCAACGGAAAACATTCCATCACTATAAACCTTGTCACTCTCAATTAAACTTCTTTTCCTCTTGAAAAATGAAGTAGAGAATTCCCCTATAACCTCTTTTATCTACTTAGGAAATGTTAAATTCCTACC
The DNA here is from genome assembly GCF_000393655.2 of Nicotiana sylvestris. Classification (NCBI taxonomy): domain Eukaryota; kingdom Viridiplantae; phylum Streptophyta; class Magnoliopsida; order Solanales; family Solanaceae; genus Nicotiana; species Nicotiana sylvestris. The sequence continues at coordinate 81,242,457 of NC_091062.1, read as the reverse complement.
TACACCATCACTATTTGAAACACATGACATTGTCTTCTCATCATCATTGTCGCTAATGAGAACAACAATTGATCAAAGACACACCCTGTTAGGTACTGTATCCAAGTTATTCTCTGTATCCAAGTTCATCCCGAGTTATAGTACCACGAGGATAATCACCAAAGCCACCAGACAGCTTTATGATGCTAATGAAGCAAGATGAGCTATTCAATGAAACTCGTATTGTAAAGAAGAAGAAAGAGACTGATTCAGAAAGGTGGGTCGAGGGTCGAGCCTCGACTATACATGTAAGCTTTTTTACTTTTCATTAAGTATTTTGATTTACTTTTATTTAAATTTTGAAATACTAATTCAATATAATTTTTCTTATAGGTTCGCTTCACAACTGATGTGAGGGAATTCATACGCAGTCAGCCACCTAATGAGTCGGGCAAGGCAATCCAACTTTCGGACGAGGATGCTGAAAGAACACTCCTTGAGTACTTATATACTTTGAACTAGACAATAGAACCAGTTTTTGAATGGGATTGTAATAAGGATTAACTTAGTTTTGTTAGCTTAATGTGTTAGTTCTATTGAACTTTATACTTTGTTGCTTTTAATTGTTGTTGTTGTTGGCATAAAATGCCTGTTTAGGATTTTTGGTAAGCTGGCAGGTGGTGTAGCTGCCAAAACAGGCAGTTTCTGTCAAAAATATACCAAGAAAAGCGACCAATTTTGGTCTCTAGTTGGTCGTTTTTCACTTTAAAAAAAAAATCTGGGCAATAGCGACCAACCTTGGTCGCTACTTAACCCAGATTTCTCAAAAAAGCAACCAACTTTGGTCGCCTTTCCATTTAAAAATAATAATTTCTGCAAATATTGCGACCAAAGTTGGTCGCTTATAATTTAAAAAAGAATAATTCTTGCAGTTGGCGACCACTTTTGGTCGCTTATATTAAAAAAATTATAAAAATTAATAATAAAGCGACCAACTTTGGTCTCTATTTTCCAGATTTTTAAAATATAATATTTTTTGCAGACCAAAGTTGGTCGCTTTTTATGATTAATAATAAATAAATAAAACGTAATTTACATTTGGAGACCAACATTGGTCGCCAAATTTATATTATTAAAATAATATAGCGACCAACGTTGGTCGCTACTCTCTTTATAGGAATATTTGGTTCTTTTACCTTAGAGACAAAAGTTGGTCGTTAATTAGCGACCAACTTTGGTCCCTAAGGTAAAGGGACCAGCTTAATATTGACCAACCCATTTTGGTCGCTATTTGGTCGCTTTTTGGCCAATAAGCGACCAACTTTGGTCGCTTTTTGTGATTGCTTTTTTCTGGATTTCTAGTAGTGGTTCCTCGGCTTTATGGTGTATCAAATCGGGGGATCGAGATCAACCCGATAAAATCTGGTGGAAGGCTATGATGGAAAACTTCTTGACTGTTGTACATTACAAAATATGGAATATTATTCTGGATGGACCAGAAATTCCCATCAAACTTGATGTTGGCAGAAGGGAAGTTCCCAAGGAAAGAAGTGAGTTTAATAATACCAATCACAAATTCATGGAGAAAATTTCTACAGCCAATATACTCATATGTGTCTTGGGTCCTGATGAGTACAGATGAGTATCTGCATGCACTGATGCAGAGGAAATTTGGGACACCCTACAAACTGCACACGAAGACACATCGCAAGTGAAGCAATCCAGGATTTAAATGCTATTGAGAAACTATGAACTATTCACCGTGAAAGATTTAGAACCAATCCAGGATATGATCACTAGGTTCACAGTCATCACAAACGAGTTCAGATCACTTGGAAAGACCTTCAACATAAGAGGAATTTGATAAGAACATTCTCAGAATACTTCCTGCCGCGTGGAAAAACAAAGTCGTTGCAATCCAAGAAGCAAAGGAGTTAAGTACAATAACCCTGGATCAGTTGGTAGGAAATCTGAGAACTTATGAGATGAGGAAAATGGAGTTGAAAGATGATACCAAGAGAGAAAAAGGTAGCAGTCAAGACATATGAGGATGTTATTCAGATGAAGAAGAAATCGATATGAGTCTATTGGCTAGACAATTCAAGAAGTTTTTGAGAAATTCAAAAGGAACTGGAAAAAGGAGGCTTCCAATAAATCAAAAACCTTAGAGAGGACCAACTTCAAATGCTGCTATAAATGTGGGAAGCTTTATTACATGATCAAGGACTCCACGGTGAAAAATTGAGTAGGAGAAGGAGCATCTCAAGAAATAGACGAGGGACCTGAGGAAGGACCGGAGTCCTGGCACTAGTTACAACAAAGTTGAGGTAGCTAAAATGAAGGTTACGGAAGAGGCCATAAAGCAAGCTTTTATGGCTTCATACGAAGACGACAATGATAAAAGTCAAGATGAAGATGCAGAGAAAGATGAACGATTTTCTTTATTCACCATGAATGAAGGAGACAATCGACAAACCTGACAGGAGGGAGATCCAATAAATCGCCCACCACTATTCACGAGACAACACGTTGGCTGGTGGTTCCTATATAGTTCAGAGTCCTACAAAAAATGGGATTCACTTTCGCGCATGCACATCGCCCATGTATACTATGCTTACTTGGCAGATACACGATAGCGTCAAAAAATCTTAGCAGATTTTTATGGGTTGACTTTGGGCCAAGAATTAAGGAAGTACATATGGAAGTAAATTCTACTTCCTTAGAAGACCGAAAAAAATCTTTTACTTCTATTATTTGCTAGGATTACGAGACTGGGTAATCACTCTTCCACCGGGCGTACGCAGAAATTTTTGTAAGCGGTGTCGAAATTTATAAAAAAAAAACTGAAATATAACTTTGATTGTCATACTTTTAGACAAGAAATAGTCTTAATCTATTGATTTTGTTGAGTCTTAAGCAAATATTTACAAAATAAAAATGTCTTAGTTGAGGTTTGAACCTTTAACCTCTTATAGAAAAATCACACACATTACCAACACACCAACATACAATTTATGTCAAGTGGTGTCATTTTTGACTGCTTAATAGTTTCCGTACAATATTAATACATATATTTAATAAAAAATTTCGACGAAGCGGTGTCACGTGACACCGCTTCGATATATATATTATTCTTATATATATATATATATGTACTAGTATCTATGAACGTGTGTTGCACGTTAATAATGACACGTGATGGTTTAAACATTTATTTATATATAAGAATAATAAAATTTAATTAATGAGAGTAATTTATGTATAATAATACAAAAATCATCTAAATGCAGAAAAATATTATTACATTAGCATAATCATGAATTTAAAATAAAAGGACAACATCAAAACTTACACAAATGATCAATTTTGTCATGTTAGATAATTATTATTATTATAGTTCAAAAGTATTTAATGTGATGGTTTCTTAACGAATGCTCCTTTGTGAATAATATTTTTTTTGTTTGTATATTTCCTCCTAATGCTTTGGTTGCTCTGCCTAAACCATAACTCTTGATTTCCCTCTTGAAAATGTAACATACTGCTGTTCGTGCAAGAGAATACATTGCGATAAATATAGTCCAATATTTAGGATGTTTGTCCTTGTATATTTATTATATTTGCAAAACATAAACATACTAAAAATTAGTTTCACATAAATTTAAAAGGATATTCCTTAGTTTCGGAAGATGAAAGTTGAATTTGGGATAAAATTATACTTAGAAGTACATTGACCAGTATCATTATTTTTTAAGGCGTTATTGTGAAAACTTTTATGTACCATCTGTGTGCTATTACATAAGTTATTCGGCGTATCGAAGTTTTCAGTAGCATGACGAGCATATTTTTCTTCAAAATCAACCTATATATAATAGAAGATCAATTTTAACTTAGTCTATTATATATATACACGGTGACACTAACATACGTAAAAAATGTTAACCTTGACAACATACATGTATGGTAGAAGGCCATTTGGTATTAAAGTATTTAAGTATAATCTTCTTGGTAGTAATTATTGATATCATTTCTGCTGAGTCAAAAATTAACAAATATTTTATTTTTACTATAAAATTTTGCAATCCTCCTTTTATTTAGTCGATCAATATATTCATTTTTGCTAGTTAAGATATCTTTTTAATTCTATCATGCGATTTGCGCAATTTGCATTTTAATCTAATGATAAAATATTTCTCTTATTAAATGCACTACTATTATCATTGGAGCTGATAACCAAGTGTTCAGGGAAAACCAAATCATCTTTTATTGGATGCTCTTCTTCATTTTCGACATGAAGCAAGAAGACACTGAGTCTTGATATGTTCTTACTTTATATTTCTTGTGAGTTGAATCTTTTTCATTTAAGGCCAAAAGTATAACTTTGGCAAGTTAGCTTTTATAGTCTATGCTTTTGTCGATTTTGGAACTACTTGTAGTACTTAACAGAAATTACCTCACGAACCATTAATTTTCCACCAAATGGTTCATTAATATCCAATATATCTCTAGAACTCTAGGCAATTATTTCGATCGTTGACACTTAGCCATAAGCGCTTCACCCAATATTATCAATTTTGCTTTTCTTATAAATTTGTGATGGTTATTTAAATTGTTTGAAGATGTATATCAAATCTAAAGTGGGTGGCCTCGCAATAAAATCGTTATTGGTACATCACTTGCTATTATTGTTAACAATGTCGTGTCTCTTGATATGATATTTGCAAGTAATGCATGGCATAGAAATATTATTTCGATTCCACCGGAGGCATCTACAAAGAATAATCGTGTTATACCAGAGTCGACTCTATATAATATAGTCTTGAAAACTTGTACTTGTTTAGGATTTAGTTTTGATTGTGTTTTCTCAGACAATTGTATAATATTTTGATTCTTAATAATATACTAACCTTTTAAATTTATGTTGTAAATTCTTTTTATGGAATAAATTGATGTACCCTAAAAAAAATTTAAACTCGAAGAAGAATTTTACTCATGAATTTAAAAAATAATTGAATTTGATTCTCTTGCTAAATAATTAATTAAAAGATCTAATTATTTGGTTTTAATATAAAAATATTTTATTCTATGTTGATTCAGATCTTAACATTAGTTCACCTCTTGTTTTTAATATGTAATCTTAACTATAATTTTATCCACCATAAATTTTATTTTCAATGACTAAAAGATTGATCTAACATTTCGCGTTTAGATCTTTATGTTTGTAGAACCATTAGTGGTATTGACTCTTACCAACCATTTTTTTCTCTTTCTCACATATTTATATTCTTAAATATTATCTTAGTTGTTGTTTAATAATTGGATATTTTTCGATATTAAACGAAAAATTGTTAAAAAAAATATTATTTCAATAGGAACATAGTTCAAATATAATATAAAAATGTATTATCGTGGGTGTATTTCGATAACTCTTTATGCAATCCATTTAATATTTTGTATTGCCAATACGGAGGATTTTTATGAAATTGATTTTATTAAACCTTCCTACATATTCATAATAAGAATTTAATAAGTAGAATTTTATTAATTTTAAAATCTTCAATATTAAATATTAGCGTAGAAGATATTGTAGTTCAAAAAATAGGTTATTGCAGTTATGTCCTTTTCCTATGAGTTCTTTCATTTAATATTTTATGGTTATTTTGGTCTATTAATATTGTATTATTGCTTTTTAATAATATAGGCTCTTTTTTTTCTAAATGAATATGTACAATATAATATATTCTCAAATTAAATTAGTAATAGGAGATTATATACATTTTTAAATTAAATTAGTAATAGGAATTTTTAAGAAGTATATCCTAAAAGTAATAGGATTACATAACTAAAAATATGTCTCTATCCCCCAAAGTAATTTATCTATCTATGTATATCTTTCAATGAATAATCCTATGTTGGATAAAATTGTCAAAGTTAAAACTTTACCATATTAGGACTTTAAAATCAATTGCAATTATAATTCTAGAATGAAACCGTTTGCTAATGGCCTCAATTTTTTTTTTTGGTGCGAACAATTTTGAACAATGGCAAAAGATTGTAGCCTATCACTAATTAAATTAGAAATAACTTATTATTAAGGACTTTGAAGTGCAATATAAATATATTACCACTTTAAACTTGACATTTTAGTCGTTTTGTCGCTAAAATAAATTTTTTAAAATACTATTCGGAAGTTCCTTTTTTTATAAACGACATGTAAGTCCTGGAATTGTTTGAAGCTTGCTATATACACGCTCCTTTTAGATTTTTTTTGTACTTAAATTATTAAATAAAACATAAAAGATGTTGAGATATATGTACAACATGTAGTATTATATGTCTATGCCCGAAAGTAATTGTACAAAGAAGATTCCTAAAGGTAATCATGTAGGATTCATAATGTGTAGTATTATGTCCTAAAACTAATAGGATTATAAGACTAATATCTAGAATTCCGGTTATATCCTTTTTTTTAATGAGTTATTATGCTTAATATTCTAAGGTTATTTTTGTAAACCGACATTGTATTCATGCTTTTATAATATATATATATATATATATATATATATATATATATATATATATATATATATATAGACAACACGTATACCTTAGCAGGGTTGTGCACCTATATACAGATATGAGATATCCTTCTTGTGAGTAGCGACTTGGTGGGAATCAAGAGCAAGACAAAGGGAAGAACCCAGTTTCAGAGATCCATGCTTAGTTTGCTTTTTGTCTTGATCTTATAGTAAGCCTATCGAGTTATAATCTAACTTTGCTTGTACTAAAAGCTATTTGTAAGAGTTTTTGAGGGACAATATGTTGTTCTATACTAAGAAATTAGTTTAAAGTGAGTAGCTACAATCAATTAAATTGTAGGTTGTTGAGTGACTAGACTTGTCTCTTAGGTATAAAAGAATTTGATAACCTAAAACTACTCGTTATTGTATAGTGAAGTTTGTGAGAAAATCCCAGAGTTAAGTCGTGGTTTTTACTCTCTTGTTCAAGGAGGTTTTTCACTTCTTTATTTTCTGCACTTATTAGTTACAGGAATTGCAAGAACATTTTGAAGAACCAGATGCTTAGGAAAATGAAAATTCTGAATAAAATTTTTAATTGGTTGATACACTATTCACCCCTCTCTAGTATATAATTGGTACATAATTTTAACAATGATAATTGTTATCTATGTTGGGACCACAGTGACCACACCCACTTTTCCAGCAAAATGCACTATTGATCATTCTGGAATTTCTTTTTAATTATTTTGGGTTCAATGTTTAATTCCTTTTTGGTGTTGTATTCGTTCCCAATTAAAAGAAGGTTTCGAGCTTTGCCTAACTTTTATAAAATGCTCCTTTTGGTTGTCGTTGGTGTTGACGGTGATCTTAGAAGACAAAGGGATCAGCTGTTTTGACAAGAAAAAGAAGAGAGGAGAGAGATTCAGAGTGAGCTAGAAATGAAATTCTTTATAGGGGAAAAGAAAGGAGTACCTATAAAAGTGAAACTATTTACCCTGCCCTACCCATTAAAGAATTCTACCCACTAAATAATTACAATCTCTTACCCATTTAATAAATAAACGGAAATATCAAAATAACTACCCCACGCTTAATGCCCTACCTAAAAAAACGCAAAAGCTGCTCAAAATTTCAGAAAATCGGCGCACAAAATTGAGATTTCCACCGACATTCCCTAATTTGAAGATCACTAAGTGTGAAAAAATAGATCGAAGATGTTGATTCGCATATTCTTTTCGGATTTTGATTTCGCTGTTGTTTTGATTTTGATTTCGGAGCTAAACTTCTAAAGTTTAGCTGAAAATTCTAATCTAGGTTTGGGGATCTAAAGATCTAGAGGTTTGATTTCGAAAAATCTGTTGCAGCTATATACTGTTGAAATTTCGAACACTTTTGATTTCGAACACTGTTGAAATTTGGATTGTTGAGATTCAAGACATAAAAGTGATTATAACTTCAGAATCATTAAAAATATTCCAATTCTGCTGCAGCATAGTGGAGAATGGGATGATAACAATAATTTCATAAATTTTCATGTTGATGCAATTCTAATAAATACCTCTTGGAAATTTGAACAACTTCTCAGAGAAATTGCAAAGCAACTGCAAAAGGACAGTAAAACAATAGTTATTCAGTATGCTAATTCTCAAGGATATCCACCAATTACAATTTGCAGCGATATGAGTGTTAGTGTTTACATGGAATTGAAAAAATCAAGTGCAGGGATGACAACACTTCCCCTGTGTGTGTCGTTTGCTAAAAACACTATAGCTGCAAGCACCTCCAGTTGAAAGCACTGATATGATTACTACATTTGATGTGCAAGAAGGAGATGACGCCATTTTAGAACTTGATGATGCAAACATCATAACTAATCAATTTCATCAAAATGTTAAAAAAGGACAAATTTATGAAGACAAGAACTTACTGGCTCTCGTTATGCAACAGTATGTTGTTAGAGAAAAATGTCAATATCGGGTTCATAAATCTTGCCCAAGAAGGTTCGTCTGCATGTTTTCAAGTAAAAACCTATGTGATACCTATATAGTATATAAGTATGTTAAATCAGTATACTATGCGAGTATGCAATTGTATTGGTTTGTCTGTGTTTTTTATCAGTGATACTGGTATAGTATATAAGTATGTTATATCAGTATACTATGCGAGTATATAACTGTATTGGTTTGTCTTTGTTATTATCAGTAAAACATAATACCAATATAGTATATATGTATGCTAAATCAGTATACTATGTGACTATAGAATTGTGTTGCTTTGTCTATATTTTTTATCAACAAAATATGATACTGATACAGTATATAAGTATATCAACAGAGTATACCATGTGAGTATATAATTGTACGGATTTTTGTGTGTGTTTTTTATCAATAAAACATTATACATAACTGTATTTGTATTATAAACAGGTATGTCCTTGAATGCGTGAATGAAAGATGCACTTGGAGACTTAAAGCATCAAGCCTGCGAGCATCAAATCTTTTCAAAGTGACGGATTTCAATTCTGTCCACAGTTGTTTAACTGATAAGAGATTTTGTTCACAAAAGCAAGCTGTCTCAGCTTTTGTTGCAGTTGTGGTACAAGATAAACTTGTTGACCCGAAAACCATATATGCACCAACAGATATCTAGAGAGACATCCAAAAAGCATATGGTATAGACTTAAGCTACATGCAAGCATGGAGATCAAAAGAAAAAGCAATGCAATTATTGAGACGATCACCAAGTGAATCATACAAGAAAATGCTAACATATCTTTATATGTTAGAGTACGCTAACCCAGGATCAGTGACACGACTACACACTGAAGGAGATGGGAGCTTCTTGTATGCATTCATAGCTATATATGCATCGATTAGAGGATGGGTCTATTGTAGGCCAACAGTTGTAGTTGATGGAAGTTTTTTAAAGTCAACATATAGAGGGACCATATTTACGGCTTCCATGCAAGACGCAGAGAGTAAGAATACAATCCAATTACATTCAGTTAAAGAAACAAAAAATATTTTCAAATATTATATGATACCAGTATGGTATAAAAGTATACCAACAGAGTATATAGTTGTTTTGCTACACACCTGCGCGTACCTATAACTATACTACTATATGAAATGCTACATTAATATTTTGTGTACAATCCAATTACATTCAGTTAAAGAAACAAAAAACATTTTCAAATATTATATGATACCAGTATGGTATACAAGTATACCAACAAAGTATATAGTTGTTTTGCTACACACCTGCGTGTAACTATAACTTGTTACGCAATGCCTTCCTGATGTTCTTTGGAAGGACAACGTAAGGCTAAGCAACCGATGTCAGTGCGGTTGCTGTCCGCCAATGAGGTCCCCTCCGCACGCTAGACTAGATTGTTAGTGTCGTGCGGGAAAACCAATGTCACGAGCAATTGCGGAAGCTGAGAGAGAATTGGGTTTTGAATGATGATGATGATTTTATTGATGACTGAAATGCTGATTACAAAGATGCGGTGTCGAGGGGGAGAGACACCAGAAAAATGCTTGCTTGAAAATATTTGATTGTTTGGTCCCCCTTAATAATGCTTAAAAAATATAAACCAACATTACACGACTAGTCCTAATAAAGCTGTAGAAGCACACTGAATGGAAATGATGTAAACTAGCCTATAATTACAATGAAAAGGACTTAGTTTATTACAAGGTAGAACTAAGTCCGATGGCAGCAACTTTGTCTTGTGGGTCAGGGTCTGCGCGCGCGTTGCTGTGGGCGCACGCGACACTTGTTGTGTTGGCCTGAGGCTGGGCGCTGGTGCTTGGCATCAGGGTCTGTGTGTGTGGCGCTGCTGGAATGGGCCTGCAGCTGGGCGCTGGCGAGGCATCAGGATCTGCGCGCACGGCATTGTCAGGGCGCGCGACACTGTTGTTATTGACCAGCCCTTGGGCGCTGGCGAGAGGCATCGGTGGGGCGACAGAGGCGCATGCGCACTTGTCGCTTGGCATAGCCAAGACCACGAGGCCGATCATGGAGATAGGCATTGTGAGGCTTGCTAGGCCGCCATGGGGCGCGGCCAAGGGGTCATGGGACGTGTCTGGAAAGCAGCCCATGACATTCTCCCCCACCTGAGTTTGCGCCGTCCTCAGAGCCTTATAATGATGATGATGATGATGATGATGATGATGATGATGATGCTTCTGGTGGTTGTTGGATGGGAGGTCTGCGCCCCTCTGTTCTGTGAGCTTGTTGTTGTAGCGACGCAATGATTTCATGCGACTGACATGGAAGACTGGATGGATCTTCCACCAGGATGGAGTTTTCACCTGGTATGTGGACTTTCCAATGCATTTTTCGATGGGTAGGGGCCCGATATTTTTGTTGCAGGCGAGGGTAATGGGTCCTCTTTGCAAACAAGTATCGCTTTGGGATGCATAGCATTACTTTGTCCCCTGTTTGATGTTGGGCAAAGCAAAGATTTTGTTTAATCTTTTTGCCCACTCTTGGGCTTTGACGAGATAGCTTCGCACTATCCCAATGTTGCACTCCCATTCGCTCGAGAAGTTGGCAGCTCGAGGATATTTCGGCATGGTTGATGCATTCACCGTTTGCGGGAAAAGCGATTGCTATCCGGTAACAATTTCAAAAGGGCTCTTGTTTGTATGATGGCTCTTTTGAGAATTGAAACACAGTTGAGAAGCATCCAGAAGCTTCACCCAATGCTTCTGGGATCCAGTTGCAAAGTTGCGGAGGTATTCCTCCAGCATGTCAACAAACCGGTCTGTCTGGCCATCCGATGGTGGATGGATGTCTGAGTTGTGACTCAATGTTGACCCAAATCACCTGAAGAGATGGGTCCAAAAGTTGCTAGTGAAGCGTGAGTCGCGCCTACTAACAATGTCTTTGGGCAGGCCCCAATGTTTGACAATGTGAGAGAAGAAGAGTCGAGTTGTATCTTCTGATGAGATGTTCTGCGGGGCTGCTATGAAGGTTGCATAGTTTGAAAACTGATCTATGACAACCATGATGGATGCAAGATTACCGACTTGGGGAAATCCCGTGATGAATCTAAGGGAAACACTTTCCCATGGTCTCTGAGAGACATGTAATGGCTGCGAGGGTCCCGTCTGTGATGAGTAATCCGACTTGTCCTTGTGGCATGGCTGACAAGTCTTCACACGCTAAGGAGAGTCACCAGTCTTTTGAGGCCGATGACATGATGGTTGATTGTTGCTGCGAAGAGTAGCCGGAACCAAGGGTTCATGTCTGTCGACTACCTTCTCCAACTGTATGGCCGAGATGTTTTCAGCGGCCATCTTTATGGGAAAACATGGTATGGTGCAGGGCTTGGCCCCATTTTCTCCCATCATCAGGAGCATATTGGCATATGGTACCGGTATGGTGTTGGTTTGCCTCATGAACTCCAAACCCACTACGATGTCGAAGTCATCTATGATTGCGATGCGCAGGTCGATGTTTCCTTTGTATGGGCCAAGTTTCACTGGGACATTTGTAGCTGTTCCACCCAATGTCTGGGGTGGTGAGTTGATATCCTTGACGTGGCCTTTGCTCTTTTGCACAACAAGACCTAGGCGCTCTACTTGCGTTGACGGCAAGTAGTTGTGGGTGGCACCCGTGTCTATCAATGCGTGAAGGGGCTTGCCGTTCACTTTCAATTTGACGAACATTAGGGTCCTCGCTTGTTTAGGAGGCCTCTCGTCCATCTTTTCCTTCCCTTTCTTGGTGATTGGGACTGATGTTTTCTTAGGGAGGACATGCACTGGTCCCTGCTAAGGCATGCGGGATAGAGCCAACAATTGCATTGAAGGCGCCTACCTGGTCTTCTTCTGATGTGTCTGATGCGTCTGACTCATCCCCGACAGTCTGATGAGCATTGACCTTTATTTTTGGGCATTCATTGTTCTAATGTGCCCCGCCGCAATGACGGCATTCTGAGGGAGTCTTTCTCTCCTGATTGTTGTTGATGGATGCAGCATTGTAGCTGTTTGAGGGAGGAGTCTTAGTTTTGGATGCACTCCGATCTCCCCCACTTTTGTTTGGTCCACCATTGCTGGGATGGTTCCCGTTGAATCCCCCTTGGACAGACGGCTGGGGCCTATCATTCTGAGTTCCCAAATGATAATCGTCAAGGCATTCTGCAGCTTGAATGACCTTGGGCAGGGTGTCTACCCGTTGTCTCTGTAGTTCCATACGGGCATGAGGTTTCAAACCTTCTATGAATGCGAAGAGTTTGTCTTTGTCCCCTATGTCGCGTATGTTTAGCATGAGTGCGGAGAATTCGTGCACGTACTCCCGCACTGATTTGGTGTGGCAGAGTTCGCGTAGCTTTCTCCTTGCATTGTATTCCACATTTTCGGGGAAGAACTGCAGGCGTATGGCTACCTTCAATTCATCCCATGTATGGAGAGTATCGTCACCGACCTTGATGGCTTCGTATTTTACCCACCACCAAAGTTTGGCATCACCCTGAAGATACATGGCAGCAGTCGCTACCTTTTTGGATTCTTCCAAATGGCCCACGGCATCGAAGTATTGTTCGACGTCGAAGATGAAGTTTTCCACTTCTTTAGCATCCCGGGATCCGTCGTATGGCTTTGGCTCCGCTATCTTAAGCTTTTTTGGAATGGGGGTGAGGTTTGTTGCACCCCTGATGTGGTTGTCGCCTCCTCGAAGTAGGCTCTGTAGGGCAGCGTTGACAACATTGAGCTTGCCTGTCAAGTCATCTATGGTTTGCTGCATGGCAGTTAGTCTGTCTGCCTCTTGTTGCTGATGGGCTAAATCATCGGCACGCTCCTGTTGGAGGCCCTCAAATTTGCCATGAATATTGGCAGTTTCATTGGCTGTCGTTTGTCGGTCCTCATCAGAGTCACGACTGATGTGTGCAATATCATTTTCCGCCTGCCGCATTCGGCGGTCCAGGTAGTCCAACCTTTGCACTAGGTTGTTATTTTGATCAGGCACCGTATCCACGATGGGTCGTAATCGGTCAACCGTCTCTTCTAGGGATGCTAGACTCTCCCCATGATTCACCATGGTCAGAAATGGTGATGATGGCAAATATGTTCCCTCGTCCGATGTCGAGCCAAGGCTCTGATACAAACTGTTACGCAACGCCTTCCTGATATTCTTTGGAAGGGCAACGTAAGGCTAAGTAACCGATGTCAGTGCGGTTGCTGACCGCCAATGAGGTCCCCTCCGCACGCTAGACTAGATTGTCAGTGCCGTGCGGGAAAACCAATGTCACGAGCAATTGCGGAAACTGAGAGAGAATTTGGTTTTGAATGATGATGATGATTTTATTGATGACTGAAATGCTGATTACAAAGATGCAGTGTCGAGGGGGAAAGACACCAGAAAAATGCTTGCTTGAAAATGTTTGATTGTTTGGTCCCCCTTAATAATGCTTAAAAAAATAAACCAACATTACATGACTAGTCCTAATAAAGCTGTAGAAGCACACTGAATGGAAATGATGTAAACTAGCCTATAATTACAATGAAAAGGACTTAGTTTATTACAAGGTAGAACTAAGTCTGATGGCAGCAACTTTGTCTTGCGGGTCAGGGTCTACGCGCGCGTTGCTGTGGGCGCGCGCGACACTTGCTATGTTGGCCTGGGGCTGGGTGCTGGTGCTTGGCATCAGGGTCTGTGTGTGAGGCGCTGCTAGATTGGGCCTGCAGCTGGGCGCTGGCGAGGCATCAGGATCTGCGCGTGCGGCATTGTCAAGGCGCGCGGCGCTGTTGTCATTGGCCAGCCCTGGGCGCTGGCGAGAGGCATCGGTGGGGCGACAGAGGCGCATGCGCACTTGTCGCTTGGCGCAGCCAAGACCACGGGGCCGACCATGGCGCTAGGCATTGTGAGGCTTGCTAGGCCACCATGGGGCGCGGCCAAGGGGTCATGAGGCGTGTCTGGAAAGCAGCCCATGACATTCTCCCCCACCTGAGTTGGCGCCGTCCTCGGAGCCTTATGATGATGATGATGATGATGATGATGATGATGATGATGATGATGCTTCTGGTGGTTGTTGGATGGGAGGTCTGCGCCCCTCTATTCTGTGAGCTTGTTGTTGTTGCGACACAATGATTTCATGCGGCTCACATGGAAGACTGGATGGATCTTCCACTAGGATGGAGTTTTCACCTGGTATGTGGACTTCCCAATGCGTTTTTTGATGGGTAGGGGCCCGATGTATTTTTGTTGCAGGCGAGGGTCATGGGTCCTCTCTGCAAACAAGTATCGCTTTGGGATGCATTACATTACTTTGTCCCCTGTTTGATGTTGGGCAAAGCAAAGATTTTGTTCGTTGAATCTTTTTTCCCGCTCTTAGGCTTTGACGAGATAGCTCCGCACTATCCCCATGTTGCGCTCCCATTCGCTCGAGAAGTTGGCAGCTCGAGGAGATTTCGGCATGGTTGATGCATTCACCGTTTGCGGGAGAAGCGGTTGCTGTCCGGTAACAATTTCAAAAGGGCTCTTGTTTGTATGATGGCTCTTTTGAGAATTGAAACACAGTTGAGCAGCATCCAGGAGCTTCACCCAATGCTTTTGGGATCCGGTTGCAAAGTTGCGGAGATATTCCTCTAGCATGTCATCGAACCGGTCTGTCTGGCCATCCAATGGTGTATGGATGTTTGAGTTGTGACTCAATGTTGACCCAAAGCACCTGAAGAGATGGGTCCAAAAGTTGCTAGTGAAGCGTGAGTCGCGCCTACTAACAATGTCTTTGGGCAGGCCCCAATGTTTGACAATGTGCGAGAAGAAGAGTCGAGTTGTATCTTCTGCTGAGATGTTCTACGGGGCTGCTATGAAGGTTGCATAGTTTGAAAACTGATCTATGACAACCATGATAGATGCAATATTACCGACTTGGGGCAATCCCGTGATGAATCTGAGGGAAATACTTTCCCATGGTCTCTGAGGGACATGTAATGGCTGCGAGGGTCCCATCTGTGATGAGTAATCCGACTTGTCCTTGTGGCATGGCTGACAAGTCTTCACACGCTTAGGAGCGTCACCAGTCTTTTGAGGCCGATGACATGATGGCTGATTGTTGCTGCGAAGAGTAGCCGGAACCAGGGGTTCATATCTGTCGACTACCTTCTCCAACTGCATGGCCGAGATGTTTTCAGCGGCCATATTTATGGGAAAACATGGTATGGTGTAGGGCTTGGCCCCATTTTCTCCCATTATCAGGAGCATGTTGGCATATGGTACCGGTATGGTGTTGGTTTGCCTCATAAACTCCAAACCCACTATGATGTCGAAGTCATCTATGATTGCGATGAGCAGGTCGATGCTTCCTTTGTATGGGCCAAGTTTCACTGGGACATTGGTAGTTGTTCCACCCAATGTCTGGGGTGGTGAGTTGATAGCCTTGACGCGGCCTTTTCTCTTTTGCACAACAAGACCTAGGCGCTCTACTTGCGTTGACGACAAGTAGTTGTGGGTGGCACCCGTGTCTATCAATGCGTGAAGGGACTTGCCGTTCACTTTCAATTCGACGAACATTAGGGTCCTCGCTTGTTTAGGAGGCCTCTCGTCCATCTTTTCCTTCGCTTTCTTGGTGATTGGGACTGATGTTTTCTTAGGAGGACATGCACTGGTCCCTGCTAAGGCATGCGGGATAGAGCCAACAATTGCATTGAAGGCGCCTACCTGGTCTTCTTCTTATGTGTCTGATGCATCTTACTCATCCTAGATAGTCTGATGAGCATTGACCTTTATGTTTGGGTATTCATTGTTCCAATGTGCCCCGCCGCAATGACGGCATTCTGAGGGAGGCTTTCTCCCCTTATTGTTGTTGATGGATGCAGCATTGTTGTTGTTGGAGGGAGGAGTCTTAGTTTTGGATGCACTCCGATCTCCCCCGCTTTTGTTTGGGCCACCATTGCTGGGATGGTTCCCGTTGAATCCCCCTCGGACAGACGGCTGGGGCCTGTCGTTCTGAGTTCCCAAATGATAATTGCCAAGGCATTCTGCAACTTGAATGGCCTTGGGCAGGGTGTCTACCCGTTGTCTCTGTAGTTCCATACGGGCATGAGGTTTCAAACCTTCTATGAATGCGAAGAGTTTGTGTTTGTCCCCCATGTCGCGTATGTTTAGCATGAGTGCGGAGAATTCGCGCATGTACTCCCGCACTGATTTGGTGTGGCAGAGTTCCCGTAACTTTCTCCTTGCATTGTATTCCACATTTTCGGGGAAGAACTGCAGGCGTATGGCTACCTTCAATTCATCCCATGTATGGAGAGTATCTTCATCGGCCTTGATGGCTTCGTATTTGACCCGCCACCAAAGTTTGGCATCGCCCTGAAGATACATGGCAGCAGTCGCTACCTTTTTGGATTCTTCCAAATAGCCCACAGCATCGAAGTATTGTTCGACGTCGAAGATGAAGTTTTCCACTTCTTTAGCATCCCAGGATCCGTCGTATGGCTTTGGCTCCGATATCTTAAGCTTTTGTGGAATGGGGGTGAGGTTTGCTGCACCCCTGATGTGGTTGTCGCCTCCTCGAAGTAGGCTCTGTAAGGCAGCGTTGACAACATTGAGCTTGCCTGTCAAGTCGTCTATGGTTTGCTGCATGGCAGTTAGTCTGTCTGCCTGTTGTTTCTGATGGGCTAAATCGTCAACACGCTCCTGTTGGAGGTCCTCAAATTTGCCATAAATATTGGCAATTTCAATGGTTGCCGTTTGTCGGTCCTTATTAGAGTCACGACTGATGTTAGCAATATCATTTTCCGCCTGCCGCATTCGGCGGTCCAGGTCGTCCAACCTTTGCACTAGGTTGTTGTTTTGATCAGGCATCGTATCCACGATGGGTCGTAATCGGTCAACCGTCTCTTCTAGGGATGCTAGACGCTCCCCATGATTCACCATGGTCAGAAATGGTGATGATGGCAAATATGTTCCCTCGTCCGATGTCGAGCCTAGGCTCTGATACCAACTGTTACGCAACGCCTTCCTGATGTTCTTTGGAAGGGCAACGCAAGGCTAAGCAACCGATGTCAGTGCGGTTTCTGTCCGCCAATGAGGTCCCCTACGCATGCTAGACTAGATTATCAGTGCCGTGCAGGAAAACCAATGTCACGAGCAATTGCGGAAGCTGAGAGAGAATTAGGTTTTGAATGATGATGATGATTTTATTGATGACTGAAATGCTGATTACAAAGATGCGGTGTCGAGGGGGAGAGACACCAGAAAAATGCTTGCTTGAAAATGTTTGATTGTTTGGTCCCCTTTAATAATGCTTAAAAAAAATAAACCAACATTACATGACTAGTCCTAATAAAGCTGTAGAAGCACACTGAATGAAAATGATGTAAACTAGCCTATAATTACAATGAAAAGGACTTAGTTTATTACAAGGTAGAACTAAGTCCGATGGCAGCAACTTTGTCTTGCGGGTCAAGGTCTGCGCGCGCGTTGCTGTGGGCGCGCGCGACACTTGTTGTGTTGGCCTGAGGCTGGGCGCTGGTGCTTTGCATTAGGGTCTGTGCGTGAGGCGCTGCTAGAATGGGCCTGCAGCTGGGCGCTGGCGAGGCATCAGGATCTGCGCGCGCGGCATTGTCAGGGCGCGCGGCGCTGTTGTCATTGGCTAGCCCTTGGGCGCTGGCGAGAGGCATCGGTAGGGCGACAGAGGCGCATGCGCGCTTGTCGCTTGGCGCATCCAAGACCACGGGGCCGACCATGGTGCTAGGCATTGTGAGGCTTGCTAGGCCGTCATGGGGCGCGGCCAAGGGGTCATGGGGAGTGTCTAGAAAGCAGCCCATGACAAACTATACTACTATATTAAATACTAAATTAATATTTTGTGTACAATCCAATTACATTCAGTTAAAGAAACAAAAAATATTTTCAAATATTATATGATACCAGTATGGTATACAAGTATACCAACAGAGTATATAGTTGTTTTGCTACACACCTGCACCTACCTATGACTATACTACTATATGAAATGCTAAATTAATATTTTGTGTACAATGCAATTACATTCAGTTAAAGAAACAAAAAATATTTTCAAATATTATATGATACCAGTATGGTATACAAGTATACCAACAGTGTATATAGTTGTTTTTCTACACACCTGCACGTACCTATGACTATACTACTATATGAAATACTAAATTAATATTTTGTGTACAATCCAATTACATTCAGTTAAAGAAACAAAAAATATTTGCAAATATTATATTATTCCAGTATGGTATACAAGTATACCAACAGAGTATATAGTTGTTCTGCTACACATCTGCACCTACCTATGACTATACTACTATATGAAATGCTAAATTAATATAGTGTGTTGTAATTGATATTTTGTTCTTTGGGTTTACAGGACAAATTCTACCCCTTGCATATGCAATTGTTGATTCGGAAAATGATGCATCGTGGGAATGGTTCTTCGTGCAGTTCAGAGAAACCTATGGACAAAAAGAGGGAATGTGCATTGTATCAGACAGGCATGATGCTATATGGAAAGCAACTTCAATTGTCTATCCAGAAGTCCCTCATTGTGCATGTATGTTCCATCTGTGGAACAACATAAAGACAAACTTCAGGAAGAGCCAAAAACAAATCAAAGAAGTATATTTTGCGTTAGCAAGAGCATACACTGTTTAAGAATTCAACAGGCATATGGCAGAGTTAGAAGTTATTGATAGTAGAGTGAAAACATACCTGATGGATATTGGATATGATAAATGGTCCCGGGCACATTCCAAGACAAATAGAACCATGACCATGACATCGAATATTGCGGAATTAGTAAATGCAGTAAACAAGCACGCAAGAGACCTCCCAGTTGTGAATTTGCTTGACTTTATGACAACATTGATTCAAAAATATAATTACACCAATCGGAAGGATGCAATGGAATCATTTATGAAGATTGGTGCAAAGTATGAAAAAATATTGGGAAATAATACTATCTTATCACAGACGATGACGGTATGCATTTTCAAAATCATAAAAACACTACATGTACTGTATTTTTACTTTTTTACCTTAGTGATTTCACTAAACAACTGAATATTGTTATTTAAGAAATACTATTACTTCATATAGATAATGACTTTTCTTAATTAAAATTATACTAGGTGTTTCCATCAACTGAATTCTTACATTTAGTAATTGATGGCCAAACAAAAAATGTGGTGTGCCTACATGAAAGAAACTACCCTTGTGGGAGGTTTCAGCTAGACGATATTCCATATCCACATGCAATGGCAGTTATACAAAAATTCCATATGGATTCATACAAGTATTGCTCAGATTACTACAGCATAGACTACTTGCTGAAAACATATGAGATACCAGTAAATCCATTGCCTGATGAAACAACGTGGCAAATTCCAGAAGATGTCTCTTCGCAGGTGGTACTGCCACCAAAAGGAAAAATCAAACCAGGAAGACCTAAAAAGAAGAGAGGCATAGGAGGCTGGGAAGGAAATACAGTTACATGTGCACTATGCGGGAGAAAAGGACACAACCGGAGAACATGCCGAAATATTCCAAAGAGAGATTGATATAATGCTTCAATGTTTTTATAGAACTCATATATCGTAGAATCATAGCATTTGAATTGCAAAAAAATAAAATGCATTTCTTGCACTAGACATATATTTGGTATGATGATTCTTTGAGAAATTACTTTTTGGCAACAAATTTATATGGCTACTTGTATTTTCAATAAGAATCTATTTATTTTCTATTTTAGTATATAAAAGTGGGATGCATTTACATCTAGTTGCTGCAGGAAAAAAAATGCTAAAATATATATGTGATACCCAAGTGGTATATCTGTATACCTTATTGGTATATCTGTATATCTTATTAGTATCAAAATATGTGCAGAAATAGAGGTGGTGCTGCAAATGCAACATTTGTACATACTTTGTTAAAAAAAATGGGCACGCTTTGCAGCTCATGTCTGTATTGAAGTATAACAAATTGGAAGCCATTTACATGCAGTTATTGTACATCATCAGGTTCATTAATACAAGGTGATACCCAAATGTTATATTTGTATACTTCGCTGGTATATAGTGGTATTGAACTAATATGGCTAAAACAAAATATGAGCAGAAATATAAATGGTGCACCAGATACAACGTGATACCCAAAATGCGCATGCTTTGGAACTCATGTCAGTACTTACATCTAGTTGCTGAAGGAAGAAAGGTGAGTCAAATACAACGTGATACCCAAATGGTATATCAGTATATCTGATTGGTATATAGTTTTACTACACTAATACACCATCTATGCTAAAACTACAGATGAACATTAAAGCTTAGACCATCATCACATTCGAAAGCAGATCATTTAACTTCTGTCACAACTACTTTGTATGTTGTTGGAAGTGTTCGCTTCATCTGCCCCTAATTTTCACTTGTAGAATCCATTAAACCTTACCCTCTGGTAAAGGAATGGACCTCAGCATCCTAATAAACCAAAAAATTTATGGAAGAAGCCTAAGAAAAGCCTAATAAAACAAGCTGAAATCAGAAACAAAATCAGCAAATTTTTCAGCATCAAGAGACATAACTAAACTGATAACCCCCATGTACTTGAAGAAATCTATACCACATATTCTGAACCAGAATAATTAAATATGACAAAAGAAACATTAGTAGCTAGAAATATTTTATAAAGGCACAAGTTTCCTACAGTCTTGAATCAGCAGAAGGTCATTTACTACTAATAATACCATACTTCACCAAAAACTATTAAAATCCTGCAAAGTTTTCATGATACGATTAACTAAAACCAAAAAGAGACTTATACTACTTCTTGCGTTTCTTTCCACGAGTCTTTTTAGGTGCTACTGGAGCCTCAGATTCACTTGATTCGCCATGCAACTGTTTGTTCCTCCCATAGTGCCACAACAGTATACCAAACCTAGCTCGAAGACCATCCACATCAAAATTGGCAACAGGGATTGGAAGATCTTCAATAATATACTCAGCAAAGCAAGCAACATATACTCCACAATCTCTGAAATAAAACAAATGAATAGACTATAAAAATCAATTAGAAGTGAAAATGTTAATATGAATGAGGAAAACAAAGTAAAAAAAGTAACTATTCTTACGAATTTTGCTGTGTTGGCAGATTTGTAATCAGTTCAATCTCAAAAGGATCAGTCAACTTCTTTCCCATGTGCAGACCATTTTCTACTACAATGTCACTTCTTTGGTTATAAAATTCAATACTAACTAGAAATAGGAGGGTCAACACAGCATAAGCCTCTGCCACCTTTTGAATAGCTTTTTTGTGCTTTCGACTACGTAGCGAGTCATATACGTAAAAACATCTCTTGTGGAATGACACACACCCCAATATCCAATGCCAAATTTCTGCCAAATTAATTGGAAAAATGACATGATCAACCTGGTGCCATGGAGTGTTGCAATGCATCCTAAATCCTTTCATGTACTCCATGATATCGTCTGATCTATCAATCAAATGATCTTGTTTCCCACCTTTTACAAATTCTGTGAAAACCCTTTGAATGATATTATTAAAAAGAGTATCTGTAGTTGTGACTTTGATTGGCATATTAATTCCATATTTCGCCTTCTTCCTAAGATAGTAGAATATAATATTCAAGTGCTGCAAAAAAGAGAGGAAGAAAACATGACTACCACTAACAATATGAATGAACTACTACAACAACAAAAATAAAAATAGTACACATACCGAACTAGAGAGCGGCCTGCCAGAATAGTTTAAGGTATGGAAAAATGTCTTATCATCAATCTGTTCAACTTCAAAGTCAAAACGAGGCTCTAACTTTTGATCACCAGGTAAATACACTTCCCTATTTCTTATAAAAGAAGATATGGATAAGAAATATAATAACAAACATTAAGAAAAAATGAAAACAAAAGTACATGAAAACGAATACGCACTCTCCCAATTGCATATTTGCTTCAACAAAGTTTGATAATGCAGTCGTAAGCTTAAAATCAACAGTCTCTGAAATGTAATTTACAAATGGAAATCTTCATTTGATAACCTTTGAGGATCCCCCAACTGCACTAACACCAGATTGCCAGTCAATCCTATAAGGCGACCGTTTTACAGCTGCGGGGCGCCTTCTACGTGCGAAAACTGTAGGAGTAGTTTCAACGTCTGTTTGTATTTGGACAATACTTCTTGATACCGACTGATCAGGTTTAGACTTATTTACAGCACAAGTTGTCAATTCATTTCCAGATTGATTTACATTACGTCTCCCTCCTTGTGTAATGGCAGCAATTAGATCAAGTTGAGAATTAGTATATTCAAAATCAGAATCCAAATGAAGATCACCCCCGTGTCGACATGGAGCTTAAATTAGAAAATGCTAGTGAATAAATAAATATACAAAGTTATGAAATTTAGAAAAAAAGAATGAAAAGTTATATATAGAAGACATTACCAGAAGGCAAATTCACATTACTGTCACCAACATCCACTTGACTAACACCATCAACCCGACATGCTGAACACATAAAAGCATTATCAACATCACTACTTAAATAAAAATTAAAAAACTATCAAGAACCTATCATTTACCTACTAACTACAGAATTAGTAACATCAACATCGTACCCTGTGGAGCAGTATTAAACTCAATAACAACATCTGCTCGTGTCTGTACAGGGATTCCTGATGGCAGCGGAGCAGGACCCGACTTATTAACATCATGAGATGACTGCTTATATGTTGCTTGTTGTGTAATGGCGGTGATTTTTTCAATTGCAGATGCAGACAGTTTAAAGTTAGAATCTAAGCCAAAATCATCATTAACTACACCATCACTTGTTGTGACGTTCTTCACATTGACACCAGTGGCACCTCCATCTTGACCAACCCCACCAAAACCAGATACAAAACATATAAAAGTATAAGCAAGAGTACTATTTTCAAAAAACAACAGCAAAAAAAAAAATCAATCAAATATGTGATTTACATACTAGAAGGCGCTTTGGGCGTTCTATCTCCAAGAACTACAGGATCATTCCCAATGTGGCCACTTTCAAACTGGTCATAATCATTATGCATCTCACGAAAGTCAGGATCATTATCCTGTTGCTTATGCTGAAAATGAGAAACATTTAATTTTAGTATTATGTATATTACAAGAATACTATGTGCACTAAAAGTAAAGAATGGAATAGTATCCTATAATCATATATTGCATCTTTGAACAATATACTATAGCATTATATTATATAAAAGATCAATACCGCTGAATTTCCCTCCAGTTTCATTGACTGCCTACCAATAGCTGCAAGCACCTCCTCAAATTTGGTCTCTACAAAAAGCTTCAAAGCTTGTAACTCCTTCATTACCTCAGCATTGGTAGGGTGGGAATCACCTCCAGTACTTTCATGCATACTTTGTGTCTTTGGTAATTGAGTGCCAAAAACCTGAAAGCTATCGGGCTGACTGTCAGTGCACTCAACTTCATTTTCAAAGTTTAGACCACGCACATCAAATAGTTGCTTCTCATCATCAGTTGGGGTGATGTTCTTTAGCTGCAATTATTAAGCACACTAGTTAGAAATAGAAATGATAATAAAGTATGGAAAGATAAAAGATCCTTATTACCATATGATACCAATATAGTATACATGTATACCAACAGAGTATATCACTGAACTGGGATATAGTATACATGATACCAATATAGTATACATGTATACCGACAAAGTATATCACTGAACTGGGATATTGCTACAACTATGACTAAACTACTGTACCAAAACATTAAGAGAGGCAATAAAACTATGAGAAAGTTACCTGCTCGCGTTGCAAGCTACACATTTGCAAAGCAACTCGCTCATTCGGTATTTGACCCATGACTACCCAATTCAAAATTCGTGGAAGTTTGTTTCCAAGATGATCAGCAAAGTGATCATCCAAACTTGGGCAGCATTCATACAACCAAGTCTATAAAGCCAACGGGAAGCCACCGAGTCTATAAAAGAAGGCTTAGCTTGAAACTTGTTGGAACATGAGTCAATTGTAGCTTTATAAACATCTATACCCCAGGGATAATTATTAAAATCACCGCACTCAACCAAGTCAATGTAAGACCGTGAAATAACCTTTGTTTTGAGTTGAGAAAGTAAGAAGTTGTTCACAAAATAAAGAACTGCTATCTCCAACGCATCATCATCTGTTTCCCATTTCTTCTTCTTAAAACAGTCTGCTAGTTGGGCAAATGTCACGGATGCAGTCCCAAAATATTTTGAAATCAACCTATTCTCTTTTATGCTCTCTATACTTGTATCACCCTTACATTTCAACCCAGTAACAAGTGCAAATTCACCCAAGCCAAAGCGCAACCTAGAATCATTCGCTACAAACCGCATCTCATTTTTCACCTCATGATGTGCTTCTCTAATAAGCAAATGGTGCATAACCCGAATCTGCACAATAACTGGTGGCAGATCCAAAAAATAGCCAAAGCATGTTTTCTTAAACAGTCGAAGTTGCCTCTTTGATAAATTCGCTTTCAATTGGTGAATAACATGGCAGTTGGTATCCCAATCAACCTTTGGTTTATAATCTAAATCCATAGGCACAATGAAATCCCAACACTGCAAAACATGTTCATATAAAATAATTTCAGAAATAGAATTCACTTAAAATGCAACTAAACCAACTAAAAATATTACAACTACCATACGATACCAACACGACATATAACTATACCAGCAGTGTATACAATTCTACTGACTAATTTCCGGTAACTACAAATTTTACTTATAAGAAAACAAAAGGAAAATAGTGTGGGAACAATTTGCAGCAATACTAAGTGACCATCAATGCATAAACTTACTTTAAGTTATTTCATTTGAAGATGCATATTCAATATTACTAGGGAGGGAAAGCCAAAAGAAACTTAGCTATTAAATCTACAGTATCTGGAAACTATTCTATCAAATACATATTTTAGAGGATAGTAGCAAAATACTTTTCATCTTGCATATTCTTGAGATTACTAAGGAAGTAAAAGAATAGCATAAACTTACATCAAATTGCACTACAAGATAGCTAATATTCGACAAGAACTTATGCTGCCCATTGACCACATCCACACAATGCCACCTATAAAGAAAAGCTTATTCTGCACTCCTAACTTACACGGTCTCATTCCTTCCATGCTTCTCTCCACCACTGTCAACTGGCTAAATACTAAATCATGTACAAAATCATCTAATGCAAAGCTGAAAATCAGAAATCACACAGAGCAGCTCTGGCTTCAATAAATATGGTTGACTACAACAGCTACTGAATCAGTGACCCTTTTTAAACCTCAAGCAGAACATTAATTTAATCTGTCTATATTGATTCAAAAACATTGAGAAACTAATAGCAAAGACAAATATGCCATCCAAAATTAACAAGCTCATTATTGCAAATTAACTGGTCTGTACAATATACTAGAAAAGATCACTTTTGAAGACAACATGTATACCTTAGCAGGGTTGTGCACCTATATACAGATATGAGATATCCTTGTTATGAGTAGAGACTTGGTGGGAATCAAGAGCAAGACAAAGGGAAGAACCCAGTTTCAGAGATCCATGCTTAGTTTGTTTTTGTCTTGATCTTCTAGTAAGCTTATCGAGTTATAATCTTACTTTGCTTGTACTAAAAGCTATTTGTAAGAGTTTTTGAGGGACAATATGTTGTTCTATACTAAGAAATTAGTTTAAAGAAAGTAGCTACAATCAATTTAATTGTAGGTTGTTGAGTGACTAGACTTGCCTCTTAGGTATAAAAGAATTTGATAACCTGAAACTACTCGTTATTGTATAGTGAAGTTTGTGAGAAAATCCCAGAGTTAAGTCGTGGTTTTTACTTCCTTGTTCAAGGAGGTTTTTCACTTCTTTATTTTCTGCACTTATTAGTTACAGGAATTGCAAGAACATTTTGAAGAACCAGATGCTTAGGAAAATGAAAATTCTGAATAAAATTTTTAATTGGTTGATACACTATTCACCCCCTCTAGTATATAATTGGTACATAATTTTAACAATGATAACTGTTATCTCTGTTGGGACCACAGTGACCACACCCACTTTTCCAGCCAAATGCACTATTGATCATTCTGGAATTTCTTTTTAATTCATTTTGGTTCAATTTCTAATTCCTTTTTGGTGTCGTATTCGTTCCCAATTAAAAGAAGGTTTCGGAGTTTTGCCTAACTTTTATAAAATGCTCATTTTGGTTGTTGTTGGTGTTGACTGTGATCTTAGAAGACAAAGGGAGCAGCTGTTTTGACAAGAAAAAGAAGAGAGGAGAGAGATTCAGAGTGACCTAGAAATGAAATTCTTTATAGGGGAAAAGACATGAGTACCTATAAAAGTGAAACTATTTACCCTGCCCTACCCATTAAAGAATTCTACCCACTAAATAATTATAATCTCCTACCCATTTAATAAATAAACGGGAATATCAAAATAATACCCCACACTAAATGCCCTACCTATAAAAAGCGCAAAAGCTGCTCAAAATTTCATAAAATCAGCGCACAAAATTGAGATTTCCACCGATATTCCCTAATTTGAAGATCACTAAGTGTGAAAAAACAGATCGAAGATGTTGATTCGCATCTTCTTTTCGGATTTTGATTTCGCTGTTGTTTTGATTTTGATTTCGGAGCTAAACTTCTGAATTTTAGCTGAAAATTCTAATCTAGGTTTGGAGATCTAGAGGTTTGATTTCGAAAAATCTGTTGCAGCTATATACTGTTGAAATTTCGAACACTTTTGATTTCGAACACTGTTGAAATTTGCATTGTTGAGATTCAAGACATAAAAGTGATTATAACTTCATGTGAGTATATAATTGTACGGATTTTTGTGTGTGTTTTTTATCAATAAAACATTATACATAACTGTATTTGTATTATAAACAGGTATGTCCTTGAATGCGTGGATGAAAGATGCACTTGGAGACTTAAAGCATCAAGCCTGCGAGCATCAAATCTTTTCAAAGTGACGGATTTCAATTATGTCCACAGTTGTTTAACTGATAAGAGATTTTGTTCACAAAAGCAAGCTGTCTCAGCTTTTGTTGCAGCTGTGGTACAAGATAAACTTGTTGACCCGAAAACCATATATATACCAACAGATATCCAGAGAGACATCCAAAAAGCATATGGTATGGACTTAAGCTACATGCAAGCTTGGAGATCAAAAGAAAAAGCAATGCAATTATTGAGACGATAACCAAGTGAATCATACAAGAAAATGCCAACATATCTTTATATGTTAGAGTACGCTAAGCCAGGATCAGTGACACAACTACACACTGAAGGAGATATGAGCTTCTTGTATGCATTCATAGCTATATATGCATTGATTAGAGGATGGGTCTATTGTAGGCCAACACTTATAGTTGATGGAAGTTTTTTAAAGTCATTATATAGAGGGACCATACTCACGGCTTCCACGCAAGACACAGAGGGTAAGAATACAATCCAATTACATTCAGTTAAAGAAACAAAAAATATTTTCAAATATTATATGATACCAGTATGGTATAAAAGTATACCAACAGAGTATATAGTTGTTTTGCTACACACCTGCGCGTACCTATAACTATACTACTATATGAAATGCTAAATTAATATTTTGTGTACAATCCAATTACATTCAGTTAAAGAAACAAAAAATATTTTCAAATATTATATGATACCAGTATGGTATACAAGTATACCAACAGAGTATATAGTTGTTTTGCTACACACCTGCACCTACCTATGACTATACTACTATATGAAATGCTAAATTAATATTTTGTGTACAATCCAATTACATTCAGTTAAAGAAACAAAAAATATTTTCAAAGTATACAAGTATACCAACAAAGTATACAGTTGTTTTGCTACACACCTGCACCTACCTATGACTCTACTACTATATGAAATGCTAAATTAATATTTTGTGTACAATGCAATTACATTCAGTTAAAGAAACAAAAAATATTTTCAAATATTATATGATACCAGTATGGTATACAAGTATACCAACAGTGTATATAGTTGTTTTTCTACACACCTGCACGTACCTATGACTATACTACTATATGAAATACTAAATTAATATTTTGTGTACAATCCAATTACATTCAGTTAAAGAAACAAAAAATATTTGCAAATATTATATGATTCCAGTATGGTATACAAGTATACCAACAGAGTATATAGTTGTTCTGCTACACATCTGCACCTACCTATGACTATACTACTATATGAAATGCTAAATTAATATAGTGTGTTGTAATTGATATTTTGTTCTTTGGGTTTACAGGACAAATTCTACCCCTTGCATATGCAATTGTTGATTCGGAAAATGATGCATCGTGGGAATGGTTCTTCGTGCAGTTCAGAGAAACCTATGGACAAAAAGAGGGAATGTGCATTGTATCAGACATGCATGATGTTATATGGAAAGCAACTTCAATTGTCTATCCAGAAGTCCCTCATTGTGCATGTATGTTCCATCTGTGGAACAACATAAAGACAAACTTCAGGAAGAGCCAAAAACAAATCAAAGAAGTATATTTTGCGTTAGCAAGAGCATACACTGTTGAAGAATTCAACAGGCATATGGCAGAGTTAGAAGCTATTGATAGTAAAGTGAAAACATACCTGATGGATATTGGATATGATAAATGGTCTCAGGCGCATTCCAAGGCAAATAGAACCATGACCATGACATTGAATATTGCGGAATCAGTAAATGCAGCAAACAAGCACGCAAGAGACCTCCCAGTTGTGAATTTGCTTGACTTTATGACAACATTGATTCAAAAATGGAATTACACCAATCGAAAGGATGCAGTGGAATCATTTATGAAGATTGGTGCAAAGTATGAAAAAATATTGGCAGATAATACTATCTTATCACAGACGATGACGGTATGCATTTTCAAAATCATAAAAACACTGCATGTACTGTATTTTTACTTTTTTACCTTAGTGATTTCACTAAACAACTGAATATTGTTATTTAAGAAATACTATTACTTCATATAGCTAATGACTTTTCTTAATTAAAATTATACTAGGTGTTGCCATCAACTGAATTCTTACATTTAGTAATTGATGGCCAAACAAGAAATGTGGTGCGCCTACATGAAAGAAACTGTACTTGTGGGAGGTTTCAGCTAGACGATATTCCATGTCCACATGCAATGGCAGTTATACAAAAATTCCATATGGATTCATACAAGTATTGCTCGGATTACTACAACATAGACTACTTGCTGAAAACAAATGAGATACCAGTAAATCTATTGCCTGATGAAACAACGTGGCAAATTCTAGAAGATGTCTCTTCGCAGGTGGTACTGCCACCAAAAGGAAAAATCAAACCAGGAAGACCTAAAAAGAAGAGAGTCATAGGAGGCTGGGAAGGAAATACAGTTACATGTGCACTATGCGGGAGAAAAGGACACAACCGGAGAACATGCCAAAATATTCCAAAGAGAGATTGATATAATGCTTCAATGTTTTTGTAGAACTCATATATCGTAGAATCATAGTATTTGAATTGCAAAAAAATAAAATGCATTTCTTGCACTAGACATATATTTGGTATGATGATTCTTTGAGAAATTACTTTTTGGCAACAAATTTATTTGGCTACTTGTATTTTCAATAAGAATCTATTTATTTTCTATTTTAGTATATAAAAGTGGGATGCATTTACATCTAGTTGTTGCAGGAAAAAAGATGCTAAAATATATATGTGATACCCAAGTGGTATATCTGTATACCTTATTGGTATATCTGTATATCTTATTAGTATAAAAATATGTGCATAAATAGAAGTGGTGCTGCAAATGCAACATTTGTACATACCTTATTAACAAAATGGGCACGCTTTGCAGCTCATGTCTGTATTGAAGTATAACAAATTGGAAGCCATTTGCATGCAGTTATTGTACATCATCAGGTACATTAATACAATGTGATACCCAAATGTTATATTTGTATACCTCGCTGGTATATAGTGGTATTGCACTAATATGGCTAAAACACAGAAATACAAATGGTGCACCGGATACAATGTGATGCCCAAAATGCGCACGCTTTGGAACTCATGTCAGTACTTACATCTAGTTGCTGAAGGAAGAAAGGTGAGTCAAATACAACGTGATACCCAAATGGTATATCAGTATACCTGATTGGTATATAGTTCTACTACACTGATACACCATCTATGCTAAAACTACAGATGAAGATTAAAGCTTAGACCATCATCACATTCGAAAGCAGGTCATTTAACTTCTGTCACAACTACTTTGTATGTTGTTGGAAGTGTTCGCTTCATCTGCCCCTAATTTTCACTTTCAGAATCCATTAAACCTTACCCTCTAGCAAAGGAATGGACCTCGACATCCTAATAAACCAACAAATTTATGGAAAAAGCCTAAGAAAAGCCTAATAAAACAAGCTGAAATCAGAAACAAAATCAGCAAAGTTTCAGCATCAAGAGAGATAACTAAACTGATAACCCCCATGTACTTGAAGAAATCTATACCATATATTCTGAACCAGAATAATTAAATATGACAAAAGAAACATTAGTAGTTGGAAATATTTTATAAAGGCACAAGTTTCCTACAGTCTTGAATCAGCAGAAGGTCATTTACTACTAATAATACCATACTTCACCAAAAACTATTAAAATCCTGCAAAGTTTTCATGATACGATTAACTAAAACCAAAAAGAGACCTATACTACTTCTTGCGTTTCTTTCCACGAGTCTTTTTAGGTGCTACTGGAGCCTCAGATTCACTTGATTCGCCATGCAACTGCTTGTTCCTCACATAGTGCCACAACAGTATACCAAACCTAGCTAGAAGACCATCCACATCAAAATTGGCAACAGGGATTAGAAGATCTTCAATAATATACTCAGCAAAGCAAGCAACATATACTCCACAATCTCTGAAATAAAACAAATGAATAGACTATAAAAATCAATTAGAAGTGAAAATGTTAATATGAATGAGGAAAACAAAGTAAAAAAAAGTAACTATTCTTACGAATTTTGCTGTGTTGGCAGATTTGTAATCAGTTCAATCTCAAAAGGATCAGTCAACTTCTTTCCCATGTGCAGACTATTTTCTACTATAATGTCACTTCTTTGGTTATAAAATTCAATACTAACTAGAAATAGGGGGATCAACACAGCATAAGACTCTGCCACTTTTTGAATAGCTTTTTTTGTGCTTTCGACTACTTAGCGAGTCATATACGTAAAAACATCTCTTGTGGAATGACACACACCCTAATATCCAATGCCAAATTTCTGCCAAATTAATTGGAAAAATGACATGATCAACCTGGTGCCATGGAGTGTTGCAATGCATCCTAAATGCTTTCATGTACTCCATGATATCATCTGATCTATCAATCAAATGATCTTGTTTCCCACCTTTTACAAATTCTGTGAAAACCCTTTGAATGATATTATTAAAAAGAGTATCTGTAGTTGTTACTTTGATTGGCATATTAATTCCATATTTCGCCTTCTTCCTAAGATAGTAGAATATAATATTCAAGTGATGCAAAAAAGAGAGGAAGAAAACATGACTACCACTAACAATATGAATGAACTACTACAACAACAAAAATAAAAACCAGTACACATACCGAACTAGAGAACAGCCTGCCAGAATAGTTTAAGGTATGGAAAAACGTCTTATCATCAATCTGTTCAACTTTAAAGTCAAAACAAGGCTCTAGCTTTTGATCACCAGGTAAATACACTTCCCTATTTTGTATAAAAGAAGATATGGATAAGGAATATAACAACAAACATTAAGAAAAAATGAAAACAAAAGTACATGGAAACGAATACGCACTCTCCCAATTGCATGTTTGCTTCAACAAAGTTTGAGAATGCAGTCGTAAGCTTAAAATCAACAGTCTCTGAAATGTCATTTACAAATGGAAATCTTCCTTTGATAACCTTCGAGGATCCCCCAACTGCACTAACACCAGATTGCCAGTCATTCCTATACGATGACTGTTTTACAGCTGCGGGGCGCCTTCTCCGTGCGAAAACTGCAGGAGTAGTTTCAACGTCTGTTTGTATCTGGACAATACTTCTTGATACCGACTGATCATGTTTAGACTTATTTACAGCACGAGTTATCAGTTCATTTCCAGATTGATTTACATTACGTCTCCCTCCTTGTGTAATGGCAGCAAGTAGATCAAGTTGAGAATCAGTATATTCAAAATCAGAATCCAAGTGAAGATCACCCCCGTGTTGACATGGAGCTTAAATTAGAAAATGCTAGTGAATAAATAAATATACAAAGTTAAGAAATTTAGAAAAAAAGAATGAAAAGTTATATATAGAAGACATTACCAGAAGGCAAATTCACATTACTGCCACCAACATCCACTTGACCAACACCATCAACCCGACATGCTGAACACATAAAAGCATTATCAGCATCACTACTTAAATAAAAATTAAAAAACTATCAAGAACCTATCATTTACATACTAACTACAGAATTAGTAACATCAACATCGTACCCTGTGGAGCAGTATT
Organism: Nicotiana sylvestris; assembly: GCF_000393655.2. Taxonomy (NCBI): domain Eukaryota; kingdom Viridiplantae; phylum Streptophyta; class Magnoliopsida; order Solanales; family Solanaceae; genus Nicotiana; species Nicotiana sylvestris. The sequence continues at coordinate 81,209,359 of NC_091062.1, read as the reverse complement.
AGACTCAATAACAACATCTGCTCGTGTCTGTACAGGGATTCCTGATGGCAGCAGAGCAGGACCCGACTTTTTAACATCATGAGATGACTGCTTATATGTTGCTTGTTGTGTAATGGCGATGATTTGATCAATAGCAGATGCAGACAGTTTAAAGTTAGAATCTAAGCCAAAATCATCATTAACTACACCATCACTTGCTGTGACGTTCTTCATATTGACACCAGTGGCACCTCCGTCTTGACCAACCCCACCAAAACCAGATACTAAACATATAAAAGTATAAGCAAGAGTACTATTTTCAAAAAACAACAAAAAAAAAATCAGTCAAATCTGTGATTTACATACTAGAAGGCGCTTTGGGCGTGCTATCTCCAAGAACTACAGGATCATTCCCAACGTGGCCACTTTCAAACTAGTCCTAATCATTATGTATCTCACGAAAGTCAGGATCATTATCCTGTTGCTTATGCTGAAAATGAGAAACTAACAATTTTAGTATTATGTATATTACAAGAATACTATGTGCACTAAAAGTAAAGAATGGAATAGTATCCTATAAGCATATATTGCATCTTTGAACAATATACTATAGCATTATATTATATAAAAGATCAATACCGCTGAATTTTTCTCTGGTTTCATTGACTGTCTACCAATAGCTGCAAGCACCTCCTCAAACTTGGTCTCTACAAAAAGCTTCAAAGCTTGTAACTCCTTCATTACCTCAGCATTGGTAGGTTGAAAATCACCTCCAGTACTTTCATGCATACTTTGTATCTTTGGTAATTGAGTGCCAAAAACCTGAAAGCTATCGGGCTGACTGTCAGTGCACTCAACTTCAATTTCAAAGTTTAGACCACGCACATCAAATAGTTGCTTCTCATCATCAGTTGGGTCTTTAGCTGCAATTATTAAGCACACTAGTTAGAAATAGAAATGATAATAAAGTATGGAAAGATAAAAGATCCCTATTACCATATGATACCAATATAGTATACATGTATACCAACAGGGTATATCACTGAATTGGGATATAGTATACATGATACCAATATAGTATACATGTATACCAACAGAGTATATCACTGAACTGGGATATTGCTACAACTGTGACTAAACTACTGTACCAAAATATTAAGAGAGGCAATAAAACTATGAGAAAATTACCTGCTCGCGTTGCAAGCTACACATTTGCAAAGCAACTTGCTCATTCGGTATTTGACCCATGACTAACCAATTCAAAATTCGTGGAAGTTTGTTTCCAAGATGATCAGCAAAGTGACCATCCAAACTTGGGCAGCATCCATACAACCAAGTCTGTAAAGCCAACGGGAAGCCAGCGAGTCTATAAAAAGAAGGCTTATCTTGAAACTTGTTAGAACACGAGTCAATTGTAGCTTTATAAACTTCTATACCCCAGGGATAATTATTAAAATCACCGCACTCAACCAAGTCAATGTAAGACCGTGAAATAACCTTTGTTTTGAGTTGAGAAAGTAAGAAGCTGTTCACAAAATAAAGAACTGCTATCTTCAACGCATCATCATCTGTTTCCCATTTCTTCTTCTTAAAACAGTCTGCTAGTTGGGCAAATGTCACGGATGCAGTCCCAAAATATTTTGAAATCAACCTATTCTCTGCTATGCTCTCTATACTTGTATCACCCTTACATTTCAACCCAGTAACAAGTGCAAATTCACCCAAGCCAAAGCGCAACCTAGAATCATTCACTACAAACAACATCTAATTTTTCACCTCATGATGTACTTCTCTAATAAGAAAATGGTGCATAACCCGAATCTGCACAATAACTGGTGGCAGATCCAAAAAATAGCCAAAGCATGTTTTTTTAAACAGTCGAAGTTGCCTCTTTGATAAATTCGCTTTCAATTGGTGAATAACATGGCAGTTGGTATCCCAATCAACCTTTGGTTTATAATCTAAGTCCATAGGCACAATGAAATCCCAACACTGCAAAACATGTTCATATAAAATAATTTCAGAAATAGAATTCACTTAAAATGCAACTAAACCAACTAAAAATATTACAACTACCATACGATACCAACACGACATATAACTATACAAGCAAGGTATACAATTCTACTGACTAATTTTCGGCAACTACAAATTTTACTTATAAGGAAACAAAAGGAAAATAGTTTGGGAATAATTTGCAGCAATACTAAGTGACCATCAATGCATAAACTTACTTTAAGTTGTTTCATTTGAAGATGCATATTCAATATTACTAGGGAGGGAAAGCCAAAAGAAACTTAACTATTAAATCTACAGTATCCGGAAACTATTCTATCAAATACATATTTTAGAGGATAGTAGCAAATACTTTTCATCTTGCATATTCTTGAGATTACTAAGGAAGTAAAAGAATAGCATAAACTTACATCAAATTGCACTACAAGATAGCTAATATTCGACAAGGAACTTATGCTACAGTACCAGCGCTTCTCGCCCATTGACCCCATCCACACAATGCCACATATAAAGAAAAGCTTATTCTGCACTCCTAACTTACACGGTCCCATTCCTTCCATGCTTCTCTCCACCACTGTCAACTAGCTAAATACTAAATCATGTACAAAATCGTCTAATGCAAAGCTGAAAATCAGAAATCACACAGAGCAGCTCTGGCTTCAATAAATATGGTTGACTACAACAACTACTGAATCAGTGACCCTTTTTAAACCTCAAGCAGAACATTAATTTAATCTGTCTATATTGATTCAAAAACATTGAGAAACTAATAGCAAAGACAAATATGCCATCCAAAATTAACAAGCTCATTATTGCAAATTAACTGGTCTGTACAATATACTAGAAAAGATCACTCAATTCCTTCACGCTCAAACACAATGTATACAAAATGATATCTTTTACTTCTTCTAAGCAGAATGATAGGCCTAAATTTTGCTAATATCACAGAAACATACACATAGAACAACTCAAATGAACTTCACCCAAAAACTCAAAATTCGCTGGTACTTGATTTTCTCTTAGTTAATCATCTAGTGATGGATTTTGACAGCTATAAACACTATTACGTCGCACTGAACATTGATGAAACGGATAGCTGGAATAAACAGATAAATGGAAATCCTAATAAATTTACAACAGTTCTCTTAAATGTACAGAATGAACTTGAAGAAATATAATTCACTTAAAATTAACACAACTAACTATAACTATAATATAATACAAAAGCATAACAGGAAATCAAAAAATAACAATGTACTATACATTAAAAATCTCAAAGATCATAATTGTAAGAAATTACCTTCTTGGGTGCGATACCAATTTTTTTCTTCTTTAACTGAGAATCATCGCTACAATCAACATCTACTTGTTGAGTCTCTATTTTAGGCACGGATTCACGTCGGCTTCCCCCTAACTCAGAATCCTCAACAACTTTACCTTTTCCCTTATCAGTCACAGGAACACCTCCTATGACTGGTTCGGAATTTGTGTCGGGTAATGACAGGTAGGGAGTTTCATCGACTGACGAAGCATTAATATTGTTGCCTTTTCCACCCTCTAATTCTACATTTTCAGTTGTGTTTTCAACATGACTACTGCTAGGGTTACGACTAAATAGAGACTGAGAATCAGAAAATAAGGAAAAACTAGGAACAGACATGGCTGAGGCAACAGATTCAGTAGCTACTTGTGTTGAAGAATGATATTGTCCACGGTGCCACCATCTACGCGCACAATGCTTCCGACCCATAGAGAAAACAATAACCCATAGACATTGATTCACAAAAGTACAAAGGAAAACACAAAAATCCTATGATTTTGAAAACCCACTTTCACTAAAATGTACTTTCAGAAGCAAAAATATCACCCAAAAATAGGTACTAGACGAAGAGATAGAACGGAATCGGAAAAAAAAATTAAAAAGTCGAATGTGGGTGAATTTTGCGTTCTCATCGGTTGGCTATGGAGATTTGGAAACTATACTCTAGTCTACTTGTTAACTGTTAAAGAACGAAGAAAAGCGTGAGAAGCTTGTGCCGGGTGAAATAGGTGGGCTGGATCGAAGATAAGGAGAGATGGGTAGATTGGGCCGACTGGGTAAGCAGGGTAAATAGTTTGGGCATTGATATTAAAAGGTAAATAGTTTAGGCTTAATAGGTATAAAGTGAGATTTTCACTTCTTTATAGGCGTTGATAACATCTAGAAGCGGCTTAATAGAAGGTGTGGCCTAAAGTTAAACCTTAATAGAAAATCTTAAGTTTTTAAATAATTTTTTGTAAGTTACTAGAACTGTCTTGCATGAACGTCGATCGGTTATTCATTTCCTTATGCCTAGCTTCCACCAACGAAAATATCAGTTAACTATACTAACAAAAACTTAGGTAATATCTTAAGAAAAATTTAACTTAATTGCAATGTTTTTTCACTATGTTCATCATCTAATCATCCCAAATTTCTACTACTAAGTAGAATGTTAAAATAATTTTATACATTTTAAATAGTTTAGTTCTATTTTGAAATAAAAAAAAAACTTGATGCATTATGTATAAGAAATAATCAATTCTAAAAAAAATTCAAGATAAAGATACATAGTTTCATTAATATCATCATCAAATTGCTTCTCTCTTCTTAGTCTATGTTTATAAATTCAAGTTCATTCAACTGATGAAGTAAATTACATTCCAACAATAGAAGCATAAAATTTGGAATCATTTTATTACTGATAACTTTATAAAAATATATAATAATAAATAATAGGAGAAAAAAAAGGAGCATTTCAAGATTGGGGCCTAAAGCAATGGCTTTAAGCCTTATATATCCTTCGGCTGGCCCCGGTAACATCTTGTTCTCCAATCTAAACAATGGAGATCGTGCTAGGAGATTTTTAGCTACATATATTGAGCCACAAATATTAATAAAGATACAACAATATTAAGGAGTCAATGCTGGGATCTGGTCTTTCATTCTGTTGCTACTTTGTTCTTCGATGCCTTGGAGTAAATAAAGGCGGCTATACACTTAAGAGTAAATTGTGTTTTAGGGTTTGCAAGTGTATTTAATCCATTGTCTCATGTTGGTAACATATAAGTGAGGTCACTAGGATGATGCAAGCAACTGTCCGGTCCAGAGCATGCTTCAACAGTGAGTGCTGCACTGTTTCGTCTGCAGTGCAGCAACTTTAACAGATGTAAAGAGTTGACTTGTACTGTGATCGGAGGCACTGATAACCATCTGTTCCATCTGTCATTCCCTTAGCTGATTTCATTGGAACTTGTTCCAGACACATGTGACTTATTGTTTTGAGCACAAAGAGGTTTTGTATCAGGTTCTCTATCCGATTCTCATATGAAGATTATTAAATCATCAAAACAAAAAGGCACATAACTTATCAATTTCCCCTTTTTTGATGATGACAAACTTAGAATTAAAATTATCCTTGAGAACTAGATCTCCATATTTCCCCCTGCAAATTAGCCATATTCCCCCTTCCCCCCCCCTCCCCCGAAACCTGTTTCTCCTTTTCAATTTTCTTTTTGTTAACCTAATAATTGCTCAATTTTGACACAGAAAAATAAGAACAACCCACTGAAAAAGTCCATCAAGCTTTCCTGCCGTCGGTGACCAAAATTTCAAAAGAAAGGAAAATGACGCAGAACTCTTTATACAAAGGCATTTTAAATAAAAATGGGAAATCAAGGAGTACTATCTTTCCATTCAAATCAACAAGAACTTGTGATTTTAAATAAAGGTAGAGTTGAACTTTTTTTTTTTTTTTTTGAAAATTTGCGCACTGGATAACTTGCTCACTATGCAATAGCTCGTAAATTACACAAGAGATGCAAACTATACTGGGCAAGCCTGGTGCAATGAGCACTGACTGAGTAGGTTGTTGATAAGGAGAATTGATCACATGTGTCCCGTGTGGGAACAATGTTTGATCGAACAAATTCTCACTTTTATTTTTCTTTCTTGACAATAACTGTTACCCTGTTGGCACCACACCCACTTTCCAGCCAAATGCGCTAATAATCATTTTCGAATTTCTTTGAAGTTAGTTTGGGTTTAATTTCTGATTCCTTTTCGTTTCCAATTACAAGAAGGTTTGCCTTGAACTTTTATTTATTGTTTTTGGTGTGGGAGTGACGTAAGAAGAGAGAGGAAGATCATTTTTTACCGTAATTTTTTTTTGTGATCATCTTAGCTTGAAATTGCATTTTTGTTAATTTGAGTGTCTTTCTAAATTATTAAAAAATTTGGTCTTTGCCTTACTCCTTAAGCGTAAACAGAATAAATAGTAAGAACAAGGACAACAATTTTTACGTGAAAAATCACTCGGTTTTAAAGGTGCAAAAACTACGATCTACCACGTAGGATTTTAACTTCAACTTCAACTTCACTAGAATAAATGAGCCAAATGTACTGATTATTGTAAATCAATACCCCCAGAATTATCCAATTCAACTATTTGAATGAATTACAAGCTACTCTAACTTGCACACTCAAACACTTACTCCAACTAATAGATTATGAATGGCATATTGATTACAACTAGATTTCCTAATACACATAAACTAACGGATTCAAGAAGAACACTAAGACTAGTAATCGACTTGAGTGTTGAAAATGTTATTCCACAGCTGACATGCAAAAGGATGATGCCCTCAGTCCATCAGGAAAATATTTAACTTCCCAATACTTCAAGATCTTTGGAAGTCGTGTGCACAATCAACTTCTCATTTGATAGGACTCCTAAAGCTTTAGGGGCTCCACGAATCTTGTGACTCTTGTCAATTACTTATGCGAGCATATATTCTTGGTCAACGGCCCTTAGTACATTAATAGCCTTCTTCTCGCGAACTGGACTATAGTAACTTTGTGCAAAATTTACTGCCTTGTTAGAACTTTCAACAGCTACCTTGAAGACCTGGTTCTTAGCATACTTCAGCAGCCATCTTGAGGACCTGGTTCTTAGCACGCGTTCACAACACCCATTGTTGATCTCCAAACCCCAATTCTCAACAATTTTCTAATTCGTCAACTATTGGATCGAGATGAAATTTTTAATTGGAGTTTCTGAGATCTTGTTCTTCAATTTGAAAAATGTAATCGTGTTTTAGAGGTCATTAACTACATATTTTGAGCCAAAAACCATAGCTCGATTTTGGGTGATTAAGCGTGGTTTGGTACGAAGGAAAATATTTTCCTAGAAAATGTTTTCATGAAAAATGAATGGTTTTATCATTTATTTTCCCTTATTTGGTTGGTGAGTGGAAAACTTTTCCGGAAAATATTTTTTAGTGTTAGGTTAAAGAGTAGAAAATATTTTTTTTATGTTACTCTCCTCACTCCCCTTCCCCCAAGTCCCCATGTTTCCTTTCTCCTCCCCCCTCCCCCAAGTACTCAACCCCTATTTTCTTCAACAATTTAATTATTCTTCTAAAAATTTACACAAATCCAAAGGAAGTAAGGAACTAATGTGCTGCTTTACTTTTGCAAAACGTTGAAATTTATGATCCATAACTATAAAGAAAATACTTTTTTTTTGGTTGAAAAAGAAAGTATTGTTTCTACAATATGAAAATAAAGTAATTATTTTATTGAAATAAATGAAAATACTTTTTCTAAATCATGAAAAGAAAATACTCATTTTGTTGAAATGAAAGAAAATACTTTTTCTACATCATGAAAAGAAAGTACTTTTTTTTTGTTAAAATGAATTTTTTTTATATCATGAAAAGAAAATACTCATTCGTTGAAATGATAAAAAAAACTATCTATAACATGAAAAGAAAGTACTATTAATAATATTCTTATTTTGGATGGGGATGGGAGCGAGGGTGGGGGTTGGGTTGAGGTGGGGGTGGGTAGGATGGGGGTGGGGGTGGAGGTGGGGGTGGGTAGGTGGAGTATGGGAGTGGGTTGGTGGGGATGGAAAATAGGGTGAGGAAGGTTGAAAAAGCGTTTTGGAAAATATTTTTCTTTTCTCTTGATAGGGAAACTATTTTTCTCCATTTGGAGGAAAATCAGTTTATAAGGAAAATATTTTTCAAAACATTTAAGTCAACCAAACATGGAAAAATTGTAAAACATTTTCTGAAATATGTTTTCCTTCGTACCAAATATACCCTAAGTCTTTCTTATTCTTCACTTGTTTGTTGTTGCTTTTATCGATACCTGTCTCTCTATATTTGTCTCTCTTTACGTGGCACTAGTGTTGTGACCAATTTAGGGGACTTTTATAACGCTCTTTGAAATACTGAAACTTCTATGGATTTGGAGGTCCTATAATTTGTACTATTTGTATATAAAAAGTTTTCCACATAAAATTTGGTATCTCAGATTCTCTTATTATATATATTTTGTTGTTGGAATTCCAAACCTCTCACTTCATTTCTTGAAATGGTAGCGTGTGAGCTGTGTTTTCCTTGATCAAACTGAAACTAATAGCCCATTTACCTAACTTGATAGCGTTGTGTTAGTTGTAAAGCCAAGATCAACATGGTTGTGATTTTGTCATTTCGTTGGCTCAGCGTTTTTGCAGGAATTGTTTGTAGAATTAATTTGATTATGGATGGACCAATTGTTTTGTTCTTACTTTTTGAGGTAAATATCGTTTGAGTGACGTTAGATTCCATACAATTAGTTGAAAAGAAGATAAAAGAAAGGCAACAATAACTTGAACTACATAGGGCTGAACTCAAAATACGAAAGAGCAATTGCTCAGTTGCATCAATTCAGAACAGTGGACAATTGCTAAGATCACACAACGCGCAACTGGCCTTTGAAATTGAGCATAATCCTTGAGATAAACAATTATCTCCAGCTTCATTTAATCGTCTGCTCTCAGGACTCAGGTATATATCCCTTAAATTGCCTTGGATCAATTCAAAATAGTGAAGAATAGACCATTAGTTGCTCAGTTTTTGGTTTCTACTTCTGCTTTGTTGCAGCTAAAAGAACTTTCTTGGACTTCATCACTGCTAATTAAGATATTTCTGAAGTGTGTTAAACTTGGATCTCTCTAGATTGATTTGCGGAGATTACAGCGAGGCAGAGGTAGAAAAGCACAGCAAAATAGGAGAGCATGACACTATCTGTAACCTTGTGACAGAACTTTGAGACATGATCACAAATGGGCATCCATCCCGAATGGCTCTCTCCATATTTCCCCACATATCCAATTGCAGTGGCTGCTGCGCATCCAGCTAGCAGCAGTGCCATCACAATCTGTCCTCACAACAAAATTCCAACATTCACATTACTGCTTCAAATTTATACTGAGTTTATAATAGAAATGTATGGCTTTTACAAGAGTAACAGTTTAACTATTGTATATACTGATACGTGTAAACAAAATATTACACTACTATGTTACCTAGAGATAATTATAAATAAATCGTCCACAAAAAGTATGATTAATAACCTAAAAAGATAAGGAAGCTTACATATTAGTACAACATGTTAAATTATACTGATAGTGTAAAGATAAATAAAATCCAAAGACCATGTGTTTCAAAGTTCTTCGGGGCCTAAGAGAAAAACAAAAAAAAGAAAAAGAAAAAGAAAAAGCTCATACATTCATACTAGCTAGCACCATTATACCAATATCTACCACTTATAGAGCATGTTTGGCCAAGCGGCAAAAATCAGCTTATTTTAAGAAGTGATTTTTTTCTTAAAAGTGCTTTCTCACAAGTACCTTTGGTAAGAAGCAGTTTTGTGTTTGGCTAATTAATTCGAAAAGCATTTCACAGCAGCATTTAGTGTTTGGCCAAACTTTTAAAAACTGCTTCTAAATGTATTTTTCTCAAAAGTGCTTTTCAAAAGCATTTTTTTTTCTTGCAAAAGTCTGCCCATAACACATCAACTTTGAAAAAGAAAAGCACTTTGGAGAAGTTTGCTATGCCCAAACATGCTATTAGCATCTAGCTCTTTTTTTTTCCCTCAAAACTAATCAACAATTAGGGAAATGCATGCATAATGCATTGTAAATGACGTCTAAGTTTAGGCCTCATAATAAGAAAAGAAACAAATCGAGAGACAGCAAATCATTTAATGCCAGTATTGCGTGACGTTACAAGCTTGCAAGTAAAGTATGTTTTTTCCAGACCCCCCAAATGGACTTACATTTACCTTTGAGTCTACATTGATCAAGAAATTTTCCTAGATCTACTAACAATTTATAGTAATAAACACAATGAATAGTACTACTAGAAGATGGATATTCAAGCTATGCAAACAAATTGGGCGTACCAAATCATGAAGAAACATGCAAAAGTAGTTCTTTGGGTCGAGACACTTATGGCTTAAAACAGAGGCAAGAAACAGGGACAAAACAGAGAAGGCACATCCAATGATATTTGCAAAAGCAAAGAACCTGCAGAGAACCATTCAAAACGAAATAAGCAGCAAAATCAGAAGATATTTAATAAAATTCAGAAATTTCAAGGAAAAACCCAAAGATTTGCTTTTTCATATTCTTTACTTGAAAATTGGAGAGTAGCTATATCGAGCATCCATCTCAAGTCCAAATACAGTAACAGTCTGCTTGCTGGTGAGAATAATCCAAGTGGACGCCAATGTGAATGCAGTTGCCAAAATTCTCAGGAAAATTTGGGTCTTCAACAAACATTTGTAAGGTTTCAGTGGTGGGCTTTGCATATTTTTGGCATCTAAACTCTCCATTTTTGGGATCCCAAAATAGTAAAAGGGGTTACAAGAAAAACAAGAATGGAATGAGGATGTACGTAGATGTTGGTGGTGATATTTATACATGGGAGAGAGATTATTCAATCGAATGTCACTTTAAAGACGGGCAGAAAATCTAAGGACGTTTGAAAACTGCTTCCCTATGATTTAAGACGAAGATTAACAAAAATGCATTAATTAATGGTGGAAAATAAAAAGAAATAAGAAATGCACTAATTGGTACTCTCTTCTGTCCACTTGAAGTGATATTTTGGCATTTTCCTGTAGTCCATAATATTTGATTTTTTCAAATATCAAGAAAAAATTAACTTCTTATTTCCAAAGTTCTTATTGGTATAAAGAGCCTACAAGCATTTGTTGTATTTTCGATGAACAAATTAAGGTTAATATGGTCAATTACATTATTACATAATGCTAAAAAGTTAATTCCTTAATATGTGTGAAAACAACAAAAAAAATTACTTAAAGTAGACTGGACGAAATAATTACTAAAGTAATTAAGTAAGGGTTACAATAGGATGAATATGTTTTCTCCATATTTAATTAGAGGCCTTGAATTTGAGTTCTGTGGTGAACAAAGTTCTGGTAGAAATAGTTTCTTTTCTTAATGGTCTTATGCGGAGCAAATCTGGTTAATCGGGGAACCAGACACTGGGGTGAAAACAAAAACAATTAAGTAGCAGGAAATGAGATTCTAATGGATTTTGGGTACAAGTTAGGACCCGTTAAATTTGTCATTACGGATCTCATGTTTGTTCGCTATATATTGGCCTTCTATTCCGGAATTAGTAATGACTGGGCATTGGTGAATTTAGCCTTCGATTTAGTGGCTGTCAATTTTACTTGTTTAGAGTAAGCATGACTTTGTCTTTACTGATCTTTACTCAAACAGTACCATCTTATCACCAATAAATGGGAATTATAGATAAGAATCGTAGTTTTTCAGTCAGCATAGCTGAAAGTCAAAAAAAAATTTACCACACGATGCAATACACGTAAGCAAAGCAGAACATGAAATTCCAAAGATACCCTCGGAATAAATGTAATTCCAAGAGACACACGAGACGACGGAGAGGAGCTTGGCTTTCCTTTATGTATAGTAGTAAAACAAGTACTCCATAAGTGTTTCATTTTCATACGAAGCTATTCTTCCCTGAACCGAAGAAATCAAATTAGCCAACCAACTAATTTGTGACAAATGGAGAGTTACACGTCCAATCTTTCAGAATTGTCAGATTTCAAACTAATTTTCATTAACAGAATTAGTAATGTTTTCTAACGCCAAAATTTGCAGAAAAGTATAATATGCTAGAAAAGATACTTGGAAAACCTCAACTTATAGAGAGAAGGGAAAAGAGAACGAACTTTACGTTCTACAATTATGGGGTGGATAAAATATTACAAGCTTACTGCAATTTAAAAATTTAAACAAAATGTTAATGAGACATTTGATGGATACTAACCTGACTATTAATATTAAAAAGAGAGACCTATGGCTTGGTGTTATGTTTTGTCACTTCTTTGTTCATGTATATTAGTGCCCTCTAATCAAAAAGAGAATCCAGTACTTCTTGGTTGTGAATATCTGAACTGGTTGTTTGATGTTGACGAATTCTTGTTTAGGCAGTTCATACCATTCATACATAGTGTTTTGATCTAAGATTTCACTTCTTCCATCTTTCAGCAGTAACATATTCTTCCATGAAGCTAAGGTCCAAAATATGAAAGAAACAAGTGTTTCTACGACTCTACCACCTAGTCAATTCTGTTCCACTTAATCCCTCTTTCATGGCCACATATCTTTCCGGCTAAGGAATGAGAAATCTTTCTCCTGTTATATGAATTCAATTTTAATTTCATCCGGGAAAAGCCACCTCTGTCACTACCTCAAAATCTCATCTTAAGGATCGTGATGACACCTATTCCCTAGAACTAGTTAAATTTAACACATGTTGAGATTTAACATAAATAACCAACTTAACTATAAAATATTAACTGATAACTGAAATAACATAGCTGAACCGAACAACAGTCATACAACCCCAAAACCGGTAGTACATAGTCATAAGCTCTACTGAGTACACTAAAATCTCTTAATACAATACTATTCTGGAATGAAAATAAACAGTAGTAATGAAAGACAACAAAAGGTGACTCACAGGCTTGCGAAGGCAATGACAGGTATACCTTGGAGTCTCCGCAACAAATCACAAACAGCTAACTAACGTTCAGCACGCACTAGATCTGCACAAAAAATGCAGAAGTATAGTATGTGTACATCATAGTGGTACTCAGTAAGTATCAAGACTAACTTCGGTGGAATAGTGATAAGGTTCAAGTCAAAATACTTATTAATCAAATAACCTGGCAGAATATCAATATAGAGCTAACAACGAAAAATCAAGTAGCAACAAAGGATAATCATGTGATAAATCAGAAAAATAATCAAAATACAAATAAAATACAAGTGATAGCAATTAAGAGATAACAACGACAATGCTACCCAGCAAACCTTTCCGACATAAGAATTACAACCAGAATCACCACGAGGTACCATACCTCAACTATCACAAATCACGAGTCTTAAATCGCAAATCATATACGCATGACACCTCGTGCCCACATTATCGATTACAATTGCACGGACAACTCACGTGTTGCACGGACAACTCATGCGCCAATAACATCAATATCTCGGATCCGCACGGATAACTCACATGTCAATAATAATAATATCTCATATCCACACGGACAACTCAGGTGTCAATAGTAATAATGTCTTAGATCGCACGGACAACTCACGGGCTACTAGTCCAATCCACACACAGAAGGCAGATATACAAGAATACATGCACATGAAAATGGACATCAATATTCATACTCATGGACAAGTATAAATGACATGTTACTGTGTATGCATGTGCAAGTGTACGAACATAGCTGAAACCAACAAGTAATAACATAGATACCGAGTATTACATTGGAAATAACACAACAAAATCAAGTAATATGCATGACACATACAAGGAAGTCACACCACCATACGAACATCATCAATAATATGCCCAGGCCATCACATATCATCCTTGACATAACCCTCATGTATACGTCTTTCACATAATTCAAATAGTGCAATTAAACCAAATCATATGGTGTAGTTTCCCCCACACAAAGTTACACCAGATACTTACCTCAGCTAGACAAGATCAACACTCAAAAATGGCTTTTCTGTTAAAATTCACCTCCGCACAACTCAAATATAACAAATAGCGACATAATATCATCAACCAATGCAAGAGTAACAATTTTCAATTAATAAAGTTAAGAACTTTACACAATTACCTAAAAGTCATCAAAAATAAACCACGGCCTGGCCGGTCAAAATCCGAGTCCAAAGGTAGAGCTCGACTATCCATAACCCCACGAGTCCATATACGTATTTTGTTTTCAAATCCGAGTCCAATTCGATTCTCAAATTTGAAATTTTTATTTTTCAAAACATAGTAAAAAATTCCCAAAAACTCTCTTCAAATCTCATGATTTTAATGTTAAATCTCATAAATAATCATGTAATATAATTGAAATTGAACCAAAATCGCTTATCCAATAGTTGTATGCGAAAATTCCTCCTCAAAATCGTCTCCTACCTAGTCTAGGATTTTAAAATATGACAAATGAAGCTAATTCCCATTTTTCAGCCCTTTTGTTGAGGTGCATACATTGCAAAAGCGATCTGGGGTCCGCAATTGCAAACCCTCGCAAATGCGGATATTCCATCGCAAATGCAGCACCTGAAAATCCCAAGGAAAGTCACAAATGCAACCTTGACTTTGCATTTGCGAAGTCGGGCCCTTTGCAAAAGCGATCATGAGATCGCAAATGTGGCAGTCCCAACCTAGGAACCCCAATTGCTAATGTGATCCGGAGTTCGCAAAAGCGAACTCTGCAATCCTCAACCATTTCGCAAAAGTGAGAAGAAAATCGCAAATGCGGTGGTCCCAAAGCGAGAAGAAAATTGTAAATGCGGTGGTCGCAAATGCGACCAATTCCTTGCAAATGCGAGAACTGAACACCGGCAAAAATCTTAACATCTCTTAAACTCTCCGAAACGTGTCCGAAACTTACCCGAGCATCCGGGGCTCCATACCAAACATTTACAAAAGTACATAAACATCATACCAATTTGCTCGTGGGATTAAGACACCAAGGTAATATCTGGAACCATGAATCGGACACTAAAACATATAAAAAGCACAATGAACTTCAAGAATTGCTAGAAACACAACCATGCCTCTGATTTTGATCAAATCAACTCGGAATGATACCAAATTTTGCAGACCTATTCCAAGTCACAAATGATAAAATGAACCTATTCCAAGTCCCGAAACTAAAATCTGAACTTGATAGCCATAAAGTAAAACAATGGTCAAATTTAAGGAATTTCTAAGCCTCAAGTGCCAACTTTCGGCAAAACAAGCCAAATCAACTTAGGGACCTCCGAATTCAATTTCGGGCATACAACTAAGTCCAAAATCACTATCCAAATCTAACGGAACCATCAAAACTCCTATCCAAGATCAAATACGCAAAAGTCAAACATGATCAACTCTTCCAACTTAAAGCTTCTAAAATGAATCATCCTTCCAATCAATCTCGAATAGCTCGAAAATTGAAACTGACCATACACGCAAATCATAATACATAAGATGAAAATACTCAAGACCTCAAACCACCAAACTGAATGTTAAAGCTAAAAATGACCGGTCAGGTCGTTACATTCTCCCCCTCTAAACAAACGTTCGTCCTCGAATGTGCCAAGAGTCATTCCAAAGTCATCAAATCTATGTATAAGCTCACCATATGAATACACACGAGTGATGCCACATAACCCCAATCCACATAAGCTCAATAACACCATCTCGACCGAAGATTATCCCTTTCACCCATATCGATAAGTTTAGAACAAAATTTCAACATCCGATCATCCCCTAAAGACCCGATTACCACATAAACACACTGTATAATCCTCAACTATATGCACAACTCATGCATACATTCACAAGTTATAACCACACGACATAACACATAACACATATGCCCATAACAATAATTCTGACCACAATAGCTGCCCATTACCAAACTTTAGTACCGATAAATAGCCTCATAACGACTAGAGCCTTGTTCTAGACCTTCACAACATTGCTAATGATGTAAGAACCATGTGAAATTCATAACTACTCACTCGACCAACAAGCCACACCCAACGCCACCTAGGCACATACATTGCAATCCAAACCCAACAACTACAACTTGAATATGACTAAATATGGAAAGAGACACACATGAGAGAAGTATAAAACATGTATAACATGTACAACTCCCTTTCTCTACCATACAAGTAATCCGTCCCACAAGGAAGAAGCAAGACACACGCAACAACTACAACAAATCTTACCCTAACACAACCCCACAACGGCACATGGCCCAGTCCAAACTTATCGATCACAAAGAACACAAGGTTCTCATCCTCAAATCGGAATCACAAGTAAGATAAACATCCCAACAACCAAAAATCTTCTACTAACTCAATCCCATAGAACAAAACCACAACACGTAACAGACTTCCCATACCTGTACAGAACCCAAATCACAAGTCATGGCCAAATCATCCAGAAATCACATAAAAAATTACCGTATTAAGTAATAAAAAGTCCACCCTAGTATTATAACCCTCAATAGTGACCAAACCAGAATGATAAATGCGGCCTACCACAATAGAGCTCACAGCAGGTGAAGACAAATAAATAGAGTACAATAATCACGAAACATATCCATGTGTGAAGCAAGGTAGGATGACTCATACTGATAAATTGGACCAAATCAAAATAAAACCGATGCATCTCAATAGCAAATCGGAACCATACATGTAGTGACATCATCCGATGCAGCAACCTCAGCCTTACTAGGGAATACATAAAAATAAGTTGGGCCTCCCTTTCTAGGATGACCTCTACCCATCTGTCCTCCATCTCTAGCTGGCTGTGTAGGTATGGTAGCAACTGGAGCAGAACCCATAGCCTAGGTATCCGCTGTGGTACACCCGTTAGAAGTCTAGGACAATCTCTCACCATGTGCATAGAATCCCCACAATCAAAGTAACCTCTCAGCTAATGCGGTTGCAAAAGCTGTCCAGAACGGGTACTCTGAGACTAATGAATAATTGAAGCACCAAGTGAAACCTCAAGTGCAGACTGAACTGGCTGACCCACAAAACCTCTACCATAACGCGTTTTGCCTCCAAAATATGGATCATAAATCCTCCCGGTTCATGAGGATTCTTAGCCTCCCTATCCTCTTTCTCTAAACTACGGATGGGCTCGATCCTTCTAGCGATCTCCACCACCTGATGAAATGAAGTATCAGTCTCTAACTCTCATGCCATCCCAAGTCTGAGACAATAATTGAGCCTCTCAAAAAAACTGCGGACTCTTTTTTTTGTGCATAACGAGATAACTCACTTGTCACGATCCAAGTTCGCCCTCCATGAACTGTCGGGACGGCACCTAGTCTCTACGACTAGGTAAGCCTAACAATTTGCGGAAAAAACAAACGAAAGATAAAACTAGCCAAAAACTGCGGATAAAACATAAATAAAACGTTTAAGATGCCGCTCGGCATATACAAATATACACTGTCAAACTAAATTAACTCCCAAAACCCGAAATCTCATGAAATCACAAGCTGTGGAATAACTACAAAGTTTTCTAACTCCAGAATGTCTAAACAAAAGTAAATACAGGAGAGCTAAAGCTAGAAGAGAGAATAAAGAGGGACTCCTCGGTCTGCGAACGTGGAAGATATACCTCGAAGTCTCTGAAGACCGCCTCGCCTCACTGGAAGTATGGCTAAGCCGAAGAACCTGGACCTTCACACGAAAAACACGTGCAGGAAAGGGCATAAGTACACCGCAGCGGTACCCGGTAAGTACCAAGCCTAACCTCGGTTGGGTAGTGACGAGGAAGGTCAGGGCCCTACTAGTTATAGATGAAAAACAAGGTAAAGTAGAATGGAATATGACAACATAATTAAAATGCTAACAGCCTATAATGAATAAAATCACAGAAAGAATCTAACTCAGTACACATAAATGGCAACAGGGGATCTCCCGGGATATCGTCCCGTAGCCCCAAACGTAAATGTCTAGAGGATCTCCTGGGATATTGTCCCGTAGTCTGAATCATAAATATGCAGGAAAAACTCCCAGAATACTAATCTGTAGTCCCAAAGTAAATATCCATTACAGAGGATCTGCCGGGTGCTGTCCCATAGTCCCAAATACAAATGTGCAGGGGGATCTACCCGAATACCGATCCATAGTCCCAAAGTAAACATGCAGGGGGATCTCCCGGGACATCATCCCGTAGTCCCAAAGTAAACACACAACAATCTCAGAAGAATTCACAGTTCTATTCGAGAAATTAAACAGGAGATTCTACTCTAACATGCTGCACAGAGTACAAGTAAGCAATTAAAGCAAGTAAGACAATTAATTCACATAAGCATGCTTTTCCTAAACTAAACAAGAGGCTTCAAGTACAAGTATTGCTCAATTACAAAAAAAACATAGGTATTTACTTAATGGAAACGAGATTTTTCAGCAACTAGCACATATACGCACTCGTCATCTCACGTACACGACACTCATATAACAACAATACTAAATCCTAAGGGGAGTTCCCCCACACAAGGTTAGGCAAGCCACTTACATCAAACTAGCTCAATTAACTCAAAATCACGTTCTTGCCATGAGTACTCAACTCCAAATGGCCCAAATCTATCCAAATTAATTGCATAATGTAAATATAACTTCAAGTAACTAATTTCACTAATTAATTTGAAGCTAACGTGCGAAATTAAGAAAATCACCCAAAAAGCCCCGGGCCCACATCTTGGAATTGGATAAATTTTACAAATTCAGAATCCCTGATCATTCACGAACACACTAGAACAAAAATCACCAAAATCCGACGTCAAAATCTCACTCAAAACTCAGATTCTCAATTGGGGAACTTTTCTCCCATTTTCAAACTCTTATTCCCCAAATTCCTAATTAGAAGACGAAAACAACAATAGATTATAGTTCTAAGATCAAAATCAAGATAGAATCGCCCTCAACCGAGCTCCAAATCATTTTTCCAAGTTATGAGTTCAAACCCTCGTTTTCCCTTTTATTGCCCAGCGATATTCGCACCTGCGAGGGCTTTACCGCACCTGCGATCTCGCTTCTGCGGCCTTTTATCTGCACCTGCGACTTTTCGTTAAATAGACATATGTCGCACCTGCGATCTTACTCTCATAGATGCGGTCCGCTTCTGAGGTTCTTGGGCCGCATCTATGACCAACTCCACTTGGGCCTCAGCCTGCACCTGCGGTCCTCATACCACTTTTGCGGTGCCGCACCTGCGGTCCTACACATGCAAGTGCGGTTATGACATGTTCACCGACCCAGTTTTTGCCTAAGTCCAAATTCCAATTCATTCGACATTCGAAACTCACCTGAGGCCCCTGGACCCTCAACCAAACATGCCAACCAATCCTAAAAAATCATACGAACTTATTCCAACCCTCAAATCACATCAAACAATGCTAAAACCATGAATCACCCTCCAATCCAAACCTAAAGAACTTGAAACTTCAAGAAACCTACAACCGATGCCGAAACCAACCAAACCAAGTCCAAATGACCCCAAAATTTGCACACAAGTCACATTCAATACTACAGAGCTATTCCAACTCTCGGAATCAGATTCCGAACCCGATATCAAAATCTCACTATCGATCCGGAAACTTCAAAAATTCAACTTTCGGCATTTCAAGCCTAAATAAGCTACGGACTTCCAAATCACAATCCAAACTCGCCCCTAAGCCCGAAATCACTCAACGGAGCTAACAAAATTAACGGAATTCCATTCTGAGGTCGTCTTCACACTGCTCCAACTATGGTCCAAATTCTAAAGTTTAAGTTCTCATTTAGGGACTAAGTGTCCCAAAACACTCCAAAACACAAAACGAACCCTCCCGGCATTCACAATAGGAGAAACAAACACGAGGAAAGCAGTTATAGAGGATCGGAGCGTTAATTCTTAAAACGACCGGCCGTCATTACATCCTCCCCCTCTTAAAACATTTGTTCGTCCTCAAACAAGCATAGAGACATACCTAAAGTAGTGAAAAGATGAGGGTAACGGCTACGCATATCCTGCTCGGTCTCCCAAGTCGCCTCCTCGACCGGCTGACCCCGACACTGAACCTTCACTGATGCAATGTTCTTTGACCTCAGCTTTCGAACCTGCCTATCCAATATTGCCATTGCTCCTCAACATAATATAGATCTTTGTCCAGCTGGACTGAACTGAAATCCAACACGTGCGACGGATCACCATGATACTTCCGGAGCATCGAAACATGAAATACCGGATGAACTCCTGCCAAGCTGGGAGGTAAGGCATGCTCATAAGCAACCTCCCCAACACATCGTAATATATCAAAAGGACCAATAAACCTCGGACTCAATTTCCCTTTCTTCCCGAATCTCATAACGCCCTTCATAGGCGAAACCTGAAGCAAGACCCGCTCTCTAACCATATAGGAAACATCACGAACCTTCCGGTCACCGTAACTCTTCTGTCTGGATTGGGCTGTACGGTGTCTATTCTGAATCACCTTAACCTTCTCCAAGGCATCCTGAACCAAGTTTGTGTACAATAATCTAGCCTCGCCTGGCTCGAACTAACCCACTGAAGATCTATACCACCTACAATATAAAGCCTCATACAGAGCCATATGAATGCTGGACTGATAGCTGTTGTTGTAGGCAAACTCTGTCAGTGGCAAGAACTGATCCCAAGAACCTCCAAACTCTATCACACACGCACGGAGCATATCCTCAAGAATCTGAATAGTGTGCTTGGACTGTCCGTCCGTCTGGGGGTGAAATGATGTGCTCAACTCCATCCGAGTACCCAACTCATGCTGTATGGCCCTCCAGAACTGTGATATGAACTGAGTACCTCTGTTTGAAATGATGGAAACTGAAATACCATGCAGACAAACAATCTCCTGGATATAAATCTTCGCCAATTGCTCCGAAGAATAGGTAGTACACATAGTAATGAAGTGCACGAACTTGGTTAGCCGATCTACAATCACCCAAATGGTATCGAACTTCTTCAAAGTCCGTGGGAGTCCAACTATGAAGTCCATGGTGATCCGCTCCCACTTCCACTCCGGAATCTCTATCTGCTGAAGCAACCCACCCCATCTCTGGTGCTCATACTTTACCTACTGACAATTGAGGCACCAAGCTATGAACCCACCTATATCCTTCTTTATCTGCCTCCACCAATAGTGCTGTCTCAAATCCTGGTACATTTTCGCGGCACCCGGATGGATGGAGTACCGCGAACTATGGGCCTCTTTTAGAAACAACTCCCTAAGCCCATCAATATTAGGTACACATACCCGACCCTGCATCCTTAATACCTCATCATATCCAATAGTCACATCTCTGGCATCACCATGCAGAACCTTGTCCTTGAGGACGAGCAGATGAGGATCATCATACTGACACTTCCTGATACGATCAAATAAGGAAGACCAAGAAATCGCGCAAGCTAGAACCCGACTAGGCTCTGAAAGATCCAATCTAACAAACCGACTGGCTAAGGCCTGAACATCCATCGCCATGGGCCTCTCTACTACTGATAAATAAGCCAAACTCCCCAAACTCTCCACCCGACGACTCAAAGCATTGGCCACCATATTGGCCTTGCCTGGGTAGTACAAGATAGTGATATCATAGTCCTTAAGCAGCTCTAACCACCTCCTATGGTGCAAATTAAGATCCTTCTGCTTGAACAAATACTGCAAACTCCGGTGATCAGTATAAATTTCACAAAGAACACCGTACAAATAATGACGCCAAATCTTCAAAGCGTGAACAATAACATCCAACTCGAGATTATGGATAGGATAGTTCTTCTCATGTACCTTCAACTGTCTGGACGCGTAGGCAATCACTCTACCATCCTGCATCAATATCGCTCCATGTCCAATCCTCGAGGTATCACAATAGACAGTATAAGACCCCGAACCTGTGGGCAATATCAAAACTAGGGCTGTAGTCAAAGCTGACTTGAGCTTTTGGAAGCTCGCCTCAAACTCTTCTGTCCATTAGAACGGAGCACCCTTCTGTATCAGTCTGGTCATAGGTGCTGCAATAGATGAAAACCCCTCAATAAATCGACGGTAATAACCCACCAAGGTAAGAAAACTGCCGATCTCTGTAGTTGAGGATGGTCTGGGCCAACTCTGCACTGCTTCCACTTTCTTCGGATCCACCTTTATCCCCTCACTAGACACCACGTGACCCAAGAATGTCACAGAATCCAACCAAAACTCACATTTTGAGAACTTTGCATATAACTTCTTTCCTCCCAGAGTCTGAAGCACTGTCCTCAAGTGCTTCTCATGATCTTCCAGACTCCGAGAGTATACCAGAATACCATCAATAAAGACAATGACAAATGAGTTAAGATATGGCCGGAACACACTGTGCATCAAATACATGAAGGTTGTTGGGTCATTGGTTAGCCCAAATGACACAACAAGGAACTCGTAATGACCATACCGAGTCTTGAAAGCAGTCTTCGGGATATCTGGCTCATGAATCTTCAACTGATGGTAACCTGAATGCAAGTCAATCTTAGAAAATACTCGGGCACCCTGTAACTGGTCAAACAAATCATTAATATGAGGCAAAGGATACTGGTTCTTCACTGTGACTTTGTTCAACTGGCGATAATATATGCACATACAAATAGAACCGTCCTTCTTCTTCACAAACAAGATAGGAGCACCCCAAAGTGATACACTAGGCCGAATAAAACCCTTATCAAGCAATTCTTGTAACTGATCCTTCAATACCTTCAACTCTGGAGGAGCCATACGATAAGGAGGAATAGAAATGGGCTGAGTTCCCAGCAACAAATCAATGCCAAAATCAATATCTCTGTCGGGTGGCATACCCGGAAGATCAGCGGAAAACACATCAGGGAAGTCCCGTACTAGTGGGACTGAATCAATTGTAGGGGTATCAACACTAACATCTTTCACATAGGCTAGATACACGTCATACCCCTTCTCAACCATTTGCTGAGCATTAAGAAATGAAATAACTCTACTAGGAGTGTGATCTAAAGTGTTGATACCCAATTTTTCCCTATATATTTTTATATACAAAATACTTTCAAAATAACATATAAATGCATATATAAGCATGCCCAAGAGTTTTGGTATTTTTTCCTCATTTTTCAAAATTTTTAAAATCAATTTATTATCTATTTTAGCAGTACAAAATCCATAATTATTCTCAAAATCATCAATTTTGGTGAATAATTTATACCAAAAAATAGTTAAGATAATTTTTGCATATTTTTTACAAATTTGTTTGGTATTTTAAAAAATAAATTGCATATAATTGCAATTATAGCATGTTCTACGATTGATAGCATTTTGCAACTATAAAATCGTTTCCAGTATTTTTAGATTAATATTTATATATTATTAAGTAGTTCAGTGTTATTTGATTTTAAAATCATTTAAACTATTTTTATAAAATGAAAGAGGGGAAAATTGGCCATTTAACACATAGCCATTTCTATTTAAATTTTTACCTCAATTTAACCCCCAATTCCACCCAATTTAAAATGACCCAATTCCAATTTTAACCAGACCCCTTGACCCGTTTTCAGACCCACCCGACCTCCCCTTTAATCCTGGCCGTTGATCATTTTGATCAATGGTCGTGATTCGTTCTTTCCTTTTTTAATTCCCATCCCCCCTAACCCTAGCTCATTTGTATCAAAGACGCTGCCTTTGAATGCTCTTCATCTCCCAAATCCTCTCTAGCCCTCCCCGAAACCCTAATCGATTCCCACCTACTTCTGTCATGTTTCCACCGGAATCCATGGCATTCCTGGCCATGGATGGCCTGTGCTCACTCTCTCTCACCATTAAACCTAAGCCACTTGAGGTTTGAAGGCCGATTTCAATGGATCCCTTTAGATATGTCTCAGATCTGTAAGATCTATGGCCTCTCGGCTATTTTCCGGCGTATTCGAGCAATATGAGTCTCTTTGACTCAGGATCTGACTTTCCTCAAGACCTTCTCATTCTAGGGTCTTCTCTGCTGTTTTTAAGCCGTCTAAGGTTCTATACTTACTTATTTTTCTTAGATCTGTGCCATGCCTGGTCTTTACTTGACGTCTTAAGATTTTTCCCCAAAATCTCCTTTTCAAAATCGTTCAAATTCGATTTTTAGGGTTTCTGGAAAGTTTCTTTAAATTTTTTTTGAATCTTTTATTCTCTCTTTATGTGTGTTTATACTCATATGTTTATTTCTTATTATGCTCGAGTTTGCTCTCTTTTGTTTCTTTTCTGGTTATGGAAGACCTTTCTGTTCTTTTTGTCACTCTCATGCTCACATGTTAACTCGGTTTGTTGTTCCTCATTCTTTGCTATATGTGTTCAAGTTTGAGCTCTTTGATTTTGTTTCACCTTACTAATTTTTGTTGATGTTCCTGCTAAGCATGTTTTTACTTGCTTTGTTTAAAACTCACAGCCTCTCTTTCTTCTGAATTCATTTGTGTATGTTTGCCTCTCACAAGCCTTTGAAAGGGGCTTCTAAGCCTCTCTCAATGACTTTGATTTCTCACCTCTGATTCTATTTGAAACCCTAAAGATTTGGGGATTTTCTTTGATAAGTGGCACTAGGGTTCCACTTTGGGACCCTAGGTTTGCAGACTCACTATGAGCATGTAATCGAACTTGAATCCTTTTGTTTGTGACTCTGAAACTTTCAATAACTCTTTTCTAGGGTAAACGACTCTTTTGTTTGATTTAGGTGCTTTATATATGAGAAAAACTCCTCTTTCAAAAGGTTTTCACAACCAAGTGATTGATTCTGAAATCCCTTTTAATAAGGCTAATGATTTCTTACTGATTTCTTTCGATTGAACCTCCTTTACCCTACTAGCTGTTTATTTTGATCTTTTTGTGTAGAAATTCTATGTTTGTGATGTTTTCCTTAAATACATGGTCTCGTGTATTCCTTCTGTAATTCTGTAACAATGTTTGAATTATTTCTATACTTATATGATTCTTTCCTTTATTACCTTGATTCCTAGTGATTAAAATTGGATCTGGGATCCTCTTAATTGATTTTCGAACTGATGCCCTATTTTTACTTTATAAATACACTATTATTCCAACTTTCTTTAATTACCCACTATGTATTTGACCTTGTTTATGCACTATGTGGTTTCTCTGCCCTAATCAGCCCTATTGAACTAATTTCTTTCCTTATTCTGTCTTGACTAACCGTTTGAACTAGACTCCTTAATTAAAGGATTCCAGTTGTCTTAATTGATACTAATTGATTGCTATTTCCATGTTTGTGCATCCTTTGCCTATGTATTACTTATTTTCAAAACTATATAAAGACCTAGTCTTCCCTCTTTACACACACTGAGATACACACGAACAAAAACGCTTCTAATTACTTACTGTCTTGCAATACGGTTTGAATTCAATACTTGGCTTTGCTTGAGATCTTTTGGAACTACTTTGTTTGCAACTTGGATCTCTCAAGGCTACTGTTTTCTTACTTATTTTCCTTTGAAACTGGTATGTCTTTTATTTAATTTTCTACCTCACCCCTATGTGTTCACTCTACAGTTTCAGACTTTTTGTTTACTTTACTGCTCATGTTTAGTAATTTGTGCTAAATATTTTCTTCCTTGCTTCTGTTTCTGTTATGAATCCCTACCCTATTCCCTTCTATATGCTTGAGTTAAGGTCTTGGTCTGATAGTATCCTAATTACTGCCTAGGCCATAACCTGATCCACAATGGATCCTAACTCTCAATGTTTGGCTAGCAGGTTGGTCAGGGTGTGCCGGCATTCCAATTGCTGGGCATGACCACCAGCCTGCCATGTCTCTCCCTAATTCCTTCCCCCTGTGCACTTGCACTTATTCTTAGACTCTTAAGTTCTGCCCCTCTCTTATGAGCCTTGCTTTGGGACCTTGAGTTCCCTCTGAACTTGGACATCTGAGGGCTGTCATTTCCACACTGCACTATGTTCTTAATTCTGCAATGTTTTGGGGTGTAAGCATTGCCCGAAGTCCCTTTGAGACTCTTGGAACTTTGACACACGCCAAATATGAGAAAGTCTTTTGGAAATCTGGTCCTGGAAGTTGGTTTATCTCATATTGTTGGACTTCGAGTATGAATTAGGCTGTTTAGATGTAGTTGGAACTTCTGATGTAATTTTACTTATCTTTTTGATTCACTCGAGTCTGTAATATTTTGTAATAACCTATGAGGTGTATAGTAAAATGGGGGAGGGTGTCTCATGTTATGCATATGGGGTAGATATCATGCTTTAGGCTCTATTTCTGCAATCACAACATTTTTCGTTTATATATCTGCATTTAGAAATTCTGCCTATAAGATTGTTTCATTATGTATTTAGAAATTCTGCCTATAAGATTGTTTCACTATGCATTTAGAAACCCTGCCTATAAGTCTTTATAACTTTTCCATTACTACATTTAGAAAACATGCCTATAAGTCCTGCATTTCTGCATTTTAGAAGACATGCGTATAAGTTCTGCATCTTAGAGATTATGCCTATAGGTTCTGCATATAGAAAACATGCCTATAAGTTTTTCTGCATTTCTGCATATACCCGCCGTTAGGCAAACAATCTTAGGCATAATAATAACCAATCCATTCTAGATATTATGGCTATAGGATTCCTGTATTTATGTAACTTTTTTTGAAACCAATGACACTTAGAGATCATGCTTATAGGAATAAATCAACTGAACCAGTCCCGTTTTGAATCTAAAACCAGTCTTAAAGTTTTCAAATCCTTTTTTATAAAACCAACAAACGTTTTCCTTAAAATCAATACAGCTCTATTAGATGTCATGCCTATAGGTCTCACTTAGGCAAACTATTAGGTGATTAATTAACTGTGTCAGTCTTTGATAACTACATCTAGACAAGGCTAATTCGGACTCCTCATCTGAGAAATATGTGATAAATCAACCTATCCTGCGCCTTAATTTAATTCAGACCAAACCAGTACTTGTAAGTCATGCTAAATAATTTGCTGCTTTGAATGAGGAGGCCTACTTGAGCCTTAACTGCTATTTGTTCCCCCCCTTTAACTGCTATTTGTTATTGCTTGTCGCCTAGATTTTTATCCTTTGGAAGACTTTGGAAAAGCCCCAACTCCCCCCCTTTAGGATTAGTAGTCTCAATGCCTCCGAGGCTGATAGGATTGGGGCGGGTACTAGCATGCAATAAGTAACGACACCATTATGCGATTTAATGCCTTAACGTGCTGGGAAGGGTAGATATGGATATGATGACTGGTGTGCTAATACCACGTGTAACCCCTCTTTTGAAGAGTGATTACCGGGTATTGCATTGTCGTGATCCATATTAATCATAAACCTAGGACCCCCCCTCCCTTTACCTGTCCTTATCTGCTTTCTTTAGAATTGCTTAAATCTTTCATAAATTTCTGCCCTCTTTACTGTTCCTCAAAAGTTTTCAATTTATTTGCAATATTATATGCAAGCCCCTTTATTTGAGCCCTTAATTGCTTACTTGATTATGTGAAGTCACAATTGTAACATGGCCGGGAACCACACTAGTGGATCTTGAGGGGTGCCTAACACTTTCCCCTCGAGATAATTTCTAGCCCTTACCCAAACTCTAGTTCTTCAAACTCAAACCCTTATTAGTGTCCTAATGCACTTAATTATTAGGTGGCGACTCTTCAAGTTCCAAAACCCAATTCCCAAAAGGGAACGAGTTGTCCTCCCAAATGTCACAAGCCCTATTTCGCGAGAAAAAGGGGGCGCGACATAAAGTACCCCTCCACTCTACTCGCGGTACACCTGGCATAGCTAGCGTCACAATTTTTGCGTGATAGTCAAGAATATCATAATGGGGCGACAACCTGTCCATGCCCAAGATAACATCGAAAT
Organism: Nicotiana sylvestris; assembly: GCF_000393655.2. NCBI lineage: Eukaryota > Viridiplantae > Streptophyta > Magnoliopsida > Solanales > Solanaceae > Nicotiana > Nicotiana sylvestris. The sequence goes on along the minus strand of NC_091062.1, from coordinate 81,181,529 downwards.
CTACCATACTGAGCAATAATAAATCGGCTCTAGTCTCAAAACCACTAAGAGCAACCAAACATGACCGATAAACGCGATCCACAATAAGAGAATCTCCCACAGGAGTAGAAACATAAACAGGGGAAGCCAAAGAATCCCGAGGTATGCCCAAATGCGGGAAAAAATAAGAGGACACATAAGAGTACGTGGAGCATGGATCGAATAGAACCGATGCATCTCTGACAAACCAGGACAATATCTGTGATGATAGAATCGGAGGCAACATCCTCAGTACGGGCAGTAAAGGCATAATATCTGGCCTGGCCTCCTCCTCTAGGGCGACCTCTACTTCCCCGACCTCCACCTCTAGCTGGCTAGGCAGGTGGGGTAGTAACTATTGCTGTAATCATAGCCTGAGAACTCTGCAAGGCACGCTGTGGCTGAGAAGTCTGTGGAGGTGCACCCCTCCTAAGTCTGGAGCAATCCCTCACCATATGGCATGTGTCACCACACTCAAAACAAGCTTTAGGAGGACGTGGCGGCTATGACTAGCTCGGGCTAGGTCTGCTGGACTGACCACTGAAAGCACCCCGTGCAGGAGGCGCACTAGATACTGGAGGTGCATAATAAGGCTCTTGAGGTCTAAGAGGAGCTAGAATACCACTGGCTGCTGGAAGAGCTGAATGAACGGGGCGACTCATATAACCCCTACCATAATGAAATGCAGCTGAAGCACAAGCACCAGAATAATGGCCCGACTCTCGAGACCTCTTGGCCTCCCTCTCCTCTCTATCTCAAGCATGCATACCCTCTACTCTCCTAGCAATGCTCACTACCTACTAATAAGAAATATCCATCTACAACTCACGAGCCATGCTAGACCTAATGCTGGGAATGAGCCCCTTAATAAACCAGCGAACCCTCTCACGAACTGTAGCAACCAAGCTGGTGCATGCCTAGCCAAGTCAACTCCCAAAACCCGGAATCTCATGAAATCACAAGCTTTGGAATAACTACAAACTGTTCTAACTCCAGAATGTCTAAACAAAAGGAAATACAGGAGAGCTAAAGCTAGAAGAGAGAATAGAGAGGGACTCCTCGGTCTGTGAACGTGGCAGATATACCTCGAAGTCTCTGAAGATCGCCTCGCCTCACTGGAAGTATGGCTAAGCCGAAGAACCTGGACCTTCACACGAAAAACATGTGCAGGAAAGGGCATAAGTACACCGCAGCGGTACCCAGTAAGTTCCAAGCCTAACCTCGGTCGGATATAGACGAGAAAGGTCAGGGCCCTACTGGTTATAGATGAAAAATAGGGTAAAGCAATATGGAATACGACAACATAATTAAAATGCTAATAGTCTATTACGAATAAAATCACAGAAAGAATCTAATTCAGTACACAGAAATAGCAACAGAGGATCTCCCGGGATATCGTCCCAGCCCAATCATAAATATGCAGGAGAAACTCCCGAAATACCAATTCGTAATCCCAAAGTAAATATCCAGTACATGGGATCTACCAGGTACTGTCCCATAGTCCCAAATATAAATATGCAGGGGGATCTACCGGAATAACGATTCGTAGTCCCAAGTAAACATGCAGGGGGATTTCCTAGGATATCGTCACGTAGTCCCAAAGTAAACACACAACAATCTCAGAAGAATTCACATTTCTATTTGAGAAATTAAACAGAATATTCTACTCTAACATGCTGCACAGAGTACAAGTAGGCAATTAAAGCAGGTAAGACAATTAATTCACATAAGCATGCTTTTCCTAAACTAAACAAGAGGCTTCAAGTACAAGTATTGCTCAATTACAAGAAAACATAGGTATTTACTTAATGGAAACGGGATTTTTCAACAATTAGCACGTGTACGTACTCGTCACCTCACGTACACGACACTCATATAACAACCATACCAAATCCTAAGGAGAGTTCCCCCACACAAGGTTAGGCAAGCCACTTACCTCGAACCGGCTCAATCAACTCGAAATCACGCTCTTGGCACGAGTATCCAACTCCAAATGGCCCAAATCTATTTAAATTAATTGCATAATGTAAATATAACTTCAAGTAACTAATTTCACTAATTAATTCGAAGATAACATGCGAAATTAAGAAAATCGCCCAAAAATCCCCCCGGGCCCACGTCTTGAAATTGGATAAATTTTATAAATTCAGAACCCCCGGTCACTCACGAACACACTCGAACAAAATCACCAAAATCCGACGTCAAAATTTCGCTCAAAACTCGGATTCTCAATTGGGGAACTTTTCTCCCATTTTCAAACTTTTATCCCCCAAATTTCTTAATTAGAAGAGGAAAACAACAATAGATTATAGTTCTAAGATCAAAATCAAGATAGAAATCGTTACCCAATGTTTCTCCTTCAAAACCCTCGAGAAATCGCCCTCAACCAAGCTCCAAATTGTTTTTCCAAGTTATGAGTTCAAACCCTCATTTTTCCCTTTTACTGCCCAGTGATTTTCGCACCTACGAGAGCTCTATCGCACCTACGGCCTTTTATCCGCACCTACGACTTTTCATTAAACGGACATATGTCACACCTGCGATCCTACTCTCGCAGATGCGGTCCGCTTCTACGATTCTTGGGCCGTATCTGCGACCAACTCCACTGGGCCTCAGACCGCACCTGCAGTCCTAGACACGTAGGTGCGGTTATGACAGGTTCAACAACCCAGATTTTTGCCTAAGTCCAAATTCCAATCCGTTCGACATCTGAAACTCACCTGAGGCCCCCGAGACCTCAACCAAATATGCCAACCAATCCTAAAACATCATACGATCTTATTCCAACCCTCGAATCACATCAAACAACGCTAAAACCACGAATCACCCTCCAATCCAAATTGAAAGAACTTAAAATTTCAAGAAACCTACAACCGATGCCGAAACTAACCAAACCAAGTCTGAATGACCCCAAATTTTGCACACAAGTCACATTCAACATTATGGAGCAATTCCAACTTTCGGAATCGAATTTCGACCACAATATCAAAATCTCACTATCTATCCGGAAACTTCAAAAATTCAACTTTCGGCATTTCAAGCCTAAATAAGCTACGGACCTCCAAATCACAATCTGAAGACGCCCCTAAGCCCGAAATCACTCAACGGAGCTAATGGAATTGATTGAATTCCATTCTGAGGCCATCGTCACACTGCTCTGACTACGGTCCAAATTCTAAAGCTTAAGTTCTCATTTAGGGACTAAGTATCCCAAAACACTCCAAAACACAAAACGAATCCTCCCAGAAACTCAACAATAGCAGAAACAAACATGAGGAAAGTAGTTAATAGGGGATCAGGGCGTTAATTCTTAAAACGACCGGCCTGGTTGTTACATCACTGAACCTCATAGCGTACTTAGACACGGTCATAGTCCTCTGCCGCAACTGCTCAAACTTGGTGTGCCACGCTTCCCTGAGGGTCTACAGAATGAATTCCCTCAAAAACAGATCAGAGAACTGCATCCAAATAAGTGGTGTTGCGCCAACTGGCCTACCCTCCTCATAAGCCTGCCACCATCTATACGCCGACATTATCTGCTGGAAAGTAGTAAGGGAAACCACGCTTACCTCCAAAATGCCCATAGTACGTAGAATATGGTGACACTGGTCTAGAAATCCCTACACATCCTCAGAAACCGCACCACTGAATGAAGGAGGAAAATACTTCTTGAACTTCTCAAGTCTCTTCTGCTCCTCCTCTGATGCCACTGGCCTGACCTCAGGTTGAGCTGTACCAACATAACACCCGAAACCTGATCAACATGGGCTTGCTGCTCTGGACTATAGGCAGCGGGAGTCTGAGCTCCTCCCCCAGCCTATGAAGTAGATGGTGCAATAGAGATCAATCCCGCTTGAGCCAATGTACCAAACATACTCATAAAGTGCATTAAAGTCTCCTAAAGTCCAGGGGTAGCAACATGCATCTCAGGTTCCTAGTCCCCAACCGGAGCTACTGGTGGCTCCTCAGCTACTGCTATCATAGGTACTCTAGATGTAGCACGTGCTCTTCCTCGGCCTCTAACCCTGCCTCTACCCCGACCCCTAGCAATACTGCCCTAAGGACAACATCATCAGTAACTACAACTCGTGTCCTCACCATTTATGAGAGAATAGAATAACAAAGGCTCAAACTACAAAATCAATAAATCTGCACAATAGGAATGAATGAAGTGAGGTTTTCTAATAGTTTTGTAGCCTCTCGAAGTTAAGTACAAACCTCTCCGTACCGATCTGCAAGAATCTACAAAACTAACTTATGACTCGTAGCACCTATGCACTTACTGCTCTAATACCAATTTTCACGATACTAAAATTTTACCTTAAGGATCGTGATGACACCTAACTAGGTAAGCCTAACACATGCTAAGTATTAACATAAATAACCAACTTAACTGCAAAATATTGACTGATAACTGAAATAACATAGCCGAACCGAATAACAGTCGCACAACCCCAAATCCGGTAGTACAGAGTCATAAGCTCTATTGAATACACTAAAATTTCTAAATACAATACCGTTTTGAAATGAAAATAAATAGTAGTCATGAATGACAATAGAATGTGACTGTGAGGTTTGCGAATGAAATGGCAGGTATACCTTGAACTCTCCGCAGCAAATCATAAGCAGCTAACTAACGTCCGACATGCTCCGAGGTACTTGGATCTGCACAAAAATGTGCAGAAGTATAGTATGAGTATACCACAACGGTACCTAGATAATATCAAGACTAATCTCGGTGGAGTAGTGATGAGGTTAAAGTTAAGGCATTTACTAATCAAATAACTTTTGAATATTAATATAATACTAACAACGGAAAAGCAGGTAAATAAATGGCAATGAAGGATAATCATGTGATAAATCAAAAAAATAATTAAAACACAGATAAAATACGATTGATAGCAATTAAGAGATAAGAACGATAGTTCTACTCATCAAACCACCGACACACGAATTACAACCAAAATCACCCTGAGGTACTACATCTCAACTATCACAAATCAAGAGTCCCAAATCACAAATTACATATACATGGAACCTCGTGCCCACATTATTGATTACAATCGCATGAATAACTCACGTGCTGCTCGGGCAACTCACGTGTAAATAACATCACTATCTCAGTTCCATATGGATAACTCACGTGCTGCACGGATAACTCACATACCAATAGTAGAAATATCTCATATCCGCACGGACAACTCATGTGCCAATAGAAACAATATCTCAAATCCGCACGAAAAATTCACGTGCTACCAGTCCAATCCACGCACAAAAGGCAGATATACAAGAATATATATACATGATCAATGAACATCGAGATTCATACTCTTGGACTGGCATAGATGATATGTTACGATGTATGCATGTGCAAGTGTACGATCACAACTCAAATCAACAAGTAATATTAGAGACACCGAGTAACACATTGGAAACAACACAACAAATCACGTAATATGCATGACACACACATGGAAGTCACACCACCACATGAATATCATCAATAATATGCACCCAGACCATCACATATCGTCCCTGACATAACCCCCTTATCTCGTCGCATGTGCAATAATAAAGTAAATGCCCGCTTTGTTTCGCCACACGTGCATCAATAATTATCTCGCCTTGTCTCGCTACATGCACAAACCTAATATAGATCCCATCTCACCTTGTCTCGGCGCATGTGCAAATATCAATAATAACAATAGCACAAAAAAACCGCGTGCAAACACCCCGACAATCCTTGCAATAATTCCATATGTGCCAAAGTCACAACACTACAATATATCAATTCGCACCATATGTGCCCATATGCTACAACATTGATAAAATAACAACACCAATATCACAACGCATAGCCCACGGCTCAACAACAATGTATACAATAGTCTCAATAACAACATAATGAAACCGAAGAATAAGCTCAACAATGGAAGATATTCCATGTAATACCAACTTCAATTGAATGCACATAAGAATAAACTCGACAATAGAAGATATTACATATGATAAGAACTTCAATTAAATGCATATAAGTAACCTAAGAGTCTAAATTGTTCAATTTCCACATATAAGCCTATGTACACACTCGTCAACTCATGTACACGTGTTCCACATAATCCAAATAGTGCAATTAAACCCAATCCTACGAGGTAGCTTCCCCCCCTCCCACACACAAAGTTAGGCAAGATACTTATCTCGGCTAGGCCAAATCAACACTCAAAAATGGCTTTTCCTTTGAAATTCACCTCCGCGCAGCTCAAATCTAATAGAAAATGACTTAATATAACCAAACAATACAAGAGGAACCAATTTCGATTAATAAAGTTAAAAACTTTATACAATTCCACAAAATTCGACAAAGTCAACCCCGGGCTCGCCCAATCAAAATTCGAGTCCAAGGGTAGATCTCGACTATCCATAACTCCACGAGTCCATTTTTGTATTTTATTTTCAAATCCGAATCCAATTCAACTCTCAAATCTCAAATTTTCCTTTTTCAAAATATAGTCAAAACTCCCCAAAAACTTTCTTCAAATCTCATGATTTTGATGTTAATCTCATAAATAATCATGTAATATAATAGTAATTGAATCAAAATCACTTACCCAATAGTTGTATGTACAAATCGTCTCCTACCGAGTCTAGGTTTCTAAAGTATGATAAAGGAACCTAAGTCCCGTTTAGTAGCCCTTTTATTCAGGTGCAGACATCAAAAAAGCGACAATTGCGAACCCTCACAAATGCGGCACCTAACAATCCCAGGGAAAGTTGCAAATCCCACCCTGACTTCGCATTTGGGAAGTCAGGCCCTTCGCAAACCAGCCAGGAGCCCCAATCGCAAACGCAATCCGGAGTTCACTTTGCGAACTCTGCAGTCTTCAGCCACTTCACAAAAAATGAGAAGAAACTCGCAAATGCTAGAACTAATACCAGCAAAAATTTGAACATATCTTAAACTCTTCGAAACGCATCCAAAACTCACCCGTGTCCCCGGGGCTCCACACTAAACATCCACACAAGTACATAAACATCATATGAACTCGTTCGGATGAGATCAAAACACCAAGATAACCTTCGGAACCACGAATCAGACACCAAAATGCATGTAATTACAATGCACTTCAAGAATTTCTAGAAACGCAACCATGCGTCCGATTCCTATCAAACCAACTCGGAATGACACCAAATTTTGCAGACAAGTAATAAATGACAAAACAAACCAATTCCAAGTCCCGAAACTAAAATCCGAACCCGATAGCCATAAAATCAAATCATGATCAAATTTAAGGAATTTCTAAGCCTCAAATTGCAAACTTTCGGCAAAAACAAGCAAAATCAACTTAGGGACCCCCGAATTCAATTTCAGGCATACGCCTAAGTTCAAAATCACCATCCGGACCTAATGGAACCATCAAAACTCCGATCGGAGATCAAATACGAAAAAAGTGAATCTTGATCAACTCTTCCAACTTAAAGCTTCTACAACCAAATGTGCCAAAGTCACAACAACACAATATATCAACTCGCACCACACGTGCCCATATGCCACAACATTGATAAAATAACAACACCAATATCACAACGCATAGCTCACGACTCAACAACAATGTATACAATAGTCTCAATAACAACATAATGAAACTGAAGAATAAGCTCAACAATGAAAGATATTCCATGTAATACCAACTTCAATTGAATGCACATAAGAATAAACTCGACAATAGAAGATATAATATGTGATAAGAACTTCAATTAAATGCATATAAGTAACCTAAGAGTCTAAATTGTTCAATTTCCACGTATAAGCCTATGTACACACTCGTCACCTCATGTACACGTGTTCCACATAATCTAAATAGTGCAATTAAACCCAATCCTACGGGGTAGTTTCCCCCCCCCACAAAGTTAGGCAAGATACTTATCTCAGCTAGGCCAAATCAACACTCAAAAATGGCTTTTCCTTTAAAATTTACCTCCGCACGGCTCAAATCTAATAAAAATGACTTAATATCACCAAACAATGCAAGAACAACCAATTTCAATTAATAAAGTTAAGAACTTTATACAATTCAACAAAATTCGACAAAAGTCAACCCCGAGCCCGCCCAATCAAAATTTGAGACCAAGGGTAGATCTCGACTATCCATAACTCCACGAGTCCATATATGTATTTTATTTTCAAATCCGAATCCAATTCATCTCTCAAATCTCAGATTTTCTTTTTTCAAAATTTAGTCAAAATTCCCCAAAAACTTTCTTCAAATCTCATGATTTTGATGTTAATCTCATAAATAATCATGTAATATAATAGGAATGGAATCAAAATCACTTACCAAATAGTTATATGTACAAATCGTCTCCTACCGAGTCTAGGTTTCTAAAGTGTGATAAAGGAATCTAAGTACCGTTTAGCAGCCCTTTTGTTCAGGTGCAGACATCACAAAAGCGACAATTGCGAACCCTCACAAATGCGGCACCTAACAATCTCAGGGAAAGTTGCAAATGCCACCCTGACTTTGCATTTGGGAAGTCAGGCCCTTCGCAAGCCAGCCCAAGAGCCCCAATCCCAATTGCGAACTCTGCAGTCTTCAGCCACTTCACAAAAATTGAGAAGAAACTCGCAAATGCTAGAACTAATACCAGCAAAAATTTGAACATCTCTTAAACTCTCCGAAACGCATCCGAAACTCACCCGAGTCCCCGGAGCTCCACATTAAACAACCGCACAAGTACATAAACATTATACGAACTCGTTCGGATGCGATCAAAACACCAAGATAACATTCGGAACCACGAATTGGACACCAAAACGCATGTCATTACAATGAACTTCAAGAATTGCTAGAAACGTAACTATGCGTCCGATTCCTATCAAACCAACTCGGAATGACACCAAATTTTGCAGACAAGTGATAAATGACAAAACGGACAATTTCAAGTCCCGAAACCAAAATCCGAACCCGATAGCCATAAAATCAAACCATGGTCAAATTTAAGGAATTTCTAAGCCTCAAATTGCAAACATTCGGCAAAACAAGCCAAATCAACTTAGGGACTCCCGAATCCAATTTCGGGCATACGCCTAAGTCCAAAATCACCATCCTCTCCTAACGGAACCATCAAAACTCCGATCCGAGATCAAATACGTAAAAAGTCAATCTTGGTCAACTCTTCCAACTTAAAGCTTCTACAATGAGAATCATTTGTCCAAATCAAACCCGAATCACTCGAAAACCGAAACCGACCATATGCGGAAGTCATAATATATAATATTAAACTATTCAAAACCTCAAACCACCAAACAAAATTTTAAAGCTCAAAACGATCGAGCGGATCATTACAACCTCACTGACATAGTGACATAAAATAAAAGAAAGGCACTAAGTACTATTTTTCTGTCATTTAATTCATATTTTTGCCTATGCCCTTCTCAGATTGACAAAGACTTTCTTAAATGCAGCCAATCTGAAAGTCTGTTTTGCCTTTAGATTCCAAGATAATGAAAATTAGCCAAGTACGGAAGGACAGTAGAAAAGGAAGATAAAGTAGTTGGCAAGGAGTCAAATTTTAATGCTGTATAAATTCTACGGATTGATAATATTTGTTTGGTTACCTAATAATTGCTCAATTTTGAACACAGAAAAATAAGAACCAACTAGTGACAGTGGAAAAAGTCCCTTCAGCTTTCCAGTAGTCAGTAACCTAAATTCCACTTTACTTTGAGATAGAAATCGGCTAGGTGCTAGCCAAAAGCATTTTCGTACTGGTTGGTATGGACCAAAAGTGAAGTCCGTCTCATTCAAATAAAAAAAGACAAGCCCCTATGACTTCATTTCTTGAAATGGTTGAATGTGAGCTATGTTTTCTCTTATCAAGTTGAACTAAGAGCCTCTTTACCTAACACGATAGCCATTTGTTTGTTGTAAAGCCAAGATCAGGATGGGTTGTAATTTGTAGTGTTTCATTTTATTTGTGATTTTTTCATTTCATGATCGGCTTAGATGTTTTGCATGAATTGCTTATGAAAACAGTTAGAAATTATTTGGGTGATTGATATATGCACCAACTGTTCAGCCTTGAACTATTGATACCCACTGAGTATTTTACTTTTTCAGTAGTTGAAGATCGTTTTGAGCTAGTATAAAAAAGTGACTTTTCTCGCATACTAATGGAAAAAGAAGTAAAAAAGAATGCCAAAACAGACTTGAAGTAAATGAGGCTGAACTCAGAGTACTAAGGGGTGGTTTGGTATGAGGTATAAGGGTGGTATAAAAATTTAATACCACCTTAATATTATGTTTGGTCAGCAAACCAAGTATAAGTTATCTCGGTGTTAATTTTAACACTGGGATAACTTATACCTTATAGAAGGTGGGATAATTAGCACCGCTATAACTTATACCTTCTTCTTAGAAATTATGCAATTGTCATTCTTAATACAACATATCAAACAATGAATAAACAACAATCCCAACATAACTAATCCCAACATAACTTATCCCCATATATCTTATACCGGCATAACTTATACCGGTATAAATCGTATTCTAATCATACGCTCTCTAAAAGTAAATCTACGCTAAAAATTGGCCGCCTATACTTGTAAGTCTATTTATTCTGGTGGAACTCTTTCACCCAATAGGTATGAGTTCGATTCTGTTTTCCTTCCCCCCCCCGCCCCCCCAACTAAATAAGAGTCCGAAACTTAAATAGTGCCAAAAATGGCACAAAATATGTTTCTACTGTTTTAAAAAAAGTTACATAAATACGTAAAACGCAGTATAATATTGTGTTTTACTTTAACGGAAGTTAGCCGTTAAAGTTAAACGCAGTACTATACTGCGTTTTATTAAAAAATTAATTTTTTTTAGGAAAACGCACTACAATATTTGGGCCCACTTCTGCAAGACATTTAAATCCCCCTCCCCCGCGATTTAAAAAAAAAATTCTTGGGCCCCACCCGTACACAAAAGGCGAAGAGTGTAGGTCCCGCACACATCACAAGCCTTGAATTCCTTCTTTCGGGTTGAAAAATTCAATTTGGATCTATTTCAAAAAACTTAAATCGAGGTATTTCGATTTTGTTTATGTCGAAACTCGTAGACCATATGCATATTTGTTTTATTGAATGTGTTTTCACGTTGATTTGTGTTATGTTTGTATTTAAATTTGTATGTTATTTTTACCCGGATTGAATTATTAGCCTTGAGACAAAAAATAGTTAATTATTAGCCTTGAATTATATATTTAATTTGATATTCATATGTATGTTATGTTTGTTGTTTTTATATGTAATAGTGGCCTTTTAGCATAGTAAAATATAGAGTCTTTTAGCGTAGTAAAATATAGAGCCTTTTAGCGTAGTAAAATATAGAGCCTTTTAGCGTAGTAAAATATAGAGCTTTTTAGCGTAGTAAAATATAGAGCTTTTTAGCATAGAGTCTCTGTAGTTTAAGTATGTACTAACTACAAACTCTATCCAATTACACTTTACAAAATTTATTATTTAATTTATAAAAATAAACTTACAAAACTAACAAATTAATATATGTTGTTAAATTAACTCAAATATCGAGCCTGGAACCCATATATAATTACTCAGTCCAAATCAATAATTAATTATTTAATTTATTAAACTAACAAAATTCTAAAAATATTGAAATTGACACACATAATAATTAAGGATAACTTGGTGCTACCAGGCCTCAAATATCGAGCCTGGAACCCATTATTTAGTCACGACCGCCTAGAATTCTCTGCTCCAACCACTTGAGCTGGTCTTCCAGCATTTTTTTCTTTTCTTCCACCTCCTTGAGTTTCGCCTTCAACTCCGCAATTTCTTGCTTGGATTGGCGCTCTCTGTCCCACTGCCCCGTATACACATTATGAAGATGATACAACTTGTCTTTGTAGTATTCCTGCTCACATGGTTCATCAATCCACACCTTAAAATTACATGTAGGTACGTCGGGTTGCCTATAAAACTTGTTCATACATGCCCAGTAGCGGCGTCCAACTTCTTCCCAACAATCGTACATCATGCTTTTGATTCCGCAATCTCACCTTGGGCAATAAAGGGGTTGTTGAGACATTTCTTAAAGAGAAACTTTGGTTTTATGGAAATATTTGCTATAGGTTGTTGTTAAGCGCAGAAAATAACTAGAATGCGCGCGCTCGTTATTTATAGGTAAGATTTCACATGAAACGTAGTATTATACCACGCTTTACATACACGTAAAACACAGTATATTACCACGCTTTACATATTAAATTTCTCTGGAACGAAACAGTTTTTTCACATGGTTTTCAGCTTTTTCAGAACGACAAGACAACTCAATAAAACGTAGTATTATACCGCGCTTTACATATAAAATTTTTCTACAAGAAAATAACTTTTTCACATGGTTTTCAACTTTTTCAGAACGACAAAACAACTCAAAAAAATGCAGTATTATACCGCGCTTTATATATATATATATATTTTTATTTTTAGATTGGTCTTCCTTAGTAACACCAATAAGTTGAATATTTGAACAATTCTATGAAGAAAATACTACATTATGTAAATAATGGCAACAATTCTATTTTAACAATATTTTTATTGTAACAGAATTTGAACAACAATTTTATTTTAACATGACAACACAAACAAAAACATAGCAAACCTAAAGATACACATAACAAAAAACAAACAGTACAACTAATGAAAACACTTGACAAGGGAAACATAAAGATACACTACTACGCTCAACACGTACAAGCCATTGTTTAGTCATGACCGGCTACTACTCTTTGCTCCAACCACTTGAGTTGGTCTTCCAGTTTTTTTTTCTTCTTCCACCTCCTTGAGTTTCACCTTCAACTCCTCAATTTCTTGGTTGGTTCGGCACTCTCTTTCCCTTTGCCTCGTACACAAATTATGAAAATCATAAATTCTCTCTTTGTAGTATTTCTGCTCACATGGTTCATCCATCCATACCTCAAAATCACATGTAGGCTCGTCGGGTTACCTATCAAACTTTTTCGTACACGCCCAGTAGCGGCGTCCACCTTCTTCCCACCAATTGTACAAACTGCATTTTTCTCCGCAATAGCACCTTCGGACATAAAGGGGTTGTTGAGACATTTCTTAAAGAGAAACTTTGGTTTTATGGAAATATTTGCTATTGGTTATTGTTAAGCACAGAGAATAACTAGAATGCGCCCGTTATTTATAGGCAAGATTTCACATAAAACGTAGTATTATACCACGCTTTACATATTAACTCAATAAAACGTAGTATTATACCGCGCTTTACATATTAAATTTTTCTGCAAGAAAACAACTTTTTCACATGATTTTCAGCTTTTTCAGAATGACAAGACAACTCAAAAAACGTAGTATTATACCGCACTTTACATATTAAATTTTTCTGCAACAAAAGAGCTTTTGGAGATGGTTTCCAGCTTTTTCAGAACGACAAGACAACTCAAAAAAATGTAGTATTATACCGCGCTTTACATATTAAATTTATTTTTTAATATTTAATATTTTTTATTTTTTACAAACACTAATAAGTTTAATATTTGAAAAACTATATCAAAAGGTCATGTTAAAAAATAAGATGTAATAAGATTATGGAACATGATTTTATTTGATAGATATTGCAACATACACAAGTGCAGACACGTATTACAAAAAATAATACGAAAACAAAAGACTAGGGGTATCCTTGATAGTTGGGTACATTCGACGAACTTGCACCAGGAGCTGGATTACCAACGCCACGCACACCAGCTGAAGGACATTTATGATGGTCGTGTCCTGTTTGCGAGCATATGACACATTTACGCGCATAAATGGTGTCACCAACATCCATTTGGTTCTGTATACGCGTTCTCTTTTGCACTTGTAGCTTGCGCAAATAGTCCTTGTTACATACCATCTTAAAAGGTTCCGACGACCAATAATGCTCAACACCTAATGGCTGCAACTGCCCACTATACGTGTCTGCATATGCAGCAACACTGTATTGCCTATCAATATAGTTGGTTGCCCTAAAACCAACTTGTTAAAAGCACTTCAACACATGTGCACACAACATGTGGTAGATGGTCCATTTCCCACATGAACACAACTTTCTGGCTTCATTCACCGTCTGTAGATTATTCCCACGATGTCCGCGGATAGCAGTCTTAACTTCAAAAACACCCCGATCATGATCGTACTGTAGAAATGAATGCCAATGTGCTCGCCTCCCAAATCTTCTCATGGGTATTGGCATAAATTGAACACCCCTATCCATCAATGCCGATGCAGCTCCATGACTTTCAACTAACCTCTCCGCACTTTGTTTGAATGTCATGCGGACCATGGCAGTGACATGCAATCCACGGGCAGACATCAATAAGCCGTTGAATGACTCCGACACATTTGTAGTTAGGGCTCCCCATTTTCTGCCGCCATCAACATGGAATGTCCACATGTGAAGCTCATGTCCCATCAGCCAAGTATAGGCTCGTGGATCTAGCTGCCGGATCGCTTCCATGCGCCTCATGAGTTTGCACTGCTGGTGCTCAATTGCAGCCATCCACATTAAGTGATGCAAGGCCTTGTCAAGATATTTCTTCTGGAAATTTTCCTTCAAGTTCCTCACACAGTAACAGTGGTATGCATAGGGTTCCTGCCATTCAGGCAAGTGCCGTACAGAACTTAAAATACCACTATGTCTATCAGATATTAGACAAATACCTGAACGCTGTTTGACAACGTGCTGCTTCAAGTGGTTCAAGAAAAGCGTCTACGTCTCTTCGCTTTCGTTGGCACAAATGGCAAAAGCTAGTGGAAATATTTGTGTGTTGGCATCTACTGCAACTGTAATCAAAAGCTTAATATCATACTTTCCATAGACATGAGTACCGTCTATGTAAATTATAGGACGACAATGCACAAAACCATCAATTGCTGGTTTAAATGACCAGAAAACATAGTTGAAAATATATTCCGGTCTGTCCGAATTCCACTCAAGCCTCTATTTAACAACAGTCCCGGGGTTAAAGTGTTGCAGTGCGGCCATGTACCTGGGTAGCGATGAAAAAGACATATCCCAGTCGCCATAAATAAGTTCAAAGGCACGTTTGCGACCGAGATATGCCTTTCTTTTGTTTATAGTACAACCATACTCCTGGTAGACGACTGTAATACACTCTTTAATCTTAAACCTAATGGACACTTCCAAATATGAAATCAAGACAAGAGAAATCAAGTCTACATCCAGGTTGAAATGATTCTTATTGAATGTGTCCATTTCACATCTGTGGGTGCTAATAAATTTACCCACTTTCCACAAACCTGATTTCTTCTTGCTGGCATGCAACATCCAGTGACAACCCATAAAGTCTCTACGGCATACAACCTTGTATACCTCCGTAGTTGACTCTCTTACTGTCATCTCACGGTACTCTCTTACACTGTAGATTTTTACAGCCCTAATTAGGCGAGTTTTATCGGGGGAATACATGCCCTTTATCAGAACCGCTGGTCTAGACTCATCCCACATCGCTGACCGAATTTCGTCATCATCCCTTGTGAGGGCATCCACGTTCGGCATACTTGGCAAATTATCAAGGTAGTGAATATTCCGCTCATGAAATGGCACGTGGGACTCGTACACTCTTGGTCTAGCGAGAGGTGGAGGAACATGCTCCCTCGTCAGCTTAGGTTCAACATTCACTTCCTCTTCATCATCATCCTCATCAGGGAAGGGTGTGTCATCTCCAGACTCATCCGCATTGTTGTCATAATCACTATCATCTTCGTGACTCTGCGCATCTGCCAAATCACGAGTCAATACGTCGTCTATGGGCAACTGTGTGAGGTCAGGAATATCAAGAAGCTCGTTTTCACTGCACAAAAAGAACAAAATGATAAGTTACCCAACTAGATAAATACTTTACATATAGCTATATCACTTTACTTACAAGTCGTACTGTCTTGACGTTTCATGATGAATATTTTCTTGTTGGTGATGACTCCCGGATGGACCACCGTGGTCCAATACGCCAAAACTACGCATATTCCAACTAGGGGCAAAGTCATAACTTGTAACATTCATATCCGGACGGTACCCCCTATGAAAAATATGAGTGTTAATACAAATCCAATTAAAACATAAAATAAACAATGCTAAAGCGTAGAAAAATTGAAGTTTACCAGTCGTCTTGTGGATTATATAAAGTTGAAAAATTATTTTGTGGCTGCTCATTCGCCGGTGGTGACAAGTTTAAATCAAGGCAAGCTCTTTCATCAGCAATCTGTCTGGCAAAAATTGCTCCAGAATAACCACCCGATGACTGAGGGTTATCCCTACTATGCACGCCCTCATTATTGGGAACGTCTTCAACCTTGACGTATATTTCCAACAATTTTATTACAATAAATTCCCTGTATTCATCCAGAATCTGCAAAAAATCTCTAAGAGTTTCATCATCTTCGATGTTAAACTCATAATAATAAGCAAACCCCTGCGGAGTCACTGAATACGAAAATCTACCGGTTACTTTAAGGTTAACCGAACGCTTCCTCACACTCATTTTTTTACGTAACAACGCTACCAATTTATCACACTCCATTGTAAGCGGCAATTTAACATGACACTGTGGAGGTGAGCTATATCTCACAGAGTTATTCTCCAGCACAACCTCACCCCCCCTCCCCCAGTATAATGAAACCCTTATTTTTGGCTCTTCAGATATTATAAAAAAAATGATTGAAGAATGAACGGAAGTTTGAAGAAAGTATTGAATGGATTTTCATAAAATTGAAACGCCTTTAAATAAGGCAAGTCCAAGCTTGGGGTGCAGAATTTTTATATGTAAAACGCAGTACAATACCACATTTTTATGTATTTGAATTATTGTTATGTCAGTTATCCGCAGAACACTTATTTGGTGGGCCCAAAAATCAGAGTAAAACGCAGTATAATAATACGTTTCAGTGTAAAACGCAGTATAATACTGCGTTTTACCCTAAAAATAATTCTCTGCAGTCCAGCAGAAGTGGGCCCAAATATTATAGGGAAACGCAGTACAATACAACGTTTAAGTTAAACGCAGTAATGTACTGTGTTTTCCTAAAAAAAGTTAAATTTTTAATAAAACGCAGTATTGTATTGCGTTTTCCTAAAAAAAATTAATTTTTTAATAAAATGCAGTGTAGTACTGCATTTAACTTTAACGACTAACTTTTCGTTAAAGTAAAACACAGTATTATACTGCATTTTACGTATTTATATAACTTTTCTTTTTAAACAGTAGAAACATATTTTCACTATTTAAGTTTCGGACTCCCCCTTCCTTTATCCCATTTATCAGAAAAAGAAAGGATTTGTCTTATTTTAAGAAAAAAGATCTACTGAAAATTGTCCTTTCTTTGACTGCAGGAAGGAACAATACAGTAAGGTAGTGAGGGATTGACAAAGGTGAAATACAGTGGTAACGAGGCACATATTCATTTGTGTGGCGGCTCTATTATTGGTGGGAAAGGCCAAGGTTTGAATTAGGAAATAAGTAGTTCAACACCTCTAGGCTCTATGTCCTACTAGGAACATCTTGGGTGCCAGAAGATTAGGAAGAATTGTGCTACTTCTAGTCCGAAATTTTGAGGCTACTTAAGAGGCTTTTCACTATATAGTTAGTGGCAGAGTCAGAATTTGCAGGAATTTTTTACATAGCTATACTATAATAAAAACATATTTACCACCTTTATTCAGATTTTTTTTATTAATGACTTTGTCTATCTATATTTACTAGTTATATACAAAATCATAAAAATGAAGAAATTCAAAATCTCTTAAATCTAGCCTATTAGACATGATACTCAACCCCCATTTTCAATATTTCCTCTACATTTAAGATTCTTTCTTTTCCAAATGATTACAAAAATATATTTTCTCTTTCTTAACAATTACCCAAAATTATTCTTACTCATAGTAAGAAATCTCGCTTACCAAAATCTTGCTTACCCAAAGTTACCTCCTCCTCCCCCCCCCCCCCCCAAAAAAAAAATGCAGATTCTTTTTCGCTTCCAAAGCTTTTGAAATTCAATTTCTCTCTATCTTACTAATCACCCAAAATCTCTATTTCTTATTGATACAATACGACAAAATTCGAAATATTGCTCTAGAATCAAGTTGTGGGTATGTTTTGAATCTTGTTTTCTTTATTTCTAAAATCTTTATTGTATGTGGCTTGTATATGATACAGTAATACCCAAAATAATACTCACTAATACAATTATAATACGATTATATTAAATTTTAGTGTAGAGTTGTGATTGAAACTTGAAGAAGATGAAGATCATAATTGTGTCACGATTTTTCAGAATGTATCGCGATTGTATTATAATTGTATATGTATCATAATTGTTGCAGGAATTGTATTACAAATGTATGATAATTGTATATTTATTGTATATTGTTACGAGGAGTTGTGCGTTCGTGACTAATGTCACAGTTTTGTATCACAATTATGATAATTGTATATTAATTTATAGTATTGTATCAGGTACTATTTTGGGTATTAATATACCTGATACAAGTTAGATACAATTGTAATACAAGTATGATAGATTTATGTTTTAGGCATCGATGTATCTAGGCATTGATGTATCTGATACAATTCAAATACAATTATGATACAGTTATCATAAAATTTCAAAATATTTTTTAATAATATAAAGCTGTCGGTAATGGTGGTAAGAGAGAAAATGGAGATTCTAAGCGTAGATTAAGGGATTTTGATGTAAAGAAAAAGGAGAGAGAAGATGAGAGGGAAAAAAAAAAAGGAAATGATATAATTAAATCCCTTAATTGAAGGCACTAATAATGGAGTGAGAGTCTTTTAAGAAGCAATATATTTTGTAAGAAAAACCTAGATATTTATTAAAAACTTCAAAACATAGAGAACATTGGTGAATAAGTTTTTAATATAATATAGCTAGGTAAAAATAAGTTTCTAATATAGTATATTTGCAGTGAGTTCAAATATACGAAAGTAAATTAACAAAGAAGGCAAGGCGAGAGAATATTACACCCTTCTACATCATTTAATTTAAATATCTTATTTTCATTCAGCATGTACGTTTGCATTTTATATCATATTTTCTCTCAAGATTATTATATTCTCTTGCTTAAAAGATATTGATAAACTCATAATATGAAACCAACATCCCAAGCAGGGCAAGATGTACTCGCGTTAAATTAAAGGTGATCTCAATTAGGATCATCCTCCTCATCTAGCTTTCCCTCCATTTACCATTGCTCTGAAAACATTTAGGTGGAAATTGATGCTCATGATCCCTCACTTCCGTGAAAGCATTTTGTGTTAATTAGGGAGAATTCAGATCCTGTCACCTTGATATGCGAAAATATCCACAAACCATGTACGGTTGTGAGAAGGGTGATAATTGTATTCCAAGTGCAACTGCAATTATAGGAAATGATCGTAATTAGGTGCACGATTGAACTAAGGAGTTTCCTCCAGAAGCACAAATGTAAGGCAGATATAAAGTGCTACAGCATGTACTTGAGTATTTCAGCATTCAGAGGTTAATATACTTGTAGATAGGAAAATGTAGAGTATATTAGTTTAGTAATTTACTTATTCACTAAAAGAGGGGGATGCATAGTGTATCGATCTATTCAAAATTTCTACCAAAAATTTCCACGTTATACCTAGAACCAAGTTCTTCAGGTTCTTGCAATTCCTGTAACAAATAAATGCGAAAAATAGAGAAGACATAAATTTTTACGTGAAAAAGCTCATTGCTCAATGAAGTAAAAATTATGACTCAACTATGAGAATTTCCTCACAAACTTCACTAAAAAGAACGAGCAATTTCAAATTACAAAAACTTTTTTATATTCTAAGAGACTAACTCTAGTCACTCAACAACCTGCAACTCAAATAATTGCAGCTACACACTCTAAACTAATTCCTCAGTCTAGACCTGTAAAACTTTATCAGAAATAATCTTTATTAAAGTGTTTTTAGAATAAGCAGAGTAAGGTTACAACTCAAAACACCTATTACAAGATCAAGACAATCCCGTATTAGTGAAACATAAACTCGCCACATGGACTAATTAATATTACAATGACAAGTGTCACGGGGGGGAGGGGGGGAGTGGGTTAAAACGACAAAGAAGAAGTACGTGTATAGAAGATGTGAGTAACAACCACGGGTCGCTTGTGTAGAGACTGTACCTGTCAATCTCGAGATTGAATATAAGTAAATAGTTACAGGACTGATAATTAAGGTCATTAATAGTTGTGGATATGGATAGTTCATTACTAATTATGAATATGGAAAGGATCAGTCAAATCCCTGATTGCACGCGATTTGTTAGTATTGCTTCAGTCGTTACAAAATTTCTAATGTAAAGGAAAACTAATGCAATAAATGATAGTAATGGGCAAGAGCTAAACAAGACAAATAGTTACAAGAAATAGTACTATAAAAGTCTGGCTTCCTATATTGTGTACCCCATCAAAAAATCTGCTAAATTATACTATCAATTATCAGTATTCTTACTGTTTTCTACTATTGGAAAAATTGTTCTTTCCTACTGGAAGAAAGTGTCAATCATCAATATGATTTATATTTTCTTATTCTCAGTATAGTTTTCGTTATCATTATTTCTTTTTCATATTAATTATATTTGGACAAGTAAAGTAAATTAGCTGTTAGAAACCTGAATTATTCTATTTATTTATTTTAATTTCAAATACTATTTTTGGGTTAAATAAATTAGTTTCGTTCCTGAAAAACTAATAATCGTTTCACTTTCCATTTATATATTTTATCTTTAACAACAAATTTTATTTGAGATTGACCAAATTAATCAGCAGGGAAATGGACAAGGAGAATCTACTCCACACAATTCATCCACACATTCTCCATAACTCTCACGTGAAATTCACCCGTTAGATCTGCTAGTCGTAACATTGAGCAGCGAAATGAAGAACAGTAAGTTTTGCAATATGATTTGAAGCAATTCATCACTCAGAAAATTGGTGAAGCTTTACGAGCCTTGACCGACAGTATGCCAAAAGTAGTTCCAGTTCTACCACCAGTTAATATAACTACAAAAAATCTCAATTAGGGGCTTGAAAACTTATGAAGTGGGGAAATCCCAAATAACTCATGAGTGCGAGATTCAGGTACGCCAATTAATTCTAATTTACAAAATCTAGTTCTAACATTGCAAAAATAGTTCAAGGAATAAAATGAATGGATCGAACAAATATCGGGTGTACCATCGGTTATCAAAGCTATGAATATGAATAAATATTCAAAACAGCCATGGAAACTAAATGCAACACCATTGCCTATACTGAAGATAATCAAAATGCATGATATTCCTAAGTACAATGGAACCTCCAATCCATGGGATCATGGGACTGCATTTCCCACAGGAATCGAAAGCAATAATTTAACTAAGTAGGGAATTAAATCGGTGATGGTGAAGAAATTTTGTGAACCCTTACAAAAGGAGCACTAACGTGGTATTCTCCTTGTCATACCACAAATTTGGGAGGTGCGTACTGAAACACGATGCCCAAAGGCCCCAGAGAACTAACGTCTATACTTAGACCCCTTCAACATGAAATCTGGGTCAATGAGGCCTCCAAGTGTAATACAAAAATGAAAATATTCACAACCGACTATGAAAGAAACATTAACATTTTATAAATATTCACAACCATTGTAAACAAGGACATAATCAACTCTTACATACATCCGAACACTAGTCTGCAAGTTTCTAATGGTGCCAAATATATATATATATATATATATATATATATATATATATATATATATATATATATATATATATATATATATATATTTACAACTTGGTCGGGACATGGCCCCATAGTACCCAAAATGACTGGAACAAATACATTAGTACCTATCGACTTCTGAACAGCTACTCCGAAGAAGTGGAGTGTGATAACCAACAGCTGAAACGTACACCCTACTAGATAGAGATGTCACTATCTGTATTTGTGGGCATAAAAACATAGCCTAAAAAAAAGGGGCGTCCGTAAATAAAATGGCATAGCATAAGATATATGAGTACATAATTTCAACCTAGATACCAAAGACAAGCTGCTGAAGGGATGTACACTGCGGAAACCAAGAATCTTAAATGCATACAAATTTTGTAAAAACTAAAACAACTTATTGGTGCTATGCATTAGGTATATAATATAGTATCATTTACCAGATCTTTGGGACATATAATATTATATCGTACCCAACCTCGAAAAGGACTCGGTAAAGTCTCATATTATTACCACATCGTACCCGGCCACAATAGATCTCGATTTTATCTGGTCTCAATAGAACTTGGTGTATTCGATCTTAAAAGGGCTCGATCGTACCCGGTCACACAAGGGCTTGATAATATTTCACATCACATCACTCCGTACCTGGCCTCATAAAGGACTCGATCGTGCCCTGTCTTAGGAGATCTCGACTGTATCCGGCCTCAACAGGACTCCGCATGTCCTCAAGAGGACTAGGTAGCCTCATATCACACATCATGTGTAATCATACCCAACTGATCAGTGGTTGCACAATAGGTGCCGTACCTGGTCGACTATAGCATGTCTCGATAATTATATCATTTTCAAGAGATACTAGGATTAAACTCAGAATGAATCATATTTTCCCACCTCAAGATACAAACTGGTGTCGCGCTCCTTTTTTCCTCGCGAAATCGGGTTTCAACATGTGACAACTCTTTTGAATGGGAGATAGAGTGTTAAATAAAGAGTTGCCACCTAATGGTTTCTAAGGTGCGTTAGGGCACCTATTATACAAATAACTCTGTTTGACTAGTCAGCGCCATCAAAGATCGGGTAAGAGCTCAAATTACCATAAAGAGAAGCTATTAGGCACTCCTCGAGGTCCACAACTGTGGGTCCCGGCCGAACTTAAGAATATGTGGATTATAATTAGGCGAGATGATCAAATAAACAAAGAGGATAAAAGGAGAGAGAGTTTTATTATTACACAATAAGAATTGGTACAAATATTAATGCCTACAAGGATACAACTATAATGGTCTATATTAGATGACTAAGTATATATCACAAATTCATAAAGGAGAGGAGGGAGGGGGGGGGTTTCCTAAGTTTTTTAACCTAAAGGATCACCCCGTGCAACATAAATAATACTTGGCAATTCCCTTAAGATAGGGAGTTACTCATATTATTCAGCAGACACAGACTATCATCTCATGCTACCTAATTACTATGTTAAAATTGTTTGTCAAAAGAAGCTCTAATTCAATTCTAGATTGCGTCCTATGCGTGCACTACCCATCCCATGCTTATGGTCCTGGAGGATTTCTAAGAGTTGGCAGTTGAATGGATTCTATAACACTTTATCCCTATAGGCATGTTTTCTAGGCAAGCAATGAGATAGAAATAACGATAACGGTAGCTAATTAATTAATTAAGATCCTATAGGCATGATATCTAGATGAATATTAATGTGATCCTATAGGCATAGTATCTAGTGAATACACTGCAATTGCACAAATTTAACGAACAATTATTGACATTGATTTCCTATAGGCGTGCTGTCTAATAATGCATAGTAGTAGGCATCGTAAAACAGGTTGAGTGAGTGTGTGATTTCTTATAGGCATGGTTTCTACTAGTGTACATGAAAAACTAAATAGCATATATGACAGGTTAGATAGAATAACAAGTAGGTCACATAAACCCTATAGGCATGTTTTCTACCTTTTTATGCAAGCATTAGAATATACCTATTTTTCCAATTTCACTAACACTCCAATTATTTGTTATTACAAATTATTACAGGCCCAATGGATGAACAAAAGTAAATATTATACACGGGAAATGGCAGGCCCAAGAGTAGGCCCCAAAAGAAAAATTGAAGATAACCCAACACTGCCTTGGGCCTTCCACAAGCTCAACCTTCTATGAATAGCAGACCCAGATGCAAATTCAACTCAAGTACTGGAGTGTGTCAATTGCATAGCCCAAGTCCATATTTGGACCCATACTAAACCTATATGGAGTTTCACTTACCAAGCAATTGGGGAGTTAACCATTTGACAAATACACATAGCAATTACTTAAAGAAGTCTAGACCTACTAACAACGACTAAGTGATAGAATTTGAAAAAATGCATTTGTAATTTAGAAGCAGACATAGCAGGATTGATTAAACAAAGAACATGCAAGTTTAGAGAATCAACAAGGCTTAGAGGGCAAGTTGATATAATAATAGTGATATTCCAAATTCTATCATTGAGCAGGAGATAACATATTGAGCAGAAGAACATATTGAGAGAGTTAGGGGAACCATGTTCTTTGAGATTATAAGATCAACATATAAGGGTGCGCAATGTTAAATAAGTTCAGAATAGGGCATTAACCTAAAGGGTTTCAAATGCCAATTAGTATAATCATAGGCAGGAGACAAGTAGACTACATGTTTTACATGAAAGTTCTAACATGACAGCTTATTCAATATATTAATGGCACAACTTAACAAGTATCAATGGAAACTTAACATAATGGGGAATAGATCATAGTACAAAAACTTATGGCATGTAAAAGGGGTAGATTACCTACACATTAACATGTCAGTTGACCATATATACGAGGGAAAATGGGATATTTATCCAAAAGTCTTAGGTGGTGCTAAAGATCAGGATTACAAATAGCAAGGAAACACGTTCAGGGTAGATCTCAAAGCAGTATTTCAACATGATACCCATATAGTTGTCGCCAGTTTGCAAAGAACAATTGATTAAACACAAGACTCAGCACCAAATGATTCATTCAAAGTAGGGGAAGGGTTTCATAAGAGTTTTAGTAGTACCTAAAGCAAGGCATGAAGAGGATTTTATAACTAACAACAGATATTCATGACAGTTAGATTCATTAAAAGAACACATATAATAGGCATGCATTGACACTCAAAGCTCAAACATGCTCAGATGCTAGAAAAACACAGAGGTACAGAACTGATTCCAGAAGAAAACAAGGAAAACCAATATAGAAGTGCAGGACATAGTGAAGAGCACATATTAGCCTAACACAAAGTAAGAACAAGCAGGAAACTATCACATGTACTAAAATTCATTCAACTATCAAAGAATATAGAATGAAAGGGGAGTATTGATCAATATCATAGTAGTGCAACATCAGGGATTCACAACTAAATCATGCTCACAGAATTAAAACACATATAGGTATGCAGAAGAAATTTTTTAATATTGCAAGGGTTAAAAGTACTAATCAGTAGCAAAATTAAACGAGCAGAAGAATAATAAAGAGCATAGAATACTGGTAGCAAGATGTGATGACCTAAAAGGTCATCATTTGTTTTAAAAAAATGAATTCTGTGTTCTGAGACCTTAAAAACCTCTTTCTATTTTACCTCGATTTGTGTGCGCAGTCCGGGCGCGTAGCTAGAAAGTCATTATGTGAAAATTTGTGAATAATGATGAATTTTGCCTTTAAAATGAGTTTAAGTTGACTTCGGTCAATATTTTGGGTAAACGGACCCAGACCCATGATTTGATGGACTTGGAGGGTCCGTACGAAAATATGGGACTTGTGAGCATGCCCGGAATCGAATTCCGAGGTCCCAAGCCCGAGAAATAAATTTTTAAAGAAAATTATTTTCTAAAATATTATTGAGTTTTTGAAAGTGAAATGTGTTTAAACCTTGATGGTATCGGGTCCGTAATTTGGTTCCGCCACTCGGTACAGGTCTTATACATGATTTAAGATAAGTCTGTGAAATTTAGTAATAAATGGACTTAAGATGACATGAATTGGATCGTATTTGAGAAAATTGGAAAATTTGAAGTTCTTAAGAAATTTCATGATTTTGATGCTAAATTCATAGTTGTTGATGTTATTTTAGTGATTTGAATGCACGAGTGAGTCCGTATGATGTTTTTAGGTTGGTTTGCATGTTTGGTTTGGAGCCCCGAGGGCTCGGGTGAGTTTTGGATAGGCCACGGGGTGAGTTTTGGACTTGAGGAATTTCAGATTTCAGCTGTTGCATTGCAGGCCTGCAGGCTTCGCATTTGCGAAGCCTGGCTCGCAAATGTGAGTTCGCAAATGCTAAGGCTGAGTCACAAATGCGAAACAGCCCAGGCCAGCCTTCTCTCGCAAATGCGAGATTTTCCTTCGCAAATGCGATACACCCCTTTTGGGCCTGTTATCGCAAATGCGATAGTTTGTTCACAATTCCAGCCTTGCAAATGCGAGGGTCACTTCGCAAATGCGAATTAGCAAAAGTCTAGGTTTGCAATTACGAATCCTGGTCGCAATTGAGACATCTGCAACCTGTAATTTTATAACTTAGCCGAAAATCTTTCATTTTTCACACTCTTTCAAAATAAAAACACTCTTGGGCGATTTTTCAAAGACAACTCTTCTTCCAAATTGATTGTAAGTCAATTTTAACTCATTTCCTTCAATCATTAACATCTTTTCATATGATTTCAACTCAAAATCAATGATTTTCATCGGGGAAATTCGGTGTTTTGGGTAGAACCTATTTTTTTCAAAATTTGGGGATTTGGACCTCGATTTGAGGTCCGATTTCAAAACAAATTATATATTTGAGTTCGTGGGGGAATGGGTAATCGGATTTTAGTTCGAACCTCGGGTTTTGACCATGTGGGCGATTTTTGACTTTTTGGGTAAAACTTTAGAAAACTCATTTTCATGCATTAGAATTGATTCATTTAGCGTTTATTGATGTAATTAAGTAACTTGTGGCTAGATACGAGCAAATGGGTGGTGGAATCAAGAGGTAAAGTAATAGTAGAGACTTGAATTATGTTCGTGGCATCAAGGTAAGTGTTTGGTCTAACCTTAGCTTGAGGGATTATGAGTCGTGTCTTATTTGCTACGTGTTAATTTTGGAGTACGACATATAGGCATATTGACGAGTATCTATATGTCGGTGTCAAGCATGCCCATGAGTCTTGCATTGTAATTGTTAGGACTCCGTTGTGGTTTAATACGCTTCATATGAGGATTATCATTATTGTTCCCTTGCCGAGATGTTATTATCATTATTGTTTCTTTGCCAGGATGTTATTGTCATATTATTGTTTCCTTGCCGGGATGTTTGTCTTGATATTATCGTTTCTTTGCCGGAATGTTGTTGAAATATTATTGTTCCCTTGCCGGGATTCTTTTGTGATTGTTGTTGATTTGTAAATGGGATCGGGTGGCACGCCGCTACAGAAATATATAAAATGGGAGCAAGTTGCACGCCTGCAATGAGATATATGAAATGGGAGCGGGTTGCACGCCTGCAACAAGATATACGAAATGGGAGCGGGTTGTACGCCTGCAACGAGATATATGTAATGGGAGCGGGTTACACGCCTGCAACGGGATATATGAAATGGGATCGGGTTGCACGCCTACAATGAGATATATGAAATGGAAGCGGGTTGCACGCTTGCAACAAGATATATGAAATGGGAGCGGATTACACGCCTGCAATGAGATATATGAAATGGGATCGGGTTGCACACCTGCAACAAGAGGTGAAATGAAAGTGAATTCTGCATTTGTTTTCCTTATCCTTGTTAGTAATTGGATTTTTGTTTCTTTATATTCCTCTTGATATTCTGTTGTTATCTGTTATTCCCCGAAACATGTTTTCCCCCTCCCATGTTTAACTGTAATTATCTGTTTTATATTTCCGCTGTGTATGATTTAACTGCATATGTTTATTTGGTAGTCTGGTCCTAGCCTCGTCACTACTTCGCTGAGGTTAGGCTAGGCACTTACTAGCACATGGGGTCTATTGTGATGATACTATACTCTGCACTCTTTTGTGCATATACCAGTGTTGTAGACTTCGAACCGTATTGAAGTTGTTGCCTTCAGTCCAACAGGCGACCCGAGGTAGTCATGCAGGCGTCCGCGGGCCTTGGCGTCACCTCCTATCTTTCCTTTATCTTGTTTCTTTTACTTATTTCTGAAATAGTGTATCTTTTATCTTTCAGACTTTGTATGTAGTATTCTTAGACCGTCTGTGAAACTGTAACACCAAATTCTGGGTAGAGTTGTATTTAGGCTTTCGCAGTTTGTATTAAGATAAATTATTAGATTTTGTCTTCCGCTTAATTATTTTCGGTATTTGCATGATATCTACTCATCACTGATAATGGTTTTAAACTGGAAAAAGTTTAAGTAATTAGAATAATTTGGCTTGCCTAGCTTTCACCAGTAGGAGCCATCACGACTCCTGAGGATAAAAAATCCAGATCGTGACAAGTTGGTATCAAAGCTCTAGGTTACATGGGTCTCACAGTTTACAGACAAGTTTAGTAGAGTCTGAGGGATCGGTACAGAGACTTCTATATTTATCCCCTAGAGGCTATGGAGTTAGGAAAAGTTTCACTTCTATTCTTCTTTGTCGTGCGGTTTTTGTTCTCTCACTATTAAATTGAAACCTCTACTCTTGTCCTTTCACGAATGGCAAAGTCACATACCGCTTTTCCAGCCGAACAGTAACATAGACCGGTGATAGATCAATTACATCTTCGGAGGCTTTGCAGAGGTTGGATAGGTTTCACCCAGCTCTTCATTGCTACTTTCAGTGGTGCTTCTTCTGAGGATCCCCAGGATTATCTAGACAACTGTCATGAGGTTCTCAGGAACATGGGGATAGTGGAGACCAATGGGGTCGATTTTGCTACTTTTTGCTTGTCTGGATCCACCAAGACTTGGTGGAGAAATTATTGCTTGGCTAGACCAGCCAGATCACCAGCTTTGACTTGGGAGCAGTTTACTCAGCTATTTCTGGAGAAGTTTCTCCCTATCACTTAGAGAGAGGCCTATCGGAGGCAGTTTGAGCGTCTCCAGCAGGGTTCTATGATCATTACTCAGTATGAGACCAGATTCATCGACTTGGCTCATCATATTCTTATCATACTTCCCACAGAGAGAGAGAGAGAGAGAGAGGGGATGAGGAGGTCTATTGAGGGACTTATTCAGCCGATTCGACTTCAATTGGCCAAGGAGACAGGGAGTGAGATTTCTTTCTAGGAGGCAGCTAATGTGGCCAGGAGAGTTGAGATAGTTCTATTGGAAGGAGGTGGTCAGGGGTCTGAAAAGAGGTTTCGTCATTCAGGCCGATTCAGTGGTACCTCGTCTGGATGCAGGGATTTGTATGGTAGAGGCAATCCTCCTAGACCTTTTCAGTTAGCACTTCGGGTTCCTCATGGTGCTTCAGGTGGTCGTGGTTCTCATATGCAGTATTCTAATCGGCAGTCCTACAGTGAACCACCAGCTCCTATCACTGCACCGCCGCTTCAGAGTTTCTAGGTTCATCAGCCCCAGCAGCCGAGGGCTTGTTTTACTTGTGGTGACACGAGGCACATTGCTAGGTATTGCCCTCGAGCATCAAGCATCTCTCCGTATCAGGGTTCCCGTGCCATAGTTCAGGCACCGAGTGTTCCACAGCCCGCCCAGCCAGCTAGAGGTGGGGGTAGAGGTGCTAGAGGTGGAGGTAGAGGTATTAGATGTGGAGCTCAGGCCGCTAGAGGTGGAGGCCAGCCAGTAGCAGGCCATCCTAGAGATGTAATTCAGGGTGGTGGGGCCTAGCCCTGATGTTATGCTCTTCCAGCCAAGTCCGAGGCTGAGGCTTCTGATGCAGTTATCACAGGTACTGTTCTAGTTTGTAGCAGAGATGCTTCAGTTTTATTTGATCTAGGATCTACGTACTCCTATGTGTCGTCTTATTTTTCACCGTATATGGTTATGCCTAGTGATTCTTTGAGTGCTCGAGAAGGGGTTTTTGGCTTATTTGGCCTATGTTCGTGATTCTAGTGCTGAAGTTCTTTCTATTGATTCCGTGCCGGTTGTTCGTGAGTTTCCCGAGGTATTTCCTTCAGATCTGCCTGGTATGCCACCCTACAGGGATATTGACTTCTGCATTAATTTGGCACCAAGCACTCAGCCCATTTCTATCCCACCGTATCGTATGGCCTCGCCTAAGTTGAAAGAGTTGAAGGAGCAGTTGTAAGACTTGCTTGAAAAAGTTTTCATTAGACCTAGTATTTCTCCTTGGGGTGCGCTAGTGTTATTTGTTAAGAAGAAGGACGGATCGATGCGAATGTGTATAGATTACCGGTAGTTGAACGAGGTTACAATCAAGAATAAGTACCCATTGGCGAGGATTGGTGATTTGTTTGATCAACTTCAGGGTTCTAAGATATTTTCAAAGATTGACTTGAGATCTGGCTACCATCAGTTGAGGATTAGGGTATCCGATGTCCCTAAGACAGCTTTCCGCACTTGGTACGGGCATTATGAGTTCTTGGTAATGTCATTCGGGTTGACAAAACCCCAGCAGCTTTTATGAATTTGATGAACCGAGTGTTCAAGCCTTACTTGGATTCGTTCATGATAGTCTTCATTGACGATATTTTGATCTATTCCCGCAGCCGGGAGGAGAACGAGCAACATTTTAGAGTGGTTCTTCAGACTTTGAGGGATAGTCAGTTGTATGCCAAGATTTCGAAGTGCGAGTTCTGGTTGAGTTCAGTTGCATTCTTGGGTTATGTTGTATCAGCATAGGGTATTCAGGTTGATCCGAAGAAGATTGAGGCATTCAAGAACTGGCCTAGACCAACATCAGCTATAGAGATCCGGAGTTTCTTGGGATTGGCAGGCTACTATCGCCAGTTTGTGGAAAGGTTTTCATCTATCGCAGCCCCGATGACTAGGTTAATCCAGAAGGGTGCCCAGTTTAAATGGTCAGACGAGTGTTAGGCGAGCTTTCAGAAGTTCAAGAGAGCTCTGACCACGGCACCGGTGTTGGTTTTGTCCGCAGGTTTAGGGCCTTATACAGTTTATTATGATGCATCTCGTATTGGACTTGGTGCGGTGTTGATGCAGGATGGCAAGGTCATTTCCTATGCTTCACGGTAGTTGAAGATTCATAATAAGAACTATTCGGTTCATAATTTGGAGTTGGCAGCCATTGTTCACGCGTTGAAGATTTGGAGGCATTATCTGTATGGCGTGGCATGTGAGGTGTTCACGGATCACAAGAGTCTGCAGTATTTGTTCAAGCAGAAGGAGCTAAATTTGATGCAGAGAAGGTGGTTGGAGCTATTAAAGGACTATGATGTCACCATCTTATATCATCCGGGAAAGGCCAATGTGGTGGCCGATGCTTTGAGTAGGAAGTCAGCCAGTATGGGCAGTCTTGCTTATATTCCGATCGGTGAGAGACCGCTTGCCTTGGATGTTCAGGCTTTGGCCAATCAGTTCATGAGGTTGGATGTTTCTGAGCCCAGCCATGTGTTAGCTTGCACAGTCGCTCGTTCTTCTATATTGGAGCGTATCTGAGATCGGTAGTATGATGATCCTCATTTGTGTGTCCTTAGAGACACGGTGCAGCACGGAGGTGCCAAGCAGGTTACCTTAGGAGATGATAGAGTTTTGAGATTGCAGGGTCGAGTTTGTGTTCCTAATGTAGATGGGCTTCGAGAGTTGATTTTAGAGGAGGCCCATAGTTCCTAGTACTCTATTCATCCGAGAACCGCTAAGATGTATCAGGATTTGCGGCAACATTATTGGTAGAGGAGAATGAAGAAGGATATTGTTGCGTATGTGGCTCGGTGTTTAAATTGTCAGCAGGTTAAGTACAAGCATCAGAGACCTGGTGGTTTGTTTCAGAGGATTGAGCTTCCTGAGTGGAAGTGGGAGCGGATCACTATAGATTTCGTTGTTGGACTCCCATAGACTCGAAGGAAGTTCGACGCAATGTGGGTTATTGTTGATAGGCTGACCAAGTCAGCACATTTCATTCCTGTGGCAGTCTCCTATTCATCCGAGAGGTTAGTTGAGATCTATATTTGGGAGATTGTTTGTCTTCATGGTGTGCCCGTGTCTATCATTTTGGACCGAGGTACGTAGTTTACCTCACGTTTCTGGAGAGCAATTCAGCGAGAGTTGGGCACACAGGTTGAGTTAAGCATAACATTTCATCCTCAGATAGACGGGCAGTCCGAGCAGACCATTAAGATTTTGGAGAATATGCTCCGAGCTTGTGTCATTGACTTTGAAGGCTCATGGGACCAGTTTTTGCCTTTAGCAGAGTTTGCCTACAACAACAGCTATCAGTCGAGTATCTAGATGGCTCCTTACGAGGCTTTGTATGGTAGGCGGTGTCGGTTGCCGGTTGGATGGTTTGAACCGGGAGAGACTCGGTTGTTGGGTACAGATCTTGTTCAGGATGCCTTGGACAAGGTCAGGATTATTCAGGATAGGCTTCGTACAGATCAGCCCAGGCAAACGAGTTATGCCGACTGTAAGGTTCGTGATTTGGCTTTCATGGTCGGTGAGCGGGTATTGCTTTGAGTGTCGCCTATGAAGGGCGTGATGAGATTTGGGAACAAGGGCAAGCTTAGCCCTAGGTTCATTGGCCCGTTTGAGATTCTTGATCGAGTGGGATATGTGGCATATAGACTTGCGTTGCCGCTGAGTTTAGTAGCTGTGTATCCAATGTTTCATGTGTCCATGCTTCGAAAATATCACGGCAATCCATTCCACTTGTTAGATTTCAGCACTATCCAGTTGGACAAGGACTTGTCTTACGAGGAGGAGCCGATAGCTATTCTAGACCGGCAAGTTCGTCAGTTGAGATCGAAGAGTTTTCCTCTTGTTCCTGTTCAGTGGAGAGGTTAGTCTGCTGAGGCTTCGACTTGGGAGTCCGAGTCCGATATCAAGAGCAATTATCCCCATCTTTTCCCCGACTTAGGTACTTCATTCTTGTGTCCGTTCGAGGATGAACAATTGTTTTATAGGTACAGAATGTGATGACAAAAAAGGTCATCACTTGTTTTAAAAAAAAATGAATTCTATGTTCCGAGGCCTTTAAAACCTCTTTATGTTTTACCTCGATTTGCATGTGCATTCCGGGCACGTAGCGAGAAAGCCATTATGTGAAATCTGTGAAAAATGATGAATTTTGCCTTTAAAATAAGTTTAAGTTGACTTCGGTCAACATTTTGGGTAAACGGACCCGGACCCATGATTTGAAGGTCACAGAGGGTCCGTAGGAAAATATGGGACTTGGGCGTATGCCCAGAATCAAATTCCGAGGTCCCAAGCCCGAAAAATGAATTTTTAAAGAAAATTATTTTCTGGAATATTATTGAGTTTTTAGAAGTGAAATATGTTTAAACCTTGATGGTATCGGGCCCGTATTTTCGTTCCGACGCCCGATAAAGGTCTTTTATGTGATTTAAGATATGTCTGTGAAATTTTGTAATAAACGGACTTGAGATGACGTGAATCGGATCGTATTTGAGAAAATTGAATAATTTGAAGTTCTTAAGAAATTTCAAGATTTTGATGCTAAATTCATAGTTGTTGATGTTATTTTAGTGATTTGAATGCACGAGTGAGTCTGTATGATGTTTTTAGGTTGGTGTGCATGTTTGATTTGGAACCCCGAGGGCTCGGGTGAGTTTTGGATAGGCCACGGGGTGGATTTTGGACTTGAGGAATTTCAGATTTCAGCTGTTGCATTGCAGGCCTACAGGCTTCGCATTTGCGAGTTCGAAAATGCGAATGCTAAGTCGCAAATGCGAAAAAGCCCAGGCCAGCCCTTCCTCGCAAATGCGAGATTTTCTTTCGCAAATGCGATACACCCCTTGTGGGCCTGTTATCGCAAATGCGATAGTTTGTTCGCAATTCCGGCCTCGCAAATACGAGGGAAATGCGAACTTAGCAGAAGTCTGGGCTCGCAATTGCAAACCCGGATCGCAATTGCAACATCTGCAACCTGCAATTTTATAACTTAGCCGAATTCATTTTTCACACTCTTTCAAAACCAAAACACTCTTGGGCGATTTTTCAAAGACAACTCTTCTTCCAAATCGATTGTAAGTCAATTTTAACTCGTTTCCTTCAATCATTAACATCTTTTCACATGATTTAAATTCAAAATCAATGATTTTCATGGGTGAAATTGGATGTTTTGGGTAGAACCTAGGTTTTTAAAAAATTGGGAATTTGGACCTCGATTTGAGGTCCGATTTCAAAACAAATTAAATATTTAAGTTCGTGGGGGAATGGGTAATCGGTTTTGGTTCGAACCTCGGGTTTTACCATGTGGTCCTGGGGGCAATTTTTGACTTTTTGGGTAAAACTTTGGAAAACTCATTTTCATGCATTAGAATTGATTCATTTAGCATTTATTGATATAATTAAGTAACTTGTGGCTAGATACGAGCGAATTGGTGGTGGAATAAAGAGGTAAAGCAATAGTAGAGACTTGAATTGTGTTCGTGGCATCAAGGTAAGTGTTTGGTCTAACCTTAGCTTGAGGGATTAGGAGTTGTGTCTTATTTGCTACGTGTTAATTGTGGAGTATGACGTATAGGCATGGTGACGAGTATCTATACGTCGGTATTAAGCAAGCCCGTGAGACTTGCATTGTAATTGTTAGTACTCCGTTGTGGTTTAATGCGCTTTATATGAGGATTATCAGCATTGTTCCCTTGCCGGGATGTTATTATCATTATTGTTCCCTTGCCGGGATGTTATTGTCATATTATTGTTCCCTTGCCGGGATGTTTGTCTTGATATTATCGTTCCCTTCCCGGGATGTTGTTGAATTATTATTGTTCCCTTTCTGGGATTCTATTGTGATTGTTGTTGATTTGTAAATCGGATCGGGTAGCACGCCGCCGCGAAAATATATGAAATGGAAGTGGGTTGCACGCCTGCAACGAGATATATGAAATGGGATCGGGTTGCACACCTGCAACGAGATATATGAAATGGGAGAGGGTTGCACGCCTGCAACGAGATATACGATATGGGAGCGGGTTTCAGGCCTGCAACAAGATAAATGAAATGGGAGCGGGTTGCACGCCTTCAATGAGATATATGAAATGTGAGCGGGTTGCACGCCTGCAACGAGAGGTGAAATGAAAGTGAATTCTGCATTTGTTTTCCTTATCCTTGTTAGTAATTGGATTTTGGTTTCTTTATATTCCTCTTGATATTCTGTTGTTATCTGTTATTCCCCGAAGCATGTTTTCCCCATCCCATATTTAACTGTAATTATCTGCTTTTATATTTCCGTTGTATATGATTTAACTGTACAGGTTTATTTGGTAGTCTAGTCCTAACCTCATCACTACTTCGCCAAGTTTAGGCTAGGTAGTTACCAACACATGGGGTTGGTTGTGCTGATACTACACTCTGCACTCTTTTGTGCAGATCTCAGTGTTGTAGACTTCAGAACGTAGTGAGGTTACTGCCTTCAGTCCAGCACGTGACCCGAGGTAGTCCTGCAGGTGTCCGCAGGCCTTGATGTCACTTCCTATCTTTCCTTTATCCTGTTTCCTTTACTTATTTTAGAAGTAGTGTAGCTTTTATCTTTCAGACTTTGTATGTAGTATTCTTAGACCGTCTGTGAAACTGTGACACCAAATTTTGGGTAGATTTGTATTTAGACTTCCGCAGTTTGTATTAAGATAAATTATAGATTTTGTCTTCCGCTTAATTATTTTCGCTATTTGCATGATATCTACTCATCACTGATAATGGTTTTAAACTGAAAAAGGTTAAGTAGTAAGAATAAGTTGGCTTGTCTAGCTTTTACCAGTAGGCACCATCACGGCTCCCGAGGGTGAAAAATCTGGGTCGTGACACAAGAACCCCAAATCTCCGATGCTTTAGAGTTCACAAAAGCCTCGTAAGGGCCCCATGCACTTCTTGCACCGGAGAAGGTTGATAATATTATGGCATTGGCTTTAAGCCGGCGAAAGAGCCAAGTATTTTAGAGAAGATGAACGGGTGAGAGAGATGTATTGAGTGTAATAGAAGTGATAACTTAGGTCCTTAGCAAGGAATTAGGGAGAGGTTTATATAGTGGTAGGAATTGAACAAACAAACAAGGAAAACAATCAATCAAACATAAATATGGGAAGAAAATAGCATATGCAATCAGTAATGGCACGGGTAAAAGGAAAAGTACAAAATTTCAAACCTTAGTTCGATAGAAATCAGAGAATCAACCAAAGATCTTGGTGAATCAGCTTCATATCGCCTTGCCATTAATATATACAGACGAAATACCGTCTAGATCTTGAAGATTGAGGACAGTTTTCACATGATTCCAGGCTTGGTACTTGCCAAAAATAGGCAAGTACTAAGTGACTACCATAATCGTGTAAATAACACAAAGATGAAGCATATATAGAAGGCAAATCGTAGGAGGATTCCATATCAAGGTTGGAACTGGAGAGAATCAAAGGGTGTGGTGGCTAGGGTTTGTGAGGAAGAAGAGAGGAATAAAGAGAATAGATGCGGATGTCTCAAGAGAGTGAGGGTTAGGGTTTGGGGTTAGGTAATTAAAAGTGAGGGGTTAATCGTGGGCCGTTGATCTTAAGGCCAGGATTTTAAAGAAAACGGCGCAGGTCATTTCAAACGGGTTGTGCCTGGATTTTAAAGGGGTCGTTTGATTGGGATGTTGAATAGGAGAGTAAATGGGCTAAGTGCCTGGGCCAAAATTTGTTTGAAAATTAGCCTAAAAATTGGGCAAGTTTTTAAATAAGAGATTAAAGGAGAAATAATTTAATAAAAACAGTTATATAAATATATAAAAATGCCATTTATGCAACTTAATACTTTAAAACAATATTAGAAGATTATAAAAATTTAGAAACTTATTTTGACCTTGAATAAAATGACAAATTCAATAAATTACAAAATATAGGCCATTATTGAAAAATTGTGTAAATTGCCTACAAATACCAATATAATTATATAAAATAAAGTAAAAAATATTTGAAACAACTATATGGATGCAAATAATAAATTTCGATGATTAAGTCATCACAAAGTAATTTGAAGGAGTAATTAATAAATATTCAAGAAATTTAAATGTAAGAAAATTAATTTTAAATCTTTAAAAATTGTGGAAAATTATAGAAAATGCTTATATAGATCTCATAAGTTAAATAGTGATGCAGAATGGCATTTTGAAAGAATATGTACCATTTAAAAAAATATGAGGGCAAAGTTGGGTATCAACAACTGCCCCTTTACTTGGGAATGATGAAAGAGTTGTTGGATAAAGAAAATGATGCCCAATTTTGTCCGAAGTGAGTGAGAAATGATGTATTTTAAAAAAATGGAGGCCGAAACCTAGTTCTTGAGTTGCTTACATATCCCTGGTGTTACGGGAATCAGGTCGTGTGTAGTTCTGGATCCAACGATGAACAAAATCGATGGAGTTGTTATAAGAATGGTTGTATGTTCTGAGAGATTTCTTTGGGTAGGATGGTGCTGTAAGTAATGGACAATTTAGATATGGTCATGAATGAGAATTTTGGACGTTAAGGATGTATCACAAGGCAGATATCTGAATGGTCATAGAGTAAAAAGTAGGCAATTACTGGTAGTCGGTTACGTTTGAAGCAATCGAAGGATGTGAACGTTGCGAACCGAAATCAGAGAAAAGATTGCTCCTATTTCTAGAACGGTTACCTCCTAGATTACCTGCAAAACATAAAACACGGTGCATGCGAATATACATGGGTTATTGCAAGAATTTAAACATGATGCAAATTCCCTTTGGACTATGAAGGTTGTCTTTGGACGATGAGGATGATATCATTAGACCATGACGCCGTGGGCCATGAAGCGTATGATAAGGGATTCGCAGGCCATGAAATGGTGTCCTCGGGCTATGAAGATGGTGCCTCTGGGCTATGACGCCTTTGAATAATTATGTGCAGTTTCGAGAGATCCTCAGGCCATGGAATGGTGTCTTGATACTATGAGGATGGTGCCTTCAGACTATGACGCCTTTGAACAATGTGGCGGTGTTTCAGCCTATGAAATGCAAAGATATGATGCTTGGTCATACACGAGGGCGAGACAAGACAGGGCTTCGTC
Organism: Nicotiana sylvestris; assembly: GCF_000393655.2. Lineage (NCBI taxonomy): Eukaryota > Viridiplantae > Streptophyta > Magnoliopsida > Solanales > Solanaceae > Nicotiana > Nicotiana sylvestris. Next base: position 81,143,505 of record NC_091062.1, on the reverse strand, counting down.
TTGTGTGATATGAGGGCAGTGCTTAGTCCTAGGTGAATAAAGAGGATAGGGCTTGGTCTTAGGTAGTGTGGTGGAGATAGTATTTAGTATTTTGAAAAGAAAAGGCAGTACTAAGCCTTATGCAATTACGGAGTCCATTCTTAGCCTCATGCAAAGAAAGGCAATGCTTAGCCTTATGCAATTGCGGAGGCAATGCTGAGCCTCATGTAAGAGATGGAGACAATGCTTAGTCTCATGCAGGAAAAAGGCTGTACTTAGCCTTATGCAATGAAGAGAGACAATGCTTAGTCTCATGCAAGAAATAGAGACTGTGCTTAGTCTCATGCAAAGAGGGGAGACAGGGCTTAGCCTTGTGCAAAGGCAAGGCAACGCTTAGCCTTATGCAAGAAAAGCGATGAATGATAGTGAGGGAGTGAAGTATTTCTTAGCTGGATGTGTTTGCGTTTGATAACTTATTGTCATGAAAGTAGCGATTTGATGTATTTGCGAATATTTCTGTCTTATCGTGCCTCCATTCAAAGAAAAATCGTGAGTTTTGCGGGGGAAAGGTCGGTTCTTGGTCTTGAATCCTTGTTTTGCCTTCACTCTTGTCTTGAGATCCTTTTTGAGTTACCCTGGGTAACCTCTGGCTGTCATAGAAACAAAGTTTTTGAAAAATATGTATACATTTGACAAATTATTTGCAAAAATATAGTTGTTCGAAATGTATTGTAGTATGTGATATCAAATAATTTAGATGAACCAGTGACAGTGACACATTTAGCGACATTGCAACCTCCATGCCTTAGAATTTTGAGGGTCTTCCTCCAAATTCTGCCCCAGTTTAAATGCATACTTTTGATAGTACTTTTGGCTGTTCCACATATGACGAAGTCGGCTAAACTTGCAATCTTGCACCAGTTTCTGATCACGGAAAAATGAAGATTTTAGTAAGATGCGACCGAACCCACAGGGCTGCCTATGTATCCTCTCTTAAACGAGAATCAGTTTAAGCGTAGTTCAGTTACATCAAATTAAGAAATGTAAACAATCCTAAACATAGTATCTCTTGACTGCTTCTAAGTTGATAGGTTTTGGCCAATTCTCTCCATCCATTTCTACAAGTTTGAGTTCTTCTCCTATTAGTACTCGATGAATCATGTAGGGACCCTGCCAATTGGGTGAGAACTTTCCCTTGTCTTCATCCTGATGTGCGAAGATTCACTTTAGTACCAATTGCCCTGGTGTGAATTGCCTTGGTCTGACCTTTTTCTTGAAAGCTCTTGCCATTCTGTTATAGTAGAGTTGACTGCGACATACCGCATTCATTTTTCCCATCAATGAGAGCTAGTTGTTCATAGCGGCTCTATACCCATTTTGCATCGCTGAGCTTAACTTCTTGTATAATTCTTAAAGAAGGGATCTCTACCTCGGCAGGAATAACCGCTTTAGTACCCGATGATATCCAAATCCACTACTAAAAAGTAAATGGACACGGTCGCTTGCAATATAATTTACCCAACTATGAGTTGGGGTCGAATCCCACAGAGAATAATATGTAGGCGATTAGGAGTATAAGAGAATTAACTATTGTTATGCAGTGCCAAACACTAAGAAGGGTGATTATGAAAATATTATAGCTAAAAGCGGAAATATAAACTAACCTAAAAAGCAAGTAAAATGATCAATGGCTACAAGTATGGATGCATTGGGAATTATACTCAAGTAACGATCCAATGTATTTCACGATTTAACAAATATGAGCGAGTTTATGTTAATTAGTCTCTGGTAATAATTCTATATTAGCATCTTCCGAAGACTAACAAGACTTCCTAATTGGACTATCCCTAAGACAATTAAGAGATTAAGCATTCCCGAATATGGCTACAAGTAGTTCACTCCTATCCCTAGGTAGAATCTATAAAATGAGGGTTAAAGCCTCAAGTTTTTGTTAATTAATCTTTTACAACCCCATATAATCTTTACCAAAATTAATTTGAAGTTACTGGGCGAGTCCTAGGGTTAGCTAATCAATTTGCAAACATTAAAGAACAAGAATAATTAAAGAAACAATAACTCACTTCATAATAAATAAAAATCATTCTATACATAAGCACAACAAGATATTTAATCCACACTTTAAACATGAATATTTTCATAAACAAGATTCAAGTGTTGGATAAAATACTACACACTTAGATATACAATAAAAGCAAGGAAATAAAGTAATGAGCATAAATGAGCAAGAAATTCTCAACCAAAATCTTCAAATCTTCAAGACCCAAGTGTGTGTGCAAGAACCCTAGCTCCAAAACTTGTTCTCTCTAGTCTCAAGGACTGAAAATTAAGCCAAAGTTCTGCAAAAGACTGCTAGGCCGTGCATTTGTGGGTTTGGAGATGAGAAAATGTGAAATGTCATTCCTTCCCAAGTCCGAAGCCCGTTGACCGCACCTGTGGAAGGATCCTCGTAGGTGAAACTCCGCAAATGCGGATCACCTATCGCAGAAGCGAACATTGAAGGGAAACTCTGGCTCCGCAGATGCGGACTTGCAAGTGAAGATGCACAACCTCTGAAGCGGTTCTTGTCTTGCAGATGCGATTCCAAGAAATGTAGCTCAATTCTGCAGATGTAGACCATTTCCTCGCAGATTCGAGGTCGCTTCTATGACCAGTCTTCCGCAGATGCAGAATCACTGAAGAGTTTTAATTGTTTCAACCTTTTTTTTTGCTCAATTCCACTTCAATTGAATTCAACTCTCTTCATGACATCATTTACCTAAAAATCTGATAATACACACCATAAGCGACCTCATATTATAATTAAAGGACATAAAAACTAAAGAAAAGAGACTAGAATAAGTGGTAAAATCACCACTTATCAAGCCCCCAACTTAAAGCTTTTGCTTGTCCTCAAGCAAATCAAAACCAACAATTCAATGAGGTTCTACCATTTAAAGCACAAGTAGTATTGCTATCATTTACAAATGACATTCTCCAATTAAGCACCATATTTATGGATTTGGTTAGTACTAATAATTAGGCTCAAGCATGTGAGTCTTAACCAAATAACTCCCTCATTTAAAAACAACTTCAAGAAATGCAAAGGGACAAATGCACAAAGACGCTCACTCTCAACAAAGAATTTCAAGTGTCACAAAATATCATGCCATAAGCTTGCCCTTATATTAATTCGCCGCCTGTTGAAGAACATTCAGTTGGAGATCTCATAAGGCCTTTTTAAGCTTCTAATGTAGGTTTAGGGAAGGGTCGAATAAGCATTTGGGATACAAGTGACTATACCCTCCTTGAACACTACTCACATTTGTCTTTCTTTTTGAACTTTGCTTTTTTTTTCTTTAAACTACATAGCCCTTATTGGCATCTAGTTACCAACATAAAACCACCTTAAAGTACCTCTCTAATTTTCTCAAGACTCCATATTTATATATACATTTTGTTTCTTTTTTTAAATAACTGTTTTCTTTTGGAACTTGAGCAATTTCATATGAACAACTTTGAGGTATATGTTTCTACCCTCAATGTACAACCTTACAAATTTCCAACTTAATACCAACACCCCCAACTTAGATTTTTAGCCTCATTCCCAATGTTTCAGGAGGGACGAGTTCAAAAGAGGGAATTATTTCACAAAAGGGTAGACATTTGTAATGAGGTGGCCAAAGAAAAGGTTAAAAGCTCAAATGGGGTAAACTAGTGATAATATTTATGCAATGGTAGGCTTGAAAGGCTAAGGAGGCTTTTTCAAAAAACACAAAGAATGCCTAAGGTCATCCCTCCAACCAAACATAATTAACTTTAGTATTGAAAGACCAACTGGGCAAGTTTTAGATGATATAAGTAAATACAAGAATTATTTTTAATAAAAACTAACACACATGGCACAAGAACTAATCAAGATGGAGACAGATCAATTTTACTTTTTGATAAGAGCATTTAGAGCAATATCATGCAAACTAGTGGGCAAAGAGTCACCAAAAGAGCCAAAAAGTTATCATATAAATTATTCTTCCCCATGCAGCTTACTTTTTCAATTTAAAACCAAAATTCGGAGGGATATTCTTAATTCACATTTCACATACAAGAGACTAATCCTCTTATTACCAAATAATCCAAAAGTCTCCAGATAATGAAACAAGAATAATTCCCTTAAGAAAATCGTCACGCCATCCATTATAGGGAAAAGTCACCCGGTTCAACACAAATATATTCCTCGGGAAAGAACCATAGGACAAAGAAAACCCAAGAAAATACTACTAAAGAAATAAAAATGAAATAATGAAAACTACTAAAGGGAATAAATAACAAAAACAACTAATACTAAAGGAGCAAAAATAACATAAACTAAAAACTACTAAAGAATAAATAAAGGAAGAAAGAAAAATAAAATAGAACAACAAAAGTGACTAATCTTGCAAATGTACAACCAATTACAACTACGCTCGGCAAGAGCATATGATAAGCACTACTAAAACAAGCCCGTCAAGGGTACACAATATCCATACCACAATAAACCCGGCAAGGGAACATATATAACATCAATGTACAAATAAAGTATATTCCCTAAAGCCACCTCTAACTAAAGCATTGCAGTGTCCTCACTGCACAATATCAAAATAAAATAACAGTAGTTTGAGGGTCTCCTTTAGGTCTGCATCAAACTAGTAGACTGCGGGAGGAAGACTCATCACTGCGGTGAAGAACTCTCGGCCTAATCATCATCTGTCTCACCAGCATCATCACCAACAGCATTTGACATGAAGGAATACTCCTCGCTATCATTGTCATCCCTAACTGGTATCTTCCTATCTTGCTGCCCCCATTTGAAGATGGCCTTGCTCCACATTTTGATCATAAACTTGCTCTTCTTCTTATTATTTACCTTCTCCTTTTGGAAGTTCGATTGAGGATCTACATGTGCCTTGGCCAAGTTGCCATAGGTAGTCTCGAGTCTGCCAACAGATGCTGCTATTTTCTCCTGAGACTCTGCCTGCTTTTTCTGTGCATCTAAGTAGGTCTTCATGTCTTATCTGGTGAAGTATGCGGGCATAGGCTGGGAGGATGAGGGACCACTAGGGAGCTGTGATACTAAGTCACGAATGGATGCTAGCTGGGAGTTTAGCATCCCAAATAGTCCCTCAGGCATAACTGCCTGTGAGGATGACTCTAGTCCGGCAACAGTAGAGGTGACTTTCCTCTTCTTGATCTTTACTGCACTACCCTCGCCCGTTACTCTCAACGGATGGAAGGGTTTGTTAGTGGGTAATTAACAATCGGTGCTATGCACCTCAACCTCTACCCGCCTACACAACTCTGTGGTTAGTTAAGGAAATATCAACCCTGCGTTGTCGTCAAGCAAATACTCTCTCAGCTATCTTAGGATATAGTGACAAACATTCAAAGGAATGCCGTATAGAATGCATGCAATGATCAAGGCCCTGGTACATGAGACATCTAAAACATTTCCACAGGGTGATACCCTGTTGTAGAGGATGTAGAGCCACATTTTGGATTCAGCTGTGAAGTCAATCGATTTCAAACCCCTTCTTTTGTTCGCCCATTTTGCTCTCATGCTTGCGGAATAGAGTTTAGAAACGAGCCATTCTTCGTTGTTTCAATGATCCTTTTCTCGCACTGGCTCGAGTGGATGGTCAGGAATCCATAGAATGCCATTGATTTGTTCCGTCCTAAACCTCACTATTTTGCCTCTAATGGTGAGTTGTGGGTCGGCGAAGTTTGTACACTTAAGATTTGCGTAAAAATCACGTACCCATTGCTCATTGGCTTTGCATGGAGTAGGCATGAAGAACGACCATCAGGAGGTTTGTAGACGACCATAGAATTCTGGGAGCAGCTCGGCCAATTTATCCTCGATGATCCCTTTTTCAAGCACGATCTTCTTTGTGAGAAGATTGTCATAATACTGGTGATGACAATCAACAGACATGAAGCGTGAATTATCAAATTGTGCCTTAGCCTCCTCCTCAATTTCATGATTAAGCGGAATATTTTCGTTCATGTTCAGGTCCATTTTAGCTCAAAGTACCTTCAAAAATCAAAACAATATTAGTTAGGCAGTAGAATTAAGTTAAGCAATTTAAAACAATGCAATTAGGCCAAAGAATCAAGTTGAACGGGCCCTGGGAAGCTCCAGTTGCAAAGCTACTAGAATTGCAGAATCTGCCCAAGTTTCGCACTTGCGGAAAGAACATCGTAGGTGCGGTCCCACTTATTTGATTTTTGCCCATCTCACCAGAGTTCGCACCTACGGAACAGTCAACGCAGGTGCGAGGCTGCATTTGCGGTGTTCATCCAAGGGTTCAAATGCCCAGAAGTTTTCAACTCTTTTCACTTCTTAAACATGATTTTGGCACCTAATTTATACTCAAGCTTCTAAATTAGTGAAATACAAGTTTTTATGACTTGATTAACATGATTTCAAGGCGCTTAGCAACAACATTTTTTTCGGACAATTTGTCGAACACATAACGGACAGAGATAATGCTATGCTTCTTCAATTTACTTTGTACTCAAACTTCCCAAAAATTTGTTCTTCATCATTAGCAGCACATACAAAGCTACTCTCAACCAATTTCCTCACCCTAATATCAACATTAATTAGAGGGAAATGTGGAATCAGGGGAAACGACCATGGGAACTCAGAAATAAGGAAGAAGAAGAAGAAGAAAAGAGAAGTAGAAGAGAGGAGTAGATGAGAGATACTTGTGTTGTATTGTGTGAGAGCAGTAGAAATCAAGAGCAATGGAGAATTTGAGTATGTGAGAGATGGATGAGTTTGGGTTTTGGGGAAAAAAGGTCAGAGAATACCTGATGAAATAAGGGCTTAATTCATTAAACTTGCCCGATTTTTCGCACCTGCGGTTAAAGAAGTGCTTCTGCGAGAAATTAATCGCACCTATGGAAACTACGCATCTGCGCCAAAAAACCCACTTCTGCATGAGCGCCCCTGCGTGATTTTGTCCACAGGTGCGGTTGCACTAGTCTTCAGCTTGACAGGTCTGGGCAGCCATTGTTTCTGGCTTGTTCCAACACTTCAAACCCCTTAATTCAACTCCAAAAAATCTGAAACATTGCAGATTAGTCAAAAATAACATAATCAACTATTCCAAAAAATAAAATTTCAAAGACGACAAAAAAATTTAAAAATGATGGGTTGCCTCCCAACAAGCACCGCATTTAACGTCGTGGCACGATGCAGATCAACTTTACCACTTTTCTTGCCACTTGGACGATATGTATTGGGAACCCATCTTGGAATCAAGCTTGTGACCACGAGCGGTGGGGGATGGTAAGTAGATGATCAAGCCAATTATTAATTTCTTCATTTCACACTTCTTGGCTTTCATGTGAGGAATGTCATTTTGTCTTCTTGTTATGTATATCCTTTGTCTTTTCTCCTCGCAATCCCTCATTGACTTGTGTAGTACAATTCCCATATCACCACACAATTCCAATGTTGAAAAATGCTTGGAATGTGACATGAAACCTCCAACTTGTAATTCTTCCCGGATTTTGACATCCTCTTTTTCCCCCGGACTAGAGTCAATCTCAACCATATTTTCATTTACACCGGTTGAATCTAATTCCATATTTTTTCTGGCATCACTAACACTCATGGAGTCGGTTGAAAAATGTTCTTAATTCTTGAATTGCTTGAGGACAAGTAATAGTTTAAATTTGGGGGTTTAATATGTTGGTATTTTACCAACTTATTTCTTCTTAATACTTAGGCTTTTGTATGATTTTGATGAGAAACCAAGGCTTTTTATGAGGTATATTTGCATATTTCATGTATCATATGATTTGGAGAAGATACAGAAGAAAACAAGTCAAAAGGTGCTAAAAAAGGAAAAATGGACCACTACCAGTGATTACCATATGCGATCGCTGAAGTCCAAGATGGAAAAGAGATGCGAACGTGTGTAATTCAGTGCAAACACGAAGAAGAAAGCCTGCTCAGCGATTGGTCAACTAAGCTACGCAAACACGGGACACTGTACATGATCGCGTACCTTTGGAGAAGTTATTCACTACGAACGCGGGTGTACGTACGCGAACACATTTAATACACGACCTAGCTCATTTGTAAAAGATCTTTGGCTTAATTTTCAGTCCTTAGACTAGAGAAAACAATTTTGGAAGCTTGAGTTTTTGCACATACACTTGGGTTTAGAAGATTTGAAGCTTTTGGTTAAGAATTTCTTACTTATTTGTGCTCATTTATTTATTTCCTTGCTTTGTATTGAATATCTAAGTGTGTAGTATTTATTTCAACACTTGAATCTTGCTAATGAGAATGTTCATAATTAAAGCGTGGATTAAATATCTTGTTGTACTTATGTATTGAATGATTTTTATTTATTATGAAGTAAGTTATTATTTCTTTAATTATTCTTGATCTTTAATATTTTCAAAGGGATTAGCTAATCCTAGGACTCGCCCATTAACTTCGAATTAATTTTGGAAAAGATTATTTGGAGTTGGGAAAGATTAATTAACAAGAACTTGAGACTTTAACCCTCATTTTATAGATTCTACCTAGGGATAGGATTGAACTACTTGTAGTCATAATCGGGTGTGCTTAATCTCTTAATTGTTTTAGGTATAATTCAATTAGGAAGTCTTGTTAGTCTTTGGAAGAAGCTAATACAGAATTATTACCCGAGGCTAATTAACATAAACTCGCTCATATTTGTAAAATCGTGAAATACATTGGATCGTTACTTGAGTGTAATTTTCCGCATCCATACTTGTAGCCATTAATCATTTTACTTTCTTTCTAGGTTAGTTTACATTTTCATATTTATCTATAAATATTTTCTCAAAATAATTCTAAGTGCTTGGCATTGCATAACAAGTGATAATTCTCTTACATTCCTAATTGCCTACATATTGTTCTCTGTTGGATTCGATCCCAACTCATAATTGGGTAAATTATATTGCATGCGATCATGTCCATTTACTTTTTAGTAGTGAATTTAGACGTCATCAGTTATAGTACCACAAAGTTAAAGAATCATTCACAACCTAACTAGCTTGAGTGTAAGAATGTAACAAAATGTTAAAGACAAATATTTTCATGAATTTATATTAAGTTCAAGTAAATATGTTCACAAGTGTCTATCTAATTTAATAATGTACACTAGTTCAATTAGTTAATTTGATCATGAAAGCGTGTTTAAGGTTCTTAGTATTGATGCAACCTACAATTTATTAGATTAAAACACTTAAGGGGGCAAAGCCGATTATTAGCCTAAGCATGTTCTTCTAAGGGCGATCATTTTAAACACATACAAACGAACACATAAATTATTACAACTAACTAATAGTTTACTATGTTTACATTTTGAGTAAAACCAAGAATGGAAAGTACGGAGCGAGGCAATTAAAGGGGTGTAGCCTTTGATTTCTCTCCAAACGTCATCTTTGAAAGGTAGCTTCTGGGTAGGGTACTTCGCAAAAGAAGCAACAAAATATGTTAGTAAGATAATGTAATATAAAATAAACTAAGGTAAAAAAATATTATAATGACCCGACCGATCGTTTTGTGCAATTGCGCCTCATTTCCCCTTTTGATGCTTCACGCATGTGCATTTGTGATTTTATGATTTGTGGGGTTGGTTAGTTTGTTTCGGGAAGATTTTGGATTGATTTGGGCCCTTTGATTCTTAGCTTAGAATCCTAAGTTGATTATGTTAACTAATATTTGACTTTAGTGAAAATGGCCTCGGAACAGTACTTTGATGGCTCTGATAGCTTCTTATCGTGATTTTAGATTTGGGCATATGCCCCAAATCGAATTCGAAAGTCAGTGGATTGAATTGTGTTGTTTTGCCGAAAATTGGCAATATGAGGTTTAGAAGTTAAATCGTAGGTTAACTTTTAGCTATCGGATTCCGAATTTAACTTAAGGACTTGGAATAGGTCTGTTATGCTATTTAGAATTTGTCTACAAAATGTGATGTCATTTGGAGTTGATTTGATACGATTCAAACGCTTGGTTGCAATTCAAGATGTTCTTGAACTTTACTTTGAAATTCATGCGTTTTGATGTTCGATTCATTGTTCCGGATGTCATTTTTGTGTTCTGATCGCGCGAGTGAGTTCTTATGATATTTTTAAACTTGTGTAGATATTTTGTTTGGAGCCCATAGGGCTCGTGTGAGTTTCGGAGGTGATTGAAAATGATTTTCACTGAAATTGGAATTGCTGATGTGATGGTGCTTTGATGTCGCAATTGCGAGCACCAGCCTCGCAAACCGAAGTGGGCAGGAGTGGTTTGATGTCGCAATTGTGACTTCCCCCTTCGCAATTGCGAAGTCAATAGTCTTCGGTTTGGGTCGCATTTGTGATCACTTGATCGCTTTTTGCGATAAGAGCCAGCCTTTGTCGCAATTGCGACTTCTGTTGAGGTTGTTATGGTTCCCAATTGCGATCCCTGATTCGCAATTGCGAGAGTTCAGAAATGTGAATTCAGTGTCATAAATGCGACATCTGCCGCTGAATAAAAGAGGTAGAGTTGGTATTTTTCATCATATTCTCTCATTTAGAATCCTAGACTCGGTAGGAGGCGATTTGGAGAGGGAATTTTCATCGACAAACATTAGGTAAGTGATACTAATCATGTTCCAACTATATTTCATGATTATATTAGATTTAACATTATTTTCTTGATAATCAAAGAGAAAAATTAGGAAATTTTGTCAAAATTTTTAAGAATGAAGAATTTATTTTTGAGAGTCGATTTGGACTCGGATTCGAAAACAAAATACATATATGGAGTCGTAGGATTATGGGTAGTCGGAAGCTACCCTTGGACCCGAATTTTGACTGGGCAGGCCCGGGGTTAAATTTTGTTCACTTTTTTGGGATGTTTGTAAAGAGCAAAGATTTATCATTTAGAATTAATTCCCCTTGCATTATTTGATGATAATAAGCCTTTTTTGGTTAGATTTGAGCTGTGTGAAGGCAAATTTTAAGGGAGAATCTGTATACAAGGGTTGATTTGGCCTAGTTGAGGTATGTATCTTGCCTAACTTTGTGTTGGGGAACTACCCCTTAGGATTTGGATTGATTGTGCTATTTGTGTTATGTGGAAGTCGTGTACACGAGGTGTGTACACGGGTTATATGTGGTATTTGATCGATTTAGGTTAATTAGACTATTTTCATGCCTTTAATTGAATTGTCTTAATATGTTACATCCTTAATTGTTAGTCTACTCATATATGAGTTAATCCACTCTTACATGCCTTATTAGACGTCATTAGCACTTGTTCTGCTTCATACTTGTTATATTTTCTATTATTGTTGAATTAATCTTACTTAAAGTCGTTAATCGTGGAATATCTTCTTATTGAGTTATTGGTATTGAAGTTATAAAAACTGTTGTCATTTTTAGGTGAAGTTGTTAATTGTTGAGGATCTTTCCTTGTTGAGTATTCCGCATTCATCTTGTTGTTATTGAGATTTTTGTAAACATTGTGATTGAGCCATGGACTATTTGCTGTGAAACCATTGATATTGTTGACTTTTCGGTAAGTTGTGGCATATGGGCACTTGTGCTGCGATTTGTAATTATTTTGTGATATTGATACGCATGCGGTGGTATAACTCTAGGGGTTGATACGCATGTAGTGAGATAAGGTGGGCTAAAGCTTGTGTACCTATTTTGGGAAAATGGTTTTCAAAACCAAATGTAAGGCTCACGTGGTGATATAAGGAAAGATTGTGATCGAAATTGTGAAATATATTGTACCCCGGTTGTGATTCTTGTTGTACATTCCATGTTGAAAAGGTTTATTGGTTGAACAGTTCTTGTTGTTTTCTTTCTTGTCTTACATGTTTGTCCGTATTTGATTGCTATAGTTCTCATTATGTGTTCCATTCTTGTTGCCTTTTTTGCTTCAGATTCACTCATTAGCTTACGTTACTAAATTGTTTGTTATTATGAATTTCTCCGCTTTCTGTTACCTCTCGCTACTATATTTTGTTCTGTTTATCTTGTTCTAGTAGGTGTCTTCCCCTTGCCTCATTAATACTCTACCGAAGTTAGGCTTGATACTTATTGGGTACTGTTGTGGTGTACTCATACTTTACTTTGCACATTTTTGTACATATCTAGGTACGTCTGCCCCTGTTGGACACTAGTGATTGGTTGATAGCTACTTTTGGAGACTTCAAGGTCTACCTACTCAACATTCGCACAAGCTGAATGTACCATTCAGACACTTGAAGATATGCTACGAGCATGCGTTCTAGATTTCAAGGAGAATTGGGATGACCATTTGACACTCATAGAATTTGCATACAATAATAGCTACCATTCCAGCATTAAAATGATTCCATACGAGGCACTGTATGGGAGGAGATGTAGATCACCAGTTGGATGGTTTAAAGTTAGTAAAACAAGATTATATGGGCCAGATTTGATTCACCAAGCCATTGAGAAGGTGAAAGTGATATAAGAGCGACTGAGGATGGCACAAAGCAGGCAAAAGTCTTATTATGATGTCCGACATCGATATATGGAGTTTGAATTTGGTGATTGGGTTTTCCTGATGGTCTCATCGATGTAGGGTGTTATGCGTTTTGGGAAGAAGGGCAAGTTTAATCCACGGTATATCGGGCCGTACAAAATTCTTCAACGAATTTTACATGTTGCTTATAAGTTAGGATTGCCATCCGAATTGGAATCTGTTCATCCGGTATTCCATGTATCTATGTTGAGGAAATATATTGGAGACCTTTCTCAGGTAGTCCCTATCAAAGATGTACAAGTTACAGATAATCTATCATATGAAGAAGTGCCCGTGGCTATATTAGATCGACAAGTCCGCAAGCTGAGAACAAAGGATATAGCTTCCGTCAAAGTATTATGGATTAACAAGAATATGGAAGAAATGACATGGGAAGCAGAAGAGGAGATGAAGTCTAATACCCTTACCTATTCCAGATTGAATATAACGAGGATGCCGGGGGAATGCATGACGCATTAGAAGGTGAAATAACTCTATGAAGTAAGAAATAGATTGAGAATACGCTTCCTTAATACAAATGGGTGATATATAGCTAATATTTATATCCATAATGCTTTGTATAGTCTTGTGAGGCCATAAGCTGGGTTTAACTGCTTGCTAGTTTGGCTAGTGCCCATTTTATAGGGGAAACTCAGCCGAGATTTTCTGTCGGAATCCACGATGAGTTAGACTCCCCAAAAACCTTTATATTCGAGGACGAATGTTCCTAGGGGGGAGGGTGTTAATAGCCATATTCGCATACGTTAGTTCACGCCGTAAGTTAGTCGACATAAATCCGAGAAGAGATTATCTTTGAGATGATAAAAAGTTAATCCTATTGGTCTTAGATGTTACAAGGGTATATAAGAGTGGTTAATACATATTAGAAGTTAGAAGTTAAACGAATCGAAGAAACGTGTTTCGTTGGAGGAACCAAGGTTAAGGATATTAAGAGTTGAGAACAATGTTACGTATGTGTCCGGAAGGATATAGGTTAAGCAAATGGAAGAAAATGTGTTTTGAAAATATACGATAAGTAGGTTGCAAATATTATTTCAAGTACACATATTTTATATTACTATACATACCATATATTATATAGATAACAATTATCTATCAACAAAGGAATGGAAAATAAGGTGTTTGCTTCACCACCACATTTAATGACCTACTTGCTTGTCATCACCTTGATGAGCAAGTGTATGAGTCATACAAAGAAAATATATCTACTTGTGGGCCCATAGTACATAAGGTAATTATACAACATGAGACTTATTAGGTTGCTGATTTTCTTCACAACAAGAAATGTTCCAGCACTTTAGAGCTTCATTTGGCTTGGAAAGTTTCTCTTGAACATGGGTAGAAACTTAGTTGACCTTAGAAGGGTTCATACACTATTTTAGATGTTCCCTTGAACAAGAAAAACGTTTCCAAGGTGTTCCTTTTGAATCAAGGAAGAGAAGGGAAGCTTTTAGCATCTTGAAGCTTCACTTTCATCAATTAAACCCTACGCACAAGAAAGTACTAGTTGAATTAATGTGGGAATAAGAGCTGTCTTGTACATCTAAAGTAAGAAATTCCTCTTAATTTATGTGTGTAAGTGTTGGAATTTTTAGTACCATGAAACCATATGGAGTAGTAACTAGAAATGGTGGACTAGAATTGGATATAGTTTCATTAGATTATCGGAGTTGCTCTTGCATTTTTAAGGGGTTGAATGGGTGGTGATTGATTGTTGGTATTGTAGTATTGTTGTTGGTGTAATAACATAAGTATAATGTTGTTGTGGCTATATACATACTCACCGGAGAAGAAAGAGATTTAAACTATAGTTTGTTAATCTTAACCAAACTTACCACTTGTAACAATTGTTAAACATTTTGGGAGGCTTGTTGATGTTATTTGTGTTGTTTGGTGGTCATTTTAACTAGTGGGAAGTCATATAAATAGGGGAGATGTTGCATGTTTTATTGTAAAATAGGTCGTGGTCGACATGTAATTGTTACGACGCTTGAACGATGACGATAGTATCGTTTCTCTTATGGTAGACAATGGAGCAGTAACCTTTGCAAAGCTTGAGGTTGGACAGTACATAGAAGGTATGTGAGGCTATCCTTTTACTTCTTTTTCATGACTCCGATTGTACATAATATGATGAACGAGCATCCAAAGATATTCCACTCATAAAAACTAGCAGTACTTACATTGTTTCCCTTCTTATGGAACGTTTGATATTGATGTTAGTTCTCCCATTCTCATGTTATTAGTTTTGGTACTATCAGATTCTTATAAGGTTCTTGATGAAGAGTTAGTCCTAATAACGTATACGGAGGTTGCCGCCCTTACGTCACTCCAAAAGGTTCAAAATGTTATTCCCATGAGTCTAGCATGCATTATATATACATACCTATTTTACCTTACTCAGCCGCACTATAGTCGGCCGGATATGGTACCTATTGTGCAACCACAGGTCAGTTGGGTTTTACCGAGCTCCATGTGGCTGGGTACAATTCTACTGAGCTTTATGATCTCCAGGTACATTTTTACCGAGCCTATTATGGCCGGGTACAATATGATGATGATGATACCCGCAGAGGCATATGTTTAAAAATTTAGGTATTTGTATATATTTATATCTACCATGCATTTCATGTCAGTAACTCTCGAGGGTACTCAGATATTACGGGTTATATACTTTCTATCCATCTTTATATTACTAGTTTTATTTGTGCTTTTCTGCCTTACATACTTAGTACTGTATTATTTACTGACGTCTCTTTTATTTGTGGATGCTGCATATCGTGCTGCAGATCCTAATAGTTACCATAGTAAAGCTGCTCAGTTCAGCGGTTATTGGCGAGATCTCTTCTCCAGACTTGTCGTGGTTTTGGTATGCACTTTTGTGATTGACATTATGGGTATATCGGGGCCTGTTCCGATAATGTTAAATCACTTATGTTCCTTTATAGGCTCATAGACAGGTATCGTCTCATGTATAGTTTTTGATAGCCTTGTCGGCTATTTTTTCTTGGATATAGCTTCACGACGGCCTTGTCAGCCCACGTTATATGTGTTCATGTTGTTATCTGTCATTGTTGATTTTTTAGGATTCATGTCTACCATTTATATTTGTCCCCTTGGCCCTTATATATAATAAGAAAGGTTAGATAAAATGTATGTTGGTGCTCGATAGGTATGGCCCGTGTGCTAGTTATGGCCCTCCAGTTTGGGTCACGACAGTGGGGCTCCTGCGGATCTTGAAGAAATTTGACATAGTATGGGTAATTGTGGACAGGTTGACAAAGTCGGCTCATTTCATCTCAGTGGTGACTACCTATTCTTTTGAGCAGCTAGCTCAGGTATATATCCGTGAGATTGTTTGTCTCCATAGCGTATCAGGGTCCATTATCTCCGATCGAGACACACAGTTCACATTGCATTTCTAGAGGGCTATGAAACATGACTTAGGTACAAGGGTTGTGTTGAGTACAGTATATCACCCCAGATAGACGGATAGTCTAAGTGCACCATTCAAATATTAGAGGATATGCTTCGTAATTGTTTTATGGATTTCAGGGGTTCTTGAGATCAGTTCTTGCCTCTTGCAGAGTTCATGACCTACAAAAACAACTACCAATCGAGTATTCAGATAGCTCCTTATAAGGCCCTATATGAGAGGCGATGTTGTTCTCCAATTGGTTGGTTTGAGCCGGGAGAGGCTATGTTGTTGGGAATAGATTTGGTTCAAGATGCCTTGGAGAAAATCAAGATAATTCAGGATCGTCTTCGTACCGCCTAGTCTAGACAAAAGAGTTATGCTGACCGGAGGACTCGTGATGTAGCATTTATGGTTAAAGAGAGGGTTTTGCTCTAGGTTTCACCCCTGAAGGGTGTGATGAGGTTCGAAAAGAAGGGCAAGTTCACCCCTAGGTATATCAGTCCTTTTGAGATCCTTGAGAGAGTTGGTGATGTGGCATACAAGCTTGCATTGCCGCCTAGCCTGTCGGCAGTTCACCTGGTGTTCTAATTTTCTATGCTATAGAAGTATTATTGTGATCTATCCTATGTATTAGATTTTAGCTCAGTCCAATTGGACAAGGATTTGACTTATATTAAGGAGCCAGTGACCATCTTTGATAGGCAGGTCCAAAAGTTAAGGTCAAAGAGTATTGCTTCAGTGAAGGTTCATTTGATAGATCAACCAGTCGAGGAGGCAACCTGGGGGACTGAGCAAGACATGTGGAATCCTTAACCTCACCTTTTCATCACTTCAAGTATGACTCTATGCACGTTCAAGGACAAATGTTTATATTAAGAGAGGGAGAATGTAACTACCCGACCGGTCATTTTGTGTAATTGCACACTAGTTCCCCTTTTGATGCTTCACACATGTGCATTTTTGGTTTTATGACATGCGAGGTTGGTTAGTTTCATTCTGGAAAGATTTCAGATTGATTTGGACCCCTTGATTCTTGTCTTAGAAACCTAAGTTGATTATGTTGATCAATCTTTTACTTTAGTGAAAATTACCCTTGACCGGTGTTTTAATGGCTTCGATAGCTTCATATCTTGATGTTGGACTTGGATGTATGCCCGGATTTGAATTCAGAAGTTCGTAGGTTTAATTGTGTTGTTTTGCCAAAAATTGGCAATATGATGTTTAGAAGTTTGACCGTAGGTTGGCTTTTAGCTATCGGATTTGAGATTTGGTTTTGGGACTTGGAATAGGTTCGTTATGCTATTTATAACTTGTCTAGAAAATTAGATATCATTTGGAGTTGATTTGATAGGATTTAGATGCTTGGTTACAATTCTAGAAGTTCTTGAACTTTACTTTGATCTGCATATGTTTTGATGTCCTATTCGTAAGTTTAAATGTCATTTTTTTGTTTTGATCACGCGAGCAAGTTCGTATGATGTTTTTAGACTTGTATGGATGTTTGGTTTGGAGCCCCGAAGAGTCGTATGAGTTTTGAATGTGATTCGGAATGATTTAGACTGAAACTGGAATTGCTGGGGTGCTGGTGCTCTGATGTCGCAATTGCAAGCACCAGCCTCGCAATTGCGAAGTGGGCATGGGGTGGTCTGATATCGCAATTGCGATGCGAAGTCAATAGTCCTAGGTTTGGGTTGCATTTGTGACCACTTGGTCTTTTTTACGATGAGAGTCAGCTTTGCAATTGCGCAACTGACTCGCAATTGCAACTTCTTTTAAGGATGTTAGGGTTCACAATTGCGATTTCTGATTCGCAATTGCGAGGGTTTTCACAGTGTCGCAAATCCGACATCTGCAGCTGAACAAAAGGGTGGGAGTCGGGATTTTTCATCATATTCTCTCATTTTAGAACATTGGACTCGGCGGGAGGCTATTTGGAGAGGGGATTTTCATCTACAAACATTGAGTAAGTGATTATACTCAATTTCCAACTATATTTCATGATTATATCTTAGATTTAAATTCATATTTATGAGAATCAAAGAGGAAAATAGGGAAAATTTGTCAATTTTTTGAAAAAATGAAGAATTTAGTTTTGAGAGTCGATTTGGACTTGCATTTGAAAACAAAAAACATATATGAACTTGTCGGGTTATGGGTAGTCGGAATCTATCTTTTGACCCGGGTTTTGACCGGGCGAGCCGGGGTTAACTTTTATTGGACTTTTTGAAATTTTTTTAAAGATCAAAGCTTTATCATTTGTAATTGATTTCCCTTGCATTGGTTGATGATAATAAGTTATTTTTGGTTAGATTTGAGCTGTGTGGGGACGAATTTTAAGGGAAAAGTTATATTCAAGGGTTGATTGGCCTAGTTGAGGTAAATGTCTTGCCTAGCTTTGTGAGGGAAAACTACCCCTTAGGATTTGGATTGATTGTGCTATTTGTGTTATGTGGAAGTCGTGTATACGAGGTGTGTACACGGGTTATATGTGCTATTTTACCGCTTTAGTTAATTAGACTCTTTCCATGCCTTTAATTGAATTGTCTTAATATGTTACATCATTCATTGTTAGTCTACTCTTATTTGTGTTAATACACTCTTACATGCCTTATTAGACGTCGTTAACACCTATTTTGCGTCCTACTTGTTATATTTGCTCTCATATGCTTTAGCTAAAGTTGCTACTTTCCTCATTGTCTTGTTACCTCTTTATTGTTGAATTACTCTTAATTAGATTCGTTAATCATGGAATATCTTCTTGTTGAGTTATTATTATTCAAGTTGTAAAAGTCATTATCTGAAGTTGTTAACTGTTGAGGATTTTTCCTTGATTACTATTTCTCATTCATCTTGTTGTTATTGAGATTATTTTAAACATTGTGATTGAGCAATGGGCCATTTGATGTGGAACCATTGGTATTGCGGACTTTTGGTAAGTTGTGGCATATGGTCACTTGTGGCTTGTGGTGCGAGTTTTCATTGGGTTGTAATATTGATACGCATACGGTGGTATACGGCTAGGGGTTGATAAGCATGCAGTGAGATAAGGTGGGTTTGATACGTGTGTTGCTAGTAGGGGAACTACTTGACGCCACGTGGTGAGATAAGGTGGGCTAAAACACATGTAGCTATTTGGAAAAAATAATTTTCAAAACTAAATGTAAGGCTCATGCGGTGATATAAATAATGATTGTGATCGAAATTGTGAAATGTGAATACGAGGCGGTATCTTAGTTATGATTCTTCTTGTACATTCCATGTTGAAAAGGTTTATTGGTTGAACAGTTCTTGTTGTTTTCTTCCTTGCCTTACCTATTTGACTGTATTTGATTTCTTGTGGTTCTCATTAGGTGTTCCCTTCTTGTTTCCTTTTTGCTTCAGATTCTGTCATTAGCTTACATTACTAAATGGATTGTTATTATGCATTTCTTTATTTTCCGTTACCTTTCATTATTATATTTTGTTCTGTTTATCTTGTCCTAGTAGGTATCTTGATATGTCCTTGCCACTACTTTATCGAGGTTAGTTTGATATGTACTGGGTACTGTTGTGATATACTCATACGACGCTTCTGCACATTTTTATGCAGATCCAGGTACGTCTGCCCATGCTGGACACCAGTGATTGGTTGATTAGCTGCTTTTGGAGACTTTGAGGTATACCTGCTAGACGTTCTTGAAGTCACCTTCTACTTTTAGATATTCTACTGTTTATTTCTTGTTCCAGAATTGTATTATATTTCGAGACTATTAGTACATTCTTGTAGAGCTTATGACTCTGGCCCACCAGGTTTTGGGGAGATGTTGATGGGTGTAATGTTTTTTTAGTAAATCCACTAGGCAAGGTAACTAGGACTTGCTTTTATATATAATAATAAAAAAGAAAACAATGTGGAATGGGGTCTTACAAGTAGTAAAACAATATGTCATAGAAAGTACATAGCTCCTAAAACCAAGTTTGAGTAAGTGATACCCAAACTTGGTCCTACAAATTGAACTAATCAATATAAAAAATAGCAACCTATATAGGAATATAAACAACCACCATCTCCAAATTTGTGTACTTTCTCCCCCTCTTAGCAGTAACTGCTCATTCTCTAAAATGAAACTTGGCATCTGAATTTCACAATAAAAATAGTGTGTAGCAACGTCCTTGAGTGTCTAATAAAATCTAAATGAATCGCTCTGCATCTCCAGTCACACGCAGCAAGAAATATTGTCTTTGTACTCATATGTGTGGCTCGTTGTACGTGTGTGTTTGCCTGCATCCAGTCTTTTTTCCAGTAGCTAGTGACCTCCTTATGGTGTGCCTTGCATTGGCTAATACATGCATCTTCATGAAATACAACATCACACGCTTCAGACATTGTTACCTTGTTTACCGTGAATCGCTGTCAATCGAGGCCTCGAGCTTGCCTATTCGAGGGCCTCGGGGTCGAGTCTGAAGCTCGGCTGGGAGCTATCGAAGGTGGTCGATGGAGACTAACAGTTATAAACAAATCAATGACGGCTCTTTATGGCCAATAATAAGCAACAAATGATGAACTTTAAGTAGAACACAATAAATATGAGCAATAAATGAAGTAATGAGATCACGAGAATGTGTTAGAGAGCAGAGAATGTTCTAGTATATTTAGTATGGAACAACAAATATCCACAAAATAACAAGGGTCCCCTTTATATATTTGGGGGAATCCCAACATGGTACAAGCGCATTTATTTAAAAGATATGGGGATGGGACAGCTAGTTAACGCCATGATTCGGGTCTGAACTTAGCTCACTAGACTTTGTCGGCCCTAGTTGTGCACCTTGGGAACTCCCCACTTTTCCATCATAGCTATTGGTCCGCATCGCCCCGAGGTCGAGCGTTGATAGCCCTCGAGGATGAACCTCGACCCTAGTCTTGAACCTTGTGAAATGTGCTTACGAGGCATCATAATGACGGAAAATTGGACCCTCTGATTTTACCGTATACATTACCAGTGTCCAAAGTATGTTGAGGACAGTGTTTTTGTACACTATTACTGTCATGGGCTGCTTTCCAGACATGCCCCATGACCCCTTGGCCGCGCCCCATGGCGGCCTAGCAAGCCTCACAATGCCTAGCGCCATGGTCGGCCCCGTGGTCTTGGCTGCGCCAAGCGACAAGCGCGCATGTGCCTCTGTCGCCCCACCGATGCCTCTCGCCAGCGCCCAAGGGCTGGCCAATGACAACAGCGCCGCGCGCCCTGACAATGCCGCGCGCGCAGATCCTGATGCCTCGCCAGCGCCCAGCTGCAGGCCCATTCCAGCAGCGCCTCGCGCACAGACCCTGATGCCAAGCACCAGTGCCCAGCCTCAGGCCAGCACATCAAGTGTCGCGCGCGCCCACAGCAACGCGCGCGCAGACCCGCAAGACAAAGATGCTGCCATCGGACTTAGTTTTTCCTTGTAATAATCTAAGTCCTTTTCATTGTAATCATAGACTAGTTTTCATCATTTTCATTTCAGTGTGCTTCTACAGCTTTATTAGGACTAGTCTTGTCATGTTGGTTTATTTTTTTTAAGCATTATTAAGGGGGACCAAACAATCAAACATTTCAATCAGCATTTTCTGGTGTCTCTCCCCCTCGACACCACATCATTGTAATCAGCATTTTCATTCAGCAATAAAATCATCATCATCATTCAAAACCCAATTCTCTCTCAGCTTCCGCAATTTGCTTACGACATTGGTTTTCCCGCACGGCACTGACAATCTAGTCTAGCGTGCGGCGAGGACCTCATTGGCGGACAGCAACCGCACTGACATCGGTTGCTTAGCCTTACGTTGCCCTTCCAAAGATCATCAGGAAGGCGTTGCGTAACAGTTGGTATCAGAGCCTAGGCTCGACATCGGACGAGGGAAAACATTTGCCATCATCACCATTTCTGACCATGGTGAATCATGGGGAGCGTCTAGCATCCCTAGAAGAGACGGTTGACCGATTACGACCCATCGTAGAAACGGTGCCTGATCAAAGCAACAACCTAGTGCAAAGGTTGGACGACCTGGACCGCCGAATGCGGCAGGCCGAAAATGACATTGCAAACATCAGTCGTGACTCCGACGAGGACCGACAAACGGCAGCCATCGAAACTGCCAATATTCATGGCAAATTTGAGGACCTCCAACAGGAGCGTGCCGACGATTTAGCCCATCAGCAACATGAGGCAGACAGACTAACTGCCATGCAGCAAACCATAAACGACTTGACTGACAAGCTCAACGTTGTCAATGCTGCCTTACAGAGCCTACTTCGAGAAGGCGACCATCACATCAGGGGTGCAGCAAACCTCACCCCCATTCCACAAAAGCTTAAGATACCGGAGCCAAAGCCATACGACGGATCCCGGGATGCTAAAGAAGTGGAAAACTTCATCTTCGACATCGAACAATACTTCGATGCCGTGGGCCATTTGGAGGAATCCAAAAAGGTAGCGACTGCTGCCATGTATCTTCAGGGCGATGCCAAACTTTGGTGGCGGGTCAAACACGAAGCCATCAAGGCCGGTGAAGATACTCTTCAGACATGGGACGAATTGAAGGTAGCCATACGCCTGCAGTTCTTTCCCGAAAATGTGGAATACAATGCAAGGAGAAAGCTACGGGACCTCCGCCACACCAGATCAGTGAGGGAGTACGTGCGCGAATTCTCCGCACTCATGCTAAACATACGCGACATGGGGGACAAAGACAAACTCTTCGCATTCATAGAAGGTTTGAAACCTCATGCCCGTATGGAACTACAGCGACAACGGGTAGACACCCTGCCCAAGGCCATTCAAGCTGCAGAATGCCTTGGCGACTATCATTTGGGAACTCAGAACGACAGGCCCCAGCCGTCTGTCCGAGGGGGATTCAACGGGCACCATCCCAGCAATGGTGGCCCAAGCAAAAGTGGGGGAGATCGGAGTGCATCAAAAACTAAGACTCCTCCCTCCAACAGCAACAGTGCTGCATCCATCAACAACAATCAGGGGAGAAAGCCTCCCTCAGAATGCCGTCATTGCGGCGGGGCACATTGGAACAATGAATGCCCAAACATCAAGGTCAATGCTCATCAGACTGTCGAGGATGAGACAGATGCATCAGACACATCTGAAGACAACCAGGTAGGCGCCTTCAATGCAATTGTTGGCTCTATCCCTCATGCCTTAGCGGGGACCAGTGCATGTCCTCCTAAGAAAACATCAGTCCCGATCACCAGGAAAGGGAAAGAAAAGATGGACGAAGGACCTCCTAAACAAGCGAGGACCCTCATGTTCGTCGAATTGAAAGTGAACGGCAAGCCCCTTCACGCATTGATAGACACGGGTGCCACCCACAACTACTTGTCATCAACGCAAGTAGCGCGCCTAGGTCTTGTGGTACAAAAGAGCAAAGGCCGCGTCAAGGCTATCAACTCACCACCTCAGACATTGGGTGGAACAGCTACAAATGTCCCAGTGAAACTTGGCCCATACAAAGGAAGCATCGACCTGCGCATCGCAATCATAGATGACTTCGACATCATAGTGGGTTTGGATTTCATGAGGCAAACCAACACCATTCCAGTACCATTTGCCAACATGCTCCTGATGATGGGAGAAAACGGGGCCAAGCCCTGCACCATACCATGCTTTCCCATAAAGATGGCCGCTGAAAACATCTCGGCCATGCAGTTGGAGAAGGTAGTCAACAGACATGAACCTCAGGTTCAGGCTACCCTTCGCAGCAACAATCAGCCATCATGTCATCGGCCTCAAAAGACTGGTGACGCTCATCATCGTGTGAAGACTTGTCAGCCATGCCACAAGGACAAGTCGGATCACTCATCACAGCCGGGACCCTCGCAGCCATTACATGTCCCTCAGAGACCATGGGAAAGTGTTTCCCTCAGATTCATCACGGGATTGCCCCAAGTTCGGCAATCTTGCATCCATCATGGTTGTCATAGATCAGTTCTCAGACTATGCAACTTTCATAGCAGCCCCGCAAAATGCATCAGCGGAAGATACAGCTCGACTCTTCTTCTCGCACATTGTCAAACATTGGGGCCTGCCCAAACACATTGTTAGTAGGCGCGACTCACGCTTCACTAGCAACTTTTGGACCCATCTCTTCAGGTGCTTTGGGTCAACATTGAGTCACAACACAGACATCCATCCACCATCGGATGGCCAGACAGACCGGTTCGATGACATGCTGGAGGAATATCTCCGCAACTTCGCAACCGGATCACAGAAACATTGGGTGAAGCTCCTGGATGCTGCTCAACTGTGTTTCAATTCTCAAAAGGACCATCATACAAACAAGAGCCCTTTTGAAATTGTTACCGGACAGCAACCGCTTCTCCCGCAAACGGTGAATGCATCAACCATGCCGAAATCTCCTCGAGCTGCCAACTTCTCGAGCGAATGGGAGCGCAACATGGAGATAGTGCGGAGCTATCTCATCAGGGCCCAAGAGCGGGCAAAAAGGTTCACCGAACAAAATCTTTGCTTTGCCCAACATCAACCAGGGGACAAAGTAATGCTATGCATCCCAAAGCGGTACTTGTTTGCAGAAAGGACCCATGACCCTCGGCTGCAACAAAAATACATCGGGCCCCTGCCCATTGCAAAACGCATTGGGAAGTCCACATACCAGGTCAAAACTCCATCCTGGTGGAAGATCCATCCAGTCTTCCATGTCAGCCGCATGCAATCATTGCTTCGCTACAACAGCAAGCTCAAAGAACAGAGGGGCGCAGACCTCCCATCCAACAACCATCAGAATCATCATCATCATCATCATCATCATCATCATCATAAGGCTCCGAGGACGGCGCCAACTCAGGTGGGGGAGAATGTCATGGGCTGCTTTCCAGACATGCCCCATGACCCCTTGGCCGCGCCCCATGGCGGCCTAGCAAGCCTCACAATGCCTAGCGCCATGGTCGGCCCCGTGGTCTTGGCTGCGCCAAGCGACAAGCGCGCATGTGCCTCTGTCGCCCCACCGATGCCTCTCGCCAGCGCCCAAGGGCTGGCCAATGACAACAGCGCCGCGCGCCCTGACAATGCCGCGCGCGCAGATCCTGATGCCTCGCCAGCGCCCAGCTGCAGGCCCATTCCAGCAGCGCCTCGCGCACAGACCCTGATGCCAAGCACCAGTGCCCAGCCTCAGGCCAGCACATCAAGTGTCGCGCGCGCCCACAGCAACGCGCGCGCAGACCCGCAAGACAAAGATGCTGCCATCGGACTTAGTTTTTCCTTGTAATAATCTAAGTCCTTTTCATTGTAATCATAGACTAGTTTTCATCATTTTCATTTCAGTGTGCTTCTACAGCTTTATTAGGACTAGTCTTGTCATGTTGGTTTATTTTTTTTAAGCATTATTAAGGGGGACCAAACAATCAAACATTTCAATCAGCATTTTCTGGTGTCTCTCCCCCTCGACACCACATCATTGTAATCAGCATTTTCATTCAGCAATAAAATCATCATCATCATTCAAAACCCAATTCTCTCTCAGCTTCCGCAATTTGCTTACGACATTGGTTTTCCCGCACGGCACTGACAATCTAGTCTAGCGTGCGGCGAGGACCTCATTGGCGGACAGCAACCGCACTGACATCGGTTGCTTAGCCTTACGTTGCCCTTCCAAAGATCATCAGGAAGGCGTCGCGTAACATTACGCGTGATCTTACAGCATATTCTTTGTCAAACTTTACATGGAACTTATGCTTAAGTATACTACTAATGAAATACATTAGGATATGAATCCATAATGCATCCATAAGTCCAATATTTCCTCGCAAAAATCTGTAGCTCAAATGATCTTTAATGGAGAAAATCTGGATAGTAGTCTTCCTTCTCCTTCCAGTTGTTTTATGACTCCTCACATCAATGGCCTCCAGATTGGTTGATAGAGAACTAGGGTGGTGTAAATAACGATCAAACCTTCTATAGCTAAAGGTAATATTAAGAGATCCAGTCCTTAGCCTCTTGTTTGTCCTCCTTGCTTCCATGCTTCTGTCTATCCTTGCTTCCCCTTCAATGGAATGAGTACCTAGTACTGATACCTCCAATTGAAGGTTATTCAAAAGATAAGGCATGGATACAGTAACGTCTCCTGCAAAAAAGAAATCCATGTTAGTATAAAAAACCATCTTGTTCTCCTCCCCAAGTACTTGAACACGATGGCCATATATACTGCCCCTAGGTTCCTCCTTCCACTTTGTACACCCCTTCTCATCACTCCTTACCTCTTGTCCGCTCTTATTCTCAAGTATGGACATTGAAGTTTATCAGCATTCACTAGCCTTCTCCCCATTGAATCCAGTTGTGCAAATGAATCACACTCAATATGGCATATGTCCAGTGCATGATTAGCTAGGTGATCCGCTAATTTATTGCCCTCTATAAAAATATGTGTGATCTTAGCATTACGTACCTCCATCAGTGCCCATGGTATACTCAATTTTCCCTTAATGATATTTTTCAATAACAAAGAGACCGTTTGAATCCAGACATGTGTAAACTGATGGTGGCAGCAGTATATGAGAGCTTGCTTAATTGCTTTTACCTCAGCCTCCGTGTTGGTTGCTTCTTGTATATCCTACCCTCGAGCATATACCACATTTCCCAGTTCACCCCTTAAACAAAATCCAATTGCACTCCTTCCTGGGTTCCCTCTAGATTCCCCATCAGTGTTTACTTTTATCCACTCATCCATAGGCAACTCTCATGGGACTTTGTCAAGCTTCAATCTTGGTGTGAATTGCTCCATCATCCTTAATAAGTCTTGCCATTTGTGTGGCACATTTTGCAGCCCTGGCTTCCTGATCTTCACCAATGATTGAAGTGTAGAAGAGACTTGATAAATAACTAATAATTGATACCGCATCTCCATATTTGTAACTATTTCTCCTCTTTCAGAGTTCCCATACAATAATGCTAGGAAAAGCTTGGAAAATTGGGTTTAGTCTAGGAATTACTTGGTGTGTCCAACATTTAACAATTGCTTGATGTAGATTCAAGCCTTCCAAAGATAAGCCCGCATGTGCAAAGAAGTACTTCCATGTTTCTTGGCAGCAACTGATCGAAAGAACACATGTGCCATAGTTTCATCTTGTGGATTCACACAACACCAAGATCTAGATGTCACCATATAACCCATTCTTCTTATCATATCATCAAGAGTTAATTTTGCTCACCAAACCTTCCACATAAAGAATGATATTTGAAAGGTAACCCTTTCACCCACATGTTCTTGTAAAAGCAATGCTAGGATCGCTTCTTCTCCTCACATACTCCTATGCCGTCTTCACTAAAATCTCCCTTTGTATCTTGCATCCAAAGATGTTTGTCTAGTACATTATGCTCAACAGGAGGTTGAATGTGTTCCATAATGTGTTCAGCTATGTCTTCTGGCAGAATGTTCCTTAATGTTACGCCCCGCAATATTACGTCGATATTACGCTTTGCAGTGTTACATTACTATGATGTTACGCTTCGCAATATTATATTACGACGATGTTACACCCTGTAATATTATACATGGAATTGTTGAAAGATAATTGACCTCAGTTCAAGGACAAGATTATTTGGAGAATATAAGCATTATGCTATTTCAAACAAGTGATGAGTAAATTCGTGAAGGTGAGAGGGTAAGCAAATCGAAGAAAATGATTTTCCTCAAAGCTTGGCAATTTGGAAAAAAAATGTGGTCCGAGCTATAATACCCGGTATTTATGGACTAGTGCCATACAAGATACTACATGACCATGATAATAAGATGTACAAGGTATGTTAAAGGAGAATAGTATTTTAAGAAATTTAAAATAATTCTTAATTATGTGGGTGATTGGTTAATTATTGGATAATGTGATATTACCCAATTAATTAAGGAATTATATTGGATAGAAATTAAGTGCATGAGGTGGCAGCCCCCATGCAAATTGAAATGACTAATGTTACAAAATGAAAGGTGGCATCTAAATTGTCATACAAATGACACTTATGTAAAGTCTATCAAGACATTCAAAGTTTGGATTGTGGTCTTCATTGGCCTTAAATTAATCAAGGTAAGCTTATAAGATTTCTTCCTAAATCCAAACATTTACAAGAAAGGAAGTAAATCTAACTCCAACAAAGAACGGTTATTAATCTTGAAACAAAACGATTCCATCGAGATTTCTTAGCACCGTAGCAATGTGAGATTTTGCGATTCTAAAGGAATACGGTGCAACGTTTTCCAAGAATATCATACGATTTTTTCCCTACTCCAGGTATGTTAAGGCTATCCCTTCTATCTTTTTGGCATGATCTATACGACACGAACTAAACGAGCAAATGCACAAATTTCATAAATAATTCTATTCATAGAATTATTAGAGATGTCTATGTTCTTGAATTCCCATATGTCTTATTACTCTACCGTCTGTTCATGGGTCTTAGAAAATACGTAAGTTGATAAAGTTTATTTCCTCATATTAATCAGAGGTATAATGGTCTTATGACATTCCGAAAGATTTTATTGGCGTACTTTTCATGCATTGCATTAATTTATACATATACATATATTTGGAAAAATGTTATGGTATTAGATACACACAACCACCTGATCAGCTAGTATACGTTGATGATTTTGCCCACAGTGGCAGAGATGATATGATGGGATGCCCTCAAAGGCTTGATGATGTTATGAACACATGTACCTATGCATGATATGATATTCATACTCGGTACATTATTCGTACTGACGTCCATTTTGCTTGGGGACGTTGCGTTTCATGCCCGCAGGTCCTGATAGACAGGATGAGAGCACTCCAAGTAGGCTATCAGCTTAGCGAAAGGTGTTGGTGCGCTCCATTTGCTCCGGAGTTGCTTATTTGGTCAGTATGATTAGTACATGTATTGATTGGAATGATGGGACCCTCTCCCGACCTTTATGATATTATGTATTCTTAGAGGATTGTAGACAGATTTCACGTACATAAAAGTTTTATGGCCTTGTCAGCCTACGTCTAATGTACGAGTGATCATTTTGGTCTTATAGGTCCATAGATATTATGTATAAGTTGGTATTACATGTTTTATTCTAGTTATCCTATGGCAGCCTTTCCGTCTCATTTACATTTAATATCATGATACGAGAAGATACGTTATGTTGGTATTTGGTTGAGTAATGAACCGGGTACCTGTCGCAGCCCATCGGTTTGGGTCGTGACAAAAGTGGTATCAGAGCAGTTCTGCCCTAGGGAGTCTACAAGTCGTGTCTAGTAGAGTCTTGTTTATGGGTGTGTCGTACACCACACTTATATGTAGGAGGCTACAAGGCATTTAGGACTGTCACTCTTTTTTCTTACTCTAGATCGTGTGGTAGAGCTCAGTTATAAGAACTCAATTTCCTAAACTCTATCTTTTTCGTAATACAACAATGCTTACATTCAGAAAAATGGGTGGTATAAGATATAGCTGTGGAAGTATTGAGTTAAAGGAACTCGATTTTTGCATTATGCTTATAGTGAGTAAATGTGAGATCTTCAGCAGACCATTTGTGTACTCAAAGTTGTAAGGTCCTTGACAATGAGTTTTAAGGCAAGAATACTTATCCACTCTTATGATAAAAAGGAATAACATAATCGAAAGGTAGATATAAGTTTCAGCAAATAAAAGAAGCAAGGTGAAAAAAGGTACGATGTACCCAGTAAACAATGATTATCATTATTTACCATTCAGGAAGGGAGATGTAGGCATTTTGAATGCATTTTGAATTACCTTCAACACTGACAGATGTATATACAATCGGCCACACCGCTCTCAATTATGCCTTATGGGAGCTAACATATATAGTTTAAGAGAAGGACGGGTTATTAGGATCCGGCTGGGGTTAGAGTAACCCAAAATAGGGGATGGATTTGTAGAATTAGTTGACATTTCCGAAGGATAGTCCAAACATGGTAACAGATCTCCTTGTGAGAACCTAGATGGTGCACTCTAAAATAGTATAGCTAGATGTGAGTGCTACGAAGATAGACACTGGAAGCTTTGAAGGGATAAGTATTACTTTAGTATGGCTCGTGTCGCTAGTAGAGAGAGAACGTTAAGCAACCGGAAGAGCCACTGGATGGAGCAAAGGGGGGGATATGGAGTGATGTGGTATTAAGTCAGAATTAAATAGTTCTAATAATTATGGATCGGTAAAGGAAGAATGCGATAAAAATGAGAAAGGATAAGATTGCACTTATTCAAATCCTATAGATATTCTATGATTCCAGAACAACATGTAATCACGACGTCAAGGAAAGGAAGTAAGGGCTCCTGCCCGGTATGTTATCGATAAATAAGGAGTCAGTGCGAAAGGTAAGTTAAGACAAAGGAAATAACCCAAGAAAGATTGCGTGGAATATTGATATGAGAATGGGCCAACAAGTAGTTGGTAGTTGATTTAGGAAGAGCCTAGTTATGGCTAGACAGGAGATTACAGATGAATCAGGAGATCGTGCAAGATAAACAGAGTAAAATCCAATATAATGAATTCACCCTCGCAGTAATGTCATTGTAATACTTGAGAAATATTAAGTTATGAGTTGGGGTAGCTAAAGGTACCATGTGAGTGTTATGGGGATAAAAGAGAGTGCCACTGGGAAGACAGTCAAACCTTCAGTTCAGAAGCAATCGTACGAGCACATGAGTGTGGAAGTAAGTAACTACAGATAATTATAGGTGAGGAAAGACATCAAAAATTCCGTCAAGTATGCGATGTGATAAGCTGACAACTTTACAAGAGTCAGAGGGTCCTCCCTAAATACTATAATGAAAGACTAGCTGAGAAAGTAAGGAAGAAGGCTTCAACCTAAAGCTCAGTGACCTAATGAGGGAATGGTCTTATAACAACAGTCTCACAACAATATTATATGCACTCCATAAGAAAATGGCACCTACCATGGCTAATGAACGGGAAGTAACTAAGATCATATGAGTTGTATGGAATTCCAATATGCGTGGGCACTAAGATAAGGTAAGTATGCACATGAAAGGGGGAAGAAAGACCAGGATAAGTAATCAGTCATACGCTCCTGGAACAGAGTCGATAAATTGTTAGTAAAGGAAATAAAGTTCTATCACAACCCAAAATCCCAACCCATTGTGATGGCGCCTAATACACTTGCTAGGCAAGACAGACATAACCAAATAAGAACCAAAATAACAAAATTAGCAGGAATAACATAAGTCTGAAATCTTAGCATAACAAATGCCGCTAATACAAGATAAATCCTCCCCAAAACTTGTAAATACATAGTAATGAGCTCGAATATGGGAATATAAATCTGAAATGACTAAAGGTAATACTGTCTGAAATAAAGACAATAGTACATAAGAAAAGAGACACAAAGACTACGTGAGAGAATGTATCTCTACCTCATCTCTCCAAAACTCAACTCAACCAGCAAATCTTATCCCAACACCTGGATCTGCACAATTAAGTGCAGAGTGTAGTATGAGTACAACTAACCCAATGTACTTAATAAGCATTGTAACTAACCTCGGCGAGGTAGAAGAAGTAAGAATTATAAGTGATACCTGCTATAACCTATACAGTTTCATTAATTTAACAAGTACAGAACAATAATGTGATCAAGTATAAAGCACAGAAGGAACTATATCTCTGCGTGTGTGTACTATTACTCAAGTACTCTACTCAGTAAATGATACAACATATAAGGGTGATAAGCAAATGAATCGGGTAAATATCCCTGGAAGTTGCAAGTAGAGATAAAATGAAAATCCAAACACCAATAGCTAGACTTTCCTAACCTTTCCATATCCGTACCAAACCATTGATTAGTTTTACTCAATATCTGCGTGTACACCATCAAGAGAGAAACATGAGAGGGTAACCCTTAGTGGATGGATCCATATCCACACGATGCATGTACAACTTACGTGTTGCATGGACAACTCACGTGCTATGAACATCAACAACATGGACAATTCACGTGCCAATAATATCAATATATGGATCCGCACGAATAACTCATGTGCCAATAATATCAACCGCATGGACAACTCACATGCTAACAATTACAATTCGTCTGGCGTGGTCATAGGCTACTAGTCCAAATCATAACTCACAGAAAGCAAATATACGAGAATATATGTACATGATTAATGATCATTAAGTTTCATACTCCTAGACTGGCATAACTACACGCTATAGTATAGGCATGTGCAATGTGTGCTATCACAGCTAAAACGGACAATTTCATTTGTGCAATAGCAGTTTATCATATTCAATTAAGAAAATAACCTCAATGAAATCTAAAACGTGGTACATAGTTCGTAGAGGGGTACAAATAGGAGAAACATCTCAGCTTGACTCTGAACAATCAATTCAAGGCATGTCATAGCCTAAGAACTACCTCGAGCATGTGAATAGTATCCCGGAGCATGCATATGGGCTCAACCCTACACATATGCGCCACTCATAGCATGTAGCTATCACAAATAATTCAGGCAACTAGTACCTCAACCATGTTTAGGTAAGAAACTTACCTCAAGAAAGCTAAATCACTCCGCTAACAAGAATTTCCCGCATGTATCTACCTTCGGACGACCCGAATCTAGTCAAAGTAACACAATACCATCAATAAAAGCCATAGGAAGTGATTCCAAAAGATAAAGCTAAAATCTTTAACTCAAGTCAAAAAGTCAACCCCGGGCCTTGTCACGATCCAAAAGTTGACCTGTCGCAATAGCACCTATCATGGTACAAGTCAAGCCGACACCTCACACATAGCAATATTTTTAAAGCCCAAATATACGGAAATAAGTTTAAATAATTAAGAATCTCGTAAAAATTTGATATAAACATCGAACTCACTACAAAATTCTCCTAAAAGATTTGGGTGTCACGGAGTACATGAGCATCAACATAACAACACGGTCTAACAAATGGAACACTGTCTAGGAAAGTAGAACAATATAAATAGGACTAAAAGATAAAATAAAAGAGTGAAGGTCTGCGGATGCCAAGGCAGCTACCTCGATGATCTCCGAACTGATGGAACACCAGGAATCAGCAACCGCCGTACCTGAAAACACCTGGATCTGCATACAAAATGCAGGGTGTAGTGTGAGTAAACCAAACTAAATAAGTAACTGTCACTACCCAAACCGATGGGCCGCGACAAGTGCCTGAATCCTACCTGTCAAACACCCCTAAGCATGCGTCTAAGATATAAACTTAAATAACATCTGTTGAATTACGAGAATAATATACATGAAGGAAACCTGCCCAAAAGGAATATGTACATATACGTGCAACATACGTAGGGTGAGCTGACAAGGCTTCTATAGACAACTATATACCTCAAAAGTGGAAGCCAGCAAGGCCACATATTATCCAACTAGATATATTGTCTATAGATCTTTAATAGAAATACAATTGTACAAAGACGGGACTGAGCCACGTTATACCTATATATATATACACACACACACACATAAAATCATATCGTAGCAAAATCAAAATCAGCTCGGGATCAAGTGGAGCACGCCAACTCTCGCTGATCAAGGATCCTAGGAAGGGGGACCGTCAGCTTGCCTACCTATACCTATGCGCATGAAATGCAGGCCCCAGGAAATAGGGCGTCAGTACGAATAATGTACTGAGTATGTAAGGCATGAAAATCAGTACGTAAAACACATAGATGAAACATGGAATAAGAAATCTATCTATAAGTTTGACAGGTAGGATAATGTACTGATTCTGCAACATTTATATTGTCATGCACGTGCATATGAATGTCGTGTCATCCATAGCTATAGATGTACATAACATTATCAAGCCTCTGAAGGCATCCTATCATATCGTTTAGGCCACTATAGGCAACATCATCAGCATATACCAACTGATCAGGTGGTGGTGCCTATATAATACCGTAATATTTTTTCCATATTCCATATCCATATAATATATATATATATATATATATATATATATACGTGTATAGAATACCATCTGGTCATGGGTCAATGTACATGTATAAATGCATGAAATGCCTAAGAAATACGTTGATAAGATTTTATCGGAATGCCATAAAAATCAATATACCTTTCTGCTACACTTTATCAAATACATATTTTTTTGAGACCCATGAACAGAAGATATAATAATAATTCACACGGGGAATCAAAAATATAGACACCCCTAGTATTTCTATGAATAGAGTCATTTATGAAAGTTGCGTATTTTGCTCATTTCATTTGTGTTATTTGGATCATGCCAAAAAGAAAGAAGGGATAGCCTTAATATACCTGGAATAGGGAAAAATCTGTATAATCCTTGGAAAAGATTGTAACGTACTCCTTTAGAACCGCAAAATTTTACGCTGCTATGGTTCTAACAATTCTCGTTGGAATTATTTGGTTGCAAGAATTTTGTTGAAAACTTACTGGATGGAGTTTGAGCGTCTGGTTTGAATATCTTGAATATGAATTTAGGAAGAACCAAACTTTGTAAGGATTCACTTTTCTAATGCAAAGTTCATGTCTGAATTATAGTGCTTTTCAATAACATTTTTGATTATAGGAATTGTATACAAAGTATAACAAAATGAGGTGTCTTGAATATGAATTTAGGAAGAACCGAACTTTGTAAGGATTCACTTTTCTAATGCAAAGTTCATGTCTGAATTGCAGTGCTTTTCAATAACATTTTTTATTGTAGGAATTGTATACAAAGTATAACAAAATAAGGCGTCTTGAATATTATTGTGGTATGTTGCAACCTAACCACAAATGACCAAGATTCATGTGTTTGGTTAGGTGCCTTGCTGCAACGTGGGGATTTGGGGCGAAATTTTTATTCTTTATCCAACTTATTAGTTAATTAGGTAATATCCCTTTACTCGATAATTAACCAATTACCCGCATAATTAAGAATTGTCTCAAATTACATAAACTTCTACTTATTTTTAATGTACTTTATACATTATACTACCGTGGTCATATGATACCTTTCATGGTACTAGTCCATAATTATCGGGTATTATCGCTCGACCCGCATTTTATCCCAAATCAGTCGCCTTCAACGAAACTCATTTTCTTTAATTCGTGTACCATTTATCCTTCATGACACTTACTTATCGCTTGTTATAAATAACATAAATACGTTAACCTCAAGATAATCTCATCCCCGAGTTTACGTCGAGTAACTGAAGATAAAACTTTAACGTACAAAAATGTGAGATGTAACATCCTTCCCCCCTAAGAAACATTCGTCCTCAAATGTTTAACTCTCTAGGATCTATATAACCTTGGAAGAGTCACCTTTGTATCAATACTACTACCAGCGCTT
The DNA here is from genome assembly GCF_000393655.2 of Nicotiana sylvestris. Classification (NCBI taxonomy): domain Eukaryota; kingdom Viridiplantae; phylum Streptophyta; class Magnoliopsida; order Solanales; family Solanaceae; genus Nicotiana; species Nicotiana sylvestris. Next base: position 81,108,183 of record NC_091062.1, on the reverse strand, counting down.
CCTGTAGAAACTTAATAATTCAATGCCACATAGGACCACAATCATCAATAACAACAATGGCCTCACACGACCAACGACAATAACTGACACAAGAATACATACATGTACCTTAAGGTTATCACGTCTCAGTCGGACCCTTCTCTGGAGGAGGAAATAAGTATGGATATCTAGACTTCATGTCTTCCTCGGCCTCCTAAGTCATTTCTTCCACATTGTTGTTTCTCCAAAGTACTTTCATCGAAGCTATGTCTTTAGTTCTCAATCTCTGAACCTATCTGTCTAGTATAGCAATGGGAGTTTCTTCATATGATAGCTACTCTGTGACCTGAACTTCGTCAACTGACATGATTCTGGAAGGATCTCCAATAAATTTACGGAGCATAGACACATGAAAGACTGGATGTACAAACTCCAAGTCCGAAGGCAAGTCTAGCTCATATTCTACCTGGCCTACCTTGTGTATGATGCAATATGGTCCAATGTACTGAGGGCTAAGTTTTTCCAGAAGTACTTGAGCTCCTATATCCAAGGTAATAGATACAGGGACGCCATGCAGTCGTACTATCTCCTTAATATAAAACTTTGTATAATACTCTCCTGAATATGTAGTCCTAACAGGCAGAAAATGAACTGACTCTATAAGCCTATCAACAATCACACATATCGAATCTAACTTACGTTGCGTACAAGGTAAGCCTACGATGAAGTCCATATTGATTACTTCCTATTTCCAAGTCGGAATCTCCATAGCCTGCAATAATCCACTGGGTTTTTGATGCTCAATCTTCACCTGCTGACAGTTAGGACACTGAGCAACAAACTCTGCTATATCCTTTTTCATTCTGTCCCACCCATATACTTCCCTAATATCATGATACATCTTTGTCTGTAAGGCCCCGTGAAATCTCATAGTGCCAAGCTAGGAATATGTGTTAGAAATTCGTATTCGGATCCTTTGGATTGATCTGTGCATTAAAAAGTTAAGAAATAATGTTTTTCAGAAGAACGCGTTCTGCGGTCCATTATGCAGTCGCATAATAGCTATGCGGACCACATAGTCACCGTAGAGTGAAGCACTTTGATGGTTAATTTTGAGGTCAACTATGCGGCCAATTATGCGATCACATAATCAATCTGTGGGCCGCATAGTCATCGCATAATCTCCTTGGAATTTTGTGAGGGGCAGTTCTGCGGTGCATTATGCGACCGCAGAACAGGTATACGGACCGCATTCTTGTCGCACACCCGGGCAGTTTGTTCAGGTTTTCGGGGCCATTTTTTAGGTCCCTTTTGTGGGCCGCATGTCCATTATGTAATCGCAGATTGTGTCGGGGCTCCTATTTTCAAACTTTTAAAACCCGATCCATCCCATTGAAAACACCCCATTAGACCCCTTTTATGCTATTTTACTGCAAATAGAGTGAGAGAGGGAGTTCTATAGGGAGAAACTAACTCTCACCAAGTCACTACAGTCCTCGCCCAAATCTTTAAAGATTTTCAAGTAAAATTTGCTAGGCCTTCATCCTAAGAGGTAAGAACTTGTGCCCTAATCTATGATTTCGAAATTTCTATTAAAATAAGTGATTAACAAGTGGGTTTATGGGTAGAAGGATTGATTATCTTGCATGCATAAATGATAATAGGATATGGGGAGATTGTGAGTTTAAAAGATAGCAATTTGGGTGTAAGATGATAAAAACCTTTCACAAAAGGGGTCCTAAAATCACAATGCACACTTAGCGCTTGGTAATATATTCAAATGAGCTACAATCTTAATCATTTCCCTAATTCTTGGTTCAATTTGTAATCCTCATGAAATAGATCGAAGTTGCTAAGAAATTCCGAAATTACTGTAAGGATTTAAAGAAAGCTCTATTGAGGTATGTATGGCTAAAACCCTCTCTTCTTAGGAATTGATCTTCCATGGTGTCCGTACAAATGTTGTAATTCCGAAATTTGATTGATGTAGTACTTGTTATATCAAATGAATTGGTGTTGTGAGAATATATGTGGAAGGTGCGTCTCCATGTGTTTAATTTGCTATTCTTTGTAAAATTGAGGATGTGCGAAGAACATGAACTATGCGCTAAAATGCCTAAATTTCAAGTCAATGTTACATTGTGATTATTATGCCGAACTAGGTAAATTCCTCTGTATGCTTACAAATTGAATTGCTTTTGTATCTGCCTATGATCTTAAATGGCAAGGTTAATGTTGAAAATGGGAATAATGTGAAATGTGAGTTATGGAATGTGGCCTAGTGCCAAGTATTGATGTGGTAGTTGTGGCCCCAAGTGTCGGTGAACTAATGCATGTGAAACCAAAAATTGAAGTGATATGATTAATGGAAAAAGGGGTAACGTCTTGGTAAGACGGCCTAGCCGATCGGGCCATGATCAGACGACATGCTACACACATGGTGGTACTGTGTTGATGATTGAAACCGGAAAGTGAGAATGAAATAGTGATTGAGGTCTATGTCTCAAATGAGGTAGCTTAGCCGATCGGGCCATGATCGTACTTCGCGCAAGAAAGCGGTGGTATTGTGAATGATGATGCAACAATATGGAATGCCCCAACCTAAAGTTACTGAAATTATGTGAAAGCTATGTGGACCTTTTATTTGATAACATTGTGATTGTTTAAAGCTTTGTTAGTCCTTATGATTTCTTTACTCTTGTATGGTTGTTCTTTCTAACAAGATGGTGTTTAGTTATACATACTAATACTATTCCATGGTACTAACGTCCCTTTTGTCGGGGGCGCTACATTTTTGAATGAATGTAGGTGGTTCTATAGCGGACAGTGCCGATCGCAGGTAGCGGAGTATCCTCCCCTCAGAAGTCTTGGTGAGCCATTTTCCTTCAAGGGTTATATTGTACACTTTTTGTTATAAAATTTCCACTTTTGAGGTATAGCCGGGCCCTTATTGCCGGCTTTATCATAACTATCTTTCATATCCTTAGAGGCTCTGCAGATACTGTGTGGGTTATGTTCGGGTATTGGATGGGTCACTAAACTATGTTGTTATTCTAAACTCTTGTTTTCTTTAAACTGTAACTACATAACGTTTCGGCAATATAACTATGGTTTGAGGATTGTAACATAAAATGAACTAGTAATGTTTAATGTACGATCCTTCCTACTATCTAATCCAAATGAAATCATGGTTTTTTGATCATAATGAATGGGTAGAAGGTGTCAAAGAGGCTTTCTCAGTTGAGTTCACTCGATTGAGCGCCGGTCGCGCCTTCCGAGGTTGGGGCATAACAAACTTGGTATTAGAGCCAAAGGTTTTTAAGTGTCCTAGGATGTCTCAAAGCCGTGTCTAGTAGAGTCCTTATCGGTGTGTATTCGACCACATCTATAAGTTGGAGGCTATTTGGGCATTTAGGAATAACGCCCTTCTTTGTTATTCTGGATCGTGCGGCAATTGTGAAACTATTCCTCCTCTAAGTAGTGCATTCCTTCCATTTTCAGTACATGGCACCTAAGAAGAAAGCGAGAATTGGCCAAAAAGCCAGTGCCACCTCAGGAGTGGCTGATGATTCACTATTTGATACTGCGGGTGAGGATAATCACCATGCTATCACACTACCTGATTCTTCTACTCCAGAGCAGATCACCTCAGTTCCCACATCTACGGAGGGTACCACCATCCCTCCCGCCGGTATGCTTGTTCCACCTCCAGCCCCAGCTTCCAGTTCCGGTATTTCTGATGGGGATCTTAGGGGAGCTATCCAGATGCTGACTCCGCTAGTGGCCTCTCAGGCCCAGAGGTCAAATGCCGCACCCAGTTCATCTATCCAGCAAGGAGATTCCACCAGTTCTAGGGTAAATAGATTCCTTCAGCTAGACCCTCCAGTGTTTATGGGTTCAAATCCAGAGGAGGACCCCCAGGATTTTATTGATGAGATGCACAAGACCCTCAGGGTTATGCGTGCAAGTGAGATAGAGGGAGTAGAGTTGGCTGCCTACCGCCTGAAAGGGGTGGCCTATTCTTGGTTCGAGTTGTGGGAAGATTCCCGCGAGGAGGGGAGCCCTCCGGTGAGGTGGAGAAAATTTGCCGATGCCTTTGTAGATCATTTCCTGCCTGCTGAGACAAGGGCAACCCGTGCAGTAGAATTTAAGAATCTAAAGCAAGGTAGAAGGAGTGTGTGGGAGTACCACATGGAGTCTGCCCGCCTGTCCAAGTATGCTATTCACATGTTACCTACGATGGAGGCCAGGGTGCGCCGAGTTTGTTCAGGGCCTTAATCTTTTTACTATTAACGAGGTTTCCACAACTGCTTTGAATTCTGAGATGAATTATGGGAAGATGGTGGTATTTGCTCAGGCCACAGAGAGCCGTAAACTGAAGAACATAATGGAGAGAGAGGGTAACAAAAAGGCTCGGTCTACGGGCAACATGGGTGAGTCACTAGGTGGGGGAAGATCACTTTCTATGGAGGATCATTAGGGTCGTCCCAGTCTGTTGCACAGTCTTCAGCTAGTGCACCACCATCAGGGCCCAGCCAGCAGTAGCAGTGGAGTCGTTTCTAGCCTAATCAGGGCAACAGGGGATCCCACCAGCGGGGTCAGTTAGGAGAGAGGTCCCAGCAGCAACAGAGGTCCCCGTGCCCCAGGTTCGGGAAGATTCACTAAGGGATTTGCTACATGGAGTTACCCGTATGCTATGGATGCGGGATAAGGGGCCACATTCAAAGGCATTGTCATGTATCCCGCCATGGTGCGGGTAGGGGCACAACACAGTCATCCAGTCTAGCAACTACTACATCTTCAGCACCATTTCCAGCTCGAGTTACTCCAGCACCCGCGGGGTGCGGTGCAGCTAGGGGTGGTGCGCAGAGTTCTAGAGGACCCAGCCGGTTCTATGCTATGAGTGGTTACCATACCGTAGAGGCTTCTCCAGATGTTGTTACATGTATTCTGACTATCCAATCTCATGATGTGTATGATGTTATTGACCTCGGTTCCACCTTGTCCTGTGTTACCCCTTATGTTTCTATGGAATTTGGGATAGAACCAGATTAGCTTCATGAGCCATTCTCGATATCTACTCTGGTTGGTGAGTCTATTACAACTGCTCGAGTTTATAGAGGTTGTGTTGTTACGATGCGTGGTAGGGAAATCATGGCCGATCTTATTGAATTGGGGATTGTCGATTTTGATGTAATAATGGGAATGGATTGGCTTTATTCATGTTTTTCCAAACTTGATTGTCGGACTAGAACTATGAGGTTTGAATTTCCTAATGAGCCCGTTGTTGAATAGAAGGGAGATAATGTAGTGCCAAAAGGTCGGTTTGTTTCTTACCTTAAGGCCGCATAGATGATAAAGAAGGGGTGTATCTATCCTTTAGTCCGTGTTACGGACACTGATGTTGAGGTGCGTAGCCTTGAGTCTGTGCCAGTTGTGAATGAATTTCCGGATGTCTTTCCAGATGAGCTCCCTGGGATCCCACAATATAGAGAGATTGATTTTGGGATCGATGTGATGCCATGCACGCAGCCTATATCAATTCCACCTTACAGAATGGCACTGGCAGAATTGAAAGAGCTAAAGGAACAACTGAAGGATTTGCTAGAAAAGGGTTTCATCCGACTGAGTGTGTCACCGAGGGGCACACCGGTCTTGTTTGTAAGGAAGAAAGATGGGTCGCTGATAACTAGGGATTTTGATACATTTTATACTCCTTCTTGCTTATGTTTTGAATAGAAATTTGTACAAAATATTCCCAAAAGGCTCACAAGTTGTGCTTGATTGCAGGTTTGATCAACAAAGTGACAATATGTCAAAGATCACCTCAAAAAGGAGTGAAACTTGCACAAGTACCAAGAAAAGACAAAGCACATGCAAAACAGGCCCAATGCGGCCGCACACCATTCTGTGTGGTCCGCATAAGTGAGGTTCAGAGAGTTTGATTTCCAGGCCAACAGGCAATGCGGCAGCATGAGATTTAATGCGGTCCGCATTGGAGTCACTGCGGTCGCACTCGATTTAGTGCGGTCCGCATAACCAAGGATAAGAGAAGTGCCAGTTTGGAGATTGAAGCCAATGCGGACCGCACTAGAAGCCACCACGGCCGCACTCGATTTTGTGCGGCCCGCATTGCCTGAGTTCAGAGAGTTGGATTTTCAAGTTCAGAGCCCTAGTGTGGCCACACGTGATTTTGTGCAGTCCGCACTAGCCCTGCAAGGGTATTTTTGTCCATATTTTTCAGCTTATTATAAATAGCTTCTTTTCTCATTTTTAGGTCATCAAATAGATTTTATACTGAGCTGCACTCGTGACTTCGATAGTTTTAGCTATTTTGAGCAATTTTAGCTTCATTTCAACATTGAATCTTCTAGTTTATCTTAGCAATTAATTAATATGAGTTTTTATTCATCTATTTCTTTATTTTCTTCTCTAATTATGAGTAGCTAGACCCATAAGCTAGGGTTGTGGCTCAACCCTAGTATGTGTAATTGATGGGTCTTGTGTTTTAGGGTTAGATTGACAATGGGTGTTTAATATTGGGGCTAATTTCATGTTTAATTGCTGAATTGGTGGTTGCAAACACTAGTTTGTGTTTAGTTGACTTTGGCTCTTCTTGAGAAAGAGAGCCTAAGTCTCTGAAATTGGTCCAACAAGGAGCTGGGGCGTACTCAAGAGATTGATAGCCCCAATTAAAGGATTAAACCTAGAGATAGCAATACCCGACTTGAACCTTGATTGCTTGTGCAAATTTGCATACCCAATTGGTCTTGAGAAAGTCAACTCGGGCAAAATTACTCGAACCACCGAGAGGTGTAGAGTGGGTATAATCGTGCAACAGTTATATCATACTCCCCAAATGTATCAATCATGTCGTAGACTCAAGTACCCGTCAATTGACCACATAGGCGAAAGTCACTACCCTAGTGCCTTTTAACCATTTGAACAACTAGCAATAGTTTACTCTTAGCTTATTCTACTTTAATTGTGCACTGTACTTTATATAATTAGAAGTAAATCAAAACCCAAAAATGTTTAGAAGTGCAATTTGGAACATATACACAACTCTCGATTAGACAGACACCCGACTCCAACTTCTAGCTCCCTGTGGAAATCGATCCCGACCTTAATCGGGTAAAAGCTGCTTTGACCCTCTCTCGCTACTCAATAGTAGTGCAGGTTTGGCCTCGATCAACTTTTTGGCGCTGTTACCGGGGAGCTAACAGTTTTGGCTATCTATCTAACTAGTTTTGTGTATTGTTCTTCTTTCTTTCTTTGTTACTAATTTGTTTGTGTCACAACTTAGGTACCAAATGGCAGCAAACAACTCCAATCACCCTCTTGGAAATGTGATTGCGGGGGAGGAGGTAGATGGTGTCGGAGATGATGAGGTGCCTCTTGTACCTCAAGGATAACGTAGAGGCCACCAGGCTAATGCTAATGTTAATGACAATATTCCAGACCCTCCTCCGCCACCTCCAAGAGTGGCTCCTAGAGTGCTTTCGAACCAAGGCTATGCAAGTGTTATTGTCCCACCCCGAATTCGGGTGGGCAATTTTCAAATAACCAATGTGATGTTGACCTTACTAGAGAAGCGTGGGTATTTCACGGGCACTCCAAATCAAAATGCTTACAAACATCTTAAGGGGTTCATGGATACATGTTGGGGGAGCAAGCAAACTAATGTGTCTGAGGATGTTCTCTAGTTAAGACTCTTCCCATTGTCACTTAGAGGGAAGGCATTGGATTGGCTCGAGCGAATTCCCAACCATTCCATCACTACTTGGGATGAGTTGGTGGATAAGTTCATTGTAAATTTTTTCTCACCGGGGCATGTGGCTACACTGAGAGATGAGATCTTGGTGTTCAAGCAAGAGCCCACGGAACCTTTGCATGAGATTTGGGAGAGTTATAGAACAATGGTGAAGGAATGCCCCAACAATGATATGACCGACGCAATGATACAACAGACTTTCTACCGGGGTATTAACACCACAAACCAATGCATAGTGAACCAACTTATTGGGGGCAACTTCATGAAGTTGTCTTATGAAGAGGCTTATGACATTCTTGACGAGATGGCTGACACTTCTTCCGCTTGGCAAAGTAGAGCCAATGTGCCCCAGGGTGATCCTACGGTTATTCATTTGCACAAGGAATTACATGATCATGGGCAGAATATAGCTGAGTTGACAACTACAATGAACCAACTAGCAAAGGCACAGTTGCAACAAGTTCAAAATCCTTGCCATGTGAATGCCATAGAGGGTGTTATCATGCTTGTCAACAAAAGAAGACAAAGAGGTCAACAGAACCAAGGGAATTTGGATCAATTTGACAATGATTGTGGTGGATTTCAAAATGATGGTTATGGTGAACAAAGTGAAGAGGTGCAATACGTAAATAATTATCAAGGCCAAAGAGGCAATTCTTCCAACCAACAACAATGGAGAGCCCAAGGCAATTGGGGCAATCAACAACAAGGCAATGGTAATTGGGGGAACAACAACCAAAACAACAACTGGGGCAATCAGAACAACAATCAACACAACCAAGGAAATTGGAATGGTAATAACAACAATTGGGGTAGTAATAACAATTAAGGTGGATGGAACAATGGAAACCAAGGAAACCGGGGGCAAGGCTTTCAAAGGCCCCCAATGTACCAACAACTGAACAATCCACCCCCATTTCCATCTCAAGGTCCTAGTTCTTCTAGCAATGATATGGGTAGAATTGAAATGATGTTCGAACAAATGATGAAGAAGAATGCGGAGTCGGATGCTCAGTTGGCTTCCCACGATACCTCTATCAGAAACTTGGAGGTATAGTTAGGTCAAATATCACAGTCTTTAAATACTCGCCCTAAGGGTGCTCTACCAAGTGATACGGTAGTGAACCCGAAGGGTGAGAACAATCATGTTATGGCGGTAACAACAAGAAGTGGTAGAGGCGGTGATGTGAATGCCTCCAAACAAAAGCAAATTTTGAGTGATGATGTTGAGTTGCAAGAAGATGAAGTTCCTTTGGTGGTTGAAAATGTTATTGATGAAAATGTGAATGAAGAAGTGAGGATTGATATTCAAGATGTCGAGGTGGAAACTCAAAATGATGTGAACCCGTCTAGGGAACACATAATAGACATGCCGGAGTCGGTTGTGCCTAAAGCCAAGGCCACCTCCACCTTATCCTCAAAGGCTCGCAAAGCAAAAAAATGAGAATCAGTTTAAAAAGTTCATTGACATGATGAAGAGCTTATCCATTAATGTGCCTTTGGTGGAGGCTCTTGAACAAATGTCGGGCTATGCTAAATTCATGAAGAACTTGGTTACAAAGAAGCATTCTATGGATTGTGAAACTATAAAGATGACTAACCGGGTTAGTGCTATAGTGCATTCAATGGCCCCGAAGCTTGAAGATCCCTGTGCTTTCACCATTCCTTGCACTATTGGGAGGGCAGATTTTACTAAGGCTCTATGTGATCTGGGGGCTAGTATCAACTTGATGCCCTACTCAGTTTTCAAAACCTTGGGTATTGGGCAACCTAGGCCGACTTCCATGAGATTACAAATGGAGGATACATCGATGAAGAGACCATTGGGTATTATTGATGATGTGCTTGTCCGGGTGGACAAATTTATCTTGCCAGCTGACTTTGTGATCTTAGACTGCGAGGTGGACTATGAAGTTCCTATCATAGTGGGAAGACCTTTCCTTTCCACGGGGAAGGCCTTAGTTGATGTGGAAGCAAGGGAACTCACCTTCCGGGTGGGTGATGAAAAGGTGGTCTTTCATGTGTGCAAATCAATGAAGCAACCCAATAGTACCGAGGTGTGCTCTTTTGTGGACCTCGTCACAACAGTGATAATTGATGACACCAGTGCAATGATCAATGTGGTGGACCCATTGGAGGCCGTATCATTTAATCTTGATGTCAATGAGGATGCAAGCCGAGTGGAGTGCGTGAATGCTTTACATGGAATGGGCTCTACTCTTATGAGCCTAGGAAATTATCTTTGGACCTCTAGAATAGAAAGACTCCACCAACAAAACCTTCAATTGAGGAGCCTCCGGTGTTGGAGTTGAAACCACTGCCTCCACACCTCAGGTATGATTTCTCAGGCTAAAATTCTACTTTGTCAGTTATTCTTTCTTCTTGCCTTACTAACATGCAGGTTGATGCCACATTGGCGGTGCTTGAAAAGCAGAAAAAGGCAATTGGATGGACTTTAGCTGATATTCGGGGGATAAGCCCCGCATTCTGTATGCACAAGATTAATCTGGAAGATGATGCAAAGCCCACCTTGGAGCATCAACGGAGGTTGAATGAGGCAATGCAAGATGTGGTGAAAAAGGAGGTGATCAAGTGGTTGGATGCTGGGGTTGTGTACCGCATCTCTGATAACTCTTGGACTTCACCGGTGCAATGTGTATCAAAGAAGGGTGGCATGACCGTGGTTACAAATTCACAAAATGAGTTGATTCCTATAAGAAATGTCACTAGTTGGAGGGTATGCATGGACTACCGCAAGTTGAATAAAGTGACTCGCAAGGATCACTTTCCTTTGCCTTTTCTTGATCAGATGTTAGATCGACTTGCTGGGCGTGCCTTCTACTGTTTTTTGGATGGGTATTCTAGGTACAACAAAATCTTGATTGCTCCGGAAGATCATGAGAAGACCATATTCACTTGTCCATATGGCACCTTTGACTTTTCTAGTATGCCTTTTGGGTTGTGTAATGCACCGGCTACATTTCAGCAGTGTATGATGGCCATTTTCACCGATATGGTGGAAGACATTTTGGAGGTGTTCATGGACGACTTTAGTGTTTTGGGGAATTCATTTGATGAGTGCTTGAAAAATCTTGATAGGGTATTGGCCCGTTGTAAAGAAACCAATCTTGTTCTCAATTTGGAGAAATGCCACTTTATGGTGGAAGAGGGGATAGTTCTTGGGAATAAAATTTCAAAGCATGGTATTGAGTTAGACAAAGCAAAAATTGATGTGATTTCAAGGCTCCCTCCCCCTACATCTATCAAGGGAGTTCGAAGTTTTCTTGGGCATGCGGGGTTCTACCGGAGATTTACCAAAGACTTTTCGAAGGTAGTGAATCCCTTGTGCAAGTTGTTGGAAAAAGATGCTAAGTTCATGTTTGATGAAAAATGTATACAAGCCTTTGAACTTCTCACGCATAAGTTGACCACCACTCCTATCATTATCGCACCAAATTGGAGCTTGCCCTTTGAGCTCATGTGTGATGTGAGAGATGTTGCGGTTGGGCGGTTTTGGGTCAAAGAGTGAACAAAATATTTCACCTGGTGTACTGTGCGAGCAAGATAATGAATGATGCTCAAGTGAACTACACGGTGACTGAGAAAGAACTTTTGGCTATTGTGTTCTCAATGGAAAAATCACGGCCGTATCTTATGGGTGCTAAGGTTATTATTCATACCGACCATGCCGCACTCCGGTACTTGATGACGAAGAAGGATTCCAAAGCTAGACTGATGCGATGGGTCTTGTTACTTCAAGAGTTTGATTTGGAGATTGTGGACCGGAAGGGTAGTGTGAACAAAGTGGGTGACCACTTGTCCCGCTTGGAGGAGGAAGGGAGGCCTCGTGACGGCCTAGAGATCAATAATTCATTTCCCGACGAACAGCTCCTTTCGGTGTCGATGAATGATATGCCATGGTTTGCCAATGTTTCTAATTTCCTTGGGACTGGTATAATCCCGTGTGAGCTCTCTTCTAACCAAAGGAAGAAGCTCAAGCAGGATAGTTTGGATTTCTATTGGGATGAGTTGTACTTGTTCAAGATTTGCACAGATGGTGTGATCAGAAGGTGTGTCCCGGAGGAAGAGCAATTGAGTATCTTGGACGCTTGTCATTCCTCTCCCTATGGTGGCCATCATGGCGGGGTGAGGACGGCTTCCAAGGTTCTTAGTTGTGGGTTTTATTGGCCAACTTTGTTCAAAGATGTGGGTGATTTTGTGAAGAGATGCGATGAATGCTAAAGAGCGGGTGGAATTTCGAAGAAAGATGAGATGCCTCTCAATACCATCCTTGAGGTTGATATTTTTGATGTATGGGCCATTGATTTTATGGGCCCGTTTGTTAGCTCGTATGGGAACACATACATTCTTGTGGCGGTGGACTATGTTTCAAAGTGGGTTGAAGCCGTGGCCTTGCCCAACAATGAGGCCCGAAGTGTTGTTGCATTTCTCAAGAAGAGCATTTTTACAAGGTTTGGTACTGTTTGTGCAGTCATAAGTGATAGGGGGTCTCATTTTTGCAATAGAGCTTTTGACACTTTGCTTGCAAAGTATGGTGTCAATCACAAAGTTTCTACTCCCATTCATCCTCAAGCAAGTGGTCAAGTTGTAGTCTCCAACAGGGAAATCAAAAGTATATTGTCAAAGACGGTCAATGCTAATAGGACCGATTGGTCAAAGAAGTTAGATGACGCTCTATGGGCTTATAGGACTGCTTACAAGACTCCGATTGGTATGTCTCCGTATCGGTTGGTGGTTGGGAAAGCTTGCCATCTACCGGTCGAGTTTGAGCACAAGGCCATGTGGGCTTTGAAGAAGCTAAATCTTGAATGGGATGTTGCAGCTAATCTTCATGTGGAGCAGCTTAATGAACTTAATGAATTCAGATTCAATGCCTACTCCAGTTCCTCCCTGTACAAGGACAAGATAAAGTACCTTTATGATAAATATGCTCATAAAAACGAGTTCAAAGTAGGTGATTTGGTTCTCTGGTTCAACTCTCGGTTACGTCTGTTTCCGGGAAAGCTTAAGTCAAAATGGAGTGGACCTTTTAAAGTGGTGTGTGTGACCCCGTTTGGCGCACTTGATTTAAAGAACAAAAATGAGGAAGTTTTCAGAGTGAATGGGCATAGGGTCAAGCACTACTTGAGAAAAATTGATGGCAGCCACGTGGTGGCACTTCTTCATCTCAAATGATTTGATGGTAACATGCGTCGTGCCGCGACGTTAAATTAGGTGCTTCTTGGGAGGCAACCCATGCGTTTTTCTTCTTGTTTTTATTTGCTTTTCATTGTAGTATAGGATTTATTTTTGGACTAACTGGTTGTGAGATGATACAGGATTGTGTTGATGCAGTGCAGGACATAGTGGAAAAAGTGTTCAGGTCTTTGAAGTTTTCAATGCAGACGCACTACATTTAGTGCGGACAGCACTGATAAAGGACGAAAAGTCTAGTTCTCTGAAGTTTGCCACCGCGGCCGCATTACATTTTGTGCGGTCCGCGGTGGACCACTGTGCCCGCACGACATTTTATGCGGACCGCAGTGGGTTGTCTTCGCAAACTTGAAAAAATGTTGTGTGGTGTGGACCGCAGTCTATTTTGTGCGGTCCGCATTGGGTTGGTAAGCTGGGCCCCAGGTCCTTTTTCTATAAATAGGGCCTGAGGCCCTCCTTTTACACTTTTCGATCTTGTTGCTCTCAGAACCCCTAAAAATAATGTTCATCGTCCCTATTGCTCGTAACTAACTGCTAGGAATCATTAATCATCAGTAACTCTGATCTTAATTACTTCTACTGATACTAACAAGCCTAATGGATGTTGTTTGCAGACAATGGTAAAACAAAGAGGCAATGGTTCTAAACAAGCTGGTCGAGGTGAATTCTCCCGGAGAGTTAAACAGAAAATGATAAGACTGACTCCTCAAGCCCGACAAAACATTAAAAACATAAGGAAGATGATTAAAGATGCTGATAGGGCCATTGACATGTCTGAGAGTGAGTACGAGCCCTCTCTGGAGATATCTTCAGACTCTGTGCCAGAATACATCACGGACTGGCCGGAGAGGAACAGGCTAAGAGACACTCCTCCACCTTCCCCCGCTACCCAAGCGTCAGTACATGTATCTTCTGGGTCATCTAAGGGCTCAGCTGAAGGCAATAGGGATGAATACTCCACCTCTCCCACAACTTCATTATCCAGAGAGGGTGCAGTAGGAGAAGAAGAGGTAGTAGGAGAAGGGGGTGAGTCCCAGGTTGGCGGGGTAGAACGAACTAGAAACCCGGAGGTGTGGCAAGACCGCTTTGTGAGCGAGGTGGCCTACCATAAATTCAGAGAATGGTGGCCTATGAGGAAATTAATTCCAGAGAGAAATTTTGTATATAGAGATCTTTTGCCTCACAACCCCAATATGAGAAGGTAGTTTAGAGAGAGTGTGGGCTAGGAGTATTTCTTAAACAACTATGAGGATGCAAACGAGCACCTGGTCAAGGAATTCTACACTAATGTTGCCCACATCAAGAAGGGCACCAAATTGACCAAGGTGCGCAATTTGAAAGTGTTGTTTGATGGGAAACCCATAAATGACTACTTGGGCTTTGATGAGGAGGATGAGTTTCTATATTTGGCGAAGATGTAATTAGGTGAGGAGGTCCATCCCTGGTTGGCAGAGTATCTGGCAATCCCATGTACCACCCCCGATTGGTTGAATGCAGGCATAAAGATTTTGATAAGAAGTTTGAACTTCGAGGCCAAGGGGTGGGAAACATTTGAATGCAGCAGATTGGATCCCACTACTCATGACAAATCCCTCCCTTTTCACCGAGCAGTTTTAGTGGCATCGATCATGGCAGGGTATCCGATTAATGTCGAGAAGGTAATGTCTTGGGTAATTACGCAGGTAGTCAGTGAGAGTGATAGAAACTACCCCTTCCCTAGCTTCTTGACCATGTACTTCAGGGACCTCAAAGTTGAAAAGAGGTCGTTTGATATCAAAGTGAAAGCAAAGGCCCCGTTTTCATGGTACATTATGCAGGGTGATGACAACCCAAAGAGCAAGAACTTCAAGGGAACAACTACTGCTCCAACTGGCCAGTCTGAAGAGCCAGTTGTGGTAGTGGCTCCTACTCAGCCTGCCTCCACCTCCGCAGACATTACTCCTGGTCCATCCAGTTCAGCAGATCCCGAGATACCCTCTTCCCGATCCTACCCAGTGACTGCATACCGACTGAGCCAGGCTCTTCTCAGCATTAACAACTGGATACAGACAACTTCTTCCAAGTTATCTATCATCATTACTACAATGGAAGATCAGTCGGCACCTCCACCTCCGTAGGTCTCGTAGTCTATCGAGGATACCCTCAAGGAGATTCTGGCCAACTACAAGAAAATCCTTGACACCCAGAAAGTGCTCACGGATGTTGTTGATTCACATAACAAGGATCTCAAGGAGATTGCTAAGGAACACAAGAAGTTGAGGAAGACGCGGGCTTCCAAGGAGTCCGTAAAGGAGCTGAGGGCCGAGGTTGACAGGATGAAGCTAGATCATCTACCTTTGTACTTATTGCTATAGGACCCGGTACCAGTAGCTCATCCCCAGCCTGAGCAGTCCTAGAGGCCTCCCAAGAGGAAGAGGATGATTCCCCGAGCAGACGATGCAGTCATCCAGTTGGCAGACCCACCGAAGACCTACTCAGTCAGCCACATGATGCACCTCAGGAGCCTGTCTAGGCCCAGGTCCCAGTAGTAGAGCAGCAAGCCATAGGGAACCAGTCTGAGGTTCTCGAGCATATTGAGGACCCAGGGACCATTCAGGATCCCATGCAGACAGACGAGCCATAGAGAGTCTCTATATTTTTTCCCCTTTTCTTTTTGGTGCTTATTTGGTTTAGCTGGCATTTGGGACAATGCCAGCTTTCATTTGAGGGGGTAGGCCTACTTTTATGGATTTGGATTATTTTATATATTTGACAGTTTTTATGGTTTCTTTATTTTTTATCTTTGGTTTGTATATAATTTTAACATTTCGTTACATTTCTCGTACTTTTATTTTACTTTGGGTCTGTATATAAAGTAATGTTACATTGTACATATTCATCCCATCTATTGTATATTCGATTAAATCCCCTCTTGTAAATATTCATTTTACTTTCTGCATTTTGCCTTTCCGTAGCTCCTTATTTATGTTCGTAGCTTCTTGTTTTGAACGTTTACAATAAGCCTTCGGTTTTCTTAATGACACTATTCTTTTCAAAGGTAGAGTTTGTGTGAACTGGGTGGCTCTTCCCAATGATGGATGGCGTGACAACTTTCTTAAGGGTTTGAGTCCGTCTTTCTTTTCGCTTTTAGTAGTTAGTGGTTAAGGGTGCCTCAAGCAAAGATTCACTTGGGCCTAGCACATTTGCCTTTGATCTCATGATCAAAAATAAATTGTTGTCTTTAGGATGGTGAAAGTCGTGACCTTGAGACTCTTCTGTTGACCGATAATTATCAAGTGGTTTTTCGGGACCATTGTGCGCTCAAATCTTATCTAATATCATTGTGGGCCCCTGATTCTGTGTCTTTAGCAATCCCATAACTTGTGTGGTGAGAAATTGCATTGCAAGTCCAAGTCCCAAGCCATTGGTCTAGAACTTGCCCTGAATGTTTGTTGAGGCAAAATCCTAAGTGAATTTTGACTTGAGACATGATTATAGGCTCTCCTTGGTCCAAATGATAGCTTGAACACTTCCATAACCTACCAATGATAAGATCCCTAGTCAACCCTTTTGTGCCTTAGACCTTTTTACTTCAAAGAACCATGATACAAGCCTTTACCCGTTCTAAAAGATACCCTCTCTTAGCACCCGATCTTTCCTATAGCACATGACAAAAGTATAAGTTTGGGGGGAGAGAAGGGGATGGCAACAAAGTGGTAAAAAGTTACAAAATAAAGTAAAGGAAAGGCAATGAAAAAGAAAGAAAAGCAAAAATACAAAAAGAATGCTCAAAGTAGAATTGAATAAAAAGGGATTCAAGAAAAGCAAAGAATGAAAGGTGTGGAAAGTTGAGAAAGGAAAAAAGATTTGAAATGTATAAGAAAGAGTGACAGTGTATCTCTCTAACCCCTTAGAAAGAAGTGAAAAGACTCAAAAAGTCAAATGAATTTGAGCCAAAATGAAACAAAAGAAGTGCTTAAGGGAAGATGGAACCTACTTAGACCAAACATTACCTACCCTAAGCCAAAAGCCTTCACTATGTCTCCACAAAAGCCCTATATAATCTTGAGTTGAATGAAACTTACATTAGTGGTGACTCACATAAGGGGCAAGCATATGGTACTTAGAGACGGACTTGTGACTTTTCCTTGAGAGAGATGAGTGATTTTCCATCAACCTCGTTCTGAGTGATACTATTCTAAAGGTGAGGTTTGCTTAGGGAGAGTAGAGGATGTGTGAGTTTGGGTTCCACGATGACCAAAGTAATAGAAAGAGTTCTTTGATGTGTTGAGTCAACTCTTGATGATCTTGTGTCGCACTTATTCCATGGTGTTTCAAAGAGTAAATGTTGTTAATGATTCATTTGTTTTGAGGGCAATTGGTAGTCCAGATTGATGCTAGATGAGGGCACTTTAGGACAGGTGAATTTTCTTGGAATTTTCCTTAAGGGGTGGGTCTTATTTTATTTGCTTGAGGACAATCAAAAGCTTAAGTTTGGGGGAGTTGATAACTAGGGATTTTGATACATTTATACTCCTTCTTGCTTATGTTTTGATTAAAAATTTGTACAAAATAGTCACAAAAGGCTCACAAGTTGTGCTTGATTGCATGTTTGATCAACAAAGTGATAAGATATCAAAGATCAGCTCAGAAAGAAGTGAAACTTGCACAAGTACCAGGACAAGACAAAGCTCAGGCAAAACAGGCCTAATGCGGCCGCACACCATTCTGTGCGGTACGCACAAGTGAGGTTCAGAGAGTTTGATTTCCACGCCAACAGGCAACACGGCCGCATGAGATTTAATGCAGTCCACATTGGAGTCACTGCGGCTGCACGCGATTTAGTGCGGTCCACATAACCAAGGATCATAGAAGTGCCAGTTTGGAGATTGAAGCAATTGCGGTCCGCTCTCCATTTCATGCGGACCGCACTAGAAGCCACCGCGGCCGCACTTGATTCTGTGCGGTCCGTATTGCCCAAGTTCAGAGAGTTGGATTTTCAAGTTCAGAGCCCTAGTGCGGCCACAAGTGATTTTGTGCGATCCGCACTAGCCCCGCAAGGCTATTTTTGTCCAAATTTTTCAGCTTAGTATAAATAGCTTCTTTTCCCATTTCGATAGTTTTAGCTATTTTGAGCAATTTTAGCTTTATTTCAACATTGAATCTTCTAGTTTATCTTAGCAATTAATTTATATGAGATTTTCTTCATCTATTTCTTTGTTTTCTTCTCTAATTATGAGTATCTAGACCCATAAGCTAGGGTTGTGGCTCAACCCTAGTGTGGGTAATTAATGGGTCTTGTATTTTAGGGCTAGATTGACTATGGGTGTTTGATATTTGGGCTAATCTGAATTGGTGGTTGCAAATACTAGTTTTTGTTTAGTTGACTTTGTCTCTTCTTGAGAAAGAGAGCCTAAGCCTCTGAAATTGGTCCAAAAAGGAGTTGGGGCGTACTCAAGAGATTGATAGCCCCAATTAAAGGATTAAACCTAGAGATAGCAATACCCAACTTGAACCTTGATTGCTTGTGCAAATTTGCATACCCAATTGGTCTTGAGAAAATCAATTCGGGTAAAATCACTCGAACCACCGAGAGGTGTAGAGTGGGTAGAATAGTGCAACGATTATATCAAACTTCCCAAATGTGTCAATCATGCTGTAGACGCAAGTACCCATCAATTGACTACCTAGGCGAAAGTCACTACCCTAGTGCCTTTTAACAATTTGAACAACTCGCAATAGTTTACTCTTAGCTTATTCTAGTTTAATTGTGCACTGTAGCTTATATAATTAGAAGTAAATCAAAACCCAAAATTTAGAAGTGCAATTTGGAACACATACACAACTCTCGACTAGATAGACACCCGACTCCAACTTCTAGCTCCCTGCGGAAATCGATCCCGACCTTAATCGGGTAAAAGATGCTTCGACCCTCTCTTGCTACTCAATAGTAGTGCAGGGTTGGCCTCAATCAGTCGCTACGGATGTGTATTGACTACCAGTAACTCAACAAATTCACAATCAAAAATAAATACCCTCTACCAAGGATAGATGACTTGTTTGATCAATTGCAAGGTGCTACGTGTTTCTCAAAAATTGACTTGCAGTCCGGGTATCATCAATTGAAGATAAGGGAGAAGGATATTTCAAAAACAGCTTTCAAGACTCGATATGGGCACTTTGAATTTCTGGTGATGTGTTTTGGGCTAACAAATGCCCCGGTAGCTTTCACGGATCTTATGAATCGAGTCTAGAAGCCTTTTCTAGACTCCTTTGTGATAATGTTCATTGATGATATTCTTGTGTATTCCCGAAGTTGGGAGGACCATGCTGACCATCTTAGGGAAGTTCTGTAGACTCTTCAGCAACATCAACTGTATGCAAAATTTCCGAAATATGAATTTTGGCTTGAATCTGTCACGTTCTTGGGTCATGTCGTCTCCAGGGAAGGGATTATGGTTGATCTTCAAAAGATTTCAGCAGTAAGGAATTGGCCAAGACCTACCACTCCAACAGAGATTCGCAGTTTCTTAGGTTTGGCTGGGTACTACAGAAGATTTGTGGAGGGATTTTCTACTCTTGCCTCTCCATTGACTAAATTGACACAGAAGGCAGTTAAGTTCAAATGGTCCGATGCTTGTGAAAGGAGCTTCTATGAATTTAAATCAATATTGACTACAACACTGGTATTAACCCTGCCAGAGGGTACAGAGGGATTTGTGGTATACTGTGATGCTTCAAGGATCGGGCTTGGGTGTGTGCTAATGCAACATGGCAAGGTTATAGCTTTCGCTTCTAAGAAACTCAGGAATCATGAGAAGAATTATCCAACCCACGATTTAGAGATTGTGGCAGTGGTGTTTGCACTAAAGATTTGGCGATATTATTTTTATGGGGTCCATGTGGATGTATTTACGGACCCCAAGAGCCTTCAATATATTTTCAAGCAAAAGGAGTTGAATCTGAGACATAGAAGATGGCTAGAGTTACTCAAGGACTATGATATCGATATTCTCTATCACCCAGGAAAGGCCAATGTCGTGGCGGATGCTCTTAGCCAAAAATATATGGGAAATTTGGCTCATTTGGAGGCATATCAAAGGTCGTTGTCCCGGGAGGTTCACCAATTGGCTAGTTTGGGAGTTTGCCTTGCGGACTCTAGTGAAGGGGGAGTGATTGTGTAGAATAGGGCTAAATCATCGCTTGTAGCGGAGGTCAAAGAAAAGTAATACAACGATCCGTTGTTAGCACAACTGAAGAAGGGAATTTACAAACACAAAACCATAGCTTTTTCCTTTGGCATGGATGATGGTACCCTACGGTACCAAGGCCACCTATGTGTTCTAGATATTGATGTCCTTCAGGAGAGAATCATGGCTGAAGCTCACACTTCTAGGTATTCTGTACACCTAGGTTCTACCAAAATGTATCATGATCTTAAGGAAGTTTATTAGTGGAGTAACATGAAAAGGGATGTGGCAAACTTTGTGGCAAAATGTCTGATCTGTCAGCAAGTGAAGGCCAAACACCAAAGGCCCCGTGGATTGGCTCAAAGCATAGAAATTCCAATATGGTAATGGGAAATAATCAACATGGATTTTGTGGTAGGGTTACCGTGCACTCCGTGCAAGTTTGACTCAATTTGGGTAATCGTGGATCGACTCACAAAATCGGCGCACTTCTTGCCAGTCAAATCTACCGACACATCGTAACAGTATGCTCAGTTGTATATCAAGGAAATAGTCAGGTTGCATGGCACTCCAGTTTTAATCATTTCAGATCAAGGGGCTCAGTTCATGGCCAACTTTTGTTAGAAATTTCAGCAAGGTTTGGGTACGTAGGTAAATCTCAGTACTGCTTTTCACCATCAGACCGAAGGACAAGCAGTGCGTACTATTCAGATGCTTCAGGACATGTTGCGTGCTTGTGTTCTTGATTTCAAAGGTAGCTGGGATGATCATTTTCCACTCATAGAATTTGCTTATAACAACAACTTCCATGCTAGCATCCAGATGGCACCATTCGAGGCATTGTATGGTAGGAGATGTAGGTCTACCATTGGGTGGTTAGAGGTTGGTGGAGCTGAATTGATAGGGTCAGACCTTGTGCATCAGGCCATGGAGAAAGTCAAAATTACTAAGGAAAGGTTAAAAACTGCTCAGAGCCGCCAAAAGTCTTATTTGGACATTCGTCGCAGAGATTTAGAGTTCAAAAAGATGATTGGGTAGTTTTGAAGGTTTCCCCCATGAAGGGTATCATGCGGCTTGGAAAGAAAGGAAAATTGAGTCCGAGGTATATCAGACCGTATATAATCATTCTGAGTATTGGTCAGGTGGCATACAAGCTTGAGCTGCCACCCGAGATGTCAATGGTACACCTAGTCTTCCATGTGTCTATATTGAAGAAGGTAGTGGGAGATCCGTCTACTATTGTGCCAGTTGAAACTATTGAGGTTAATGGAGAACTGTCATATGAGGAAATTCCAGTTGTCGTTCTTGACATGCAGGTCCGGAAGTTGAGAAACAAAGAAATTGCCTCCGTAAAGGTGTTATGGCAAAACCAGCAGGTTGAAGAAACCACTTGGGAAGTCGAGGAAGAAATGAAAAAGAAGTACCCACATTTTTTTGTATAGCCATGTAATAACTTTTATGAATTTGGTTCCTATGAACTCTGTATCCTTTGATTTGGTCTATGTAAAACTGTTCTGTTTTAGTTACGTATTGCCTATGCGACCATGGTTGGTGTCGTTACAAGTTATGTCATGTATAAGGATTGTGTATATGCTGTTAGGATATGTTTTGGGGGCTCTCTGACAGGTGGATAGGCCTAGATACAAAGGAAACTCTGGCAAATTTTTTGGAAAATTAGGGAGCTAGCCAAATTTGGGGCTATTGATATGTTTCATGATGTGAAAAATCTGAAGTTGCATAAGGATTGCTAATGAGTGAACCTTGATCTTCATTCGAGGGCGATTGATCTTAAGTGGAGGAGGTTGTAAGGCCCCGTGAATTTTTTACTCAGAAACCCGAGATCTCGTAGTGCCAAGTTAGGAATATGTGTTAGAAATTCGTATTCGGACCCTTTGGACTGATCTGTGCATTAAAAAGTTAAGGAATAATATTTTTCAGAAGAACACGTTTCTATGGTCCATTATGCGGTTGCATAATAGCTATGCGGACCGCATAGTCGCTGCAGAGTGAATCAGTTTGATGGTTAATTTTGAGGTCAACTATGCAGCCAATTATGCGATTACATAATTAATATGCGGGTTGCATAGTCATTGCATAACCTCCTTGGAATTTTGCGAGGGGCAGTTCTGCGCTGTATTATGCGATCGCAGAACAAGTATGCGGACCGCATTCTTGTCGCATACCCGGGCTGTTTGTTTAGGTTTTGGGGGCCATTTTTGCGGTCCCTTTTGCAGGCCGCATGTCTATTATGTGATCCCATAGGCGATTGCAGATTGTGTCGGGGCTCCTATTTTCTAACATTTAAAACCCGACCCCATACCATTCAAAAAACCCCATTAGACCCCTTTTATGCTATTTTAATTCAAAAAGAGTGAAGAGGGAGTTCTAGAGGGAGAAACTAAATCTCACCAAGTCACTACTATCCTTGCCCAAATCTTTGAAGATTTTCAAGTAAAATTTTACTAGGTCTTCATCTTAAGAGGCAAGAACTTGTTCCCTAATCTATAATTTCGAAATTTCTATTAAAATAAGTGATTAACAAGTGGGTTCATGGGTATAAGGATTGATTATCTTGCATGCATAAATGATAATAGGGTATGGGGAGATTGTGAGTTAAAAAGATAGCAATTTGGGTGTAAGATGATAAAAACCCCTCACAAAAAGGGTCCTAAAATCACAATGCACACTTAGCGCTTGGTAATATATTCAAATAAGCTAGAATCTTAATCATGTCCTTAATTCTTGGTTCAATTTTTAATCCTCATGAAATAGATCGAAGTTGCTAGGAAATTCCGGAATTATTGTAAGGATTTAAGGAAAGTTCCCTCTTCTTAGGAATTAAGCTTTCATGGTGTTCGTGCAAATGTTGTAATTCCGAAATTTGATTGATGTAGTACTTGTTATATCAAATGAATTGTTGTTGTGAGAATATATGTGGAAGGTACGTCTCCATGTGTTTAATGTTCTAGTCTTTGTAAAATTGAGGATGTGCGAAGAACATGAACTATGCGCTAAAATGCCTAAATTTCAAGTCAAGGTTACATTGTGATTATTATGCTGAACTAGGTGAATTCCTCTTTATGCTTACAACTTGAATTGCTCTTATATGTGCCTATGATCTTAAATGGCAAGGTTAATGTTGAAAATGGGAATAATGTAAAACGTGAGTTATGGAATGTGGCCTAGTGCCAAGTATCGATGTGGTAGTTGTGGCCCCAAGTGACGATGAACTAATGTTTGTGAAACCAAAAATTGAAGTGAGATGATTAATGGAAAAAGGGATAAAGTCTTGGTAAGACGGCCAAGCCGATCGGGCCGTGATCGGACGCCATGCTACACACATGGTGGTATTGTATTGATGATTGAAACCGGAAAGTGAGAATGAAATAGTGATTGAGGTATATGTCTCAAATGAGGTAGCTTAGCCGATCGGGCCGTGATCGGACTCCGCGCAAGAAAGCGATGGTATTGTGAATGATGATGCAACAATATGGAATGCCCCAACCTAAAGATACGGAAATTATGTGAAAGCTATGTGGACCTTTTATTTGATAACATGGTGATTGTTTGAAGCTTTGTTAGTCCTTATGATTTCTTTACTCTTGTATGGTTGTTCTTTCTAACAAGATGGTGTTTAGTTATACGTACTAGTACTATTCCATGGTACTAACGTCCCTTTCGCCGGGGGCGCTACATTTTTGAATGAATGTAGGTGGTTCTATAGCGGACAGTGCCGATCGCAGGTAGCGGAGTATCCTCCTCTTAGAAGTCTTGGTTACCTTTTTCCTTCAGGGGTTATGATGTACACTTTTTGTCATAAAATTTCCACTTTTGAGGTATAGCCGGGGCCTTGTTGACCGCGTTATCATAACTGTCTTTCTTATCCTTAGAGGCTCCGTAGTCGTTGTGTGGGTTATGTTCGGGTATTGGATGGGTCACTAGACTATGTTGCAATTCTAAACTCTTGTTTCGTGTAAACTGTAACTGCATAATGTTTTGGGAATATAACTATGGTTTGAGGATTGTAACATAAAATGAACTAGTAATGTTTAATGTACGATCCTTCCTACTGTCTAATCCAAATGAAAGCATGGTTTCTTGATCATAGTGAATGGGTAGAAGGTGTCAAAGAGGCTTGCTCAGTTGGGTTCACTCGATTGAGCGACGGTCGCGCCTCCCGAGGTTGGGGTGTGACAAACTTGGTATCATATCCTTGTCTAGTATAGTCCTTCTTATCGGTGTGTAGTTGACCACATCTATAAGTTGGAGGCTACTTGGGCATTTTGGAATAACACCCTTCTTTGATATTCTGGATCGTGCAGCAATTGTGAAACTATTCCTCCTCTAACTAGTGCATTCCTTCCATTTTTAGTACATGGCACCTAAGAAGAAAGTGAGAATTGGCCAAGAAGCCAGTGCCACCTCAAGAGTGGCTGATGATTGACTACTTGATACTGCGAGTGAGGATAATCGCCCTGCTATCACACTACCTGATTCTTCTACTCTAGAGCAGATTACCTCAGTTCCTACATCTACGGAGGGTACCACCATCCCTCCCGCTGGTATGCTTGTTCCGCCTCCAGCCCCAGCTTCCGGTTCCAGTATTTCTGATGGGGATCTTAGGGGAGCTATCCAGATTCTGACTTAGCTAGTGGCCTCTCATGCCCAGAGGTCAAATTCCACACCCAGTTCATCTAGCCAGTGTGAGCACGTGATTTTTGCCCTATATGAATTACTCCTACAAATTCAAAATAAAATAATTTTTTCCATTGTTTGCAATTTTGTGGATTTTTGTGGCATTTTCTGTTCATTGTTTGCATTTGTCTGTGCATGTTTATTCTATTTAATTAATGAAAAATAAAAAAAATATGTTGCATTTGCGTTTAGAGTTTAACTTTGCATTTTTTTTAAAATTAATTAGTCATTTAATTATTTTATAAAAATGGAAATATCAAAAGAAAAAAATAACTTATTTTGCCTTTTTAATTGATTAGCTTCAAATTTGGGTAGTCTTTCTTTTAATTTGGTATCTAATTATTTGTGGTAATATTTATTTAAAGTTAATTTATTTATTTTACTTTGTAGGATAATTTTATCAAGAATTAATTTAGATTTTGAAGTTTTAATTTTGAAAACAAATGAAAAGAGAAAAGAAAAGAATTTTGGACAATTTGTGAAAGAGACTAGAAATTGGGCCAATTTTGGTTTAAAAAGACTCAGCCCAAACGGATTCCTCACCCCATACCCGTCCCAAAACCACCTTGACCCGGTCCAGCCTTCCCCTTTATCAAAACGACCTCGTTTCACTTGGGGTGGATCTAAGCTGTCGAGGTTAATCAATCTAACGGCTCAGAAGCTAGGTTCGTTTGATATATAAATGTCCGAATAACCCTACTCCCCCCCCCGAACTCCTTTTTGCTCATCACCATCATCAGAAACACCCCCGAAACCCTAGCTAGCCGCCCCCAAATCCTCCACCGCCGATGGCGGCGCCACCGCAAACCGCCACCAAACTTACACCCCAAGACCTCCTTCATATCCTCTTCCCAAATCCCTAACCTGTGTCCTTCGAATCCCACTGGTTCGTCTCGAATCTTAAATCAAAGACTAGACCAAAAACTTAACTTTTCCCAAATGGCCCTATATTAACACCACATAGCCACTACGAACCCCTCATGCCGAATCCTCACTCGGTTTCTATCGAATCTTGATGGAGCTTCTTGAATCTTGGATCTGAGTTCGAGCCTTGAAAGTTCAAAAGCCCTTTTCTATCGGACCTGGTGCATGCACGGTCATAAGGGCTGTTCTTCGAGTTTTGAAGTTTGGATTCAAACGATCGGCGTTAATTTTGTTAGGCATTGTGTCTCCGATAGATTTCGAGTCTGAATCGGTAGGTTCCCTTCTCCTCTTTTGTCTGGTCTTTCTTTTACTATTTTATTTTCCTCTCCTTCCCTTTTCTTTGGTTTAATTTTCTTCTACTAGTCTGGTTGAAACTTGACCAATCCTCCGGGTGTAGACTATCTTCTGTTAGTTGTTTTTCTTTTTCGTCTTTCTTTGTGAAAGTTGTATCTGTTTCCTTAGTTGTGTTATCAGCTCGTTTAAAGTTCTGACTTCATATCTCGTTTAGTCACCTAGTTAATTTAATTAGGGTTATCTTGATGACTTAGTTAATTTCTTGTTCATTTGTGTAATAATTAGTTGATTAGTGTAGGTTTTAATTCTCGAAATCATTCAAATGTTTGTCCTTTGTTTTGACTGATTTGATTTTGTTCGTCTTGTTGTTTGGGCTTTGAAGCCATTGCAGACCTTACCCCAATGGGGGTTGATTTAGGTCATTGGGTCGGAATTGAGCCCAAATGTTGGTTTAAATATCGGTTCAATCTGACCCATATGGGTTCCTAGAGTAAATAATCAGGGTTCGAAGGGTAGTCTAGGGAATTGGCTTAAGGAATCTTGAGTGTAACTGAATGGGAAGCTTCCAGGAAGCTGGGGGTAGGGATTAAAGTGAATTTCTGGAATTTAACCTAGGGACACCTAAGCAAAAAACAAAATTCAATAGGGGGCAAAGTGCAAGCTAAGTATGCCATAGTAGCTTGCCTATAAAGGCATTCCAGCTTACCTTTCAAGGTAGAGGGAGGAGAGATTTTTGAAGAGCTGGAAATCTGAAAATACCAAAACTGCAAAATTTTACTACTTTCATAAACTTCAAGGAAAAATACTGTTTCATTGAAGTTTCTCCTGAGGTTTTCCTTTCCAAAACAATTCCTGATTACTCAAGGATTAAAAATGAGTTGAAGTTTGTTTGGTATTCAAGTTTTGGGTTAAATTGTTGCTGAAATCAATGTTCTATTGAATTTACACTGATTTATGGGTTCAATTTCCCAGATCTGGGGTCTGTGTTACTGCTGGTGCTAACTGTTGGTGTTTATCTTGCTGGCTTCTCATTTTCTTCTTTGTTTCATTCTCCAGGTATCCTCCTTAGCTTATGAGTGAAGAATAACTGATGAACATGTAAATCAAGTGAAGTTTTGTTTAAATGAAGGTTGCATTTGAGTCTGCTTTCCCCGTTCCTCTTATTGTTTCAATATCCCGCAATTAGTTTTAAATTACAGCTGTTAATTAGTTTTTTTTGCTGAGTTCGTGTATATAGTCTGCAATAGTAACCTATACTTGTATTGATAAATGAACTGTGGACTCTATCTATTTAGTCTTCTTTAGTGAATTTGGATAAAGGCTGGGGTAAAAGGTCTTTTAAGGCCTTGTGTTAGGATTCAGTGCACTTCTTTGGGTTGAAGGCTTTTGTTTAATTTTATGCTGAAGAACGATGGTATTTTATCCTTGATAAGTTGTTTGAATGCATTGAATTGTTGAATGGTGGCTTGTATGTGTATTAATTTACCCAGATTTTGCCCTGTTGACATGTCCGTTTTAAAGCCCTGTTTCAGATTCGTATTTTAAAGTTATGTTAGAAGTTGAATTTAGCTTGCTTACTTAATATTGAGTTATGATGTTATCTAGTCATATCAGGTCATCATAACTAAAATTAGAAGTTAAGCAGATCGTTGTGTTTGATCTCTTAAAACCAGAAGTTCATAGTGCTAAATCAATTTCAATACCCATAATTTAGTATCAATTGATCGGTAATTTGAACTGGCCTAATAATTTGGAAGCTAATTTTTTATGTTAAATTGGTTTGGGCTCGTAGGGACTTGATCCTGAGTCCATACTTCCCATTTGCCGTGTTTTAGATTGGGCCTGTTTTTGTGGGGAATCATTTTGAAACTATTAGTGGTTTTAGTAGCACTGGAATCCCCGATAATTTGATTAGGCTCGCTGGGCCCAAGCTTGAAAGTAGCCGTGAACGGGATTTCTGAGTCAGATTTTATTCAAACGAGCATGAGTTCCTCAGATTTTCTTTAGTTAATTAATTGGGCTTTTCAAAAAATAGATTGGAAATGTGCTATACTAGGTAATACAAATAGCTTATGGCCCTCCAAAGTTTAGTTTGAATTCTCTTTTAAAAATTGGAATTGAGGTGCACCATGCTGGATAAAACCTTAAAATACACGGCCCTTTATTAATTCTTGTGATTTAGACGTAAACAACAAATGCTTGTAGTTTGCTTTGGACCATTTAATATACCACCGTGATTGTGTATACGTTTGCGTAACATAATTACGATTTTAAAAAGACTAATTCAGAGTATGCGTTCGCGCAACATCGACTAATTTTTCTTAATAATGATAGAGTGTCATCAATTGTGGACACGTTCGCGTGACATGATTTTTTTTGACACACCCAAACAAACAGGTACACGTACACGTGACTTTTTTCAAGATATTTTTCTTAATTAAAAAGCGGTAAAGGGTAAATGCACATAGGATCTAAAATCAGTAATTAAACGATTTTAATAAGCCAAGTATGATCAAAGCGACCGTGATAGAACAACAAAACTTGGGAATACCTAACACCTTCTCCCGGGTTAACAGAATTCCTTACCCGAATTTCTGTATTGTAAATAGAGTCAGGTTTCCTCGATTCAGAATTTTAAACCGGTGACTTGAGACACCATAAATTATCCCAAGTGGCGACTCTGAATTTTAAATAATTAATCCCGTTTTGATTGTCCTTTAATTGGAAAAACTCTCTTATATACCCCTTGAGAGGTGTAATAAAAAAGGAGGTGTGACAGCTCTGGCGACTCTGCTGGGGATCGAACCCAGAATCTCTGGTTCAGGGTTCAAGAATTCGAGCTTATTAATGATTTTTACTTGGTTTCATTTATTGTTAATATTACTGTATTCTGTGAAACTTTTGTGATAAATGTTATTTGTTTACTGCTTTATTATCGTTTGAATTGTATATAAATGTTTTCTTACGCCACCTCTCTGAGTCTTTTGAAAATGGTGCACACGTTTGCGTGACCCGCTTTTTCTGTAGAAATTATACTAAATAGAACAAGGTTGAGCAAGCGACAAGGTCGGGTAGACTTCAGTGCTCCCGGTACGTCTCCCCTTCTTCGGCCCCAGTTGTCCGCTCGAGTACCCAAGTCTAGAACAAAACCCCAGGATTTAAACCTAGAAAAACACAGCCTCATGCCGGATCCCTAGTAAGAACGTTTGTTTTCATCATGTGCATTTGACTTAGGGGACTCAACACAGGGGTTGGGTCTATCTAGGACAGGTGTGCCCGAAATAACAGACCATCCTAATGCATTCTACGTGCTATGTGAACATTTATTTGTTTTGGCTTGCATGCTGACCGGCCAGGGAAAATAAAGCAAAAAGGAAAACCAAGAGTGATATAGGGAAGGAAATAAAGCCCGGTTCTAAAAATCCCGGTATTTGAAAAACGTCCTGAAACTCTGCCCCAAAATTTTTCAAAAAGAGTTATTTCAAAAGAGTCAAACACTATGTTCTTTCAAATGTGTCAAAACTGACCGAACTACGCAGGTCTGATTCTCACCGAATGTGGGATACGTAGGCAACCTACATAAGGTTCGGCCTTATTTTTGAAAACCAAAAAATAAAGAAAAATAAGAAAAGAAAGTCGGTGGTCGAGTGAATGCAGTCTGGATTCTTGATCAAAGTAAGTCGATCCAGCTTCGGCAATGTCTTAAACCGTTCTTGTCGAGATAGCCTCAGAGTATTTTTCAGTTGTCGAAAGGCTATTTTCGTAAAAAGAATGGACAATTTTGTGAAGAGTCATAAAATAATCCCCCCCCCGGCCTCAAAATTCATGTGAAATTGGGAAGGGGCCGCATTTGCAAAAACAGTCACTTGGCTAAAATTGGCATATAGGGGAAGAAATCATGGTCCTTTGATTTGTTTTTTTTTCTTTTCTTCTTTTATTTTCTCTTTATTTTTTCTTTTATTCTTAAAAAAACTGTTTACAAAAGGGTCCACTCGAGTCAACCCTAACCTTAACCTTCCACAGGAACAGAATGAATACCATCCAGGATCCGCAGAAGTGGTCAGGGAACATGCTTAGTTGCACTTGCGTATGTGGTGGAATAATCTAGATGAAGATGGTCAGAAATGGGTGAAAAAGTAATTGGGTGCTCTTACAAACATTTTTGAGATCAAACCACGGGAAGATCTGATCAAGGCTTTGGTAACTTTCTGAGATCATGTCCACAATGTCTTTCATTTCTCGGATTTTGAGATCACCCCTACTTTGGAGGAGATAGCCGGGTACATTGAATTCGGACGGGATTTGAGGAAGCAACAACATATATTTCCAAGGGCTCCATCGGTGCACAAGTTCTTTGACCTCCTGAATATCAGCAAACAGACAAATAAAGAACGTGTGAGCAGTGGGTGTTGTGCTTTCCATTTCTTATACTCCAGGTTCGGGCACTCTGCTGGTTTTGAAACGCATGAAAAGGGTCTGAGCAACAAACAAGACAAGGGCCTTTGGCAAATTCATCGCAGGTTTTCATTTATTGTGGCATTCTTGGGGATCATGGTTTTTCCAAATGATAAAGGGACGGTGGATATTCGTATGGCTAGAATTGCACAAATCCTCACTACCAATGAAGATCATACACTTGCCTCGTTGGTGCTGGCAGATATTTATCGAGCATTGACCTTATGCAAAGCAGGGGCTCAATTTTTTGAAAGTTGCAGCATCCTTCTGCAAATGTGGTTGATCGAGCACCTTCGCCATCATCCCAGATTCATGAGTTATGGTTCGAGCCCGAATAACTTCATCACTAGTTACGAGGAGAGGGTAAAAGATTATAACGCACTAGAAGGGTTTGAATCATGGGTCTCTCACTTGAAAGTTCTTAACGCAGGTCAGGTCGAGTCGACTATAGGATGGCTCCCGAGGACAGAAGCCATCTATATGACTTCTACCAAAGGTTACCTGAGGTTAATCGTCATAAGGAGTATTCAGCCATATGCACCGCAGAGGGTCTTGAGGCAATTGGGAAGGTATAAGATTGTGTCTGAAGATGAAGATCTAAGCACCCAGGTCATAGAGTTACATCCGGAAGCTGCATTGCCCGAGGCTGTAGTTCATCAGGATTGGAATAGCTACCGGTATCTAAAAAATGGCACCTAGGTACCAGACATCGCCAAGGGGGAAGTAGATCCAAATTATGCTTCTTGGTTTGAGAAAATGTCTTATGAAAACAACGAGCCAGAGCCCGAAAGGCCCGCAAAAAGGCCTCATGTTCAAGCCTTTGATGATAAAATTCAGGAGAGGTTAGCCTGGGGGAGAAGGAAAAGGAATATAAGGCCATCATCCAAGATCTACGAGAAGAGTTGAGAAATGTCACCTTCAACAATGATTTGTAAGCACAAGAGGCTGAAGGTGAAAGGAGAAGATTGGTACGAGAAAATGAATCCCTCAGAGCTCAGGTTCGACAGTTGAAAATTGAAGCCGAGAACCTAGGCCGAAGCAGGAAAGATGAAAGGCTCGTTTATAACCTTACTCAAAAGGTACGTGACTATGAAGATAACCTGCAGAAAGCTGAGTCTGAACTAGCAAAAGCACGGGAGAGGTTGGCTAAAAGCGTCGAAGGGCGTGCAGCTTTCGTTCAACAGATGAAAGAAAGATATGAAAAAGGGGTCACAGGTTGGGAAAAGGCAATTGGCAACCTCGAGGGTGAAATGGGTAAACAAGCCAAAAATTTTAAGGCTGAAAGAGAACATTGTTACGCCTTAATGGCACGGCTAGAAAGAGACTTGCAACAACTCCAAGAGCAGAACCAGGTAGCCGAACGAACTTTGGAAGCCAGAACCGAACAAATTGGGCGTTTGTTGCAAGAGAAGGGCGTCATAAGAGAGCGAATCAAAAGGGTCGCTAACTACATCGCAATGAAGTGTAGTAGCTGTGAGGATATGACTAGATCTATGTTCTTCGCTACTGTGATGATTTTCGTTCGCCGGGTAATGGAAGATCTCTACCACCTCAAAGGGGATTTAGCGAGTCGGGCCGCGGCAAGGCCAAATGATGCCCCGCGGGTCCCGGGGGAAATTGAGGCACTGATGTATTCGTGATTTCTTGAGTCTGTATTTTCTTTCCATTAAAGTTTGCCAGTTGTTTTGGAGTCTGTATTTCTTTTATTAGAGTATGTAGGATGTTTTTTTTTGAGTCTGTATTTCGTCTTTCATCAGAGTCTGTTAGTTTCTATTTAAGTTTATTTCTGATTCTTATTATGAAAAATTTGAAAATTCCAAAAATATTTTATTATTTTTATCTCCAAGAACTACGCTTGGTCTGATTCATGCGGGGTCATGATACGTAGGCAATCTCCATAGGATTTGACCGTAACCAAATAAAAAAGGGAGAGAAAATAAGAGGAAAAGCAAGAGAGTAAAAAAAAGAAAAAAGCGAAAAAACAAGAAAGAAAAGAGAGAAAATAAGAAATCAAGAGAGAATAAAAACAAAGAGAGAATAGAGGCAAGAGTGAAAGAAAGGAAAAGAAAAGAAAATAAAAGCGGGAAATTTTCAATTAAAAGTAAGAAAAGGCCGGGATGACGCATGTAACCGATCAAATACATAATAGAGACGGTTAACTGTTTAGGTGCATTCATGCCCAATGTGCGGTTACCAATCTGTTAAAACCTAATCGCTAACAATGTTGTTGTTGATGCATTGAGTCTAGGCATGTGATTATTTGATTGGCATTCTGGCAACTCACTCATACAACACCCAATCGAAAGATAGGCTGAATATGGCCAACCAGGAACCGGAAACAAGTATTGTCGACCCATCGAAAGAAGGGGAAGAATTGGACGTTAATGCAATGAGGGAAGAAATGTATAAGTTAAAGCAACAGATGGCTGAAATGTACCAAGCCTGGGCCAAGGGGCATCCACCACCGGTTTATCCCGCCAACCCTGCTTATATCCCACCATCAGCCCAACCTCCAGAGCCTCCCACTGTGAACTCATCTCCAGCCTTTCCCCTCTACCAACAATGTCATGGCGCCACTTCCCATACTTCTCAAGCTCCACCTCCCAAACAAGTCCCATACCCTCCCCCACCAATTACACCTGTTTTTGTGGCACCACCACCTACTACCTTACCGATCTTCCAGTGAACCTCTGTTCCAGACTCACGACAACCAGTATTATCCCCCTGAACCCACCTTCAAAGTTCCAGAACCATATTCTTACACCCCTCATCTTGATCTCACAGCAGAAACCGAGAAGCCACCCAAAAATCCTGAGCATGAGGAGATGATCAGAAAGGTCAAAAGCTTAGAATAATCATTCCGAGATATGAGGGGGTTAGGAGGACAAGTAAGTGTGGCCTATAAAGATTTATGTCTGTATCCAGATGTTTAGTTACCAGCCGGGTTCAAGATGCCCAAGTTTGATCTGTACGACGGGCATAGTGACCTAGTAGCGCACTTAAGAGGATTTTATAGCAAAATGAGAGGAGCAGGTGGAAGAGATGAATTGCTGATGGTATATTTCAGCCAAAGTTTAAGTGGATCGGCCTTAGAATGGTATACCAGACAAGATCACAACAGGTGGTACACATGGGACGATTTGGCCCAAGCCTTTGCCTGACATTTTTAGTACAACCTCAAAATTATCCCAGACCGTCTGTCATTGACAAAGCTTGAGAAGAAGCCCGGTGAGAGCTTCAGGGAATATGGATTCCGTTGGAGAGAGCAAGCGGCGAGGGTTGACCCTCCGATGAAAGAAAGCGAGATGGTTGATTATTTCTTGCATGCTTTGGAACCCACTTATTTCGGTCACTTGGTGTCAAAGTAGGTAAGTCCTTTAATGAAGTCGTAAAAATGGGAGGCATGGTTGAAGAGGGACTCAAGTCCAACAAGATCATGAGTTATTCAGCGATCAAAGCGACCACTCAGGCAATTCAAAACGGTACTGGGGGTGTGCTCGGGAAGAAGAAGAAGGAGGATGTTGCGACAAATGAGTCGGGAGCTTGGGTTGGATCCAGGAACCTTCCCCGTTACTACAACCAGCCGCAACCCTATCTCCAAACTTACCCCCACACTCCATATAGTCCACCACAACACTACTGCCCACCACCCAATCCCCATTTTTCTGTCCATCACGCACAAACCTATACCCAACCTCCCGCTCACGCATAATGGCGTGCGCCAGCTCCACAAAATCCATACCAAGCTCCACAAAATAACTATCCACCCCCAAAGGCCTACAGAAATCCTCCTGGAACAGGTTTTCGACCCAACCAAGCCTTTAAGAATGAGAGGTTGCAGAAGCAAAAGACTTTCACTCCATTGGGAGAATCATATTCTAGTCTATTCCACAGACTGAGACAGTTGGGTATGTTGAATTTGATCGAGGCTAAATTGCCGAATCCCCCCCCCCAGAAATTTTGACCGCTCGGTGAGTTGTAAGTATTGTTCAGGGGCCCCGGGACATGACACAGAGAAATGCTGGAAATTGAAAACAGTCATTCAAGAACTCATTGACACCAATCGGATTGAGGTCCAAGCTCCACAGGCGCCCAATATCAATTAGAATCTTTTGTCATCCCATCATGAAACAAATATGATTGAGATAGTGCATAAGGCAGGGGATCCTAAGAAGCCTTCGCAAACCATCATGATGATTCAGGCTAGTGAAGCCAAGCCATTTGAAAAGTCAACAAGTGAGAAGTCTGTGATCAAGTTGAACGGGGCAAATAATGAACCATCTGTGAAGGTCAAGAAGGGGTCCTCAAGTGACATTGCAGGAAAACATGAAAGAGCAAAAGTGGTTGTGCCAGGAGTGACGAACAAGCCTGTGGTAATTGTGAAGGCGCCCCCACAGATCCTGTCATTATCAAACCGGTAACTCAATTACTGATAGTCAATAGTAAGGCAGTCCCATGGAATTATGAACCAGTGACCGTGACTTACAAAGGGAAAGAGGTTAAAGAAGAAGTGTGTGAGACTCATGGTTTGACTCGATCGGGGAGATGTTTTGCCCCCGAAGAGTTGAGGAAAGCTAAGACTTCAAAAGATAACCCAGTGTTGGTGAAGAAAGCGGTGACCGAGGAAGAAGCAGAGGAGTTCTTGAGAAAGATGAAAGTGTAGGACTATTCCATTGTGGAGCAGTTGAGGAAAACACTAGCTCAGATTTCATTATTGTCATTATTGATCCACTCCGCGAGCACCGTCGGGCTTTGATGAAGATCTTGAACGAGGCTCATGTTCCTGACAAAATCTCGGTGAACCACTTGGAAAAGATAGCTAACAAGATATTTGAGGTAAACAGAGTCACTTTTTCTGATAATGAGTTGCTCGTGGAGGGTACCGATCACAATAGAGCCCTCTATTTGACGGTGAAATGCGAAGATTCCGTGGTTACTCGGGTACTGGTTGACAATGGGTCTAGCGCGAACATTTGTCCTCTCTCCACATTGAACAAGCTGAAAGTGGAGGATGAAAAAATTCACAAGAATAGTATTTGCGTTTGGGGATTCGACGGTGGAGGGAAAGATTCAGTCGGGGACATAGTGCTTGAGCTCACAATAGGGCCAGTTGAATTTACTATGGAATTCCAGGTACTCGATGTGGCTGTTTCTTATAATCTGATGTTGGGAAGACCTTGGATTCATGTTGCCAAAGTGGTCCCGTCTACTCTGCATCAAATTGTCAAGTTTGAATGGGATCGATAGGAAATTGTTGTACACGGCGAGGATAATTTGTGTGTGCTCAATGATGCCATTATTCCGCTCATAGAAATTGAAGATGACAAGGGGCCATAGGTTTAACAGGTTTTCGACACATTATCGGTAGAGAAAATTCCAGAAGGGAAGTGCATTCCAACTCCAAAGGTAGCTACTGCATCAGTCATGGTAGCCGTTGAAATGTTGAAAAATGGTTTTGTACTGGGCAAGGGTTTGGGTGCATCTCTGCAAGGTATTGTACAGCCAGTTTCTCTTCCAAATAATCTGGATACTTTTGTTCTGGGGTTCAAGCCTACAGTTGCAGATGTGAGACGAGCCTGCAAAATGAAACAGAAAGCATGGGCATTGCCAAGGCCAATCCCGCATCTGTTCATATCATTCGTCAGGCTGGGTATCAGAAAGCAATTGTTGTAAAAGGTGCCTGAATCATTGATTGGTGCTGATGGAGACTTGGAAAAGGGGTTCGAAAGGTTATTCGCCGAGGTTAACATGGTTGAGGCTGGGGAAGGGTCCAGCAAGGTAGATGTGCAATTCGTGGGACCACATGCAAAAGTCAACAACTGGGAAGCTACTCCTCTTCCTACCTGGAGGGAGTCTTGGTAGTGGGTTTTGATTTTCTTTTAGTTGTCTAGATTATTCCAGGGTCTGTAATTCAGATATTATGTTCCGTCTAGTTGGATGTGTTAAAACCCTATTATCTTTAAATTCAATGAAATGCAATTGTTCATTTTCCTTCATTTCTTCTAATTTTATTTTTGTTTTGTTCTTTTATACAGTTCTTTTTATGCTGATATCAATGACATGACATGCATGAGGAATCTTCAGCCCAGTTTTTAAAGCCAATTAACTCTGAAATAATAATACAAGAAATTGAGTGTGATGAGGAGTTGTTATTTGATGATGATGAGGCCTATGAAGAAATTAGTAAGAAACTAAGTCATTTTGAGGAAAAGCCCAAACCTAATTTGAACAATACAGAAGCAGTTAATCTGGGGGACCAAGATAATGTCTGTGAAATTAAAATAAGTGTCCATCTGGAACCTCAACTCATGGAGGAGATAATTAAATCATTGTTCGAATACAAAGATGTTTTTGCATGGTCCTATGACGACATGCTGGGTCTAAGAACTGATTTAGTGGTTCACAAGTTGCCCACTGACCCAGCATTCCCTCCTGTCAAACAGAAGCTAAGAAAGTTCAAAACGGATATGAGTGTAAAGATCAAAGAAGAGGTCACCAAGCAGTTCGATGCCAAAGTCATTCGGGTCACCCGGTATCCCACCTGGTTAGCCAATGTTGCGCCTATGCCAAAGAAGGATGGCAAGACCAGGGTGTGTGTTGATTATCGGGATCTCAACAAAGCACGTCCAAAGGATAACTTCCCCCTGCCGAACATCCATATATTGATTGATAATTGTGCCAAACATGAGATTGGTTCTTTTGTGGATTGTTATGTGGGTTATCATCAGATCTTAATGGACGAGGAAGATGCAGAAAAGACGACATTCATCAC
Source organism: Nicotiana sylvestris (assembly GCF_000393655.2). Taxonomy (NCBI): domain Eukaryota; kingdom Viridiplantae; phylum Streptophyta; class Magnoliopsida; order Solanales; family Solanaceae; genus Nicotiana; species Nicotiana sylvestris. Next base: position 81,070,907 of record NC_091062.1, on the reverse strand, counting down.
GCCGTGGGGAACGTACTGCTATCAGGTCATGCCATTTGGCTTGAAAAATGCTGGGGAAACCTACATGAGGGAAATGACAACAATATTCCATGATATGATACACCGGGAAATCGAGGTGTATGTGGATGATGTGATCGTAAAGTCTACAAAGCAGTCTGACCATGTCAGGGATCTGAGAAAGTTCTTCCAAAGGCTTCGCAGGTACAATCTTAAGCTCAACCCGGCAAAGTGCGCTTTTGGGGTGCCGTCTAGAAAGTTGTTGGGGTTCGTAGTCAGCCGCCGAGGTATTGAACTGGACCCATCAAAAATCAAGGCCATCCAAGAATTGCCACCTCCGAAGAATAAGACCGAGGTGATGAGTCTGTTGGGAAGATTGAATTACATCAGCCGATTTATTGCTCAACTCACAACAACCTGTGAGCCAATCTTCAAAATGTTAAAGAAAGATGATGCGTCCAAGTGGACAAATGAATGTCAGGAAGAATTTGATAAGATAAAGGGGTATTTGTCAATTCCACCTGTGTTGGTCCCGCCAAAACTAGGTCGACCTTTGATTCTATACTTGACGGTTTTGGATAGTTCCTTCGGCTGTGTATTGGGTCAACATGATATCACTGGCAGGAAGGAGCAGGCCATCTATTACCTCAGTAAGAAATTCACATCCTACGAGGTTAAGTATACTCATCTTGAGAGGACATGTTGCGCCCTAACTTGGGTAGCACAGAAGCTGAAACATTATTTGTCATCTTATACTACCTACCTCATATCTCGCTTGGATCCATTGAAGTATATATTTCAGAAGCCTATGCCCACAGGGAGGCTTGCAAAGTGGAAGATCCTGCTCACAGAGTTTGACATTGTCTATGTGACTCGAACTTCAATGAAAGCACAGGCCTTGGCAGACCATTTGGACGAGAACCCGGTTGATAAAGATTATGAACCCTTGAAAACTTATTTCCCTGATGAAGAGGTGATGCACATTGATGAGTTGGAGCAAGCGGAGAAGCCGGGATGGAAACTTTTCTTTGATGGGGCTGCAAACATGAAGAAGAACTTTACAGATTCAGGTCCGTGATCAGCATGCTTACTGTAATATGGTAGAAGAAGAACTTGATGGGGAGCCATGGTTCCATGATATCAAAGAATACATCAGGATGGGGGTATATCCGGTACAGGCCACAGGTGATCAGAAAAGAACAATTTGACGATTGTCAAGTGGATTTTTCTTAAGTGGAGGGGTATTATACAAAAGAACTCCAGATCTGGGATTGCTAAGATGCATAGATGCTAGACAGGCCACATCTATCATGACTGAGATACACTTCGGAGTCTGCGGACCACACATGAGTGGGTACGTGTTGGCAAAGAATATTCTCCGAGCAGGTTATTATTGGCTTACTATGGAGCAAGATTGTATCAGTTTCATACGTAAATGTTATCGCAATTCTACCCCATACCGCCCCAAGGCGAATGGAGCAGTTGAGGCGGCCAACAAGAATACAAAGAAGATACTTCGAAAAATGGTGGAAGGTTCCAGGCAGTGGCATGAGAAGTTGTCGTTTGCATTGCTCGGTTATCGCACTACTGTCCGTACTTCAGTAGGGGCGACTCCTTATCTGTTGGTATATGGCATCGAAGCAGTGATACCCGCAGAACTTGAAATTCCATCCCTTCTAATTGTCGCAGAGGCTGAGATCGATGATGATTAGTGGGTCAAAACCCGGCTGGAGCAATTAAGTTTGATCGATGAAAAGAGACTAGCAGCAGTGTGTCATGGCCAGTTGTATCAACAGAGAATGGCAAGAGCATATAATAAGAAGGTGCAGCCACGGAAGTTTGAAGTGGGTCAGTTAGTATTGAAACGCATTCTTCCTCATCAGGTTGAAGCAAAAGGAAAGTTCGCCCCAAATTGGCAGGGGGCATTTGTTGTAATTAGAGTGTTGTCCAATGGCGCATTATATTTGACGGATGTAGAAGGGAAATGTGTAGAGATGGCTATCAATTCTGATGCAGTCAAGAGATACTATGTATGAAGTCTTTGTTTAATTGTACTTGTTTGTATTTGGCATGTCTCGAATATTGGAATGACGAAGGCATTTTGTTATGTTATCTAAACACTTTATCCCTTGTCACCCCTTTTGAGCCTTATTTGTTTCCTTTCATACCCCTCTTTCGGAATCAGTAGCAAAGAAAAGGAACACAAACGTGAAAGATAAGTAAAGGAAAAGAAGAAAAGAAAAGAACAAAAAGGAAAAAAAAAGAGAATGAAAAGAATGAAAAGAAAGAGAAGAAAGAAGAAAAACAACAAAAAGAGAAAAAGAAAGCAAAAGGAGAAAGAAAAGAAAGAGAAAAAGAAAATCACAACAACAAAGTAGTCTCTATGACATGAACTAAGTTCGACCTAATTCCTTTTAAGGATACGTAGGCAGCCTCACAGTTCGGTCTCGTCAAAACAAAAATCCAAAAGTCGCCATGCAAGAAACTAGGGTAGAAGTTGTGGTGGTTGTGAGAAACCTGATTCCGAAAGTTGTAATTTTAACCCATTTGAATTGTTTTGAGCCTTTTATACCCTTTCTTTCTAACCCTGTCCAAAAGCCCACATTACGGTCCAAAGAAAGACCTTCTGATCAGTCTTTGAGAAATGCCCAGTCGAGCAAGTAAAGGTAATTCATGTCAGGGCAACACTCTGGTTCAAGCAGGAAAATAAAATGAGAGAGTCTTATTGGTGAAAACCCTCGCAGGCACCTTGAGGCGACGGGAGCTGAGAGAAATCAAAGAATGAGAGAGTCTTATTGGTGAAAACCCTTACGGGCACCGTGAGGCGAAAGTGAGTTGAGAGATGAACGAATGAAAGAGGTCTGATGGTGAAAACCTTTCAAGGCACCGCAGGATGAACAAGGTCAAGGTTTGGGTAAAGTAATCAGGTCATGGAAATTCTGAGGCAACGAACTACGGCGACTGAAAGCTGATTGGTTGGACAGATTGGGCTGATTAGTCCGAAATGCATGTCATGATCATTGGTACTAGCTGTTCCAATAAGATAAGTTTCTTTTCTTTATCATTTAGTAGTCATCCGGTTCTGGATTCTTCGTATCCTTAACTCGCAAAATCATTGCATTTCATTTTTTTCTTTTGGGGTTTATTTGTCTAAGAGGTTTCAATGTCAGTCATACTCAAAGCAAGTGAAAAAGGATTTCAAGTCTCACTACCAACTTCCACAATTACAAAGCACAGCGTGGCCAGAGCATACCAAAAATAGCATGGTGTAAGGTGGGATAAAGTGTCGGCAAAAGTTCCATCGACAAAATGATTTAGTAATTTCATGGGAGATGCGGAGTTTCAGTTAAAGGGGTCAGAGGTGTGAAACAACAATTTGGGTATAGAACACCCGGGTCATTTAAAGTCATGGGGTTTGAAAGGCAGTCAGACGGTTCGGGGCCAGTACGGAGAAGACAATCAAAACAACACAATGCAGTGGAAGGATCTTCAGCACGAATGCCATCAACTAACCGCCATTTTAAACTGACAAAATGTTTTTTGATTGAAATGGGGGCAGAAAATTCCAATTGTTTCGGAGAAACCTTCCATAGAGAAAGGCAGTCGCCAAACAGGTTTGATTTTTGATTTCAGGACCCGCCTGGATAATGGGATTTAATTTTAAAATTTCAGGACCCGCCTCGATAATTGGATTTAATTTTAAAATTTTCAGGACCCGCCTGGATAATGGTATTTAATTTTGAAATTTTAGGACCCGCCTGGATGATGGGATTTAATTTTAAAATTTCAAGACCCTCCTGGATAATGGGATTTAATTTTAAAATTTTCAGGACCTGCCTGGATAATGGGATTTAATTTTGAAATTTCAGGACCCGCCTGGATAACGGGATTTAATTTTAAAATTTTAGGACCCGCCTAGATAATGGGATTTAATTTTAAAATTTTCAGGACCCGCCTGGATAATTGAATTTAATTTTAAAATTTTCAGGACCCGCCTGGATAATGGGATTTAATTTTGAAATTTCAGGACCCGCCTGGATAACAAGATTTAATTTTGATTCTCAGGACCCTCCTGGATAATGGGATTTAATTTTAAACTTCCAGGACCCTCTTAAATAATGAGACTTAGCTTTAAGATTACGAGTAGATAATAGCATTTAGCATAAATCCTGTTGTAGCTTAGTATAATTGAAATTGTTATGCTTAAGATAAAATTTGACCTTTGATTTTCAGGACCCTCCTAGATAATGGGATGTAGCTTTAAGACCCTCTTAGATAACAGGATTCAGCGGAATTCACACCTTTAGAAGATATAACTTAGATTTAAAATTGTTGTTTAGGTAAGAATTGTAAGGACCCTCCTAGATAATGGGACCTAGCTTTCGAATTCTTAGTAATATTTGGCAAAATGATTTAGTTTAACATTCACATCTGTGCCCAGCCACCAAACTGGGGTAGGAAACTTTCTCGGTTTTGTCTATTTTGCTGAAGTCAGGAGCCCGCCTGGAGAGCAGGGAATACGTTTCAAGTTGAAGTCAGGAGCCCGCCTGAAGAGCAAGGAATACTTTCAAGCTGAAATCAGGAGCCCGCCTGGATAACATGGGAATACATTCACGCTTCGAAATCAGGAGCCCGCCTGGATAGCATGGGAATACATTTACGTTCCGAAGTCAGGAGCCCGCCTGGATAGCATGGGAATACATTTACGTTCCGAAGTCAGGGGCCCGCCTGGATAACATGGGAATACATTCACACTTCGAAGTCAGGAGCCCGTCTGGATAGCATGGGAATACATTTACGTTCCGAAGTCAGGAGCCTACCTTGATAGCATGGGAATACATTTACGTTCCGAAGTCAGGGGCCCGCCTGGAGAGCATGGAATACATTTAAGTTCAGCAATCAGGAGCCCGCCTGGAGAGCATGGGAGCTCATATCAAGTTCAGCAGTCAGACATCTCCCCGGAGAAAGGGAAAACATCTCAGATTACAATTCAAGGTGGTAACAAATGGATTTCACCAGGAGAATATAAGTCAACAAGGCAACAAGAACCACAAGAGCAAGTTGAAGAGATAGATAGGATTTTCGTAATGTATAGATCATAGTCTAGCCTAGATTCTTTTTATTCTGACATGGTGTAATAAGGGGTTCAGTAAGCAGCAGCAGCATCAGTGAAATCACAGCCTCATGGTAGTCCCAGCTACCAAAACTTCCCGAACTACACTGACCTGATTCCTTTATAGCCAAGAATATGTAGGAAACCTCGGAAGCAGGGTGCGGTCAAATCTTTCAAAAAATGCTTCCCACGGAGTAATCAAACGGGCAAAAATCGCTCGTATCCACTCATTTTATCTTTGCACAAAAACTCTTCGTGTTTCCGGGCAAAGAGGGGCAGCTGTGAGCACGTGATTTTTTTCCTATATGAATTACTCCTACAAATTCAAAATAAAATAATTTTTCCATTGTTTGCAATTTTGTGGATTTTAGTGGCATTTTCTGTTCATTGTTTGCATTTGTTTGTGCATGTTTATTCTATTTAATTAATGAAAAATAAAAAAAATATGTTGCATTTGCATTTAGAGTTTAACTTTGCATTTTTTTAAAAAAATTAATTAGTAATTTAATTGTTTTATAAAAATGAAAAAATCAAAAGAAAAAGGTAACTTATTTTGCATTTTTAATTGATTAGCTTCAAATTTGGGTAGTCTTTATTTTAATTTGGTATCTAATTATTTGTGATAATATTTATTTAAAGTTAATTTATTTATTTTACTTTGTAGGATAATTTTATCAAGAATTAATTTAGATTTTGAAAACAAAAGAAAAGAGAAAAGAAAAGAATTTTGGACAATTTGTGAAATAGACTAGAAATTGGGCAAATTTTGGTTTAAAAAGACTCAGCCCAAATGGATTCCTCACCCCTTACCCAGCCCAAAACCACCTTGACCCGGTCCAGCCTTCCCCTTTATCAAAACGACCTCGTTTCACCTGGGGTGGATCTGAGCCGTCGAGGTTAATTAATCTAACGGCTCAGAAGCTAGGGTCGTTTGATATATAAATATCCAAATAACCCTACCCCCCCCTCCGAACTCCTTTCTGCTCATCACCTTCATCAGAAACACCCCCGAAACTCTAGCTATCCACCCTCAAATCCTCCACCGCCGGTGGCGGCGCCACCGCAAACCGCCACCAAACTTACACCCCAAGACCTCATTCATCTCCTCTTCCCAAATCCCTAACCTGTGTCCTTCGAATCCCATTGGTTCGTCTCGAATCTTAAATCGAAGACTAGACCAAAAACTTAACATTTCCCAAATGGCCCCAGATTAACTCCACATAGCCACTACGAACCCCTCATGCCGAATCCTCACTCTTTTTCCCTTGAATCTTGCCGGAGCTTCTCGAATCTTAGATCTGAGTTCGAGCCTTGAAAGTTCAAAAGCCCTTTTCTATCGGACCTGGTGCATGCATGGTCATAAAGGCTGTTCTTCGAGTTCTGAAGTCTGGATTCAAACGATCGGCGTTAATTTTGTTAGGCCATGTGTCTCCGATAGATTTCGAGTCTGAATCGGTAGGTTCCCTTCTCCTCTTTTATCTGGTCATTCTTTTACTATTTTATTTTCCTCTCCTTCCCTTTTTTTTGGTTTAATTTTCTTCTACTAGTCTGGTTGAAACTCGACCAATCCTCCGGGTTTAGACTATCTTCTATTAGTTGTTTTTCTTTTTTGTCTTTCTTTGTGAAAGTTGCCTCTGTTTCCTTAGTTGTGTTATTAGCTCATTTAAAGTTCTGACTTTATATCTCGTTTAGTCACCTAGTTAATATAATTAGGGTTATCTTGATGACTTGGTTAATTTCTTGTTTATTTGTGTAATAATCAGTTGATTAGTGTAGGTTTTAATTCTCAAAATCATTCAAATGTTTGCCCTTTATTTTTTGACTGATATGATTTAGTTCGTCTTGTTGTTTGGGCTTTGAAGCCATTGCAGACCTCACCCTAAGGGGGGTTGATTTAGGTCATTGGGTCAGAATAGAGCTCAAATGTTGGTTTAAATATCAGGTCAATATGACCCATATGGGTTCCTAGAGTAAATAATCAGGGTTCGAAGGGTAGTCTAGGGAATTGACCTAAGGAATCTTGAGTTTAACTGAATGGGAAGCTTCCAGGAAGCTGGGGGTAGGGATTAAAGTGAATTTCTGGAATTTAAGCTAGGGACACCTAAGCAAAAAACAAAATTCAAAAGGAGGCAAAGTGCAAGCTAAATATGCCCTAGTAGCTTGCCTATAAAGGCATCCTAGCTTGCCTTTCAAGGCAGAGGGAGGAGAGATTTTTGAAGAGTTGGAAATCTGAAAATACCAAAACTGCAAAATTTTACTACTTTCATAAATTTCAAGGAAAAATACTGTTTCATTGAAGTTTCTCCTGAGGTTTTCCTTTCCAAAACAATTCCTGATTACTCAAGGATTAAAAATGAGTTGAAGTTTGTTTGGTATTCAAGTTTTGGGTTAAACTGTTGCTGAAATCAATGTTCTATTGAATTTACACTGATTTATGGGTTCAATTTCCCGGATCTGGGGTCTGTGTTACTGCTGGTGCTGACTGTTGGTGTTTATCTTGCTGGCTTCTCGTTTTCTTCTTTGTTTCAGTCTCCAGGTATCCTCCTTAGCTTGTGAGTGAAGAATAATTGTTGAACATGTAAATCAAGTGAAGTTCTGTTTAAATAAAGGCTACATTTGAGTGTGATTTCCCCGTTCCTCTTATTGTTTCAATATCCCGCAATTAGTTTTAAATTACAGCTGTTAGTTAGTTTTTTCTGTTGAGTTCGTGTATATAGTATGCAATAGTAACCTATACTTGTATTGATAAATGAATTGTGGACTCTATCTATTTAGTCTTCTTTAGTGAATTTGGATAAAGGTTGGGGTAAAAGGTCTTTTAAGGCCTTGTGTTAGGATTCAGTGCACTGCTTTGGGTTGAAGGCTTTTGTTTAATTATATGATGAAGAGCGATGGTATTTTAGCCTTGATAAGTTGTTTAAATGCATTGAATTGTTGAATGGTGGCTTGTATGTGTATTAATTTACTCAGATTCTGCCTTGTCGACATGTCCGTTTTGAAGCCCAGTTTCAGATTCGTTTTTTAAGTTATGTTAGAAGTTGAATTTAGCTTGCTTACTTAATATTGAGTTATGATGTTATCTAGTCATATCAGGTCAGCATAACTAAAATTAGAAGTTAAGCAGATCATTGTGTTTGATCTCTTAAAACCAGAAGTTCATAGTGCTAAATCAATTTCAATACCCATAGTTTAGTATCAATTGATCGGTAATTTGAACTTGTCTAATAATTTGGAAGCTGATTATTTATGTTAAATTGGTTTGGGCTCGTAGGGACTCGATCCTAAGTCCGTACTTCCTAGTTGCCGTGTTTTAGATTCGGCCTGTTTTTGTGGGGAATCATTTTGAAACTATCAGTGGTTTTAGCAGCACTGGAATCCCTGATAATTTGATTAGGCTCGCTGGGCCCAAGCTTGAAAGTAGCCGTGAACGGGATTTCTGAGTCAGATTTTATTCGAACGAGCATGAGTTCCTCAGATTTTCTTTAGTTAATTAATTGGGCTTTTCAAAAAATAGATTGGAAATGTGCTATACTAGGTAATACAAATAGCTTATGGCCCTCCAAAGTTTAGTTTGAATTCTCTTTTAAAAATTGGAATTGAGGTGCACCATGCTGGATAAAACCTTAAAATACACGGCCCTCTATTAATTCTTGTGATTTAGACGTAAACAACAAATGTTTGTAGTTTCCATTAGGCCCATTTAATATACCACCGTGATTGTGTATACGTTCGCGTAACATAATTACGATTTTAGAAAGACTAATTCAGAGAATGCGTTCGCGCAACTTCGACTAATTTTTCCTAAAAATGATAGAGTGTCATAAATTGTGGACACGTTTGCGTGACACAATTTTTTTTGACACGCCCAAACAAACAGGTACACGTACGCGTGACTTGTTTCAAGATAATTTTCTTAATTAAAAAGCAGTAAAGGGTAAATGCACATAGGATCTAAAATCAGTAATTAAACGATTTTAATAAGTCAAGTATGATCAAAGTGATCGTGCTAGAACTACGGAACTTGGGAATGCATAACACCTTTTCCCGGGTTAACAGAATTCCTTACCCGGATTTCTGTGTTCGCAGACCGTAAATAGAGTCAGTTTTCCTCGATTTGGGATTTTAAACCGGTGACTTGGGACATCATAAATTATCCCAAGTGGCGACTCTGAATTTTAAATAATTAATCCCGTTTCGATTGTCCTTTAATTGGAAAACTCCCTTATACACCCCTTGAGGGGTGTAGTAAAAAGGGAGGTGTGATAGCCAGCAAGGAGATTCCACCAATTCTAGGGTAAACAGATTCCTTCAGCTAGACCCTCTAGTGTTTACGGGTGCAAATCTAGAGGAGGACCCCCAGGATTTTATTGATGAGATGCACAAGACCCTCAGGGTTATGTGTGCAATTGAGACAGAGGGAGTAGAGTTGGCTGCCTACCACCTGAAGGGGGTGGCCTGTTCATTGTTCGAGTTGTGGGAAGATTTCCGCGAGGAGTGGAGCCGCTTCCGGCGAGGTGGAGCGAGTTTGCCGACGCCTTTATAGATCATTTCCTACTTGCTGGGACAAGGGCAGCCCATGCAGCAAAATTTGAGAATCTAAAGCAAAGTAGCAGGAGTGTGTGGGAGTACCACATGGAGTTTGCCTGCCTGTCCAAGTATGTTATTCACATGTTGCCCACGATGGAGGCCAGGGTGCGCCGGGTTTGTTTAGGGCCTTAATCCTTTGACTATTAATGAGGCTTCTACAGTTGCCTTGAATTTTGACATAAATTATGGGAATATGGTGGCATTTTCTCAGGACATACAGAACCATAAACTGAAGAACATGATGGAGAGAAAGGGTAACAGAAAGGTCCGGTCTACGGGCAACATGGGTGAGTCACTAGGTGGTGGAAGATCAGCTTTTCATGGAAAATTATTAGGGTCGTCTCGGTCTGCTGCGCAGTCTTCAGCCAGTACACCACCATCAGTGCCCAGCCAGCAGCAGCAGTGGAGTCGTTTCAGGCCTAGTCAGGGAAATAGGGGATCCCACCAGCGGGGTCAGTCAGGAGAGAGGTCCCAGCAGCACCAGAGGTCCCCGTGCCCCAGGTACAGGAATATGCACTCAGGGATTTGCTACATGGAGTTACCCATATGCTATGGATGCGGGATGAGGGGCCACATTCAGTGGCATTGTCGTGCATCCTGCCAGGGTGCGGGTAGGGGCACAGCACAGTCATCCAGTCCAGCAGCTGCTACATCTTCAGCACCCTCTCCAGCTCGAGTTACTCCAGCACTCGCGGGGTGCGGTGTAGCTAGGGGTGGTGCACAGAGTTCGGAAAGACACAATGGGTTCTATGCTATGAGTGGTCACCAGACTGCAGAGGCTTCTCCAGATGTTGTTACAGGTATTCTGACTGTCCAATCTCATGATGTGTGTGCACTTATTGACCCCGGTTCCTCCTTTCCTATGTTACCCCTTATGTTGCTATGGAATTTGGGATAGAACAGGATCAACTTCATGAGCCATTCTCGGTATCTACTCCGGTTGGTGAGTCTATTACGGTTGCTCGAGTTTATAGAGGTTGTGTTGTTACGGTGCGTGGTAGGGAAACCTTGGCCGATTTTATTGAATTGGGGATGGTCGATTTTGATGTAATAGTGGGAATGGATTGGCTTTATTCATGTTTTGCCAAACTTGATTGTTGGATTAGAACTATGAGGCTTGAATTTCCTAATGAGCCCGTTGTTGAATGGAAGGGAGATAATGTAGTGCCAAAAGGTCGGTTTATATCTTACCTTAAGGCCGCAAAGATGATCAAGAAGTGGTGTATCTATCATTTAGTCCATGTTACGGACACTGATGTCAATATGCCTAGACTTGAATTCGTGCTAGTTATGAATGAATTTCCGGATGTCTTTCTAGATGAGCTCCCTGGGATCCCACCAGACAGGGAGATCGACTTTAGGATAGATGTGATGTCATGCACGCAACCTATATCAATTCAACCTTACAGAATGGCACCGGCAGAATTGAAAGACCTAAAGGAACAACTGAAGGATTTGCTAGAAAAGGGTTTCATTCGGCCGAGTGTGTCACCGTGGGGCGCACCAGTCTTGTTTGTAAGGAAGAAAGATGGGTCACCACGGATGTGTATTGACTACCGGCAACTCAACAAAGTCACAATCAAAAATAAATACCCTCTACCAAGGATAGATGACTTGTTTGATCAATTGCAAGGTGCTACGTGTTTCTCAAAAATTGACTTGCGGTCCGGGTATCATCAATTGAATATAAGGGAGCAGGATATTCCAAAAATAGCTTTCAGGACTCGGTATGGGCACTTTGAATTTCTGGTGATTTCTTTCGGGCTAACAAATGCCCCGGCAGCTTTCATGGATCTTATGAATCGAGTCTTCAAGCCTTTTCTAGACTCCTTTGTGATAATGTTCATTGATGATATTCTTGTGTATTCCCGAAGTCGGGAGGACCATGCTGACCATCTCAGGGCAGTTCTACAGACTCTTCAGCAACATCAATTGTATGCAAAATTTTCGAAATGTGAATTTTGGCTTGAATCTGTCACGTTCTTGGGTCATGTCGTCTCCAAGGAAGGGATTATGGTTGATCTTCAAAAGATTTCAGCAGTAAGGAATTGGCCTAGACCTACCACTCCAATAAGATTCGCAGTTTCTTAGGTTTGGATGGGTACTACAGAAGATTTGTGGAGGGATTTTCTACTCTTGCCTCTCCATTGACTAAATTGATATAGAAGGCAGTTAAGTTCTAGTGGTCCGATGCTTGTGAAAGGAGCTTCTAGAAATTGAAATCAAGATTGAATACAGCACCAGTATTAACCTTGCCAGAGGGTATAGAGGGATTTATGGTGTATTGCGATGCTTCAAGGATCGGGCTTGGGTGTGTGCTAATGCAACACGGCAAGGTTATAGCTTACGCTTCTAAGCAACCCAAGAATCATGAGAAGAACTATCCAACCCACGACTTAGAGCTTGCGGCAGTGGTGTTTTCACTAAATATTTGGCGACATTATTTTTATGGGGTCCATGTGGATGTATTTACGGAACACAATAGCCTTCAATATATTTTCAAGCAAAAGGAGTTGAATTTGAGATAGAGAATATGGCTAGAGTTATTCAAGGACTATGATATCGATATTCTCTATCACCCAGGAAAGGCCAATGTCGTGGAGGATGCTCTTAGCCAAAAATCTATGGGAAGTTTGGCTCATTTGGAGGCACATAAAAGGTCGTTGGCCCAGGAGGTTCACCAGTTGGCTAGTATGGGAGTTTGCCTTGCGGGCTCTAGTAAAGAGGGAGTGATTGTGCAGAATAGGGGCTAAATCATCGCTTGTAGCGGAGGCCAAAGAAAAGCAATACAATGATCTGTTGTTAGCATAGCTGAAGGATGGATGATGGTATCCTACGGTACCAAGGCCGCCTATGTGTTCTAGATATTAACATCCTTCGGGAGAGGATCATGGCCAAAGCTCACACTTCCAGGTATTCCGTACACCCTGGTTCTGCGAAAATGTATCATGATCGTAAGGAAATTTATTTGTAGAGCAACATGAAAAGGGATGTGGCGGACTTTGTGGCAAAATGTCCGAACTATCAGCAAGTGAAGGCCAAACACCAATGGCCCGGTGGATTGGTTCAAAGCATAGAAATTCCAATATAGAAATGGGAAATGATTAACATGGATTTTGTGGTAGGGTTACCGCGCACTCTTTGCAAGTTCGACTCAATTAGGGTAATCATGGATCGACTCACAAAATCAGCGCATTTCTTGCCAGTCAAATCTATCGACACAGCGGAACAGTATGCTCAGTTGTATATCAAGGAAATAGTCAGGTTGCGTGGCACTCTAGTCTTAATCATTTCATATCGAGGGACTCAGTCCACGGCCAACTTTTGGAAGAAATTTCAGCAAGGTTTGGGTACGCAGGTAAATCTCAGTACTGCTTTTCACCCTCGGACCGATGGGCAAGCAGAGCGGACAATTCAGACGCTTGAGGAAATGTTGCATGCTTGTGTTCTTTATTTCAAATGTAGCTGGGATGATCATTTGCCACTCATAGAATTTGCTTATAACAACAACTTCCATGCTAGCATCCAGATGGCACCATTCAAGGCATTGTATGATAGGAGATGTAGGTCTCCCATTGGGTGGTTAAAGGTTGGAGGAGCTGAATTGATAGGGCCGGACCTTGTGCATCAGGCCATGGAGGAAGTCAAAATTATTAAGGAAAGGTTAAAAACTGCTCAGAGTCACCGAAAGTTTTATTCGGACATTCGTCGAAGAGATTTAGAGTTCAAAAAAGATGATTGGGTATTTTTGAAGGTTTCCCCCATGAAGGGTATCATGCGGTTTGGAAAGAATGGAAATTTGAGTCCGAAGTATGTCGGACTGTAGAGAATCATTCATAGGATTGGTCAGGTGGCATACAAGCTCGATCTGCCACCCGAGATGTCAATGGTACACCCAGTCTTCCATATGTCTATGTTGAAGAAGGTAGTGGGAGATCCGTCCACTATTGTGCCAGTTGAAACTATTGAGGTTAATGAAGAACTGTCATATGAGGAAATTCCAATTGTCGTTCTTGATAGGCAGGTTCGGAAGTTGAGAAACAAATAAATTGCCTCCGTGAAGGTGTTATGGCGAAACCAGCAGGTTGAAGAAGCCACTTGGGAAGCCGAGGAAGAAATGAAAAAGAAGTACCCACATTTGTTTGTATAGCCATGTAATAGCTTTTATGAATTTTGTTCCTATGAACTCTGTATCCTTTGATTTGGTCTATGTAAAACTATTCTGTTTTCGTTACGTGTTACCTATGCGGCCATGGTTAGTGTCGTTAAAAGTTATGTCATGTATATGGATTGTGTATATGCTGTTAGGATATGTTTTTGGGACTCTTTGACAGGTGGATAGGCCTAGATACAAAGGAAACTCTAGCAAAAATTTTGGAAATTTAGGGAGTTACCAAATTTGGGGCTATTGATATGTTTCATGATGTGAAAAAGCTGAAGTTGCATAAGGATTGCTAATGAGTGAACCTTGATCCTCATTCGAGGACGAATGATCTTAAGTGGGGGAGGATGTAAGGCCCCGTGAAATTTTTACTCAAAAACCCGAGATCTCGTAGTACCAAGTTAGGAATATGTGTTAGAAATTCGTATTTGGGCCCTTTGGAATGATCTGTGCATTAAAAAGTTGAGGAATAATATTTTTTTGAAGAACACGTTTCTGTGGTCCATTATGCGGTCGCATAATAGCTATGCGGACCGCATAGTCGCCGCAGAGTGAATCAGTTTGATGGTTAATTTTGAGGTCAACTATGCGGCCAATTATGCGATCGCATAATCAATATACGGGTCGCATAGTCATTGCATGATCTCCTTGGAATTTTGCGAGGGGCAGTTCTGCGGTGCATTATGTGACCGCAGAATTGGTATGCGGACCGCATTCTTGTTGCATACCCGGGCAGTTTGGTCAGGTTTTGGGGGCCATTTTTGCGATCCTTTTTGCGGGCCGCATGTCCATTATGTGATCGCATATGCGATCACAGATTGTGTTGGGGTTCCTATTTTCTAACTTTTAAAACCTGACCCCATCCCATTCAAAACACCCCATTAGACCGCTTTTATGCTATTTTACTGCAAATAGAATGAGAGAGGGAGTTCTAGAGGGAGAACTAAATCTCACCAAGTCACTACTATCCTTGCCCAAATCTTTGAAGATTTTCAAGTAAAATTTGCTAGGCCTTCATCTTAAGAGATAAGAACTTGTTCCCTAATCTATGATTTCGAAATTTCTATTAAAATAAGTGATTAACAAGTGGGTTCATGGGTATAAGGATTTATTATCTTGCATGCATAAATGATAATAGGGTATGGGGAGATTGTGAGTTAAAAGATAGCAATTTGGGTGTAAGATGATAAAAACCCCTCACAAAAGGGGTCCTAAAATCACAATGCACACTTAGCGCTTGGTAATATGATCAAATGAGATAGAATCTTAATCATGTCCCTAATTCTTGGTTCAATTTGTAATCCTCATGAAATAGATCAAAGTTGCTAGGAAATCCGGAATTATTGTAAGAATTTAAGGCTCTATTGAGTTATGTATGGCTAAAACCCCATCTTCTTAGGAATTGATCTTCCATGGTGTCCGTGCAAATGTTGTAATTCCGAAATTTGATTGATGTAGTACTTGTTATATCAAATGAATTGGTGTTGTTAGAATATATGTGGAAGGTGCGTCTCCATGTGTTTAATGTGCTATTCTTTGTAAAAATGAGGATGTGCGAAGAACATGAACTATGCGCTAAAATGCCTAAATTTCAAGTCAAGGTTATATTGTGATTATTATGCCGAACTAGGTGAATTCCTCTTTATGCTTGCAATTTGAATTGCTCTTATATGTGCCTATGATCTTAAATGGCAAGGTTAATGTTGAAAATGGGAATAATGTGAAACGTGAGTTATGGAATGTGGCCTAGTGCCAAGTATTGATGTGGTAGTTGTGGCACCAAGTGCTGATGAACTAATGTATGTGAAACCAAAAATTGAAGTTAGATGATTAATGGAAAAAGGGGTAACGTCTTGGTAAAATGGCCTAGCCGATCGGGCCGTGATCGGACGCCATGCTACACACATGGTGGTATTATGTTGATTGTTGAAATCGGAAAGTGAGAATGAATTAGTGATTGAGGTCTATGTCTCAAATGAGGCAGCTTAGCCGATTGGGCCGTGATCGGACTCCACGCAAGAAAGCGGTGGTATTGTGAATTGTGATGCAACAATATGGAATGCCCTAACCTAAAGTTACGGAAATTATGTGAATGCTATGTGGACCTTTTATTTGATAACGTGGTGATTGTTTGAAGCTTTATTAGTCCTTATGATTTCTTTACTCTTATATGGTTGTTCTTTCTAACAAGATGGTGTTTAGTTATACATACTAGTACTATTCCATGGTACTAACGTCCCTTTTGCCGGGGGCGCTACAGTTTGAGTGAATGTTGGTGGTTCTATAGCGGACAGTGCCGATCGCAGGTAGCAGAGTATCCTCCTCTCAGAAGTCTTGGTGAGCCTTTCTCCTTCAGGGGTTATGATGTACACTTTTTGTTATAAAATTTTCACTTTTGAGATATAGCCGGGGCCTTGTTGCCGGCGTTATCATAACTGTCTTTCGTATCCTTAGAGGCTCCGTAGACGTTGTTTGGGTTATGTTCGGATATTGGATGGGTCACTAGACTATGTTGTAATTCTAAACTCTTGTTTCCTATAAACTGTAACTGCATAATGTTTTGGAAATATAACTATGGTTTGAGAATTGTAACATAAAATGAACTAGTAATGTTTCATGTACGATCCTTCCTACTGTCTAATCCAAATGAAAGCATGGTTTCTTGATCATAGTGAATGGCTAGAAGGTGTCAAAGCGGCTTGCTCAGTTAGGTTCACTCGATTGAGCGCCGGTCACACCTCCTGAGGTTGGGGCGTGACATTGTTGCTCATGGATGGATAGAATAACGAGAATAGTGAGTTTATCCCATAACCTGCTGACGCAACCCTACAACATTAGGGACACATAATCGTCCTCGATATCTGAGGACCCCATCTTCTATAATTTCAAATGATGTCTTCTCCTTCTGAGGGGTGGTATCCCTATAATGAACTAATACAAGATCCTCGTAATGGCGTTCCTTTACTTCAGTTACTAAAGAGGATATTGTCGTATCCTGAATAATAATTCCAATATCACCTGAGTCTAGTAACCGAACTCCAAGACTAGCTAGTAGATGAATCTCATGGGCTATTCCCTTTTGTTCTGGATATAAATGTAAGAGGTTACCCATAGATATATGGCTGAGGGCATCGACTACTACGTTCGCCTTCCCCGTATGGTATAAAATATCAACGTCACAATCTTTAAGTAGCTCCAACCATCTCCTTTGATGTAAATTCAATTCCTTTTGCTTGAAGATATACTGAAGGCTCTTTACGATCCGTATACATATCATCATGAATGCCATACAAGTGGTGCCTCCATATCTTTAGTACATGAATCATTGCGGCTAACTCTAAATCGTGGGTCGGGTAATTCTTCTCGTGCTTTCTTAGTTGTCTAGAAGTATAAGCTACAACCTTACTATGCTGCATCAGCACACAACCCAATCCAACAACTGAAGCGTCACAATAGATGATGAATTCATGTTTAGATTAATGGGTTATAAGCAAAAAGGAGTTAGGAATCATTACTCAATCGAAATCTCTGAAAACCCCTCAAAATCTCGCTCAAATCCGAGCTCCCAAGCTCTAGTTTTGATAAAAATGGCTAAACCCTCGACTTTGAAATTATTCTACCCATGTAAATCCTTCTTCGTGAACACAGAAGGGCCCTCACATTCGCAAAGCACAACTTCACTTGGTCCAGTTTTCCTTCATCGCGAACCCGATGTCCCTATCGCGAACACGGTGACCATTTTCCCCCTTCTACGCGAACGCGTGACCATCTTCGCGAACGCGTAGGTATAAGACCTCACAGCCTCACGAACGCGGGATCACCTTCAATAACGCAAAGTGTTAAACTTCCACTAGCCCCAACTCCTTTTCGTGAATGCGAGACCCCACTTGATAATGCGAATAAGGCAACTAGAACTGGAGAACTGCTGCAATTTTCTGCAATTCTCTAAGTCCAAAAATGACCCGTTGTGCATTTGAAACACACCCAAGACCCCCGGGACCTCAACCAAACATGCCAACCAATCCTAAAACATCATTCAAACTTTTTCCAACCTTCGTAACGCTCGAAACAACATCAAAACACCAAATTAACATCAGATTCAAGCCTAAGAACTCCAAAAAAACTCTCAAATTACGCTTTCGATCAAAAAGTCTATCAAACCTCATCCGAATGACCTGAAATTTTGCAAGCACGTCACATTCAACACTACGAAGCTACTCCAACTTCCAGAATTCCATTCCAACCCCGAAATCAAAATCTCACTGTCGAACTAGAAACTTCAAAAATTTAACTTTCGACATTTCAAGCCTAAATAAGCTACGGACCTCCAAAATACAATCTGAACACGTCCCTAAGCCCAAAATCACCCAACGGAGCTAACGGAACCAACAAAATTCCATTCTGAGGGCTTCTTCACACTGCTTCGACTACAGTCCAAATTTTAAAGTTTAAGCTCTCTTTTAGGGATTAAATGTCCCAAAACACTCCGAAACGCAAAACCAAACATCTCGGAAAATCAAAATAGCAGAAACAAACACGGGGAAAGCAGTTAATAGGGGATCATGGCGTTAATTCTTAAAACGACCAGCCAGGTCGTTACATCCTCCTACACTTAAACATTCGTTCGTCATCGAATGAGCATAGAGACATACTTGAAGTAGTGAAAAGATGAGGGTAATGGCTGCGCATATCCTGCTCGGTCTCCCAGGTCGCCTCCTCGAACGGCTGACCCCGCCATTAAATCTTCACTGATGCAATGTTCTTTGATCTCTGCTTTCGAACCTGCCTGTCCAATATTGCCACTGGCTCCTCAATATAATATAGATCCTTGTCCAACTGGACTGAACTGAAATCCAACACGTGCGGCGGATCACCGTGATACTTGCAGTGCATTGAAACATGAAATACTGGATGAACTCCTGCCAAGCTGGGAGGTAAGGCAAGCTCATAAGCAACCTCCCCAACACGTCTCAATATCTCAAAAGGGCCAATAAATATCGGGCTCAACTTCCCTTTCTTCCCAAATCTCATAACGCCCTTCATAGGCGAAACCCGAAGCAGAACCCGCTCTCCAACCATATAGGAAACATCATGAACCTTTCGGTACGTATAAATCTTCTGTCTAGACTGCGCTGTACGGAGTCTATCCTGAATCACCTTAACCTTATCTAAAGCATCCTGAACCAAGTTTGTGCCCAATAATCTAGCCTCACCCGGCTCAAACCAACCCATCAGGGATCTACACCACCTACCATATAAAGCCTCGTACGATGTCATCTGAATACTAGACTGATAGTTATTGTTGTAGGTAAACTTCGCCAATGGCAAGACCCTCCAAACTCAATCACACACGCACGGAGTATATCTTCAAGAATATTAATAGTGCGCTCACACTGTCCGTCCGTCTGAGGGTGAAATGTTGTACTCAACTCCACCCGAGTACCCAACTCATTTTCTACAGCCCTCCAGAATCGTGATGTGAACTGAGTACCTCCATCTAAAATGATAGAAACTGGAATACCATGCAGATGAACAATCTCCCAGATATAAATCTTCTCTAATCACTCTGAAGAATAGGTAGTACATACAGGGATGAAGTGTGCGGACTTGGTCAGCCGATCCACAATTACCCAAATGGCATCGAACTTTCTCAAAGTTCATGGGAGCCCAACTACGAAGTCCATAGTGATCCGCTCCCATTTCCACTCCAAAATCTCTATCTGCTGAAGCAACCCACCCGGTCTCTGGTGCTCGTACTTCACCTGCTGGCAATTAAGACACTGAGCTACAAACCCAACTATATATTTTTTCATCTGCCTCCACCAATATTGCTGTCTCAAATCTTGGTACATTTTCACGGCACCCGGATGAATGGAATACCGTGAACTATGGGCCTCTTCTAGAATCAACTCCCAAAGCCCATCAACATTGGGAACACAAATTTGATCTTGCATCCTCAATACCCCATCATCACCAATAGTCACATCTCTGGCATCATTGTGCAGAACCTTGTCCTTGAGGAAAAGCAAATGAGGGTCATCATACTGACACTCCCTGATACGATCAAATAAGGTAGACCGAGAGACCACACAAGGTAGAACCCCACGGGGCTCCGAAAGATCCAATCTCACAAATTGATTGGCTAAGGCCTGAACATCCATCGCCATGGGCCTCTCCGCTGCTGGTAAATAAGCCAAACTCCCCAAACTCACTGCCCGGTGACTCAAGGCATTGGACACCACATTGGCCTTGCTCGGGTAATACAAGTGTTGCATCTCGCAATTTTCGTACGTTAAAATTTCATTTTCAGTTAACCGACATAGACTCGGGGATGAGATCATCTTGACGTAATGTACTTACGCTATTTATAAGAAGTGATAAATAAGTGTTACGAAGGATAAAGGTGTACGCGGATTAAAGAAAATGAGTTTCGTTGAAAGTGGCCAATTTGGAATAAAATACAGGTCGAACGATAATACCTAATAATTATGAACTAGTACCATGCAATGCAAGGTACCATATGACCATAGTAGTATAATATATAAAGTATATATGAAGTATTTTTTTAAATAGAATTTTAAATAATTTGTGGTAATTTTTAAATTATACGGGTAATTGATTAATTATCGGGCAACATAACATTACCTGGTTAACTAATAAGTGGATAAATAATAATTAACTCCCCCCCCCCAAGTGGCAAAAGCCACAAGGCCTAGACAATGACTAAGTAGTCATTATTCTAGGTGGCTACATATGAGTGACTTAGCAATGACTAAAGATATGTCTTTGAAAGACTAGTAAACATATAGAATCTGCCACTAAGCTTCATTTTTAATGCCTTTAGCTTATTTTGTTACTTTGGCTTGAACCCAAGAGAATGTAAGTTCAAAAGCAAGATTTCAAGTGTTCGTAGCCTTCATTCCAAAGCTAAAAATCCGTTCAATTTAGAAACAGAACTTCAGAAAAACGTTGGAATCAAGTTTTGGCTTAATAATTCATTCGTTAGTTCACAAACGTTAGAACCAGAAAGCAAGCTCAAGGAGTTAAAGTGTAATTTCATTTATATTTCGCAAAAACAGGTATGTTAAGGCTAAGCTTTTCCTTCATTATTAGCATGATATCATAATTACACAAGTTTGATAACGAGGCATAAAGAAAAATTCGTATCCTGGAATTTACGTATATTTTGCTAGTCTCACAAATTACATATATTTTCCTAGTTTTGTAAGTTACCATATTCTTCTTATCGGGACTGCATATTCAGTTGATTATTTCCTTCTTCCGGTCAAAAGAGCAGCGAGCTTACATATATACAGTATTAAAAGTATTTTCATTACCATCGAGCTATAATCGATGGGCAGGCCTCTATTGGGAAACCTCTGATCAGATGGTAAGTTATATACTGAGCCTGCTATGGCCGAGCGCCTATGAGCGAGCCCAGTTGGTCGAGATACAGAGCCTAGTATGGGCGAGCGCTTATGAACGAGCCTACTACGGCAGAGCAGATATATATGTATACCAAGCCTTATAGGACTGGACAGCTATTTTACTCACTATATTGAGAGAGTTGAGTCAGTATCAACTGATAAGCATATCCTCGGATTATTTTGATCCCCAGTTGCTTTTAGTTATTATATCATCAATTCTGTTTTAACTTTCAGTATATTTCCTTACATACTTGGTACATTATTTAGTACTGACGTCCCTTTCTGAGGGCGCAGCATTTCATGCGTGTAGGTTCAAATAGATAGACAGGAAGAACTCCTCAGTAGGTGTTTCCCGAGTTTAGCTTTATCGTTAAGCTCCCCTTCTGTCGGAGTTGTCGGGTCTAGCAGTGTGGTGTATATCTTGTGTATATATGTAGATAGGTTATGGGTAGATCGGGGACCTGTTCCGATCATGGTACATCTATCATTATAGGCTTGTAAACATATTATATCAGTTAGTGCAGTATGTTGGGCTTGCAGGCCCTATACGTATATTTTGTTAGCTTGTCAGTTGTAGTAATTATGACGGCCTTGCCGGCCCAACTTTATGTTGACATTAGTCAGCGTTAGTCTCCATTTTGTTTTATATTTTGTATTGCACATTATATTTCAATGTGGCCCATAGCCAAAGTATGACATTACATGTTCAGAGTCTCTTAGTCGCAAGTGGTACGCAAGGATAGATGAGGCACTAGGTGCCGGTCTCGCCCCCAGGGTCGGGGCGTGACAACAAGATAGTGATATCATAGTCCTTTAGCTGCTCTAACCATCTCCTATGGAACAAATTAAAATCCTTCTGCTTGAACAGATACTACAAACTCCAGTGATCAGTATAAATCTCACAAGGCACACCGTACAAATAACGACGCCAGATCTTCAAGGCGTGAACAATAGCAGCTAACACCAGATTATGGACAGGATAATTCTTCTCATGTACCTTTAACCGTCTAGACGCGTAGGCAATCACCCTACCATCTTGCATCAATACCACTCCAAGACCAATCCTCGAGGCATCACAATAAATAATATAAGACCTCGAACCTGTAGGCAATATAAAAACTGGGGTTGTAGTCAAAGCTGTCTTGAGCTTCTGAAAGCTTGCCTCACACTCTTCCGTCCACTGGAACGGAGCACCCTTCTGGGTCAACCTGGTCATATGGGCTGCAATAGATGAAAACCCCTCAACAAATCGACGATAATAACTCGCCAAACCAAGAAAACTACGGATCTCTGTAGCTGAGGATGGTCTGGGACAACTCTGCACTGCTTCCACTTTCATCGGATCCACCTAAATACCCTCACTCGATACCATGGGGCCTAAGAATGACACGGAATCCAACCAAAACTCACATTTCAAGAACTTTGCATATAACTTCTTTTCCCTCAAAGTCTGAAGCACTGTTCACAGGTGCTGCTCATGATCTTCCCGACTCCGGGAGTATACTAGAATATCATCAATAAAGACAATGATGAACGAGTCAAGATATAGCCAGAACACACTGTGCATCAAATACATGAAGGCTGCTGGGGTATTGGTCAGCCCAAATGACATAACAAGGAACTCGTAGTGACCATACCGAGTCCTGAAAGCAATCTTAGGGATATCTGGCTCCCGAATCTTCAACTAATGGTAATCGGAACGCAAGTCAATCTTAGAAACACTCGTGCACCCTGTAGATGGTCAAACAAATCATCAATACGGGGCAAAGGATAACGGTTCTTCACTGTAACTTTGTTCAACTAGCGATAATCAATGCACATATGCATAGAACCATCTTTTTTTTTCACAAACAAGACAAGAGCGCCCCCAAGGTGATACATTGGGCTGAATAAAACCCTTATCAAGTAATTCCAATAATCCTTCAACTCCTTCAACTTTGGAGGGGCCATACGATGTAGAGGAATATAAATGGGCTTAGTGCCCGGAAACAGATCAATGCCAAAATCAATATCTCTATTGGGTGGCATGCCCGAAAGATCAGCTGGAAACACATCAGAAAAATCACGTACTACTGGGACTAAATCAACTGTAGGTGTATCAATACTGACATCTCTCACATAAGCTAGATATTCATCACACCCCTTCTCAACTATACATTGAGCCTTAAGGAATGAAATAACTCTACTGGAAGTATGATCTAAGGTACACGTCCATTGTACTCGCGGTACACCTGGCATAGTCAGCGTCATGGTTTTGGGGTGAAAATCAAGAATAGCATAATGGGGTGGCAACCAGTCCATGGCCAAGATAACATCAAAATCTACCATACTGAGCAATAATAAATCGACTCTGGTCTTAAAACCACTAAGAGCAACCACACATGACCGCTAAACGCGGTCCACAACAAGAGAATCTCCCATAGAGGTAGAAACATAAACAGGGGCACTCAAGGAATCCCGAGATATCCCCAAATGCGGGGCAAAATAAGAAGACACATAACAATAAGTGGAGCCTAGATCGAATAAAACTGATGCATCTCTATGACAAACCAGGACAATACCTATGATGATAGAATCGGAGACGACAGTCGCGGTACGAGCAGGAAGGGCATAATATCTGGCTTGGCCTCCCCTCTAGGTAACCTCTACCTCCCCGACCTCCACCTCTAGCTGGCTGAGTAGGTGGGGTAGCAACTGCAGCTATAAGCATAACCTGAGAACTCTGTGGGGCATGCTGTGGCTAAGAAGTATGTGGAGGTGCACTCCTCACAAGTCTAGGGCAATCCTCACCACATGGCATGTGTCACTACACTCAAAACAAGCTCTGGGAGGGCGTTGTGGCTATTACTAGCTCAGTCCATGTCTGCTGGACTGACCTTTGAAAGCACCCCGCGCAGGAGGCACATTAGATACTGGAGGTGCATAATAAGGCTCCTGAGGCCTAGGAGGAGCTGGAATACCATTGGCTGCTGGAAGAGCTGAATGAATGGGGCGACTCATATAACCCCTACCATGACGAACTACAGCTGGAGCATGGGCACCAAAATAATGGCCTGACTCTCAAGACCTCTTGGCCTCCCTCTCCTCTATGTCCCGAACATGCATACCCTCTATCCTCCTAGCAATTCTCATCACCTACTGATAAGAAATATCCATCTCCAACTCACGATCAATGCTAGACTTGATGATGGGAATAAGCCCCTCAATAAATTGGCGAACCCTCTCGCGAACAGTAGAAACCAAGGCTAGGGCGTGTTTATTCAAGCTAGTGTAACAGACAGCATACTCCGAGACAGTCATAGTACCCTGGTGCAAATGCTCAAACTCTACACGCCATGTGTCTCTGAGGCTCTGAGGAACATACTCTCTCAGGAACATATCTGAAAATTGAGTCCAAGTCAAGGAAGCTTCCTTATCCGGATAGTCTAACTCATAGATACGCCACCACTCATAGGCGGCTCCTCGAAGCTGGAAGGTAGTGAAGGAAACCCCACTCGATTTGGATATACCCATGGTATGGAGGATATGGTAGCACTCATCTAGAAATCACATAGCATCATCTAATGCTAGACCACTGAATACAAGAGGCTTGTACTTCTTGAACCTCTCAAGCATCAGCTGCTCATCCTCGGAAGTCGCTACCCTGTCCTCGGGCTGATCTGGGACTGCAGGTTGTATAGGAATAATCTTTGGGACTTGGTTAACATGCACTCACTGCTCAGGAGTGCGGGCGGCGGGAGTCTATGATCCTCCCCCGGCCTGAGATGTAGCTGCAGCAAGGGGAAGCAACCCCGCCTGAGCCAGAGTGGTGTACATGCTCATGAACTATGCAAGAGTCTCCTGGAGAGCTGGAGTAGTAGTAGCAGTAGGCGTATCAGGTGCCTGGACTCTGGCTGGAACTGCTGGTGGCACCTCGGTGGCAGCTCACACGGGTGCTCTGGCTGCACCACGTGCGAGTCCTCGGCCTCTACCTAGGCCCTGACCTCTGACGGCTCCAGTAGGGGGTGTGAGTGCCTAATCATCTCTAGTAGCACGTGTACTCACCATCTGTGAGAGACTAGAAGACAGAAGTTTAGAATCGTGATACCAAAAATCTCGCACGACAAGGAAATCAAATGAAGTGGAATTTTTCCTAACAGTTAAATAGCCTCTCGTAGATAAGTACAGACGTCTTCGTACCGATCCATGAGACTCTAATAAACCGGCTTGTGATTCATGACTTCTATGAATCTAGAGCTCTCATACCAACTTGTCACAACCCAAGTCCGCTCTCTGTGAACTGTCGTGACGGCACCTAGTCTCTACGACTAGGTAAGCCTAACAATTGCGGAAAAAAGGATGATAAAAAAATAAAAACTGTGGAATTAACATAGTAAAGGTTTAAAGATGTTGCTCGTCATATACAATATAGTCTCTCAAACTGAACAACTTCCAAAAACCTGAAATCTCATGAAACCACAAGGTGTTGAATAACTACAAGTGTCTAACTCCAGAATGTCTAAACAAAAGTAAATACAGAAGGGCTAATACTATGAGAAAGAATGGACAGGGACTCCTTGGTCTGCGGACGTGGCAGATATACCTCGAAGTCTCTGGAGAATCGCCTCGCCTCAAGGGTAGTAGGACTAAGTCAAAGTACCTGGATCTACACATGAAAAACATGCACAAAAAGGGCATGAGTACACCACAGCAGTACTCAGTAAGTTCCAAGCCTAACCTCGGTCGAGTAGTGACGAGGTAGGTCAGGGCCTTACTAATTATAGCTGAAAAACGAGGTAAAACAGTATAGAATATGACAATATAATTAAATGCTAACAGTATGAAGTAACACAGGATAATAAGAATAACAACGACTATAACAAAGACAAAATAATCACAGAAGGAATACAGCTCAACATAGAGATAACAACCGGGGATCTCTCAATATCCCGAGAATCTCTTAGTATCCTAAATATGTGTGTTGGGGATCTCTCGGTATCCCGAGGATCTCTTAGTATCCTCAATATATGTGTTGGGAATCTCTCGGCATCCCGAGGATCTCTTAGTATCCTCAATATACGTGCTAGGGATCTCTCGATATCCCGCACTACAGTCCAAGTCAATATATGTGCAAGGGGTCTCTCGGAATACAAATCAATAGCCCCAAAGTAAACAGGCAAGGGGATCTCCCGGGATACCGTCCCGTAGTCCCAAAATAAACACACAGCAACAATACAAAGAATACTCAATTCAATTCAAATTTCATACCAAGGTAAAACAGGTATTTCTAACCTAGCATGTTGCACATAATCCAAATAAGGCAGTTTGAGCAAGTAAGGAAATTAAGTCAATTAGACATGCTTCCCTTAGCTAACAGCAGGCTTACATTGTAAGTAGTATAAACAGGAAAGGAAACACAATTATAGTTACTTAATGAAAATAGGATTTTCAACAATTAGCACAAGTACGCACTCGTCACCTCACGTACAAGGCATTTCAAATATCAACAATACCAAATCCTAATGGGAGTTCCCCCACACAAGGTTAGGCAAGCCACTTACCTCGAACTGGCTCAAAATCAACCTGAAACCATGCTCTTGCGATGAGTACTCGACTACAAATGGCCCAAATCTATTCAATTCAATTGCATAATGTAAATATAACTTCAAGTAACTGATTCCACTAATTAATTCTAAGTTAATATGCGAAATTAGGAAAACTAACAAAAATGCCCCTAGGCCCACATCTTGGAATCGGGTAAAAGTTATAGATTATGAACCCCCATTAACTCATGAGTCTAACCATACCAAAATTATCCAAATCTGATGTCAAATCCCCAATCAAAACTCGAAAATTAGGTCTAAGAACTTTTCGAAAATTTTCCCCAATTTCTCACCCCAAATCCAAAATTAGATAATGAATTCATATTTAGATTAATGTGTTATAAGCAAAAAGGAGTTAGGAATCATTACTCAATCGAAATCTCTAAAAACCCCTCAAAATCTCGCTCAAATCCAAGCTCCCAAGCTCTAATTTTCATAAAAATGGTTAAACCCTCGACTCTGATATTTTATATTCTACCTAGGTAAATATTTCTTTGAAAACGTGGAAGGACCCTGCGTTCGTGAAGCACAACTTCGCTTGGTCCAGTTTTCCTTCATCGCGAATGCGATGTCCCTATTGCGAACGTGGTGACCATCTTCCCCCTCCTACGCGAACGTGGGACCATCTTCGCGAACGCGTAGGTATAAGACCTCATAGCCTCGCGAACACGGGACCACCTTCGTGAATGTGAAGCGTTAAAATTCCACCAGCCACAGATCCTCTTCGCGAACAAAAGACCCCACTCGCGAACGTGAAGAAGGAAACCAGAACTGGCGACCTGCTGCAATTTTCTGCAATTCTCTAAGTCCAAAAATGACCCGTTGAGCATCTGAAACACACCCGAGGCCCCTGGTACCTCAACCAAACATGCCAACCAATCCTAAAACATCATTCAAACTTGTTCCAACCTTCATAATGCTCAAAACAACAACAAAACACCAAATTAACATCTGATTCAAGCCTAAGAACTCCAAAAACTCTCAAATTACGCATTCGATCAAAAAGTCTATCAAACCTCATCCAAATGACCTGAAATTTTGCAAGAACATCACATTCAACACTACAGAGCTACTCCAACTTCCAAAATTTCATTCCGACCCCGATATCAAAATCCCACTATCAAACCGGAAACTTCAAAAATTCAACTTTCGGCATTTCAAGCCTAAATAATCTACGGACCTCCAAAACACAATACAAACATGCCCCTAAGCCCAAAATCACCCAAAAGAGCTAACAGAACCGACAAAATTCCATTCTGAGGCCATCTTCACACTGCTCCGACTACGGTCCAAATTATGACGCTTAAGCTCTCTTTTAGGGACTAAGTATCCCAAAACACTCCAAAATCAATACCAAACATCCCCGCAAATCAAAATCGCAAAAACAAACACGGAAAAAGCAGTTAATAGGGGATCGGGGCATTAATTCTTAAAACAACCGGCCGATTCGTTACAGAAACGAAACTTTCATATCCTTATTAGTTACCTTCCTCCTCTTTGCCTGACTACTATCCTTTTCCTCTGCATATCCAATAACATACACAGATGAACCTTGATTGACGAATTCCCAAGATTGTGGACTATCTAGAAACTCAAAAGAGTTGGTGTCCGCAAATACCCTTACATAGTATTGAGCCTGAGGGAAACTTGGTTGTGCCAATCTATGCACTACTCCCCTCAAACCCTGATCAACGGGCTGTAATAATGAAACTATGGGCCTAGGTGAGGTTGGAACTTCTCTCACCCCATCTG
Source organism: Nicotiana sylvestris (assembly GCF_000393655.2). Taxonomy (NCBI): domain Eukaryota; kingdom Viridiplantae; phylum Streptophyta; class Magnoliopsida; order Solanales; family Solanaceae; genus Nicotiana; species Nicotiana sylvestris. Next base: position 81,042,287 of record NC_091062.1, on the reverse strand, counting down.
CTGTCGGAATGGTCGAAATAGCTCGAACAGATGACTTGTATGGATCATTGGATGGATCCTCCTCAATAGACCCCATGATCTCCGATGGGGCTGACTTCATAGTGTAACTTATATCTATTTCTAACACTTTTGTATCCTTCTAACCCGTGCTAGCGGCTTGTGCCTATCGTCTAGTGGTAACATGCATCACTAAAAACATAAATAAGGTAAAGATTAGGAGTGGATACTTATGACTCAGTTATATCGCACAATCTAGATTAGAAAGAAAAGTAACCATCCTAAATATCCAGTAGCCTCTTATCTATAAATGTAGTGCACAAAACACCCATAAAAAAGAATCTACTAGTCACAGTCTGTAGACAATCCTAGGACAGAACTGCTCTGATACCATTTTTGTCCCGACCCAAACCGATGGGCCGCGACGGTTGCTTGAGTCCTACTTGTCAAACACCCCTAAGCATGCGTCTAAGATATAAACTTGAAAAATATCTGTTGAATTATGAGAATAATATACATGAAGGAAACCTGCCCAACAAGCATATGTACATATACGTGCAACATACGTAGGGCAAGCACTACGGATCAAGTGGAGCACGCTAACTCTCGCTGACCAAGGATCCTAGGAAAGGGGACCGTCAGCTTGCCTACCTGCACTTGCGAGCATGAAACACAGGTCCCGGGAAATAGGGCGTCAGTACAAATAATGTACTGAGTATGTAAGGCATGAAAATCAGTACGTAAAATACATAGATGAAACATGAAATAAGAAATACATCTATAAGTTTGAATAGCTTTGTAAATTCTGCAACATTTATATTGTCATGCATGTGCATATGAATGTTGTGTCATGAATAGGAATAGGTGTACATAATATCATCAAGCCTCTAAGGGCATCCCATCATATCCTCTTGGCCACTATGGGCAATATCATCAACATATACCAACTAATCAGGTGGTGGTGCCTATATAATGTCGTAACGTTTTTCCCATATCCCATATCCATATAATATACATATATATACGTATATGACATCATCTGGTCATGGGTCAATGTACATGTTTAAATGCATGAAATGCCTATGAAACACATTGATAAGAATTTATCGGAATGCCATAAAAATTAATATACATTTCGGCTAAACTTTATCAAATACGTATTTTTCTGAGACCCATGAACAGAATATATAATAATAATTCTCATGGGGAATCAAAAATATAGACACCCCTAGTATTTCTATGAATAGAGTCATTTATAAAAGTTGCGTATTTTGCTTTTTTCATATGTGTTATTTGGATCATGCCAAAAAGAAAGAAGGGATAGCCTTAACATACTTGGAATAGGAAATATTCGTATAATATCCTTGGAAAATATTGCAACGTACTCCTTTAGAACCGCAAAATTTACGTTGCTATGGTTCTAACAATTCTCGTTGGAATTGTTTGGTTGCAAGCATTTTGTTGAAAGCTTACTGGATGGAGTTTGAACATCTGGTTTGAATGTCTTGAATATGAATTTAGGAAGAACCAAACTTTATAAGGATTCACTTTTCTAATGCAAAGTTCAGGTCTGAATTGTAGTGCTTTTCAATAACGTTTTTAATTGTAGGAATTGTATACAATGTATAACAAAATCAGGTGTCTTGAATATGAATTTAGGAAGAACCAAACTTTGTAAGGATTCACTTTTCTAATTTAAAGTTCATGTATGAATTGTAGTGTTTTTCAATAACATTTTTGATTGTAGGAATTGTATACAAAGTATAACAAAATGAAGTGTCTTGAATATTATTGTGGTATGTTGCCACCTAACCACAAATGACCAATATTCATGTGTTTGGTAGGTGCCTTGCTGCCACATGGGGGTTTGGGGGAAATGTTTAATCTTTATCCAACTTATTATTTAATTAGGTAATGTCCTGTTACCTAATAATTAACCAATTACCCGCATAATTAAGAATTATCTCAAATTACTTAAAATTCTAGTTATTTTTAATATACTTTATATATCATACTACCATGGTCATATGGTACCTTGTATGGTACTAGTCCATAATTATCGGTTATTATCGCTCGACCCATATTTTATCCCAAATCTGTCACCTTCAACGAAACTCGTTGTCTTTAATTTGTATACCTTTTATCATTCATGACACTTACTTATCGCTTGTTATAAATAGCATAAATACGTAAACTCAAGATAATCTCATCCCTGAGTTTACGTCGATTAACTGAAGATAGAACTTTAACGTATGAAAATGTGATATGTAATAGTAACAAGTCTAACCTGTGGTCTGAAAGCAATGACGAGCTCAAACAATACAGTAAAAATACAAAGTTTAGCAATACAGAAAAGTAGACATGCTTCTAGGTTCAACAGTTAAGTTCAACACAGGTAAAATAGGCCAAATGTGACTGATAAGGAGAATATTACATCTCTATATCTATATTCCAAGGTGAATACCGTATGATGCAATACAGTGAAATGCCAAGTACTCATACTTTCATAGCGCTCAATCTGCCTGTCTCAATCCTCGCTCACCACTCTCAGTCACTCAGCATTGTATATAGCTATAAGTCATGTTGTGGTGTGCAACCCGATTCACATATATATAGCCACAGGGTTTTTACGGTGTGCAACCCGATCCACATATATATAGCCATAAGGCTTATTGCGGCGTGCAACTCGATCCACATATATATAGCCATAAGGCTCGTTGCGGCATGCAACCCGATCCACATATATATAGCCATAATGATTGTTGCAGCATGCAACCCGATCCACATATATATAGATATCACTCACATTACGGCACTCAGGCCCAACTCAGTCACCAATCTCTCTAGTCTCTCGGGCTCACCATACTCATGCTAAGAAACCCTAATCAAGGATACGAGATGTGACTATATATATAACAGAGACTGAGACATAACACGAAATGATGAATCTGACGGAGTACTCAACTGCAATTAAACAGATAACCCAACAGCAAAGAATGGCCACTATGGGTCCCAATAGTGCCAGCATATAACCTAAACATGATTCCTAGAATGCGTGTACCAATGCGTGTCACATCAGCGTTAATCACATAGAATGTAATTTAGGGTTTTATACCCTCAGAACAAAGTTTAGAAGTATTACTTAGCTAAAATTGTGCAAATCCCTACTCCGACAAGCTTTTGCCTCTTGAAACGGCCTCTGAATTCTTCGAATCTAGCCATAAATAGTTTGATAGAATCAACACGAGTTGAAGGAATCAATTCCCTAAGAAAATACAAAGTTCTTAATTGAAAGTCAAAAGGTCAACTCAAAATTCACCCCCGAGCCCACATCTCGAAATCTGATAAAAGTTAAAAAAAATTGGAAGCTCATTCAACTACGAGTCCAACCATACTAATTGTACCAAAATCCAATACCAAATCGATACCCAAATCCCCAATTTAAACTCTACAAATCCTTAACCTTAAACTCCCAAAATTACACCTCAAAACCACACAATCTAGGTGGGAAATTCAATGGGGGGACATAATTATTGAATAAATTTAAACATAAGTGACTTACCTCAAGAATCCCTTGGAAATTCATCTCAAAAATCACCCAAATCCGGGTTTGCAATGTTAAGAAATGATAAAACCCTTAGAACCCAACGTTTATATTCTGCCCAGGCTTTCTTGCACCTGCGACAACTTAGCAGCACCTAAGGCTTCACGGATGCAACCATAACATCCGCTTCTACGATTGGCTGCGTTCCTGCTGACCAAAATTCCGCACCTACGGACTTGGTTCTGCAAGCAACACTGCCGCTTCGGTGGAGCCAGCTCCCTTTTCCCATTTCTGCTTCTTCGTTCATCACTTTGCACCTACAAGCATTACCCAACTCCACTCCTGCCCGCTTTTGCGATGGCTGGTGGCTTCGCACCTGCAATCAAAACCTTCGCAGGTGCGATTGCACCATACCTGGTGCTTTAGCAATCTTTCAAACTCTAAATTCAATCCGTTAACCATTCGAACCCAACCCGAGGCCCCTGGGACCTCAACCAAATATACCAAAATGTCCTAAAACACGATACAAACTTAGCTGAGCCTTCAAATCACATCAAACAATGCTAAAACATGAATCGCACATCGATTCAAGCTTAATGAACTTTTGAACGTCTAACTTCTACATTTGATGCCGAAACCTATCAAATCATATCCATTGACCTCAAATTTTGCACACAAATCACAAATGAAACAACGGACTCACTCTAACTCCCGAGACCCTAATTCGAGCCCGGTAACCACAAAGTCCACTCTCGGTCAAACTTCTAAATTTCCAAATTTTGCCATTGATAACTATGGATTTTAGCCTATCTTATGCTCTCTTTTGCTTAGGTTTTGGATAAGAAATGTGTAAAAGTATTCCCGAAAACTGACTTAATGTGCTTGTCTGCAGGGTTTGGTCAAAATGAGGCAAGAAACCCATAATCAACTCATGAAGGAGTTAAATTTGCACAAGTTCAAAGGTGAGACTGAAGCGTTGATCACGAAGGAAAAGACCGGCTACGTAAGGTCCACCGCTGAAGCGGCAACAATTGCGTAGACCGCATAAATGAGATTTTGAGAAGATGTTTTGGGGTACAATAGTGATCGCTGACTGTGATGAAGTTCAGAGATGTTTTGCCGCGGTGGTATTTTCGCTAAGAGCGTTGATTGAAGTTCAGAGACTCTACAAGGTGAGCTTGACTGAGGAGCACGGTCCACGACCAAATTACGCGACCGAGGATGATTCTAACGCGGAGGCACTGACTTTTACGCTATTGACGAAACCAAGTCCAAGCCAACCACAAAATTGAAGAAACGCACTTCGTGCTTGTTTTTGCGCGGCCGCGAATTTCCATGCGCTGAGGCGCCCAGTATTTCGCTGATAGCGGAACCTCCGTAGGGTTATTTTTGTCCAGTAATTTTAGCTGTGTATAAATAGATATTTTTCACATTTTTAGGTTATCTTTTGTATCAGTGAGCTCGTGAACAGTCGTACATTGCCGTTAGAGTAATTTTAGAGCAGCTTCAGCTTATATTCTTAGATTTTATTCTTGTAATCAACTTTTATGGCTTATATTTCATCTCCATCTTTGATTTCTATCTTGATATTGAGTAGTTAAACCCATTAGCTAGAGTTGTGACCCAACGCTAGTGTGGGTATTTAATGGGTATTCAACTTTAGGGCTTAATTGTTTATGGGTTAGTGATATTTAGCTTTATTCATGCTTTAATTGTAGAATTGGTGGTTGCAAATACTGATTTGTGACTTTATGACTTAGACTCTTCTTGAGAAAGAGGTACTAAGTCTAGGAAAATTAGGCTAACAAGGAATTGGGATGCATTCAAAAGATTGATAGCCCCAATTAAAGGGTTAAACCTAGAGATAGTAATACTCGACTTGAGCCAATTTTACTTGCATTGTTTGAACACCCAATTAGGCTTGAGAAAGTCAATTAAAGCAAAGTCACTCAAACTACCGAGAGGTTTAGAATGAGTAATTATGTGTAAAGGTTATATCACGACCCCAAATATAACAAGTTTGTCCTAAATTTTAGATCTCATTAGATACTCGTCTAGGTGTAAGTCACTTCCCTAGTGGTTTTTATCAATTGAGAAAACTCTCAAAAACATTTTACTTAGATTATTTTCAGTAATCAGTAGCATTAAAAATAGAATACAAACAAATCCAAGCATGGTTAGAAGTGCAATTAAAAGCAACACGCATCGCTAGATTAGATAGAAATCCAACTCCCAACAAATATTAATTCCTTGTGGATATCGATCCCGACCTTTCGGGTAAAAGCTGCATCGATCACTCCTCGCCATTATATAGTGGTGCAGGGTTGGAGCCGATCACTTTTTGGCACCGTTGCCCAGGAGTTAAATGGTTTTGGATCTCTATCTGACTAGTTGCGTGTCTTGGTTTTCTTTCCTTCTATTTTACTAACTTGTGTGAGTTAATCGATTCAGGTACAAAATGCCAAATAATGATCCTATCGGGAATGTTCTCCCGGGGGAGCAGGTAGATGATAATGCTGAAGATGATGTGCCTCTAGTATCTCAAGCTCAAAGAAGAGGCTGCTAGGCCAATGAAAACATTTTAGACCCTCCCTCAGCTCCTCTGCAAGTAGCTCCTCGGCTTTCCAAATGAAGGTTACTCAAGTGCGATTGTACCACCCCGGATCTAGGCGGGCAATTTTTAGATTACAAATGTCATATTGACCTTACTGGAGCAAAGAGGGTACTTCACAGGCGCTCCCCATCAGAATGCATATAAACATCTAAAGGGCTTTGTGGATACCTGCTGGGGAAACAAACAGACAAAAGTGTCGGATGATGCATTGAGACTGAGATTGTTCCCTTTTTCACTTAGAGGGAAAGCTTTGGACTGGCTCGAAAGACTCCCCAATCATTCCATCACCACGTGGGATGAGTTGGCCGACAAGTTTATAGCAAAGTTTTTCTCACTGGGACATATGGCTGCATTAAGGGATGAGATCTTAGCTTTTAAACAGGAGCCAAATAAGCCCCTTCAAGAAATCTGGGATAGATATAGAACTATGGTCAAGGAATGCCCTAACAATGATATGACTGAAGCAATGATCCAACAGACATTTTATAGGGATATAAACATGACCAATCAATGTGTGGTAAACCAGCTAGCAGGGAGTAATGTTTTGAAGTTGCCTTATGCTGAGGCATGTGACATTCTTGATGAGATGGCTGACACTTCCTTAGCCTGGAAAAGTCGGGTAAATGTTCCTCACGGAGACCCTCATGTCATTAATCTTCACAAGGAACTTCAAGACCACAGACAAGCCATAGTTGAGTTGACAATAACCATGAACCAGTTAGCTAAAGCACAGCTTCAGCAAATTCAGGGACCAAAGCAAGTAAACGCAATGGAAGGGGTCAATCTATTAGTAAACAAGAGGAGACAGCATGGGCAATAAATGCAAGGAAATCAGGATCAATATGAGCAAGGTAGCAGTGGTTACAACCAAGATAATGGGTATGATGAGCAAAGAGAAGAAGTTTTGTATGCCAACAACTATCAAGGACAATGGGGTAATGATCCAAATCAACAATGGATATCACAGAGGAATAATCAGAATTGGGGCAACCAAGGCCAAAGAAATTGGAACAATAACAACAACAACAACAACAACAACAACAACAACAGGAATAACGACCATAATTGGGGTAACAATGGCAATTAGGGTGGCAACAACAACCAAGGGGGTTGGAATAACGGTAATCAAGGTAATCGGGGGCCGGGATTTCAAAAGCCTCCAATGTTTCACCAACTAAACAATCTGCCTCCATTTCCATCCCAAGGTCCTAGCTCGTCCAACAATGAGATGGGACGAATTGAGTCAATGTTTGAGAAAATAAGGAAGAAAACCACCGACTCCGATGCCCAATTGGCGTCCCATAATACTTCTATCCGCAATCTGGAGGTTCAACTTGGCCAGATTTTGCAAGCTTTGAACATTCGCTCTAAGGGGGCACTACCTAGTGACACGGTGCTATTAAACCTAAAGGGTGGGAACAATACCGACCATGCAATGGCGGTGACCACAAAGAGCGGTATAGGTGGTGAAGCAAGTACCTCCAAGCAAAAGAAAGTTGTGAGTGAAGATGTTGAAGTGCAAAATGACGATGATCCAATAGTTGATGAGCAAGTGAGTGAAGAGAAGTTGGATGGTGAGGTGAGAATTGATATTCATAACAATGAGGAGGAGACTCAAAATTATGTGAACCCATCTAGGGAACACGTGATAAACATATCGGAAACAGTAATGCATAAAGATAAGGATCCTTTGCCAAGGCCTCCTCCACCTTACCCTCAAAGACTTGCAAAGCAAAAGAATAAAAACCAGTTCAAGAAGTTTATTGAGATGATGAAAAGTTTGTCGATCAATGTGCCCTTGATGGAAGCTCTTGAGCAAATTCCAGGATATGCCAAGTTTATGAAAGAGTTGGTAACTAAAAAGAGATCTATGGATTATGAGATCATCAAAATGACTCATCAAGTGAGTGCCATTGTGCACTCGATGGCTCCAAAGCTTGAGGATCCCAGCGTATTTACCATTCCATGTACCATTGGGAGTGCGGATTTTGCAAAGGCCTTGTGTGATTTAGGAGCAAGTATAAATTTAATGCCTTACTCTATATTCAAAACTTTGGATATTGATCAATCAAGAGCTACTTAAATGAGATTACAAATGGCGGATAGAACAATGAAGAGGCCGCTTGGTATTATTGATAATGTTCTTGTCCGGGTTGACAAATTTATTTTGCCTGTGAATTTTGTGATTCTCAACTGCGAAGTCGACTATGAGGTGCCAATAATACTGGTTAGGCCTTTCCTAGCAACAGAGAAGGCATTGGTTGATGTGGAAGCAGGGGAGCTCACCTTCCGGGTGGGTGACGAAAAAGTTGTCTTCCACGTTTGCAAATCAATGAGGCAGCTGAATAGTACTGAGATTTGCTCTTTTGTGGATCTTGTGACAGAGATGATAGTTGATGACAAAAGTGCCATGATCAATGTGGAAGACCTTTTGGAAGTTATATTGTTAAACCATGATGTGACTGAGGACGAAGGCTTGGTAGAGTATGTCAATGCTTTGCAAGGAATGAGTTCTTACCCATATGAGCCCCGTAAACTATCCTTGGATCTCTAGAACAGAAAGACTCCACCAACAAAGCTCTCAATCGAGGAACCTCCCATATTGCAGTAGAAGTCTTTGCCTTCACACCTCTAGCATGAATTCTTGGGCCCTTGTTCAACTTTACCTGTTATTATTTCTTATTGCTTAACTAACTTGTAGGTAGATGCCACCCTTGAGGTGCTCCAAAGAAGGAAGAAGGCAATTTGATGGACTCTAGCTGATATTCGGGGGATAAGCCCTGTCTTTTGCATGCACAAGATAATACTTGAGGATGATGCCAAAACCTTTGTGGAACATCAAAGGAGGTTGAACGAGGCTATGCAAGAGGTTGTCAAGAAGGAAGTTATCAAGTTGCTAGATGCAGGGGTTGTGTACCTCATTTCGGATAGTTCATGGACTTTACCGGTACAATGTCTGCCGAAGAAGGGGGGTATGACTGTGGTCACAAATGAGCAAAATGAGTTGATCCCCACTAGGACTGTCACCGGATGGAGGGTATGCATGGATTACCGAAAGCTGAACAAAGTGACCCGTAAAGATCATTTTCCGTTGCCCTTTCTTGACCAAATGTTGAATAGACTTGTCGGGCATTCCTACTATTGCTTTTTGGATGGGTACTCAGGTTACAACCAGATTTTGATTGCACCAGAAGACCAATAGAAAACCACTTTCACGTGTCCATATGGAACCTTTGCATTCTCATGGATTGGTTTGTGTAATGCACCGGTTACCTTTCAGCGGTGTATGATGGCTATATTTATGGACATGGTGGAGGACTTTGGAAGTGTTCATGGATGATTTTGTGTTGTGGGTGACTCTTTTGAAGACTGGTTGGGTAATCTTGACAGAGTGTTAGCCCGATGTGAAGAGACAAATCTAGTGCTTAGTTGGGAAAAGTGTCACTTTATGGTCGATGGGGGCATTGTCCTTGGCCATAAGATCTCAAAAAATGGTATAGAATTAGATAAATCAAAGATTGAAGTGATTTCAAAACTCCCTCCTCTTACTTCCGTCAAAGGGGCTAGGAGCTTTCTTTGACATGCAGGGTTCTACCAAAGGTTTATCAAAGACTTCTCAAAGGTGGTGAATCCCTTGTGCAAATTGTTGGGGAAGGATGCAAAGTTTGTGTTCAGTGATGATTGCATGATAACTTTTGAGCTTCTCAAGTATAGATTGACTACCACTCCCATCATCATCGCACCCAATTGGAGCTTGCCATTTGAGCTCACATGTGATGCTAGTGACGTTGCGGTAGGAGCGGTTTTGGGGCAAAGGATCAACAAAATATTTCATCTGGTATATTATGCAAGAAAAATAATGAATGATGCCCAAGTCAATTATACTATGACCGAAAAAGATTTATTATCCATTGTCTTTGCCATGGAGAAGTTCAGGCCATATCTCATGGGTACCAAAGTGATTGCGCACACCGATCACGCGGTACTCCGTTATTTGATGACAAAGAAGGAATCTAAGACTAGGTTGATGAGATTGGTTCTTTTTCTTCAAGAGTTTGACCTTCAGATTATTGATCAAAAAGGGTGTGAAAATCAAGTGGCGGACCACTTGTCCTACTTGGAGGAGGAGGAGAGGCCCCATGATGGCCTTGAAATTAATTATTCGTTTCTGGATGAACAACTCCTCTCCGTTTCTTTGAATAGTATGTCTTGGTTCACCGATGTGGCCAATTTTCTTATGACCGGCATTATCCCGAGTGAGCTCTCTTCTAGCCAAAGGAAAAAGCTTAAACGGGACAGCTTAGATTATTACTGGGATGAGCCATATCTTTTCAAGATTTGTAATGATAGTGTGATCCGGAGATGTGTTCCGGAGGAGGAGCAAATGAGTATTCTTGATGCATGCCATTCCTCGCCCTAAGGTGGTCATCACGGTAGGGCGATAACTGCTTCAAAGGCTCTTAGCTGTAGATTTTTATTGGCCTACTCTGTATAAAGATGCTAGTGAGCTTGTTAAGAGATGTGATGAGTGTCAGAGAGCTGGTGGAATTTCTAAGAAGGATGAAATGTCTCTTACCACTATTCTTGAGGTTGACATTTTTAACATGTGGGGTATAGACTTCATGGGGCCTTTTGTGAGTTCGTGTGGTAACACTTACATTCCGGTGGCTGTTTATTATGTTTCCAAGTGGATTGAGGTCGTGGGTTTTCCAACAACGAAACCCGGAGTGTGGTGGCATTTCTCAAGAAAAATATCTTCACATGGTTTGGTACTCCTCAAGCAATAATCAGTGATGGGGGTTCTCATTTTTGCGATAGGGCATTTGACACTTTGCTTGAAAAATATGGTGTCAATCACAAGGTATAAACCCCTTATCATCCTCAGGCTAGTGGTCAAGTTGAGGTCTCCAACAGGGAGATAAAGAGTATATTGTCAAAAACTGTCAATGCAAATATGACTGATTGGTCAAGGAAACTGGATGATGCTTTGTGGGCTTACAGGACTGCTTACAAGACTCCAATTAGTATGTCTCCATACCAGTTGGTATTTGGAAAAGCATGCCATCTTCCGGTTGAGTTAAAGCATAAAGCCATGTGGGCTTTGAAGTGGTTAACTATTGAGTGGGATGTTGTAGCAAATCTTTGGGTAGAGCAACTTAATGAACTTGATGAGTTTAGGTTTCATGCCTATTCCAGCTTATCCTTGTATAAAGACAAGATGAAGTACTTACATGACAAGTATGCCTGGAGCAGGGAAATCAAGGAAGGTGACTTGGTTCTTCTATTCAACTCTCGGTTACTTCTATTTTTGGGAAAGCTCAAGTCAAAATGGAGTGGCCCTTTTGAAGTGGTGCATGTAACTCCATTTGGTGCTCTTGATTTGAAGAATATAAATGGTGAAGTTTTTAGAGTTAATGGGCATTGAGTCAAACACTATATGGGAAAATTTGATGATAGCCACGTGGTGGACTTAATCAATTTCAAATGATGATAGTAATGTGCGTCGTGCCGCGATGTTAAATCAGGAGCTTCTTGGGAGGTAACCCATGTGTTTTTCTTTCCTTTTGATTTTCTTCTTAGTGTAGGATATAGTTTGGACTAACTGGTTATGAGATTTGTGTAGGCATTTTTTATGCAATGCAGGAATAATACTGGAAAATTTGGCTAAGTATGAAATTGGACAGCTGACCGCGCTCAAAATTCTACGATCAGCGGAAACTTTTTCTCGGGGGTGTGATTCTGTAGCGGACGTGGACTTGAAAAGTCCAAAATGTGACCTCTATGAAGTTTCAACTGTGTCCGCGATGGCATTTCAGCTATCAGCGGACCTTGTTCTGCAGCCGCGCCCACTTTTTCGCTCTCAGCAGTGTTATGGAACATACAACTCTTTGAAGCAGCCAAAAGCACGGTCCACGGTGGAATTCTACGGCCGCGGCAGGTAAGTCGGTGTGGGCCCTCGGGGTTTTAGTATAAATAGGAGTGCCCTCATCCTTTTACACTTTTCACGCACCTCAGCCCTAAACACCCCTTTGCACTGTTCGTTTACTTCATCTAAGACTCCATCTCATTAGGCAAGAGTAATTTCTATAACAAATTAAACAACTGGTATGCTCAATTTCTTTGTCTTAATTTTAGTTCTTGTTTTTTTTTTCTAGATAGTTTCAATTTTCTTTTAGTTAAGGTTAATACAAGCCAAGAATCAAAAGTATGCTTTATTGAAGATAATAACTGGTTGGGTAATTGATTTTAATGCCCAATGGGGATGGGGTTGGTCATTTTAACGCTTAATTGCCTAATTTTTATGCTAAGTGAAAACCCTAGGTGTTATCTCGTTGGTTAGTGCCCGTTCTTTTTGAATTTCGTGGCTGACACCTTAACTTTGAGGTCAGCATTCTTATGTAGTGCTAAGTTAAAAATGATTTGCATTTCCGTGGTCAGCAGTGGAATTTCCGCCGTCAACGGCCTGCTTTACGTGGCCGCACTTCTTTTTTCTCGGACCACAAATTTAAAGTTCAGAGAATTGATAAGTTAGGTCTACGGCCACGTTCTTTTTTATGCGGACAATGGTGCAACTTTCGGGGTCGTGCCCCTTTTTCCGCTGTCAGCGGCTCCTCAACTTTAGAGACTGGGTAGTCTGATCCCCAGTCTTTTGCGGCCGTATTCCTTTTTTCGCGGACCGTGGTGCCCATTCAGCAGTCGCGCCTCTTTTTCCGCTGACCTTTACTTTTAGAAACACTGTCAACTTTTCATCTACTTTCCTTTTATGATTTTTTTAACAACAATACTAATGAGCTTTCACTGATTGTGTATGTAGACAATGGTCTGATCTAGAGGCGCAGGTGATAAACAAAAAGGGAGGGCTAAATCTTCTCGAGGCAGGGGAAAAGGAGGATAAGGAAGGACCAAGTTACCACTAGCGGTCCAGAAATCTATAGGGAAGTTCCAAAAAACCATCAAAGCTGCATACAAAGCCGCATCCCATTCTAAAGGTAGTGAGCATGTCCCTTCCCGAGAAGTTGCGAAAGGAGACTCGGTGCCAACCCATGTTCCCGCAGACTTTTAAGGGAAATTCCAGTTGCGGGACGAGCCTGCACCCTTTGCTTCTTCTGAGTCATGTGATGGCTCAGAGGAAAGTAGTGAGGCTTTAGCATCAGCTTCTCCACCTGCTACACCTGTGGCCTCACCAGCAGATCCTATTGATGTAGGTGCTAAGATCCCTGACGACAGAAGGGGTGGTGACACCCAGGCAGGGAGTTGGTGATATTAAGGAACCCGTCGGTATGGCAAGAACGGTTTTTAAGTGAGAAAGCCTACCACAAATTTCGGGAGTGGTGGCCTCAAAGGTCACTTACACTTGAGAGGGTCTTGATTGAGCGAGATCTGCTACCCCACAACCCTAATGTCAAGAGGCACTTCAATGAGAGAGTGGGGTGAAGTTATTCACCAGCAACTTACCGGATGTCAATGAATATTTGATCAAGGAATTTTATGCAAATGTCGACCATATCAAAAAGGGCACGTATTTTACTAAAGTCCGCAACAAGAAGGTTTTGTTTGATGGCAAGACTCTAAATACTATGATGGGTTCAATGACGAAGATGAGTCCCTGTATTTGCAGAATGTGGCTATGGATGAGTTAGCCAGCCCTTGGCTTCTATCGGTGGTTGCTATTCCTGGGACTACTCCAGCCTGGCTGACACCTGGGGTCCCGATCTACAGGAACACTCTGAGCTTCGAAGTGAAGGGGTGGAAAACTTTTGTGTGTAGTCGGTTAGACCCTACTACACATGACAATGATATGCCGGTCTCCCGGGCTATTATTATAGGGGTTATCATAGCGGGGTACCCGATCAACATCGGGAATACTATGACCAAAGTGGTTAGCAGAATGGTTGGTAAGGATGAGAGCTCATATCCTTTCCCAAACTTGCTCACCATGTACCTAGAGGATCAGTAAGTAGAAGGAAGGGACTTTGACACCAAAGTGAAACCAAAGAGGCTATTTTGATGGCACAACCTTCAGGGTACGGACAACCCCAAGTCCAAGGGCAAAGCCACCACTTCCACTGGCCAGTTTGAAGAGCCAGGGGTGGTTGCCACTAGTTCCGAGCCTTATATTTCCATGCCACATCCTTCCTCCGGACCATCTTCTTCTATTCTAACTTTAGTGGCTTCTTCATCAGCATACGCTCTGACTGCACTACTAGTTAATCAGACTCTATCCAGTATCAACAACTGGATGCAGGAAGCTACATCAAAGTTGTCTATCCTATCCAGTGCAGTGGCAGCTCAGTCAACTCTAGCACAACCTCAGGTGCCTGCTTCAGTGGAGGAATTGCTCAAGGAGCTTCTAGCCAACCAGAAGAAGCTCCTGGACAACCAGAAGCTTATCATGGCCACTTTGGATGCACAAGGAAAAGTAATCAAGGACCTGGGCAAACAAACAAAGAAAATGAAGAAGACTCAGGCCTCAAAAGAGTCAGTAAAGCTGCTAAGGAAGGAGGTTGAGAAAATTGCATCAGCTAGAGACATCCCACTGGACTTACTCTTGGAGGAGCAATTTCCAGTAGCTCTGGCAGCACAGGGATCAGAACAGGAGGCTGACAGAGCATCGGTGAGAAGAGGGGTGATCCCCCAGACTGAGGGTTTGGAGATTGAGCTGGAGGACCCAGAGAGAGGTGGCTCAAGTCATCCATAAGACCCAGCCAATGGCCCCATGCAGAAAGACGCATCATAGGGAGTTTTTCTTTACTCTCTACCCTTCCTCTATTCTATTTTTGCTGATAGAATTGAGGATAATGCTAATTTTTATTGGAGGGGCCTTATTTTGATGATGATTTGGATAATTGGTCTGTAATAACCTTGATACTATTTTCCGTTTGTCTAGGTAAAATTCTAAGTGTAGCTCAACATGAGAAATGATTATAGACTCTCCTTGATCCAAATTAAAACTTGAAAGTATCCATAGCCCACCAAATATGATATCCCTAGTCAAGCCTGTTGAGCCGAAGCCCTTGTTCTTTCAATAACCATGATACAAGCCTTTATCCGTTCTAAAATGACCCTCTCTTGGCGCCCGATCTTTCCTTAGCACAATTGGCGAAAGCGTATGTTTGGAAGGGAGAGACGAGGAATGCAAAAGTGACAAAAGGTACAAAATGAAAAAAAGAGAAGGCAAAAGAAAAAGAAAGAAAAGCCAAAAAGTCAAAAAGACAGTGAATAATTTAGAAAAATGAACGGATTCAATAAAAGCAATGATGAAAGGCTTGGAATGATTATAAAGGAGAAAAATGATTGTCATGAACAAAAAAGAGTGACGGTATCTCTCTAATCCCCTAAGGAAGAATAAAAATGACTCAAAGAATCAAGAAAGTGTGAGCTGAAATGAGAAAATGAAGTGCTTAAATAAATATAAAACCTTCATAGACTGATATATTCTACCTTGAACCAAAAGTCTTCATTACATTCCCGCAAAAGCCCTATATGATTTCGAGTTGAGTGAGCTTACATTAGTGGTGATTCACATAAGGGGCAAGCTTATGGTATTTAGAGCCGGACTTGTGACCTTCCTTTGAGAGATATGAGTGTACTTTTCCACAATTCTTGTTCTGAGTGCTATAATCTAAAGTGAGATTTGCTTATGAAGAGTAGAGGAGAAAGAGTTTGGGTTCCAAAATGACCTACGTAGTAGAGCGAGCTTCCTTGATGAGTTAAGTCAACTCTTGATGCTCTTGTATCGCACTATAGCCATTGTGCTAATAAGGTTATGTGTTGTTGATAATACATTTGTGTTGAGGGTAATTATTAGTCCCAATTAACGCTTAATGAAGTTACCTTAGAACAACTGAAATTTTCCTTTCTTTTATCTTGTGGAGGTGGGAATTACTTTATTTTCTTAAGGACAAGCAAAAGCTTGAGTTTGGGGGAGTTGATAACTATGGATTTTAGCCTATCTTATGCTCTCTTTTGCTTAGTTTTTGGATAAAAAATGTGTAAAAGTATTCCCGAAAATTGACTTAATGTGCTTGTCTGCATGGTTTGGTCAAAATGAGGAAAGAAAGTCATAATCAACTCATGAAGGAGTTAAATTTGCACAAGTTCAAAGCTGAGACTGAAGTGCTGACCACGAAGGAAAAGAGTGGTCGTGTAAGGTCCATCACTGAAGCGGCCACAATTACGCAGTCCGCGGAAATGAGATTCAAAGAAGATATTTTGTGGTACAACAGTGACCACTGACCGCGATGAAAAAGTGTGGCTTCGGAATACCTGACGCGGCCGCGGTGGTATTTCCGCTGAAAGTGTTGATTGAGGTTCAGATACTCTACAAGTTGAGCTTGACTGAGGAGCGCGGTTCGCGTCCAAATTACGCGGCCGAGGATGATTCTAGTGCGTAGACGGTGACTTTTATGCTATCCGCAAAACCAAGTCCAAGCCAAGCACAAAATTGAAGAAATGCGGTTCACGCTTGTTTTTGCGCGGCCGTGAATGTCCATGCGCTGAGGCACCCAGTATTTCACTGACAGCGGAACCTCCGTAGGGGTATTTTTATCTAGTAATTTCAGCTGTGTATAAATAGATATTTTTCACATTTTTAGGTTATCTTTTGTATCAGTGAGCTCCTGAATAGCCATACTTTACCGTTTAGAGTAATTTTAGAGCAGCTTTAGCTTATATTTCATCTACATCTTTCATTTCTATATTGATTATGAGTAGCTAAACCCATTAGCTAGTGTTGTGACCCAACTCTAGTGTGGGTATTTAATGGGTCTTCAATTTTAGGGCTTAATTATTTATGGGTTAGTGATATTTAGCTTGATTCATGCTTTAATTGTAGAATTGGTGGTTGCAAACACTGACTTGTGCCTTTATGACTTAGACTCTTCTTGAGAAAGAGAGATTAAGTCTAGGAAAATTAGGCTAACAAGGAATTGGGGTGCATTCAAGAGATTGATAGCCCCAATTAAAGGGTTAAACCTAGAGATAGTAATACCCGACTTGAGCTAATTTTACTTGCATTGTTTGAACACCCAATTAGGCTTGAGAAAATCAATTAGGGCAAAATCACTCAAACTACCGAGAGGTATAGAGTGAGTAATTATGTATAAGGGTTATATCACGACCTCAAATATAACAAACTTGTCCTAAATTTTAGATCCCATTAGATACTCGCCTAGGTGTAAGTCACTTCCCTAGTGCTTTTCATCAATTAAGATAACTCTTACAAAAATATTGTACTTATATTATTTTCAGCAATCAGTAGCATTAAAAGTAGAGTACAAACAAATCCAAGCATGGTTAGAAGTGCAATTAAAAGCAACACGCATAGCTAGATTAGATAGAAATCCAACTCCCAACCAATATAAAATCCATGTGGATATCGATCCCGACCATTCGGGTAAAAGCTACATCGACCACTCCTCGCTATTATATAATGGTGCAGGGTTGGAGCCGATCACTTTTTGGTGCAGCTCATCTTGCGCATCTGCAGGCCTTTGTCTGCATCTGCGGAATTTTCCCTGGAGCCCCCAAATTCGCTTTTGTGAGCCTTTAGCCGCACCTACGGCTCCGCATCTGCGGCTAGGCCCACCGCAGATGTGATTACAACAGAAGCCCCACACCTTCAGTAATGGTTTAACTCCAAAAATGTGTCCGCTAACCATCTGAAACACACACCCGAAGCCCTCGGGATCCCATCCAAGCATACCAACAACTCGCTCGAAGTCTCAAATCACATCAAATAACGCCAAAACCATGAATCGCACATCGATCCAAGCCTAATGAACTAATGAACTTTCAACTTCTAAAACTAATGCCGAATCATATAATTGTGCATGTGCTCACTGCTAGTATGTCAGACTAAGGAGGAGCGGATCATGCCCATAAGACTTGCTGACGCGTGCAGCCCGATCCACATTAATAACAACAACAACAACAACAACAACAACAACAACAAGAATAATAATAATAATAATAAGGCATGTTGTGGTGTGCAGCCCGATCCATAATAACACTATCAACACGGATCTCAGGCCCACCTTAGTCATCAATCTCTCAAGTCTCAAGAGCTCAGAACCTCATACTACTCAGCCAATAACTCCACGTATGGAATAATAATGATACTATGCGATGCAATAATGAACAATGAATAGAGACTGATATTTGACATGCCAAATGAAGAATTATGAGTGAGTGTAAAATTACAGTTAAATCAGATAACCCAAAACAACAAAAATAGCCTCATTAGATCTCAAACGAATAAGCACATAGCCTAAAAATGATTTCTAACATGAATACAACATTTTTAATCTAACAAGTAGAAATTACACAGATAAAACAAGACTTTATAGCACAATACAAAAATCAACCCAGATTATGAATACCACGATGCACGCCCACACACCCGTCACCTAGCAGTCACCCCAACACAACACAAACAACATGTTTTCCAGGGATAATTACCCTCAATTCCAAGTTTAGAAGTGTTACTTACCTCAAAACGGGCAAATCAATTCTCCAACAAGTCCTTCTCATGCATATCAGCCTCCAAACGACTCAAATCTAATCACAAACAACTTAATATCAACAAACAATGTCGTAGGAAGCAACTTTAAACAATAAAGTTTCGGTCTTTATCAAAATCAAAAAGTCAACCTCGGTCCCGTGTTCTGGAACCTGGTAAACCTCAAAAATTCTATAAATCCATTCCGATACGAGTCCAACCATACCAAAATCATCCAATTCCATCTCCAAATCGACTTTCAAATCCTCAATTTTTATTTTAGAAAGGTTATTACAAAATCACCAATTTCTTCACTTCAATTCACCAAATAACTGATAAAACCTAATATGGATTCATGAATAATGAACATATCCAAGTAAAAAATACTTACCTCGATCCAAACCATGAAAATCCCCTCCAAAATCACACAAAACCGAGCTCTACAACTCAAAATATGATATAATAACTCTAACCCTCGAAATGTGATTTAAAAGAGTCTGCCTAGTCATTTAAAAACGCAGAAAATGCCTCGCATTCGAGTAGAAAAAATCTCACCAGCTGTCAATTCCTCTTGCGCGAACGCGACAGCACAATCGCGAACGTGATGGTCAACACCCTACAGCTATGCGTTTGCATCCCAAATCTTGCGACTGTGAAGAATAAATGCTTGACATCCTCAAGCTATCCTCCCTTCTACGTGAACGCGTCCTAACGCTCGCGTTCGCAATGAATAGACACCACAAAGCTTCACAAATGTGTCCAACTCTTTCGCAGATGCGAAGGAAAAAAGTCCACCTGCTAGCATTAACTCTAAGCGATCGCGCCCCTTACATCGCGATCGCAAAAGAGGAAACCAGAAGCACGGATTTTAGCAATCTTCAAAGTTATAAAAAGAATCCGACAACCATACGAAAAACCTCCGGGACCCCATCCAAACATACTAACAAGTCCTAAAACAAATTACGAACTTACTCGAAACTTCCAATCACATTAAACAATACCAAAACCATGAATGGCACATCAATTCAAGCCTAATGAAACTAATGAACTTCCAACTTCTAAAACCAATGTCGAACGATACCAAATCAACTCCGAATGACCTCAAATTTTGCACACTAGTCCAAGTGACACAAATGACATATTCTAGTTCCCGAAACTAAAATCTGAACCTAGTATCAAAAAATTCGACTCTCGGTCAAATCTCTCAATCTTCCAAACATTGAACGTTCGCCAATTCAAGTCAAAACGACCTATAGACCTCCAAATCAATATCCGGACATACGTCTAAGTCCAAAAATAACATAAGAAACTATTGGAATCATGAAAACTACATTCTGGAGTCGTCTACATAAAAGTCAAATTCCGGTCAACTCTTTCAACTTGAGCTTCTAATCTTGAGACTAAATGTCCCAATTTACTCTGAAACATCCCCGAACCAAACCAACCATCTCGGCAAGTCACATAAGCATAAATAAATATAGAAGAGGCAATAAATAGGGTAAAGAGGCTACAATAAATAAAATAACCAGCCGGATCGTTACACATATTAAGTGTGTTGTCACGTCAGATGTTGAGGGGACATTAGGTTTGATTGTATTTGATCCGTATTTTGAAATAAATTCCACTGGCTCTCATGTAATTAATATACTATGCTATAAAATTAAAAGATGATTATTAAATTAAAAATATACCTTGTAGTATTTATTAAAATGCCAATTACCACAAATAGTGTTGTAGTTATTATTATTTTATTTTTTAAAGGATAATAAATTGATAGAATATCTTAATACATGAAAGATAGGACAATTATTAATAAACTATTTTGATATTTAGAAAAATACACAAAAATAATAGTATTTAACTAATTGCAGTAAATGATAATAACACTTTTGTTTTTTGAAAATAGGAATGATTATAAATAAATTGTATTAAAATTTAAGAATGTGCAAAAATAATATATTTTACTATTTAATGACTAGGAAGAATGTAAAAGTTAATTTTTAAATACAGCGGGTCAAAATTGAGTGTTAACAATCCCCCCGTCGACTAGTACCCGAGATATGACCTTGTCTCCACACTTGATAGTAAAGTATAGAAATCTATTGTGATCCACACCCTCCGCAAGAAGCTCATCCTTCCGGAAAGAGATCTTGTTTGCCTCCACCATCTTCCCAATAGTTGTTGCTTGTGCCTTACTGGTGGTGTTTTCTGGCACGCTTACTATGTTTAATACTTTTACGAAATCATCCTTGTGACTGTTAGAACTCATTAATAGACCAATGACTGATATGTGGGCATGGGTCTTCCTCAACTGTTCTTTGATAGAGTAATCTTTAACCGGCATCTTCCACCAAAACTTCACCGCCTCTGCATCAGTTATATTCCTTCTTTGATTCTGCTCTCTATTTGGATTTCTCTATTCAGTTCTTCAGGAGCGTAACAACTTTCGGATCAAGTCATCCCTTGAACGGTAGCAGTTTCTATCATGTTTCCATTTCCCTTTGACTCATAGGTCCATGGAACTTCCTTGTACTCATTATTCCAATCCCTTTTGACGGTTGTGATGGGCCGTAGTTGATATGTTTGAACCATCACAAGTGTTTTCAATTGCAAGGTGATTAGCAGGGCTGTCCAAGAAGTTGTCCTTGTTGCTTCAGTATTCCCTGGTCCCCTTTAAATCATAGCCCTCCTCCAAAGTGATCAAGTTCACCCCTTGATTTTGTGGTTTGGTAGTGGGTTATGGTTTACATTTGGTGGGGCTGAGGTGCATTGGATAGCTCCACTCTTAATCAGCATTTCAATCTCGTGCCTCAGGCCATAGCAGTCTTTAATGTCATGTCTGAGAACATCTAAATGATAAGCACAACGCTTGCTTTCATCAAAATACTTAGTAGTTTTGTGCAGTATTCTTCCTTCAATCGTGAATATAAATCCGGCTCTTCTCGGTCTTTCAAATAATTGGGCTAAAGGCTCAGCAATTAGGGTGAAGCTCCTGGGGTTTCATGCTTCGAGATTGGGACGTGGTCTAGTAGCATAAGTAGGTCTATTTTGGTGGCCGGTGGTTTGAACAGGGGAATATGGTCGTGGTGGGTCTAGATATGTATCTTCTCGGAGTTGATTGTAATGTGGCCGAATATTATAGTGTGGCTGAGCATTATAGACTTGGGTGTAAGTGGGTTGGTTTAGAGGATGAGTGTTTGTCGAGGCATGGGTTGGCTCGACGAGGAGGACTTGGTAGATAGTAAGGAGCAATTGTCGTTACGTCTTCCTTCTTCTTCTTTGCACTACTAATGGAACCGGACTTTATAGCTTTGCTAGCAGATTCTAGTGTAGCCATAGACTATATCTTCCAGAAATTGATACCTTCCTCCAAGAAATCTCCCATTTTAGCCAGCTTGGGAAACTTCTGGCCGATCATCCCCATTATTTCTTCAAAGTAGATTCCTTCCTTGGCACGAATAAAGTACTTTGTTAATTCATTGTCATCCAGTGGGTGTTATGCTCTAGCTTATTTTGATCTCCAACAATGAGCATATTCTTGAAAGAACACAGAGGGTTCTTTTGCATGTATACCAAAGCGAATCTGTCTAGTGAAGTCTCAATATTGATCTTGAAACGGTTTATGAAATATTCAGCCATGTCTTTTCATTCCCTCCAATTCATGTGGTCGTGTATAGTATACTAGGTGAGTTCTTCCCTAGTCAAACTTCTTATGAATAGCTTCATCCTCAACTTCTCGTTCCTTCCCACTCCTACTAGCTTATCACAATATGCCCTCAAGTGGCCGTGGGGATCGCCTGTCCCTCAAAGATATTAAATTTTAGGGGTTTGTATCATGCCAGCATATCGACGCCAGGATGTATACATAAATTGTCATAATCAAAGCTCTCGCTCCCTCGAGAAACTTGCAGGTTCTTTATTTTTTCTCAGGACCCTTAGTTGTTCAGACAACGATTCATTTTCCTTGGATCTTGCTTCTTTTTCTATATCTGCATATTGATCGATCTTGTAAGGCACCTTGACCATGACGGGCATGGTGAAAGTTAGTGCTATTGTAGTATATACGGGTGGAACATACCGTTCACGGGTGGTGGTGTGTACCACAGGTATATACTGCATATGGGTATTTACAAAGGTGATGTTGTCATGAGGGGGAGTTTGGACCGAATTGATTGTGGTTGGTGGATTTTGTGGGGCTTCAACGTAGTTGGGAACATAAGGCATATGTATAGGAGCATTTGGTAACTGGTGGTATGACCTGAGTTATGCGATGATTGTATAGGACAAGTGGAAGTAGTTGGGGTATTGGTATGTTGCTGGGTAGATGAAGGAAAGTGGTCGAGGATTGAGTCTAGTGATGGACAACGGGGTAATTGTGGAAGTGTCGTCATGGCCAAATGTGCTAATTCCCTGATATGTTGTACTTCCTCTCTTAACGACTCTATTTCTTTCTCCATCTGCGCGACATATTCATCGTTCTGAGTTTCATTTTTCCTCCCGAACCCCCTGGGAGTTAGTTACTACTAGAGCATTTCTGGCCTAGTTATCTATAGTGGTCATCTTTCCTTTGGGCCTCAAGTTATACGGTGGCTCGACTAGTTTAAATATCAACACAAACCAACCTTTGTTTGGGGGGATAAATATATAAAACAATAAAGCAAGAAAATAAAAGTAGAAGTTAGCTCAGGGGGTGCGCATATATAATCACATAGAGCAGTTAATTCACATATTGAACAAATGTGTTCCTAAAGTATTGTGGACCTCCCTTTGCCGTAGGTTGGTCTACATCGCAAGTGTTAACAAAATATCCAAATCTTTGATATGTTCGGATCCAGAGAAAAGATAATTTCATTGATAGGAAGTTTGATGGTTACAATTTGGACTACAAAGGCTTCAAAGCTTTCACATCAAGGACACAAAGATAGGGACTGAATGCTACAACATGACCCTTGTGGTATTTACAAAAGTTTCATGGGTTCATAGGATTTCCCTTAGAGAATTTAAATGGTAAGGAATAGAAATAAATCAGCAACTCAGTAATCATCCCTGGAATCTCCTCCCAGGCTCTCATCCTTTGGATCTTCTTCAGGATCATCCTCGATTCTTTTTCGCCGTCCTCATGATGATACTCCAGCTCCTCTTCTAGATCCTTTTCACGCTCCTCCTCGTACTCAATCTGCACATACTCTACTATCTGATTGTCATTATCAAGTGTGGCAGCATATGTCAACTGATCTTAGGACCACCTATTGGTGCATAGTAGAGGTAACCAGCTGCTAAGGTAGAATCTCATGGTATACTTGCAAATTTGCTCTTGAATCTTCCAATCTAGGAGCCGGCCTACTCTCAGGATTGGGACCTTTCCATGGTAGTCATCCTATACAAAGCCATTAGGGACCACATGGGTACGTCTTGGACAAGACCGAACTATCTTTGGACTCCCAATGATGCATATGGTTGAAATCCTTCTAAACCCATCAGCTCAATGAAATATTTGGTCGGCCCCATCTCGAATGATCTGCCGTTTAGACAAGAGAGCTTCCAGTTAACGAAGTCTCCATTTAGGTAAGTCAAAAATTCTAAAAATAGCCTCTCTACCGTTATAATGTAGGGTAAGGTCTGCGTACACTTTACCCTCTCATATCCCACTTGTGGGATTTTACTAGGTTTTTTGTTATTATTGTTGTTGTTGTTATTGTCTTCCTGACCATGTGGTGTTCCCCAGTGCCTCAGTTTCTCTTCATGACTGCAGATCATATTGATTGTGCCGATGAAGTAATCGATGGTTGGCTCTCTTTGAAAGAAGTGCTCCTTAGCCCATATTTGCAACTGACGGTTGCAACTTTTAAAGAAGTCATATTCCCTCAAAGATGCTGATAGTGCCTTGAACATCTCTAGAAATAGCATCAGGACAAGGGTGACCTACAAATACCCCCGAAATATGGCCAAGACCAGAGGTAGCACATTGATGTTGATCTGCCCCTTCCACTGTGGACAATCGAAAAGTGCCAACAATGATAAAGAGAAGGTCAAGGGGCGAAGGTTTTCCCATGTTTCCTCATCACACTGAAATTCTTCATGATATAGATTATAGCTTTCTTGATGCCCAAATCTATCGAACACCAGGTCCAGCCTTATCCACGTGTCTTTGACGTTCCTCAAATTCATGTTGCTCTCCAATCCCAATGCATAAAGAAACCTATGATCCGCATGATGACCGGTAGTATGGGCTTTCGTCCAGCGAACGGCAATTCAGTAAGGCTGGTAAATTCCTCGAGCGTTGGTTTTAGCTCACAATCAACAAACTTGAAAACCACTTTGGTCAGATCCCAAAATTCTATCAACAACCTGGTAAGCACTCTATCAGCTCGAACATTCATCAATGTAGTCAGCACCCCAAGATGTGTCCTAATTTCATCTCCATTTGCTCGCCGGATATTTCTCCGCCATTATTTCAGCTAAATGTGGGGAAAAGAATTGTTTATTCCTAGTTCAATTAGTGATCAAGGTTGATAAATAGGTTTACATGAAGGCCTTAACTAAGTGAAAAAATATTTAATCTTATCGAAAACCACTAGATTTTTAAAGGATCGCCACTTTTAGAAATGAAAACGTTTATTTCAAAGCTATGTTGTATGACTTGTTAAAAATAAGGGATTGTTTAAAACATGGGTCTATATTAATGCTTAACCTCTTATATGCCCCAAAATAACGTGCAGTAAGGTATGCTTTGCCTTTTTTCAAAACAATTTGGCATAAATCAAGTTGATTTCAAAAAGTGATTGCCGTCCTTGTAAAAATCAAAGCCTGATTTGTATTGATCCATCGATTTTCTTTTTCGAAAACTGTTGATTTTGTCTAAAACAATTCATTTGAAGACTTCTTCCAAAAATGTTTTCACTTAAACTAATTGAATTCTGCAAATTCCTTTAGAAATAAATGAAGCTTGTTAGGAAGAAGTAAGTAAGCGTAAGAACTTTATTGACAAGCAATTGATGTATGTGTTTGAACTTGAAGATATATTAACCTTATAAAGTGAATGACTATTTTAATTCCATTTACCTTTACCCTACCATATTTATGCTAAGTCCTTTTCTAGAAATCACAACGAAGGCAAAAACATATATTATAAGCGTTAGTTGCACAATACAATACATAGAAACAGGCTAGCTATAATAGTAACATAAAGTGGAAGGGGAAATTGACTCTGGGTTGGGCTGATAATTGGTCAGGCCCAATTTGAATTCAAACGGCAGCAGACTTTAGCGTAAAAATTGCACGGGGCGTCCTATTTGGTCGTCCCCATTTAACCTATACCCATTTTTTAAAAAAGTTTTAATCTGTACCCAGTTTTTAAACAACTTCAGCCCCTTTCTCCTCCTCCTTCTCCTCCTTCGTTTTCTTCTTCTTCTATTAACAACTGAAAGGCACTATGATTAATTCTCTAATACTGCCACCATTCCATATGTTTGACCAATTAGGCTCAAACTTCCCAGCCTTATTTCAAATTTATCGTCGAGAAGGATACTGCTAAAAATAATATAACGTTTATTTCTGAAGATCTTGGTTTTTTCTCATTTTCATGGAGCAGGGAAATCAGAAAAGAGAAACAGTCCGGATAATGTGACAGAGATCGAGGGCAAAACGTATTATCTATTTGTTATTCTCTTGTTTATTTTAGTGATCATTTTAGGCTAAAATTTTTAGCTGGAAAAGAAATATGATGTCAAACTTGTTTGCAGTGGAATAGAAATCAAGGAAGCACTGAAAATGCAACTAGAAGTCCAGAGGTGTCTTCATGAGCAATTAGAGCTGAAGTTCGCCAGCTACAAAATATAAACTTCAGCTCTAGAGCTGAAGTGCGCCAGTTAGAGCTGAAGTTCGCCAGTTACAAAACAAAAACTTCAGCTCTAGAGCTGAAGTTCGCCAGTTACAAACAAAAACTTCAGCTCTAGAGCTGAAGTTCGCCAGTTACAAAAACAAAAACTTCAGCTCTAGAGCTGAAGTTCGCCAGTTACAAAAACAAAAACTTCAGTCCCGTCTACTAGAATACTGAAGTTTTGCGTGATTGCCTTTGCTACTTCAGCCCCGTATGCTGAAGTTACGCGAAAAAAAGTGGGTCCGCTTGCAATTTTTTTTACAAAGCAGACATAAGTTAAAACGTAACCTAAAAAGCGGGTATAAATGCAAATACCCCGACTTTAGCGCATCACAAAGGAGGCAGCCTAGTTCATTGAACTTGGGCCTGAGTTCACAGTGAACTCAACAGGTCCAATGTCCATGCAAAGCGAAAGAGGAAATCAATTAGCATTTGCATACAAGGCATAATATAGAATCATAAAAATAAAAAAGTTAGGAACATAATCTACTGAACAAGGCTAAGCCAAATTTATTTGTGACATTCCCCTAAGGACTAGTCAAGGCCAATGACCATTGGCTAGAATGAACTATATTCTTCTACAAAGTCACCTATGAACCCCTTAGCACTTCAGAGTTCACAAGGGTTTCTAAGATCTCGAGTAGTGCTTGTGCCACGAAGGGCTTCCTTGATGATGAAGTCAAAATCACAACATAAACCATTCATAACTGAAACCTTACTCTTCCTTAGAGGTTTGGCACAAAAATCTTGATTTAGAGTCTTTACCCAAACAAATTAGCTTAGGATGCCCAAGCAGCAAGTTAATCACAACACATAAGGTCTATGCAATGTCTTAAATTATAAAAAATAACAGATTTAAGAACTCAATCAAATAAAGTACAACTTTCTCAAAACAAACTAGGCTCATTGACAGAATACCAAAAATATTGTGCAATCAGTTAGGTAAAATGATATAGATAATCAGTGTAATAACGCATGCCTCTAATTCAATGTATTTTTAAATAGAGACCACGGATATAGTACATGATGCAAGTATATATCATCACATACAAGACCTCAAAAGGTTTTAAGAAAACTTCAAAAGCTCAGAGTCAACTCAGAATCATTCTACATGTCATGACACTTACATAATCTCCTTAGGAATCACTGTTTTAGTCAAATAAGATCAAAAACAGATGATAGAATAAATGCTGGTAATCAATTATCCTTATAAACATTCTCACTACATCAAAGACATTTTCAAGTTGTACAATATCATCCAAAACTTATCTAAGGTGTCAAGAAAGTTGGCAGAAAATATTCATGCAGACTTATACTTATTCTCATGATTTTCTACAGAGGCCTAATACCTCATAAGAACATGATCAGGCATGATTTTTTTTAAACAGGTTCAAATAATCAGAATAAAGCTATAGGACACCCAACCAAACTCAAAATAGTCTTTCAATAACAATTGGACACAAAGTCAATCAAGAATTACATATCTTATTAGGCAACACAACTTAAGCATTTTAAACATGAAAATCATCCTTCACAAGAGGCCATGCTAATAGTGAAGATGACAAAAGTTATTAACAAGAGTTATTCAACATGATGGAGTGATCAGATTTAATCTCAAATTTGGACCCTATAAGCATGATATCTATAACATAATATTTCATAGCAAAAGAAGATAGCACTAAGTTAAACTATCAAGCGGCATAAACCAACAATGCTCAACCCATAGGCCAGGCAGTGTCATCCCCTACCAATGAAGAAGTTCTAAACATAACCTTCTCAACAAAGAAACAGTCGATAAGATAACAAGAACAGCAAGTGTGTAATTTCAAGTCAACATTAATTTTGCTAAATAAAACAGGATTACTATTAAGCCACAAAGTGGACCATGTTAAGATAGCTATTCAAATCTCATCACATACTTCACGTTCATAACCATGCTAACATGATAAACAAATACAACTGCCAACAGAGACATAAATTAGTTAAACATGCTAACATGATAAAACAAACATAACTACCAATGAGAAACATTAATTAACTAAGCAGAAAAATATAAGAATCGACAAGACTAACGACAAAGAACATCAATAGCTAAGCAGCACAATATGCAACAACAACAACAATAACAACAAATCCAGTGTAATCACATAAGTGGGGTCTGGGGAGGGTAGTGTGTACGCAGACCTTACCCCTACCTTGTGAAGGTAGAGAGGTTGTTTCAGATAGACCCTCGTCTTAAGAAACAGTAAACACGAAGCAGCCAACAATAACAACAACAAGAAAAAAAATAAAGATAGTGTGTAATAACAAATATCTAAAAATAAGAAATACAGGAATACTACTAACAATACTGGTAAGAATGACACAATATGGAATAGCAAAGATCTAGGAACATAAAAATGTAATACTAACACTAATACTACTAGGAATACTAGGAGAAACTCTGGACTACCTATCAACCTACAATCCTAATTCTCGACCTCCACTTTCCAATCGAGGTTCATGTTCTCGGTAAGCTGAAGCAATGTCATGTCCTGCCTAATCATCTCTCCCCAATACTTCTTTTGCCTACCTCTACCCTTCCTCAGACCCTCTATATTCAACCTCTCACACCTCCTAATCGGGGCATCGATGTCCCTCCTCATCACGTGCCCGAACCATCTCAGCCTCGATTTTCGCAATTTGTCTTCCACAGGGGTCACTCCCATCTTGTACTTAATAACTTCATTCCTAATCTTCTCTTTTCTGGTATCCCCACACATCCATCTCAACATCCTCAATTCTCATACACTAATCTTCTGGACATAGGATTTCTTGACTGGCCAACACTCAACACGGACAACACCATACAACATAGTCGGTCTAACTACCACTCTATAGAACTTTTTCTTAAGTCTTGGTGGCATATTCTTATCACACAAAACACAATATGTGAGCCTCCATTTTATCCACCCAGCTCCAATATGGTGTGTAACATCCTCGTCAATCTTCTTGTTGCCTTGGATAACAGATCCAAGGTACTTAAAACCATCTCTCTTGGGAATGACTTGTGTATCAAGCTTCACGTCTACGTCTACTTCTTGTGTCTCTCACTGAACTTGCACTCCAAGTATTCTATTTTCGTCCTTCTCAACTTGAAACCTTTAGACTCCAGGGTCGGTCTCCAAACCTCCAGCCTAGTGTTAACCCCACAGCACGTCTCGTCAATCAGTACTATATCATTTGCAAATAACATACACCATGGAATATCCCCTTGGATATGTCGCATCAACAAAATCCATTTCTAGAGCAAATAAATATGGGCTAAGAGTTGATCCTTGATGTAACCCCATCAACACTAGGAAGTGTTTCTAGTCTCCTTCCACAGTCCTTACCGAATTTTTAGCACCATCGTACATATCTCTAACAACCCTAGTGTATGCTATTGGGATGCCACTAACCTCCAAACATCTTGATAGAACCTCCCTCGGGACTTTGTCATAGCTTTCTCTAGGTCAATGAACACCATATGCAAGTCTTTCTTCCTCTCTCTATACTACTCTACCAGTATCTTCATAAGATGAATGTCTTTTGTAGTTGACCACCCCTGCATGAATCTAAATAGGTTCTCAAAAATAGACACATTTCCCTCTCCTTCCTCTCTACCACCCGCTCCAAAACTTTCATGATGTGACTCAATAGCTTGATACTGCTATAATTGTTGCAATTCTGGACATCATCTTTATTCTTGTACACCGGGACCATCAAGCTCAACCTCCATTCATCGGGCATCTTCTCCATCCTAAAAATGATATTAAACAATCCAGTAAGCCACTCCAAGCCTGCCCGGCCCGCGTCCTTCCAAAATTATACCGAAATCTCGTTTGGCCATAGTCGTTTTACCCCTGCTCATCCTCGCATCACCCTTCAACCTCCTCAACCTTAAAGTGCCTACAAAACCCAAAATCTCGTTGGCTCTCTAAGGTCTCCAACTCACCAAGCACGATGTTCCTATCCATATCCTCGTTCAAGAGTTTATGGAAGTATGTCTGCCACCTAAGCCCAATAGATGCCACATCCACCAATACATTACCTTCCTCATCTTTAATGCACCTCACTTGATCCAGGTCACGAGCTTTCCTCTCTATAACGTTAGCTTACCTGTACAGTCTCTTACCACCACCTTTACTCCCCAACTCCTCGTACAGGCGCCCAAATGTTGCAACTTTAGCCGTCGTGATTGCTAATTTTGCCTCTTTCATAGCCTTCTTACAGAACTCCATATTCGTTCTCCTCTCCTCCTTGATTGCGCTCTCCACTAGATTCAAATAGGTTGCTTTCTTGGCTTCCACTTTTTCTTGGACTTTGTTATTCCACCACCAGTCCCCTTTGTGGCCTCTCGTGTATCCATTCGTGAACCCTAACACCTCTCTAGCAGCTTCTCTAATACAGTTATCTATTGTGGTATACATATTACTCGTGTTCCCATTACTCCTCTATACCCCCATTACTACCAGCTTCTCCTCCAACTTATGAGCTTTTTCCTTGGTCAAGGCTCCCCACTTGATCTTGGGTTAACCATACGCCGCTCTCTTCTTCCTCTTTCTTTTAATCTCTAGGTCCATTACGAAGAGCCTATGTTGTGTCGATAGACACTCACTTGGGATAACCTTGAAAGTGCACATGCCTCTATCATACTTCCTACATAAAAGGTAATCAATCTGAGTCTTGGCCATCGTACTCCAAAAAGTGACCAAGTGGTCTTCCCTCTTCTGAAAACACATGTTAGCTATCACCAAATCAAAAGCTTTAGTGAACTCCAACAATGAAATTCCTACCTCGTTCCTACCTCTAAAATTGAACCCGGAATGCACATTGTCATAGCCCCTAGCAGTCTCCCCAATATGGCCATTAAAATAACCTATTATGAAAAGCTTCTCGGTAGGTAGGATACCTCAAACCACCTTGTCTAAATTCTCCCAGAAGTTCCTCTTGACCTCTTCATCCAAGCCCGCTTGAGGCGTGTATGCATTAATCATGTTTAAAGCGAACCCACCAACCGCTAGCTTAATAGTCATCAGCCTATCGTTCACTCTCCAAACATCTACCATTAGCTCCCTGATATCCCTATCAACTAAAATACCTACACCGTTCTTGCCCCTAGCACATGATGAATACTATAATTTAAACGTGTTAACTTCTCGTGCTCTAGTAACCAACCATGTAGTCTTCTAGACACACGATGTATTAATCTTCCTTTTCTGGAGAATCTTCCCTAACTCTAAAGACTTCCCTGTCAATCTCCCTATATTACAGGACCCAATCCTCAGCCTAGCGACTCCCTTACCAACCTTGCCCCCCCTCCTTCTCCCCCTCCCAAGGACATGACCTTACTCTACCATCACTCGCTTCAGCCATAATAATCTAAGGGATACAAAGCTAGTACTACTTCAACACGCAACAAGGTAACTAAAAGAATATAGTCTCAACATAAGGCACTAGTTGAAAGCAACTACAGAAAAGCAAGTAATCGATGCAAGTGAATACATTGTAAATGGCAAAGACAAAGAACGAAATAGAATAAATCAAAATATATAAAGAGGAAGAAAGATACATAATAAAATCAAAATCTATAATAAAAAAGATAAAGAATAAATCAAAATATATAAAGACAAAGAAAGATATAACCTGAAATGTATTCAAAGATGTCTAGCCGCTGCCTCCGCCCACAATGAACTTTATTTCAGTGGGGCCCACTACTGAAGCGAACTGTAACCCTTATGTCCGGCTGTTCGCTGGGTATGTCACCGATTATATGCCCTAGCAGTGATTGTAATGGGAAGGCCAAGAGGGGCTACCGGATATGATATCGGCAGTAGTGCCTTGGGGAGAGAGAAACATGGGGAATAGGGGAAAGGCAAGGAGAAGCTGATGGTGATGTCGTGATGGCACCTAGTCTCCTCGACTAGGTAAGCCTAAAAATTAATAATAAATTGACAGAAATAATTAACAAGATGCTAAAACAAGGCTGAATAACTGATATAAACTTTCGAAAGTAGGATCAATAACGGTACACTCCCCAAGACCGGTAGAACTAAGTCATAAGCTATACAGAGTCATACTAGAGTGTCTACTACATCAATATCTGAATGAAAAATACAATAGTAGTAAAGGTAAAGGAAGGTGACTCCGAGACCTGCGGACGCCGAGCAGGCATACCTTGAAGTCTTCGTAAAGTAGCTAATAGATAATCACTAACAACCAGCACGAGCAGACGTACCTGGATTTGCATAAAAAGATGTGCAGAAGAATGTATGAGTACACTATAACGGTACCCAATAAGTATCAAGTCTAACCTCAATAGAGTAGTGACGAGGCCAGGTCAAGACACCTACTATGATATAAATAAACAGTATGAAAATGTAATAAGGATAAATAATGGAAAGTATAGAAATAACTGATACGAAACAGTTAACAGCATGAACTAATACCAGAATTGTAAGCACGGAAAAAACATAAAGAAATTAGTTAGAGACAACCACAATGATCATATACGGACAATAACTGACAACAAAAATAAGGAAGAACAAAACAACATGAATCACAACGAGGTATCGCCTCATACACAATAAGATTCACCACTGAAGTACATACTCATGTATATATATCAAGAATCACCACCGAGGTACCGCCTCGTATTCACAATTCACAATCTTAATCAGAATCATTCATCATGCCGCCTTGTGAGCCTTATATTTGAAATAGATTTTGAAAACAATTTTTCCGAAATAGCTACACACACTTTAGCTCATCTTATGACACCATGTGGCTTCACGTAGTTCCTCTACAAGAAACACGCACATAAGTCCCACCTTATGTCGTCGCATGCACATTAACCCCAAGCCTTATACCACCGCATGCGTGTTAATATCATATCACAATAACAACTCGCACCACAAGTGCCCAGATATCACTACTTGCCAACAATCAACAATATCAATGTTTCCATAATAATAGCATACGGCTCTACCACAACGTGTACAAGAATATCAATAATAACAATAAATGTAAAATTCTCAACAAGAAAGATATCTTAACAATTATCAACTCCACTTCAAAATGATACAGCTCCCACAACTTCAACACCAATAACTCAATAATAAGAAATATAACGTGTAACTAGGAACCAAATACTATCAACTCACAATGTAAGGAATATCATGACTTCAATGAGAATAATAGCAAGGACAGAGATAATTAGTAACAATGACTTCAAATAATGATAATTAAAATGAAAGAGATAACACATACAATCACTTTAAGTAATGATAATCAATAATGAAAGAGATAACACGGATCAAAAATAAAGAGGCAACAAGTTCAACTAAAGCAAGAAAGCAATTTATCAAGTAGGATGTAGAACAAGTGTTAAACAAATCAATTAAGGCATGTGAGGATAGACTAACACAAACAAGAATAGATTGATTATGAGAATTTAGAATATAATATGGCATTTCAATTAAAGCATGGAAATAGTCTGAGTAGCCTAAATCGGTCAAATATCACGTATAACTTGTGTACCCACTCGTCACCTTGTATACATGGCTTTCACATAGCACAAATGAATCAATCAATACCAATTCTAAGGGGTAGTTTTCTCATGCAAAGTTAGGTAAGATACTTACATCAATTAGGCCAATTCAATACTCAAAAATAGCTTTTTCCCTAAAATTCTCCTCCACACGGCTCAAATATAACCAAAATAGACTTAATATCATCAAATAATGCTAGGACAATTGCAATAGATAAAGCTAAGATCTCTACATTTTTTCCCAAAAGTCAACCCGGGGCCGCCTGGTCCAATGGTAGATTTCGACCACCCATGACCTCACAAGTTCATATATGTGCTTAGTTTCAAAATCCGAGTCCAAGTCGACTCTCAAAACTCAAATTCTCATGTTTCAAAATCTTGACAAAGTTTCACAAACTTTCAGTTTGATTCACATGATTTTGATGTTAAAATCAAAGATATATTGATGGAATATGATTAGAAATAGATTAGAATCACTTACCTAAAGTTTGCAGGTGAAAATTTCCTCTCCAAATAGCTCCCTGCTGAGTCTAGGGTTCAATAATGAGAGAATGTTTTCAAAATCTCATCTCCCAGCCCTTTGTACCAACTGCAGATGTCGCATTTGCGACAATGCGAACCCTTGCAATTGCGGAACAAGACTCACATTGCTGAACCCTGACAACCTCAGAAAACATCTCAATTGCAATAGAGGCTTCGCAATTGTGAAGCTTGACCTAACTGCAAAAGCGAACAGTTGTTCCTAATTGTGAACATAACCAAAATTATGCTACCTTCACAAATACGAAGGAGAAGTCGCATTTGCGACATCTTCCCTTGTATTGTCACCTTCGAAATTGTGAGGCTGGTGCTTGCAATTACAATAACTAAGCACCAGCACACCAAGAGTTCATTTTAAGTGCAAAACCATTCTGATACATGTCCGAAATTCATCTAAGCCCTCGGAGCTCTAAACCAAATATCCACACAAGTCTAAAAATATCATACAAACTCGCTCGTGTGATTAAAATGCAAAAATAACTTCTAAAACTATGAATGGAATACTAAAACGCATGAATTTCAAAGTGAAGTTCAAGAATTTCTAAAATTACATCTAAACGTCTGAATCCTTTCAAATCAACTCCAAATGACACCAAATTTTGTAGACAAATTCTAAATACAATAACAGACCTATTCTAAGTCCTAAAATCAAATTCCTAGCTCCATAGCTAAAAGTCAACCTGTTGTCAAACTTTTCAACTTAAAATTGCCAAATTTCGGCAAATCAACCTCAGACTTCCGAAATTAATTTTGAAGGATGAAATCACGATGCGAAGCAATCGGAGCCATCAAAATATAGTTCCGGGGTCATTTTCACAAAAGTCAAAGTTTGGTCAATATTTTCTAATTTAACCATCTAAGTCAAGAATCAAGAGGTCTGAATTAACCCGAAAGCTTCCCAAAATGAAACTAATTGATTTTTCAAGTTATAAATTCATAAACACACATGTGTGAGGCATAAAAAGGGGTAACGGGGCATAATTACACAAAATGAACGATCAGATCATTACATTCCTCATGTTTGGGAGTCTAGGAATTCTACCAAAAGTGACCGTATTCAAAAAGTGTCACTGCCAAAATCCCACCTTAGGAGTCGTGATGGCACCTAGTCTCTAAGACTAGGTAAGCCTAACACTTACAAAATTAATAATAGATTTTAACCAATCCATTATTAATCATGAACCAAAAATTTCTATATAAAGCCAACAATCCAAAGTAGATATATAACATCCCAAAATCGGTAATACAAATCATATGCTCCACTGAGTTCACTAGGAAATCATTAAGTACAACTGTTCCGGAATAGAAATAAACATTACAAAGTAAAACTTCATAAGGTGACCCGAGGCATGCGAACGTGACGGCAGGTATACCTTAAACTCCACAGCAATACTCAATCAGCTATCTAATGACCAACACGCTTCGAGGTACCTTAATCTACACAAAAATATGTAGCAAAGCGTTGAGTATACCATAGTGGTACCCAGTAAGCATCAAGACTAACCTCGGTAGAGTAGTGATGAGAAATAGTCAAGACACCTACTAGTCATAATAACATGTAAAAGTATGAATATAAAACTAACTGGGAACAAAATAAAGCTAAACAATATGGTAAAAATAATGTTACAATACTCGCAGTAAAAACTAGAAATAACAATTAACAACAAGGAGAAAACATGTAATAACGCCGTAAAGTAAGCAGAATACAGTTAAAGTCCGGTGAAACCAAGTAAGGGAAGACAAGTAACAACCCCATAAAACAACCTCTTTCACACAAGTTTATACAAGAATTTCCTCGAGGTACCACACCTCATAATCACAATCACGGGTCCCAAACCACAAACCCTAATCACTTGGAATCTTGTGCCCATATTACAAATCACATCCGCACGAACAGCTCATGTGTTGCACCGACAACTCATGTGCCAATACCATTAATACCTCATATCTGCACGGATAACTCACATGCTAAGAGAGTGACAATATCTCATATCTGCATGGACAACTCGCGTGCTAGCAGTGACAATACCTCATAACCATACGGACAACTCACGTGTCAATAGTACAACTCACGCGTAGAAGAAGGCAGGTATACAAGAATACATGTAAATGATCAACAAACATCAAGGTTCATATTCCTGGACTACCATAAGTGATAGATTACGGTGTATGTTTGTACAAGTGTACTATAACAGTTCGAGTCAACAAGTAAGATTAGAGACAATGAATGGCAATAGGAAACAACACAACAAAACCGTAATATGCATGACTCACATAAGGTAGGCACACCACTACATAAATATCATTAATAACAATGCCCTCACGCCATCACAAATCATCCTCGACATAGCCCATCCCCCTCCATTGTCTCGCCACGTGCCCAACAATAAAGTAAATGCCTGCGTTGTCTCACCACACATGCATAATAATATTCCCACGTTGTCTCGCCACATGCGCAAACCCACATATATAGCTCGTCTTGTTATGCTGTATGTGCAAATATCAATAATAATAATAATAATAATAATAATAATAATAGCACAGACAGATCACGTGTGAACACCCCGACAATCCTCTCAACAATACCACGTGTGCCAAAAACATAACAACACAATATAACAACTCACATCACATGCTCCCATATGCCACAACATTTCCTTTGAAACAATTCCAATACAATAACCACACATAGCCCTCATCTCAACAACACTGAATACAACAATAACACGAGACTTCGGCAAGTAAATCAACACAAGAATTACAAAAACATAATAAAACGGAAGAATGAGCTCACAATGAAACCTATAACAAGTTATAATGGCTTCAAATAAGAATAACTCAATAATGAGA
Organism: Nicotiana sylvestris; assembly: GCF_000393655.2. NCBI lineage: Eukaryota > Viridiplantae > Streptophyta > Magnoliopsida > Solanales > Solanaceae > Nicotiana > Nicotiana sylvestris. The sequence continues at coordinate 81,004,794 of NC_091062.1, read as the reverse complement.
GAGATAATGTGTAACAATGATGTCAAATAAGAATAACTCAACAATATGAGAGATAACATTAACAATAATCTCAATTAAGAATAACTCAGAGGTAACATGTAACTGCGATTTCAAGTAAAGATAAATCATAATAGAAGAGATAACATGTAACAATGAAAGAGGCAACAACTTCAATTAAAGCATATAAGGGTATAATTGGCAATAGAGGGTAGATCATGAACCAATTAACTTCAAATAAGGCATGTAAGGGTAAATTTAACAATGGAGGTTATACATGGTAAGGCAATTTCATTTTAATGTACATAAGAAAACTAAGAGTCTAAAACAATTAAATTTCCACATATAAGCCATGTATACACTAATCACCTCGTGTACATGTCTTTCACGTAGTTCAAATAATGCAAACAAATCAATCCATATTCGGTAGCTCCCTCACACAATATTAGGCAAGATACTTACCTCAAAAGCCCTCAATCAATACTATAAAATAACTTTTCCTTTACAAATCACCTCCGCTCGGCCCAAATCTAACCAAAATCGACTCAATAATATCAAATAATGCAAGAGAAATCAATTCCAATAATTAAAGCTATAATCTTTGCATAATTCCTCAAAAGTCAACCCCGGCCCGCCCGGTCAAAACCCAGGTCCAAGGGTAGTTTCCAACTACCCATAATCCTACGAGTCTATATATGCATTTTGTTTCAAAATTTGAGTTCAAATCGACTCTCAAAACTCAAATTCTCATTTTTTAAAATATAGACAAAGTTTCTCCAAATTTCACTTTGATTCTCATAATTTTGATGTTAAAGCTCATATATAATCATGTAAAATAGTTGAAAATTGAAAAAAATCACCTACCCAAAGATTGTAGATGAAAATACCTCTTCAAAATTGCCTTCTACCAAATCTAGGGTTCCAAAATATGAAAATGAGACCAAAATCCTGTCCCTCAGCTTTTATGTCCAGTAGTAGGTATCACAAATGCGATCAGGGGATAGCAAATGTGAACCCTGAAAATGCAAGGAAATGCTCGCAAAAGCAAAACCTCGCACACCTCTGCTGTCATCGCAACTGTAATGACTTATTTGCAAATGCAAATTGTGGACCATCACAAAAGCGATCCAATAGATCGCAAATGCGACCACTGCCTAGCTAAGATCCACATCGCGCATGCGAACACATGGTTTGCTAATGCGAACATTACAAAGTCCAACTAATATCGCAAATGTGATGTCCCCCTTCACAATTGCTACTACGCAAATATGGTCATAGTCTTGTAGATGTGTGACCTGAGGCATCTGTGCACAAACCAACAATGCTAGAATCATTCCAAACACTTCGATACGCATTCGAAACTCACTCGAACCCTCGGTGCTCCAAACCAAGAATCAATACAAGTTTAAAAACATATCATGAACTCACTTGCACGATCAAATTATCAAAATAACATCTGAAACCATGAATCAGACCTCCAAAACTCATGAAATCAACATGAAACTCAAGAACTTTTAAAACACAACTGCGTGTCTGATTCATATCAAATCAACTCGGAATGACGCCAAACTTTGTAGACACGTTTCAAATGATAAAATGGACCTATTCCAAGTCCCAAAATAGAAATCCAAATGTGATAGCTATGAGTTCAACCTATGGTCAAACTTATCAAAATTCTATCCCTTTAAATTTCCAACTTTCGGCAAAATAATACAAATCAACCTACTGACCTCCAAATTCAATTTCGGACATATGACCAAGTCCAAAATCACGAACCGAACCTATCTGAGCCATCAAAATACCGTTCCAGGGTCGTTTCCACAAAAGTCAAACCTCGTTAAATATTTTTCAACTTAAGCTTCTAAAGTGAGAATCACTCATCCAAATACATCCTGAAACATCCGAAAATCAAATCCGACCATGCATACAAGTCATAATACACAATATGATGCCACTAAATACCTTGAACCACTAAACAGAACCTTAAAGCTCAAAACGACCGGTCAGGTCGTTACAAGAAGTCATGGATAGTATGGATATTCATATTATTCAGAAGTTAATTTATTTTTATCTGTATTAAATATGGATCAGGTCGAATATTTTATTTATTTTTTGCATTATCCGTTTTTGACCTGCTCATATCCGACTCGACATGTTCGTTTGCCACTTTTATTAGAGAGTTATATCTATCTATACTACATTAAAAGCACGAAGGCCCTTAGCGAAATATCATTCGTCTTTTTTACCCTTTTAAACTTGAGTTTACACTAAATAAAATAGTTATTTAATTATTTCTCTATTATTTAGTACTTTGAAATCAACTAGAACTTTACTTATTAAAATTTTCCTTATTTGAACGATTACATTAGGAAATCCTAATATATAGGGCATTAAAATAAATTAATGTCACGACCCAAGTTTTTCCCTCCGTTAATTGTTGTGACGGTACCTAGTCTTTACGACTAGTTAAGCCTAATATTGCGGAAATGAAACAAAGACACAAAGATAACAGCTAACGAATATAGTTAATAAGCTGAAACGATGTCGTTTGGCATATACAATAATCACTTTTTCCGAAAACCCGGAATGTCGCAATGTCACAAGCTTCTAAGAGGTCTTAACTGTTATATACATCATTTCTATGAAAAAGAAGAAAATGAACATAGCGGGTAGAAGGGGACTCCGAGGTCTGCGGATGCGGCAGATGTACCTTGAAGTCTCCTGAAGCAGCAACCACACATCTAAACTCAAGGCTGATAGCTAGTACCTAGATTTGCACACAGAAAACATGTACAGGAAAGGGCATGAGTACACCACAACGGTACCCAGTAAGGATCCAAGCCTAACCTCGATCGAGTAGTGACGAGATCAGGTCAGGGCCCTATTAATAAGACAGAAAGAATATTACAGTAAAATAAGTACGGAATCTAACAGGAATAGAACTCACTGGAAACCAACAGCTCAGAACACAGTAATAGCAATAGAGGGATCTCTCGAGATACCGTCCCGTAGTCCCAAACGTAAATGTGCAGGGGGATCTCCCGGAATATCATTCCGTAGTCCCAAAGTAAATATGCAGTGCTGGGGGATCTCCTAGAATACCGTTCCGTAGTCCCAAAGTAATTATGTAGTACAGGGGAATCTCCAAGAATATCGTTCCGTAGTCCCAAAGTAAATATGCAGCTCAACCAAACAGAGATAATAGTTATCGCAAGAAACCACAATTTAGACTAAGTATGAATCAAGGAAGAACAAGAAATTTCACTAAAATATGCAACACAGAGTTCAAATAGGCAGTTAAGGCAATTAAGACAGTTAAAGCACGTAGGCATACTTTCTTAAACTAAACAGGATAGTTACATATGCTAGAGTTACTCAATTAAAGGGAAACAACTATTTTCTTAATGAACATGGAGTTTTTCAACAAATAGCCTGTGTACGCACTCGTCACTTCACGTACATGGGGCTCATATAACAAGCAGTACCAAATCCTAAGAGGAATTCCCCCACACAAGGTTAGGCAAGCCACTTACCTCGAACTCAAGGGCACTCAAAGCTCAATCACAGCTTTGCCTTTTAAACACGCATGTGAACCAACAATATCTAGCAAATTACCAACCAAACATTTCAATATAAGCCTTAGGAATCACTCACGATAACAAAGGACTCAATTTAGGTCATTATTGAAAAAGTTAACAAAAGTCAACACCCGGGCCCACTTGGTCCAAACCTAAAATTCGGACCAAAACCTGATTACCCATTCACCCCCGAGTCCGGATATACAATTGGTTTTGGAATCCAGCCTCAATTTGAGGTCTAAATCCCCAAATTTTGAAATCCCTAATTTCTACCCAAAAATCCCCAATTCCACCATGAAAACCTTAGATTCTAGGTTGAAATCTTGTAAAATAAAGTGAAAGATTGAAAGAAACTAGTTAAGAATCACTTATCTATGATTTGGGGAAGAAGAAGTCTTTTAAAAATCGCCTCTTGAGTTTTAGGTTTTGAAAATTTGAAGAATGAATGAAAAATCCCGTCCAAGTCTCATTTGCCCAGCTGCAGATGTCGCAAATGTGACCTGGGCTTCGCAAATGCGAAGCACACAAATGCGAAGGATTCATCGCAAATGCAAACCCCTTCTCACCTCTGCATTGTTCGCAAATGCAAGAAATAGATCTCAAATGCGAACATGGGCAAGACCGCATTTGCGACCATGTGATCAAAAATGCGAAGAATACTCCTTCCAGTTCCCATCGCAATTGCGAGGAATTGTTCGCTATTGTGAACAATGGCCTCCACAGCTACTCTTCGCAAATGCGATGAGTAGGTCGCAAATGCGAACCCAACAGTGGTCGCAAATGTGAAGCTTTGTCTCGCAATTGCGAGACCAGAGGCTCTGCAACAAGAACTGAAATACACCAGCAAACTTCGAAGTTCAAAACACTCTGTAGCCTATCCGAAACTCACTTGAGCCCTTGGGTATCCAAACCAAACATGCACACAAGCTGAAATAACAACCAGAATCACGAATTTATCACCAAATCAAATGAAATTCTCAAGAACACTTTGAAATTTCTATTTTCTCAACCGGACGTCCGAATTATGTCAAACCAACTCCGTTTCTTACCAAATTTCACAGTAAGTCTTAAATATTATATTGAACTTGTACCGGGCTCCGGAACTAAAATACGGATCTGATACCAACAAGATCAAACATTAAGAATTTCTTAAAAACCAATAAATTTCCGTACTCACAATTTTCAACAAAAATTCATAACTCAAGCTAGGGACCTCCGATTCCGATTCCAGTCATACGCCTAGGTCCCATATTTTAACACAGACCCACCGAGACTATCAAAACAAGAATTTGGGTTTGTTTACCAAAAATGTTGATCGAAGTCAACTCAAATGAAGTTTTTAATCAAAAATTCTTATTTTTATCAACTTTCAATACAAAAGCTTTCTGAAAACACGCCCGGACTATGCACGCAAATCGAAGAGGAATAAAATGAGGTTTTTAAGGCCTCGAAACACAGAATTTGGTTTTAATTCATAAGATGACCTTTTGGGTCATCACATTCTCCACCTCTAAGAAAACCGTTCGTCCTTGAACGGACATAGAAAGGTACCTAGGCTAGGAAAAAGGTGGAGATATCTACTCCGCATGTCTGACTCGAACTCCCAAGTCGCCTCTTTGATCGGCTGACCCCGCCACTGAACTTTTACTGATGCAATGTTCTTTGACCTCAACTTTCGAACCTGCTTGTCCAAAATAGCCATTGGCTCCTCAACATAAGTTAGATCCAACTGGACTGAACCGAAATCCAACATGTGAGATGAATCATCGTAATACTTTTGTAGCATAGAAACATGGAATATCGGATGAACTCCTGCTAGACTGGGAGGCAATGCAAGCTCAAAAGCAACCTCCCCAACACACTACAACACCTCAAAGGGACCAATAAACCTTGGGCTCAGCTTGCCCCTCTTTTCGAATCTCATAATGCCCTTCATAGGCGAAACCCGAAGCAAGACCCACTCTCCAACCATAAATGAAACATCGGTAACCTTCCGTTCCGCATAACTCTTCTATCTAGACTCGGCTGTGCAAAGTCTATCCTGAATCACCTTAACCTTCTCCAAGGCATCCTGAACCAAGTTCGTGCCAAATAATCTAGCCTCGCCCGGCTCGAACCAACTGACTGGGAACCGACACTGCCTACCATATAGAGCCTCATACGGCGCCATCTGAATGTTGGACTAATAATTGTTGTTGTAGGCAAACATTGCAAGTGGAATGATTTGATCCCAAGAAACTCAAAACTCCCTCACACATGCACAGAGCATATCCTCAAGAATTTGAATATTGCGCTCGGACTGTCCGCCTATCTGAGGGTGAAATGTCATGATCAACTCCACTCGAGTACCCAACTCATGTTGTACGGCTCTCCAGAATCATGATGTAAACTGCGTGCCTTGGTCATAAATGATAGATACCAGCACACCATGAAGTCTGACAATCTCTCGGATATAAACTCGAGGCAGTTTCTCGGAAGAATAGGTAGTCATCACTGAAAGGAAAGGAGTTAACTTGGTCAGCCTATCCACAATCACCCATACTACATCAAACTCTCGTTGAGTTCGTGGGAGTCCAAAAACGAAATCCATAGTGATCTGCTCCCATTTCCACTCTGAAATCTCTAGCTTCTAAAGGAACCCACTTGGTCGTTGATGCTCATACTTTACTTGCTGGCTATTTAGGCATCGAGCAACATACTCTACTATGTCCTTATTCATTCTACGCCACCAATAATGCTGCCTCAAGTCCTGATACATCTTTGCGGCACCTGGATGAATAGAGTACCGCGTGATATGAGACTCCTGAAGAATCAACTCACGCAGACCTTAGGCATACATAGCCTACCTGCATTCTCAATGCACCATCATCCCCAATAGTGACCTCCTTGGCATCACCGTGCTGGACCGTTTCCCTAAGGACAAGCAAATGAGAGTCATCATGCTGACGCTCTCTGATATGATCATAAAGAGAACACCGAGAGACCACACAAGCCAATACTCGACTAGGCTCACAAATATCCAATCTCATAAACTAGCTGGCTAAGGCCTAAACATCTAATGCCATAGGCCTCTATGGTGCTGGTAGATAAGCCAAACTCCCTAAACTCTCTACCCGGCAACTCAAAGCATTGGCCACCACATTGGCCTTTTCCAGGTGGTACAGAATAGTGATATCATAATCCTTAAGTAGTTATAACCACCTCCTCTGACGTAGATTAAGATCCTTCTGCTTGAATAGATGCTGCAACCTCTGGTGATCAGTATAGTTCTCACAAGGGACATCATACAAACAGTGCCTCCAAATCTTCAAGGCATGAACAATAGCTGCAAAATCAAGGTCATGGATGGGATAGTTCTCTTCATATACCATAAGTTGTTCGGACGCGTAGGCAATCACCCTACGGTCCTACATCAATACCACACCGAGGCTAACTCGCATATAAGACCTTGAACTTAAAGGCAATACAAATACCGGGGTTGTAGTCAAAGCTGTCTTGAGATTCTGAAAGCTATCCTCACACCCTTCCGTCCACCTAAACGGAGTACCCTTCTAGGTCAGCCTGGTCATGGGTGCTGCAATAGATGAGAATCCCTCAACAAATCGATGGTAATAACCTGCCAAACAAAGAAAACTCCGAATCTCTGTAGCTGAGGATGGTCTGGGACAACTCTGCACTACTTCCACTTTCTTCGGATCCACCTTGATCCCTTCACTCGATACCACATGACCCAATAATGCCATAGATCTAACCAAAACTCACATTTTGAGAACTTTGCATATAATTTCTTTTCTCTCAAGGTCTGAAGCACTGTCCTCAAGTGTTTCTCATGATCTTCCCAATTTCGGGAATACACCAAAATGTCATCAATAAAGAAAATGACGAATGTATCAAGATAAGGGTGAAATACACTATGCATCAAATGCATAAATGCTGCTGGGGTGTTGGTCATCCCAAATAACATGACAAGGAACTTGTAATGATCATACCGAGTCCTAAAAGTAGTCTTCGAGATATCTGGCTCCCGAATCTTCAACTAATGATAACCTAAACGTGAATCAATCTTGAAAAACACTCGGGCACCATGTAACTGATCAAATAGGTCATCAATACGAGGCAAAAGATACTGGTTCTTCACAGTAACTTTGTTCAATTGGCGATAATGAATGCACATACGTATATAACCATCCTTTTTCTTCACAAACAAGATAGGAGCACCCCAAGGTGACACACTGGGCCGAATGAAACCATTATTAAGAAATTCCTGTAACTATTCCTTCAACTCAAGAGGGGCCATACGATAAGGAGGAATAGAGATGGGCTGAGTGCCCGACAACAAGTCAATGCCAAAATCAATATCTCTGTAGGGGTATCAATACTGACATCTCTCACATAGGCTAGATACGCGTCATACCCCTTCTCAACCATTCGCTGAGCTTTAAGAAATGAAATGACTCTATTGGAGTGTAATCTAAGGTACTCCTCCACTCTATCGCGATAAACTTGGCATAGCCAGCGTCATGGTCTTGGCATGACAATTAAGAATAGCATAATGGGGAGACGGTCAGTCCATGCCCAAGATAACATTAAAACATACCTTACTGAGAATTAACAAATCGGCTCTGGTCTCAAAACCACTAAGAGTAATAAAACACGACCGATAAACGCGATCAGCAAGAAGAGAATCTCCCACAGGAGTAGACACATAAATAGGGGAACTCAAAGAATCCCGAGAGATGCCCAAATGTAGGGCAAAATAAGAGGACACGTAGGAATAAGTGGAACCTGGATCGAATAGAACCGATGTATCTCTATGACATACTAGAACAATACCTGTAATAACAGAATCGGAAGTAACAGCCTCTATACGAGTAGGAAGGGCATAGTATCTGGCCTGGCTTCCCCCGTTAGGGCGCCCTCGACCTCCCCGACCTCCACCTCTAGCTGGTTGAGCAAGTGGAGTGGCAGCTGGTTCTGTAATCATAGCCTGGGAACCTTGTGGAGCACGTTGTGGCTGAGAAGTCTGTGGCGGTGCACCCCTTCTAAGTTTGGGACAATCTCTCACAAAATGGTGAGTATCTCCACACTCAAAACAAGCTCTAGGAAGATGTGGATGTTATGGATAACTCGGACTAGGTCTGCTAGACTGACCACTGAAAGCACCCCATGCAGGAGGCACACTAGATACTGGAGGTGCATAATAAGGCTCTTGAGGTCTAAGAGGAGCTGGAATAACACTGGCTGCTGGAAGAGCTGAATCAATGAGGTAGCTCACATAACCCCTACCATGACAAACTACAGCTGGGGCACAAGCACCAGAATAATAACCCGACTCTCGAGACCTCTTGGCCTCTCTCTTCTCCCTATATCGAGCAAGCATGCCCTCTACTCTCCTAGCAATACTCACCACCTACTGATACGCAATATCCATCTCTAACTCCCGGACCAAGCTAGTCCTGATGCTGGGAATGAGCCCCTCAATAAACAGGCAAACCCTCTTTCACACTATAGAAACCAAGGCCGGTGCATGTCTAGCCAGGTCACTAAAATGGACGGCATACTCTGAGACCATCATAGTACCCTGGCGCAACTGCTCAAACTTCGCGCACCATGCGTCCTTGAGGCTCTGAGGGACATACTCTCTCAAAAACATGTTCGAAAACTGAGTCCATGTAAGGGAAGTTGCCTCAGCTGGATTGTCCAACTCATAAGTATGCCACCACTGATAAGCTTCCCCTCGAAGCTGAAAGGCAGTGAAAAAAACCCCACTTGACTCTGATACGCCCATAGTGTAGAAGATACGGTGGCACTCCTCCAGAAATCCCTCAGCATCCTCTAATGCTAGACCACTAAATGTAGGAGGGTCGTACTTTTTGTACCTCTCAAACCTCTGCTGCTCCTCCTCTAAAGCTACTACCCTACCCTCTGGCTAAACTGGGGCAGGTGGTACCGGTATAATCTCTAGGATCTAATCAACCTGAACCCGCTGCTCTAGAGTGCAGGCGGTGGGAGTCTGTGCTCCTCTCCCCGCCTGAGATATGGCTGCAGCAAGTGGAATCAACCCTGCCTGAGGTAGAGTGATGTACATGCTCATGAACTATGTAAGGGTCTTCTGAAGAGCTGGAGTAATAGTGGTAGGCGTATCAGGTGCTTATGCTCCGGCAGGAGCTACTAGTGGCTCCACTGTAGCAGCTCGCCCGGGTGCTCTGGCTGCACCATATGTGCGTCCTCGGCCTCTACCCCAGCCCTGGCCTCGAGTGGCTTCAGTAGGGGGGCGCGGGTGCCTGATCACTCCGGTAGCACGTGTCCTCACCATCTGTGAGAGAATAGAAGACAGAAGTTTAGAATTTAGAAGTCAATAATCTTGAATGACAAGGAATTAAATGAAGTGGAATTTTCCTAACAGTTCCATAGCCTCCCAAAGATAAGTACATATATCTCCGTACTGATCCGTGAGACTCTACTAAACCAATTTGTTACTCACGACTCCTATGAACCTAGAGCTCTGATACCAACTTGTCACGACCCAAGTTTTTCCCTCTGTGAACTATCGTGATGGTACCTAGTCTCTACGACTAGGTAAGCCTAAATTGCGTAAATGAAATAAAAACAAAAAGATAACAGCTAACGAATATAGTTAATAAGCATAAACGATGTCGCTTGGCATATACAATAATCACTTTTTCCTAAAACCCGGAATATCGCAATGTCACAAGCTTCTAAGAGGTCTTAACTGTTCTATAAATCATTTTTACGGAAAAGAACAAAATGTACATAGGGGGTAGAAAGGGTCTCCGAGGTCTGCGGATGCGACAGATGTACCTTGAAGTCTCCTAAAGTAGCAACCACACAGATAGACTCGAGGCTGATAGCTAGTACCTGGATCTGCACACGGAAAACATGTGCAGGAAAGGGCATGAGTACACCACAGCGATACCCAGTAAGTGTCAAGCCTAACCTCGGTCGAGTAGTAACGAGATCAGGTCAAGGCCCTACTAGTATAAATATAATAAAATAAGACAGAAAGAATATTACAGTAAAATAAGTACAGAAATCTAACAGGAATAGATCTCAATGGAAACCAATAGCTCAGAACACAATAATAGCAAGAAGGGGATCTCCCAAGATACCGTCCCGTAGTCCCAAACATAAATGTGCAGGGGGATCTCCTAAAATACCCTTCCGTAATCCCAAAGTAAATATGCAATGTTGGGGAATCTCTCGGAATATCGTTCCGTAGTCCCAAAGCAAATATGCAGTACAGGGAAATCTACCGGAATACCATTCCGTAGTCCCAATGTAAATATGCCGCTCAACAAAATAGAGATAACAGTTACAACAAGAAACCACAATTTAGACTAACTCTGAATCAAGGAAGAACAGGAAATTTCACTAAAACATGCAACACAAAGTTCAGATAGGCAGTTAAGACAGTTAAAGTCTGTAGTCATGCTTTCTTAAACTAAATAGGATAGTTACATATGCTAGTAAACAAATATTTACTTAATGAAAATGGGGGTTATTCAACAAATAGCTTGTGTACGCACTCGTCACTTCATGTACACGGCGCTCATATATCAAATAGTACCAAATCCTAAGGGGAGTTCCCCCACACAAGGTTAGGCAAGCCAGTTACCTCGAACTCAAGGCCACTCAAAGCTCAATCACGGCTTTGCCTTTCAAACACGCATCAGAACCAACAATATCTAGAAAACTACCAACCAAACGTTTCAAAATAAGCCTTAGGAATCACCCACGATAACAAAGGACTCAATTTAGGTCATTATTAAAAAAAAAGTCAATAAAAGTCAACACCCGGGCCCACACCCAAAATTCGAACCAAAATCCGATTACCCATTCACCCCAAGTCCGGATATACAATTGGTTTTGGAATCCGAACTCAATTTGAGGTCTAAATCCCCAAATTTTGAAATCCCTAATTTCTACCAAAAATCCCCAATTCCACCATGAAAACCTTAGATTCTAGGTTGAAATCTTGTAAAATGAAGTGAAAGATTGAAAGAAACTAGTTAAGAATCACTTACCTATGATTTGGACAAAAAAAAGTCTTCGGTAAATCGCCTCTTGAGTTTTAGGTTTTGAAAATTTGAAGAATGAATGAAAAATCTCGTTCAGGTCTCATTTACCCAGCTGTAGTGTCACAAATGCGACATGGGCTTTGCAAATGCGAAGCCCGCAAATGCGAAGGAGGCATCGCAAATGCTAACACCTTCTCACCTCTGCATTTTTTGCAAAAACAAGAAATAATTTGCGAATACGAACATGGGCAAGACCGCATTTGTGACCATGTGATCGCAAATGCGAAGAATACTCCACAGCTACTCTTTGCAAATGTGATGAGTAGGTCGCAAATGCGAACCCAACAGTGGTTGCAAATGCAAAGCTTTGTCTCGCAATTGCGAGACCAAAGACTCTGCAACAAGAACTGAAGCACACCAACAAATTTCTAAGTTCAAAACACTCTTTAGCCTATCTGAAACTCACTCGAGCCCTCGGGGATCCAAAGCAAACATGCAAACAAGTCTTAAAATATCATACGAACTTGCTCGCACGATCAAATCGCCAAAATAACACCTAGAATCATGAATTTAGCACCAAATCAAATGAAATTCTCAAGAACACTTTGAAATTTCTATTTTCTCAACCGGACGTCTGAATCACATCAAACCAACCCCGTTTCTCATCTAATTTCACAGACAAGTCTTACATATTATAGTGAACCTGTACTGGGCTCCAAAACCAAAATACGAACCCGATGCTAACAAGATCAAACATTAAGAATTTCTTAAAAACCATTAAATTTTAATACTCACAATTTTCAACAAAAATTCATAACTCGAGCTAGGGACCTCCGATTCCGATTCCAGACATACGCCCAGGTCCAAAATTTTAATACGGACCCATCGGGACAGTCCAAATACAAATCTTAGTCTGTTTATCAAAAATATTGACCGAAGTCAATTCAAATGAAGTTTTCAATCAAAAATTCTTATTATTATCAACTTTCAATACAAAAGCTTATAATTGTCTTGGAGAGAGAATGAGCAACATCTCACTAAACCAACACTCTAGGAATCCACACCAAATTCCTCCCAAACCCCCTGACAAAATTTCACCAACAATCAATCCTACTCACTCTTACAAAGATAAACTAATTCAAGGGGAAATCTTTACCATTTCTTTCCAATCAATACCAGGAACCTCATCAACTACTATGGATATCCAATCAGCAGATGTGGAAGCCACTACAATGGAGGTTTTGTACCAAACCATGAAGCACATCATACTGAGTGAGGATGATAAAGAAAGAATGTACAATCCTTGGAAGTACTCACTCAACATCAAACTCATGGGCAAATGGCTAGTTCACCATTATTTAAAGAGGAAACCCCAAGAGCTATGGAAGGTAGACGAAAACCAACCCTCTAATAGATCTAGGGGAAGATTACTACACGATCAAATTGACTAAAGAGAAAAGCATGACTAGAGTACTACATGATGGACCCTGGTTCATCAATAATTTTTTCCAATCGGTGCAAAAATGGGTGCCTAATTTTATAGCCACAAAGGCATACCAAAATTATATTGTCGTTTAGGTAAGATTAGCACAACTCCCCACAGAATTTTATGATGGCATATTCCTAACAAAATTTGGAAACTGCATTGGCAAACTGCTTAAAGTGGATGCATGCACATCGGCCACATTAAGATTAAGATATGTGAGGCTTTGTGTGGAATTACCATTGGACCAGCCAGTTCAAAACTTTATCATGATTGGCCACTACAAACAACCTATACTCTATGAAGGAGAAGGTTTTTTGTGCAAAGTCTGTGGAAGGCTGGGGCACTCAACCAAAATATGCCCCCATAGGATTCTACCAAGTGGCCATAATGAATGTCCATTAACAAAGGAGGCACCACAAGCTAAGGAAGAAACTGCACGGGAGTGGATAACATTTGTTTCCCCAAGAAAAACAAATCAAAGGTAGTCAATCAGTCCATGAACAAGGCGAGTTCTTCTGTTGCACCAGGTATTAAAGTTCGCATGTATGATGCCTTGTCAGGTAAGTATTTAAATACACAACCTATGAGCTATGTTAACAATCAATTGCTCACTAACCTTAATACAACTTACCCTACAGCCCAAACTGACCAATGTGATATAGGAACATTAGTAGCAAATGAGCTTGCTGGAATACCACCCAATGGTAAGGAAGGTAGTTTCTCCAATAACCTTCTAGAACACATAGTTTTGGAAAAATCAATAAAAAATTTAAATAAAAACCACCCTAATTTGCATGGCAAGATGAAGGCTAACTCTACATGTGTCCAAAACAGTCACACCCTACTAAGTCCAATAATATCCTAAATCTCTTGTCTAAAAAAATGGATTTGAACTTAACTCCCACACTAATCAACAAGAGAGGCCAAGACATCATTAATACTACTAATAATAATTATCCCTCTAATATTAATAACCAATCAAATAACAAAGGTAAATCTACTAACACTCACCATGCAAAATCCGTCCTTGATACCAACTCAACCATGCAACACATGGACATAGAAGATAGCCAAGTGGAGGAAGGCATATCCATGCAAGATATGGATATAAACCACACGCAATCCCTCTCCATTCCTACAAAGGTAGAGCAAATCATTGCAAAACCTACTACCCCAATAGATTGCCTGAACATACCAACAATGTCAAGACCTCCACTTACCTTGAGAAGGAGATATCGGTTGATCCAACTAATTCATCTCTCAAGGAACCAAAGGATGAACAACTTACCACCACTTCCTCCTCAATTCCTCCAAAATCTAGTAATATATGCCCAACCCCCGAGTTCACCCAACCATGTACCACAATCATGGGTGAAATTGGGTCTCCAAGGGCATGCAATCTCCTTCAATATATAAATCAATGGTCAGGAGTCAATCCTAATAATTCAAAACACGCACTTTTTTGCACAACTAATCTCAGAAGGGATGAGCCTAGCAATGAACAATTATATTAATCAAATGTGGATGAGCAATATCCCCCAACCTCTAGCACTCTCCTTGAACCAAAATCTAGTACACACCATGCAACAAATGTAGAACATACCCCACAACTCCAACCAACAGCTTCCACAGAATCCACCTATCAACCTTCCCTTCTTTGCACCGGAGGACATGATGCTATTAAACCACATATTCATACAGTGGACTCCACAGCACATGCAAGACCAGCAACAAGGTCCACAACCAGATCCAATGGAAGATCAAGTCCCAGTACAAAACATGCAGAACCAGGAAGGGCTTTAGGAGGAAGAAGAGGAAGAGGAGGATGACTTGGCCCACTTGGGGGAGCCAACAGTAGCTTTTTCAAACCTAAGCGAGGTAAAAAATACTCATCTTCAAGGAGATGCTAGAAAGGAAGTCTATCTTCAGCTGCCCAATGACACTTTACAAGTGCTCCTTGGACATCCGCCCTCCACACAATCCCACGATGGGGAAACATGTGGTGATACGGGTTCCCTCCATAAGGAGGAACCTAAACAACATCCCAATCAACAATCATCACATGTATCAACCAAATAATATCATAATTTGGAATGTGAGAGAAGCAAATAATTCTAACTTTAGGAGATACTTTCGTGAGCATATGGATACTCATAGGCCATGCCCAGTTGCTTTGTTAGAAACAAAAATGGAGAGTCATGTTTCAATCCTAGAAGATTTTCACTTCACTGAGATGGTTGAGGTTCCTCCTATTGGGCAAGCTGGAGGTTTGGTAATCTTGTGGAATCATGATGTGGTAACGGTTAGCAACTTTACTAGGAATGGCCAAGCAATTCATGCAATGATAGAGGTAAAACCTAAAAACCTTACTTGGTTATTTTCTACTGTTTATGCTAGTAATGATATATCTATTAGGAAGTTGTTATGGGATAACATTAAAGACACTTTTGATAGGTATAATGGACCATGATTAATCGTGGGGAACTTTAATAAAATAATAGATTCAGAGGACAAATTTGGGGGCAGGTCTGTCAATCAAAAAAGGGTTAAGTCCTAATAAATTGTCTTATACTGTAATTTAGTAGACTTGGGATTTAAGGGGTGTAAATACACATGGTCCAACCATCGTGGGGAAAAAAAGGGCCTAATAATGGAGAGACTAAATAGGATATACTCCAATTCTGAGTGGTTATAATAGTTCATCAATGTTACATAACACATCTACCTAAATTACACTCGGATCATAACCCCATTTTGGTTAATCTTAATAATAAAATTAATAATAACAATGATAGGCCATTTAGACTTGAAACCTTCTGGTGCTACCACCCAGATTTCCCTAGAGTGGTGTCTGATAGTTGGGCAAATAGGGATATAATTGATGGGACGGAGTCATTCTACAAAAATGTATTAGAATGGAAACAAGTTACCTTTGGGAATACTTTTGCTAGGAAAGAAAAATTTTAAAGCATATTAATGGTATTCAAAACTCTCCTAGCTACCAAACTAGTCAATACCTTAGAGACCTAGAAGTAAATCTTATTACTATAAAAAAAACTAGAATTAGCTACGAACGTCGTCGCTAATCTGTCACTAAAACACCCTAGCTAGTAGAATTTCTTGATAATCCGTTGCTAATCTGTCGCTAAATGTAATTAGCGATGAATTTTTCTGTTTAGCGACGAATTTTTCTGTTTAGCTACAGAATTTGTCCATCGCTAAAACCAGAATTTTTGTTAGTGTATTGCAGATTTTGACACAATCCTTGAAATAGAATAGGACTACTGGAAATTACGTTCTAGGGTCAATTAGTTAAACGAAGGGGACGCAAATACAAAATTCTTCCATATTCAAGCCACTAAGCGTAGACGGAGAAATAATATTATCTTTTTTAAAGATAACTCCGGAAATTGGATAGAAAATCAAGCTGCCCTAAAAACATATATTTCTAATCACTTTCAGAATATCTTTACTACGTCTCATGATAATACTAACTGGAAAGCCATAAAATCAGATAACACTACCTACAAAAAAGTTGTACTATCCAACCTTGATCGTAAATTAAAAAATCATGAGATTAGAAAAGCTATTTTCTCCCTCAAACCAAACAAGGCACCTGGACCAGATGGTCTACACCCCTTCTTCTTCCAGAAGTTCTGGCCAATACTAGGCAGTAAGGTCATAAATCTGTGCCAAAAAATCTTTGACACAAGGGTTATACCTCATGAAATTAACAAAACATACTTATGCTTGATCCGTAAATTCATTAATACAAATTGTCACATCTGCTTTTTCCGCCCCGCGAGGGTGAAGGAGTTTTTCCAATTAAAGGACAATCGAAACGGGATTTGTTTGTTTATTTCAGAGTCACCACTTGAGAGATTTAGGGTGTCCCAAGTCACCAATTTAATCCCGAATCGAGGAAAAGAATGACTCTGTATTACAGTCCGCGAACCAGAAATTCAGATAAGGAATTCTGTTAACCCGGGAGAAGGTGTTAGGCATTCCCGAGCTCCGTGGTTCTAGCACGGTCGCTCAACTGTCATATTCAACTTGTTTATCTGATTTTATACAATTATGCGCTCATGTGCAAGTTTTAACTCTTTACCGCCTTTATTATTATATTTTTAAAAGAATGTGAACATCGTTTAAAAACATGTCTTTGGATTGCGTCACATAAAATGCACCCGCAATCCAGAACATATTTTTATTCAATGTTTTGGGATTTGGATTTGGGTTGCATGAAATGCACACCCGAATTTGAGAAGGTGGGATTATTAAACACGTGCCTAAAGAGCCTATCGCGTCCTTATTTCTGGGGACAGCCGTGAAGTTTGCTAAACGGCTCCTCCCGAAGTCTAAGTAATTAAATGTACATTTATTGAGGGCCCCGCAGTATGTACCTTTTATTTGGCGAGGCTCGTCTCATTTATTATTATTATTTTTTAAAAAAAAAAAAGGATAATCCTAAAGCGACTACGTTTTCTATTTCGTTTGTCTCTAGAATAAAAGAAGAAAATAGCTAATTTATTTACATGCTTGAGAGTTATTATTAAAAGAAATTTCGAACCTAAATAGTTAACATCGAAGATAGACGGGAACATGGGGGCTAGCACAGTTTTGGGGCCCAGGTCCAGCATACCGGGCACAGAACTAGACCTGGGCCATTTCTATTTTTTTACATCCGACCTGCGGCTTACTTTTACATTTTCGGTATTCACAATAAGGCGAAAATGGAATCGACAACTACAAAACTCCTTTTATGACTCTAAATAAATAAACCTGTTAATTAAAACAGTTTAAACTACTGATTAATTAGCCTAAAGCCTTTATACGTATTTGAAACATGCTTTGCACAGAAATGAACTGAAATAACAGAATGCTACGATTACATTATTGGTTCTTGTAGAATAACATGCAAGGCGTTCTATATACTATTACTGCTCGATACTCAATTGTACATAGCAAAGCTACTACATGCTTCTAACAAATGAAACTAATTATCCTTTTACACAACTTAAAATTTCAGAATATATGAAACCAAACGTTAAAATTTCAGTTCTTCATCTCATATTCATGCTTCAAATTTTTAGACCTACAACAGCCATGATAAAGTTATGTACCTGGTAGAAGAACAAAGATACAGTAGAAAAGAAGTCAGTAGTGATAGCAGCAGTGCAGTAGCAACACAAGCAGCACTCAGCAACCAAACAAACCCAGCAGGCAGATTCAAGAACCAAGAAAAAAACAAGCCCCAACAAGAAAATCCAATGATAACCAAACAAGGAAACCAGCGACAGGTTTGAACCAAAAGCAGAAAACCAGGAGTAGCCTAATGGAACAGTACTCAGCAAGCAGAAAACTGGAGACTACCAAGCTAAAAATCCAATAGTACCAGCAGAAAACAGACAGGGGCAAACAACAGTGATTTCTGATTTTTGTTAAACACTCAAGGGCAAAGACAAGTTGAAGCTCTTTGATGTAAAGCTTAACCTAGAATGAGGATCAAACGGCCTTAACACTCTTGTTCTTTTCTTTTTAAATTCTGAAATCTTAATATTTCCTTAATTCCTGATTTCCTAACCTCTTCACCTCTCATCCCCCTTTATTCTACCTTAAGTGAGCCTATTTATAGGCAAAATACAAGCAAGCCCCCAGGCTGCCTCATTTCCCTAGCCCTCAACTCTGCCCATAACTCCCTTAAACTAATCAAAAATGCCTAATGCCCATCCTCCTGACAGCCCCTCAACATGTGTTTTCTGCCCAAAGGTATGGGCAGCCTATAATATTTAATTACCCCCTCCCCCCCATGCTACCAAGTTTTATTCCCCACTATTGTATTAGTTTAATCCTATTTCAGTACCCTATGTCAGCCCATCTTAAACTAACCAATTCTGCTTTTTTTCACACCCCAAACTACCCCTTTTAACCCCTGCTATTACTGTTTTAAACCTAAGCTTCAGCAGTCTGAAATTTAAACTTCTGAAAGTTCAAACTTAAACTATCCTAAACTGAGTTCCAGCTATTGTACTGCAGCTACGAATCATTCACAGATAGTTTAAAACAAACAGCTAAACGACAATGATTCGATCAGTCATATGAAGCTATACGAATCAGAATATTTGCACATTCAGTCCTATGAAACTAATCGACGACATTTATCTAATTGACTATACTAATCATAACATAGAACAATCAGTCGATTAAATGAACCACATGAACAGGGCATCAACTACCTTCAACAACTTTGCACGACACAGGGAAACTATATGAATTATCAATTAGATGATATTAATCAAATTGAAATATGTATATCACTATACGTATTCAACCATAAACAGAATAACAATCGACCAAATAAAAGGTCATACGAAGATGGAGAACAATTGAAAGAAAAATATCAAAAATAACAAACAAACTGACTAAACACGTTATCAAATTCAAACAACACTCAAACAAAATAGAAAAAGAAAAAGGAAAACTCACTGGAATCTCAACAACAAATGACCCAAGCCTGAACTGGATTTGCTCATTTGAAGTCGAACAGACTTTAATCGAGGTGTTCTCAATCGAGAACACTTCGATTAAGGTCTATTAGACCCCAACCCTCCGTTTAAACTAGCCGGATTCCAAAAGTTCTTGTGTTCTAGGGTTCGAACAGTTCGATTTGGGGCTTGAGGATTTGTGGGTAGAGTCGGACCAAACCAAGCTTGGTTTGGTCACGAGTGAGGGCAGGGTAATGGTTGGTATGAATCCGGGGTGGGTTGGTGTAGATCGGGGTTTTGCTCGAACCTTCAAATGAAGATTCGAGACGATGGGGACTGATTCGAACCCAACGGTTTGCAAATCCGTGTTCAGGGTGGTTGGGTGCATCAAGGGTGTTACTTTGGTGGCCACCGGCATCGTTGCCGCCGGGCTCACGGTGAGAGTGTATGGGGGCGGCTAGGGTTTGGAACGGGGGTTTGGGTTTGTGTTTGGGATGATGGAAGGGGGGTGTTCGAATAGGGGCGTGGGGTAAAGGTTTAAGCTTATATATGTAGTGGGCGGTTAGATCCTGGCCGTTGGATGAAGTGAGATCGATGGCCAGGATCTTTCACTTAATGGGGAACGGCACCGTTTGGCATTGGTTGGGGGGTCGGTTTGAATCGGTTACCAGGTCGGGTTTGGAAACGGGTTGCTGAAAGGGATCTTGGACCGTTGGATTGGACTGGATGGAGGGCTTAGATCAAATGCCCTATGCGGCGTCGTTTGGGTAAGTGAATGGCCTGATCTGGACCGTTCATTTGAATCAATCAATGGCTCAGGATGGGGATGCTGATACGGCGTCGTTTGGGGGCGTGCCTGGGAAGCCAGGGTTTGGACTGGGTTGTGGTAATTGGTTTGGGCCTGATTTTTCATTTAAATTTTGGCCCAAATCCGGTATTTTCCTTCTTTATAATTAGACAAAAATTCCTAAAAACCAAAATTAAACACACAAATATTAATTAATACCTAACAACAATTATCACATGAATTAAAACATCTAATAAAGTTACCATGACAACAAATAGAATAACAATGCATATTTTGTGATTTTCGCTTTCAAAACCAAATTATGGTTAATTAATTCGTAAATGTACCATTTTCCCTAAATGCATGCAACATGTATTTTTTTGTATTTTTTAACTATAGCAAGGCGAGCATTTACGGACAAAACAATTATCAAAAAATGTTACACAAACCCTCAAAATTGTACCCGAAGGTAACCTGTTTTATTTCTTTTCCGATTTCTTTTAGAGTAGTTTCCGTGAAGCAAAAATCACATGCTCACACAAATCAATTAAAAAAATTTAGTCCAATCAGCCTATGCAACACTTTGTACAAGGTGGTCACTAAAGTCATTGCTGATCGCATCAAGCCCTTCCTAAAACACCTTATTAATAATCAAAAAGGTAGCTTTGTTAAAAATAGACGAGCTAGTTACAATGTTATCATTATCCAAGAAGTGTTAAAATAGTTTAACACTCATAAAGGAAAAGAGGATTGCATTCTCAAGCTTGACCTAGAAAAGGCTTTTGATAAATTAGAGTGGTCATATGTTTACAGTACGCTAAAAATTTTCAACTTTCCTCCTAATATATCTTCATTAATCCTTAACTGTATATCAACTAGTACAATCTCCATTTTAGTAAATGAAAATAAAACGGAGGAATTCTATCCCTCTAGGGGAATTAGACAGGTGACCCAATGTCCTCTTATCTTTTCATCTTATGCATTGACATATTGTTAAAAAATATTGAACATCAAGTTGATATTCATAATTGGGACCCCATTAGACTAAACAAAAGATGTTCACCCTTGTCCCACTTGTTCTTTGCAGACGACCTAACTTCAATGGGTCGTGCAAACAATAAAACAATCACAACTATGTTAAAAAGTATGGAAAATTTCTGTTGCCTCTCCAGGATAAATAAAAACAAAGTTATATCTAAATTATTAGTGTCAAAGTCTTGCACTAAGTAAAATATCACAATGGCCACAAACACGTTTGACATAAAATTTAGCAAATCATTTGGTACTTACCAAGGTTTTCCCATGCTCCAACACCACCCTAGGCATAAAGACTACCAACCCGTAATTTATAAAATGCGGGAAAGGTTAAATAATTGGAATGCTAAGTGGTTGAGCATGGCGGGAAGGTGCACTTTAATAACATCCACTCTTAACACAATCTCAAATCTCCTAATCAATTATCTATACTTCCTAGTAAAACCCTGAAGGAAATTGACAAGATTCAGAGAGATTTCCTGAGGGACTACTAAAGAAAAGAAAAAAATTCACCTAATTGGTTGGAATATGGTATCAAACCCAAAGGATGAGGAGGGTCTAGGGATTAAAAAGCAAAATCTAAAAATATAACCCTTCTGGCCAGCCTAGCTTAGCGTATTCTTAATAACATATCATCCCTCTGGGCTCGTGTTCTCATTAGCTTGTATGGGAATATTAGTAGAACTGGGGGTTGCTCTAATACTTGGAAAATCCTATTAAAGGGTTGGACCATCTGTAAGCAAGGAATAAGGTGGCCAGTAAACCAACACTCGAACATGAATATTTGAGACACAAAGTGGATCCCAAATTTCAACAACCTTAGAGATAATATGATTGGTCCCCTAACCTATAATGAAAATTGCTTAAAAATTAAATACATTCAGAATAACAATGGATGGGATCTAACAAAAATTTCTTTTGAGCTTCCTCAAAGCATTATTACTAGTATCCATTCCTTAGCTACAACCTCCTACCCTACTCATATGAACAACCTCATCAGGAGTATAAACCCTAGTGGGATATTAACAACCTCTTCCTGTTATAAATTGATTGATAAACAATTCCCCCCAAATAAAAAATTCAAATGGATTTGGGGCACAAAATGTGTAATGATCCGGCCGGTCGTTCTAAGAATTAACACCTCGATCCCCTATTAATTGTTTTTTCCGTATTTGTTTCTGCTCTTTTTGATTTGCCGGGATGATTTGTTTTGAGTTTCGGAGTATTTTGGGACACTTAGTCCCTAAAAGAGAGCTTAAGCTTTAAAATTTGGACTGTAGTCAGAGCAGTATGAAGACGGCCTTGGAATGGAATTTCGTCAGTTCCGTTAGCTCCGTTGGGTGATTTCAGGCTTAGGGGCATGTTCGAATTGTGTTTTGGAGGTCCCTAGATTATTTAGGCTTGAAATGCCGAAAGTTAAATTTTTGAAGTTTCCGGTTCGATAGTGAGATGTTGATATCGAGGTCAGAATAGAATTTCAGAAGTTGGAGTAGCTTCGTAGTGTTGAATGTGGCGTGCTTGCAAAATTTCAAGTCATTCGGACAAGGTTTGATAGACTTTTTGATCAAAAGCGGAATTTGAGAATTTTGGAGTTCTTAGGCTTGAATCTGATGTTAATTTGATGTTTTGATGTTGTTTTGAGCATTCCGAAGGTTGGAACAAGTTTGAATGATGTTTTAGGATATGTTGGCATGTTTGGTTGAGGTCCCGAGGGTCTCGGGTGAGTTTTGAGTAGTTAAACGGATCAAATGCATGTTTGAGGAATTGCAGAAAATCCAGTAGGTCTCCAGTTCTGGTTTCCTTCTTCACGTTCACGAGTAGGTTCTTGCATTCACGAAAAGGAGCTGGGGCTGGTGGGAGCTTAATGCTTCACGTTCGTGATGATGGTCCCGTGTTCACGAAGCTGAGAGGTCATATGCCTACGCGTTCGCGAAGAGGGTCCTGCGTTCGCATAGGAGGGAGAAAATTGCTACCGCGTTCGGGTTGAAGGAATTCTGGGCCAAGCAAAGTTGTGCTTCGCGAACGCGATGGGCCTTCCGTGTTCGCGAAGAAGGAATTACCTGGGCAGATTATAAAGTTTCAAAATCGAGGGTTTAGCTATTATTATCAAAACTAGAGTTTGGGAGCTCATATTTGAACGAGATTTTGAGGAATTTTTAGAGATATCAATTGGGTAATGATTCCTAACTCCTTTTTGCTTATAACCCGTTAATCTAAATGTGAATTCATTATCTAATTTCGGATTTGGGGTGAGAAATTGGGGAAAATTTTGGAAAAGTTCTTAGGCTCATTTTGGGGTTTTGATTAAGATTTTGGCATTGGATTTGAATAATTTTGGTATGGTTGGACTCGTGAGTGAATGGGGGTTCATAATCTGTAACTTTTACCCGATTTCGAGACGTGGGCCTAGGGGACTTTTTGGGCAATTTTCTTAATTTCGCGTGTTAGCTTTGAATTAATTAGTGGAATTAGTTATTTGAAGTTATATTTACATCATGCAATTGATTTGAATAGATTTGGGCCATTTGGAGTCGAGTACTCCTGGCAAGAGTGTGGTTTCGGGTTGATTTTTGAGCCGGTTCGAGGTAAGTGGCTTGTCTAACCTTGGGGGGGAGGGGGGAACTCCTTTTAGGATTTGGTATTATTGATATATGAAATGCCTTGTACATGAGGTGACGAGTGCGTACATGTGCTAATTGTTGAAAATCTTAGTTTCATTAAGTAACTATAACTGTGTTTTTCTTCCTTGTTGTACATGACTTGCAATTTAAGCCTACTATTAGTTTAGGGAAGGATGTCTAAGTGATTTAACTGCTTTACTTGTTCAAACTGCTTTATTTGAATTTTGTGCAGCATGCTAGGTTAGAAATACTTGTTTACTTTGGTATGAAATTTGATTAAATTGAATATTCTTCGTGTTGTTGCTGTGTGTTTACTTTGGGACTATGGGATGGTATCCCGGGATATCCTCCTATTTGTTTACTTTGGGATTATGGATTGGTATTTCAGTAGATCCCCATGCACATTTATATTTGGGACTACGGGACAGCACCCGGTAGATCCCCTGTACTGGATATTTACTTTGGGACTACGGATTGGTATTCCGGGAGTTCCCCTGAATCTTTATGATTCGGACTACGGAACGGTATCCCGGGTGCTCTGGACATTTACGTTTGGGACTACGGGACGGTATCCCGGGAGATCCCCTGTTGCTATTTCTGTGTACTTAGTTAGATTCTTCCGATATTTTTATTTGTTATAGATTGTTAGCTCTTAAATTATATTGGCGTATCCTATACTGTTTTACCTTCTTTTTTTATCTATAATCAGTAGGGCCCTAACTTTCCTCGTCACTACTCGACCGAGGTTAGGCTTCGCATTTACTGAGTACTGTTGTGGTGTACTCATGCCCTTCTTGTGCATGTTTTTCATGTACAGATCCAGGTTCTTCGGATCAGCCCTACCATTCTTGAGGCGAGGCTATTCTTCAAAGACTTCGAGGTATATCTGCCGCGTACGCAGATCGAGGAGTCCCTCTCCATTCTCTCTTGTAGTTATAGCCCTTCTGTATTTACTTTGATTTAGACATTCTGGAGTTAGAGCACTATGTAGTATCCTTAGCTTATGATTTCATGAGATTCTGGGTTTTGGGAGATCTTTTCAGTTGAGAGTGTGTATTTGTATATGCCGAGCGGCATCTTAAACCTTTTCATTATGTTTATATGTTGTTTCTATTAGTTTTTATTTGTTATTTTCTCTTTTCTGCAAATTGTTAGGCTTACCTAGTCGTAGAGACTAGGTGCAGTTACGATAGTTCACGGAGCGTGAACTGGGGTCATGATAAGTTAGTATCAGAGCTTTAGGTTTATAGGAGTCATGAATCACAAGCCGGTTTATTAGAGTCTCGCAGATCGGTACGAAGACATCTGTACTTAACTACGAGAAGCTATGTAACTGTTAGGAAAATTTTACTTCATTTGATTTTCTTGTCATGCGGGATTTTTGATATCACAATTCTAAACTTCTATACCAGAGATGATCAGGCACCCGCACCCCCTGCTAGAGCCGTCAGAGGTCGCGGCTGGGGTAGAGGTCGAGGACGTGCCCGTGGTGCAGCCAGAGCACCCGCGCGAGCTGCCACAGAGGAGCCACCAACAGCTCTAGCCGAAGTCCAGGCACCTGATACGCCTACTCTACTACTATTCCAGCTCTTCAAGAGACTTTTGCACAGTTCGTGAGCATGTACACCACTCTAGCTCAGGCAGGGTTGATTCCCCTTGCTACAGCCACATCCTAGGCCGGGGAAGGAGCACAGACTCCCACCGCCTACACTCCTGAGCAGTGAGCCCAGGTTGATCATATCCTAGAGGTTATACTGGTACCGCCTGCAGTCCCAAATTAGCCCGAAGACAAAGCAGCGGCTTCAGAGGATGAGCAGTGGAGGCTTGAGAGGTTCAAGAAGATAAGCCTCCTGTATTCAGTGGTTTAGCATCAGATGATGCCTTGGGATTTCTGGAGGAGTGTCACCGTATCCTCCACACTATGGGTATATCAAGATCGAATGGAGTTTCTTTCACTGCCTTCCAGCTTTGAGGAGCCTCCTACCAGTGGTGGCATACTTTTGAGTTGGATAGTCCAGCTGAGGCAGCATCCCTTACTTGGACTCAGTTTTCATATATGCTCCTGAGAGAGTTTGTTCCTCAAATCCTCAGGGACGCATGGCGCACAGAGTTTGAGCAATTGCGCCAGGGAACTATGATTGATTCGGAGTATGCTGTCTATTTCACTGACTTGGCTAGGCATGCACCAACCTTGGTTGCAACAATTCTGAGAGAGTTTGCCAGTTTATTGAGGGACTCATTCCCAGCATCAGGTCTAGCATGGCTCATGAGCTGGAGATGGATATTTCTTATCAGCAGGTGGTGAGCATTTCTAGGAGAGTGGAGGGTATGCATGTTCGGGATAGAGAGGAGAGGGAGGCCAAGAGATCTCGAGAGTCGGACCATTATTCCGGTGTCCGTGCTCCAGTTGTAGTTTGTCATGGTAGGGGTTATATGAGTTGCCCCATTCATTCAGCTCTTCTAGTAGCCAGTGGTATTCCAGCTCCTCCTAGACCTCAGGAGCCTTATTATGCACCTCCAGTATCTAGTGCGCCTCCTGCATAGGGTGCTTTCAGTGGTCAATCCAGCAGACCTAGCCCGAGCCAGTCACAGCCACCACAGCCACCACATCCTCCCAGAGCTTTTTTTGAGTATGGTGACACATGCCATATGGTGAGGGATTGCCCTTGACTTAGGAGGGGTGCACCTCCACAGAATCCTCAGCCACAGCGCACCCCATAGAATTCCCAGGCTATGGTTCCAGTACCAATTGCTACCACACCTTCCCAGCCAGCTAGAGGTGGAGGTCGGGGAGGTAGAGGTCGCCCTAGAGAGGGAGGCCAGGCCAGATATTATGCCTTTCCTGCCCGCACTGAGGTTGTCGCCTCTGATTCTGTCATCACAAGTATTGTCTTGGTTTGTCATAGGGATGCATCGGTTTTATTCGATCCAGGCTCCACTTATTCTTATGTGTCTTCTTATTTTTCCCCGCATTTGGGTGTATCTTGGGATTATTTGAGTTCCCCTATTTATATTTCTACTCCTGTGGGAGATTCTCTTGTTCTGGACTGCGTTTATCGGTCGTGTTTGGTTGCTCTTAGTGGTTTTGAGACCAGAGCCGATTTATTATTGCTCAGCATGGTAGATTTTGATGTTATCTTGGGCATGGACTGGTTGTTGCTCCATCTTACTATTCTTGATTGTCATGCCAAAACCGTGACGCTAGCTATACCAGGTATACCGTGAGTAGAGTGGAGGGGTACTTTAGATCACACTCCCAGTAGAGTTATTTCTTTCCTTAAAGCTTAGCGAATGGTTGAGGAGGGGTGTGACACGTATCTGGCTGTGAGAGATGTTAGTGTTGACACCCCTACAATTGATTCAGTCCCAGTAGTACGAGACTTCCCCGATGTGTTTCCAGCTGATCTTCCGGGTATGCCACCCGACAAAGATATTGATTTTGGCATTGATCTTTTGCCGGGCACTCAGCCCATTTCTATTCCTCCGTATTGTATGGCCCCTCTTGAGTTGAAGGAGTTAAAGGAACAGTTACAAGAATTGCTTGATAAGGGTTTTATTTGGCCCAGTGTATCACCTTGGGGTGCTCGTGTCCTGTTTGTTAAGAAACAGGATGGTTTCTATACATATGTGCATTGATCATCGCCAGTTGAACAAAGTTACAGTGAAGAACCGGTATCCTTTGCCTCGTATTGATGATATGTTTGACCAGTTACAAGGTGCACGAGTATTTTCTAAGATTGACTTGTGTTCAAGTTACCATCAGTTGAAGATTCGGGAGCCAGATATCCTAAAGATTGCTTTCAGGACTCGGTATGGTCATTACGAGTTCCTTGTTATGTCATTTGGGCTAACCAATGCCCCAGCAGCCTTCATGCATTTGATGCACAGTGTGTTCTGGCCATATCTTGACTCGTTCGTCATTATCTTTATTGATAATATTCTAGAATACTCCCAAAGTCGGGAGGATCATAAGCAACACCTGAGGACAGTGCTTCAGATTTTGAGGGAAAAGAAGTTATATGCAAAGTTCTCGAAATATGAGTTTTGGTTGGATTCTGTGGCATTCTTAGGTTGCGCGGTATCGAGTGAGGGTATACAGGTGGATCCAAAAAAGTAGAAGTAGTGAAGAGTTGGCTCAGACCATCCTCAGCTACAAAGATCCGCAATTTTCTTGGCTTGGCGGGTTATTACCGTCGATTCATTGAGGGGGTTTCATCTATTGCAGCTCCTATGACCAGGCTGACCCAGAAGGGTGCTCCATTTCAGTGGACGGAAGAGTGTGAGGCGAACTTCCAGAAGCTCAAGACAGCTTTGACTACCGCCCCAGTTTTGATATTGCCTACATGTTCGGGGTCTTATACTGTCTATTATGATGCCTCGAGGATTGGACTTGGAGCAGTATTAATGCAGGACGGTAGGGTGATTGCTTACGCATCCAGACAATTGAAGGTACATGAGAAGAATTATCATGTCCATGATCTCGAGTTAGATGCTATTGTCCATGCATTGAAGATCTGGCATCATTATTTGTACAGTGTTCCTTATGAGATCTATACAGATCACCGGAGTTTGCAACACTTGTTCAAGCAAAAGGATCTTAATTTGCGCCAGATGAGGTGGCTAGAGCTGCTGAAGGACTATGATATCACTATCTTGTATCATCCGGGCAAGGCCAATGTAGTGGCCGATGCTTTGAGTCATCGGGCGGAGAGTTTGGGGAGTTTGGCTTATTTATCAACAGCGGAGAGTCCCATGGCGATGGATGCTTAGGACTTAGCCAGCCAACTTGTGAGATTGGATCTTTCGGAGCCCAGTCGGGTTCTAGCTTGCGTGGTCTCTCGATCTTCCTTATTTGATCGTATCTAGGAGCATCATTAGGATGACCCTCATTTGCTCGTCCTCAAGGACAAGGTTCTGCACGGTGATGCCAGAGATGTGACTATTGGTGATGACGGGGTATTGAGGATGCAGGGTCAGGTATGTGTACCCAATGTTGATGGGTTTCAGGAGTTGATTCTAGAGGAGGCCCATAATTCGCGGTATTCCATCCATCCGGGTGCCGTGAAGATGTACCAGGATTTGAGGCAGCACTATTGGTGGAAGCGGATGAAGAAAGATATAGTTGGGTTTGTAGCTCGGTGTCTCAATTGTCAGCCGGTGAAGTATGAGCACCAGAGACAGGGTGAGTTGCTTCAGCAGATAGAGATTCCGGAATGGAAGTGGGAGAGGATCACCATGGACTTCGTAGTTGGACTCCCACGGACATTGAGGAAGTTCGATGCCATTTGGGTGATTGTGGATCGGTTGACCAAGTCTGCGCACTTCATTCCTGTGTGTACTACCTATTGTTCGGAGCAATTGGCGGAGATTTATATTCGGGAGATTGTTCGCCTGCATGGTAATCCAGTTTCCATCATTTCAAACAGAGGTACTCAGTTCACATCACGGTTCTGGAGGGTTGTACAACATGGGTTAGGTACTCGAGTGGAGTTGAGCACAGCATTTTACCCCAGACGGACGGGCAGTCCTAGCATACTATTTAGATTCTTGAGAATATGCTCTGTGCGTGTGTGATGGAGTTTGGATGTTCTTGGGAACAGTTCTTGCCACTGGTGGAGTTTGCCTACAACAACAGTTATCAGTCCAGTATTCAGATGGCACCGTATGAGGCCTTGTATAATAGGCGGTGTAGATCCTTAGTGGGTTAGTTTGAGTCGGGTGAGGCTAGATTATTGGGCATGGACTTGGTTCAGGATGCTTTGGAGAAGGTTAAGGTGATTCAGGATAGACTCCGTATAGCCCAGTCCATAAAAAAGAGTTACGCGGACCAGAAGGTTCGTGATATTTCCTATATGGTTGGAGAGCGGGTTCTACTTCGAGTTTCGCATATGAAGGGCGTTATGAGATTTGGGAAGAAAGGGATGTTGAGTCTGAGGTTTATTGGTCCTTTGAGATATTGAGACGTGTTGGGGAGGTTGCTTATGAGCTTGCCTTACCTCCCAGCTTGGCAGGAGTTCATCCGGTATTCCATGTTTCGATGCTCCGGAAGTATCACGGCGATCCGTCGCATGTGTTGGATTTCAATTCAGTCCAGTTGGACAAGGATCTATCTTATGTTAAGGAGCCAGTGGCAATATTGGACAGACAGGCTTGGAAGCTAATATTAAAGAACATTGCATCAGTGAAGGTTCAGTAGCGGGGTCAGCCGGTCGAGGAGGCGACCTAGGAGACCGAGCAGGATATGCGCATCCATTACCATCATCTTTCCACCACTTCATGTATGTCTCTATGGTCATTCGAGGACGAACGGATGTTTTAAGAGGGGGAGGATGTAATGACCCGGCCTGTCATTTTAAGAATTAACGCCCTAATTCATATTAACTGCTTTTCCTGTGTTTGTTTCTTCTATTTTTGATTTGTCGGGATGATTTGTTTTGATTCGGAGTGTTTTGAGACACTTAGTCCCTAAAAGAGAGCTTAAGCTTTAGAATTTGGACCGTAGTCGGAGCAGTGTGAAGACTGCCTCGGAATAGAATTCTGTTGGTTCCATTAGCTCTGTTAGGTAATTTCTGGCTTAGGGGCGTGTTCGGATTGTGTTTTGGAGGTCCGTAACTTATTTAGGCTTGAAATATCGAAAGTTGAATTTTTGAAGTTTCCGGTTCGATAGTGAGATTTTGATATCAGGATCGGAATGGAACTCCGAAAGTTGGAGTAACTCCGTAGTGTTGAATGTGACATGCTTGCAAAATTTTAGGTCATTCGGACGAGGTTTGATAGACTTTTTGATCGAAAGCAAAATTTGAGAATTTTTGAAGTTCTTAGGCTTGAATCCGATGTTAATTTGGTGTTTTGACGTTGTTTTGAGCATTCCGAAGGTTGGAACAAGTTTGAATGATGTTTTAGGATATGTTGACATGTTTGGTTGAGGTCCCGAGGGCCTCAGGTGAGTTTTGGGTGGTTGAACAGATCAAATGCATGTTTGAGGAATTGCAGAAAATGCAGCAAGTCTCCAGTTCTGGTTTCCTTCTTCACGTTCGCGAGTAGGGTCTCGTATTCGCGAAGAGGAGCTGGGGCTGGTGGGAGCTTAACGCTTCGCGTTCGCGATGATGGTCCCGCGTTCGCAAAGCTGAGAGGTCATATGCCTACGCGTTCGCGAAGAGGGTCCCGTGTTCGCGTAGGAGGGAGAAAGTTGCTACCGCATTTACGACAGGGTCATCGAGTTCGCAATGAAGGAATTCTGGGCCAAGCAAAGTTTTGCTTCGCGAATGCGATGGGCCTTCCGTGTTCGCGAAGAAGGAATTACCTGGGCAGATTATAAAGTTTCAAAATCGAGGGTTTAGCCATTATCAAAACTAGAGTTTGGAAGCTCAGATTTGAACGAGATTTTGAGGAATTTTTAGAAATATCAATTGGGTAATGATTCCTAACTCCTTTTTTCTTATAACCCATTAATCTAAAAGTGAATTTATCATCTAATTTCGGATTTGGGGTGAGAAATTGGGGAAAATTTGGAAAAGTTCTTAGGCCTCATTTTGGGGTTTTGATTAAGATTTTGGCATTGGATTTGAATAATTTTGGTATGGTTGGACTCGTGAGTGAATGGGGGTTCATAATCTGTAACTTTTACCCGATTTCGAGACGTGGGCCTAGGGGACTTTTTGGGCAATTTTCTTAATTTCGCGTGTTAGCTTTGAATTAATTAGTGGAATTAGTTATTTGAAGTTATATTTACATCATGCAATTGATTTGAATAGATTTGGGCCATTTGGAGTCGAGTACTCCTGGAAAGAGCGTAGTTTCGGGTTGATTTTTGAGCCGTGTCGAGGTAAGTGGCTTGTCTAACCTTGTGGGGGGAACTCCCCTTAGGATTTGGTATTGTTGATATATGAAATGCCTTATACGTGAGGTGACGAGTGCATACATGTGCTAATTGTTGAAAATCCAGGTTTCATTAAGTAACTATAACTGTGTTTTTCTTCCTTGTTGTACATTACTTGCAATTTAAGCATACTATTAGTTTAGGGAAGCATGTCTAAGTGATTTAACTGCTTTACTTGTTCAAACTGCTTTATTTGAATTTTGTGCAGCATGCTAGGTTAGAAATACCTGTTTTACTTTGGTATGAAATTTGATTGAATTGAATAATCTTTGTATTGTTGTTGTGTGTTTACTTTGGAACTACGGGACGTTATCCCGGGAGATCCCCCTGTTCGTTTACTTTGGGACTACGGATCGGTATTCCGGTAGATCCCCCTGCACATTTATATTTGGGACTACGGGACAACACCCGGTAGATCCCCTGTACTGGATATTTACTTTGGGACTACGGATTGGTATTTCGTGAGTTCCCCTGCATCTTTATGATTCAGACTACGGGACGGTATCCCGGGAGATCCTCTGGACATTTACGTTTGGGACTATAGGAACGGTATCCCGGGAGATCCCCAGTTGCTATTTCTTTGTATTGAGTTAGATTCTTTCGGTGGTTTTATTTATTATAGACTGTTAGCTCTTAAATTATATTGTCGTATCCTATACTGTTTTACCTTTTTTTATCTATAATTAGTAGGGCCCTAACTTTTCTCGTCACTACCCCACCGAGGTTAGACTTGGCACTTACTGAGTACCGTTGTGGTGTACTCATGCCCTTCCTTCACATATTTTTCATGTGCAGATCCAGGTTCTTCGGCTCAGCCCTACCATCCTTGAGGCGAGGCGATTCCTCAGAGACTTCGAGGTATATATGTCGCGTTCGCAGACCGAGGAGTCCCTCTCCACTCTCTCTTGTAGTTACAACCCATCTGTATTTACTTTGATTTAGACATTTTGGAGTTAGAGCACTATGTAGTATCCTTAGCTTGTGATTTCATGAGATTTCAGGTTTTGGGTGATCTTTTCAGTTGAGAGTGTGTATTTATATATGTCGAGCATCATCTTAAATGTTTTCATTATGTTTATCTGTAGTTTCTATTAGTTTTTATCTATTGTTTTCTCTTTTTTGCAACTTATTAGGCTTACCTAGTCGTAGAGACTAGGTGCCGTCACGATAGTTCACGGATGGCGAATCGGGGTCGTGACAAAATGTCCAAGGAAAATCTAGTTCTTCCTATGGAAATGCTATCACTTATGTCTCCCTACTAGAGAATATCTTGAAAAAATTTGTATTAACATCGACACAAACTGCCCCATATACAAGAACATAAATGAATCCACAATACATATCTTCTGGGAATACACGGTGGCTCAAACCTTTTGGCAAATGGGGGTGGCCATAACCAATCAAATGGATGATGAACACTGGGTAGATTTTTTACGTACGAAGAATCTTGAAATAACCAACAAATTCATCACATGGGAAGAAACTTTTCCATTTGTATTATGGGCGATTTGGCGAAACATAAATGAAAATAACGTGAACAATACTAGCAACCATATCAATACGACCAAAGTTATTAACCAAGCATTGGAATACCACTTGTTAATATCCAAGCCTACTACTAATAATATAAAAGTCAAGCTTAAAGTAAAGTGGCAGTCTCCTCCAAGGAATTGGTATAAGCTCAATTTTGATTGAGCCTTCAACAATAACTGCTTACATAGAGGTGTCAGTGGAATAATACGCAACA
The DNA here is from genome assembly GCF_000393655.2 of Nicotiana sylvestris. NCBI lineage: Eukaryota > Viridiplantae > Streptophyta > Magnoliopsida > Solanales > Solanaceae > Nicotiana > Nicotiana sylvestris. Next base: position 80,971,140 of record NC_091062.1, on the reverse strand, counting down.
ACAAAGGCGAATAGATACTGGGCTACTACGAGAAGCATCCCACAGCATCACCTATCCAGGCGAAACTCCAAGTAATACGGCATGCACTTTAAATAATTATCAAGGAAAACATATTCTCAGTTGAAGTTGAAACAGATGCCACAGAGGTCATACGCTTCCTTCATGAGGATTATCCTACTTATAATGATTTAATTCATGAATGCAGATAGTTAATGGAGAAGGCAACGCAGCAAGGGGAGATCACAATGAAGCTTAACTTTCGTGAAGGAACATGGTAGCTCACGAGTTGGCAAAAGAAGCTCTAATGGCTCCTAATTATAATAAACCTTATTATTTTATCTTACCTCCTATCTTCGCAATGGATGCCTATTGCAAGGATTAGGATGGCCATATGTATGTTAGATCATGTTCTATGAATGTGTGTAGTAACCTAGCGGCATTAGGCAATGAGTGTGCCTTAGAAGGCATTTCTCTAGTATGTACTAAAGACAATGCTATGGGTCTCGTATCCTAGCTTGCCACTGTTTTTATTATTAGTAATATTAGTATCTTTTCCCTTTTTTTCAAAAAAAAAATTAATACAAAAGCTTTTCGAAAACACGCTCGGATTGTGCACACAAACCGAAGAGGAATAAAATGATTTTTGAAGGGCTCGGAACACAGAATTTGATTTTAATTCATAAGATGACCTAACAGGTCATCACAATTAAGTTTACCTTATACCATTCAAACAATTTATTTATAATTTCCCCCCTTATTCTACGTATATAGACATTAGGAATGTGCATTTGATAAGGATTTCAACGTTAGTCTAATATTTATTTATCTCCTTTATCAAATTATTTTCATATTTTTTTATACAAATTGTTCACGATATTTAATTATTTATTTAATATTAAAATTTTAAATCAACTTAAAATTTAAATCAACTAAAATTTTAGTTATTAATTAACTCTTTATTTGAATTATTTAGAAAATTTTAATATTTATAATTTTAAATCGATTAAGATTTTAATAAATAATTTACTTATTTGAAGTTTTTACTATAATTATAATAACTTCCATGTTAATTTTAAAATATTTAAAATTTTAATATCATCTGAAAGATGTATTAACCTATTATATAATATTTGAAGATAAAATCAATAATTATTTGTCTTGCAAACGTCATCTATTATAAAAGTATAGAATTTATTCAACAATTGTTAAACAACATACACTCAATAATTATTTTTCTATTAATGTTTGCAAATTTGAAACAATAAGGATGAAATAATAGAAGGTAAAATATATTTTAAATGAGTTGTAGTTTATTATTCATTCTTTTTACAAATATTCTAACAAATGACATTTCCCTATTTTTTTTTATATATTAGTTTATTGTTGTAAATTAGTGACTCAATATTAGTCATTTTTAAAGAGTATATTTTCACTTATTAATTTTTTCCATAGGAGCTACAGGATAACCTATCGTGATAAAAGTAATTATTTTACTAGTTTGTTCGATATTAAGGCATAAAAATAATAATAATTTTCATAAGATATTCTTACAAAACTCTAAGCACTTTCACCGGATAGGATTTGAGATCAACACACATATATATATATATATTAAATTTTTTATTTGAGTTATAAAATGAATGTTAACAAAAGTATAATTTTCGAAAAACGATGACCATTGATCCAATTTACCTAACTCAACAAAATTAGAAATTCCTCCTTATAAGTCCTTAATCATCTCGTTCAAAACTGATAAAAGACAGTATTTTTTTCTTACAATCAAAATACAATTGTTCTATTTCCTAATTTAATAAGAAGTACAATAGAAGTTAGTTTCAACGGATTAGAAGTGAATATTTCTATTGCAAAGGAAATAGATTCATCTGCTATACTTTGTTTAATCTATTCTTTCTTCATTTTAAATGGAGCTTTCTTTCTTTATCCAAGCACATAACTATACATCTGAATATTTTTTTTTATGGAAATAAGAGCCTAATAGCCTGTTTGGCCAAGCTTCTCAAGAGGCCAAAAGTGTTTTTTTTTTCCAAAAGCACTTTTTTTCTTAACTTGAGGTGTTTGGCCAAGCTTATTTGGGGAAAAAAAGTATTTTTGGGAAGAAGTAGCTTCTTTCCAAAAGCAGAAGCAGAAACAGTTTTGGCTTTTCTTCTTACCTAAAATACCCTTAACAAAATATAGTATATACCAAAATAACCCTTAAACCTAATACTTAGGATATTAATTTATAAATATTTCTTCTTATTTTTAGGAAAACTTTTTAATATATAGTGACTTTAGGGATGAATGCTTTTATATTTGTTGAAGGAATTTTAATATATTTAACTTATATTAAAAGAATTAAGTACTTTTTAATTTTATTTTCATATTTTACTTGAATAAAATGAATTTTTTATTAATTATTGCATGTAATAACAAAATTTTGAGATTATTTATTTACTTATAATATTAATTATTAAGTAAATCTATTCATGTCCTTATTCGTAATTTGACACTTAAAAGCACTTTCTAAAAAGCTTGGCCAAACACAAATTATTTCTCAAAAGTACTTTTCAGACTGATTAGCCAAACACAAACTGTTTCTCTACAAAAGTACTTTTTTCAAAAGCACTTTTGAAAAAAGCACTTCTCAAAATAAGCTGATTTTTCCAGCTTGGCCAAACAGGCTATAAGAATGTAATGAAATTACTCACTTTTAATAGATTCTAAATATATTTTTTATGTATTAGTTTATTATTGTAAATTATTGACTCAATATTAGTCACTTTTAAAGCTTATATTTTCACTTATAATTTTTCATAGGATCCACGGGACAACCTGTCGTGATAAAAGTAATTATTTTACTTATTTGTTCGATATTAAGACATAAAAATAACAGTAATTTTCATAGGATATCCTTATAAAACTTTAAAGATTTTCACTGGGTTGGATTTGGAATCAACATATATATATATATATATATATATATATATATATATATATTTTAAAAAGTTATAATATATTTTATTTTTAATACAATTCAAAAATATTATTTAATAATATTTGTGTAATTTTTAAAAATTATCTAATTATTAATATAAGAAACACGCGCAAAGTGATGTACCTGTAACGATCCGACTGGTCGTTTTGCTTTCTAGAACCATGTTCCCTTAAATAAGACTTCCCGTAACTGATTTATGACTTGCGAAGATGGTTGGTTCGGGATTTGGAAGAGTTTGGGTTGAAATCGGAATAATTGGTTCATTAAGGTTGGCTTAAAAGGCCAAGTATGACTTCGGTCAACATTTTGAGTAAATGACCTTGGAATCGAGATTTGACAGTTCCAATACGTTCGTATGATGATTTCAGACTTGGGTGTATGTCAGGATCGGGTTTTGGATGACCCAAGAGCGTTTTAGCGCATAATAGTAAAAGTTGGCTCTTGAAGGTTTTAGAAGTTCTATAAATTTAGTTTGGAACGCGTTTTGGTGATATCGAGGTCCAAACGGAATTCCGAGATCGGGAATAGTTCCGTAATGTCATTTAAGGCTTGCACGCAAAATTTGGTGTCAATCTAAGTAGTATAAGTATATTTCGGCTCGTTGAAAGCAAATTGAAGAACTTGAAGTTCTTAAGTTTGATTCGTTGGTTTTGGGTGGCGATTCTTAGTTTTAATGTTATTTCGGTGTTCCGATAGCGCGAGCAAGTTTGTATGTGTTGTTAGACTTGTGTGAGTATTCAGTGTGGAGCCTCGAGGGCTCGGATGAGTTACGGACGTGTGTTGGGAGTGAAAACACTCCAGTTTTCTGGTATTTCTGGGCAGCTGTTGCAGGTCTCGCAAATGCGAGGATTTGTTCACATTTGCGAGGAAGGCTTCGCAATTGCGAAGAAGCCTGAGCTGGGCAGTCGTCGTATTTGTGACATTTCGTTCGCATATGCAAACACAGTAGGGACCGCATTTGCGACCCAACTGTCGCATTTGCGACCCTTGCAGAGGGAGCCCAGGTTCACATTTGCGATGCTTTTGTCGCAAATGCGACATCATGTGCACAGCTTTTAAAAACGGGACTTATACTATTTATTTCATTTCACTTCTACACTTAGGAGATTTTCAGAGCTTTTGGAAGGGGGCTTTCACCGAGCACTTTGAGGTAAGTTATTTCTACTTAATGTGAGTTTAATACTTGATTTTTGGGTAGATTAACACATAAATATTAGTGAAAATTATGGAATTAGAGTAAAACCTAGGGTTTTGATAAAAACAAGATTTAACCACAAAATTTGTTATGGAATGAAGTAAAGATCATATATTCTTGATCCTTAGGTTATGAGTAACAATTTTCTTCAAAAATCTCCGGAATCTGGGCACGTGAGCCCGGGGATGAATTTTAGGAACCTTGCATTTAGGGTTGGAGAATTAGTTTAATAGTTAGAATATGAACTCTTGAACATGTATTGACTAGTTCTTACCCATATTGAATAGTTTTTGGATCGTTCGGCTCCGATTTGAGAGTTTGAGCACCTTCTTGAAATTTGAAGTGAACTTTGGGAAGAGGTAAGTCTCCTTTCTAACCTCGTAAAAGGGAATTGTCCCCATAGGAGAAATAATTGAATATTTGCCACTAAATGCGGTGGCTACGTATGCACGAAGTGACAAGAGTCTGTGCGTAGCTACTATTATGCTTAAGTCCGGGTAGTTTAGGTCCCAAAAGCATGCCTTACTTGCCGTATTTGTAACTTTATTGTTAATTTAAATTGCGTAAATCATATCAAACTTGGCAAATGAATTTCTAAAATGTTAAACATCATTTTTCTGATAAATTATTGATTGACTGCTTGATATGTTTATTTGTGTGTGACCGCGTCGCATGTATGATTCGCGAGCGGGGTAATAGATGCATCTATGGTTCGCGCCGTTCGACCCTCCGGCAGTGCACACTTTATTTTTATGTTGGATCGGGTCGTACGACCTCGGCATTATTTGCGCATGCTACTTGCTTGGTACTTTCTGTGATTTGAACTATTTAAAATGCCTTGGAATAAAGATTGTTAACTGAAATGTTACCTATGAAAGAGCTTGTCACTTCTTTTTACCAACTGTTATTTATTCATGACATCCATGCTTAGTGTAACACTTAAATTATATCACTATTTGGCCCCAGTAAGTGTCAAGTCGACCCCTCGTCACTACTTCTTCAAGGTTAGACTGGATACTTACTGGGCTCATATTGTTTATGTACGCATGATACGCTTCTGTACTTAAATGTACATGATCTGAAGTAGTTGCATCTAGCTACCAGTCCGGTGCGTGTTCCTGATACTTGACCGAGATTCCACGGTGAGCTGCCCCTTCTGAGTCGTTCAGCAGCATGCCAGAGTCTCTTCTTTTGTTATTACTGTCTATTCTGTTTCAGGCAGTAGGATAGTTGTATTCTTTTGTACATTCTACTAGTTGCCATCGGACTTGTGACACTAATTTCTGACACACACATTGTAGACTATTATTTCAGGAATGTGTTCCTATTTTTATAACTTGTTAACTATCGACAGTTTAAAGGTTTAAGATTTAAAAAAGTTGAGATTTGTTTCGGTAAAATAAATGAGCACTCACTAGTTGATTAGGGTTAGCTTGTCTAACAACGGAATTGGTCGCCATCACGACCTATAATGGAATTTAGGTCGTGATAGTAGCCTAGAATTAGTAGTTGAAAATGATGGAGAGTGTATACATGAATAGCCTGGGACAATACAGTTCTTGAGAATGAACAGATCTTATCAAAGTGAGATCTGATGACCTTGAAGAGGGCAACAAATCACATTGCTAATCTTATTGGTTTCTTTGGAGCTACGGTTTTGTGAACTAAAATAAATTTTTGTTTCAGTTGACATGCTAGGGCTGATTTTTTGTTCAGTTGAGTGAGTATGTCTGGCAGGTTACTTTACATTTTAAAAAAAGATGATAAAAATTGAAAAAAATGATAAAAATCGAAATAATAAGAAATCGGCTTAATTAGATTAATCTGATACAAATATTTAAAGAGCCAATATAATTTATTTGAATTTTTTAAATTAAAAATCGATCTAAACCCCTTAGTGGGCGTTTGGACAAAAGAATTGTAAAATTTAGAAAAATGTAAAAAAAAAAAATCAAATGAAAATAATACTTAAAAATTAGATTTGTGTTTGGACATGAATATAATTTTGGATTGTGTTTGAAACTTTGAGTGATCTGAGTGAAAATTTTGAAAATAACTTTTTTAAATTTTTAAAAAATTTTAAAATTGATCTTCAAGTGAAAATTATAAATTTTATGGTATTTAAAAAAAAACTAAAAAATTTCAGGAAAAAGTAAAAAATTCTTATGTCCAAAAGGCTCTTTAGTCATATGGGGGCCCCAATTCTCATTTATTATATCATGTGTGCTGCAGCTCATTCACTTTACGCAATACCCTCGTCACTTTCTCTTCAACCAAAAAAGAAAGAAAAAGCAGTGGGGAGACGTTTGAATTGGAAATAGGAAGAGAGCAAAAATGGTGGACTTGGCAAGGGTACAAAAGGAGCTGCAAGAGTGCAACAGAGATGTTGGGGTTTCAGGAATAAGTGTAACCCTTAAAGGTGACAGTCTCACTCACTTGATTGGTACAATCCCTGGTCCTCTTGGTACTCCTTATGAAGGTGGTTCTTTCAAGATCGATATCACTCTTACTGGTAACTCTCCCAATTTCCTTCTACTCTCACTTTTACATTCATCTTCTGCATACAACTATTAAATGGTTTTTGTTTTTTTTGGGGCTTCTAGGGTTTTGAATTTATAGAACACGTGTATCAAAGAAATGGTGTGTTATTGAGGTTTTCTTGAATGTAAAAATTGAATCTTTTTCAGCTAATGTGGCACATGAAGGAATTACGGATGGACTTTAGTTTAATTTGTTGTCAGGCTCAGGCCCTTATGTTTGGGGGAAGTACGGAAAGGTTCCACTTGAGTCGGGCCATTATTAATTACTATATGTATTTGAAAGCAGAATACATATTAGACTTTCCAAAACATTTCATTTAGACATTTTAACTAAAAGTGTGACTTATTGAATACTTGATTTTTGTTGAAAATGTGCCTATTGAACAGCCAGCCAACCATTTGAACGCGTGAGGTTGACATGCTTGATGTGGGAAATGTAACCAATGAGAAATGGACATGTTCGATAGATTTCTCAAACCCTTGCAAAAATTACCAGCATTTACTCACAACATGTGTGTGCGCGCATTATTGAGGCTTTCTTGTATGTAAAAGTGGAATCTTTTTCAGCTGTTGTGGCAAATGAAGGAATTATGCGTGAACTTTTGTCACTTTGTTTAATTTGTTGTCAGGCCCTTATGTTTGGGGACAGTGCGGAAAGGGTTTCAGTGTCATAGTTAATAGATCGACTTGAATGCAGATGAGTCGAACCATTATTAATTGTTACTCCATTTTATATGGTAACTCCCAGGGAGCTCAATGTCATGTTGATAAGGAGGATAGTCTAGGATATATATATCATTGGCATGGTCTACTGTTTATCAGAATTAGCAGTTTTTGTGTATGACTCCTAAATCAAGAAGCTTTGTCTTTGCAGATGGCTACCCATTCGAGCCTCCAAAAATGAGATTTGCCACAAAAGTTTGGTATGAGAAGCAGACATGCTCTATCATTTCTTTCTATTCTTTCTTCTCCTTTGTAGTAACAGGAGTAATGCCTGTGCAAAATTTCATTTGGTGAACTGCTGACTTAGGTTGTGATATGAAGTAATAACAAATGGCGGATTACCTATTGGATTATTAATGTTTGTAATTTTGATCAGCTACTGTTTCTTATATAGAACATATTGACAAGTCATGATGTCTCTACTTCAGATTCTGTTAATCGGGCTCATGAAATGTGGTCAAACATCAGAGGATGAAAACACCTGATATCTGAGAATAATACAGTACAAATTTAAATGAGCGGTGGTGTGTGGTAGGTAATGAGGGTGATGAAAGAATTCTAGAACAAAAATATTCCTTCTAGTAAATCTGAAGTTTAAAAGCATTTGCTAGATACTCAACATTATTTAGTGATATTAACTTCTCCAGAGTTCTAAAATCATTATGCATCAGTGTCCGTAAAGTATCCCTGCATCTCTCATCTTAAATAGTGTTAAAATGTGCTTCCACAGAAATTGATTACCTCTGGCATACTCCTTATTTCTTTTTCCTCTTGATGAAAGCCTAACTTCACATTATTGTTATTGTCATGAACCTATAATTGAAGCGTTCAAGGTTAACATCAGTAAGTGCTCCTTTCTAGATAAAAGTAAATCTTATGTAGGATATGCTATGATGAAAACATGTTTGGTTTACGCATTGCTTCCTCTAGGACTTGAATACACTACTTAACCATATTTTTCAATTTCATCAAATAGGTCCAATAGGTGTCATCCTTTCACTGATGAAGTAGAATATAATAGCAAGACTTTAGCCAATCTTTAGCATCTGCCGAGCTGAGAAAACCACTTGCACACATTGTTGAGATTGCCTTGATTTGTTCGATGTTTTTACTTAAATAATATTGACTTATCCTGAAATAGATTTCTCAGAAAACCATGAGCATGACCTTATCGTTATCTCTTACGTTTTTTCTGTGCCATACACTTTGTCCCACATATGCAATTAAAAGCTAGTGTTAATCGCCACCTAATCTATCATAGAAACTCCTCCATTTTGCTCCCTTCCTCAAACACAACAGCAGAGCAAATGAGCTTGTTGTGTACATTCCAATGGAGCTTAAAGATACAAACTTCTCATTGTAATTCAACCTACATTATCAACATAGAATTGACAGCCACAAATACCCTTTTCACTGTACGCAAGCCTCTCTTTGCTCCTCGCACCTACGCACCAACCACCAAAAGCATGAGCAAAGTAAAGCTTCTGTGGATACCAGTTATATCATTTAAAAAAAAATGCAAGGCAGACATCCTTGGAGGGTGTGATATTTCTACAACAGGATCTTGGCCTTCCGAATGACTAACTTTTACATAGACCTTGAATACGGTATCCAATTGAAGTATCAGAAGTAACCCCCCCCCCCCCAATGTGTGATATAAAGTTCCTGTTTCCTGCTTCTTCCAGTGGAATTATGATTCAAGTGCTTTTATGTGTTGAATTCCCTTTGAAGGCATCCTAATATAAGTAGCCAAAGTGGAGCAATATGCCTAGACATCCTGAAAGACCAGTGGAGCCCAGCGCTAACTCTCAAGACAGCTCTCCTTTCTATACAAGCATTACTCTCTGCTCCTGAACCTGATGATCCACAAGATGCAGTTGTTGCACAACAGGTGCTTCATATATTCAGTAATAATCCCCCTCCTGCTCCCCCTACCGCATCATAAATCTTGTATGTTTGCTTAGTTTTCATGTTGCTGGCCTTGTTTTGTGTCTCACGCCCTCTTCCCGAACAAATATTTGGTTTCAAATGGTCAATCTGTTTCTTGTTGCAGTATCTCAGAGACCATCAGACCTTTGTTGGCACAGCTCGTTACTGGACTGAAACATTTGCGAAAACACTTGGCACCGAGGAGAAGGTGTGCAATTCTTACATGCTTTTGCTTTCCTTTTTGTTTTTAATTTCCTCCCGCTACTTAGTCTTGGGTAAATCTTGCATTTTCCAAATATGCTACTGAATGAGTAATTTGAATGCCGCAGATACAAAAGCTTGTGGAAATGGGGTTTCCAGAAGCTCAAGTGAGGAGTACTTTGGAAGCCACAGGTTGGGATGAAAACATGGCACTTGAAAAGCTGTGCTCTGGCTAGCACCTTTCATACTGCCAACTCATGTTTTGGATGTAGAAGATTATATCCTGTCATCAAAAGCTGAATGACCAAAAAAAGTCATTCATTCATACTGTTACTTGGGCAACCTTGTTTTGGTATCTTTTATGGTTTGGGGTCGACGTCACAACTCGTGAACATTCTGATGTCATTTTACAGTATCAAGCAAATTGCATATTAGTTTATGATAGGAAGTGCATTTGCATATTAGCTTGCATCATGCTTTCTTCTTTTGTAAACTAATTCTGCAAAGTTAATATATTACATTTTTGGCCATAACCTGTTATTGCATCTTTCTCCTATAGAACTGCATTGCATCTTTCTCCTTTCTCACAGATCAATTTTTTTTTTCTATTTCAATCCTGTCGTTTTCACAAAACCATCTTGTTGCAGCCATCTATATATTTACTTTTATTGATAAAGAGAAGCTTAATACAAACCTTGTATGACTAGCGTACTTCTTTTAATCCCTCAATAAGATGATAATATCAAACTGAGCACACGTTTCTCCTAATTTGAAGTTATATATTATTTCGTGATTTTGTCATCAAAAGTTTGACCTTTAAAGCCATAGTGTTGAGCTCGTAAGATGTTACAATTGATTCCATGGCACTGAGCATGAGTATTGAACTCGACTGTATATAATTGTCGAGGGCAATAGACATGTATGACAAGAAAGTGTATAGGGGAGTGGGAGAATATTTAGCTGTGTATTCACATGTACTAACGTCTGTCTCAGTATGGATTCAATGAAACTACGAATATTTGGTAAATTAGAGGGTGCACAAAACTATCTGAATGTTAGTTTCTAATTGTTCTGAACTTGTCTCAGCAATTATCAATGCTAGTCGTCACGTTACAAGTTTCACACATTTTTTTGTTGTACTATTTTTTAGTTTAAACAACTTCTATGGGTATGTTTAATCAAGAAAGTGCATTAGTTCACTATAATGTGTGTGTGTGTGTGTCTTTACCATAATCACCATTGTCTAATGTATTACAGATTAAGAACAGAAGTCTACAGTTTATTTTGGCTCCCAACACAAAACTTAAATTACAATGTTACGTTACTTTACCAATATTGGCACCAGATTTAATTCTTCAAACTCGTTGTTCTTCAACAGTTCTAAACACTCGAACGCAAGTTATGACTATCAAGAAACCAGTATACAGGTCCACAAAGCATATGTCGTAACCTATTAACAAGAAATTGACAAAACAGGAAAATTAAAAAAGGAGAATCAACCAAATTCTATAGGTAGAACACAGAAAAATAGGAGAGATATAAATTGCATCGCTGAACAGCAGGTGATGTATTCTTCAAACATCTTTTCCAAATCTAACTACTCCAAAATGCCTAAAACATGGTAAACAATCATCAATTGGTCATTAATTTTCACAAATTAAATGTGATGAAGAAACAAAAAAAAAGTATCTTCAAGAAAAACGTCTTGACATATCAGAAACATTTATTTGACGGACTCTGTGTCTATATATATATATATTAAAAGTTCAAAATACAAGAGTGTGTCTTCCGCCAAAAGGCAGTTCTTCATCGTCGTTTCCAAATTCTTGTGGATACAGAGATAGGGATATTGATGGTTTCATTAGTTTCTTTTTTTTTTCTTTTTTTCTTTTGTAGCTTACTGATATGACCCTTGGTGATAAATTAAATGAAAAACGTGTCTATACTAAATAGGAGAAGAGAAAAAGTCCAAATAATTAGAGTCTTTGGACAAAATGAGAAGGAAGAAAAGTAACGTCGCATTCTTTCTTTCTCAAACATTACCATTGCAACCGTCGCATTCCTTCAAAGATATTTAATTTGAAGAAATAAATGGCATTTCTAGTAAAAGAGAACATGATGCCGCGTCGCCTCTATTTTGCCCTGCTTTATAATTTATATATACAATCCTATATATAATGTAAATACTACTCAAGAAGTGATCTATAAAGAAAATATTTATTCAATTTCATTATCAATAAACAAACACTACCGAAACAAAATAAGACAATGTCTTTATCTTATTTAAATACTTATAAAAAAGCTGTAAATCTGACTGAAGTCTTTTTTTCTTTTTTTCCTGGAAATCTGACTTAAGTCAGATAATACTAAAGTTCTCAATTCGAGTCTATAACGATGATAACGATGTTTCTTAAAAAATTATCACTTGGCTTATACTTGAAACTCGTGTTTCTTTTACCCTATTTTGATACATGACTGAATAAGAGAAAGGAGCAAAAGCGTCTGGAGAACAATAAATAAAAGTGAAGAATTTATAGCAACAACAACAATTGAGATACGACTGGACAAAGAAAGAAAAAACAGTTGCATTGGATTTTAATACTTCCCAGAACGTATGTATTTTCTGATAGAATGTTTTCCTGAAAGTATCACAGAAAAGGCCATAGAAGCTGAAAATTTTATTCTCGACAAGTATTATATCCTTGCATGTTGAAATATCTGGCGGCAGATTTCCTCTGCTAATTTAGTTTACAGTTTAGCTGTTTTTACAGTCAACTAAACTTTCCAGAAGATGGCAAAAACAGAAGCATCCACTCACAGGCGGATAAAGAATCGATATCCACAAAAAGGAGTTAAATGCCTGGAACAACAAGACCTTGTTGGACCAAAGCCTAAGCAGCATTTGGAACTCTAATTAGGTACTTGATCGGTAACAGGCCCTCTTTGCTGCGCGAACAATGTCTTCTACCTGCATCAGAAAATTCAAATACTTCGTAAGGAAACAAAAACCAGTTATCAAGATGGGAAGAAATATTAGCTATGCGGTTATTCATTGTTTGTTTCAAGTAGTACCTTTAATCTTTATACCTTCAACTTTCATGCACATTGTTTGCAATTTGTATGGACATGATATATGGACTTTCATATACTAAAACTGAAATCTGGTGTTTTGTTACTCTTCTCCATCTTTTTTCTACTTAGGCTGATAAAACGTGAAGCATATTGCAATATTCGCTTGGTCAGTCAATCAGTCAAAGATGTCTCGATAAAAGATGGGAATATAGAACATTCTATTCATTCAGCTCTATCGGATCAATTTGATACTAATACTAACTAATGCCTTTTAAAGCAAGTTAGACGTCCAACAAAACATTATCACTACACTAACATACAATAACCCTAACCAGACTTAAGACTAAGAAAGTTCTTAGAAAACACCTGACCTAGTTTAAGTGTAATAAAAACAACTAAACTTTAATAGTCTAATTCCAACTAGTTGCCTATATAGATCTTTTACTTCGACCATATTCCAAGTCCACGTTGATCTGAGAAATTATAGCTCTTTTGAGATAATTTTCTCCATGTGATTTTAGGTTTGCCTCGTTCTCTTTCAGAAACTTCCAACTGTCGAAGTATTTCACCAATGGATTGATGCATAAAAGAGGTATAAGTAGGATATGATCAAACCATTTAACACATATCTAGGATGTGATCATTTTAATCATGTCCAATGTTGTATAATCCCACATTCATCTTAACATCTGCATTTCTTTGACTTTATCTTGTGTTGTGTGTATATGCTAAGGCCCCAACATCTACACCAATATAACATTGTTGGACAACTGTTTTGTACAACTTGCACTCATTATTTAGCAACATAGTCAAAACCTATCTACCCTGAGCATTGGACCTCAGAATACTTGGCTATCAATAACCCTCGTTGACAAGCAAGAGATATTATTCTTGGATGTTGCATTGGCCAATTGATCCTAATATGTCCTTCGACCAGTTCAACCTCTTTCCTGAGTGCATCAGACCCTAATCCTTCAACATTATACAAATGTTCAGAGACACAGAGAGTTTAACGCTCAGCCATGTTGGGATCATTTCTTTTTTCATCCAGTTAATATCCATATGTACCAATTTGCAATCACAATATCCATAACTATGTTACATGGACTTGTTTATGGTACGTATCCTGTACATGTGTGTATAAATATCTGGTACCGACATGCATAGTTTTTTGCTAATATTTGGTGTATTTTAGAGAATCTGTATGACCCATGCATCTGCACATCCATTTGGAAGAAGTACATCAAGGCAGGGAAGATATGAAGAATCTACATAATATAGGCCATAACTAGAATCATAAACTACAAAGGACCCAACAAAACCACCAATTTGTGATTAATTAAAAGATAACAAACCCAATGGGTGAGAGCTAAAGATATCTTCAACGACAAACCTGTGGAACAGCCATTCTTTCAAGATTTGCTGCATATGGCATAGGAACATCAGCACCTGTTATCCTCTCAACTGGTGCATCAAGATACTCGAAGCTCTCCTCAACCACAGATGCACTAGTAAAATTAGGAAAATATGATCAGTAAGTTTTATTGAAACGAAAAACGGAACAAAGGAGCTCAAATTTTGGGTGGGTTGGGGAGGGTTTGAGTTGTGTGTGAATGGGTTATGGTCCAAGACTGTTAAAAGAAAGTAACCAGATCTCAGCGCCAACTCCATGTTGTGGGAATCCTTCTTCAACAGTTACAAGTCTGTTGGTTTTCCTCACAGATGCATTAATGGCGGGTCTATCAAGTGGTCGGATCGAGCGCAGATTTATAACCTGATTACAGAAAAGAAATGACAAGTAAAAAGCTGGAACTTTTTATGCATACTAGTAATAGTATAAAAGAACAAAACTGGACATGAACGCAGGAGTCATACCTCAGCACTAATTCCTTCCTTAGCAAGAATTTCAGCAGCCTATAAAAGTTAATATGTTATAATCGAAACAAGTATAACTAAAGACAAGATCATGCTATATACTCCCTCCGTTCCAATTTATGTGAACCTATTTGACTGGGTACGGAGTTTAAGAAAAAAATGAAGACTTTGAAAATTTGTGGTCCTAAATAAGTTAAAAAGGGGCCCATAGTTGTGTAGTTATAAAAGCTTCTCATTAAGGGCAGAAGCGTAAGTTTAAGCTAAATTGTTTCCAAATTTAGAAAGCAGTCGTTCTTTTTGGAACGGACCAAAAAGGAAATAGGTTCACATAAACTGAAACGGAGGGATTATTGTTTATGCATCAACATCAAATCCAAGAAATATTATTATCTCTTGTGAAGTTCCACTCTAGAAAACTAGCAGATCGTAAGTTGTATGAGACTATTCTTCGAATATTAAGGGCATTTGTACTAGGATCTAAACTTCAGCAGTTACGAGTGAATACTTACTAATTTAACACAATCCAAGGCTTAACATATTATTTTACTTATCAAAAAAGAAAAAAGAAAAAAGCTTAAAACAATCCAAGACGCAGAGAAAAAAATAAAAGCTAGTTGCTCAAATCCACTCAAATTCAAGCCATCTACAAGTCCCGAAACAGAAGGAATTCTGTGTGAATCAGAAAGGAGATAGATGAATGACACTTCAAAGCTGAAAGCTGTCAAATGATTCAAGACTTGCGATAATAGTCCCCAAACTCATAAAGAAAAATCTTAGATTCAGATAGAACTAGCATTGCTATCAGGTATAGATACCCTTCTACTGTCATGTGCCTCATCGATTGGAAACAGTCCTTCTGGATTCATTAACCGTCTTTCCATATTCGGAGAAACCGTCAAAAAATTTTCACGGAGTATGATGCTCGAATTCATTCAGAAATGGTTTAAACACTGCAAAGGAAAATGACGACAAACCTGAAGAGCATAGCCAACCATCTTTGAGAAGGCAGTGATTGTCACATCCTTTCCTTCGCGTTCTATCTGCCAATGCTTGTAAAATAAGGAACAATAGCCCATAAGATGATACAAAAAAACAATGTAATACACCTGGATCAACTTGCCTTAGCTTTTCCGATGGGAAGACAGAAACTAGAATCAAGAGCTTCTGCTGAAATAGGGAAAGACTCACCATATCTGCATCATGAAAATCAAGCATCGGGGATAGATTATGAGAAGGAATAAAGAAAACAACAGTTTTCAATAACTTAACCAGTAAAGCAACTTACAGCAATTCATTTTCTAGAAACACAACCGGATCGGGATCCCTGATAGCAGCTTTGAGCAAGCCACGAGCATCTTCGGAAGAGTATGGAGCTAGTACCTTTAATCCTGGACAGGAACCAAACCATGCTGCATAGCACTGCAAAAATAAAAAAGAAAGGACCATAGAACTTTATGCAATAGAAAAGTGCTTGTGGCACACAACATTGCTGGAGGTTGAAAGATATCTTCGACGACAACTTTAAATAACTGACTAAAACAACCCAATAAAAACAAGAGAACAGATCCAAATATGCCTCTGAACTATGAGAAATGGTTCATCCATGCCCTCCATAAATAGTTCGGTTTAACACAGTCCTAGGCTCCTAGCCGCTACAAAACAGGTATTTGCACTTAACGACTAGAGACTAGTCAGTACTCCCTTCCGTTTAAATTTATGTGGCACACATTTCTTATCCGTTTAAAAAGGAATGACACATTTCTATATTTGAAAACAATTTAACTTTAGACTTTTCATTTTATCCATTTTACTCTTAATGAGAAGCTTTTATAGCCAAAAAAATGGTATGGCCCCACAAAGCTTTTACCCTTTACGCTTTTAACACCACAAGTTTCAAAATTCTTTTTTTCATAAACTTCATGCCGAGTCAAATCACGTCAAATAAATTGAAATGGAGGGACTATCTAATTGGATTGATTAGACCAGAATTTGCCACATGTCCATCACTTGGCTAAAAATTAAACCCAACCTTTTTATTCCCTTCCCCTTTTACTACCCCACCCTTTTACCCTGCGCTGGTGGTGATTCTTTGAGAAAGAAAGAAAAGAGTGGAGGGGCCTGTATCAGGCTCAAATGCCTGAAGTTGTCTAAGGGACTGCTCCAACAGTAGGAAAGTGGTCCGGTCCGTATTCAAAACCCCTTAATAACATCATGTGCCTCAGCAATCCCTTAGCTAAGTTACCTTGCAGTGCACCAGGTGGTAGGTAAAAACCATCTCCCTGTCTACTAACCATCTTCCTGTGCACTAATGTAATTCATACCATGTGCCATCTATGTAAGAGTTATTAACTAAAGCCAACAACTTTAAAAAAACAATCCATTCAAAACAATGAAAGCAGAATATTAAAGAATCTAGAGTAACAGTCTTGTCTACTTCTGCCTATTGGCTCCACTTAAGAATCAATTCCATCAATGAACATGGTGAGCACATCATATTTCAGTTCATAGATATACCTGAGAGTGTTGGGCACCGACACCAGCTGCAGCACCATTAGGACCCCTGAAAACAATGGGCACAGATATCTGGCCAGCAGACATATAATTTGATTTTGCAGCAGAATTGATGATATGGTCAATTGCCTGCAAAAAATTAGAGAAAATACATTATGCATGTGGTCGGGGTTAAAAACTATAATATACAAACTATGATGTAGTGAATTTGCGGGAACCCACCACCTCATATGCTTGTCACATTTGCAGACAGGAGATGTCATAATCTTATTCTAGGTCTCCTATAGACACGTGTTCATAGACAGGTGAAGAAAGGATGCTATTTGGTTAGGGAGACAAATATACAAGAACTCAATCTCCCAAAAAATAATAGTTGAAGGAAGAAATTTCTACCTATCTCCACAACAAGCCCCCTACAGATATAATCTAGTCGGCCACCAAATAGTACATCAAATGATCAACAGCCATTTACAGTTCCAGCCACTTAGGTATTAGCTATAATGTAATACATCAAACCGTAAATACTCCTGGACCTTCAATGTAAAGAAGGTCCCCATCGACTTCCTACTTTACATGGGTGTGTGAAGACATTGCTTCAGAAACAAAGCAATCTCCTACTGTCCTTTGTTTTAGATCATGATTCTATGGGTGTAACATAAATTTAAGCATGGAAGTCATTGTCACTATAGTTCTTTCCCAAAAAGTCATTGTCATTTATAGTTTTGTGCATTAGGTGGCTGCTCGCATTTTACTGATTGAAGTAGTAGCGGCTTGCATCCCCATCCCCCATCCCCCCAGAAAACACTAGCAAACAGTAGATATTAAAAATTCAGTAATAGTTGGTTCAGAGACTAAAAATACCAAATTTAACTTTTGAAGTTGTAGAGAATAGTCTAAGTTCCCGTCGGCCATTAGTATTGTGTTTGAATTTTTTTGCAATACATTTAATTTAATAAGCACAATTCCAGAAGAACACCATATTAGAACTACTAACTAAACTACAAAACAATCATACACAATCCAAATTGTTCGCATGCTTTGCTTAAAATAATCATTCTCAATCGACCTCCCAAAAGTCTAAATAATATTGATGGTGTCACGACCCAAGTCCATGGCATGCATTGTCCGCTTTGGCCCAACAGACCTTACGGATTTGTACCTTAGGCTACGCCATCACCGAGCCCAAAAACGCGCGTAGCATGTGAATTTGTGCTATGCCATTCCGATGTGGGATTCGCCTAAGGTGAATGTGCCCCCTTCATAAACTTGCCAACCTAGAAGCATGTCAGTTCTACTTGACCCACCCTCCATCACTGACATTCACAAATGGGTACCATGAACTCATTCAGACATAAAATACATATGGGCAATGTTCAATGACATTGTTGGATGATCTTCGAGTAAGAACAAATAGATCAATAAATATTAAAAGAATATACAACAACTCTAAATGAGAACAGAAGTTCAACCTGCATGGAAAAGTTAAATGTCATGAATTCGATTATGGGCTTTAGACCATGGTAAGCTGCACCAACTCCAATTCCAGCAAATCCAGCCTAGGAAAGAACAAAAAATGGTTTAAGTGCTTTATCATGCATGTTCAAGAAAGAAAGGAGCAGCAGCAGTTTCATAATTGAAGCAGAAGGAACAACCTCAGTAATTGGTGTATCAAGAACCCTTTCCGGACCATATTTATCCAGAAGCCCCTTCGTAATCTAAAAAGAAAAAAGAAGAAAAAAGATGTTCAGGCGCTAAAAAAGATGATCATCAAGGGCAAAGAATGCATAATAGACTTGAGAAGATAGTGAAAAGAACCATTTCTGACCTTATAGGCTCCCTGGTACTCACCAACCTGAGTAAACATAACACGGATTAAGATTTCCTTTATTTGATAAGTAAATTAAAAAATACATATCAAGATTAAAAGAAAAACATTATTAGTGATGAATATTTGCAGCAACAAGAACAACCACCTCAGCAACAATAACTATGCTTCAGTGCCAAACTAGTTAGATCGGCTAATATTTGTAATAACACGCATGCCACGACAATTATACCTCAATTCCAAACTAGTTAAGGTTGTCTGCATAAATCTTCTGTATCAGTTCTGCGCAATTTGGGGCCCATTTCACAGATAAAAGTTTGCATTTTAAGAATCTTTAAGCAAAAAACTTGGATTGTACCTCTTCTCCCATAACAAAGACCTTAGGATCCGCAGACATTTCTTCATCTAGAGCTGAATTTAGCGCGTCACGCACTGTCATCTACAAAGAGATTAAGTGCTTTCTCCATCAACAACATTAAACATTAGGCAAATGCATATTTAAACAGAAGAAAAAGAATCACCTCTTTAGCTGACGAAGAATAAGTTCTAGATGCAAATACCCTGCTTCCCATCAAGAACTGATTCTGAAATAGTAAATCCAAATTCACCATTTTTCTTTTTCTTGTCAGAAAAAGATATCAAAATCGATCCAAAAGAAATACTCCAAAAAAAAAAAGTTAATTGATTCTCACCAAAGCAGAAATCTTTCTGCTGGTCATTGTTCGACCTATGATTCCAGACATATCTGCCCCTTCTTAGCTTATCAAAATCCTAATAATAATAATTATTACAAATGCATATAAGTCAAATCTGCTTGAGGAAAAGCAGGATGCATATACACAAACTCATATATTGATCAACCAAAACATACACATACAGGGTGCATATATGGATAACAATAATCTCAACAAAATGCCGAAACTGGATCTGGGTTTTAGTTATTACTACTATTATGATTATTAGTAGTATTATTTTTGGGTGTGGGTTTGTTGAAGGGTAACGAACCTGTTAGGCGCTTCGTAGTGGCACAGGGCGCAAAGAATAATAGAAAAGTATGCGCTGCCAAAAGAACCCAAAATGGACAAAAGCGTTTTCCTATTTATTTGCTTACCTTATATAAATGGATAATAATATTGGCGCCCAACGAGTATATAAGAATTATTGTGGGACCCGATTCATTCCGACTTCTCTCTTCCTCTAAGACTTGAGAGATACAACCCCACACCCCACACCTCCCACCCAAATGTTGTCTTAATGTCAATGGGTACCACGGAATATGGCTGCTGTGAATATTAACCATTCTCCATCTAATTTCTTTTTCATAATATTCCTCCCACCATTTCCCCTTCTTTTTCCTTTTCTCCCGTTCCGTTTTTGGGCTCTTGGGACTTCTGAAGGGTTACTATTGGACATGTAGATGTAGCATAGACTTACGATTTTCATTCTATATATAAATGGTTTAATATAGTACACTACTGCTAGTATAATCAAATATAGAGTGAGTTAGGATTGTGAATTTATGAGTTTTGAATTCTTAAATAAAGATTATAAAGTTATGAATAAATTATTTATACAGGTTAAATAAATTTTTAAAACAAATACAAGATCTGAATAAAAGTTATAAGATTTTGTCGAACTCAAAAGTTGAATTGCAGGCCATTCTCGTGTCTTCTCATGAAAATGGTAAAATCACAATTCTTAACCTTTTTTTCTTTAATTTATCTATAACACACATTTCCTCGAGTCTTATTTTCAAGTGATGTGAAGCTTAATACCTAAGTCATCCCGAGGAGGGGTAGTTTCAAGTATCTCGGGTCTATAATCCAAGGTAACGAGGAGATTGATGATGAAGTCGCCTACCGTATTGGTGCGAGATGGTTGAAATGGAGGCTCGCATCTGGTGTTTTGAGTGATAAGAAAGTGCCACCAAGACTTAAGGGTAAGTTCCACAGAGTGGTGGTTAGACCTTATTATTTTATACTTCAATACTACACAAGAAGGGGTGATTTGTGTGGTGTCCAATGTTTTGCATGCACAGATTATAGAAGGATCTAGTTCTTCTATGTGTTCCTTATACTTCTGTTGTGGAATAATAAATGCAAAAAGTAAAGAATGCAGGTATTTTTACGTAGAAAATACCCGGCTCAAAAGGTGAAAAATCACGACCTACTACCCAGTAGGATTTTTCACAATACTTTACTAAATTACTAAGCCAAAACAGTGTTTACCAAACTATTGTAACCCTAAGGATTACGTCTAACCCTTTGTAGCAACCAGCCTTAAATTGTTGCGACAACTTCAAGTTAACTCCAACTTGAATATTATACTCAGAGTACCTAGTACAATTGCTTCTAGATAAAGCTGAAAGGAACAACTCAAAACCGCTACTACAATTTAACTAGAATAAAAGACACTACAATTTAACTAGAATAAAAGACAGACACTTGAAACTGGTTCTTTTATCTTGTTCACGTAGCTTCAGGTTCGCACACTTGAATCATACATGAATTGTTTGCAAAATGCCTTACTATTTTGCTCTTAGCTCTCGTTTAACTTCAGCGTTTGTGCGTACCTGTAAAATGAAAACATCCGGAAATATATAGAGTTAGTAGAATATGATTAACTAGAGTCTTAATACTATACTTTTTGTCACGACCCTAAACCCGAACTCGGTCGTGATGGCGCCTCTCGTGAAGATAAGGCCAGCTAATTAAACCCAATTCACTTTTTAAACAGTTAAACAACATAAAAGCAGTCTAAAACATGATTTAGCAATACTAAGTAGCGGATAATATCAATAAAGTACTGAAGTACAACCCAACACAGCCCTAACCGGGGTGTCACAAGTCACGAGCATCTAACAACACTGAATACTCAAATGTAACTACAGAGTTTAGCACTGAACAAAGGACATAAGGAAAAGATATAGGGAGGAGCTCCGGGCTGCGAACGCCAACAGCTACCTAAAGACTCCTCGAGATCCGCCTGAAGCTGGAATGAAACAGCACTCGTGAGCGAGACCAGCTACGCCTGAATCTGCACACAGGGTGCAGGGAGTAAAGTGAGTACTCCAACTCAGTAAGTAACAAATGTAAATAACCACTGAAAGTAAGAAAACACGTAAGGCACAAGTCATTCTATAATGAAGCAGTAAAATCATTTAAAAGCAATAAACTAGTGAAAGTTAAGTAAAATCCTTTTTCAACAAGAAAACGGGTAATTGACGAGTAGTTAAGGTAAAGTAAACAAATAGAAGTTCTCCCCTCGGGCACAGTATCAACAAATCTGCCCCTCGGGCAACATCTCAGAACAGTATTAGCCCCTCGGGCTCAATCTCACATCACAATGGGTACCCGCGCTCACTGGGGTGTGCAGACTCCTGGAGGGGCCTCTTACGGCCCAAGCGCAATATCAAACCACCTCATGGCATCATCACTAGGCCCTCGGCCTCATATCAATCAAGCCACATCATGGCGTATATATATCAATCCCTCGGCCTCATAATCAGTATCAAATGTTTCCTCACAACATAGGCCCTCGGCCTTACTCAGTCAAAAATCCTCGCAAGCCACTCGGGCAGTAGTAAAACATGTTTCTTAACCCAAAAATATCATTTAAAAGATCATGTAAGTGTTAAAGCAGAGTAGACATGGCTGAGTACGAAAAACAGTAAAATATAACATGACAGAGTTCAAGTATAAAGTCAAAACAGTAAAGAAATACTAGTAAAAATCCCTGAAGGGTTCAAATAGTTGGCAAATGGCCCAAATATGGCATTTAGCCCAAATAATGATGATGACAAATAGATTCCAGTCAAATACGCGGTAAAATCATCAATCGGGATGGACCAAGTCACAATCCCCAATAGTGCACGACCCCACGATCATCATCAAGCGTGTGCTTCACCTCAATATAACACTACGATGTACAATTTGGGGTTTCAACCCTCAGAACATCATTTACAATCATTACTCACCTCGAACCAGCTAAATCTCTAGCTTGCGACGCCTTTGCCCCTCGAATCAGCCTCCACGCGCGTCGAATCTATCCAAAATCATAACGAGGACGTCAAAATATGCTAAGGGAACGAAGCCCAAGCGAAAACAATCAATAAATGGCACAAATCCAGAAATTATCAAGACCCGACCCGCGGGCCCATGTCTCGAAATTCAGAAATTTTTACACCAATAGATTCCTTATCTCGCTACGAGTTCATACATATCAAAAACATCAAAATCCATCCAAAAATGGCCCTTCAAATCCCAAATGTTTGGTCTCCAATTTCAAGCCCTAGTTCTTCAATTTTAGGCTTAGATTCCATGATTTTCTAGGTGGAATTCACATAATAATCGAGTTTTTAGTCCAAAATTCTTACCTTCAAACATTTCCCCCTTGAATCCTTCTTCAATCTCCTTCAAAAATATCCAAAAATGACCAACTATAGAGGAAATAAGCCCCAAAATCGCGGACAAGACGAGTTTAAAAACCTTTTACCCAAGCCCAATTTCCTTTTTCGCGAACGCGGTCAAACCCTCTCGTTCGCGAAGCACAAATTTACTTTGACCAACTTTTCCTCTTACGCGAATGCGACATGACCATCGCGAATGCGATGGTTCCTCAGACTTACTCTTCGCGAATGCACTACCTCTCCCGCGAACGCGATAAACAACTTGACCTCAACCCAGCTGACCCAAATTCCTCTACGCGAACGCGAAGCCATTCTCGCGAACGTGATGCTTCACCTCCCAGCCCTCCGCGAATGCGAAGCCCTTCTCGCGACCGCGATGCATACTAATCTAGCCCTTCGCGAACGCGGAACTCCCCTTCATGAATGCGAAGGCCAAACCTGACGCCTCCCTTCCTGATTTTTCGCGAACGCGAAGACAAAAATACCTGCAACTGCCGGAACTCAAAATCTGCAACTTTCTTCACTTCAAAATGATTCGTTCATCCCCTCGAAACTCACCTGAGGCCCCCGGGACCTCAACAAAAGGCACCAACATAACCCAAAGCCTTATTCAAACTTGTACCAACCTTCAAAACACCTCAAACAACATTAAATCAATCAAAACACATCAGATTCAAGCCAAACTTTCTAAAATCTTTCGAATTCCGCTTTTGATCAAAAACTCAACCAAACCATGTTCGAATGACCTGAAATTTTGCACATACATCCCAAATCACACAACGGAACTACTGAAACTCTCGAAATTCCATTCCGACTCCTATATCAAAATCTCGCATACCAACCGGAAATCGTCAAAATATCAACTTCGCCAATTCAAGCTTAAATCTACTACGAACCTCCAAAACGCATTCCGATCACGCTCCTAAGTCATAAATCACCTCCCGAAACTAACTGAACCCTCGAAACTCACTTCCGAGCCCTCTAACACATAAGTCAATATTCGGTTGACTTTTTCAACTTAAGCTTTCTTAAAAAAGACTAAGTGTCTCAAACCTTACCAAAATCATTCCGGATTCGATCCGACCAATCCGATATCACAAAACACATATAAACAAGGCATAAAGAAGCAGAAATAGGGAAAACAGAGCAGTAACTCATGAGACGACTGGCCGAGTCGTCACACTTTTCCTTAATGGAAGAGTTCTAGTTACCTTCAACTTCTAACTCTTCCCTTATTTAGGATAGAGTTCTCTTCGAGTAATGAGTCCCGCTGTTTATCAATTATGCAACCTTTTCATTCGGGAGATATCAGATATAACCATTTAATCTTATCTCATTCACGTGCATGTCTTGTGCTCGAATCTACATTGTTTGTGTACATTGTGTATGAACCTGGTTCATGCTTGAGTTCCTTTGTTAATCATCAAAACAAACATACTTAGGCCAACAAATTCCCTTTTTTTGATGATGACAAACTCTGTGCTTTTCATAAGTATGAGACATGTTTCAACTTAACTCAATATCAAATAATGTCAGAACACTTTCCTTTTTAAAGTCACAAATCATTAAGGACCAGGTTCATTAGGTTATAAACATCACAGTCCAAAGTAAAAAACATAACATATCTTCCCCCTTTTGTAATCATCGAAAAGTTGCATAATTATGTTAGATAACCAGATTTTATTAGATCTTACTCATGGCCTCTGGGGCTACATCAAATGCAATCAAGGATTGAATTTTCTATCTATCAATCTAAGGATAGATTCGACGCCTCTGGGGATACATCAAATGCAAGCATAAAAGGAAATAACAGTACTGTAGCATGATAAAAAAAACAAAAAAAAACATCCCATTCGAGTCACTGGTTTTCTAACTAGGCTATGAAGGGTTTAAGGCTGGGAATGACCAGGTTCTTGGTTTCTGTCCTGAAACAGTTTCAACATATCATAAAAAAATGCCTTCATTCTTCTCCTTCTCCTTTGCAAACTCAGTCTTGAGAGCATCCCTATCAGTTTCTACTTTAGGCAGCCTCTTAATCTCAACATCCTTATCTTGATGAACCAGGTTCTTCACTGAGAATTCTCTTGTGTAAGTTTGAATTTTCCAAGAAAATAAAGATAATATCATTAGAGATTAATGAGATACTTTAGTATATGACACAAGAGTATACTAGTAAAACTATGAGACAGGGCAAAATCTAATCTAATTATGTACAAAATTCACAAATTATCTAACAAATTATTGAGTTAGAACTGGTTCCTTTTATGTTATGTTAATCATCTTTAATTCTAACTTGTTCCTTTCAAAGTGTCTTTACTTAGAGATTTTATGAAGATGTCAGTTATTTGCTTGTCAGTAGCACAAAATTCCATAGTGATCAAACCCTTTTCATAGTTGTCCCTAAAAAAGTGATGTCTAACATCTATGTGCTTAGTTCTTTTGTGATGAACTGGATTCTTGGTCATACTGATTGCACTGATGTTGTCACAAAAGATGGGGATACAACCTACATCAATTCCAAAGTCCATTAATTGTTGTTTGATCCAAAATAATTGAGCGCAACATGAGGTAGCAGCCACATACTCAACTTCAGCAGTAGACAAATCTACATAATTTTGCTTTTTGGTAGCCCATGACATGAGACATGAGCCAAGGAAGTGTGCCATACCTGAAATGCTCTTTCTATCCACAAGAAAACCTGCATAATTAGCATCAGCATTTCCCACTAAGTTGAAATTACTACCTTTTGGATACCATAGACAAAGGTTAGTGGTGCCTTTTAGGTATCTCAAGATTCTTTTGACAAAAGTCAAGTGAGAGACTCCTTTGGATTTGCCTGAAATCTAGCACAAAGGCCTACACTGAAAGCAATGTCAAGTCTACTAGCAGTGATATATAACAAAGAGCCAGTCAGTCCCCTATACATCTTCTAATCAACAGATGAACCAGGTTCATAAATATCCAATTTTGTGGATGTTCCTATAGGAGTGTCAATTTCTTTGGAGTCTTCCATTAAACCTTTTAAGTAACTCTTTCACATACTTCTGCTGATGCATGCTTAAAAAGAAATTAAGCTCACCCATCATACTTAGATCAAATTCACTCCTCGTTAGTTAAGCAAATTCTTTACTTAACCTATCAGTAGTTGCTCCAAAGATTATATCATCAACATATATTTGAACTACCAAGAGATCTTTACCTTTTTCTTTCAAAAATAAAGTATTGTCAATTTTACCTCTTTTGTAGCTATGCTCAAGCAAGAATTTTGACAATCTTTTATACCATACTCTTGGAGCCTGCTTGAGCCCATAAAGTGGCTTGTACACATGATCAGGACATTCCTTACTTTCAAAGCCCAGAGGTTGCTTGACAAACACTTCTTCCTTTAGATAGCCATTGAGAAAGACACTCTTGACAGCCATGGAGAGTGAATTCCATGTAATCAGCAAAGGCTATAAGGAGTCTAATTTCTTCCAATCTTGCAACTGGAGTAAGAGTCTCATCATAGTCTATGCCCTCCTCTTGACCGTATATTTGAACCACCAATCTTGCCTTGTTCCTTGTAACTATTCCATCTTCATTAAGTTTTTTTTTTTCTGAAGACCCATTTTTGTGCCAATTACTGATTTGTCCTTAGGTCTTGGTACCAAATGCCAAACTTGACTTCTCTCAAATTGGTTGAGTTCATCTTGCATAGCATTCACCTAGTCTGCATCCTGCAAAGCCTCAACAACATTTTTAGGCTCAATAAGAGATAAAAAAGCATAAAAAAAACAAAGCTTCTTCCAAGAAGATCTGGTTTTGATTCTAGAGGTTGGATCAATGATTATGTTCTCAATAGGATGAGAACTTTGATACTTGTAAGGTTTTACAACCAACTGGTTTCCTCTAGATGTTCTTTCAATGATTTGTTGTTGAGGAATAGGTTCATGGACAGGTTCCCTCGAGGTTTGAGGATCAGTTCCTCTTTATTCAGTTCCCTTTTTCAGGTTGCCCTGGGTGGAAGGACTTGTTCCATCACCTATTCCTTCCTCTGGTGCAGCTTCAGTTTAGGTTGTGGTTTCATTTGAGGTTCTTACCAGCCTAATTGCTTCATCATCCTATTCCTACCTCTCTGAAAGAATATTAGTTTCATCAAAAAACACATGTACAGTTTCATAATAATTCTTTTGTTATAAATCTTATAAGCTTTACTATGTGAAGAATATCCGAAGAATACTCCCTCATCACTTCTGGGATCAAACTTACCTAGAGAGTCTTTACCAATATTGTGCACAAAGAACTTCATCCAAATGCCGTAAGATGTGATATATTTAGCTTTCTAGCTTTAAGTAACTCATAAGGAGTCTTCTCAACAAAAGGTCTAGTCATGCACCTATTTATGATGTGTTGATACCCAATTTTTCCATGTATATTTTTTATATATACAAAATACTTTCAAAATTATATATGTATGCATATATAAGCATTCCCAAGGGTTATAGTATTTTCCCCAATTTTTAAAAGATTTTTAAAACCAATTTATTGTCCATTGTAGCAGTACAAAATCAGTAATTACTCCCAAAATCATCAATTTTGGTGAATAATTTATTTTATTTCCATATTTATACCAAAATATAGTTAAGGTAATTTTTATATATTTTTACAAATTTATTTGGTATTTTTAAAGCTAAATAGCATATAATTGCAATTCTAGCCTACTTTAAGATTTAATAGCATTTTTTATAATCATAAAATTGGTTCCAGTATTTTTAAATTAATATTTATATATTATTTACTAATTCAGTACTTTTAATTTGTTTTCAAAATCATTTTTTACTATTTTTGTAAAATAAAAGGGAAAAACTGGTTATGTAAATTTTAACCTCATTTCATTTCAATTGTAGCCCCATTACATTTCAATTTTAGCCTCCAATTGACCCAATCTTAACTCCCAATTGGACCAGCCCAATTTCAATTTCAACCCAACCCCTTAACCCGTTTATCCAACCCGCCCGGTCTTCCTTTTAATCCAGGCCGTTGATCGTTTTGACAACGGCCACGATCACCCCTTACCATTTTTAATCCACCGACCCTACCCTAATCCCCTCATTTCCATCTCTCAGCTGCCTTTGAATACTCTCCTCTCTCGAAGGTTTCCTGGAACCCTAGCCTCTCTCATCCTCTCCGACCACAACCTCACTGGAATCCATGGCTTCTCAGGCCATGGATGACCTTTACTCACCTCCCTCCACTCTCAAACGTTTGGGGTTCGAAGCTTTGAGGTCTGACCTCAGTGGTGTCCGTTTAGATCCTCTCAGATCCATGGTTTTGAAGTCTCTTCGGCCTTTCTCTGGCATATCTAAAGCATTTCGACCTTGTTCTAACTCATCCGACTCGAGATCGGACTTTTCTTCCAAGCCTTTCTCATTTATAGGGTTTCTCTGAAACCCTAGCCATTCGAGGTTTTTATCTGGTTGTTTTTTTAAATCTATGTTATATCTGTGCTCTACTAGAGTTTAAAACGTTTCCCCAATTTTTTCTTTCAAAATTTGTTTCTCTTCAATTTAGGGTTTCTGAATTTTTTTTGAAATGTTTCTCTGACTCTTCCTCTTCTTTTCTTTGTGTGTCTGTCTATGCTATGTTTTGTATGTTTTCTTTTTCTACCTAGCATGTTCTTCTCTTGTATCTTTATGTTTGCCTTATTTTGCATGTGTTTCTATTGTGCTCTGTTCTTTCTTCTACTGGTTTCTATATCATGCTTTCACATGTTTATCTTATGTGTTATTTTACCCTTATGTTCCTTTTACTGTATTTTCTACTAAGCTTTTAGATCTTTAGTTCCCTTCTTCTGGACTTTGTTTGAGTGCTTTGTTAAACATGTTTCCTCTACTGTTCTCTTAAGTGCTATACTATCTCGTTTCTCTTCTGAAACTTGTTTAAGTTCCAAGCTTTCTTAAAACGTGTTCTTTATGCTTCAAATCAGCTTTCTCACTTTGTTGTTTCAAACTTGCTATTACATCTTTTTTTCCGCATAAGTCTCTGAAAGACCTCTGAGACTGTTTTCGTTATTTGTCTTCTTTTTCTCTGTATCTGACTCGAGTTGAAAACCCTAGGGTTTGGGGTTTTTGTCAAGGTTCGATCTTGTGTTTGAGACTACGGTTCTATTTTGGAACTCTAGGTTTCTCAGACTTGTTTTGAGTCTTTGTACTGAACTCGAACTTCTTTGACTCTGAACTTTTCTATGTTAGGCTTTTCTAATTAGCATGACAACTCTTTCTTGATTCACATATCTGTGCACTTTATATATGATGAATTCTTCCTTCAAAAAAGGTTTTGCCAATTTATGATTGATTCAGAATTCCTTTTAATAAGGATCGATTGATTGTTACTGATTTTTCTTTAATTAAACCTTTCTTCACCTTTTCTGGTTGGATTCATTCATACCAAAATGCAATTTCTGATTTTTTTACTGGCTGTTGATTGATTGTCTTTCCTTATTTGCACAAACCGTGTTGCTATCAAACTCTTTCCTTAAATAACTTCTGTGTATTTACCCTTCTTGTACTACTTTGAAAAATATTTTGATCAAACTCTTTCCTTAATTATCTTGCCCGTTTGAAATCAGAATCCCTTAATTGAAGGGAGACTTTATGTGATTGATTTCGAAATTATTTTCTTACCTTTTCTTACTTGCTTTCTGCACTATAAAGGGCACAACCCTTCTGCACTTTTACACACTTCTAGTTCAATACTCTTTAAGACCTTGAGTTCAACAATTACACAACACTTATTGAACACTTTCAATTTCGATACTCCTACATTCTCAATTCAATACTCTAATCTCTTCTGAAATCTTCTGGTTGTGTGTTTGCAATTTGGCTTTACTACTGCTCTTCTCTTCTTATTTCCCTGAAACTGGTATGTTCTAATTTAACTTTTGGCTTCATCCCTATGTGTTTGCTTTACAGTTTCAACAATCTTGTCTACTTTGCTGTTTATGTTCTGTATTGAATATGTTGTTCTCTTTGCATCTGTTGCTGTGTGAATTCCCCATACCCTTATTCCCTTCTATGTTTTGAGTTAAGGTTCAGGCATGGCAGTATCCAAATTGCTGCTCATGTCTGGACCTGATCCTTTAATGGATCCTAACTCCCAAACAATATGGCTAACATGCTGGTTAGGGGTGTGCCAGCACTCCTAATTGCTGGGTATGACCACCAGCCTGTCTTGGCCTTCCCCAAAATCCCCTCTATGCACTTGCACTCTTTTTTAGATTCTAAGTTCTGCCCCTTTCCTATGAGCCTTGCTTTGGGACCTTGAGCTCCCTCTGAACTTGGACATTTGAGGGCCGGCCCTTCCACACTGCACTATAATTCAATTCTGCAATATATTTGGGTATAAGCACTGCCCTGCGCATGTGTAGGAAGTGACATGCTCGTTTGGGTCGGTCATACCGTTATACTTAGGAATCTCGGGCATACATAATTTTTTAGGGCTCGGTTTTGGGGCCACACTTGGAGGGAAAGGTTTTGCACGAACTTCTTAGAATCCAAGCCTTTCAGTACCGGCGATGCTCCCGGGATTTGTTCGACCCTAGAATTGTAGGTTTCTACCTTCTTGTCGTTTGCCTCGATTTTCTTTTCCCCTAATTCTATCCGTTTTGTCAGCTCCTCGAGCATTATTATGATCTCGGGGTTAGTCCTCGACTCATCTCCATTCTACCTCTCCGCGACTGATTCTTCCCTGCGTGTAATTTACCGAGACGGATCGGGTTTGATTCTGCTTGGTGTGCAGTTTTGGTTTTGTAACTGAGCTATCGCCGCTTGTTGAACCTATAACATTTCGCAGATCATCCGTAGATGATCCCATCTCCTCCATTGTTTTGAGTATTCTACACTGTCGATCGGGCTCCACCACGGATGCTATTCTCAGGGTCAATAGGCAGGTTTGTATCGATAGCCACATGCGAGTTAGCATCCAACGGGTTCGCGACTGAAATTCTGATGGGATCTACAGGCGGTACCTCGTTTCCCGGTGCTATGTTGCTATATTCAAAATGGTGACCGGACTCATTGTCAGCAGGTAGGGGTGCCAATTGTGAGTTTGACATTTTGAGCCTTAACCTGAAAAAGAGACACTTCAAAGAACAAGTGCAAAATAGTGTGTGTTATGAAAATTTGTATCAAATAACCACTATTATTCTTAGCCCCACGGTAGGCGCCAAACTGTTTACCCTCAAAATCGGATAACAATTTAATTTTAAGTGGTTTTAAGGATACGTAGATTAATTTGACACAAAGCGATAAATTAAATTGTAATTAAAGTGAACCATGATAAAATAAATTCAAAACGTGCGACTTGAACAGTAATAGCCTTGAAAAGTGAGTCTCACTAGAACTGCATACAATTCAAACATTATCAGACACAGAAGAATAGTAGCTTGCAGAAAGAAAATAATATTATATTGCTTTGGGATGCGTGTAACAATCTGTTTTACAAGTTATCAGACCCCCTTTATATAGTAGAGGAATCCTACTTTAGGTACAATTCTATAAAATATAAAAATCCCATGATTTACTGATTAGCTGGTTTCTCATTGATACGTGCCGAGATTCCAGCCGTGATACTCGACCGGTTACGGATATTTCGGCCTTCCGTTATTTGGTCTAGAAATATTTTCTCGAGCTTCGGGGTCAGGGTCAATTCCGGGGTCATGGACTCGATGTTCTCGAGGATGGGCATCTGACTTCGTATCCTAGTTCGATTGAGCCCGAGGTCGATCTTCAACCCTTCACGTTTCTATCCCGATCTGTCATGCAATAGACGAGCCTGATTTCGACTGTTTACACATCCTTAGTAATTTTACTTTTGGTGTAGTTTGTAGTTCCGCTCGTTTGAGTGAGATTATCCTCCATCACCGACTGTATTAGGAGAAAAAAATAAACTTTTAACTTTTTGTTGAAACCCATTTGGGTTATAGGTCAAAACAGATTAAAGGAAAAATGGATCTAACGTGGGTAGGTCCATTTAAGCTAATGCAACATTTATTTTTGGATTTTTTTAATTAAATTTAATGCCATGTTAGGTTTATGGCATAGGCTTGGGTCAAAGTGACTTTTAAGTGACAATGATAAACTTTATTTACTTTTAAGTGACAAAATATAATTGAATAACTTTTGTGAAATTGATAGATAGTTGAATGACCTTCAGTAATCTAAGTAATAAATATCAAGGGTCAGAATCCTTTTTTCTACTATTTTGAGGTTCGTTTATATGTTTGAAAATTGAAGATTTAATCTGTTTAGCGGAAACAAATTGCTTTCAAGGCACTATTGTATACATAAGATTGAAAGTCGGAAAGATTAAAGGCGAGTTGTGTTGAAGTTCCACATGGGTTGTGGGAGGGCAAATTAATCTCTTTATATAGTATCCGGTAATCTTAATTTTTTGAGTTAACTTTTGAGATTGATTTGAATTCAAGGTTCATTTTTTATCGCTGTATCATATTTTTTTGAGCTAGCTTTTGTGGTTAAGTTCCTAACATTCATATTTAATCAAATTACGCAGCATTGTCACGAAGCATGCTTTTGTATTTTGTAAAGAATTGAAGTTCTTTAGAGTCAAAACAAAGGCTAGCCATCTATGGCACACTTCATTTTGATTGCCTTTATGGTGTCCAAAAGAAGAACATAGCACATGACAAGCATGTTTTGAAATCGCCATGAGCATTTTCTTATATTGTAATTGTTTTTTTTTTGGGTAAGAAAGAAACTACGATAATTACTTGGAAAGTTAATTACACGAAACGACTTGTCTACAAAACATGGTACTTAAACAATCATTTTCATAGTACTGAAAAATTGCTATTGGGTCGGGTCCACCCATAAAGGATGTTAATCCGCCCGTTAACCTATTAGTTAGCCCTTATCCTAAAACTCTAGTACTAGCCTATATAAATACCATTATGAGTGTTGAAAAGCGTTAATACGATGTCATGTGGAAGCTAACAAATCATGCCTTCAACAATAATACATTAAACATCAAAAGAGAAATATACCAAAAGAAACATAAATATTTAACGTGGTTCGGTCAATTGATATATATCCATATGTAAAGATAAGCAATCCACTATATAAAATAGACTACAGAATATCAAGAAGACAACGTCACAAAGGGGCATACATAAGTGGCAGGTTCACATTTTTCTAAGAAATTCCCCCCTAAACAAGATTCTCTAACCTTTTAGGGCTACATTGTAGATGCTACTAACTAATAAGAAATGATCCTCAATTTATAGAAGTCCAAAACCTTTTCCTCCAAGAAAAAGGACTAGCCAAATATGAGATAATTATAAATTTCTTCTAGAAAAAAGAAAAAAGTCAATTATGGTAATTATGGTATAACTTTTTTTTTCTTTAGACTCAGATTGATTATCTCCTCCTCAGGAGGTATGACAGCGGGTTGTGCAAGGATTGCAAGGTGATTCCGAGTGAGACACTCGCGTCGCAGCATAGACTCTTAGTGATAGACATTGGTATTAGGTTAGAGAGGAGGAAACGCTCTGCTCGGGGATCACTGAGAATCAGATGGGGAGCCCTGACTAAGGATAAAGCCCAAGAGTTGGAGTGGCGGTTGTCGGCTATGGGAGTTTGGAAGAGCAGTGGGGACGCAAACACTATGTGGTCAGCAACAACAGACTGTATAAGGGCGTCTGCGAGAGAGGTGTTAGGGGTCTCGACCGGTGTCTCTGGTAGGCATAAAGGAGACTGGTGGTGAAATGAAGTGGTCCAAGGTAAAGTGGAAGCGAAGAAGGCGACATACTAGAAGTTGGTGGGGAGCATAGGTGAGGAGGAGAGGCGAGCGTGCATGGAGAGATATAAGGTAGCTAGGAAGGAAGCTAAATTGTCAGTCATAGAGGCTAAGACTGCGGCTTATGGTCGTATGTATGAGGAACTAGGGGAAAAGGGCGGGGAGAAGAAGTTATTCCGGCTGGCCAAGTTGAGATATGAGAAGGCTCAGGATTTGGACCAAGTATAATGCATCAAGGACGATGATGGTAGGATATTGATGGAAGATGCCCAGATTAAGAGGAGATGGCAGACTTACTTCCATAAACTTCTAAACGGAAAAAAGGATCAGGATATTGTGCTATGCGAATTGGAGCATTCCGAGAGTCACCGTGACCTCGGGCATTGCAGGCGTATCAAGGTTGAGGAGGTCGTGGGGGCTATGCGTAAGATGAGTAGAGGCAGAGCAACCGGACCAGACGAGATCCCAGTGGAATTTTGGAAGTGTGTAGGGAGAGCAAGTTTGGAGTGGTTGACTAGGTTGTTTAATGTTATTTTTAAGGCAAAGAGGATGCCGGATGAGTGGAGGTGGAGTACGGTGGTTCCATTGTATAAGAACAAAGGTGATATCCGGAGTTGTAACAATTATAGGGGTATCAAATTACTGAGTCATACCATGAAAGTATGGGAAAGGGTCGTTGAAGCGAGGGTGAGGATGACAGTGTCTATATCAGACAACCAATTCGGGTTCATGCCTGGTCGTTCAACCACAGAAGCTATACATCTTGTTAGGAGGTTGGTGGAGCTGTACAGGGAGGGAAAGAAGGATCTGCACATGGTGTTTATTGACCTAGAGAAAGCGTATGACAAGGTTCCTAAAGAAGTTCTCTAGAGATGCTTGGAGGCAAAAGGTGTGTCGGTTCCCTATATTATGACGATTAGGGACATGTATGATGGGGCTAAGACTCGGGTTAGGACGGTAGGAGGTGACTCTGAGCATTTCCCGGTTGAAATGGGGTTACACCAAGGCTCTGCGCTCAGTCCGTTCTTATTCACCCTGGTGATGGATGCGTTAACAAACCATATCCAAGGGGAGGTGCCATGGTGCATGCTATTTGCTGATGACATAGTTCTGATCGATGAGTCACGAACCGGTGTTAACGAGAGACTGGAAGTTTGCAGACAGACTCTTGAGTCGAAAGGTTTCAAGCTGAGCAAAATGAAGACATAATACTTGGAGTGTATTTTCAGCACTGAGCCGGGGAAAGTGGGTGTGGATGTGAGGCTTGAATCACAGGTTATCCCAAGTAGAGACAGCTTCAAG
Organism: Nicotiana sylvestris; assembly: GCF_000393655.2. NCBI lineage: Eukaryota > Viridiplantae > Streptophyta > Magnoliopsida > Solanales > Solanaceae > Nicotiana > Nicotiana sylvestris. The sequence goes on along the minus strand of NC_091062.1, from coordinate 80,935,773 downwards.
TACCTTTGGTCAGTTATCAATGGGGGAGGGGAGATCAATGAAGATGTCGCACACCGTATCGGGGTAGGATGGATAAAGTGGATGTTAGCATTCAGAGTTTTATATGATAAGAGAGTGCCGACGATACTCAAAGGCAAGTTCTATAAAGCGGTGGTTAGACCGACTATGATGTATAGGGCTAAGTGTTGGCCTGTTAAGAACTCACATATCCAAAAGATGAAAGTAGCAAAAATGAGGATGTTGAGGTGGATGTGCGGGCACACTAGGATGGACAAGATTAGAAATGATAATATTCGGGAGAAGGTGCACGTGGCTCCCATTGATGACAAGATGCGGGAAGCGCGGACCAGATGCTTCGAGCATGTAATGAGGAGAAGCCCAGATGCTCCAGTAAGGAGATGTGAGCGGCTGGTTGTTGAGGGCACGAGAAGAGGTAGAAGTAGGCCTAAGAAGTATTGGGGAAAAGTGATCAGACAGGATATGGCGAAACTTCAGATTTCCGAGGACATGACACTTGATAGGAAGTTGTGAAGGTCGAGTATTACAGTTGTAGGGTAGTTGAGTCTCGCGTTACTTGGTACCGTTGTGAGCCTAGTCTGGTAAGGTTTTAGTCTAAAATAACTAGGGGCATTGCCATGTCTTAATACTTTCGCTTTTCGATGCAAGATCTATTTACTAGCCATCATTTCTGCCTTGTATTTTTCTTCTGCAATTTATGTTCCTATTTTTCCTATGATCTCTGTGGTGAAACTAATATTCTCTCCTTTTGTTTTTCTTATTATCTTGAGCCGAGGGTCTTTCGAAAACAGCCTCTCTACGCCTTCGGGGTAGGGATAAGGTCTGCGTACATACTACCCTCCCCAGACCCCACTTGTGGGATTTTACTTGGTTGTTGTTGTTGTTGTTGTTGTTATGTTACTCTTTCTTCAAGAGATAAGAAAATCAAATATGGTAAAAAAACTTGGGCAAACACCTAACATTTCTTCTCATAATCTTCAACGAATCATATCTCTAAATCTCCAAGATAAAGTCTTTGTCTACAAACTGTCAATTTTCTCGAACTAAAATCTTTATTACCATCAAATAGGCTACAACTAGAACCGAACCTGCATTAAATCTGTCTTCAACCTCGCTCTGATATTATCTATTAGGATCAAAGTAATAAATTGTCATGCAGAAGCTAATAAAGAATATCCAACGACGATAAATCAGACAACAAAAGAAAAAAATACCAAAAGAGACACAAGCATTTAACGTAGTTCGATCAGTTGACCTACATCCATAAGCGAGATGAACAGTCCATTATATAACATAGAGTACAAAATATTGAGAGAACAACCTCAGAAAGAGGCACAAAAAATGGCAGACTAATATTTGTCTAAAAATTTCCCTTCTTAAACAAGTGTCACGACCCAAAATCTAACCTATCGTGATGGCGCCTATCGTGGTACAAGGCAAGCCTCAACTAAACATCTCAACACAGTAGAACTTTTAAATAAAGGCAGAAGCAGTTAATATTAAATAAAACCTTTTAGAACAAAATATAACTCCAAAAGTACTAAACAATCCATCCCCAAAATCCGGTGTCATAGAGTGCATGAGCATCTAAATGATAACAACATCCGACTGATAAAACACTGTCTGAAAATATAGAACAGTAGAATATGAAAAGAAAGGGGAGTCAAGGTCAACAAACGTCATGCAGCTGCCTCAATAGTCTCCTGAGTCTGACTCCTCAATCAGCAACCGCCGTGACCAGAAGTGTATAGATCTATACACGAGGTACAGGGGGAAACGTGAGTACACCAACTCAGTAAGTAGCAGAATTAAATAAGGAACTGAGAAGTAGTGACGAGCTATGCATATACAGTTACTCAATAACTTTCAAATAAGAGTAGTCATACTTTCAATTTAACAGTTTAAGTCACATTAGTACGTACTCAATAAACCACATATCAAATTTGACTGAGCAGTAAATATTATCTTCCAATAATTTTCAAAACAGTGATATGACATAGACAAAATAACAGTAATGAAGTAAATGTATTTTCTCAGAATAACAGTCACTTTGTCCTCCCATTCACTCCAACCTCACAATCACTCATTCCTCACATTCACTCATTCCTCTCTGTCGCTCAGCACTTGGCACTCGCACTCGACACTCGCACTCAATAGGTACTTGCGCTCACTGGGGGGGGTGTACAGACTCCGGAGGGGCTCCTTCAAGCCAAGCGCTATAACAAGCCACCTTGTGGCATAAATCACTCATACCCTCGGCCTCACTCAATCATAAATTAGTAACAACATGCTGCGGCGTGCAACCCGATCCTATAAATATCCTCACAGATCAGGCCCTCGGCCTCACTCAGTCATAAATCAGTAACAACATGCTGCGGCGTGCAACCCGATCCCATAATCGTCCTCACAATTAGGCCCTCGGCCTCACTCAATCATCAATCTCTCCAGTCTCACGGGCTCAAAATGTCATGAAAATCAGCCCAAAAATGATGATATAATGTATCAATAATAACAACTGAGACTGAGATATTATATGAATAAATGAATATGACTGGGTATGAAATATCAATGAAATCAGTGAGATGACAGCAAGAAACGACCACTATGGGTCCCAACAATATCGACATAAAGCCTAAACATTATTTCTAACATGAAGTACATTCAATTTCTACGAAAACAGAGGGAACATGTATTAAACAGTAAGCCAATTAATTCCACAGTCTCGCGGGACGGACCAAGTCACAATCCCTACGGTGCACGCCCACACGCCTGTCACCTAGCATGTGCGTCACCTCCAAAATAGTCATACAACACAATGTCCAGGGTTTCATACCCTCAAGACCAGATTTATAATCGTTACTTACCTCAATCCGAGAAAAAATCCTACTCTAAAATGCTTTTGCCTCTCAAATCGACCTCCGAATGCTTCAAATCTAGCCACAATAATTCAATTCAATCAATAAAAAATATAGGAATTAATTCTACATGAAATTCTACATTTCCATAAAAAAAATCCGAAAGTGCACTAAAAATTCGCTATGGGGCCCACGTCTCGAATTTTGACGGACTCACAAAATCCGACAACCCATTCAACCATGAGTTCACCCATACAAATTTTATCAAATTCTGATAACAACTCGACCTCCAAATCTTAAATTTTCATTTTTTTAAAGTTTTATAAATTTCTCCAATTTCTTCCATTTGATTCACTAATAATTGATGAAAATAATCATGAAATCATGAAATGTAATCACTTTTGGATATATAACACTTACCCCAATCCGTATGGTGAAAATCGCCTCAAAAATCGCTTCAATCCGAGCTCCATAGCTCCAAAAGTGTTAAAATGGCCGAAAACCCAAAATATAGCCTCGGCCCAGGTAGGTCGCATTTTAAAGAAGCGACCTACTTGAATTTTTCCCAACCAGAAATTTGCAGTGAAAACTGCAGCACTAGGCTTCAGTTAATCAATCATAACCTTTTGTACAAATATCCAAATGATAAATGGTTTAACTTTCTGAAAACTACAAAGCAAGGTCTACAACTTTCATGTTTTGCAATTTTGGATTCCTTATAGATTTCGAGATATAAGCTTCCAAAGTAGCCTCCTCGCATCAGAAATTTTTGGCGATTTCAAAACTCTTTCCAGACAGCCTGTAGTTTATTAACTATAATGTTTTGTTCACAACTCCAAATGGTAAACGGTTTGATGTTCTGAATACTAGACACAAAGGGCTACAATTTTTATTTTTGGATCATCTCCAAATTCATTATAGATTGTGAGATATAAACTCTCAGAGTCAGCTCTGCGCTGTCCAAAACCTGATGCTGCCCTGCGAATTACAGCATCTTCAACAAGGCGCCCAACTATCCGAATCCCATCCGAAACTCATTTGAACCACTTGGGACCTTGTCCATATATACCAATAAGTCCTGTAATATAACACGGACCTGTTCGAGGTATCAAATCACACTAAACAACATCCAAACTACGAATCGCACCTCGAATCGAATTACGAGTTTTCAAATCTTCTAACTTCTATATTTTGAGTCGAAACATATCAAATCAATCCGGAATAACTTCAAATTTTACACACAAGTAATAAATGACATAATGGAGTTATTTCAATTTTTAGAATCGGATTCCGACCCCGATAACAAAAAGTCAACTCTCGGTCAAACTTTTCCAAAAATCTTCTATTTTCCAACTTTCGCCAAAATGCGCCGAATTGTCCTACAGACTTCCAAATCTAAATCCGAACATGCTCCTAAGTTCCAAATCACCATACAAAACTATTTGAATCATCAAAATTCCATTCCGGGGTCATTTGCTCAAAAGTCAAATCTCCGTCAAACTTAAGAAATCTTTAGCCTTAGATTTCTAGATTCCGTTAAATGGCAAAAATTTGATCTAGGGACCTCCGAATTCAATTTCGGGCATATGACCAAGTCCCAAATCACGATACGGAACTACCGGAATGGTCAAAACTTGGATCCGGGTTCGTTTGCTCAAATATTGACCGAAGTCAACTCAGTTGAGTTTTAAAACTCTAATTCATAATTTAATCCATTTTTCATGCAAAAACCTTCCGAAAAGTTATATGGTCTACGCACGCAAGTCAAAGAATTATTGATAGCGCTTTTCAAGGTCTTAAAATACTGAGATGATTATTTAATTTAAAGATGACATTTTCGGTCATCACGACAATACTCCCAAACCCCTTAGGATTACATTGTAGATGTTACTAAATGAGAAGGAATGATCCTCAATTTATAGAAGTCCAAAATATTTTCCTTCACGAAAAAGGACTAGCCATATATGGAAAATTTATAATTTTCTTCTAGGAAAAGGAAAAAATTAATTACGGTAAATATGTTGTTCTTTCTTCAAGAAATAGGAAAATTAAATATTGTAAGAAAATCAGAGCAAACACCTAACAAAAAGAACATGTTTTTCATCATAATAGAACATAAATTCAATCCTATATCTTGAGGATTATTAGGCTGTGAAAAAAAGGGAGTTCATCCTCTTTGTAAGGATTCCTGATGACTAATGATACAAGTCGTGGTTGCTACAGATACGTAAGGAAAAACCCATAAGTCTTCTGAATAAGTAATTTATTTTAGATACTTCACATAGGAAGATAAAACAAAAAAGGGGTACATAATAGGCTATTAGGTTTCGAAATCTTCTAAGTTGCTTCCATGCTTCACTAAATAGTACTATTTGTTTTCAATATTATGGGCTTAGTTTTTTTTTTCTTCCTTGATTTGAGTAGAGCGCTTTAATTAGGACAATTTTCTTTTGGGAAAATGCATAAGTACCCTCCTGACCTATACCTGAATTCCCAAATACACATTTTTTCTTTGCGGGAATTCTATTACCCCCCTAAACTTATTTTAAATGGAAATATTTGCATCCTTAACGCTGGCAACCAAACTCTTGGCAAGTGGTGAGCTACACGCACCCCCACATGTATTTTTAGTACTTTTTTTATTCTTTCTTTTTTTTCTTAGCCTTTTTTCTTATTTCTTATTATTTTCATTTTTTTGGTTATTTAATTCTCTTTCTTTTTGTTTTGGTCAGCGTCAACATAAAATGGTGGTCGTCAGAATTTCACAAACACCATTTTTCCGGCGAATTTTTTTTTCCCGGCGATAGAGTTTTATCCCAATCTAAGTGTGTTTTGTTTTATATATATATATATAAACTTTTCTTGATAGTGTAATTTATGTGTGAGAGGAAGAGCAAAATAAATAAAAACTAATATAAGCTGAAAAAACTTTTTTCAGTTAAAATTTCAATACAACATTTTTTTTCCGGCCTGGGAAGGTTTTCCGATGATGAATTTTTTTCCCCAAATCTGAGTGTATTTTGCTTTGCTTATGAATAGATCTTTTTGAGAGTTTAATTTGTGTGTGAAAAAAAAATGTTAGAAAAACGGTTAGAAAAAGTCGCCAGTGAATGAATATCTGCCGGAATTAGAGAAGAAACGAAAAAAAAGTAAAAGAAAAAAGACAAGAAAAGGAAAAGGAAAAAAAAAGTAAGAAAAAATGGTAAAAAAGAATAAAAAATAATCTGAAAATCGTTTTTCTTGCATACACACACTATGCCATGTCAGTGTTAAGGGTGCAAATAATTCCATTTAAAATAAGTTTAGAAGGGTAATAGGATTCTCGCAAAGACAAAATGTGTAGTTGAAAATTCGGGTATAGGTCAGGGAGTACTTATGTATTTTCCTTTACTTTTTATGTACCTTTTACGTCTCTTTTGAAATGATTTCTCCTTTACGACGTCGAGTTTTTCTTACAAAGAAAGATAATAAAAACAAGAAACTGGAGAGCACTCGCTCCATTTTGATTGTATTGATCGAGTCCTTTTTCCAAGTCTCGGACACGAAACTTATTATCTCTAAGAACTAGCATGCTAATTTAAGATGTCTAAAACCGTCAAAATAAGTTTGGCCCATAAAGCTAGCTCAGCTCGCTGCTCAAGTAGGATTGGACCAAGATTATTTTAGCTCATTTAAAAGTGAAGCTTATAGGCCCAATCATAGTTATAGCTTGTTTGGCAAAAAAATTTTTTTTTTGCCAAAAGCATTTTTGGCCAAAAATTGAGGTGTTTGGCCAAACTTTTGGAAGGAAAAAAAATGCTTTTGAGGAGAAGCAAAAGCGGTTTTGGAGAAGCAGAAAAAAATAGCTTCCCTCCAAAAGCATTTTTTTGAGAAGCACTTTTGAGAAAAATACACTTAGAAGCAGTTTTTTAAAGCTTGGCCAAACACTAATTGCTGCTCAGAAGTGTTTTTCAAACTAATTAGTCAAACACAAACTGCTTCTCACCAAAAGTATTTTTGAGAAAAACACTTTTGAAAAAATACTTCTCAAAATAAGCTGATTTTTGTAGTTTGGCCAAACGGGCTATTAGTCCAGTGGCCCTTGAGGCTCAACTAAAGCTCGACCGGGCCAGCCCATGAGCCAAAAAAATTATTCAAATTAAAAATTAAGATAAAGAATTAAGAAAGAGTCAAAGAGACGAGTTTTGCTCATAGATAACACTTAACTAAATAATTAAATAAACACTTAATCAAATGAGTCTTTTCAATTGAGTTACTAGGAGATGATTTCTTAAAATGAATTTGCTTGACTTTTACTTTTAGTATCTCATAGTTGGAATTAGGCATTCTGTTTTGAGCATTGATGATGCAGTAAAATTTATTAGTAAAATAAAATAATCCAGTTCATGTTAGTTTATTGGGAATCCTTCATTTTATTTTTTCATGTTAAGCATATTCTATGTTTATGTGACTATTGAGTAGATTGTTTTTTATTTGCATATGTCAATAGTTTGGATTAAGATTCTTTTCGTGAAATCTTTTCATTTATTTCGATTATTAATTGGCAATATCTTAGAATTTAACTAACAACTTTAAAGTATTATAAACACCTAAATCCTTATTGTTACAAATAAAGTTGACTTTCACGAGTACTACGAAGATTATTTATGTAATATTGACATATTACAAACAACAACAACAACAATAATTCCAATGTAATGTCACAAGTGAGGTCTCAGAAGGATAGTGTGATAACTCGATAGGTCATTTATGATTTTAACCTTTATTTATGTGTTCTGGGACTTTGAATAGCTTTGTTTAGACTTTCTCGATTTGCGGGCGCAGTCCTTGTCCCTTTTTTGGGAAGGTTTTTATGATAAAATCGACGAAAATATTAAATCGTGCCTTAAAACTCATTTGAGTTGACTTCGGTCAACGTTGTATGTAAACAAATTCGAATTAGTATTTTGACGGTCCTGGTGGATCCGTATCGTGATTGGGGACTTGGGCGTATGCCCGGAATCGAATTTGGAAGTCCCTAGCTTTGATTAACGTACTTTGTTGAAAACTATAAGTTTAAAAGTTTAAAGAATTTCAAATTTTGACCTTAGGTTAACTTTGTTGATATCGGGTTCGGATTTCGGTTTTGAAACTTGGTATATGTTCATTTCGGTATTTATGATTTGTCTGCAAAATTTGGTGCAAAGCGGAGTTGATTTGACGTAATTCGGACGTCTGGTTGAGAAATTGCATGTTCTTAAGATTCATTGAAAATTTCATTCGTTTTGGTGTCCGATTCATAGTTCTAGGTATTATTTTGGTAAATTAATCGCGTGAGCGAGTTTGTATGGTATTTTTAAACTTGTTTGCATGTTTGGTTTGAGCCCCAGGGGGCTCAAATGAGTTTCAGATAGGTTGCGGTTGTTTTTGAACTTAAGGAATTGCTAGTTCTAGTGCAGGTCTTTGACCTCGCAATTGCGAGGTCTATGTTCGCATTTGCGAAAGTGCATGGCTTCTGTCAAGTTCGTATTTGCGAATAAATAGTTGCACTTGCGAAGTAGGGGGATGGCTTGCATTTGTGATCAAAATGATCGCAATTGCGGAAGTCCAAATTCGCAATTGCAAACAAAACCATCGCAATTGCGATGGCGACAAAGATATGGAATCTTCGCATTTACGAAGACTTTCTTGCATTTGCGGGGACGCAATTGCGACATCTACGCCTGAACAAAAGAGGGAAAAAATGGGAATTAGCTCATTTCTTTCAAACTATCAACCCTAAACACCCTAGAGGCGATTTTCCCAAGAAACTTTCTTCCTAAATTCTTTGGTAAGCAACTTTAATCTATTTCTTTTCAATTACCCATTACATTTCATAAGTTTTCAATATTAAATCTAGGATTTTCATGGTAGAAATTAGGGATTTGGGTCGAATTAGGAATTTTTATAAATATAGACCTCAAATTGAGGTCGAATTATGAAATAAATCACATAACCGGGCTCGGGGGTGAATGGATAATCGGATTTTGGTCAGAATCTTGGGATTTGACCAAGCGAGACCGGGGTTTGTTGAATTTTTCAATAATGATCTAAATTGAACCTCTTTCATTTGTAAATAGTTTCTAAAGTCTATTTTGCATCGTTTGGTCAATAATTTGCTAGATTTGGTTGGTTTGGAGGCGTGTTCGAAAGGCAAGACCGTGGTTGAATTTTAAGTTGATTGCGGAGTGAGGTAGGTGTTGGGTCTAACCTTGATTTGAGGGAATTAGGAACCCTTGAGTTATGTGTCATGTGAATTACATGTGTAGCGGCGTATGTGCGAGGTGACGAGTGTATATCCGCCATCAAAATACTTGTTTCCATGCTTTTTCGTATTTCATTGATTATTTTATTCTATGTCTTAACTGTTACATGCTTTAATTGCTTCATATCTTAACTTGCTACTTGTCATTTATTATCCTCGCATTAAAAATGTTAATTTCTTCCATGCTTCCATGATTAATTTCTACTTTCCTTAATTGTCTTACTTGTATCCTTTGACTATCATATATTTGACTTATCTTGTTGCTCAGTATTAATTGTAGCCTTTCTTGATTTGGTACAAGGTTCTTTCTTAATTGGTAGCTTTCATATTCGTTAATCGTAGAGGTTCTTGTGATTTGAGTTGTTAAATTGATTGCATTTATTGATTTATTTATGGATTGGGTTGCACACCGCAACAAGTGGAATAAGGGAGGATTTATATTGGTACGGTGTGATCGGGTTGCGCACAGCAATAGATAAAATAAAGGAAGATTGATATGGTGAAATATGAGAGGCTTATGATATCGACTCTGATTGTATGGTGGGATCGGGTTACGCGCCGCAACATATATTTACTATTAATATTTATATGGTGGAATAAGAGAGGATCGTGTTTGTACGGTGGGACCGAGTTGCGCGCGTGCAGGTTATTGTAAGTGACCCGCCTTAGCCTCGTCATTATTTCATCGAGGTTAGGCTCGACACTTATAGAGTACTTGGGGTCGGCTGTTGTACTCATACTACACTCTACATCTCTTGTGCAGATTTTAGAGTCAATCCTAGCAACGGTTAGTAGATTGCTCGGGTTGACTATTGGATGGAGACTTGAGGTACAACTGCTTGGCGTTCGCAACCCTGAAGTCCCCTTCTACTTTATCTTAACTGTGTATTTTCTTTCAGACAACTTTACTTTCATTCAGACATTTTACTTTCATTCAGACCTTTATCTGTATTATTCTAGTAGCTCGTACACTTGTGATACCAGATTCGGGGTTGTATTTAGATATTACGATTGTTATGAATTTTCGCACTTTATTTCTATTTAATTGGCATTGGTTAAGTTGATTTGTTAAAAATGGCTTAAAACTATTCTAACATTGGCTTGCCTAGCAAGTGAAATGTTATGCACCATCACGATCCCGATGGTGAAAATTTCAGGTCGTGACATATAGTGTGTACACATACCATACACCCACCTTGTGAAAGTAGAGAGGCTTATTCCGAGAGACCCTTGACTCAGAGAAAGCATAGTCATAATACAATTGAAAAGAAATACATGAATGGGAAACCAAGTAAAAAGAAACAGTAAAAACAACATGATAATAAGATGACCAAACCATAAAAGACAGCCGATAATAGAGATATGTGTATAAGAAACTATGAGATTCATGATGCATAGGTATGAAAAGAGAATATGTTGAACATCCTACTAACCTTCTAGGCTTCTACTCTAATTTTCGACCTCCATACCCTCCTATCAAGGATCATGTCCTCGGTAAGCTGCATAAATTTATGATTTTGCAATTTTTACTTACTTGCATACTCTCTCTGTTCCAATTTATGTGAACCTATTTCCTTCTTGGCCTGTTCCAAAAAGAATGACCCCTTTCTAAATTTGGTAACAATTTAGCTTAAACTTACACCCTTAATGAGAAGCATTTATAACCACACAAATATTTTGACCCCTTTTTGACTTGTTTAGGACCACGAATTTCAAAAGTCTTCAATTTTTCTTAAACTCCGTGCCCAATCAAACAAATTCACATAAATTAGAACGGAGGGAGTGTTATATAATTAGAAGTGTTAACAAATTTTGCAGAATTTCAGGTTCAAATATAGATTGAAAAAATATCTTACAAAAAATAAAAATTGAAAAAGATGAGAGTTTGTTCGTCCTAGCCCGCTACTCGCTTAGGGGTGAGTTAGGCTAGCTGTTTTAAGGGCCTTTTGAAAGGTAAAAAATTGCACGGGGCGCCCTATTTGGTCGCCCCCATTTAACCTATACCCATTTTTTTTTAAAAGTTTTAACTTGTACCAACTTTTTAAATAATTCCAGCCCCCTTTTTCTTCCTCCTTCTCCTCCTCCTCCTCCTCTTTCTTCTTCTTCTTCTTCTTCTTCTTCTTCTTCTTCTGCTGCTGTTGTTGGTGCTGCTATGAAACTTCAGTTCATGGGATGATTGTCATAAATATGTTTATCATATTATTTAAAAATAAATTATAAATAATTACGTAAGTTAGTAGACAATAATTTGTGAATATTTCCACATACGTAAGTTAGTAGACAATGATAATTCTGTTCTTTTCACGTTTATTGTTTCCAAAATTTATGATTAGATACTGTTGGCAATCTGATTATTTATATAGTATGTTAGAAAGCTTTTTCAAAAACTTCAGCTTATATAATGCTGAAGTTTTTACAAATGAACTAAATAAATTCAGCATCTTCTGCTGAAGTTTTTGAAAAAGCTTTATGACAAAACTAATGAATCCAGGACAAAAAAACTTCAGCTTTTAGTGCTAAATTTTTTACAAAAGAACTAAATAACTTCAGCATCTTCTACTGAAGTTTTTATAAATGAACTAAATAACTTCAGCATCTTCTGCTGAAATTTTTGAAAAAGCTTAATGACAAAACTAATAAATAAAAAAGAAGAGAATGCGCCAAAGAGCATGTTGGTTTTGGACGAGCTATATATCTTGTTAGCATATATCGTGCTTCAGCTTCCTTTATCTAGTTTGATGGGGGAATCATCTTGTTGCCCCTCACCAATATAGTCCTAACTCTTGCTGCTGATATAGAAATATGTCCACCTTCGTTTGGCCAAAGTTAATACATAGAATGAGGAAAAGAAGAATGTGGAAATCACAGAAATCATTGTTGCCACGAGCATTAGCGACAACAATATCAAGCACAAGGGACTGTAATGCAATTGTCTTTATGAAAGACAAACTCCAGAGTAGGATGGTCCGGAAAAGCATTTTTTGTTGAGCTGCCTTTGAGTTAAGTTCAACAATTACAAACAAAAATTTCAGCAAATAAAGAACAAAACTTCAGCTACTATGCTTAAGTTCAACAATTACAAACAAAAACTTCAGCACACTTGGTTTAACACACTTGCTACTTCAGGCCCGTCTACATAGAATGAGGAAAAGAAGAATGTGGGAATCACAAAAATCATTGTTGCCACGAGCATTAGCAACAACGATATCAAGCACAAGGGACTGTAATGCAATTGTCTTTATGAAAGACAAACTCCAGAGTAGGATGGTCCGGAAAAGCATTTTTTATTGAGCTGCCTTTGAGTTAAGTTTAACAATTACAAACAAAAACTTCAGCAAATAAAGAACAAAACTTCAGCTACTATGCTTAAGTTCAACAATTACAAACAAAAACTTCAGCACACTTGGTTTAGCACACTTGCTACTTCAGACCCGTCTACTAGAATGCTGAAGTTTTGCGTGATTGCCTTTGCTACTTCAGCCCCGTATACTGAAGTTACGCGAAAAAGTGGTAACACTTGCAATTTTTTTGATAAAGTGGGCATAAGTTAAAACATGATCCAAAAAGCGGGTATAAATGCAAATGCCACCTTTTAAAAGTCGGGTCGGCCTCTCCTAGCCCATCAAATTCCATGACCTGTGAGGCCTGGGCTTGGCTGGGCTGGCTACCCGTTTTAACAGCTCTATTGGATACTTTACTTGTAGGAGTATATGAAATAACTTGAGGTCAGATTCCTTTAGTTTCCATTTTTCTTCTCTATTCTTTTTTGAGCGGTGATAGGTGAATAGGAGGTAGGGAGGTATTAGTGAGAAATTTGAATCCTTTAAGTGATGTAGTGTGAATTATGAAATTGTATGCGTAAATTCAATAGACTTGGAATTTGTGCACAACAATACTAGCTTTATCGTATTTTTAGGCCATGTAATTAGTGGCATATATTCAGTGTTACACAAACAAAAGATGACAAAGGTAAGATGCTTTGCCCTCCATCCTAAGACTTTGGCATGCATGCTTATACTTCTCTTGAAGAACAAGCATGGAATATAATTTCATGAACAAACAATTTAAGTAGCTGCAAGCAGAGAGTAAATGGAAACAGTACCCAATAATCTTCTTTACATTGCCCTGCAACTGCAAATAAATTAAAGGAGGAGATTGTATTAACTTAAAGGAAGATCGACAAGAATAAGAAAAATGTTAGATTGGGCACCAATTATTATAGGTTATCTTCTGTTCGTACTTCTCTCGCCTGGACTATTATTTCAGCTTCCGGGGAATCAGCGTCATGTCGAATTCAGCAGTTTCGCTACGAATGGGAAAGCCATTCTCCTCCACACCCTACTTTTCTTCGTCTTCTTTACCATCCTCATTTTGGCGTTTCGTATTCGCATTCGCTTTGGCTAGCTCCTGGTTTCCCATGTACACTCTTTTGTTTGAAAGATATTGTTAATTAATAGGTTCAGGTATTCTGGGTGGGATTTATTGGATTTTGTACCGTTATTGTAATGTTCTACCTCTGCCTTTTCATTTTTTTGTTGTTTGTTTCTTGTCTGCTCAAACAAGGGAAATTCTATTCAATATGACAGTTTAAATTTAGGTTGTCTGCTGAAAAATTTACGCTTTGTGCATTTTAAGTGGTACACTTTTTTGTTTTTGAGTTTAACACCATCCATGGTTGGTTTGATTTCTATAGATGTCTGGAATAAGATGCTTTATGTGTAATATCTTATTCCCTTCCGTCTACTTTTTTACGATCCATAATATTTGTTTTTTTCAAGATATTAAGAAAGAATTAACTTTTTCTTTCAAAAGTTGCCATTAAAGTAAAGAGCGTAGGAATAGTTTGTTATATTTTTAATAAGAAAATTAAATTTTAATATGGTCAATTTCATTGTTAATTAATGCTAAAAGGTGAATTCTTTAATACATGTGAAAAGAGCGAAAAAAATCACTTAAAATAGGTAGTGAACAAAGATCAAAGGCTTTGTTAGTTTGAATGTGGGAGTTTGATATCATTCTATAAGATTAGTGGGGAGTTCGATTCGATACAATAAATTGTGTCCATGATAAATTCACAAACCTTAAATTTTAGAATCGCCTATATATGACGTATTGTCAAGGTGCCACTCACTTCCCTATGAATTTGTTGGTTTGAGTTTTTAAACTAGATTTAATAAGAAAGTTTTTTTAAATATGTCTTCTAAAATCAGAATAATAAGTTTTTTAAAATGTATTTTCTAAAATCAGAATAATTCTTTTTTTACTTACAGAGACAAGATTCTGTAAAGTAACTAGTATTAATTTTTAAAAATTATATTTTAATAATCCATTTAAATAACTATAAATATATTTAAGTTCAAACGAACTAGGTCCTAAATATGAATAAATTCTGATTTAAAAATTAGTTTTTTGCTAGAAATATTCATAAAAATAATACCGTGTATAGACAAACAATGATATAACCATTTCCCTTGGAGGCATGGCACCCTGACAATAGGATTTAGCTCTTCTCTTCAAATGTATTTCTTTGAAAAGCTTTTTTTGAACAAATGCTTTCAAAATCAATTAGTTTTTAGAAGCTTGACCCAACATGCTCTTAATCTTGTAGTACAAATTCTTTTTTATGTTGTTTTCTCTTTCAGCAAATTTAGATGAACATCTTGAAGACCACCATTTATATTTGAGAGAATTACACATAAGTACATAAGTACATTTCACATATAATCTATATATATATAACTTTGTAAAGTCATAGCCCGAAGATAATAAGCCAAAATTCAATATCCAATTTCAAATTGGTTCTTGAAATAGCTAATGTATCTAATTTTTTTTATTAAAACCTCAAGCTTCTAATCCAATTTTTGAATCACACTAAAAAAAATATTGTAATAATGGTGGTTTTTACCTGCCGCTATAAGCATTTACCTACAACATTTAATCATAATTAATTAATATATATAATTTTATATTCATGAAAAGTATAACATCGATATAGTTTAGTACAACATGGAATATGAATAAATATTTATGGAGAATATTTGTGTCATCTTGATAAATCTACTAAATACAATACATCTTATCTAAACCTTTTTATCTTTATTTGGGTCTAAATTATAATCTCCCATTATTCTCATTTCAATTAAATTGACCGCCCATGTCCCTTGGAATTATACCTGTTTAACGGGTCGGGTTGACCCGTTTTCGGACCGGCCCAGATCAATTGTAACCCGAACCGGCCCGAATCGGTAGTTAGAGGGCCGGGTGGGCTGGGTTAGGGGGTTTAGGGGGTTAGGGGGTTGATTCGTATAAAAATAATTCGATTAACCGGATCAGTCAAAACCTGATCAATGAAAAATACTGTTGAACCGGTTAACCGGCCCTGCCCGGACCGGTTCAACGGCTATTTTCTGAATTTTTTATTTTTTATTTTTATTTTTTAAAGGGATATGACCGCTGGCAACGATTAGCTTCAAATTTGGCCGTTGCCCAACGGGTTGATTGCAAGAATAGCTCTTTTTTGGGCAATTTTTTTTTTTAAAATAACACTTTTAGCAATTATTAATTTAGCCCTTTAAACTATAAATACATCCCCATCTTTTTTTATTTCTTCACTCATCTCTCATTTCTCAAACTTAAATTCTCAATTCAAGCTAAATCATGCCCTGTACTTCTAGAGTGCGCTCATATATTTGGGAACACTTTGAGGTGGTAGAAGAAAATGAAGAAGTTCACAAAGTAAAGTGCAAGAACTATGGTCTAGTCTTAAATCTTCGTCTAAAGTGAGTGGGCACAGACTGTTTAAGGAGGCATATAAAGAGTTATCTTGAGCGTCCTCCAGAAATTCGTATTTAAGTTGATTTGAGACAATTTATGTTATTTTAAAATTATTAGATGTATTTATGCTTAATATTTTAGTTAGTTAGATTAATTTGAAGTATTATTATGCAATGAAAATTTAGTTTTACTCTTTTTTTGTTAATTTAGTTGTTGTTAAATGTAAATTTTAATTTGTAAGTTTAAAATAAAAACTTGCAAATTATAAGTGCAAATTTTTTCCATCTTCATTGTATTCTATTATCTTACATTCTTAATGAAATGTTCAAAATTTCAAATATAAGAATTTTAAAGTCTTTGCATCCTTTTATTCAAACTCTTTTTATAAGATTGTTTTTTTGTTTTATATTTTTACTTTATATTAATATAAATTACGATAGTTATACAAAATACAAAAAAAAAAAAAAATAACAATAACCCGGACCGGCCTTGCCCCTTGAACCCATAATCGTTCCAGTTTCTTTTTTACCGGGTGGACCCGGACCTGTTAAGCCCAGTTTGAAAAACTAATAACCGGCCCGGATTAAAAACTGGTTGGTTATCTTTTTTCTCAGCCCGTACCGACCCGTCCCACCCGTTAAACACCTTTACTTGGAATTGATGCCTAGTTTACTTAATAAGTCATAAGCCTTCCTCAAATGTAGTGAAGTGTCGAAGCTTCATTCATTACCATAATATCAATACTGGAGCCCGTTTGGCTTCGCTGATTTAGAGTAGCTGATAAACATTAGGTGCTGAAAAGTATTTTTAAGTGCTGAAACTGATTTAAAAAATAAGCAGTTACGTGTTTGGATAAAAGTGTTGAAATTAATAATATGCAGTTGAAGAACTGGGTATACGAAGAATTTTGTTTTAAAAAGAAGTATTTTAGGAATAGAATAGTAAATATTTTGATTAAACTTAAAGTGCTTATAAGCTGAAATTTGATAAGTTGAGGGAGACTAACTTATGACTTTTGGCTTATTTTTGACCTACAAGCATTTAACTTATAAACACTTTTAATTTTACTAAATGCGTATAGCTAAAAGGTAATTATGAGCCACACCCTCACATACTTTCCAATTTTCCCTTTCCCACCCACGAAGCAATAAAAAGTTGTATTTCAAATAAATTGAGATCTGTCACTTTTGGGCCACTTTTTCTAGATCTTTGGCTGTCATCAGTCACCCCTATTTTCCATTCATTTCATCTGCTCAAACCGACAAGTTAATTGTGTGAGGAGCAATGGCGGACTGGGGCCCAGTGTTGATAGCAGTGGTGCTGTTTGTGCTGTTAACTCCGGGCCTATTATTCCAGCTTCCCGGCCGTGGAAAAGTGGTTGAATTTGGGAACATGCAAACTAGCGGCGCCTCCATTTTGGTCCATACCATTATTTATTTTGGCCTCATCACTATCTTCCTCCTTGCCATTGGCGTCCATGTCTACACCGGCTAAATAATTTTACCTTCACTTGTTGTAAGTTGTAACAAACTCTCTTCAATTGGATCTTACATTTCCGAATTGCTACCAGATTGTATCAATTGGGTGAACTGTTGGGTTTTTTCCCCCTTTACCTTAATTACTCAAATACTTCAAAGCATTATGCACTACTTTTCTTAGGTTCATCAATTGACAGGATCGTTAGAATCTGCAAATTTTTCTTCGCTCTTTGGAATAATGATTGGACTTCAAGTACGATGATGAAAAATCGAATTACTATTCGTCTCCTAATCCCAACAAGGGAGTAAATCAATGAAAGAATGTGATGAGAGATTGATTTCGTAAAAATTCGGATTGTGGAAAATTATCTGGTAGTAATATATAAAATGTGCTTAGTGTTTGGACAATATTTGGTTGAAGTTGAGGTTGAAAAGGAGTATCTGTTTGCATATAATATTTCACATTAAAATTGAAAATGAAATAAGTTTTATATTTAGTTCCTGTGTCTTTGGTGGGAGTTTACTGGGTAGTTGTTGTTGTTGTTGTTGTTGTATTTAGTTCCTGTGTTTGAAACATCAGACTATGTACCAAAGAGAATGACTTGTGGTCAATGTACTTATTATTTTATAGCCATATGTTATTTTCCTAGTTGATTTTTGTTTTCATTGTTGTCACTGCTTGATATTACCTCTACCTATGTGAGATTTGCAAAGCATAAGTTTAATGGATTTCCTGAACTGGAAAAGAAGGATTCGCATAGCCGGTCCAACTAATTTGAGATTGAAGAGTAGTTGATTGATCATCACTGCTTATTGCGCATTATTGTTTGCCTTAACTGATGCTTCATTGTTGTTCGATGATCAAGCCATTCCTTTTTGGGCATTTCCCCTCCGTGCTTTGCTATTCACTTTTCCTTCTTCCAAATCTTCAATTTTACCACATACGCCTTGAATCCTGCTATTGCCTAAATAGAGAATGGGAATGACTGTCCCCATTTCCATGTTATTCCATCCAAAAGACAGGCTAGTTTGAGTTCTAGAGTTAGCTCAGACCTATCAGTCGCATCTCTTGTTATAGTTTCAAGTGTCATACTAAGACTAGGAAACAGGGTTTAATGATTTCTCTGGTGAATCGACCATTTCCATATCTATATTCTTTCTTGAGGATGAAATGGAGATAAGCTGAGAATGGTTTGAAGAAAAGTAGTGAAACCTGCAATGGCTACTAACTTCGCTTTTACTTTCTCATAAAGCATGTTATGTCTGAGTAGTAGTAGCAGCTAGTCTCCCTTGTGGCCCTTCCCATGGGGTTTGCCATGAGACAACTGCATGCTATTTATTCTATTTGCCCCAGTACCTTTGGCTCCACGCTCCTTTTTTTATTCAGCATTGTGACCAGCTATGCGAGTGATCACATAGGCGGAGTTGTAGTTATATTTCCAGTAACCAGTAAATGAGTTGCTGTCTGCAGAAATGAGCTAATTGTGCTCTATCTACTCTGTTTCATGTATTGCTGATCAAATGCTCTTCTCTTGGCGAGTTATTTACTGCAGCATTATTAGGGCATAAGCGTGCAGCTCGTATTGTTTTTGTGTTGGGAGTGCTGGTGGGGGTGCCATCCTCCCAAAGGTTAACGCAAATCTGATGTCTAACGACCTACTGCTTATTGCAACTATTGAAATTACGAACTATACTATAGCAGTGTTTAGATGATATATCTAACCAAGGCTTTGGGAATTCACATAAGCTAGATTCTAGTGCTTGATGAAGGGATTTAAAGGAGCTTCTTAGTGCATTCTTGAATAACAATGAAAGTATTTATAATCTTTGTTGCTGCTGATTTTGAGGTGACCAAACTTCACTCTCTTGTCAAAAGATAAAAGCTTCTATTCTTGATTTGGTCAATTTCTTCTGGTGTCCAACTCAGAAATTCAATACAACAGTCACATATTGTCAATATTTGACTGCTACTAACAGATTTCTTGCCGCCACTTCTTTGGGCAGTGCAGTCAGATCTTTCTATAACAACATTCTTATATAACAACACAACATTTCTCTATAAAAGTCAAATTTTTTCGGAACCAAATCTCATGTTCTATTATAATATATGTTTTTTAGCAATTCGCTATAACATCCAAAAATATCCGGAACAAACAAGACTGTTATAAAGAGGTTTGACTGTGTAACGAAAATGAGTAGATAATATTGACTAAGAACAAGAAGGAAAGAAGAACAACTTATTAAAAATACTATGTAAGCCACTGCCTTGAAAACGATTTCGGCACGACTGGGTGCAAATCGTTAAGACCGATCGCTCAGCAAGGTTCCACAACACCTCCAAACACGCACACTCGTGGTTGGAAGTTTAGAATTTGCACAAAACAGTTGCCCAGAAGGAAGAGAAGATGAAGGTATTTTCTGTAGCTGTTACGGAAATTAAAATGTTGTAGGAAGAAAGTAATGATTAGCAAAGATGAATTCTTGGTTAAGAATTGAGTGAATACGATGGCTAATGACCATCCTATTTATAGGCAATTAGGGAGGTTGCATGTATGACAAGTGTGGAGAGTCTTTTAACACTTGTACAAATATATTAGTCCACTTGACTTCAATATTAACAAGTGTACCTAGTCTTTCATGCATGAAGACACATGGTAGATTTGCATAGCCACTTGTCAAAGTCATTCAACACTTAGCTTTAAATCAATGTCACATGTAAAAACTCTTGTCATGTACCAATTATCTAAGAGTTTTTGGCCACAAGCTTTATGCAAGAAGCCATTTGGAAATAGATAGGACACTTGAAAAATAAAAAGACCTATGGCTATTGGTTGTAAATGAATTTTCAAAAAGAAATCTTTGATTTTGTATTATAAATAATACCAACAGACTGTACAGTAAAATGACAGTTCAATTATTATTTGCTAGGGTTGCCAGCAGAAACATTAGTACAAAGGTATAGAACTGTTGGCTTTGTGAACTGGTTATGAGGCATATTGATTCACTTGTCAAGCATATAAAAGGTCAAATAAGAGGGGTGAATTAGTTGTAGTCCGAGGAATATGAAATGGAACAAATTTATTATGAGATTTTCCTCGTTTTCTGGTTCATCAACTATACATAAAATGTCAAGAAAGAAGTAATGAAAATGATTTTTAAGCTTTTTGTAAACAAAGCTACTCATTCAAGTTCCGTCTTCCATTCCGAGTTCATTTTGTATTGAGCTCCTCTGTACTAATTAATAACATTATAGGAAAAAAGATTTTCTGTCTACACTGCTTTTCAGAAAGAAACAAAAAAATTGATCGACAAAATTTAGTTAAAATAGGCACTACACTAAGAGATCCTATGTGATCTTCCTTTTTAAATTTTTTCATTTTTACTAATGTGATCTTTGTTGATCATGACATCGCTTAATTTCTAGTTTTTGAAATGTTCTGCAATTGGCACAAGCAATAAAACTCAGTCACTACCTTAATATTTTCCATCCACCGGTCTAAAATAACATTATACTTTAATTGTTTTGAGCTTTTAAAGTAGAATAACTTTATGCAAAGATGAAGAATCAGTTATTTTTAGGAATCAGCTAAGTGTTTGCCATTTTAGACAAATAAATACATTAAAAGAAACTTATTACAATAAATAGTGTCAAGACGACTTGCAAAGTATTTCATGCATATGTTCATAAGATAAATCGTACTTTCCTAATAAACCAATCAGGGCTTAACAAGCGATAAAGAAGTGCCTTCACCGCGTGATACCAATCTAATAGATGCATGACATAGGTTTGCATATTGATTTCTCTAAATCAACCATGGTTAATTAATACATATGTTTCTCTATTAAATAATATAACTATGACAAATTAATAAGATTTGTGTAAACAACGAGTCCCAAAGATTCAGATTTTAATGAAAAGACCATTTCCACTTTTGTTTAATCCATTTTTGTGATGGTTGCAATAGTTCTTTTCAAGAAATGGAAAAAAAACATAATAGTACAAAATGTAAACCACAATAATGACATAATGATGATGGCAACGATTATAAAGCACACATTAATTATTAAATGAAAATTAGGTTAGCGAGTTGACAAATGATTGAAAAGAAGTCTTTAGAAATGCAATCCGAAATATAATTGAAGTGAAAGGGACTTGGTTTTGTGTTATTTGGATGTTTATCATCAACCACTATCTAGCCAAACCTAATCCCAAAATCATTTACATATAAATGCACCAACTTAACTACTTTTCTTTCTTATAGTCCATCTTTTTTCTCCCTCCAAAACTAGGGTTTTCTCATTATTCATCGCGACAATAGCTTTTATTCTTGGTCATAGTTATTATATTGATGATCTACGAAGAATATACAACGGTAAATGAGTAATCTTCTTATTCTTCAACTTTCATTTCTTTTTCTTTTTGTTAATACTAGCTATCAAGTTTCAAATGTGATGTTGGAATGGCTCAATCTAATCAAAATTTCCAACATATTTGGTCCTTTAATTTGATTGAGCCGTGCCAATATCATATTGGCTTCCAGCGAGTTGTTCCTTGTCTTTATTTTTTCATCTAATGTCATACTATGGGGGTGTTTGGCATGACGGAAAATATGTTCGAGCAGAAATTGTGTCATCATCCAACACTATCTAAAATTTAAGTATTATTTTAAATGGACGAGAAGAGAAAAATATAAGTGAAGAAAGTTGCTTTTTACCATTAGTGGAAGATATTTTTCAAGGAAAATATCTTTTAGTATTAGATGGCCTGAAATTGACTTATCTTCTGAAAAATACTTTCCTTCCTGCCAAACACATCCGTGCCTCTTAAAATCTATGTCTCTATCTCTCTTTGGGTTAGAGTATTATTTCAAATTTAATGCTCATATTCAGAAAGTCTAAATTTTCTCAACTTTCTCCAATTCAGGACCACTATAATTAGTATTGACATTTTCTTTTTCGATCTTGGATTTGGCCAACTTGTTCTCCTTGGATCATATAAAGATGGGATTGATATTATTCCTAAGGTATCAAACTGTCGATGTGTCGTCTCTCTCTTGTTATATTGACATAGCCAGTAGTTTGGTGAATAAACAATTTTTCATGTTCTTTATGTATTCATATGCAGAATCGAATATCTTTTTCCATACAGAATGTCATGATTTGGCATAACGCTGAAATAAGACTTGAAAGCATATATAATGTTTTAATAGAGTTAAGAGATTATTTTTTTCACTCGATGTCCTGTAATGGTATTAGGATCCGACTAAGTCTGCATTCACGCTGAAAAGTCCAACATTTGGGAGGTAAACCGCTCTCTGACAAACACGCAGACTTCATATCGAGGGCGTGAATCCGAAATCTCTGGTTAAAGATAACTATTGGTGTTAAGAGATTTATTATTTCTCAAGAGTATCTTTATTAAAGGTATATATATATATATATATTTGAATTTTTGTGAAATTTGTAAAAGAAAAAAGAGAAACGTTTCAGATGACGTAATATTATATTGAATTTCTTTTTTTTTTTGTTGTTGAGAAAATAGACAGACTCTGCATATCCTATAAAGAGTATAAACTTCTAATAGGATGCAATTTCTTTTCTCTTTATTTCTTTCTTAGGTGGTGTAGGTTTTAGCTAAAGAAAAAAAAAATGATATTTTTGTACCTTTGAATTTTCTTGCTAAAATCTATCTTAGGAAGAACCCACCTTCAAAAGAAAATTTATTATATCCTTATAGTTTTAAAAGTGATTTCTTTCTTATACGAGTG
The DNA here is from genome assembly GCF_000393655.2 of Nicotiana sylvestris. NCBI lineage: Eukaryota > Viridiplantae > Streptophyta > Magnoliopsida > Solanales > Solanaceae > Nicotiana > Nicotiana sylvestris. Next base: position 80,912,597 of record NC_091062.1, on the reverse strand, counting down.
GTAGAAAGAAAATGGGAACCAAATAGAACTAACTAGCAGATGGCTATGGTCTCTGATGATTCTACCCTCTGGATTGATTGTTTTTATCATAAGTTCCATCAATGTTTATCTTATAATGATTAGTAGGTGGGTACCATCTTATTGGTATGTGAAACTTAGTTTTTGGGATTATAGTAATATGTGCGATTGAAATGAACTCACCAAAGTTGAGTCTTAATTTTAGTTTGACAAGCGATTGAAGTTGTGTGGTTGAAGAAGTTAGAGTTCCTATTAAGCGAAGTGTTCCACAGGATAATAGGTATTAAGGTGGAGTTTGGAGTTTTGATGGAGGCATTTGTTGTATTGTTGGTAGTGTCTTTGAGACACGTATCTTTTATCAAGTGGACAAAGTTGTATACTTGTGATTTTTGAAGATTGAGCAAAGTTCATAAATGATATGAATTTTTGCACGAGAAGAAGATGTGGTATATGTCTTCTAATTAGTTTGGAGTATTTTTTTTTGAACGGGAAGTCTTTAGTAGGTAACTTGTGGTGCACAAATAACCACATGAAATATTTCAGCTTGTTCAAACACTTAAGTTGCCAGATACATGAGGTAGTGGTAGTGTTTGGTGGCTTTATTAGGTTGCTGATTTGTAATTGTAGTAGGTAGGTTGACTTTGTGGCAAAATTCCCAATGAGTGCTTGGTTTCAGAAGGATTGATCAGTGTTTTGTGAGAAAGAGATGTAAATCTTGTTGACTTTGTGTACAGTATCAGGGTGTAGTGTTAGAGATAATTTATCAAAGTAGCATGAATGATTTGTAAGGGTTGAAGACATTGTTTGTTGTTCCTCCATATATTGTAGAGGCCCCTGTATTGAATATCTTAAACATGTATTATTAGGGATCCAGTTGTCATGCCAGAGATTTATTTTTTTCCCATATCCTATGTTCCAGAAAAGCCCTGAGCGGAATAGAGGATTTGCTTTGGTCATGCATTTCCAAATATATGAATCAGCAGGTTTTGCCTCGAGTATGTCTACTCGTCTATGCTGGTGTAACGATCCGACCGGTCGTTTTGAGCTTTTGCACTTGATCGCCAGTTCTCGGGCATGACTTGCCCCGTGTAATGTATTTATGACTGATGTAGATCGTTGGTTTTGATTTTCAGGAAAATCGAAAGAAACTTGAAAGAACAGTCTCACATGAAAGCTTCGAATTTGAAAGGTTTCACCAAGAGTTGACTTATTTGTATATGAGCTCGGATCGGAATTTTTATGATTTGGTTAGCTTCGTTGGGAGATTTATGACTTAGGAGCGTAATCAGAATTGATTTTGGAGGCTCGGAGTAGAATTAGGCTTGAATTGGCGAAGTTGAGATTTTGGCGATTTCCGGTTGGTAGGTGAGATTTTGATCCGGGAGTCAGAATGGAATTCTGAGAGTTGCAGTAGCTTCGTTATGTCATTTGGGATGTGTGTGCAAAATCTCAGGTCATTCGGATGTGGTTTGGTTGGGTTTTTGATCGAAAGCGTATTTCGGAAGTTTTTAGAAAACTTAGGCTTGAATCCAATGTATTTTGAGTGATTTGTTGTTGTTTGAGGTGTTTTGATGATTGGAACAAGTTTGAATGAGGTTTTAGGATGTGTTGATGCTTTTGGTTGAGGTCCCGGGGGCCTCGGGTGGTCAATCGGACCATTTTGGAGTTTGGAAAATTGTAGATTTTGTTCCAGCAGTTGCAGGTATCTTGGCCTTCGCGTTCGCGAAGAGGATCTCGCGTTCGCGAAGGGCCGGGTTTCGTAAGCTTCGCGTTCGTAAGGGTCCATGCCACGTTCGCGAAGGCTTGTGAGGGGACTTCATCGTGTTCACGAGTGTGTATACGCGATCGCGAAGGAGGATTTGGTCTGATGGTCAGTTATTCATCGCGTTCGCGAAGGTCAAGGCCATGGAAGCATTGCGTTCGCGTAAGGTAAAAGTTGGTCAACGCAATTTTGTGCTACGCGTTCGCGAGAGGTTGACCGCGTTCGCGAAGAAGGAAAGTCAGGCTTGGGCAGAATATTTTTAAATCGTCTTGTCCGCGATTTTGGGTCTATTTTCACCCATGGCTGCTCGTTTTTGGAGATTTTTGAAGGAAATTAAAGAGGGATTCAAGAGGAATCAACTTGAGGTAAGAATCTTAGTCTTAAAACTCGATTATATTGTGAAATCCACCTAGAAATTCATGGAAACTAAGCCTAAAAATTGAAGAACTAGGGCTTGAGAAATTGGACTTTTGATTTGGGATTTGAAAGACCATTTGGGGTCGGATTTGAGAAATTTTGGTATGTATGAACTCGTGGAGAGATAAGTCATCTAATGATGTAAAAAATTCTGAGTTTCGAGAAGTGGGCCCAGGGCTCGGGTTTTGGCAATTTCGGGATTTGTGCCCGTTATTGATTGTTTTCGCTTTTGCTTTGTTCCCTTAGCATATTGTGATGTATTCATTCTGATTTTGGATAGATTCGACACACGTGGAGGCCGATTTGAGGGGCAAAGGCGTCGCGAGCTAGAGATTTCGCCGGTTCGAGGTGAGTAATGATTGTAAATGATATCTTGAGGGTTTGAAACCCCGGATTCGCACATCGTAGTGCTATATTGAGGTGAGACACGCGCTTGATGATGAACGTGTGGTCATTTACTATTGGGGATTGTGACTTGGTCAGTCCCGATTGATGCTTCTACCGCGTATTTGATTGAAACTTATTTGTTATCATCATTATTTGGAGTGATTGCCATATTTGGGCTTCGAGCCAACTATTTGAACCCTCTGGGGATTTTTATCACTATTTCCTCAATGTTTTGACCTACTACTTGAACTCAGTCGTACTGTTTTCAACTGTTTTACAACTCAGCCACTTTTACTCGGTTTTGAAACTAAAATGATATAGTAAATGATGTTTTGGACTGAGATCTACTGTTTTTACTAATGCCTGGGGGGCTTATATGATTTATGGACTGAGTATGGCCGAGGGCCAGATGTGAGGATACTAAGGGATCGGGCTGCGCACCGCAGCAGTGTTCTACTGATACTGATATTAGGCCGAGGGCCTAGATTTTTATGCCACGATATGGCTTGATATTGCGCTTGGGCCGTAAGGGGCCCCTCCCGGAGTCTGCACACCCCTAGTGAGCGCCGTCGACGAGATATATGGATCGGGCTACACGCCGCAGCGATATATGGATCGGGCTGCACGCCGCAGCGGTGCTGGTACTGTTCTATGTGTTTACTTTATTTCATTTGTCTGCCATTATCTGTTGTTTGTGCTACTTCATGTGATATCTATCTAATTGCCTGGCATTATCTGTTAATTGAGTATTGTGCCCGAGGGGCAGATTTTCGTGCTTATCTACACTATTTGTTTTGCACTCATTTGCGTAACCGTTGAAAAAGTCATTTTTAAAAGAGGTTTAAACTGAGCTAAGATGTTTTTCCAAGGATTTCAAAGTTTCACTGCTTTTACTCAAAGGGTTTTAGACTGCTCTATACAACATGATGGTTTGTTTTACGTGATTTCTTACTGCTCAGTTATTATTTACCTTTATTACTCACTAAGTTGGAGTAATCACTTTACTACCTGCATCTCGTGTGCAGATGCAGGTATTTGTTCACCCGATAGCGGGTTTTGAGCTGGTCGGAGGCTAAGTTATCGGAGTTTAGCGAGGTGGCTGCGAGCGTTCGCAACACCATTTTCTCTCCCTTTTTGCTCATCAGTCCTGTTTTTTTGTATATTTCAGACCTTGTAGTTGTATTTATACTCTAATAGATGCTCGTGACTTGTGACACCCCGGTTAGGGTTGTGTCGGGTTGGGTTTCCGTTTGTTATCTCTATTTCTGCTAAATATTGCTATTGAATCATGTTTGAAGTATCTTTATGTTATTAACTACTTAAAGAAGTGTACTGTGTTGGTCTGGCTGGCCTTGTCTTCACGAGAGGCGCCATCACGACCGGGTTCGGAGTTAAGGTCGTGACAAGTTGGCATCAGAGCTTAGGTTATATAGGTCTCACGAGTCATGAGTAGGTTTAGTTGAGTCTCGCGGATCGGTACGGAGACGTCTGTATTTATCCTCGAGAGGCTGCAGAACCTTTAGGAAAAATTTCACATTCTTGATTTCTTATCGTGCGTCCTTGATCCAGCTTGAAAAGTAACTCTTGAAATTCCTTTCACGCGTTCGCATGCGCGCATGAGCACTCAGTATCAGATGTGCCTTGATGGCTTGTGATTCCCTGATCGAGGGGCGAGATGTGATCTCTGTGAGTTTGATGTTGGGCCAGTCTGGAGAACTTGAGGCCGGATCTTTGCCTATGGCTTGAGCACCGAGGTGCTGATTGTGTGAGCAAGTGCTTTGAACTTATATGTTCAGTATCGTCCCTATTAGTGGGAGAGACGGTTGGATAACTATGTGATGAGTATGTTAGTAATGCAAGATGTATATATATGACTTGGAAGTGACGATGAAGGTCTGCTGGAGGATAGAAAAACTATTAGGTGTTTGAATTCCATCTTGGTTTGAGGTGTAGCCCCGAGTTATGGGCGTATGAGGGATCTTTCAATGTTTCCCAGTTGAGAGTGAAGTAAATTTCATGTTGCGGTATGAGTTTAGACTCAAGAAGGCTAAGTAACTGCGTACAGTTTGTGATAGTGAAAGGTATACAGAAATGTTAATTGAAGGCAAAGCAGGTGGGTTATCTCTTGCGAAGAATTTTGGGGTTATGTGACCCTTATATGTCTGTCAGAAGATCTCATTTACCAGTGAAATATAAGTGTTGAAATTTGAATGCGGGTCACTTCAGAAAGCAAGCTTGACTGTTGCGCGAGTGAATTGCGAGATTTGCAGAAGAGTTAAAATTCTAGATGATCTGTGTTTTCATCAGTTTATAAAAGATTTGAGTTTAATCTCACTATAGTATTGTGGCATCAATAGAGTATAAGTGTTATAAGTTATCGAGTGTGTTTTGATCTATGGTTTTGAGCCAAGTGGGGGAGTTTGCTGTTGATTTGTTGATTGCACGGTTATGTGCTATATTGGTTCCAGTTTGAGGCGCACTGGTGAATCAGTTATGGCTTACGGAGATTGAGACCGAGGATGTCTCGAGTAAAGGAAAAATTTTGATAGAGGTTATGTCATGCTTCATAGGTGTATGGGAATCTCAGAGTGTCTTGAGCTGTTGTGGTAATGGATGCTCGGTGCATAGAGCAGGAAGTGACTTGGTTGTTCTAGGATGAGGTTACACCCTGCGGTGTCGGAGTGCTATTGAGACATGGGTGGTTCTATTCATTTGATCAGGCTAATTGCAGTTTGAATAGAGTGAATGACTCTCGAGAATGGTTCTAATGTGTTCAAGATTTTACATATAACAATTGAGTATTTTAAAGTTGTATATGTGGTTAGAAACTGAGTTTTCATTGGAAGATATCGAGACTTGTGGTATTTTCTTTATAAATTATGAGATTCTATGTATCAAACTAGGAAGGTAAAGGTAACAAATTTAGATTCCCAGGAAGTCTCTTCAGAGTGAAGCACTTTGATCGTGGTGCTCGTGGGAATATCTGAGAAAGTATTCAGCGGCTTATGAGCCTTAAACGGTGTGGCATTATGCTTGGGTCCCGTGTGGTAAGTCTGGGTTGAGGAATTGTGATGTTATAGCAAGAATGAGTATCAAGTTGAAGGTAAGTCAGAAGGAAATTCGAATAGATGGGATAGCTTGGTAGTAGGCTGAGTTGGTATGGTAAGAATATGATTAGTTCTTTGGATGCTTGCGAGATAATGAGTTTCTACAGGTGTTTCTCGGCAATTCTCTTGGGTTTTAGTGATTTGCGTAGCTTGGTTGAGTTAGAAGGATTCAGTCCTGGCAGGTCTGGTTTGTGCAAGGGGAACTCAGAGAGTTCTTGATGATTTCGACCTCGGTTGGAAATGTATATTTTCTATGGGCTTGAGGAGCATGGTATGTATAGTGATTTCTTTTAGATGGGAACAATGGAAGTTCTTGGTTAGTTGAGTACGTAGATGTTTATGGCTCGGAAGGAAGATGAAGTTCTCATGTTATCCTGAGATGGTATGGTATATGTGGTAGGTTGTGGAGGATTGAAAATTGCGTGTGGAAGGTTACAGTTCAGTTCTGAACGGAAAGTCATGAATTCTTAGGTAGCACGGGCAGTTTCAGATGATTAAGGAAGTGGTAGTGCTAATTGGGGTGATTTGACGAGGGTATATGTTTCAGAAAAGACAATGTGATTAAGTTGATGGTACTTCGGTAGTATTGCGGCACTTTCTTGTTAGATCGACTGGTGATATTCGAGTTTGCTTGGTGGCACAGGGAAATATTTGAGTATCTATCGTGGAATGATTGGGTATTTGAGGCGTAGCATGTATTCGGACAACGAAATTGGGATCAGATATGGTAATTCATGGACCGTGTGGATTTGGAGATGGAAGTTCTCATATTCAGGCTATGTTGTGGTTATGGATCATATGTATCGGCACTGTTTAGCGACAATCGGGATTTGGAGGCTCGAGTGGATCTTTCTTTGTTGGTATGTTAGATGTTGGAGTTCAGAATGGTTGTCTCAGTGTTGGGTTATTCTGGACTATTATGCTATGGACTATGCCAGAAATGCCACGGGTTGAGTGGCGAGGTACGACGGATTATGTTCTAGTAGAGTAGTTTATATTTCAAGGACCCAACGAACAGTTGGGAAGGATTGCCTTTCTTAATTGAGCCTTCGTGATGGATGTCAGTGCAGAGGATTCTACCACTGATTCAGTTCCGGTATTGAGGGACTCTCCGGATGTGTTTCTTGTGGCGGGGCATGTCACCAGGCAAGTTTGTTGATTTCGGTATTGATTTAGTGCCGGGAACCGTATCGTATGGCTCCGGAAGGAGTTATAGTAGTAGAAGGAGCAACTTCGGGCTTCCGTGGTAAGGAGTTCGTTGGCAGGCCAATGTGGATGCGTGTTCTAGCTTGAGTCGGCTTGGTTGGCCCCGAATTGTATTGTTGAGGGATAGGTTGATTTGACCATTATTGAGTTTATTAGTGATCTGGGGAGATCTATGAGTTGCCTTTCTGTGTTGCGAGACGTTATGATTTGTTGGTTATGGGCACACATGGTGCGGTTCCATTGGGGTTCATAGTGGAAGTCGAGCGGGAAGAGTAATTGAGTGTTGCTCGATGAACGGTGTATGGGTTATGTCCTATCGGGTTTGCGTGGTATATGTTACTTGTTTCACTGTGGGTGTAGTGATTTGTTTTGGTTCCAGACGTCAAATTGTGCGTGGTTGTCAATTTCGAGCATAGTGACTTGAGGTGTTTCATGTGGAACAATGTTTGGATAGGATCGTGCATTTTGCAGCGAAGCTATGTGGAGATATGACCTTTCGGGTTAGATTCGGGTGTTCTATTTCTATGATGTGAGACGGGTCCTCAGTCTTGTATTGTGATGGTACTGGTGAGCTTGAGGGGCAGCTCTTTCGTTAGAGTCATTTTCATGATTTAAGTATGTTCGGACCGTTGCTTATTGGTGCGTGTATTATGCAAGTTGTGGCTTAAGCCTGTGTTGATGTGTCATATCACCGGAGTAGTGTGTTGGATCAGAGGAGATCGTTGGGATCATTAATGAATACGAACAGAATCGATTTCAGCATGTTGGAAGGATAGTATCGAGGTTCGGCTCAGAAATTGCTATGGTTTTTGCCAAAGAAGAAGTGACTTCATGAGTGGTTGATCTGAGAAACTGTTATGGCCTTTCATTGGCAGTATATGAAAGTGTTGGAATGAGACTTTAGTGGATAAAAGGTTTTCTACCGGTATTCGGTTATTGTGTGCAACTGTTGTGAATGGAAGTTATCGCTACATGTGCTTGAGTTATGCGGTATATCATATAATTGCACCTGAGGTTGCAAGCACGGGTTATTACAGCTGATTCGGGCCTATTCAGAGCATAGATGTAGGGTTGTGATCGTATTGATGGTTTCAGAAGTGGAAATGTGGTTCTATGGGTTATGGTCTAGATTGGGATTGTGTAATTTCAGTTACAAGGTGTTATCGGACCTATGTGAGATAGGGTGACGTGGGATCACCCCCGAGTATATGCATGGTAAAGTTATTTATTTATTGGTTGGCTTCTAGAACAACTCTGGGTACGTTCGAGGACGAACGTGTGTTTAAGTGGGGGAGGATGTAACGACTCGACCGATCGTTTTGAGATTTTGCACTTAATCGCCAGTTCTCGGGCATGACTTTCCTCGTGTACTGTATTATGACCGATGTAGATCATTGGTTTTAGTTTTCAGGAAAATTGGAAGGAATTTGAAAGAACAGTCTCATATGAAAACTTCGAATTTGAAAGGTTTGACCAAGAGTTGACTTATTTGTATATGAGCTCGGATCGGAATTTTTATGATTTGGTTAGCTTTATTGGGAGATTTATGACTTAGGAGCGTGATCAGAATTGGTTTTGGAGGCCCGGAGTAGAATTAGGCTTGAATTGGCGAAGTTGAGATTTAGGCGATTTCCGGTTGGTAGGTGAGATTTTGATCCGGGAGTCAGAATGGAATTCCGAGAGTTGCACTAGCTTCGTTATGTCATTTGGGATGTGTGTGCAAAATCTCAGGTCATTCGGATGTGGTTTGGTTGGGTTTTTGATCGAAAACGTATTTCGGAAGTTTTTAGAAAACTTAGGCTTGAATCCGATGTGTTTTGAGTGATTTGTTATTGTTTGAGGTGTTTTGATGATTGGAACAAGTTTGAATGAGGTTTTAGGATGTGTTGGTGCCTTTGGTTGAGGTCCCGGGGGCCTCGGGTGGTCAATCGGACCATTTTGGAGTTTGGAAAATTGCAGATTTTGTTCCAGCAGTTGCAGGTATCTTGGCCTTCGCGTTCGCGAAGAAGATCTCGCATTCGCGAAGGGCCGGGTTTCATAAGCTTCGCGTTCGTAAGGGTCCATGCCGCGTTCGCGAAGGCTTGCGAGCGGACTTCATCGTGTTCACGAGTGTGTATACGCGATCGCGAAGGAGCATTTGGTCTGATGGTCAGTTATTCATCGCGTTCACGAAGGTCAAGGCCATGGAAGCATTGCGTTCGCTACTGGCATGTCGCGTTCGCGTAAGGTAAAAGTTGGTCAACGCAATTTTTTGCTATGCGTTCGCGAGAGGTTGACCGCGTTCGCGAAGAAGGAAAGTCAGGCCTCGGCAGAATATTTTTTAATCGTCTTGTCCACGATTTTGGGTCTATTTTCACCCATGGCTGCTCGTTTTTGGAGATTTTTAAAGGAAATTAAAGAGGGATTCAAGAGGAATCGACTTGAGGTAAGAATCTTAGTCTTAAAACTCGATTATATTGTGAAATCCACCTAGAAATTCATGGAAACTAAGCCTAAAAATTGAAGAACTAGGGCTTGAGAAATTGGACTTTTGATTTGGGATTTGAAAGACCATTTGGGATCGGATTTGAGAAATTTTGGTATGTTTGAACTCGTGGAGAGATAAGTCATCTAATGATGTGAAAAATTCTGAGTTTCGAGAAGTGGGCCCGGGGCTCGGGTTTTGGCAATTTCGGGATTTGTGCCCGTTATTGATTGTTTTCGCTTTTGCTTTGTTCCCTTAGTGTATTGTGATGTATTCGTTCTGATTTTGGATAGATTCGACGCACGTGGAGGCCGATTTGAGGGGCAAAAGCGTCGCGAGCTAGAGATTTCGCCGGTTCGAGGTGAGTAATGATTGTAAATGATATCCTGAGGGTTTGAAACCCCGGATTCGCACATCGTAGTGCTATATTGAGGTGAGACACGCGCTTGATGATGAACGCGGGGTCATTTACTATTGGGGATTGTGACTTGGTCAGTCCCGATTGACGCTTCTACCGCGTATTTGATTGAAACTTATTTGTTATCATCATTATTTGGACTGATTGCCATATTTGGGCTTCGAGCCAACTATTTGAACCCTCCGGGGATTTTTATCACTATTTCCTCACTGTTTTGACCTACTACTTGAACTCAGTCGTACTGTTTTCCACTGTTTTACAACTCAGCCACTTTTACTCGGTTTTGAAACTAAAATGATATAGTAAATGATGTTTTGGACTGAGATCTACTGTTTTTACTAATGCCTGAGGGGCTTATGTGATTTATGGACTGAGTATGGCCGAGGGCCAGATGTGAGGATACTAAGGGATCGTTATGCGCACCGCAGCAGTGTTATACTGATACTGATATTAGGCCGAGGGCCTAGATTTTTATGCCACGATATGACTTGATATTGCGCTTGGGCCGTAAGGGGCCCCTCCCGGAGTCTGCACACCCCCAGTGAGCACCGTCGATGAGATATATGGATCGGGCTACACGCCGCAGCGATATATGGATCGGGCTGCACGCCGCAGCGGTGCTGGTACTGTTCTATGTGTTTACTTTATTTCATTTGTCTGCCATTATCTGTTGTTTGTGCTACTTCATGTGATATCTATCTGATTGCTTGGCATTATCTGTTAATTGAGTATTGTGCCCGAGGGGCGGATTTCCGTGCTTATCTGCACTATTTGTTTTGCACTCATTTGCGTAACCGTTGAAAAAGTCATTTTTAAAAGAGGTTTAAACTGAGCTAAGATGTTTTTTCAAGGATTTCAAAGTTTCACTGCTTTTACTCAAAGGGTTTTAGACTGCTCTATACAACATGATGGTTTGTTTTACGTGATTTCTTACTGCTCAGTTATTATTTATCTTTATTACTCACTGAGTTGGAGTACTCACTTTACTCCCTGCACCTCGTGTGCATATGCAGGTATTTGTTCACCCGGTAGCGGGTTTTGAGCTGGTCAGAGGCTAAGTTATCGGAGTTTAGCGAGGTGGCTGCCAACGTTCACAACACCATTTTTTCTCCCTTTTTGCTCATCAGTCCTGTTTTTTTTTGTATATTTCAGACCTTGTAGTTGTATTTATACTCTAATAGATGCTCGTGACTTGTGACACCCCGGTTAGGGCTGTGTCGGGTTGGGTTTCCGTTTGTTATCTCTATTTTCGCTAAATATTGCTATTGAATCATGTTTGAAGTATCTTTATGTTATTAACTGCTTAAAGAAGTGTATTGTGTTGGTCTGGCTGGCCTTGTCTTCACGAGAGGCGCCATCACAACCGGGTTCGGGGTTAGGGTCGTGACAGCTGGACATATTTTGCTTGCAGATTTTTACCTAGAGTGATCGATTGTTCGTATGGAATCTCCATAGTAGTCCTTCTAGCATTGCATAATTCTTTTCACTGGTTTTATAAAGCCCTAGTCCTCCGAGCACTTTTGGAGTGATTATAGTCTCCCAGTTAATAAGGTGTACTTTTCTTTTTTCTGGAGTTGAACCCCATAGGAAGTTTCGTTGGATACGGTCTATGTGGCTCCTAGTAGAGGTTGGCAGTAGGTTATTTTGCATGGAATAGTTTGTATGGTGGCTAGTACTAAGTGTATGAGGATGGTTCTACCTGCCATGTTGAGAGTTTTTGCGTTCCATCATGAAAGCTTGTTATTCATTTTATTAATTATGAATTGATAGTCTTTGCCTTTGGGGGAGTTGTTAGTTAGGTGAAAACCTAGGTATTTACCAAAGTTGGTAGCCTTGCGGATGTTTAGGGAATTGGTAAGGCACTCTTGAGTGTTGAGCGTCAAGTTTTTGGAGAAAAAAGTTTTGATTTAGAGAAATTAATTTTTTGCCTTGATTGGTGGTGGAGAGAATTGAATATATTAATAATTATGTAGATCAGCACGAGCGAATAGTATCAGGTCGTCCGCAAAAAGTAGGCGGGAGACTGGTAGCCCCGATCTACTAATCTTAACTGGTATCCAGTCACTATTGGTTATGGCTTGATCAATTTGGTAGGATAGTGATTGCATATAGATGATGAAGATGTATGGGGATAGTGGGGCTCCTTGATGAATGCCTCGAGATGGTTCAAAGAATTTAGTAGGTCTTCCATTTATCATGATTGACACGGAGGAGGTGGAGATGAAATTCATAATAAGCTTGATTAGAGTAGCTGAGAATCCTAGGGTGTAAAAGACTTGCATATGAATGACCATTCCAGTCTATCAAAAGCTTTTTCTAGGTCTAGTTTAAGGATCATGTTTCCCATCCGTCCTGTCATGAGATTAAAGGAGTGGATATGTCTAAATTATTTATTAATACTCTTGAGAAGTCATTTCCATAATTTGCGTACTAAACACCGAAAAATGAATAAGATTACTACTTGTTTTCTAAGAAAACATTTTCTTGGAAAATATTTTTCGTTATACCAAACACACCCTTAGATGAAAATAACTACAGAGACGACTATCAAATTAACTAGTGATGATAGACTATAACTGCATATTTTAGTCGCTTATTACACTCCAATGTACTGCGCTTTAATTGAGTTTTAACTTTAATCGCTAGTGTTTTGCACTAATTATGTATTTTATGCTTTGTAGGAGTGATTCCAAGTTATGTAGATATTATGGAATGAATTCAAGTGATCTGGAGCTTTGAAGTCTGAGTAAAAGCCCAAGGAATCAAGCCGGGATCGTGTTCGGGGATCAATGGATGATAGTTAAGAACGAAACAGAGAATTGAGCGGGCATACGATGCCTTGTATACTAAAATACACATAACCTTTCGCTCAGAACTCCGTTTAGGCTCCACAGTATATCGTTGGAAAGCTATTTGAAAGGACTACAACTTTCGTGTTTTGCATTTTTGCGAATTCCCACTACTACAGTGCATGGCACGCCGCGCATGTGAAAATTTCCTGTAGCCTATCAGAATAAAGTTGAACTTCCCCATAAGCACACCGCGTGGTGCGTCGCCCCATGCGGCGCGCCTGTGCAGATTTTATAGAGCCAGAGTCATATTTCACGCGGGAGAAGGTATTTTCGTTTGGGCCCGACCCTATTTGGTATAAATACATATAAAAATGCTATTTTGAGAAGGGGGACATACTTTTGACATAATTTAGACCTATGCAGCCGTCGTGGACATCAGAGATTTGACCTAGGAGGCAAGAACACACTAGGAGCAAGGCGGAGAATTCTTCTACGAGTTTTTCAGTTCCTTCTTTCTATTTCCATTATTGGTTATGAATTCTAGTATTGTAGTTATGCATACTATTATGAATAGCTAATTTGTTATCTAGGGTTTTGATGGAACCTATTGGAGGATAATTTTTCTATTATGTTAATATAGATTTGTTGTAGTATTTTCTCTATTTGTTCAACTACGTTATTATTGTGGTTGGTTGAAGAGCTCCCAATCGACTGTGCCTATTTAGTATGTATTACTCGGGAGAGAGTGCATATTTAGGTAGTTGTTGAACAAAATCACTCTTAACGTATATGAGGGATCAATACGAAGGGTTTAAAGGTTAGGGATAACGAAACCTTGAGTGCGATCCGGGTGAGCCGTACCTAATGCCAGCTAGCATAATTCTGGAGAATATGTCTAGTAAATTATGGTAATTACTCGGGAGAGAGTTACGACAGTCGGAGTGCTCATGATCAGTAGAGAATACTTAGGCGAATTTATAGAAAACGTAGCGGGAAGGATTCCGACAATAGGAAAAATTATAACTCTAGACCTCCTTAATCTGTCTCTAACCTTTAGTATCTTTAGTTGTTAATTTACTATTTTAATTTGTTAGTTAATTAGTTAAACATAAGAATCTTAATATCTATAAGTTAGGAATTGTTCAAGCTTGTCTTCTTAGTGATAGTGAACAGTTGTAGCTAAGCATTAGTTCTTTGCGAGATTCGACTCCGGACTTGTAAACCGAATTATATTTGTAACGACCGCTTAATTCTTTTTATAAGGCATAGTTTGGCGTGATCAACTAGTCGCGAAACCTTGATGAAAGATTAAAAGGTTTCGGTAAATGGTTACTATGTATTTAGGTAAACAGTTAGCGGGTAACATATGATATGTTAAATTAAATACTTCTAAATAAATACTAGTAGATGTTTTTCTCATGAGATATTACTCCTAGTACAATTATTAAACAATTGACCATATGCCCTTGAACGCTTTCTTCCATTGATTGTGTCACAACGGTAGAAGAGGTGACGCGCCAATCCTTCATTTGCTGTTAGAAATATTTAATCCCACGGGGTGTTTGACTCAGACCAATGAATATAACATAACAATTTTTATCATTTAATCATAGTTAAATAATAAATATTCTTTTTAATTTGTTTATACTTAAAATTAAATTGTTCTAGATTAGAGTAAACGTTGTGCCTAAATAATATTTGTCGTTCGCCATCTCTATATATCTATATCTATATCTATATCTATATCTATATCTATATCTATCTATACTATATTAAAAGTGGAGAGCTCTCAATAACTTCTAACTTGATAATAAATAAGTATGTATTTATGTACAATTGAGCATAAATCAGTGACTTAAAAGGACGCACCCGAGTAATTAGTCTTATCAGTAATTCTATAAAATTCATTAATTTATGGCTGAAAGGTATTCTTCTCTTACTGTGTGTCTTTCTTTTCTTTCTTTTTTAAAATTAAATTCCGCTCATACCTTTCTTTTGACCTTTTCACTTAATGTTTAGTCGAGTCTCCATATTGTAATTTACAAATAGTGCTAAAGTTCTACACATATATTGAGTTGATTTTTATTTAACTTACAAAAATATGAATATATTTTTTTCTCTTGGGTGATCATTGCTTTAAGAAGTGGAAAAAGAAAATAATTATTGCATCTATATATTATATTTTCTGCTTTTCTACTAACTTTTTATTTTGACAATGCTTTTCGACTAGCTTTAGACAAGGCGATGCGATGCAATGTTTGCATTTTGTAGCATAAGTTATTTATTTTTAAATTCGATCAAACTAAAAATTATTTTACGCATAGATCGTTCGTCTCTAAATTCAAGCACCGGCTATTTTCTATTAACAGTCAGATTTGGAACTAACCAAAAAGTAGTAAAGTTCAATTATTATACTTTCTTGAATTTAAAATCAGATTTAGAACATAAAATATTATATGTCAAAAGAACCGCTGGTCTTTCCTTTTTTTCTTTAGGAAAATAACAAAAAAAAAAGGTTGTGATGTTGGCAATAAATAATTACTACTCAGATTATCTGTATTTTAAAGTTATTTTCATATTCAAGTTCCCTATATATCAAATAGCCTATAAAATAATGTTATAATGATAAATCTTGATAAAAATAAATTAATAGTTTTAATGTCAAAAGAAAAGAAGATCCTGAAAAAAAAAATCAAAATATGATATTTTAAATAAATCGCTACTAAATAAGATAATTCAAATTAATTATTTTGTTAATTAACCATACAAAGTTTATTTTATGTAAATTACAAACTTAAGTGATTTTGTGACATACATTTATTTTTATGAATACATTAGCAATGAGTTTATGTTTTACTAGTTTAGCCATTAGGTTTCATGTACATAATATGTTGTTTGTTTAAGCTAATCGTCTACTTGCAAAGTTAAGTATTTGTTTGGGATGAACTTTCAAAGTCAATATATGATGATTTACGGGGACCATTTGTAGAAATTTATACCTTAATTATATTAATATTATGTTACAAAACTTGATATCGTACAGAGACACTAGTATTATTATAAAAGCATGAAGCCCTTAACTAAAAAGTCAAAATACCAAATCACCCTTTTAAATAATCAAAATACCTATTATTAATATACTAATAAAATATTAAATAAATTCGGCGAAACCGTAAACTGAACAAAGAGGGAATCATTTATGACTAGAGTTGTCAAAACGGGCCAGTCCAGCCCAAGCCTCGCGGGCTTTTAAATTTGGAGGGCTAGGACGGGCCGGCCCGCCACATGAACGGGCCTTAAAATGGCCAGCCCAACCCATCCCTAAGAGGGCCGCGGGCTGGCCCTTCAATTTTTTTTTAAGAAAAAAGAATTTCTTTAAATCCTTAAATATTTTTTCGTGACATAATCGATTAATCATGTAAATAACTTCTGTTTACTTAGAGAATTTCTTTCATTTTTCTCAGATTCAGGGATTGCTTCAATAAGTTTAAATGCTGAAGTTTTTTAAGTTAGGATTAATATCATTTGCTGATTTCATCATTATAGACCATAAAATTTTTAAAATTCCTGAAATTTGCTAGTGGTCAATTTTTTTAGTTTTTGGTGTTTTCAAAAGAAAGAATTACAAGAAAATACACATGACTTCACACCATAACAAAAAATAGCCCATGTTTTTAAGTTTTACCCAACCTAACCCATATTGTACATATTTTGAAAGCACTAGCAAATTCAAAACTTGTGTTCTTACAACCATTGCTTCTAAAAGCTATGGAGTTAAATATGTGTTCTCACAATCATTGCTTTCACTCTCTGTTTTTCTTACATCTTCTACATATGCTTCAAAGGGTCGTCCGCCATTGATGCTTGTTACCCTGTGTCATCTAGTTGCAATGTAAGAAAATTGAAAAGTAGAAGTCCACCATTGAAGGCCATTCAAAGTTTTGCTTTCGAAAATAAGATTTTTTGAGTTTGTTATTTATTTGGATTGAGTGTTGTTCTAATTGATTGAAAATATCAAAAGAGGTTCAAAATTTAAATTTGAAGTGATTTGGAGTAGATTTGGGCAAGATTTGAGTTAAATTTTAGAAAAGACGCAAGGAAGAAGACGAAGTCAGTTTTTTGTATAATTATGTATAATCTTGTATAGTGTATATAAGTATATAAACACATCTTATACACTTTTATACAAGCGCCTGTAGACGAACTTCTTCCACGATTTTCAGTTGCAATTCTTGTTCAAAACCAGTCCAAAATCTCCATTAAATGACTTCAAATTTTATATATAACTTCCTTATACTATTTCTAACAAGTCTAAATAACACCCACTCCAAGTTTCTCACAAAATCAAATTCGAAATTTAAACCCACACGTTTAAGCTTGTTAAAAATATAATTTTCACCATCCAAATGAATTTGGTTTGTTGAACTAATATTTGAGTCACAGTTACTGAATCGAAAATTAACTTAAAAGCTTGGGCAATCTTTTTTAAAAATTAAATAGTAATTTCTAGAACCTATTGGAGTTGGATATTGAATCTTAGCCTATTATTTTTGGGTTAGTTGGTTGTAAATTAAAATATGGGCTATAAAATTGAAAAGGAGGGAGCTCAGTTGTTCTTACGTGAAATTTTTCCTTTTAAAAAATTGATCTTTTTCTATACTAAAGAGCAATTTAAATATTAATAGTATATTAAAGTAATCCAAACTGATCATTGGCTACTTAAAGTAATATTTTCTTTTGAAAATTGATTATTATTGCTAAAACTTTTCGAGTTCGTTATTAATTAAGTAAAAGAAAAACTAATTTTATCATATTACATGCATGTCAAAAATGTCAATTCTAGTTGATATGGAAGGATAAATGAGCAATCTAGGGTTGGAGAATGGGGATTATAGTTAATAGTTTTTTTTAGTTTTTACTTTTTTCAATATTAAATATTTAATAGTTAATTAATTTATTAATTTTTAGCCCACGGGCCGGCCCAGGCCCAGCGGGCTGACTTGGGCTGGGGTTATAAGCCTCAGTTTTAAATGGGCTAAAAAAAATTCTAGCCCAACCCTACCCAACTAGCGGATTGGATTGGGCTGGCCTCACGGACTAGCCCATTTTAACGGCTCTATTTATGACCATTTAGAAATGGTGTCTTTTAGAAAATGGTACCTTTTGGTTAGTCTTTTCATTCTAAAAGACACCTATAAATATATTTATAGGATTGATTGCAATAACTTTAGAACTTATTTTAAGTTATTGACAACCGCAACTTATAAGCAATTTTATGATTTCTCTTCCCCAGAAATCAAAGATTAAAATTTCTTCTATTAGGGGAAAACAATATATTTGCTTACAAATGATTAAAATTTCTTATGTTTACAAATGATCAAGTGTCATAAAGACTCCACGGAAGCAAAGGCCAAGGGATTTGGGAAAAAGTGAAGCAGATATCTCGAGGAGTATCAAAAGTTAATTCTTATATTTTTTGTATTTTACTTTCCAACATAGAGTTGGAAGTGTAATCTGTAGATGTTAAATTTACCATAATGATTTATAAATATAGTTATTTGTTTCCTTTATTTGGTATGTGTCCAAGAATTTATGAAAGCAAGCACTGTATTAGATGTGCAAAATGACATCACTTTTCGGCTTAAACAATTGTCACATCTTGGCAAGGATTTTCCTACGTCTCATTCTATTATGCTGAGAGATAGGAATGGTATGACAATAACAAAAAAAGGGTTATACTTTACAAAATTCAATATGCATATTAAATGTGATAATAGGTGGCCATGATCTCATAATATTCTGTGTCTTGCATACACATTATAATTAGAATAACTGAGGTTATTACGGTATATTCATAGTTTAAAATATTTTTGAGATCATGATATGATATTTAAGTTTAGACAAATTAAAAGTTTGATAAGATATTGTGAATATTGAGGTCTTCTTGTGATAAACATAATATATTTTAAAACTACACACTTGGCAAAAGAAATATGAATAATCTAAGTTTGGTGATTTCCATAAATATATGATTATATATTCATTTATGAGATTATTTACAAGACAAATCGAGATACGTGTTGGTCTCTTATGTAGATGTGTTTTAGCAATCTATGTAAACTATATTGTGGTAGTCAATTCTTTAAAGAAATTAGAGAATATAATGAGTTTAAGCCTATTTTTTTCTTTGACAATACTATATCCTTGGTGTTGCACAAAGTTATTCGTGTGAGTATACTATTATCTCTTTCTCATTTTCAAGTTTTTATATCCTTATTTTGTTTAATACATATTATCCGTATTTTTGAAAAGAATACCCTATGGATGATGTATTCATTAATTACCGAACAACTACATAGGGAAGGTTTTTTTGGTAAACGAGTTACTGTTTAGTTTAGTTTAATTATTTGTTTACAAAGTTTGGTGTTTCTTTGGAATGAACTTCTAAGTTAGGTGTTTATTTGGAATGAACTTTCAGTGAAAATTATTATTCTTTTATTTGTAGATTTAATATTGCATTCACTGTAAATTTATTTTATATTTTTTTAACAACTTACTTGAATTACTTGGTCAAATAATTAGTAATACGTACTTCCACTTTTACTATTTAGAATTATTTTAATATACTAACTAAATAAAAATAAGTATTGTCCGTGCAAGATGTTAAATTTATTAAGATTGTTTAAAGTTATTATTTATTTCAAAGAAGAATGTCAATCATAACAGAAAGTAAAGAGTTTTTCTTGAACTATCAAAATTATAGTAGTATTTTTGTAAAAATAGCACGGTATAGCCAGTTTTCGGACTGGTCATTCAAAAATAGCCAGCATTTACCAAGTCAATGAAAAATAGCCACTATTTTGCTGCAACATAGATCGGCCCAGTATAATATACTGGATTTTGGTGCACCTTTGTATGAACTCCAGCATATTATGCTGGACCGGTATACTTTGTTGGCTCCAGTATAATATACTGGAGACTGGAGCACTGGTGCTCCAAACTCCAGTATATTATGCTGGACGTGTATACTTGCTGGAACTCCAGTATAATATGCTGGAGTTCAAGTATACTTATGCTGGAACTCCAGCATAATATACTGGCGTATTTTCCGGGTTTTGAACAGTGTTTTCGCTCAGATTTATCTTTACATGAAAAGTGGCTAAATTTCAATTACTTTTGAAACTGAGCTATTTTTGAACGACCAATTATAAATCTGGCTATTTTTAAATTTCTCCCAGTATTTTTGCTTTGTCATCTCAAGAATCGAAGTAGAGTTAGCAAAATTATGTACCTATTAATATGTCAAAAATGCTGCATATTAGGTAAATATGCTTTATTTCATGTTTGTACCTTATAAAAGTGAATAAGCATAAAAAATACATACATCTAATTAAAAATTAATTTTTTTTACAGTTAACGATATCAAATTATCTTGACCTCAACAAATAAGTCACTACATGATAATCCACGTTGAATATTTACGTAAACTTGTAGTTTATTCTTTCATGTTTTATTTACTTAAAGCTTTATTTAGATAATATCAATATTATTTTCTAAAACTATATATTATATGACTCGGCATACACGTGCAACGCACATGCCGAGAAACTAGTTACTAAATAAAAAGGAGGGTAGCGGGAGGAAGGTGAGAGTTTTCCAAATCTTGTTAGTGTGGAAAAATTACTTTTAAAATCAAGAGTTTTCTTCTAATTCTCTTTTATTGTTCTTCTCAGAACACATGACGAAGCAGTTCATCACTATCACTCATAAAACTACTAATCAACAAAAAGGGAAAAGGGAGATGATGAAAGTTGTAGCTTTATGGTCACAAACTTCAGCTTGCACCACTTTCTAAATATTCAAAGTCCCAATCCACCAAAAGATCTTCCCCTTCGTCTTATTCAAAAGGGCAACAGCACTATTCATTAATCAAACGGTTTTTTAATAATCCATTAGCTATTTAGTGGTAGCCAAAAGCTTTTTCTGCATTTTTTGATATACTAACTATCATGTTTGAATAATAAGTAAAACCAGATCATATGTTGAACTAAAGAGTAATCAGATTAACCTCATAAGGTGAACTAAGTCATCTGGCGTAATTAAATATGCTTATCCGTAGGAGACAATTAGGCAAATCCACAAATAAGGTTAGCATATGTTAAAAAAATATTCACCACAAGCCATTGATCATCCTGAATAGAATTCCTAGCTCCTCAGCTGTTGACATTTGATATGTCCTCTATTATCACCTTACCGTCTGTGGCATCAAAGAAGAAAAAGTTTTTAAGGGGATCTCCTTTTCCAGATATTGCTTTAATAACCTCCTGCAAGGATAAAAACTTGAACACATCAGCGAAAAATGTCAAGAGGTACCAAATGAACAAGACAGCAGCGTGATCACCTGTCCAAGGACTCCTCCCACAATGGCACAAACTGGAGGAAATTCATGTTTAGATGCTAACAACCTTTCTAGTAGAGAATCCGGGATCTGAGATTCATTTATCCACTGCAAATCAAGAGGCAATTTTGTTAAGGACTTGGAGGAAATGCATTACATTAATATACTTGAATTCATGGGATATACCTGCGCCTCACATAGTTCCTTCCTCAATTTCAGAACATTCGGAAGGTCATCCGCAGAAGTATCTATAGGATTCCGCTTTTCAAGTACTTCAAACCTCTCAATGACTGCAAAAAGATTTACCAGTCACAAGTCAAGGGACAAGATAATTTAAGTAAATTTACTGTTGCACTTAGGCCGTGTATCAAATACGCAATCATGGACCTCCTATCATTTTGTCACCATTACCACTTTCAGTGAAAACAAACACCAAGATAGCTAATTAAAGTATTCTTGGTGTGCAGGCTACCAAAAAGTGGAATATTTCCACGGACTGCTGCCACTGTACTATAATTAAAACAGATAACATATATCTGTAATTTGAAGACCACAAATTATCATAGGATGCAGAAGAACACAAAAACTGTAATTGTATATAGCACCCTGTTAAGTATCTCAAATTTTCCCCAAGTTTTTTTTTTTTTTTTTTTTTTTTTTTTTTTTTGCAGCAAGCTACTACATTGTATTTGAACACCACAAATAGTCAGTTCTTATCTCATAATATAAGCTTCTGGATAAGAATAATGGTGGTTGGGCCGTTGGGGGAAGGGGGAGTGGAGAGACTAGGAAACAGCCTATGACTGATACTGCATCCTCTCTGAAGGTGAGCAAATTGATTCAGTTTCTATATTCCTAATGTATCAAAGCAGAAGCAATGATCCTAAGAACTTAAACATGCCACATTGGGATTGAGTCTGACTGCAACCCACTGATCTCTCTCTTGTTCTTGTTACTTATATAGCTGAAATTCCAATTGACCTTCATGCACCAGCAGGTACCAGATAGCGAAAGTCTGTACTTAGAGAGCATCTTTAAACATGCATAAAAAATTACAAGAACCTGAGTAATACAGTATACCTCTCATGGCAAAGTATAGCTTTGACATTCTCTTGGGTAGAGATCTCCACGGTACTTCAGTGGCTTCCTGCAGAAGTTTAGGTAAGGCAAGTGCCATTTCAAATGAAAAACTTATAAAATACTCTGCAACACAGAAACCATACTAACTTCAGGTTAAGAAACCAACAGATGTAGTAACCCAACCATTTTTATCTGATTTAGAAAGTTAAAAGGGATTATAGGAATCTTTAGCGTATGTTACATTGCTGTCTCTCTTTAAAGCATAATTGCCTTTAAAAATCTACCTGTTCCAATGAATTCCATACATCATCTCTTATTTTTTTGGGAGTATGAGAGATCCTTCAGGATTTTGAATCCAGATCCAATCATTATGTCCATATTTATGTCTGAAATGGTGTCGCAGGACTTCATCAGTGCTGAAACTGGACATGAGAACAGGTTAAGGTGGATTATTTGATGTCTGGTGATGGTCGTGAAGAAAATGGCAGTGATGAGAGGCAAGCCGCATTAGAACCCTCACAAATAGGTGGTGAGGTGTTCATCAATGGAACTGATAATGCAAATCGCAAGGGTGTTGTCTCTCGGGCGAATTAAGTCTTCCTTAAACTACTATATCTAGACAGAATGTTAGGAGGTTCTTGTTACTTTGAAATGAGAAGGTTATACTCACCAAAAACTTTGCCCAACTCTATGGAACATCACATGTGCAGCTAATTGTTTCCGTTTAAAAGCTGCCAGATACTAGTGACAACCTTCAAAGCTACCATATAAATGTTAAGATGTAGCAGATGGATTATTAACCACCAAACATTTCGAATGGTGCTGAAAAAGAAATAGTGCTGAAACAAGATTGAAAGGGAAAATCAAGAAAAGAAAATAGGGGTGTGCATTCGATTTATCGATTCGATTTTGAACCTTATCGATAATTACTTATCGATTATCGATTTGTACATATGCTTATCATTATCTTTTCAATAAGGTTTCGATTTATCGATTTTTGGGGCTTATCGATTCGGTTATCGATTATACCAATAAGAAAATTTGCGGGATTCCACGGAAAGTATATCGCTATAAACACGCCTAACTAATATGGACAAAAAGAAGCTAAATATGATCATAACTAACACCGTTTATAAATAAAAATTGTGTCAACAAGCACATGCAACGAAACTAAAGTAAGGGATCAAATGTATGCCACCAACACTCCAACGGTGTATAGAAAAAAAATACATCATCACGGCTAATTCTATTTTCCATTAATTTGAACTTCATTCCCTTGAGCTTTAAATATGATCATTCCTTAAATGTGGTAGATGAAATAATAGGGTTAGAGACTTAGGGTAAAGGAAAGGGTATATAGAATAAGGGTAAAAACAAAAAATAAATAAATAAATAGTATATCCTATCGGTTTATCGATAAACCGATAACCGAAGAGGACAAAATCGAAATCGAAATCGATAACTCGATAAGGAAAATTTCGAAATCGAAATCGATAAACCGATATCGATAAACCGATAACAAATAATCGATTCGATTTATCGATAAACCGATTCGAATGCACACCCCTAAAAGAAAACATCATAGACTTTAGGCAATGATATAGACAATCATGCAGCTGGACTGGAGCAAATTGATCTGCTTAGAAGCAACATAAAGAGGTCCATAAGGTTTCAGCTATGAAGTATGAAATAATAACTAGTTCAAATCACCTTTTATTCATTAATCATACATTTGCTTTCTGCTAGGCAGATATAGTAGTCATTAACTTAAGTTGAAAAAGAAAATCAAAGGGATGACTTCGACATATCTGAGATTCGCTGAGACTGAAATCTTAAAAACGAAAAGAAGATATAATCTCAACGATACAATAATGTAAAACAGCACAACAGCTAAACAAGAAAACATTTTCTTTGTTGATGGCTTCGATGAAGTCATACCTCAAAACTCGGATAGTGTAGTTGGCATTCAATTGTTTCTTCATTCTTTTTCTGCAGAAGTGATAAGAAGGGATTTAAGAGATTCCTTCAGATTTAGCTATATGATAAGCAAGACATAGGCCCTTAAGATAAAATACACAATGTGTGGAAAGGACTGGATCGAACTGAACAGAGATGCTCTATCCAAGGACTAAATCCACCACAACCACAGGAGACTTAAAAATGAAATGAATTTGGTTATAACCTTGGAATAGCTGTAATTCTGCAAGTCAACAAATATCTCACCGCAGGAATCTCGGCATTCTACATGGTCAAATGCGACACGCCTTGGCAACTTGCGACACTTTGCATTGACTGATTTCTACATAGGGAGCATAATCGAAAGGAAAATCATAAAAGACTGATATTTTCATTGGAAAACCCATCTTATCTATGTTCAACAAGAAAGAAGAATGTCCATACTTTTGTCAATAGGGAGCAACAACTGATGACAACAGCATCGAACTTCTGAAAGAATTCAACATCGAAGCTGGCCAGGTCACCTAAAAATATCAGTGGCAGATTAACCTAGCTTAAGAAGACATTACCAGATCAAAGAACAATAAAAAGTGGAAACGCAGTTGCTTGATGAGTTAGAGGAACTATGCAGATTTAAACATTTTAAATATATATATATATATATATATATATATATATATATATATATATAGTACAAAAGAATACCAACCTTTTTCAAACAGAAACAGAAACCATGGGGTTGAAATCTTTCGGTGATTCACAACAAAGCTCAGCAAGTGATTTCCCCCGGGTTACATTTTGATCAGAAGGAACTAAGAAATTAGCAGACAGCAACTCTTCTGTTACAAATCGATCATCATTTAGCGTCAAACTACCTACTCCGGCCAAGACAATATTCTTGCAAAACTGGAAGAAAAGGGAGAAAAAAGAGTTAACAAACTGAAAATAAAGGAGTTAAATACAATACGAAGTTCCTCAATTTGATTTTAGCATCTGGCGCACTAAATGTTTTATACAAACTTGTCCTATCAAATGACCACGAATCATGATGTTCACAATTTAAGCTTGGATAAAATCCAATTCCACCAACAGGAAATGATTAAGTTGTTCTATTGATAACAAAAAATATTATCGAAATAAATTTTTACTCAGAAACTTGATCACCGGTAGAATTGTACCTCAACAACAGTCCCTTTCAGTCCACTGACAAATATATGAGATTTGCTCAACCTGACATAAGTAATAAAATAGTGGAAAATTTTATAAAAATGAAAAAAACTAGATGGTCTGCCATTTGTCTATCTAAAAATTCTTGTATATGTCATTCCTTTGAAGATAGATATTGTTTTTTTAAATTAAAAGTACGTCATATATGAAACTAGGATGAGCACACATTCCATTTGCCCTTCATGTGAATCGCAGAAACAAGGGTTCCCTCTTTATCCATAATAGCAAGTTACACCAGACTAAAATCTACATATGTTACATGGACTTAAGTACAAATATCAGATTCAGGTAGGTGTAGGATTACAGCAAATTTTAGTAGGCCTTTTGTAGTGTATTTTGGAAGATCCAAGTAAGGAACCATTGTGAAGTACTGAAGTCTCGAACTTGACAAGGGTAAGCCAAGAACTGAGGAGTCCATGTAACAAAGAACTTCACACCTTTGCTCCTCACTTTATGCTGAAGAAATATACACTAAACTATAGATGAGACCAACCAAAAAGATTTCACTAAACAGAGAACTTATATGGAGTAGTAACCAATATGTAGCAGTTAGCAAGCCTACTTGGTTCAACCAGTCAATCAATCAACGACTCCTCAATCTCAAACTAGTTGTGGTCGGCTAAGTCAATCAACCATGCTTAGTTGATTGACATACAAATCTCTACTCACAACTAGTTGGTATCACCAATATGGATTCCTTACTTCCACGCTTCTATGTTTTAGCTAAGTTCGTATCGATTATGAAAGATCTGGGAGCCTCGTTTAGTTAGATGAAGAAATGAAAAAAATAAGTTTTGCGCAGTGAAGAGTAATCAACTATAATAGTACAGAAGCTAATAAACTCAACCTTCATGACTAATATTAACAAGATAAGATATTTCTTCATCTGAAAATTCTCTAACCTGCAGGTTACTTAATCAATAAATTTGACCTCTTCCTTAACATACAGAAAACACTAAGTTTAAGAAAAAGGCAGCATTCGGATTGACAAAAATATTCAGCAGTCTTGAGTCTACAGAAAATCATCCTCATTTGGAGTCAAAGTAGAAGAACCATCTCACGTACTAAAAAGCCAGCAAGAGTGGTTGCGATTTGAAGCATCAATCTCTATTGAATCTCATCGATAGGTCGCCAAAAAACAACCTAGAGTTTCGCCTTTTGAAGTGCTAGTCGGCAGTCGCATGGAATGATTGAGCCAGACCAAGTAAAAATGACTTGCTACTCAAGAAAGGAGAGTGATGGGAAGTAGAGATGACAAATAACACAAGCAAAGCAGGGTGGGACATGTAGTGCCTTGCCCTACAACAATTTTAACCCAAACCCTACAGTCACTAGGTAAAATAAAACCCTTTACGGTTTTTAGAAATCTTTATAGAGTATTAACTACTCTCCTTAGCTTTTTGGTTTAACAAGAACAACAGAAAATAGAAACACTATGCCTCATCTCCTAAATTCTCAATTTCTGGTGATCCACCTAATTGCTTTACCAGATTACACTCCACCAAGCACAACAACAACGACCCCTGTGAAGTCCCACAAGTGGAGTCTGGGGAGGGTAGTGTGTATCCAGACCTTATTCCTACCCTGAGAAGGTAGAGAGGTTGTTTCCGATAGACCCTCGGCTCGAGAAAGATGAAAAGAAACAGTAGAAACAAGCAAAATCAACAAAGAGGGCCAGAAAGATAATAACGACAAAGGAACCAGTAGCAACAAGCTGTAACAACAACAAAATACTAAGAAACCGAAGTGAAAGGTAATGGGGAAACAACAGGAACTACTAGCAATCTAAGACAAGAAAAACTACGAGATTAACCCTAAAACCATCGATATAGAATAGAAATACGCTCGACTAACTACTAATCTTCTATCCTAATTCTCGACCACCACACCCTCCTATCAAGGGTCATGTCCTCGATAAGCTGAAGTCGTGCTAGGTCCAGCCTGATCACCTCCCCTCAATACTTCTTAGGTCTCCCTCTACCCCTACTCCTACTCATCAAAGCCAACCACTCGTATCTCCTCACTAGGGCATCTGGGTTTCTCCTTTTCACATGCACGAATCATCTCAGTCTCGCTTCTTGCATCTTGTCCTCCACGGGGGACACTCTCATCTTCATCCGGATATCTTCATTCCTAATCTTATCCAACCTGGTATGCCCACAAACCTATCTCAACATCCTCGTTTCTGCTACTTTTAACTTCTGGATTTACACTCCACCAAGTAATAAACAAATCACAAACTGAAAAACACTTGCTGCCTAAAGTCAAGTCATAACCCCATTATCCTTACCTGAGTGTGGGTCAGTATTGCTTACCGTTTCCAATGATGATCCAATGAAGGCTTAATAAAGAAAAAGTAGAGAGAGTAGAGAAATGGATAACGAGGCTTTGTTCATGAAGTGCAGCGAAACTAAGTTTCAACCTGACCTACCCATATCCAGTCTCACTATACATTTTTCATAATTCTATTTTTGTTCCAACCCTGCTCCACTTAAGTATTCTCCCGTTTCGCCCCATTAAGGCTTTACCTTTCCCCACTCCGCCCACCACCATGTCCTGCTACATTGCCATTCCTAAGGGGAAGCGGGACAACACGAAGTCTGATCATCATAAACAATCTTCAGATTACCTTATTTTGTATTGATTATTTTATCATCCTCATTCTCATTCAGCTATCGGTAAAAGTGTCTCTACACAGCTATGAGGACCTTGCTTTTTGACATATGTTAAGAGGTAACTTTGAAAAGTATACGCTCATAATACAATGTAAAGAATATAATGTTCACACTATCAACAACAATATAAACACTGTAGAAGGTTACGTACCACACTAAGCGCACAAGTACCAAGAACATTTACTTCCCTATTATCACCGGTTATAAGGATGCTAAACTCAGATAGATGTATGATGTAAGTAAACATCTATAACAACCGTCTATTTGTGATGCATTATCTTACTGGTTGCCTGTGTAAATGAGAAAAACAAATACCTTCGCTGAGCGTCGACACCCCAAACCCTAATTTGACGATCATATATGGCAGTTTCTTGCTCTGTCAATTCCTCACATTCCTTTCCCATTTGCAACCTGAACTTTCAGCATAGTATAAAAATGATACCCACAGACTACAAATAACAGAACTAAGTCAGCATTATTAACTTTTTGCAGTTATGGCTCAATTTTTCAGTTCAGCTCGGTCAGTGTTTCTCGAGCTCGGGCTTCTATACAACTGGTCAAAGCAGTATGGTCTAAATGGAACGACACTGAGGAAAATCCGTTGCATTGGAGTGCAAAAATTAACTGGAAGAACGTATGTTACGGAGCATACATTGTAAATGAATAAAAAAAAATTGGGGGAAAAACAAACTAAAGAAGCAAAGGAGAGAGCTTACACTTACACTGAGGAAACACTACTTCCGACTTCGATTTTAGGGTAAAATCAGATAGAATGAAGCAAATATGCGGATCAACTTCAATTGTTTCCCTTTTTCTTTTCCTCTGTAGTGCCATGTTTTTACTTTTTAGTTCCCACCAATCATGTTTTTTGGTCGGTCTTATTTTGAGTTAAAAGATAATTCAAAGTTTAAATTTCTCATCATCACAATATTTTCATCTGGGTTCATGAAGTAATGATATGAATTTTATATTTATGTTGTAATTTAAAATCTGCATTATGTCTCCGAATGGCTGTAGACGAATAATTTTTTTTCAGGATTTTCCACACTGAATACAGAACTATGCACACTCCTAAGGACTTGAGTAGGCATCCATCATTTTATCATCACTTATATAGAGTGCTTCCTTCCTTCTCCTTTTCTTAAATAAACTAGTACTCCAATATATAATAAGCGAAAGTTGTTGGATGGCCGAGGGTACTGTACAGAAATAAGATGGTAATTTTGTCCTCATTCCTTAAGAGATTTTCGGGTGTCCAATTTGAAGCACCACGCCGTTTAGTTTTTTCCCCCACCCTTTTGCTTCTCTCCATCTCAAAGTGCTTTCCCATCTTTATTTTCTTCTGCTTCACTAGAACAGAGACATTTATGTCGGGCATACACGCGTGCATAGCATGTGTACATGCCATCTAGTTTTGTGAGAAAATATTAGCATGAACCCACGAAAATAATAAACAAAGGTTATGTTGGTTTATATTTTTAGCCAATTATAACATTCAGTAGATATATTACTCTATTTTTCTTGACATCGTCATTAAGTGAGAGTACCAGTAATTTTTCTTTAATCAATTTTGCTTTTTGCTTTTTAAGTTCTTTTTTTTTCATAATATTGGCCATATAAATGTAATATTAATTTATAATAAAAAACGAGTGTTTAACCAATTTTTGTGAGCGGCCTCGCAAATTGATAGGTATGTGAAATTTATATGCATATATTATATCATTTTAAAAATGCTATTGTTTGTAATTTATATTGGATTTGAAGAAGATTGAGATAGTTCAGAACTGACCTAGACCTACATCAGCTACAGAAATTCGGAGCTTCTTGGGTTTGGCAGGTTATTATCGCCGTTTAGTGGAGGTTTTTTCATACATCGCAACTCATTTGACTAGATTGACCTAGAAGGGTGCTCTTTTTAGATGGTCCGACGAGTGAAAGGCGAACTTTCAGAAATTCAAGATTGCATTGACTACAGCCCCAATATTGGTGCTTACAAGTTCGGGATCTTATACTGTGTATTGTGATACATTGCGTATTGGGCTTGGCACAGTGTTGATGTAGGACGGTAGGGTGATTGCCTGCACGTCTCGTTATTTGAAGATTCGTGAGAAGAATGACCTTGTGCATGACTTAGAGTTGGCAGTCATTTTCCACATGCTGAAGATTTGGAAGCACTATCTATACGGTGTTCTATGTGAGGTCTATGCCGATCATCGGAGTCTCCGGCACATGTTCAAGCAGAAGGACCTTAATTTGTGGTGACAGAGATGGTTAGAGTTGCTGAAAGACTATGATATCACCATACTATATCATCCGAAAAAGGCCAATGTAGTGGCTAATGTATTGAGTAGGACGACTGAGAACATGGGCAGTTTGGCATATTTTCCGGTAAAGGAGAGGCCATTGCCTATGGATAATTAGGCATTGGCCAATCGGTTCATGAGATTGGATGTTTCGGAGCCTAGCCGGATTCTCGCTTGTATTGTGGCACAATCATTGTTGTTGGAGCGTATCAAGGCTCGCCAGTTTGATGATCCTCACTTGTTGGTGTTGAAGGATACAGTGCAGTGGGGTAGTTCCAAGGAGGTTGTGATTGGAGATAATGGTGTTATGCATCTTCAGGGCCGGATTTGTGTTCCAAATATTGATGGGTTGAGATAGTTGATCCTTGAGGATGCTCACAATTCGTGCTATTACATTCACTCAGGTGTCACGAATATGAACAATGACTTGAAACATTACTATTGGTGGTGAAGAATGAAGAAAGATATTGTTGCTTATGTCTCTCGGTGTTTGAATTGTCAACAGGTGAAGTACGAGCATCAGAAAACAGCTGAATTGACTCATAGATTGGAGATACCGGAGTGGAAGTGGTAGCGCATCACTATGGATTTTGTGTAGGCTTACCATGGACTCTAAGGAAATATGACACAGTCTAGGTTATTGTGGACCGGTTGACTAAGTCCGCACACTTCAATCCAGTGATAACTTCATATTCTTCAGAGAGTTTGGCTCAGATTTACATCCGGGAGATTATCCGTCTGCACAACATGTCCATTTGCATCATTTCTAACTGAGGCACGTAGTTTACATCACATTTTTAGAGAGTCGTGAAGGTTACGGTGCAGTGGGGTGGTTCCAAGGAGGTTGTGATTGGAGATGATGGTGTTATGCGTATTCAGGGCCAGATTTGTGTTCCAAATATTAATGGGTTGAGATAGTTGATCCTTGATAAGGCTCACAATTCGCGCTATTCCATTCACCTAGGTGTCAGGTGAAGTGCGAGTATCAGAAGCTAGGTGGATTGACTCAGGGGTTGGAGATACCGAAGTGGAAGTGATAGCGCATCACTATGGATTTTGTGGTAGACTTATCACAGACCCTGAGGAAATATGATGCGGTTTGGGTTATTGCGTACCGGTTAACTAAGTGCACACACTTCATTCAAGTGATGACTTCCTATTCTTGAGTTTGGCTTAAATTTACATACGGGAGATTATCCGCCTGCACGTTGTGCACATTTCCATCATTTTTGACTAAGTACTTTGTTTCATCCTCAGACAGACAGATAGCCCCAACGCACTATTCAGATATTAGAGGACATATTGCGGACATTCTCTATGGATTTCGGGGGGGGGGAGGGGGAGGTGGGACCAGTTCTTACCTTTAGCGGAGTTCACCTACAACAACAGCTATAAGCCGAGCATTCAAATGGCTTTGTATGAAGCTGTATATGGGAGGTGATGGCATTCGCCGATTGGTTGGTGTGAGCCCGAAGAGGCTAGATTATTGAGCACTGATTTGGTTTGTGATGCTTTGGAAAAGGTTAAGGTAATTCAGGAGCGACTTCGTATAGCTCAGTCCAGGAAATTGATTTATGCGGACCGGAATATTCGAGATGTGGCTTATATGGTGGGTGAGAAGCTTCTTTTCCGAGTGTCGTTTATGAAGGACATGATGCAGTTTAGGAAGAATGGCAAGCTGAGCCCGAGGTTTATTGGCCCGTTTGAGATCTTGGGGAAGTTGCTTATCGGATTGCATTGTATCCTAGCCTAGTAGGGGTGATATTTCACATTTCCATGCTTCAGAAGTATCATGAGTACATGTTACATATTTTGGACTTCAGCACGATGCAGCTTGATGAGAATTTTACATATGAGGTGGAGTCGGTGGCTATTCTAGATCGACAGGTTCTAAAGTTGAGATCCAAGAGTTTTTCTTCTATGAAAGTGCAATGGAGAGGTCAGTCGATTGGGGAGGCTACGTGAGAGTCCGAGTCCAATATATGAAGAAGATACCCACACCTTTTTACCTGTTCAAGTACTTTTCTATGTCTGTTCAAGGACGAACGTTTCTTTTAGAGGTGGAGAATGTAACGACTCGATAGATCATTTTGAATACTAACCTTTATTTCTATATTACGAGACCTCTCATAGCTTTGTTTGATGTTATATGACTTGCGTTCATGGCCCGTGTCATTTTTCGGAAATTTTTTACATGAAATTTTTAAAGAAAATGTGATTTTTGTCTTTGAAAATAACTAAAGTTGACCACGGAAAACGTTCTTGATAAACGAACTAGGATCGGTGTTTTGATGATTTCGGTGGGTTCGTATTATATTTTTGGACTTGTACGCATATTTATTTGTGGTCTCGGGAGACTCGAGGGCGTTTTGGCGTGTTATGTGGAAAGTTGGAAAATGAGTTTAAAGTTTGAAAAAACTGAAGTTTTGATGATCGATTCGTGATTTTTGATGTTTTTTGATGATTTGAGGTAGCGAGTGAGTTTGCATGATATTATTACACTTGTGCGCATGTGTGGGTTGGAGCCCGGGGGACTCGGTGAGTATTGAATTAATTTTGGACCATTTTTGGCCTTGTAAGTTTGTTGGTTTTTCTGTTGGTGTATCAGTGCTTCGCGATCGCGAAGGAGAAATATGGGGCTGAGGCTGGTTGTTCTACGCAAACACGAGGGTAGGCTCGTGAATACGAAGGCTTAGGGGGATTGACCTTCGTGAACACCGCAGACCCTACTGTATAAGGTAGAATCAGTTCGTATTAAATACTCGACTAATAGAGCGATACGTGGAACCGGAGAAAAATGAAAAGCGAGGTAAGTAGAAACCAAGACTGACAACAGCAGGTTCGCTTGGCACCAGGAAGACCCCGAGGGGAATATTGCTAATGAAGACAAGCGAATGTTTGCCACCCGATAATATTCAATAAAGAATATTATGTTGTATTAAATACACAATCCGTTATAGAGAATTTGGGCATTCATAGTCTGCCGTTACACATTGATCAATAGCCACCATAATTATCATTTAAGAGGGTCTTGATCCTAGGATCTTGTTCCCTAGGTGCAGCTATAAATAGTGACTTCAACAGCCATTATAAGAGGGATGAATTTTCTGACAAACTTATGCTACATATTATTCAAAATCTCAATAACACTTTATTTCTTGTCTATTGATATTCTTGTGACTGCCTTCGGAGGCTCTGCTCCCAGAACCAAGCTATTTGTTATCTTTTCTCGATTTTAACGCTAAGTCTTGAATTTTATTTAATGTATTTATTGTTTTTGGGATCAAATCGATTTGCTTGTCTATAAACCACGTTACAAGTTCAACTGTACCGTTTTACGGGTAAACAATTTGGCGCCCAATATGGGGCCTAAACATTTGTGTAATTGAGTTGATCCTTGCATCTATTACTAATCCGTTTAATTCTTTGTTTTTAGCAAAAAATCATAAAATATGGCAAGTAACGATGTCAACATCACACATAACATTGAGGTCCAAGGAAATCAGCCTCAACACGAAGATTCGATCAGTGATACCCATAACGAGGATGATGTAGCCACGTCGGTCCATGGCGGGCAATATCCACGACATGTTCGGGAAAGCAACTCTTGATGATGTTGAATACGAGCACATTGCGGAAACGGTGAGAATCCTGGGGGAACAACAAAAGGCTATTATGGTCCATCCCTCGCGACAAGATCAGGTCATGATAGAGCTGAGGAAAGCATTGTCGGGTGCCTCTAACAACACGAGTGGAAGAGGTCCAGTTCCTCCCAGTGTTCCAGCAAACTAAACAGCTCAAAGTATTGATAACAGAACCCCGAGGGGTGAGGTCGGCTTCGATAGGGTCAGGGGTAACGACAGGGGATCTAATAATAATAAAAAGAATGATCCGTTTAAAACCAAACTCATGCGGTTTATGAGGGAAATAAATGCTCGAATGGACCAAATCCCGATTGCACCGCCAGTGTTGAAAGGACCAAACTCAAAGAAATATACCTAGTTGATGTTCAAACCGAGTGTGACGCCGGAGTTAATCCTGGAGCATTCAAAATGCTAGACATGCCAAAATATGATGGGACGTTAGATTCTCAAGAGCACATTACCACCTACACAACGACGGTGAAATGAAATGACTTAGCTCCGCACAAGATTGGGTCAGTCTTACTGAAGAAGTTCGGGGAGACCCTCATGAAAGGCGACCTAACATGGTATTCACTTCTACCTGAGCACTCAATAGATTCCTTTGAGATGCTCGCAGATTCTTTTATCAATACCCATGTCGGGGCCAAGAAGGTGCAAGCCCGAAAGGACGATATATTCAGAATTGCGCAAAGAGAGTTCGAATTGCTACGAGAGTTCATGACTAGATTCCAGAAGGAAAGGATGCCGCTACCAACCGTGCCAAATGAATGGGCAGCTGAGGCATTTAGTAAAGGGCTGAACCCGAGGAGCTTTGATGTTTCTCGAAAACTAAAAGAACGTCTGCTCGAGTTCTAGGTGCCAACATGTGCAGAT
Organism: Nicotiana sylvestris; assembly: GCF_000393655.2. Classification (NCBI taxonomy): domain Eukaryota; kingdom Viridiplantae; phylum Streptophyta; class Magnoliopsida; order Solanales; family Solanaceae; genus Nicotiana; species Nicotiana sylvestris. Next base: position 80,877,870 of record NC_091062.1, on the reverse strand, counting down.
GTCCACAACCGCTACAAATCAAAGATAAGAATAGAGGATGATTAGCCTGATTTACTAGCATCAACCAAGGGTCGAGACCGAGAGAAGAATAATAAAAAGTTGAAGGATGATTTCAACACAGGTTGACGGTCTTCTAAAGGCCGATTTTTGTCCTACGAAAGGGCCGAAGGACGCAGGAGAGGTTTTCGGTCGGCGGATAGGTTCGCTACCAATATGAGAGTTGGTTGTGGTAGGAATAATAGTTCATTGCAGGACAAAGAGATATCGGGCTCTCGAAACTCCACCTACCCCAGACTATTCGAGCACAATTTCAATGTCAGTGTGGTAGAATTAGTATCAGCGATGAGGAACATTAAGGAAGCATAGTTCCCGAGGCCGATGAGATCTGTTCCCAATCAGAGGGATCCTAATCTATAGTGTGAGTATCATGGGACCAACGACCATCAGATTGGGGATTGCCGACATTTGCACGAGGAGGTGATGACATTGCTAAAAAGTGTCCATCTCAGATAGTTCTTAAGCGACCCAACTAAAAATAACTACGGCCGCAATCGGGATAATGCGGAGCCCTCGAAGACGAGAGAAGATCCTCCTCGTCTAACGATCAACATGATTTTTGTAGGGAGAGATTAATGGTGTAACCTTTTCAGCAGCAAAAAAAACAAAGGTATCAGTGACCCATAGCAAAAGACTCTAAGAAGTCACCGAGAACGATATCACCTTCACGGAGGAGGACGCATATGGACTCTTACTACCGCAAAACAATGCCCTGGTAATTTATCTTAATGTTTTAGATTTTAAAATTAAACGTGTTTTGGTGGACCCAGGAAGTTCAACCAATATCATTCAATAGAGAGTGCTGGAACAAGCAAAGCTAACCGAAAGCATCATTCCTGCCACAAAGCTCCTTTCCAGGCTCAACTTATTAAGTGTGATAGCCTAAGGGGAGATCTCGCTACCTACAAACACCAAAGGGGTCATGAAGACAACCCTGTTTGAAGTAGTAGATGGTGACATGGGCTACAACATTATTCTTGGAAGACCATGGCTACACGAGATGAAGGTTGTGCCATTAACTTCTCAAATTTCTAACTCCGGAGGAAATCAAACAAATAAGAGAAGATCAACCGACAGCGAGGGAGATGAACGCAATCTTGGTTTCCAGTAGTAAAGGAAAGGAACATGCAACATAGCAATTATAAGAACCAACGCCTGCTCCCGAGCCAAACGAAGTTGATAGGGAAGGGGGGAACCGTCGAAATCCTATCAGGTACCAAGGTATTTCCAGGTACCAAAAAACAGATGCAACCAAATTTACATCGTGACACGCCCCTTTTTCTCGCGAAATCGGGTTTCGACACGTGACAACTCTTTTAAGGAAGGTGTTAAAAAAGAGAGTCGCCACCTAACGGGTTTGAGGTGTGTTAGGGCACCTATTTGTAAATAACTCTGATTTAACTAGTTTGCATCACCAAAGATCGGGTAAGGGCTCAAATTACCTTGAAGAGAAGGTGTTAGACACTTTTCGAGGTCCACAACTGTGGGTCCCGGCCGAACTCCAATTATATGAATTAGTCAGATAAACAAAGACAAAGAAAGCAAGAAGTTTGGGAAAACTCATTTAAAAGACACAAATAACTGATTTAAACACGAGATGGAGAGGGGGGGGGTCCTAAATTTTTTAGCCTAAAGGATCACCCAGTGCAACATAAATAATACTTCGTAACTCCCTCGAGATGGGAAGTTACTCGTATTATTCAGCGGGTACAGACTATCATCTCCTGCTACCCTATTACTATCTTTAAGTTGTTACCTAAAGCGCACTAGTTGATTCTAAACCGTGCCTTATGCGTGTACTACCCGTCCCAAGAGGCATTTGGACCTCTATTTTGGGTGGTTCTAGACTTAACTTAGGCTGCTCAAAAATGATAAAACTAGGTGACATACAAAATAAGTTGGAATTCATGTAAAAGCAATTAAGGGCTCAAGTTAGCCTCTGCACTTAGACAACAAATGCACGCGAACAAATTCTCACATTAAGTGTTAGACAGTTTCAGAATTGAGCCAAATTAAAGCCATTAAGCCATATATACAGGGTTTCTATGTGACCTCGTGCAGGCAGTTTCAGATGCAAGGTGCCATCTTATAGACATGATTTCTTAAACAACTATACAATTTAGGGGAATTTGGTATTGCATGCTGATTATTGAAATTACAAATTATACGTGGTTAAACCTATAGACATGATCTCTAGATGATTTACGTAGTAGCTGGCAGTGATAACCATTGGAAATACTCAGAATTATTTAGTTTGATCCTACATGCATGCTTTCTAATAGTGGCAGAGCTAAGCAATGAAACAGTGTTTGCAAGTTCAATATTAACACTTTAAAGCGGGTGGTAATATCATATAGGCAAGATTTCTAATGATTAATGATTGAAACTGATTTTTTATACTTAGCTCCTATAGGCATGTCTTCTGGGTGAGCAGTATAATGACAACAACAAATTAACCAACTAAAGTCCTATAGGCATGATTTCTAGATGAAAACCAGTAGAACATAAGCGAGTATAATCCTACAGTCACAGTATCTGATGAATATGCTGCAGTTATGCAAATTGAAAGAATAGTCGTTGACATTTATCTCTTATAGGCATGATATCTATCAAAACACATAGGAGCAGAATATATTGAACGAATCAAACACTCAGGTCCTATAGGCAGGTTATATAACAAACACATAGGAGCAGATCATGTTGAACGAATTAAACACCTATAGGCAGGATTTCTACCATTTCATGCAAACATTAAAAATAAACCCATTTTCCCAATTTTACTAATACACCAATTGTTATTATAGAATTATTACAGGCCTAGTGACGAAACAAATTACAAAGTGATAGGAATAACTATAGTGGGCCTAACACAGGCTCAAATTATACCCAGCTAGGTCTTCAATTTCGTATCCATACGGGTTTCACCACAGCCCAGAAACCTCAAGAGAACTTGAAACAAAACCAATAGCCATAGTTGACCAAATGATCCATAAAACAGCCATTTATACAAGCCAATTGGCTTATTCTGTAGGCACAGAGAGGCAAAATTGAGTAATTAGGACAAGGTAGACAAAGAACCTCAGGCCCCAGTGTGTGAGAGTTCACAAGGGTCTCAGAGTGGACCTCGAGCAGTGCTCACACTAGAGAGGTCAGTAGTAAGAGTTTTGGTGGCCTTGGCTTTCAGCCGACCAAGAATGGTAGGTTCAGGATAGCATAGGTAACAAATGAGAGAGAGTGGACAATGGTTAAAAAAGACAAAAGTTGAGGAAATACACTCATAGCTTAAAGTAGACATAACAAAGTTGAGAACACATAGCAACTAAGCAAACATGTCACAAGACTTAGAAGCAGGTTCAGCAAGACTTAGAAGCAGGTTCAACACTTAGAAAAATAACATATAGGTAGTCACATATTGAAAGAATAAAGGGAGAAACAAATTTGCAAAGCTTATCATGCATAGGTGCATAATACTAAACAAGTTTAAAACCTAAAAGGTCTAAATTATGCTAAGTATGCATCCTAGTATCACAAGACAACCATATTAACTTGTATCATAAAGCAGAAAAGTGTCAAACATGGTATGGAAACACAAACTAAGGTGGTTATTCTAAAGGTTTCAATTAGTTACTAAGGATATAGGACTAAGTAAAACAGGGATATGCAGTGAGACACACTATTAGGGAAGCAGATCATAGTTGATAGAATAGGTCTTGACACTGATTAGAACACATTACATATGCCACACTATCATTATAGAGATTCAGAATAGAGTGGAAAGTAAACCATGTCAAATAGGAAATGTATGCATTTAGGTATTGACCCGTAGACTAATTAACTAAAGAATGTCCAATTTATTCGGATGAAGCACATTCAAATGACAGAATTGACAGCTTTTATGTAAGAATAAATACTAAAGAAATTTAAACAAGTGTGAAACTGGCAAGGTCACACACAAAAGTAGCCCAGAACACATTGGCTAAACAGACTTAAGAGAGTCCAAAATTATTCAAATTAGGCATAAGCATGTCTAAGAACTAGCAGCATTAAGTGAAATTAAATGCTAAAGAGACATAAATGAGTGTAAAGTTAACAGAGTTGCACACAAAAGGTAGCCCAGAATAACATTAAGTCATGCATTTCAGAAGTGAGAATATATGCAAATCACAGACACGTGAGAACGAAATTGCAAAGCCAAGTGTCTTACCAGTTAAACGAACAGTAAGAAAGAACAAAGATTCCACAAGAACCCAGAATCTTAATGCGTCAAAGTACCCAAGAGCTTCAAAGGAACCCGTGCAATGCTCATACCAAGAAAAGGTTGAATAATAGGATCCCAGTGGCCTTGGCTTTCAGCCAGCCAAAACAAAGCATAGAACAAGATAATGAAGGAACCACAAAACAAAGCTTCAAATTTTAGTGAGATTATAGCGATTTCGGTTTGTCTTAAAGGGGCATGGGGATGGGTTTATATAATAGCAGAAATTGAACAAGTAAACAAGGAAAGTTGTAAAATCAAACATAAATAAGGAAGTATTAACATCCATAATAAATAAAAATCGGATTTAGGAAAAAAAATAAGTAAACCCTAGTTGGCAGAAATCGAAAATTAACCGAAGATCCTGGCCAATCGAATCCATATAGCCATGATATAAACGTATATGGACGAGATTTTGTCCAGATTCTAGCGATTGAAGTTGAACGGACCCAAATATGAGAGATGATACTTTCCAAGTTTAGGCAAGTACTAAGTGATACCATAGTCTTGCAAGTAATACCGAGATAACACATAAAAGGCAAAATAATTATGGAAGAGATCCATGATTGAAACAGATTGGGAGAAGATTGAGAGGGCGACTAGGGTTTCTAGGGGAGGGAGGAGTGTTTGAGGGTGGCTGCTGAAGAGATAATGGAGATTAGGGTTTGGGCGAGGGGATATAAAGAGAACGGGGGAAGTGTTATGAGCCGTTGATCTGATCAACGACTGAGATTTGAGAAGAGTTGGATCGGTTTTTTAGACTGAGTTGGGAATTAGGGTCGTTTGGATTGGGCTTAGGGAGGTTGGGCCAGAGATTTGGGGCTTTTGGTCCGAAATTGATACCAATTTTGGGCCAAGTTTTAAAAATAGAAAATTAAGGAGAAAATAGTTTAATAAATCAATTAAATAAATTATAAAAAATGCCCTTTATGCAAAGTTGTCACACCTTCTTTTTACCGCAGGGGATAGAGAGTTTTTCCAATTTAAGTGACACTAATCGAAATTGGATTATTTATTTAATTTCAGAGTCGCCACTTGGAATAATTGATGGTGTCCCAAGTCACCGATTTATTTTAAATCCCAAATCGAGGAAGTTTGACTCTGTTTTAAAATTTGCGAAACCAGAAGACCGGATAAGGAATTCTGTTAATCCGAGAGAAGGTGTTAGGCATTCCCGGATTCCGTAGTTTTAGCATGGTCGCTTTGATCATAACTGACCTAATTAAATTATTTTAATTACGTATTTTAGAACCTATGTACATTTTACCTTTTACCACTTTTAATTACTCGATTATTCGTGATTAAGTAATTATCTTTAAACGAGTTACGCGTATGTGTACTCGCTTTGTTTGGCGCGTCAAGAATCATGTCACGCGTACATGTACACAATTCACAATACTTAATTATTTAAGAAAGCTTGGCCAAAGTCGCATGAACGCGTACCTTGATTTATTTTGGAAATCGTACTTATGTTACGCGAACGTGTACACAATCACGATGATAGATTAAGTCGCGCCTGAAGCATTTTCTACGAATATTTGTGATTTATTAACGGCCTAAGCATGTCAAAACTAACAAATTTCAATCCAACTCAGTAACTAATTTAAAGATCCAAAAACTAAAGGAAATAGTACTGCCAATTACGAAATAAAAGCAGAATCTATGAGATTAAATATATTTCCTAAATATGACGACCAAAGAAAACCTCAAACCATGTCGGAAATAACCTACTGATATACTAATTAAAAAGGAAGAACGCTAACAAAAGAAATTAAATTTTCAAAATATACTACTATAAAGTATAGGAAGAACTGTAAAATAATATATGCATATAAGAATAGAAATTCTAATACCTTTGGTTTAAGAGCTTTTAAGACTACCTTAATTTAACAACTAATCACATAAGGGCACTTATCTTGTTCAATCCGGGAAGGCATAAGAAAGATACAATATTTGATCATGCAAACAGGGCCTTGAGTTTCATCATTGCTTCTGGGTAAGTACATTCGTTGGCCAAACATGAGCATTTTATATTTATAGAAAATGTGAGAATCTTCTACCTACAAGAACCTTAAACTTCATAATATGCAACGTCCATGATTTTGATTTAGTCACTTGAATCTTAAGAACACGTGAAGTACCACAACTATGTAAAGACAAGTTATTGTCAGAGAATAGCTATATTCATTATTTACAGAGACATTAATAAACAAGCATTCAACTTATAAACAAGAATGCAAATAAGAACAGAGAAGAGGGGGACCTTTAAGTAGTTTTTTTCAATATATGAGTTTGATTACAATGAACTCTGGCGACGCAGAACTGGATCGTACAATAGAAACGGCAATGGGAGCTGGGACTGTGAACCGCGAACGACGACGGGAACACCTCGGGCTCCTCAAGCATAAACCAAATACAACCACCTCAAGCTTGTATTGGGAAAAATTACATTTATATAAGGATGACGTGTCGAGACACGTGGGCTGATCAAATAGTCAAAAAATTACAATTAATCAAGAGACACGAGCAATAATAGAAACGAGCAAGGACAAAGGAAAAGACACAGGTGGCCGTACCTGTTTAAGTCATTTATATCCAAGAATCAAAAGGAATGGATCTGACCATAGTAAAGAGCGCAGATACAAAATTTGACAGACAATAAATACTGGATACGTTAAGGAATTTGTATTGATTATAATGATTATGTAATGTAGCATTCAATGTCTTTAATTATTCATAATAGCCTTATTATGATTTGGGGAAAACGCATATCTTTAAGATACCTATAAAAGGGAGATATCTGATCAATTGTAGGGACAATGGATACCATCGGAATATATTTTGATTTACTTGTTTTTCTCTTGATTACATTCTAATTACTTTAAATTACTTTCCTTTGCATATTCTTTTGATTATCAGTAACCCTTGTTTTTCTAAATTCTAGCTTTGACTGGAATTCTATTTTTTGGTTAAACAAATTGGTTCTGTTACCGGGAATCTAATAATCTATTTTCTTTTCACTTGACCTTCCTTGTTGCATCAATTATGTCGAATAACAATGACAACACCCCAAGAAACCAAGAGAACCAACAAAGTCAGGGAGGTCCACAGAATATTAACATTCAAGTTCCTACTCCGCAAGACTCTCCACGACAATCTCGTGAGGGTACTCCTGATGGGTCTCAAATAAACGAGTATGCTCAATTTGAAAATGCTGAAGCTGTTGATGAAGCTTTGCAGAAATTAATTGTCGCTAAGTCAACAAAGTTGTTGAGGCACTTGTTAACCAGTTACCTGTTGCAACACCCACACCTACTCCAAATAATAACACTGTGGAAAACCCTCGTTCTGGACTTGTTAATTCAGGTAGCGGTGGAACTCCCAGTAAGTCACAGGAGAGAGAACCAGGTAATGTCATTAATTCTGATTTGCAAAATTTAGTACTAACCTTGCAGAAACAGCTCAAGGAGCAAAGTGAGCGCATAGAGCAGATACCCGGGGTGCCGCCCATAATCAAAAGGGTAGATATGGATAGATATTCGCAACAACCTTGGAAGCCAAGTGCTGCTCCACTCCCAATACCAAAAAAGTTCAAAATGCCTGATATTTTAAAGTATGATGGAACAACAGACCCACAAGATCACGTGACTGCGTTCACAACGGGTGTAAAAGGCAATGATTTGACTAAGCAGGAGATTGAATCAGTCTTAGTAAAAAATTTGGTGAAACACTCACCAAAGGAGCGTTAACATGGTATTCTCTTTTACCCGAAAATTCTATAAATGCTTTTACTGAGCTTGCAGATTCTTTCATCAAAGCACACTCGGGAGCTCAAAAAGTAGAGAAAAGAATGGAGGATATTTTTAAAATCAAGCAGGGGGACTCTGAACTGCTTAGAGAATTCATGGACAAATTTCAACGTGAAAGAATGACATTGCCACGCGTACCTGACAACTGGGTAGCGATAGCTTTCACAAGTAGTTTGAATGAAAAGAGTTCGGAAGCTACGAGGAGACTTAAGGAAAGCCTTCGAGAATTCCCAGCTACAATGTGGAATGATGTTTATAACAGGTATAGCACGAAGTTGAGGATTGAGGAAGATACTATTCCGCAATTCCAAAAAGATGAAAAGATAAGTTCAAGACGGGCGGAGACCGAAAAAAGGTCCGATAAAAACAGGTACGAGCCTTATATGGGACCTTCGGGAAAAGACTCACGGTCAAAGCAGGATAGTCAAAGGTACGATCATAGATCAAGAAATAGAGAATTAGGTTCTTCATCAAAATTCAAGAACGAGTGAAATAACAGAGAGTCACGAGATGACGATAGAAATTTAAAAGCAAGATTTGGTGGTTATAACTTCAACGTCAGCACCTCTAAGCTCGTGGCTGTTTTGAGAAGCATGGGAGATAAGGTTCGGTGGCCAAAGGAAATGAGATCAAATCCAAACAAGCGCAATCCTGACCATTGGTGCGAGTTTCATAATGACCACGGACACAAAACAACAAATTGCAGATTCTTACAAAGTGAAGTTGATCCTTTATTAAAACAAGGATATCTTACTGAGTTGTTCAGTGAGAAAGGCAAGTAGGCTTACATGAAGAACAGGCAGGAGCCTCCAAAACCACCTTCTCCCAAAAGAACTGCTAACGTTATAAGTGAGGGTGAAAACGTCAATGGTATATCATATACTGCAGCTAACAAAACTTCCAAAGTAACAATTACCCAAGGTAAACGGGTGCGGCATGTTTTAGAGGAAGACAATATAACATTCAATGATGCAGATATAGATGGCGTATCAACCCCTCATAACGATGCACTGGTAAATTCTTTAATTGTACATGATACTAATGTGAAACGAGTTTTGATTGATCCAGGTAGTTCCGTCAACATTATTTTGCTAAGAGTATTACATGAGATGCAAGCTGAAGATAGAGTAATACCAAAGGCGCATACTCTATCTGGATTTGATAATTCCAGTATTGTCACGAAAGGGGAGGTAATACTTACCACATTTGCTGAAGGGGTCGTCAAAGATACAAAGTTCCAGGTAGTAGACATTGAGATGGCTTACAACGTGATTCTTGGAAGACCCTGGATCCACGAAATGGATGCTGTTCCTTCGACCTTGCATCAAGTTATTACATTTCCATCGCCATGGGGAATCTGTCAAATTCGTGGAGATCAACATATTTCCAGGGCTATCAACTCCGTTGCAAATACAAGCATGAGAAGTGAAGGTAAATAGCAATCACAGAAGGCAGTTGACGACTTCGCAGCATAAGCCTCGACTGAACAAGGGCAAACAGACGTAGACTCAAGGCCTGATACCATTCAAGAACCAGAAGAGAATGAAAATATCAAAACAACGATAGAGCAATTAGAGCCTGTCGTGTTATTTGCTCAATGGCCTGATAAAAAAGTTTATGTAGGAGCCAATCTTGACCAAGGGATGAAAGGTAGGGTAATTGAATTTTTGAAAACTAACATGAACTGCTTTGTTTGGTCCCACTCTGACATGACAGGAATACCACCAGAAGTGATGACTCATAAACTAAATGAAGATCCATCATACCCCCTATGAAGCAAAAGAAAAGAAAGCAAGGGACTTTCAAGAATCAGGTGATTCAAGAAGAAGTCCGAAAATTGCTAAAAATTGGTTCCATTCGAGAGGTAAAGTATCCTAACTGGTTAGCTAACACTATTGTGGTTCCGAAGAAGAACTGTAAGTGGTGGGTTTGTGTAGATTACACAGATCTTAACAAAGCCTGCCCTAAAGATTCTTTTCCACTACCGCATATAGATCAATTGATTGATGCAACTGCAGGTCACTAGCTGTTAAGTTTTTTAGATGCATATTCAGGTTATAATCAGATTAAAATGGATCGAGGAGATGAAGAAAAAACTTCATTCATAACAGAAAGGGGGACTTACTGTTATAAGGTAATGCCCTTTGGCCTAAAGAATGCAGGTGCAACGTATCAGAGGTTAGTTACCAAAATGTTTCAAGAGCATTTAGGAAAGACCATGGAGGTATATATAGATGATATGCTTGTTAAAACTCAGTACTCAAAAGATCACATATCACACTTATCTGACACATTTTCGATTTTGCGCAAATTTAATATGAAACTAAATCCCGAAAAATGTGCATTTGGCGTTGCTTCAGGTAAGTTTTTGGGTTTTCTTGTTTCTAACCATGGTATTGAAGTGAATCCTACACAGATTAAAGCCATTGAGGAAATTCCTGACATACTTTCAAATAAGAAAGAAGTTCAAAGATTATCAGGAAGAATTGCAGCCTTGGGAAGATTCATTTCTAGATCGTCAGAAAAGTGTTTCAAATTCTTCTCAGCCCTTAAGAAGCAAGATCATTTTGAATGGAATGAGGAATGTCAATAGGAACTTAGGAATTTGAAAACGTACTTATCAAATCCACCTTTGCTGGCAAAACCAAAGGCTGGGGAAAAACTACTCATCTACCTTGCTGTTTCGGAAGTGGCGGTAAGCGCTGTTTTGGTCCGAGAAGAACAAGGTAAACAATTCCCTATCTATTACGTAAGTAAATCTTTGTTAGGTGCGGAGACGAGGTATCCTCAGTTAGAAAAACTTGCACTTGTGTTAATCATGGCATCTAGAAAGTTAAGATCTTACTTTCAGTGTCATCCTATCGTTGTAGTAACTGCCTTCCCTTTACGTAACATATTACATAATCATGAGTTATCAGGTAGGTTAGCTAAGTGGGCAATAGAGTTAAGTGAATACGAAATTGTATACCAACCTAGAACTGCTATAAAATCACAAGTATTAGCTGATTTCGTGGCTGATTTTAGCCAGGGAATGCAGTTAGAAGCAGAAAAAGAATTGCAGGTATTCAATGGAGCTAACCCAGGGACTTGGACTTTATTCACTGACGGCTCGTCTAACGTAAAAGGAGCAGGTTTAGGGGTCGTATTGGTACCACCTACGGGTGAAACCATTCGGCAAGCTATCAAATGTCATTCCATAATTAACAATGAGGTAGAATATGAGGCTATGATTGCAGGTTTAGAACTGGCACGAGAACTTGGCATAAGTCAGATTATAATCAAGAGTGATTCACAACTCGTAGTCAATCAGATGTTGGGGACTTATACAGCCAGGGAAGCAAGGATGCAACAGTACTTGGAAAAGGTACGGGAATTGATAAAACAATTTCAAAATTGGAAAGTTAGACAAATACCCAAGGACAAAAATCTTGAAGCAGACGCCCTAGCTAATCTCGAATCTGCAGCCGACGTGGCAAATGATGCAAATGCCTCAGTGATACATTTATTTCATTCAGTTCTTGATCCTGATGTGAGTGAGGTAAATTTTAATAACTTAACATGGGATTGGAGGAACGAAATTATTGCTTTTTTGCAGTATGGAACCGTCCCTGATGACAAAAAAAGGGCTTATGTGCTACGAAGAAAGGCTGCTCGGTACTGTTTAAAACAAGGCAATCTATATAGTAAAATGTTCGGTGGTCCCTTGGCAAGATGCCTTGGACCTTCGCAAACAAAGTATGTAATGAGAGAAATACATGAAGGACATTGCGGGAATCACGCAGGTGGAAGATCACTAGTAAGAACCTTAATTAGGGCAGGTTATTACTGGCCTAAAATGGAAGAAGAAGCGGAATGTTTTGTAGCCAAATGTGATAAATACCAAAGGTACGGTAACAATATGCATAAACCTGCGGAACTATTACACCTGGTCATTGAGCCATGGCCATTTATGAAATGAGGAATGGATATCGTGGGTCCATTACCACAAGCAAAAGGACAGGTAAAGTTTTTGCTTGTTCTCACTGATTATTTTACTAAATGGGTGGAGGCAGGTGCATTCAAACATGTGCAAGAAAAGAAAGTCCGAGATTTTATTTGGCGGAATATCATATGTCGATTCGGCGTACCGAAGGAGATCGTATGTGATAATGACCCTCAATTTATAGGAGCTCAGATCACGGAATTCCTTCAAAGTTGGCAAATTAAAAGAATAACGTCTATGCCTTATCACCCAGTGGGTAATGGGCAAGCAGAATCAACAAATAAAGTCATTATCAACAATTTGAAGAAATGATTAGAAGAGTCAAAAGGGAATTGGCCAGAAGTACTACCTGGTGTTTTATGGGCATATCGTATAACAGCGAAAACTAGTACGGGAGAAACACCGTTTTCATTGGTTTATGGAACTGAAGCTTTGATTCCAGTCGAGATAGGAGAACCGAGTACCCAATTCACACAGGCGACACAAGAATCTAATGACGAGGAGATGCGGGTCAACCTAGATTTACTCGAAGCAAGGAGAGAAGCTGCACTAATAAGAATGGTAGCACAAAAGCAAGTCATAGAACGATACTACAATAGAAAAGCATGCCTCAGGTTCTTCAAAATTGGGGACTTCGTGCTTAAAAAGGTTTTTCAATCTACAAAAGCAGCTAACACAGGAAAATTAAGTCCAACATGGGAAGGACCCTACAAAGTTTGTGATGTTTCAGGAAAAGGACCAAATGAGAGGAACTATCAAGTGCTCGAGGCTTCATACTTCAACACTCAAACACTTGGGGGACTACATAATATACATAGACATGTATATAAAGAAGGCAAAGAAGATTGAGGGAAAATCAAGCCTAAAAGAGTTAAGTGCAGAGTAAAAGTTACGAGATGGAGCCACGAGCTGAGGCTAAAGAGAAACAAAAATCTCATTATAGCTAGGGTATTAGGGTAAAGGACATATACTAAAGCGGGTTATAAGGAAAAACCCCGTACCTATTACTCTTCTTTTGTAAAAATCTGTTACAAGAAAAACAGTTACGAGAAAGTTATAGATGTACTTCAAATACATGTAAAGAATTATAAGTTCCAATAACAACTTGTCACAGTTATTTCAAAGAAACATGTGTGTTCCGATTTCTTTTATCGTATGTTAACACCATTATGAAGTTGAGACGTCTACTTCATTAAGTGTCGAAATATAAAAGGGCCCTCTTTTATTAAACTCATGTTCAAATTAATTAGTCATGAGGATAATAGAAACATTTTCAAAGAATAAAAATGCAAATTATTCTGTAAGTCCTTAAAAATTAAGGCAAGAATAAAGGAAACAGAAGTTTATAATAATAACACGAAGAACTTCTTAATATGTAAAAATCTAAGACTAAGGACAAACTTAGTCATAAAACTACGAGACTATCTATATAGATTGCCCCATAAAAGACTTGGGGACTTACGACTTCAAAATCAACCCTCAAATAAAGTTAAGGGTCTGATTACAGTTTTCCAAAACAAAAGCAAAGTTACTAGAATGTTCAAAACCGGTCAGTGAGAAGTTTAAGGAACCGAAGCAGGAGCATCAACATCAATGGGTTCAATTTGGGAAGCTACATCAACAGATGCAGTTTCAATTTGGCTTGTAGCAACAGATTCGATTGGGCTTAAAAGAATTGGGATACCCATATCAGCCTCAACATTCACGGGAGCTTCAGCCACGGGAGAAGGGAAGTCCTGAGTTTATTGAGCCTTTTCAATGGTTTCATTGATCTTAGCTAACTCCAACTCCAGGTTGAAGTTTTCTTGACCAGCTTCAAGTAGGGTATCATGACGAGAATTCAAAAATTCCCAACTTGTCTCGACAACAGATTTTTCTTCAAGGATCTCATAATCCTTTTCCCAAGCAGCGATCTCATTCTTTAGCTCTTCATTTTCAGCCAAGGCGGATTTGTGGGAAACTTGGAAAGTGGCATGGGAGCATTCTAAAATACACACTTTATTAGCAGAGATTCTAAGATTCTCTTGTGCTTGAGCTAAGTTTTGCACGAGCTCCCCAACGTAAACTTCCTTTCGGTCCAAAAGAGCTTTTAACTCTCTGATTTCTTCACTAGTTTTAGATAGTTTCTCTGAGAAGGAGGACTCGAGACGTTCTTTGTCTTTTTATGCTTGGCTTAAAGAAGCTTTTGCAACCACCAATTCTGAAGTTAAAGCCTGCACTCGTTGCTCTAAGGTACTCTTGATCTCTTATAAGTTTTCTATATCAATCTGTGCACTCTCAAATTGCTCTTTCCAATTTATTGCTTCCGAATGAGAATCACGTGCTATCTTCTCCAAGGGGGCAATTCTTTTCATCATTTCTGTGCCAATAAGGTTGGCCTGAAAAAGGGAAAAAGAAGTAAGAATCCTCAAAGATAGTCAGATTATAAAGCAAAAAAAAGGAAGAGAAGGAAAGCACCTTCAAAGTAGCATGTACGATATCATTCATTAGTCAGGGAACTATGACTCTCCAACTTGGCCTTTTCAATTGGGTCGATTAAAGGCTCCAACCATGCATCTGCCTGACCTGACTTTCTTAAAAGGCTGCTCTCGGTAGGAACTTCACCCGCCTCATAGCGACACTTCTACTTGAAGAGCCCGCTTTTGTATGATGAACGATAGGAGGGGGAATAGTCAAATGAGGAGCTGGAGAAGAGGTGAAAGCAGTAGAAGAAGGAACGGAAATAGCTGGGGCAGGTAAGGAAGGAAACACAAGCACGAGAGTTGGAAAAGAAGATAAGGGTAATTCGTCTAAAACAGGTCCTACATCTTCACGGCCAAATCCGCTAATGAAAAGTTGGTCAATAGACTCACGAGTATCGTGGGGAGTGACGTCATCGTCAGGAATTACTATTGGAGTTTCAACAGGTTCGATAAGAGAAACCGACACTTCAGCTTCGTCATTAGGTACGATGCGTCTCCTAACTCGAGGCCTTGTCACTAGGGAGCCCTCATTTCCCACTTCTTCAGAGTCTTCCTCTTCTGCAGCTTTTCTTTTTACAGAAGAAGAACCCAAAACTATTTCCCACGCTCTTTTTAGAGAGATACGGGTTCCTGAAGGAGTACGGGTTCCCGAGGAAACACGAGAAGCCGCAACTGCTTCAGCAGTAACTCCTCGAATAGCAAATCCTGACGAAAAAAAAGATAGAAATTAGAGCAATAAAAGATAATATAGACACGAAAGGCACAAAATATAAATTCTTACCATGAGTCTTTACCTTCCAACCAAAACGGTTAGAAAGTGTTTTCCAAGACCTACCGTCCATCAGTGCGATCTTCAGCAATTTATCTACCCAACCACAGAAGTTGGGAACATCCCCCACAACTCCCATGGTTGCTAAAAAAAACAACAAAGGCAAAATTAGAGAAGTTGGCAAATTTGAAGGAAAAAGGTACAATAAGGTTAAAAGACTTACGTGCAAAATTCCACTTTTCAGGGAAGGGAACATTATCCTCACCCACTAAACCAACAGTGGGGGTAGCAACAAATTGGGCATACCAGCCGCGGTCTTTGTCATCTTTGGGACTCACCAAAACCCTCTTACTCCTGGCTACTAGTGTAAAAACACCATTGCGAAAAAGCCTAGGTGAGTAAAGATGAATCAAGTGGGGGAAAGTAAAAGGAACTTCAGCTTTAGTGGCTAAATTCCTTAAACAAGCAACATCCCTCTATACGATTGGACCAATTTGGCCCAAACAGACGTTGAAGAAACGGCAAATTAGAGAATGACTGGGTTAATCGCTGGTCTGAACCCTAAAGTAAAAGGGTATCTGTAAACAAAAGAAAACCCAGTTAAATAAGAAGTTATCCTCTGATTCGGATTAGGGATAATAATGGAAAAATCGTTACTCCAATGACAGTCCTTACGAACCACAGGAGTCAAAACTTCAGTAATTTGAGTGGGGTAAGTATCGACACGATCTAAAGCGGTAGTCTGGTTTCTAAGAGATTCCCTATCGTGGTAAAAAGATAATTCTGTAGGGACTATCTCTTCTACTAAAGGTTTGCGTAATGGTTCAGAAGGTTCTTTACTCCTAGAAGAAGATTTGTGAGAAAGGGAACCTCTGGTTCTAGAAGAGGGACCAGAACTAGAAGAAGGCATAGACGAACCACCTCGAGTAGATCCTAAGCTACGAAGCCTACCTCCCTTTCTATGCCTAACAGGGGCATTGGGTAAAGAATCAACAATGGAGACTTCTCGAGGGTGAGGGTTTGGTGAAGACATAGCGAAGATGAATGATGTAAAGAAGAAGTAAACAGAGAATGGGGAAATTAAGTGTTCAATAAAACTTTATGAGGTAAAAGACAAGGGAAGAAGTTATACTTATATTGATAATCGACCGCCAAAGATAAAAATGCAGTAAAGGAAGGATCACAATTATGATAACTGGCACTTCGTAAATAGTGGAACCGTAAAAACCTTGAAAGAGGCTGCAAAAGCTGCAGAACCAATGAAAAATTGATATGTGTACGGAGTATTAAATGGAAGTGACAATTGAAGCGTCAATTTTGTCATAACATTAATGGTGACAAAAATTCTCGTTTTAATGAAATCCACTTCCCAAATATTCAACTGATAAATAAATGGAAAGTGGGGGGAGTATCTGTATTGGGAAAAATTACATTTATATAAGGATGACGTGTCGAGACACGTGGACTGGTCAAATAGTCAAAGAATTACAATTAATCAAGAGGCACGAGCAGCAATAGAAACGAGCAAGGACAAAGGAAAAGGCACGGGTGGCCGTACCTGTTTAAGTCATTTATATCCAAGAATCAAAAGGAATGGATCTGACCATAGTAAAGAGCGCAGATACAAAATTTGACAGACATTAAATACTGGATACGTTAAGGAATTTGTATTGATTATAATGATTATGTAACGTAGCATTCAATGTCTTTAATTATTCATAATAGCCTCATTATGATTTGGGGAAAACGCATATCTTTAAGATACCTATAAAAGGGAGGTATCTGATCAATTGTAGGGACAAGGGATACCATCGGAATATACTTTGATTTACTTGTTTTTCTCTTGATTACATTCTAATTACTTCAAATTACTTTCCTTTGCGTATTCTTTTGATTATCAATAACCCGTGTTCTTCTAAATTCTAGCTTTGACCGAAATTCTTTTTTTGGTTAAACAAAGCTATACTCCATTTTCGCTATTAATTCTTCTTAGAGATGACTACATCAACTGTGAACTAAACTAAAGGGTGAATGTTTTCTTTCCATTTTTGAAATCTGGAGACTTACCAGCTAGCAAAGCAAACTATTAGTTTTTGGTTTTCCTTCTCAAAACTCCAAAGAAACAGAAAAGGGAAAGGTCTAGGGGTGGTATGCTATGGAAGAATGGCTAAAGTGTGCGGTTGGTTTCTCTTTCTTGGAGATCTACTCTTGAGCTTCGGATGATGCATGGAATTTTGACGGAATAACGCAGACTAAAATATACGTAGTCAGCTCCAGCGCCAAATCACTCTTCTTCTCCCCTTTTTACGTCTGCCCTCCTACTTCTATATATGAATATGTCTAGTAGTGAGGTCAAAGATGTGCAGGTGGTTTATAGATGTGTGTGATCGTGTGTGTGTGCCAGTGAGACGTGAAAGGTGGGAGGAGTTAGGGGATTGGGACGTCAGGAGTCATGGATGAGTTGGAGGTTAAATTTGTTACAAACTTTTTAAACAAAACACGTGAGTAATTGCTGCTTCTTTCTTTTCTTTTCTTTTTTGTTTATTTTCTTTTATTAAATAGAATTCAAATAAGTATTAAGACAAAAAATATTAATTAACTAAATCTAGACTAACAATATATATATATATTTCTTTTATTTAAAAATAAGAACTAAACTTATACTCTAAGAATGTGAATAGTTTTTGTAGTTTTTAATTTTCTTAAATAAAACCTATTAAGAGTAAGATAAAAAGTTTAAAATATCAATATTAGACCTAAAAAGAAATATTTACACTAAAATAGTATAGAATTTGGGTGTGGTAAAAAATTAATTGTTCACAGCATGCCCCTCTTTGCTTGAAAACATGAAGAGTTTTCAGGCAAAGAAAAATGAACAAGGTGACTAATTTTTGACCTCACTATTATTTGAAAAGGAAAAGATGATAAAAGAAAAAGATGCGACCGAGCCTTGATTTTAGGCAGCCTACATATCCCGGATTATAAAGGAATCAGGTCACGTGTAGTTCAAGTGGAAGAAGAGTAATGGAGTATGCTTAGATGGAGAGTCGAGCGAAGTTCCGCCGAGGTTCCGATCCGCGGTTCCTAATATTACATCAAAATGAAAAGAAAAATTACATACTCTTGAAATCTAAGAGTTACAAAATTCCTATCTAAATACTATTTGGAGTCTTGACTTGATTCTTGAGTTGCTTCTCCCATTGACTTTAGACTGAAACTTGATGCTCTCGATGCAAAAGACTATGAAATATTCTCCCAAGCTTGATTCTTGATCAGATAATGAGAAGATGGATTTTGACACCCTATGTCTTCGCATGCATTATGTCAAAGTTGGTTGCAGCTGATATTGAGATCAAACGTTCCACTTTCTCTGGAAAGAACTGAAATCTTAATTTTGCACATCCAATCCGTACTTTACAGAAAAACCTACAAGCCATCACAAACAAACAAGACGAACAAAAAATTTCTGCCCCAGTTTGCACTAGGAAATTTTTGTGAGTTATTGAAAACACAATAAATTCGCTATTGCAAAATGAAGAATTGAAAGAGAAATGGGCTCTTTTTTTTCTTTTTGATAATAGGGGATGTGGTACCCTATGTTTGCAACAAGAAATGCAACCAGGGGATGTAGTACTCTGTGTTGGCAATGAGGTGAGGTTCTTGGCTCTCTAAGATTCTACTAGGGAATGTCGTACCCTATGTAGGCAGAAAATAATGCGACTAGGGGATGTTGTACCTTGTGTTGGCAATAAGTTGAGGCTCGTAGCACTCTGGGAGGCTAATAGGGAATGTCGTACCCTATGTGGGCAAAACGTAATGCAACCAGGGGATGTAGTACCCTGTATTGGCAATAAGATGAGGCTCATGGCACTTTAGGATGCTACTAGGGAATGTCATACCCTATGTTAGCAATAAATTGAGGCTCGTGGCGCTCTGAGATGCTACTAGAGAATGTCGTACCCTATGTTTGTAACAAGAAATGCAACCAGGGAATGTGGTACCCTGTGTTGGCAATAAGGTGAGGCTCTTGGCATTTTGAGATGCTACTAGGGAATTTCATACCCTATGTTGGCAGAAAGTAATGTAGCCAGGGGATGAAGTACCCTGTGTTCGCAATAAAATGAGGCTCGTGGCATTCTAGGATGCTACTAGGGAATGTTGTACCCCATGTTTGCAACAAGAAATGCCACCAGGGAATGTAGTACCCTGTATTGAAGATAGGGTGTTGATTTCCTATAATGAAACTAAAAATAACATGATTACGTGCAAATTGGAAGGAAATCATGGATTTGAGAACTTCACTTGGTGATGTTCAACTTTCCACGAACTGTTTCACTAAACTATTCTGTTCCTATTCTAAACAAAGAAAGATTCGTTAGTTTTAAAATGGTGGTCAGTTTGTGGCCTTGATCTCTTGGGCGACTTGACCTAGTGTCCATTGCACTTGGTAGAACAGCTGGCTCTATCAATGGTCGTACGAATTACCGGGAAATTCCGTCTTTACTTTCTAGAGATCTTCTTTCTCAACATCAAAACCTGCCTATTTTGCGCCTATACCCATTTTTGTTTGCGGTGCAAACAACCTTGCTCCCAAAACAACTTTTAACCGAGTAACTTTTGTTGACCCTTGACACATTGTTCATTCCTTCAAGCCATTTGCTCGTCAAGGAAAATCAATGATGGCTTTATGCCTTTGCCCATACTGTTTATGCCCAGAAATTTTCTTCATACAACAGGAAAACTGTAACCAATTTTGCAACCTTTTCTTTGCTTTACTTTGACAAAAATTAGACTGAAAGGGACTCAAAAAAGTAATGCGAAAGAAAACAAGAAGGTGAAATAATAGGTATTATAACTTAATCAAGAAGCGTCCCTTTCAAGGGGAAAAAATAAGAAAGGAGTTATCTGGAGGAATATGGTGACTTCAATGAATCATGACATGCACTTTGGACTGGATGCTCGATCCGCTTGAATTGTCTAATTCTCGAAATCTGTTGTAAAATTTACTTTGAAACTGAGTTCTTTGTCTTAACCATGCTTCTGCCGGGATATAAGAAGACCTAAAATCGATCAACCATGCTCTTTGTGGGTTTTCACCAATTGACCTCTCTCATTTGCCTTTTCTCAACTCAACATCGCCTTATAGTGATCGTGAGGGTTTTCACCAAAAAGACCCTCTAATTTATTTTTCTCTCTTTACAATGGCTGAGGCATCACCCGCAATATACTGACTTAGCATTCTCAAAAGTTGATCAGAAGGACTTAAAAGGGAAATGTAAAAAGAACTATTCAACTGAATTACAACTTTTGGAACCATTTTGATGGAACAACCGTCAAAAATAAAATAAAATCATGCCCCAGTTTCTTTGAATATTGGGAAAATGTGGATTTTTATTTTGGTGTGACCGAACCCCAGAGTTAGGCTGCCTACGTATCCTTTTGGAACCAGGTCAGACGTAGTTCAATTTACATGAACTTGTTTTGATGATAGTTTTTTTAAGTACATTGGTTCCAAAAGAGGGGAAAACAAAGAAATATAAACAAGGCTTCAAAGGTCTAACTAGGGTTGACCAGTGTTTGGTAGCAAGAATGATAGCCTTTCGTCATCCCAACCTGAGAATGCTAAGTGTAAACAAAATGCCCTAATATAAGCATGTCAGACATAGTATCTCTTGACCGCATCTACGTTGATGGATATATCTGTCACCTTTCCATCTATATCTGCCAAGTGTAGAGCTCCTTTTGACAATACTTTTTTGATAAGGTAAGGACCTTGCCAATTCGGGGTGAACTTTCCTTTTGCTTTTTCCTGGTGCAGAAAGATGCATTTCAAAACAAGCTGTCCTACCTCGAATTTTCTTGGGTGCACTTTCTTATTGTAAGTGTGTGCCATTCTTTGTTAGTATAACTGACCAAAACAAACTGCCGCTAAACGTTTTTCATCAATTAAACTCAACTGTTCCAATCGGGACTTGACCTAATCAATGTCCTCGATTCTTACTTCAACAATGATTCGAAGAGAGGGAATCTCAACTTTAGCAGGTATGACTGCTTCAGTGCCATAAACCAATAAGTAGGGTGTTGTGCCAACTGATGTACGGACAGTTATCCGGTATCCTAAAAGAGCAAAAGGCAGTTTCTCGTTCCATTGTCTAGACCCTTGGACCATCTTCCTAAGAATCTTCTTGATGTTCTTATTCGCAGCTTCAACAGCTTCATTAGCTTTGGGCCGGTAAGGAGTAGAATTGCGATGCTCAATTTTAAATTGTTCGCATACCTCCTTCATCATATGACTATTCAAATTAGCAGCATTATCTGTAATAATGGTTTTTGGAATACCGAAACAACAGATAATGTTGGAGTAAACAAAGTTTACTACTGCTTTCTTGGTGACTGCCTTCAATGTAATAGCTTCCACCCATTTGGTGAAGTAATCAATTGCAACCAAGATGAATCTGTGCCCATTTGAAGCTTTTCGCTCGATTGGGACAATGATGTCCATTCCCTAAGCAACAAAAGGCCAAGGAGCCAACATAGGATATAACTCTAAAGGAGGCGAGTGAATCAAATCACTGTGAATCTAACACTGGTGGCACTTGCGAACAAAACGAAAGCAATCTCGCTCCATAGTAAGCCAATGATATCCTGCCCGAAGGATTTTCTTTGCTAGAACATATCCATTCATATGTGAACCACATACTCCTGAATGCACTTCATTCATAATCATTTCAGCTTCTTTGGCATCCACACATCTCAAAAAATTCAAATCCGGAGTCCTTTTGTATAGGATTTCCCCACTCGAAAAGAAGCCATTAGAGAGTCGCCTAATGGTTCTCTTTTGATCCCTATTAGCATGTTTCGGATATTCTCTTATTTTCAGATACTGTTTGATATCACGGTACCATGGTTCTCCTTCTAGTTCTGCTTCAATTGTATTGCAATAACCATGTTGATCCCGAATTTAAATTTCTAATGGGTCAATGTGAGTATTACCCGAATATGGAAGCATTGAGGCCAGGGTGGCCAAGTCATCAACTAATTCATTGTGAAACCTAGGAATGTACCTGAACTTGATGGACTTGAACCTCTTGCTAAGATCTTCCACGCATTGTCTATATGGAATGAGCTTGATGTCTCGAGTCTCCCAATCACCTTGAGCCTGCCGAATAAGCAAATCTGAATCTCTCATCACCAACAGTTCATGCACCTTTATGTTTATTGCCATGTTTAGACCCATGATGCAAGCTTCATATTCTGCTGTGTTGTTTGTACGGAAGTAACTAAGTCGTGTCGTGGCAGGGTAATGTTGCCCAGTAGGTGATAGAAGAATTGCCCCAATCCCTACGCCTTTGATGTGACAGCCCCATCAAAGTATAGTTTCCAAATTTGACTGTCATCTTGGACTAGTCTTCAACTAAATTAACTTCTTCATCTGGGAAATATGTGTTCAAAGATTCATATTCATCATCAACCGGGTTTTCTACCAGATGATCAGCCAAAGCTTGTGCCTTCATGGCAGTGCGAGTGACATAAACAATATCAAACTATGTGAGCAAGATTTGCCACTTTGCCAATCTGCTAGTTAGCATCGACTTTTGAAAGATGTATTTCACGGGATCCATTCGGGATATGAGGTAAGTTGTATAGGCCAAAAGATAATGTCTAAGCTTCTGAGAAACCTAGGTTAAGGCACAACATGTCCTTTCCAAAAGAGTGTATTTGGCCTCATAAGTGGTGAACTTTTTGCTCAAATAATATATTGCTTGTTCCTTTTTGCCTGTGGCATTATGTTGACATAGAACACAACCAAAGGAACCATCCATTACTGACAGATATTCCTTGATCTTATCAAAAGCTTCTTGGCACTCATCTGTCCACTTGATAGCAGCGTTCTTTTTCAACAACTTGAAAATAGGCTGACATGTGGTTGTAAGCTGCGCTATGAACCTGCTGATGTAGTTCAACCTCCTGAGCAAACTCATGACTTCTTTTTTATTCTTTGGGGGAGGCATCTCTCGAATGGTTTTTATATTGGAAGGATCTAACTCAATGCCTCTTCGACTAACTATAAAACCCAAAAGCTTCCTAGAAGGAACTCCAAATGCACATTTGGCTGGATTGAGTTTGAGATTGTACTTTCGTAGCCTTTCAAAGAACCTTTTCAAGTCTTGCACATGGTCATCTTGTGTTCTGGACTTAATGATCACATCATCAATGCATACTTCAATCTCTTTGTGCATCATGTCATAGAATATAGTAGTCATGGCCCTCATGTAAGTTGCCCCTACATTCTTCAAACCAAATGGCATGACCTTATAACAATAAGTTCCCCATGGAGTTGTGAAGGCGGTCTTTTCTACATCTTATTCATCCATCAGAATTTGGTGATATCCGGCATAACAATCCACAAAAGATTGGATCTCATGTTTAGCACAATTGTCAACAAAGATATGAATGTTGGGTAAGGGAAAGTTGTCCTTTGGACTTGCTTTGTTTAAATCCCTATAGTCAACAAAAACTCTAATTTTCCCATCCTTCTTTGGCACTGGCACAACATTTGTTAACCATGTGGTATATCGGACGACCCTGATCACATTTGCACTTAGTTGCTTCGTGATTTCTTCTTTAATCTTATCACTCATATCTGTCTTAAAATTCCTTTGTTTTTGTTAGATTGGTGGAAAATTAGGATATGTGGGAAGCTTATGGACCACTAAATCGGCACTCAAACCCGGCATGTCATCATACGACCAAGCAAATACATCTCTGTACTCGAACAAAACTTGAATTATGGCATCTCTCGTCTTTTATTCAGTATGAATGCTTATTTTTGTTTCTCTGGTTTCTTCGGGACTTCCCAGGTTAATTGCCTCAGTTTCATTTAAGTTAGGCTTAGGCTTATTCTCAAATTGATCCAATTCCCTTTTTATTTCCTTAAGAGCCTCATCTTCATCATACTCAACTTCTTGATTCATTATTTCGAGATTAGACAACTTTTTAAGATTTGGGCATGAATTTCGCGTGCATGTCATGTTTTTAAAGCCAACATTGACGAAACTAAAAATGATAAGAAATTAACAAAATTAGGGAAAGGAAAAGACAAAATTCTACTATAAAACTGGAACTTCATTTCATTGAATTTGAAAGGATAGAATGGTTAACATCAAAGCAAAGCAATTAAACTAAAATATCTGGATTACAACCTTGAAAATAATCCAAATACAGAAAAAGCAACAAAACAGACTACTAAGACTCCTTCCTGATGGGAAGAGGAGTTGCTTCCCAGTTGTTGAGCGAGGTATTTGGACCAATCAACTGAACACTTGCACGGCTAGGGCCCTCACCAACTTGAACCATATTGAATTCCATAGAACATCTCCTTAAGACCCTGGCAAACTTCATCAATGTTATCCTGAGCAGAAGGGTTTTGGACTTCTTCAAATTGTGGCTTGACAAAAGAGTATGCAATGTGAGGGATTGGTTCCAACCATTCTTTTTGTGGGCCTTGGCTCTGTTTATGGCAGCTAATGTTGGTTTAAACCACAAGCCAAAGGTATCTTTCTTCGAAAAGGGAGCAATAAGGTTCACAATTCCCTGCAAAAAGGATCCTAATCTGTTTCCTGGTTCATAGCCGTTCCTCAACATCAGTGAAGCTACTATCATAGATGTGGCTGAAAGACGGGGATGCAGAATTGGTTTTCCTTCTTCCACTTGGTCCACCTCAACCACCTTAAATGCTTGATATATGAGGGATTCACATCCTTCCTTGGCCTCGGTACATGGAATGGACGGGTCATTATAGACGGATGAGTTGTCCTCCCCATGAAAACCAATTTCTTGCCTGTCATACTCGAATTTGGCCATTTTATGTGGGGTGGATGGTACAGCTCTGGCCATACGGATCCACAGCCTTCCCAGAAGAAAATTGTAGGAAGTTTTCATATCCAACACTTGAAAGACAATGTTTAAATCAACCGGGCCAATTGTCATGGTGAGTTCGATTTCCTCAATAGTGTCTCTTCTTGAACCATCAAAAGCTCTGATGCTGACACTACTAGTTCAAATTCTGTTAGTATCAATGTTCAGCTGTTGTAATGCCCTATGACTCCTGTGATTAAAAGCTTTTGATTGTCTCTTGTGATTTCCTTGTTCTTGTATGATAGTTCTTTCTAATAAAATGGTGTTTAGTTATACATACTAGTAATATTTAATGGTACTAACGTCCCTTTTGCCGGGGGCGCTACATTTTTGAATGAATGTAGGTGGCTCCATAGCGGACAGTGCCGATCACGCGTTGCAGAGTATCCTCCTCTCGAAGTCTTAGTGAGCCCCTTTTTCCTTCAAGGGGTTATGTTGTACATCTTTTGTTGTAAACTTCCACTTTTGAGGTATAGCCTGGTCCTTGTTGCCGGCGTTGTCATAATTGTCTTTTGTATTCTTAGAGACTCCATAGACATTTGTGTGGGTTATGTACGGGTGTTGTATGAGTCTATGAACTAGGTTATAATCCTAAACTTTTGTTTCTCTAAATTGTAACTGTATGGAATCTTGGAACTTAACTACGATTTAAGGTTGTGATATAAAATGAACTATCTATGTTGAATGTAGAATCTCTCCTATTATATAAATAAACGAAAACATGGTTTTCTTAATCATTTTGAGTTGGGTAGAAAGTGTTTGATAAGGCTTGATCAGTTGGGTTCACTCGACTGAGCGCCGGTCGTGCCTCCCGAGGTTGGGGCGTGATAATATCCCTGGTCTTACAGGAATCAGGCCGTATGTAGTTCTGGATTCATCGGCGAAGTATACCGATAAGGTCATTTCAAGAACAGACGCAACATCTAGGGTTGGGTGAGTGAATGGTTGACAGGAATGATTAGGTTTGATATGGCTTAGATAACTGGAGTGGGATTGCTCCTGTTGGGATAGCCGTTGCTTGCTGGGTTACCTGCAAATAGAAGCAATACAAATGTATACTGTGCATAAATTAAACATGATGCAGGTTCCCGTTGGACTATGAAAGTTGTCTTCGGACGGTTAGGGATGTCGTCCTTAGATCATGATGTCCTGGGCTATGAATTTCTCGATGAGAGATTTGCCGGCCATAAAATGATGTTCTCATGACATGAAGATGGTGCCTCCGAACCATGACGCCTTTGAATAATGATATGCAAATTTGAGCGGTCCTCACGCCATGGCATGGTGTTTTCCGGCTATGAGGATGATGCCTTTTAGACTACGATGCCTTTGGATAGATTGGCGATATTTTAGCCCATGATATGCAATAATATGATGTTAACAAGACAAAGCTTAGTCTCACAAAATGGAGGGCAGAGCTTAGCCCGATTGGAAAGCAAATTGATAGTGCTAGAGATAGAGCAATATTTGTGCCGAGGGGATGGTGATTAGCCTCATGCGAATGTGGAGGCAAGGATTAGCCTCATGCAAATGGGAGGCAGAGATTAGCCTCATGCAAGTATGGAGGCAAGGATTAGCCTCATGCAGGTATGGAGGCAAAGATTAGCCTCATGCAAGTCTAGGAGGCAGGGATTAGCCTTATGCAAGTATGGAGTCAAGGATTAGACTCATGCAAATGAGAGGCAAGGATTAGCCTCATGCAGGTGTGGAGTCAAGGATTAGACTCATGCAAATAGGGAGGCAAGGATTAGACTCATGCAGTTATGGAGTCAAGGATTAGACTCATGCAAATAGGGAGGCAGGGATTAGCCTCATGCAGGTATGGAGGCAGGGATTAGCCTTATGCAAATAGGGAGGCAGGGATTAGCCTCATGCAAATATGGAGGCAGGGATTAGCCTCATTGAGTCAAGGATTAGAGTCATGCAAATAGGGAGGCAGGGATGATCCTTATGCAGGTATGGAGTCAAGGATTAGACTCATGCAAATAGGGAGGCAGGGATTAGCCTCATGCAGGTATGGAGGCAGGGATTAGCCTCATGAAAATATGGAGGTAGGGATTAGCCTCATGGAGTCAAGGATTAAACTCATGCAAATAGGGAGGCAAGGATTAGCCTCATGCAGGTATGGAGTCAAGGATTAGACTCATGCAAATAGGGATGCAAGGATTAGACTCATGCAAGTATGGAGTCAAGGATTAGACTCATGCAAATAGGGAGGCAGGGATTAGCCTCATGCAGGTATAGAGTCAAGGATTAGATTCATGCAAATAGGGAGGCAGGGATTATCCTCATGCAAAGAGCACATAACAAATAAAGGTAGTATATGTCTTAGCTGGAGATATATTCGGTGTCTGATGGCCTGATTGATAGTGATCTTGCTACGTGAATGTTATCGTTACGTCGGATGTGCCTGCGTTCAAAGAAAAATTGTAAGTTTTGTGAGGGGAAGGTTGGTTCGTATTTCTGTCGGCTGGCTTTGCTTTACTCCGTTCTGAAGCCCTTTCGAGTTCCCCTGGATGACACCCGACTGTTGTGGAAATAAAGTTTTCGAAAATATGTAATTATTGATAAAAATAGAGTTGTTTTGGAAACGTATTAACATATCAAGTAAATTTTGATGAACTAGTGACTGTAACACATCTCGAAGGCATTGCAGCTCTCTCATATCAGAATTTTGAGGGTCCTCCTCAAAATTCTACCCTAGTTTGGTAGATGATCTTTTGACCATTTACGAATAATGGATCTTGTCGAACCTTCTCCAAAATTTTGAGAATCCTTCTCAAAATTCTGCCCCAATTTCTTGACTGGCTACTGACCGTCTAACACATGTTGGCGTTGGATGGACCTGCTCCGGAATTTTGAGGATCCTCCTCAAAATTTTGCCCCAGTTTCTGGTCTTGGGGGAAATGAAAATTTTATTATGATATGACCCAACCCATAAGGTTGCCTACGTATCCCCTCTTAAACGGGAATCAAGTCAAGCGTAGTTCGATTACATCAGATAAGGAAATGTACATAATCTAAGCATAGCATCTCTTGACTGCATCTAAATTGATTGGTTTTGGCCAGATTTCTCCATCCATTTCTGCAAGTATGAGTGCTCCTTCTGTTAGTACCCTATGGACCATGTCCTGGTGGAAATTGCCTTGGTTTGACCCTTTTGTTGAAATCTTTGGATATTCTGTTCTGATAAAGTTGGCCGTGCCACACTGCATTCATCCTCTTTCCATCTATAAGGGCCAATTGTTCATAGCGGCTCCTTATCCACTCTGCATCGCTGAGTTTAGCTTCCTGTATGATTCTTAAAGAAGGAATCTCTACCTCAACTGGGATGACATCCTCTGTACCATAAACCAACATGTAGGGAGTTGCTCTGGTTGATGTGCGAACTGTAGTGGGATATCCCAAAAAAGCGAAAGGTAACTTCTCATGCCACTGTTTGTGGTTCTCTACCATTTTCCTTAGTATCTTCTTAATGTTTTTGTTGGCGGCTTCTATGGCTCCATTCATCTGAGGCCTGTAGGATATTGAATTCTTGTGCTTGATTTTGAAAGTTTCACACATAGCTTTCATTAGATCACTGTTGAGATTGACGGCGTTGTCGGTAATAATGCACTCGGGAACTCCGAATTGGCAGACAATACGACCCTTGACAAAATCTGCGACGACTTTCTTGGTTACAGCTTTGTAAGATGAAGCTTCTACCCATTTTGTGAAGTAATCAATGGCTACCAGTATAAACCTGTGTCCGTTTGAAGCAGTAGGCTCAATCAGACCAATAACATCCATTCCCCAAGCAGCGAATGGCCAAGGAGAGCTTGTTGCATTGAGCTCATTTGGCGGCACTTCTATCATGTCGGCATGCACTTGACATTGAAAGCATTTGTGGACATACTGAATGCAATCCGTCTCCATGGTCATCCAAAAGTAACCTGCCCTCAGTATCTTCTTATCCAAGATGAAACCATTCATATATGGACCACATGTCCCAGCATGCACAATCTCAAGTAGCTTAGAAGCTTCCTTTGCGTCGACACACCTTAGTAAACCCAAATCAGGAGTTCTTCTGTACAAGTTTTCTCCACTGTGGAAGAAGTGGTTTGACAATCTCAAGAGTGTGCATTTATGGGTGTGATTTGCATGCTCTGGGTATTCTCCTTTTGATAAGTATTCTTTGACGTCATGGAACCAAGGCTTTCCATCTACTTCTTCCTCAACATGAGCACAATATGATGGCTAATTATGGATCCTCACCGGAATGGGATCAATGTATTTCTTATCCAGATGTTGTATCATGGATGACAAAGTGGCCAATGCGTCAGCAAACTCGTTCTGAATTCTGGGCACATGTCGGAATTCTATCTTTGTAAACCTCTTTCTCAATTATTGCACATGGTAAAGATATGGCAATATCTTGGAATTCTTGGTGGCCCACTCTCCTTGTACCTGGTGCACAAGCAAATCTGAATCACCGATCACCAACAACTTCTGAACGTTCATGTCGACTGCCATGTTGAGTCCTAGTATGCAGGCTTCATATTCTGCCATGTTGTTGGTGTAGGGAAATTTGAGTTTAGCAGATACCGGATAATGCTGACCTGTTTCTGATACCAAAATTTCCCCAATGCCCATTCCTTTGAAATTTGCGGCTCCGTCGTAGAACATCTTCCAACCATCATATGCTTCAGTAATGTCTTCCCCTACGAACGACACTTCTTCATCAGGAAAATATGTTTTCAAAGGTTCGTATTCTCCTCCCACCGGATTTTCAACAAGATGATCTGCCAATGCTTGTCCTTTGACCGCTTTTTGAGTTATGTAGACGAATTCGAACTCACTCAATAGTATCTGCCACTTAGCTAACTTCCCAGTTGGCATGGGTTTTTGAAATATATATTTCAAAGGATCCATCCTGGATATGCGGTATGTAGTATAGGCACATAAGTAATGCCTCAACTTCTAGGTTGTCCAAGTTAAAGCACAGCAAGTGAGCTCCAGCAGAGAGTACCGTGCTTCGTAAGATGTAAACTTCATCTCAAGTAATATATGGCTTGCTCCTTTCTTCCTGTCTCGTCATGTTGTCCCAAAACACCCCCGAAGGCTCCATCTAATATAGATAGATAGAGTAGCAAAGGCCGCCTCAATTCTGGCGGGACCAAAACTGGTGGTGTGGATAAGTACTCCTTAATTTTGTCAAAAGCTTTCTGACAATCCTCGGTCCAACTTGTTTCGGCATCTTTTCTTAGCATCTTGAAGAAGGGCTCACATATGACTGTGGACTGTCCTATGAAGCGGCTGATGTAGTTGAGACGTCCTAGGAAGATCATCACATCCTTTTTGCACTTAGGTGGTGGTAACTCCTAAATAGCTTTGACTTTAGATGGATCCAGCTCGATCCCTCGACGATTGACAATGAATCCCAATAACTTTCCTGCAGGAACCCCGAATTCACATTTTACGGGGTTCATCTTCAAGTTGTACCTCCTTAGTTTGTCAAAGAACTTTCTCAAGTGTGCTATGTGATCTGCGTCCCTCTTGGATTTGATAATGACATCGTCCACATACACCTCTATTTCTTTATGTATCATATCATGGAATATGGTTATCATGCCTCTCATATAAGTGGCCCCAGCATTCTTCAAACTGAATGGCATCATTTTGTAACAGTATACACCCCATGGTGTAATAAAAGCTGTCTTCTCTGTATCTTCATCATCCATCCAAATCTGGTGATAACCCGCGAAGCATTCTACAAAGGATTTGATTTCATTCTTGGCGCAATTATCGATCAGGATGTGTATATTCGGCAACGAGAAGTCATCCTTGGGACTTGCTCTGTTTAAATCCCGATAGTCAACACATACTCTAACCTTCCCGTCTTTCTTCGGAACTGACACAATATTAGCTAACCAGGTTGGATATTCGACCACCCTGAGAACTTTGGCTTTGATCTACTTGGTAACTTCCTCCTTGATTTTCAGGCTCATGTCTGGCTTGAACTTTCTGAGTTTCTGTTTTACTGGCGGACACATGGGATTAATAGGCAAATTGTGAGCCAGTATGGAAGTGCTCAAACTAGTCATGTCATCATATGACCATGCGAAAATGTCCTCATATTCTTTTAGGAAACGAATGTACTCTTCCTTCTCTGTTGGTGAAAGTGAGTGCTCATGCTGGTTTCCTTAACGATCTCGGCGTCTCCCAAATTTACTGCTTCGGTTTCGTCCAGATTGGACTTAGGCTTATTCTCAAAATTTTCCACCTCCTTGACAATTTCCTCGGGTATTTCATCTTCTTCCTTTGAATTACTATTCTCATGTTGCGTTGCCTCATTACATGTCACAGTCACTAGTTCATCAGGAAAAGTAATAATAACGCTGTGGAAGGAAAAATGTAAAGATAGTAGTGAATAATAAAGAGCAAATGCATTTGATTAAAACTTGAAAAATTGTCCAGTCAAAGTGTGGCTCGATGAATCGAGCATTTATTTTGAAACAAGTAAATCTTAATTTTTAAATCTTAAACAAAATTACGGGAAATCTTAAATGCCGAGAATGGCTATAGAAGTAAATTCTGCCAAGCTACCCAGGGACTCGGCGGGCTCGAGATGGTGTGGCGGTCCAGTTCTTGAGAACATCTCCCTTCGCCACAGTCTGAATAGTGAGGCCTTCTTCCTCCCCCTCCTTAACTATGGCACCACAGTCCATGTCCTTATCCTCCAAGAACAAATTCTTCAACCCAGCTAGTGCTTCTTCCTCTGCAGTCCCCCATACTGTGTCAGCCTGATGAAAAGCTTGTTCCAACCGTGGCACTGGTTGCTCAAGAGGGTAATACGGTCCGCGCCATGGAGGCGACCAATCATTGTACTCTTACCATGTATACTGGTATCCAAGCCCAAAGGTGGTGCTATGATTTTTCAACTGTATTGGTCTGGTGATACCTTGGAGGTTCTTTCCCAATCCTTTGCCGAGTTCATATATAGACCATGCTAGGATGCTTTCTATTTTGCTACTCCACCACTTATCCTTCTTGACAGCATTGACCCGTTCGATGTGATGATAGGTTCCCCCTCCTAGCCTTTTTCTATATCCAATGGCCGATATGGTTTGACTAGTGTAGATGGGGTTACTTCTATCTTCGTGAATGATTACCTCCTGAGGGTTCCATTCAAACTTCATGGCTTGATGTAGTGTGGAAGGCATGGCTCCAGAGGCACGGATCCATGGCCAGCCCAACAGAAGATTATATGAGGTTGGTATGTCAAGCACTTGAAATTCAATGTCGAACCAAGTTGGACCCATTTGCAAGCAAAGGTTGATTTCCCCGATCGTGGCCCTCTGGGACCCATCGAAAGCCTTCACATTCATGCTTCTTACCCGTATCTCATGGAAAACTTTGTCCAACCTTTTTAGAGTGTCTAATGGATAAATATTTAGGCTCGAACCTCCATCAACCAAGACCCTGGAAATGAACTTGTCTTAAAATTGCACCATAATATGCAATCCTCGATTGTGATTCAGCCCCTCAGGTAGTAGCTCACCCTCATGGAAGATGATCTTATGACTTTCTAGTACTTGCCCAACCATGTTGGCCATTTCACCGCTAGTGATGTTATTGGGTGCATAAGCCTCGCCTAACACTTTCATTAAAGCGTTTTTGTGTGCCTCTAAATTCTGCAATAGTGACAGGGTAGATATCTGAGTAGGGACTTTGTTCAGATGGTCAACAACAGAGTACTCCTTCACCTGCACTTTCCTCCACAGGTCATCTGATCCGGTCTCAATGATAGGCTGCCTAGTAGTGGCCTCCTTACTTGAACCTCCCAGGTGTTCAGGTGTATAGACTCTTCCGGTTCTAGTCATTCCTTGTGCAATGTCAGATTCCACTACCTTGGTTTTCCCTTTCCACTGAGCCTCGGCAACATAATCTCATGGTATTGCTTTTGAGTTGAATGGGGGTATGGTTGATACTGTCATAGTGAAAGGTGTGACCACTTCTACTTCAAATATAGCAGGGGTGGCTGAGGGCAGAGCGTTCCACCTCAAATGGAACTGATGCAGTTACCTCAACCTCGATTGGTGCCTGAGTCTGAACCACAATAGGAGTAAGTGTGACTGCAAC
Source organism: Nicotiana sylvestris (assembly GCF_000393655.2). Classification (NCBI taxonomy): domain Eukaryota; kingdom Viridiplantae; phylum Streptophyta; class Magnoliopsida; order Solanales; family Solanaceae; genus Nicotiana; species Nicotiana sylvestris. Next base: position 80,844,497 of record NC_091062.1, on the reverse strand, counting down.
CTTAATGTCATTGCCTTCTCGAATAAGCCTGATCGAATCCTCGGGGTCCCATTCTTCATTTGTCTATATCACATGTACACCATCACCTCTATGATCAGGGAATGGATTGTTGCGGACATTAGGTGCGGGTTCCTTTGCTTGTATGACCTTGTTGTCAATTAGCATCTGGATCCTATCCTTTAGTGTTCGGCACTCAGCAGTGGTGTGCCCTTTCATACCGAAATGGTACGCACAAGTTTTGTTTGGATTGACCCATTGGGATGGATTTTCTAATGCCACAGCGGGAACATAAGTGACGTAACCTGCAAATTTCAACCTTTCATACAGTTGGTCGACGGGTTCAGCAATGGCGGTGTATTTTCTGGGTGTCTTGCGGTCGAAGTTGGGTCTTGGTCTTGGATAATTTTGGCGAGCTGGTGGTGATTGGAAGTGGGATGGTTGGGTGTTATAGGTGTGATGGACAGTGGCTGATTGGGAATATCTGGGAGATGAAGGTTGATATGTAGGCGGTGATTCTTGGTATGTGGGTGGAAGTGTTTGATATGTGGGTGGAGGTGTTTGATACGTAAGTGGAGATTTTGGGCCCTGGGCCACCATTACTGCCCTAACATCTCCGTTTTTCGATATGCCACCTGAATGTAGTGCCTTATTCATGGCTTGCAGTGCCTCGAAGTTTCTTACCATCCCGCTCTTGATTCCTTATTCGATTCTTTCTCTAAGTTTGATGATGTTAGAGAATTTGTGATTTTTGATAACCATCAACCTCTCATAATATTGTGGATCCTGTGCCCTGACGAAGAATTTATTTATCAGTTCTTCGTCCAAAGAGGGCCTGACCTTGGTCGCTTCCGACCTCCAACAAGTATCGTATTCACAGAAAGTCTTAGTAGGTTTCTTTTTAAAATTCTGAATGTAGAAGATATCCGGTGTATTCTCTGTGTTAAACCTGAACCGGTCCATGAAATCTGACGCCATGCTTACCCAATTAGACCATTTCTTAGGATTCTGGTTGATATACCAAGACAAAGCGTCCCCAGTAAGGCTCCTCATAAAGAGCTTCATCTGGATCATTTCATCTTTCCCGACCCTGACAAGCTTGTCACAATAGGTCATTAGATGAGCCCTGGGATCACTTGTACCATTGAATATTTCAAACTTGGGAGGTTTATACCCCTCTTGCAGTTCGACATCCGGCTCTATGCACAGATCTTCATAGTTCAAAGCTTCTATTCCTCTGTCGCCCTCAATACCTTGAACTCGGCTTGTTAACTTCTTAAGTTCTTCAACCATGTTTTTAATGAGCAAGTCCTTCTCGGAAGATTCTGATGTACAAGATATTAGTTGGGTAGAATGAGGTATAGTTTCCACATATATAGGGTTGCTTTGATGGGTGCCAGGAACTTGGGTGTAATGATGGTCATTGGTGGAGTTTTGGGGATTGGGAATGGGTTGTGGTGTGTTTTGGGGAGTGTGGTAAGTAGTGGTTGGTGGGTACTAAATTGGTTGATGATGATGTTGCGGTGGAGTTGGTATCGGCAGTGGATTGATATTTTGGGGTGGAGTTATGTATTGATTTGGTGCGGTAGGATTTTGTGGTTGTTGGCTTTGTGTGTTCTGAGGAGGTGCTGGGTTCTTTGTGTTTTGTTGGTGGATGTCGGGGACATTGAGGGTGAGTGACATGTTTGCCAAGTTGCGAACCTACTCAAGTTCTCCTTGCAATTCCAGTATCATTTGTTCCAGTCTCAGGACTAGATCATTTGGGGAAAGAGTACTACAACCATCTGAGGTTTCTACGTTCTCGATATTCTCCTTTCGAATCCCACTTAAGTCGTCCATTTGTGCTTTTCCTCTTCCTTTTGTGTTGTTTGGATGAGGAGGAGGTGGATGGCCTCTAGATCTGGTGTGGTATGCTGACGAGGCCAGTATGAGTGAACCAACCTAAAGGGATGGGAATAACAATAAAAAATAAGCAAAAACAAAAAGGTAACAAGTTAGTGAGGATCCTGAAATGTTTGTAGTATTTAAACATATATTGCGGAAATGTAAATTCACGTCCTACTTTGGGAACCTCGGTGTGACCGAGGTGGACCTAGCGACAAATAAACTTGGAGAAATTTTAATGCCAATAAATGCTTCATTTCATAATATAAAAATAGACGAATCTCAAAATGACACTAAGATAATAAAATAAGTCACTACTGGCACTTGGCCTTATTACATTTTAGGAAAAGCAAGTAAATCTAGCCTATTCAGTCCCAGAAGGACCTTCTCCAGATTCGATCTTCCGAACTCCATCATATAGATCCCCCAACTCATGCAGCCCCAGGAGCAAGTAGGCTCTGGCCAAATGTCCTCCTTCAGTTCCTTTAGCATTCTGGCAATTTTCAGTCCTCTTTATGACTTTACCTTCCAGATCCACTATTCCTCGCTCCAGATATTCCAGTTTCCTGTTGGAAGTGACTGCCATCTCTTTCCACTCCTCGATCAACCTCACATTACTCTCATGTATTTCCCAGTGCTCATTCTCAGAGTCATGGACCCTCTTACGGAACCTGTTGTACTTGACTTGAGCTTCAGTTTCCTCATCTATGATTCTGTTCCCTCTACCGGCCCCTGGTGCCACCATTCCTTTTAGATTGTCCTCCAACCATGCCGAGTAGAGAGGCTCACACCGTGCATGATACCTGTCTAGCTCAACAGTGTTCTTCTCCATAATGATTTTGTAGTGCCACATATGCTGAGCTTGGCAGTTGTTAGGGACATCGTCATCTTGAAAGTCTGCCCTAAAATGACTTATCTTAACATCCCTTTGTACAACCTATTTCCTGCCTGCTTGCCTCATAACTCGCATAGGGACATATGGGTATATCCTCTCAATCCGATTAGCACCAAGTGAGGAGCATCCCTGGACCTGATAATACATTTGTCTGTTGGGAACCATTCAAACATCCACTGCACTTGTTCCTCGGTCAGATTGTCGAAAAACTCTACCCATTCTTTAGTGGTTTTCGGCTGAGCAAATCTGTCTGGAATGTAAGTCATCTACTTAGGGTGATGGAAGGCAATATAGTCATTCTAAGCCCTTCGTGGAAATTCTTGGTGATAGAGACTCTTTTGGAAATGTTCTAACAACCATAATTGTAGCAACAAATTACAACCCTCGAAATGCTTGGCCCCTCTTTGACAACGCTCCAGAGCCCTGTAGATGTCGGCTATGATCATAGGGACTATGGTATATGTCTGTCCATTAATCCCTTCCATCAAAGTTTTGGCGACCATGGCCAACCTAGTGTGGATTCTTCCCTTTTTCATTGGGAACACTATCAGGCCTACGAAGCACACAGTGAATACAAACACTCTGCGGTGGATGTGACCCAGAGAAGTGAGAGAGATCTCATCATGGTAAATACGGAAAGACTTGCTATGGCTATACTTCTCGTACAGGTATTTGAAAGGTATGTAAGATTCTTTTAAGCACACTAGGTCGACATTCTTCTTCAGCCCCATCATCTTCAAAAATCCCCTGCCCGTACGGTTTTCTGGTACCAATAGCCCGGGACTGTACCAAGTCAACCCCGCAAGCCCTCTAATTTCCTCGAGAAGCGGTGTCATTTTTATGTCGCCGAAACAAAACACAGCCCTTTCACTATCCCAGAATAAAGTGGCAGCTTCAATCAATTTGCTGTTTGGCTCAATATCTAGCAAGGAAGATAGGTTACCCAGGTACTTTCTCACATGTTTCTTGTCACTTGAGGAAAGGTCCTCCCACCAATCTAGTAGCAATGGTGGGATGTTTCTAACCATATCGAATCTGAGGACCTCGTGCCTCACTTTCTGCAAAACAAAAGGGTTAGACCTTACCCCCACCGGACTCGACTATTTATACATTTATGATCAATATATCAGCATTTAGTTTTCTAAATCAATGCAAAGAACGTGGTTGTGTCCGTTGGGATTATGGAAAACCTGATGGACTTTGGATAAGGCTTATCTTAAAGGATCATTATGTGGACAACATAACTGATCCAACTAGGTTTGACCATGATGCATGCACAATTTTAACCAGAGTAAGGTTTCTATGGGGTTTTAGATTGGTACCCTCAAGAGGACAACTCGAGGGGGAAGGCACGGAACCGTCGACTGCACCACTGATAGACTGGTTTTACCGCAAATAAGCCTTTCCGAATTTAAGGGTAGTAAATAGAAATAACGTAACCACTCATTAAAGCGTTGCTATAGGATTTGATATGCACGAGTGGAATATGATACGGAGCATTATTTATGCAGTAATTAATAACATGTAGTCAAGTATTTGCACGTAGGAAAAATAAATACAACATTTAAATAATTGAAAGATAGTTACAGGAAAAAAGAAAACAAAGAGACAAGTCAGTTTCAGGGATAAGGAACCATAAACGCTTAAAAAAATAGACAGTTAAATTCAAATAAGGGAGATGGGTACGGGATAAAACATGCTTGGACTAATTTGTAAAAGATAAGTTAGTTATGGTAAGAGCCTAAAAATCTCCCCAACAGTGTCGCCATGCTGTCATGCCCCCTTTTTACCTCCGCGGAGAGAGTCCGAGTTTCGACATTCATGGGGGTAATAACTCATTTCCTTTTGGGAATTAGGTATTTGAAGAGTAGCCACCTAACGGGTTATGGTGCGCTAGGGCACCTAGATCGATTAACTCTTGGATTGGTTTGCATTACCAGATATTAGGGTAAGGGCTCGAAACAACCTTGAGGGGAGGTGTTAGGCACCCCTCTCGGTCCACAATGGTGGGTCCCGATCAAACTTATACTTATGAATTAGTCCATTAACAAATAAATAGTTGAATCAAATAGTTTGCAAGTAAAGCACGTTGGACGTTGTATAACTCAATTAACAAGGCAAAGATCTTGAAAAAGTTGTATACATATAAAACAAAGTTTAAACAAAAGGAATTTTGAAAAGGGGGAGTCCTAGATTGGTTAGCCTATATGATCACCCCACACAATATCCGGTAAACACTCCTCAATGAGGGGATACACATGACATTAGCGCGTAGTCATCATATCCCATATCTACCCTTCCCACCCCCTTAGTGGTTATTAAAGCGAGTGTTGGTCAGCGATCTCTATTGCGTGCTATTACCCGTCCCTTCTTAATGGTCTTGGAGGAAATTTAGGACCTCTACCCATAGGTAGTTCTAGACAAACCCCTAAGGTTTAAAGGAAAAATACTAAGGCGACAAGCAATAACACGTATGACTCTTAGCAAATAAGAACATGAAGGAGAAAATAAAATGCTTAGTTTACCTCCACAGATAAGGCATGTAAACAGCACGACTCGAACACAGATAAGGGCAACAGTATCCTAAGACATGATGTCTAGGTGAGTATCAGAACACAGTAGATATGCATGTTCATTTTATAACTCAGAAGCAGGGGCCCTAATCAGTTTGTCTACTAATATTAAGTCTGTTAATCATTATGCAGTGCACACAAAGGGGCAGTTTCCAATTTTATAAGAAATTAGATTACCTAAGGCTTGCCTAGGCGTAGGATAATGCACAATTGTTACCAGAACCATTGGAACAACGGAGGAGTTATTTTACCTAAATCATACTGTTCTAAGTGTTATAAAATGTAGGGATTATTACCAGTTTATTTTAAACAGGATAACCGAATGTGAAACTATTTTTACATCTTTCATAATCAGTGGTTTACACTAGGTATGACTGAGTAAGTACGAATGATATCCGAAAGCATGGTATCTAAGATGTATGTATAAAGTTCATAGTGGATTATATGCAGAATTCCTAAAGCAGGATTTCTAAATGCACAACAGGTTACAATATGATTTCAAAATGCATAGGTGACAGTTTATTTTTAATGTTGTTTATCCTAGAAACAGGATTTCTAAGTGATAATAGAGATGTCAAAATGAAATGCTAAAGGCAGTAGACATGAAACCTAAGAGCATGGTTTATAATACATGATATGCTTTGCATGTATTGGTCCTAAACATGTGTTCTAATGCATATACAAGAGGATATAAACCTAAAGCATGTTTTCTACCCATTGATATTGATAACATGTATAGCTAACCACCCATTTTCACTATCTAACCCCCATATTCGTTTACAAATTATTACAGGCCAATATCGAATGAATTACATAAGTATATAAGAAAAATAAGAAGTTACTCTATAGGGAGCCTACCAATAGGCTCAAATTTCCAAAAGTTCCAATGCCAGATTGCCTCATAGCCTTTCATATAATCCGGGTGTGTCAGTGTTCCTTAAGGACCTCAAGGGATCTTGGGCAGTGCTCACACCCAGATTTCATAGTCATAGTTGAGTAAGTGCAGTGTGGAAGGGCCAACTCTAATGTATCAGAGTTCAGAGGGATATCATAGGGATCCCTAAGTAGTCACACATTAGAGGGGCAGAACTTAAAACCTAAGAGTAAATGTGAGAGTGCTTGAAAAGATTTAAGCAGAGAAACAGTTTGAAAAAAAGACTTGTTTGAAATAGTTTTGTAAAAGACAACAAAGACAGTTTTGAAAAGAGAGTGGAGTAGTAAACAATAGTCCAAACACATCACCCCCAAAACAGGTTCATACACGGCCAGAGATCATAAAACCAAGGCTGGTTTAGCAACCACAAACAGGGGTCAAGGGATTAGGGGACACATTGGTCATGTAGGTAAACACATAGTTACAGGAGCATAGCAATCCTTGTGAGGGTTTATGGGATTAGAGAATAGCTAGTGATATCAACACAGTATGGATTTCAGAAACAATCATAGAATCAGATATCTAAAGTGATAGTCAGTTTGCAAAGTAAGTGCATGTCAAAACTGGACAACAAGTAGACAAGTATTCAAAGCAGGATAGGGTCATATTGAAACAAACTACCAGAGGAGTAGAACTAGCATGCTAGATGAAGCCATAATGCAAGCATGTCAATTACACATTGAACAATAAAACCATAGATAGAAACAAATCAAAAATATGATAACCTGAAGCAGTAAATGAAATATATTGGTTTTGGAACTTGAATTGAAATCAGGACATACCAGTAAAGTGACAACAAACAAAAAGTGAAGAATAGGAGAGCACAAAAGTTAGCCTTGGCTTGCAGCCGGCTAACTTAGAATAGTAGCAAGTGATCACAAAAGAGGACATGGAGCTTTTAGTATGAGAGAGAGAGAGTTTTGAACCAAATGTGTTCGTGTGTGTAATGAAAAGAGAAGAGAGTATATATAATAGTTTAAAAGCTAGGTAAAATAAGGCAAGAATCAATTGTTCAGCAATTATAGAACTACAAAATCAATTAAGAACGAAAATCAGCCAAGTATCCCTTAATTAAGGGAGTAATTTACCAACAGTAGAAAGTAGGTAATAGATAAGGAAAGAATTCAAACAACATAAGTACATAATATGTAAATTAGGGATAGATACATAAGGGTCTAATTAAGGAAATAATAGTATAAATCAATTAATAATATAGTCAACCACATAATAAGGTAAAAAATAAATTTAAGGGATAGGAAAAATAGCCGAAAATATGTATAAGAGTATCAACACAGTAAATCAGGGATTCAAGAATCGAAAAATAGTACTAATATTAAGGAAAATAGTATAGACTTCAATGAATAAACCAATAAATGGAGTACAAATAGGAAGAACCAAATCAGAAACCTTAACAAGATACTACTAGGATAAAAACCATAAAAACTCTAATTAATCGCAGCATATTCATGAGAATCAAACATAAAGGCAAATCGAATGAACAAACAGTAAAGACGAACTCAAAATCCGAGACTAAAGCCAAAAAATTAGGGGTTTTCAACATGATGAATCAGATAAAAAAAAACTTAAATAAACCGTTTAAACATAGTAAATATTATAGAATAATACTGAAAATTAGAGGAAAAATCATAAAAAAGGGTTAAGAAACCCTAGTTTTGAAGACGAAGAGGCATTTTGAAAAATCGGAGAGTTTTTCATGGAAAATAGCAGAAATAACTCAAAATATACTCAGATCTATGGTAGATCGGAAGAGTCAAGAGATGAGTTAGGGTTTCAAAGAGAGATAACCCAGAGATGGAGAGATTCCGGCTTAGAAGCCATAGATATAGCCGGAAAATAGAAATATCTTACTCGGACGGGCCAAGGTGGCCTGAGAACGGTGAGCATAGACCATAGGTGTGAGTTGAATAGCCACCGGTCCCTTGAGGACCTTCGTGATGACAAGAATCCGGTGTGTGTGTGTGGGGGGGGGGGACCATGGAGGCTAGGGGCGGTAGTGGAACCACCATTGATACCGGCGAGCCAACGACCGGCGAGTAGAAGCTTAGGTTTAGCAGAACGCTTGAGAGAGAATGAGAGGGTGAGACGACGGAGAGTGATGAGAGAATGAGAGAAATGAGGGTTTGGGGGGGATAGTCTTTTAGGTTAATTAAGGAAGGGATTAATCTGGACCGTTGATCAGAAATGATCAACGACCATGATTTGGACGAAATTGGGTCGGGTAGGATTAGGTTTGGGCTTGGGTCTTGGGCTGATTTGATTGGGGCTGCTTTAATTGGGTCAAAATTGAAATAAAATGAGGCTATTTGTTAAATACCCAATTAAATTGAATAAAATAATTTATAAAATAACTGATAATTGTAGAAAATGAATTTTATGCATAGAAAATAGTTAAAAATGATTACTAGTATTTAAAAATACAAATGATTAATTTCAGGTCAAAAAATAGTATGAAATCATAGGATTGGGCTATAATTGCAAAGTTATTGCAATTATAGCCAAAAGATGCCAATTGGCCAATTATGAAATAATTTGATTCAAATAAGACCATAAATAATAAGTTAAATCAAGAGATGCTTCTGAAATCATTTGTAATGCCATTTTGTAATTATTTATTGGGAATAAAATGCTGGATAAATTAATGAAAATATAGGAAAATTATAGAAAAATACCAATTACTATTAATGCCTGATTTTGAAGGTATATATGCAATTTTAAAATATTTTGGGAAAAAATTGGGTATCAACAATGCCCAATTGACAGACATGTCCATTCTTGCGAGAACAACCCTTCGACAATTTTGAAGATGTTCTAAGGCTATTCCGACAAAAACGGTTGGGGACTAACCAAAGCTGGGTCTGCTTATTTGTTTTTGATTTAAAAAAAATAGAAAAGACACATTTCTTTTTCTTTTTTTTTAAAGTTATTTTTGTAAAAATGGGCTGAACCCTATGGAGGTTGCCTACGTATCTCACGTCCGGTGAAAATCAGATCCGCGTAGTTCATAAATGTTTCAGGAATAGGATGATACCTTTTTTAAAAAAAAAATTAGGCTTATTTTGTAATAATCTTTTTGTGGTAAATATCGATATTTTCCGAAAACTGGGTAAATTTTCTCTCTCCTATATCAATGAGAAAATATTTGAACGGTCATAGAGTAAGAAGCTAGAATTGATGATGGTTGATTATGTTTTGAAATAATTGCAGGATGTGGACATTATGAACGAAAATCGGAGTGAGGATTGCTCCTGTTTGAAGAATGGTTACTTCCTGGCTTGCAAAACTTAAAACACGATGCATGCAAATATATATGGGTTATTGCAAGAATTTAAACATGATACAAATTCCCTTTGGACTATGAAGGTTGTCTTTGGACGGTGAGAATGACGTCCTTAGACCATGATGTCCTGGGCCATGTATCATGTGATAGGGGATTCACAGGCTATGAAACGATGTCCTCGAGCCATGAGGATGGTGCCTCTAGACTATGACACCTTTGAATAATGATGTACGATATTGAGAGATCCTCAAGCCATGACATGGTGTCTTCAGGCTATGAGGATGATGCCTTCGGACTATGATTCCTTTGAACAAAATGACGATATTTTAGCCTATGAGATGCAAAGACATGATACTTGGTCATATAAGAAACGAAACAAGATAGATCTTAGTCTTGCATAAGAAGGGGGCAGAGCTTAGCCCCGGGGAAGCAAAAAAAAATAGTGCTAGATTTCGAGTAGCATAGCATTCGGTATTATGCAAGGAAAGGCAGAGCTTAGCCTTATGTAGTTGAGGAGTCAAGGCTTAACCTTATGCAATTAGGGAGGCAATGCTTAGCCTTATGCAGTTTGAGGAGGCAGAGCTTAGCCTCATGCAATTAGGGAGGAAATGCTTAGCCTTATGCAGTTTGAGGAGGCAAGGCTTAGCCTTATGCAATTGGGGAGGCAATGCTTAGCCTCATGCAAGAAAGAGAGATAATGCTTAGTCTCATGCAATTAGGAGACAAGGCTTAGTCTTATGCAAGAAAAGGCAATGCTTAGACTTATGCAGTTTGAGTAGGCATGACTTAGCCTCATGCAAAGTGGTAGACAGTGCTTAGTCTCATACAATTAGGAGACATGACTTAGTCTCATGCAATGGAAAAGAAATACTTAGCCTTATGCAGTTTGAGGAGGCGGGGCTTACCTCATGCAAAGTGGGAGGCAATGCTTAGCCTCATGCAAAATAGGAGACAAGGCTTAGTCTCATGCAATGGAAAGGCAGTGCTTATCCTTATGCGATTAGGGAGACAATGCTTAGCCTCATATAAGAGACAAATGGAAAAGTAAATTATTTCTCAGCTGAAGATGTTCGTGCTGGATAATTTGTTGTCTCGAAGGCGGTGTCTTGATGTACCTGCGAATATAGTTGTCTTATTATTCCTGCATTTGAAGAAAAATTGTGAGCTCTGTGGGGGAAGGTTGGTTCATGCTTTTGTCTTCTGCCTTGCCTGTGCTTCCTGTCTTGCGATTCTGTTGAAGTTACCCTGGGTAACGTCTGGCTATCATAGAAATAAAGTTTTCGAAAAATATGCATGCATTTGATAAATATAGTTGTTTGAAAAATATAGTAGTGTGTGATATCAAGTAAGTTAGATGAACTAATGACTGTGACATATTTTAGAGACATTGAAACCTTCTTGTTTTAGAATTTTGAGGGTCTTCCTCAAAATTCTGCCCCAGTTTGAAAACAATTCTTTGACTGTTCTTCGTATGACAAAATCGGCTGGACTTGCTTCAGAATTTTAAGGGTCCTCCACAAAATTCTGCCCCAGTTTCTGACCATAGCAAAATGAAGATTTTATTAAGATATGACGGAACCCATAGGGCTGCCTACGCATCCCCTCTTAAACGGGAATCAGGTCAAGCGTAGTTCAGTTACATCAGATGAAAAAATGCAAACAATCCTAAATATAGTATCTCTTAGCTGCGTCTGAATTGATAGGTTTTGGCCAAATATCTCCGTCCATTTCTACAAGTATGAGTGCTGTTAGTACTCTGTGAACTATGTAGGTCCCTTGCCAATTGGGTGAAAATTTTCCTTTCGCTTCATCTTGATGTGGGAAGATCCGCTTCAATACCAGATGCCCCGGTGTGAACTGTCTAGGTCTGACCCTTTTGTTGAAAGCTCTGGACATTCTGTTCTGATAAAGTTGACCATGGCATACCGCATTCATTCTTTTCCCGTCAATAAGATCCAATTGTTCATAGCGACTCCATATCCATCTCCATCACTGAGTTCTGCTTCTTGTATAATTCTCAAAGAAGGAATTTTGACTTCGGCGGGAATGACAACTTCAATACCATATACCAGCAAGTAGGGGGTTGCACCAGTTGATGTGCGGACTGTGGTACGGTACCCCAATAAGGCAAATGGTAATTTCTCGTGCCATTGCTTGTGGTTGTCTACCATCTTTCTCAATATTTTCTTGATATTCTTGTTTGTGGATTCTACGGCTCCATTCATTTGAGGCTTGTATGCTATGGAATTCTTATGCTTGATTTTGAAGGTCTCACACATGGCTTTCATTAAGTCAGTATTGAGGTTGGCGGCATTATCGGTGATGATGGATTCTGGTACCCCGAATCGGCAAACAATATAATCCCTGACAAAATCTGTGATGACTTTCTTGGTTACAACATTATAATATGCATCCTCAACCTATTTTGTGAACCTGTGCCCGTAAGAAGTGGCAGGCTCGATCGGACCGATGACATCCATTCCCTAAGCGGCAAAAGGCCAAGGTGCAACTTGTTGTATTGAGTTCATTTGGTGGTACCCGTATTATATTTGCATGTATTTGACACTGGTGACACCTTTGGACATACCTGATGCAGTCTGTTTCCATAGTCATCCAAAAATATTTTGTTCTCAATATTTTCTTGGCTAAAACGAAACCGTTCATGTCGGGTCCGCAAGTTCCGGCATGTATCTCTTCGACTAGTGATGGTCTTAAGGTCTTTTAATCTATGTTTTGATAATCTAACAAACTTTCTATATAGAACCAGATAAAGGACATGAAGCATGCCTGGTACAATCATTCAAGTTAATCAACTCAAGATAATCTAAGCAATATGCCTTCAGATTCACAAGAACCAGATTAGGGACCTGATCCCTTGGTGTTCCCCTGACAGAAGTATAAATAAACTATACAAGTGGAAAGCAACTACAGAAAGTGACTTCCTGCCACTGTACACGCAAAAGTGCAGCAGACAGTACAACAGTCACTTTCCATTGGGAAAAGGCATGTACTAACCAAGATTTGACATCACCATTGTGATGTATTTTGTAGTATAACAACCTGGTGCAAGGCACAAAAAAGACTTGAGCATTTTCAGTGATATTCTTTCAAGTGCTAGAAATACCTCTCTCAAGAACAAAGTTGTTGCAACCTTAAGGACCAGATCCAAAGATTGAAGATATCTTAAGTCCTTAGGTTTGTTGAGTCTTTGTTATTTGTTCTTCATTGTAACTCCTATCTTGCTTTATTAGAAGCTTTGTTTTAGGAAACTCAAAATCATAAACCATTTGAGTTTGTGTCTTAGCTAGAGTTAGTCGAGTTGTGAAGTCTTTGTAATAGAGTTATTACAAAGTGGCTTGTAATAGAGTTATTACAAGTTAGAATGATTAAAGTCATTGCAACTAGAGAGTGGCAAAGAGGCTTGTGGTTAGAGCATCACAAGTTAGTTAAAGTCTTTGTAACTAGAAGAGTGACAAAGTGGCTTGTGGTGAGAGTACCACAAATTAGTTGAGTTGAATTCTTTGTAATGGAGTCATTACAAAGTGGCTTGTAATAGGTGTTTATAAGTTAGTTAAGTTGAAATCCTACCAGTGTAGGTCGTGGTTTTTTGTCCCCTTGAGTTGGGATTTTTTCACGTAAAAATCATGTGTCTCATTTACATACCGGTTCAGTAGTTAGCACTGTGGGAACTGATATAGGACCAGATCTTTATACAGTTTGGTTCATTAGTATTTTCAATAGAAACTCATAGAGGGCCAGGTACTCTATACTATTTGGTGGACTCATACAAACTAACAATTAGTATCAGAGCGTGTTCTTTCTAAAAGGTTAACACCTAGAAAGGATCTCAATGGTTGCTCGACCTAACTTTGAGGTAGGACAATCAACCTATAGACCTCTTGGATTCAATGGTCAGTATTACGACTGGTCGAAGACTTGTATGCATGATTTCATAATGGTAGAAGATTCAGAACTGTGGGACATCATTTGTGATGGTCCACATGTTCTTATGAAGAAGCTTGGAGAAACTAGAAAAATGGTGCCGAAAAATAGAAAAGAATACAGTGATATTGACAAAAAAGCTGTAGAAAAGAACTTTCGTGCCAAGAAAATCTTGGTATGTGGTATAGGACCTGATGAGTACAATAGAATCTAAGCATGTGATTCTGCCAAGGAAATATGGGAAGCATTGCAAACGGCACATGAAGGAACTACTCAGATTAAACAGTCCAAGATTGACATGCTCACCACCGAGTATGAACTCGTCAGGTTAAAGGATGATGAGTCTATACAAGATATGCACACTAGATTCACGTCTATCATAAATGAGCTTCATTCACTTAGAGAAGTTATTCCCAGAAACAAGCTTGTAAGGAAAGTTCTCAGTGTTCTACGTGGCTCTTGGGAGAGTAAGGTGAATGTTATCACCGAAGCTAAAGATTTACAAACTCTAACCATGGATGAGCTGATTGGAAATCTAAAGACATACGAGATGAAAAGACAGAGAGACAATGAAAGAAGAGAGCCAAAGAAAGAGAAGAACCTGATGCTCAAGGCTAAAAACAATTACTCAAGTGAAGAAGATAGTGATATGGCCTATCTCATCAAAAGATTTCAAAAGATGGTTCGAAGAAATGGTGGTATACCTAAGAGAGGTAGTACAAGCAAACCAAGAATCTATGATCTCTGTCACAACTGCGGAAAGCCAGGGCATTTCATCAAAGACTACCCACTTCTGAGATAGGAGCATTACAAACACAACTCTGATACAACAGCAAAACGGAACCTGGTTCCTGACAAATGTTTCAGCCGAAAAAGTGCAGCTGATAATATTGTGAAGCAAGCTCTTACTACATGGGGAGACTCGTCCAGTGAATCAGAAGGGGAACTATATGCAGAAAACAGTTCCATGATGGCAGTGGAAAATGAAGCAAAGGAATATGATTCACTGTTTGCATTGATAGCTTAGTCTGATGACGATAAAGAGGATGAAAGTGATGAGGTAAATTTTAGGGATGTTCAGAGAAATCTGAAATCCTACTCTTCTAAGAAATTGATATCTCTATCAAATGTTTTAATTGATGTATATTATAGTCTTGATAATGATAAGGAAGCCCTGACCATAGAGCTGGAGATGCTAAACAATCGAGAGATGATCAGGTGGTCTGTATGGTGGATTTAAATGAGACCATAGCTAATCTTGAAAAAGAAAAGGAAGCTCTAAGTGAAAAAATAAATAGTGTAGAAAATTAGAGAGATGACTTGATGGTAGTGGTTGTTGACTTGAGGAAACCATAGAAAGCCTAAGCAAAGAAAAAAATGCCCTAGAAGAGAAAATTGCTGATGTTGAGCAAGCAAGAGATGACTTTTTGGTGGTTATCACAGATCTAGAGGAAACCATTAAGGGACTCAAATCTGAACATAGGCATGTAAGTATTGAAAAAGGGAAGGGAGTAGCTAGTGAGACACATATCAAACTTGAAAAAGAATTAAATGATATGAGAACTAGTATATGTGGTGAACTCGAGAAAAATAGGCAGCTTCAAGCTGAATTGAAGAAAGTAAAAATTGATCTTGAGAAATCTTTCAAGTGTACCTGGTCCTCAGATGCTGTCACTGCCGTGTACTTCAACACTAGTGGAAACAGGTAGGGAACTGGGTTCCAAAAGGAGAAAATTCCTTACAACCCTCACAGCAAGTACGTCACAGTTCTTGATAACTGGCTTTGTTCCCACTGTGGAAACACTGGGCACTTCTAAGAAAATTTCTAGGCCAGGGTTCTATCTATACAGAAAAATAAAGTGTTTGCTGAAAAAGTGACTACTGAAGAGGGACCAGGTACCACTCGCAAAAAATGAATGCTGCCTGCATGTACTAGAAAAGCTCTTATTCATCCCTTTTCTCATTACAAGGGACCCAAACTAGTTTGGGTTCCTAAATCTAACCCATAATTTATATGTGCAGGGAACAGTGAGAAGAAGCAAACTGCAATGGATTAAGGACAGTGGATGCTCAAAGCACATGACTGGAAATACCATGGATTTTCTCTCACTGAAGGCCCTACAGGGAGGGAATGTATCCTTTGGAAATTAAGAAAAAGGGTACATTCTCGGTGTCGTAAAGGTTAAAAAGTCTCTTTCACACTCAATTGAGAACGTGTACTATGTGGATGGCCTGAAGTACAGTCTCTTGAGTGTCTCTCAAATTTGTGATAAAGGGAACAAAGTAGAGTTCTTGTCTAAAGTGTGCACAGTTGCTAATCTGGTAACTGGCGAAGTGGTCCTAGTAGCTAAAAGATACAAGAACATCTATGTTGCTAACTTTGAATATCTACAAGCTGGTGATATGAGATGCTTGAAGTCAGTTGATGATGACGCGGAACTTTGGCATAGAAGATCGGGGCATGCAAGCTTCTCACTTCTGAATAAATTGATTCAGAGGGACCTGGTTCGTGGTCTGTCAAATTCAAGATTCACCTGGACACTGTTTCTTAGAACAAAGGATGAGACTTTCGAGGTATTTGTGGCCTTTGTCAAGAAGATCCAAGTGAAGATAGAATTGAAGGTAGCATGCATTATATATGACCACGGGATAGAATTTGACAACGCCAAATTTGATAAAGTTTTGTAAAAAAAATGGGATCACTCACAACTTCTCAGACCAAGGACTCTACAGCAAAATGGTATTGTTGAAAGAAAGAACAAAACTCTAGAAGACGTGGCACGGACAATGCTCATTGATAGTGGAATCGCCAAAAATTTCTAGGCAGAAGCAATAAACACTGCATGCTACTTGGTGAATAGGTGTATGATCAGGTCCCTCCTAAACAAAACCCCCTATGAGCTGCTCAATGGAAGAAAACCAAACATAACTCATATGAGAATCTTTAGATGCAAATGCTATGTTCTCAACAATAGGAAGGACCAGCTTGGGAAGTTTGATGCAAAAAGCGATGTAGGAATCCTTCTGGGATACTCTCCTTAAAGCAAAGCCCACAAAGTCTACAACAAAAGGGCACACTGTGTGGAAAGAAGTGTTCATGTGCTATTCAACGAGACACCCTCCTCTAACAAAGGAGGAAACAGTGATGATCAACATAATGAACCACTTTTGGTCCCTGGGAAATATCTGATGTTTCAAATGGGAAGGCTGATATGATGAGTCAGATGAAGGAGACAGGTGAATACAATGCAACATCCTCTTCCACTTCTCAAGAGGAACTTGGTACTTCAATTACTACCACTAAAGCTGAAGAAAGAGTTGGAGATGCAGTGCAAGGCACTTCACAAGTAGCAGAACAAGGAATGCAGGGAAATCCATTGCAATGCAAGAGGAACTACATCAATTTGAAAGAAACAAGGTATGTCACCTGGTACCTAGACCCTCAGACAGAATCATTATAGGGACCGGGTGGGTATTCAGGAATAAACTGGATGAACATGGAAATACTATAAGGAACAAAGCAAGACTTGCTGTCCAAGGATACAATCAGGAGGAAGGGATATTATGATAAGACTTTTACCCCAATAGCTTGCATGGAAGCTACTAGGATCCTCATTGCCTTTGCTTCACATATGTAATTCACACTATTCCAAATGGATGTGAAAAGTGCCTTCTTGAATGGTTTTCTCAAGGAAGAAGTCTATATCAAGCTACCTCCAGGTTTTGAACTTCATGTACATCCTGAACAGATATTCAAATTGGATAAGGCATTGTACGGATTGACACAGGCCCCTAGAGCCTGGTACGAGAGACTATTCAAGTTTTTCTTTGGAAATGGCTTCATAAGAGGAAAAATTGACAATACATTGTCTTTGAAGAAACGGGGAAGGAACCTGCTCATTGATCAGATTTATGTGGATGACATAATATTTGGAGCTACAGTTGACTCACTATGTGAAGAATTTGCTAAACTCATGGGAAGTGAGTTTGAAATGAGTATGATGGGGGAACTGAATGTCTTCCTAGGTCTTCAAATGAAGCAGTCCATAGAGGGAACGTGTATCAGTCAGCAGAAATATATCAAAGAACTCTTGAAAAGGTTTGATATGGAAGCATCAAAGGCCAGACATTGTACTTAGTATGGGATTATATGCAAGGTTCCAATCAAATTCTAAGGAATCTCATATGAAAGCTTTTAAGAGAATTCTGAGATATTTTAAGGGCACACAGAACCTGGTTCTGTTCTATTCTTCAGGGGACAATTTCAACTTTATTGGCTATGCTGACGGTGATTATGCAGGTTATCTGGTGGACAGGAAAAGCATATCTAGAATGGCTCATTTCCTTGGATCATGTTTTATCTCATGGGGTACAAGGAAACAAAACTCAGTAACTCTCTCAACAATTGAAGCAGAATATGTTGCAGCTGCCTCGTGTTGTGCTTATTCATTGTGGATCAAACAACAATTGGAAGATTTTGGTGTATACATTGATTGTGTAACACTTCTATGTGACAATACCAATGCTCTCAACATGGCAAAGAACCCGGTTCAACACAAAAGAACCAAGCACATTGATGTCAGACACCATTTCTTAGGGACAATATGGAAAAGAGTCTTATTTGTATAAGATTTTGTTGCACATAAGATGAAATTGCAGATATCTTCACCAAAGCTCTGAGCAGGGAATACTTTGAGAAACAGGATGGCACTGGGGTTACTTAAACCTAATTGAGAACCTGGTTCTACTGACATGACTATGATAGTCACACTAAGGTAAAATAGGCTAAAGTATTTTCTAATTCGGTCTAACTCACTTTTGTACCATTGCAGGTAAACAAGCATGATGATCATAGAAGCTAAAGGTATAGTGTTGAACTTCGGAGGAGGGCTGCAATATCCTTTTACAAAAAAATAGGTCAGGAACCTGGTTCCTGTACCACAGGTTAGTAGTAATGTGTTTTCGCATGCTTATTCAAAAGGATAGCAAAATTAATTCAGCCGCCACATCATCTGACTTTTCAGAGTTTGCATAACACGTCTTGTCTCTCAAATCCTTTCACTTCCTCTGCACGTTACATATTCCCACAAACCAACCGTCATTTCAAAACTCTTCAGAACCTGTTCCTCTTCCTTCTCTCTTTCTTCCATACAACCCTCACACTCCCAGCAGTTCTGAACAATTATCTCCCTTTGCATCTCTTTAATTTTTCCTTCAAAACTCTCTACCACTTCTCTCACCATGGCCAACGAACAATCGTCTCCTTCTCCTGCCATCAACACCACTCCCACATCTCCACCTCCTTAACACCACCACAAGAAACCCACTGCTATTGTACCCATACATGGTTCCTCTTCATCTCAAGTCACCTCTACTCCTCCGTCAAACCCTGTCTCACTTCCATGTGTTGCAAACCCTACTTCTCTTCCTTCTTCTAAACAAACCAAAAGTGCTACTCCTCAGGCGTCAGTGGTATTTGAGGAAGATCCCGATCAGTACTTGAACTCCTCTATTCTAGGCTCAGTGGCTCCTACGGAGTCACCAAAAAAGGAAGTGGCACTAAATATCATGGCTATCACTACTAAGAGTTTTATGAATGAAGAAGCCTCCCCTTTACCTGAATCTTAGGGGAAGAAACTCCATTCTTAGGGGTTGAAAGGACTTTGATGAAAAACCTGTTGAAGAACCTGATTCTCTGTCAGCTGAAACAAACTAAGAGGTTGCAGAAGAAAGAGGCTTCTGAGTCTGCCTTGCAGAAAAGTAAGCAGAGTATTAAGAAAAAGAAGTAGAGGTTGATGAAATAAGGGGAAGTTGTGGCTGACAAACACATTCTAGTGGTTGAGGTTGATAAAGATGTTGTGGCAGAACCTAGTTCCCTAGTGAAAAGATCTACAAAAGTCCAAAAGTTTGTGGTTGAGAAAGATTTGTTTGAAGGTGACATAGTGTGGCTGTTGCACGCAGGAATGGGAAGTTTGTTGAAATGTCTAGAAAACAAAAGTGGAAAACTGTGGGAAGACCTAGTTTAATGAAGACCATTCCAAGTGATAGTGGCCTTGGGCAGGAGAGTTTGAGAACTCAGAAAAGTCTTGCGAGGTCGAACGTTTGACCCAGCAATCTTGGAGATGGCAGGTATGAGGCAAGTTCTGGACTTAGGTAACAAGTGGAGAACCTGCGGGAGAAACTGCTTGACTAACAGTTGTCTGCAAATGGCCGCATGGACCTGGTTCTCAAAACCATTGTTGCTTCCTCTTCCAAGCCTCCCTCTTTTAGTTCCCCCTAGGATCTTCTCAGTGGCTAGTTATCTTTTGCTATGATGTTTTATGGCTATTGTTTTCTTTTTGTTTATCTTTTTATGATGGCATGTTGGATTTCACTGTTGCTGCTCTTGTTGAAATAGTCTACTTTCTTATCAATGAAACAACTCTTCTTTTGCTTGTACAATGCTTGTTTTCCTTTTTGCTTCTCCTTTATATCATGTTGTGTGCACATATGTGGCATGAGTTAGCTTTGTTAGACTTCTTTATGCCGTTTTGTCTGACTGTGTCTTTTTGTTAATGCCAAAAGGGGGGAAGAATCGATTAAAGGGTAATTGTAGCAAGTAATTAAGGGGGAAGCATAGAGTTAGGGGGAACATATGCGGTTCCTAGTACCTTATCTGGTTAAGTCAAATAGTCATCAATGTTAAAAGTTTGTCATCATCAAAAAAGGGGAAATTGATGGGCTTAAGGTCTTTTAATCTATGTTTTGATGATCTAACAAACTTTCTATATAGAACTAGATAAAGGACCTGAAGCATGCATGGTACAATCATTCAAGTTAATCAACTCAAGATAATCTGAGCAGTGTGCCTTCAGATTCACAAGAACCAGATTAGGGACTTGATCCCTTGGTGTACCCCTGACAGAAGTATAAGTCAACTATACAGGTGGAAAGCAACTGCAGAAAGTGACTTCCTGCCACTGTACACGCGAAAGTGCAGCAGACAGTGCAGCAGTCACTTTCCATTAGGCAAAGGCATGTACTAACCAAGATTTGACATCACCATTGTGATGTATTTTGTAGTATAACAACCTGGTGCAAGGCACAAAAAAGACTTGAGCATTTTCAGTGATATTCTTTCCAGTGCTAGAAACACCTCTCTCAAGAACAAAGCTGTTGCAACCTCAAGGACCAGATCCAAAGATTGAAGATATCTTAAGTCCTTAGGTTTGTTGAGTCTTTGTTATTTGTTCTTCATTGTAACTCCTATATTGATTTATTAGAAGCTTTATTTTAGGAAACTCAAAATCATAAACCATATGAGTTTGTGTCTTGGCTAGAGTTAGTCAAGTTGTGAATTCTTTGTAATACAATTATTACAAAGTGGCTTGTAATAGAGTTGTTACAAGTTAGAGTGATTAAAGTCTTTGCAACTAGAGAGTGGCAAAGTGGCTTGTGGTAACAGCATCACAAGTTAGTTAAAGTCTTTGTAACTAGAAGAGTGACAAAGTGGCTTGTGGTGAGAGTACCACAAGTTAGTTGAGTTAAATTCTTTGTAATGGAGTCATTACAAAGTGGCTTGTAATAGGTGCTTGCAAGTTAGTGAAGTTGAAATCCTACCAGTGTAGGTCATGATTTTTTGTCCCCTTGAGTTGGGATTTTTCCAAGTAAAAATCTTGTGTCTCATTTACATACTGGTTCAGTAATTAGTATTGTGGGAACTGATATAGGACCATATCTCTATATAGTTTGCTTCATTAGTATTTTCAATGGAAACTCATAGAGGACTAGGTACTCTATACTATTTGGTGGACTCATACAAACTAACAAGCAGTTTGGAAGCTTCCTTGGCATCAACGCACCATAATAATCCTAATTCTGGAGTCCTTCTATTCAAAATTCCTCCACTTTGGAAGAAATGGTTGGATAATCTTCGGAGTGTGCATTTTTGAGTATGATTTGCATGCTCGGGGTATTCTCCTTTTTCCAAGTATTCCTTGATATCATGCAACCTCGGATTCCCATCCATTTCTTCTTCAACATGAGCACAATAAGCTGGATGATTATGGATTCTTATTGGAACAGGGTCGATGAAATTCTTGTCCGAGTGGTGTATCATGGAGGACAAAGTGGCTAATACATATGCGAACTCATTCTGGATTCTCGGATCATGTTTGAACTCTATCTTTGTGAACCTCTTCATCAACTCTTACACATGATATAGATATGGTAATATTTTGGTATTCTTTATAGCCCACTCTCCTAGAACCTGATGTGCAAGAAGGTCTGAATCACCAATTACCAGCAATTCTTGGATATTCATGTCAATGGCCAAATTGATCCCCAAGATGCAAGCCTCATATTCTGCCATATTGTTGGTGCACGAAAACTTGAGTTTTGTAGATATCAGGTAATGTTGACCTGTCTCTGACACCAAAACGGCTCCAATACCCACTCCTTTGAAGTTCGCGGCCCCATCAAAGAACATTCTCCAATTGTCGTAAGTTTCAGTGATATCTTCTCCTACAAATGATACTTCTTCATCGGGAAAATATGTTTTTAGTGGTTCGTATTCTCCTCCTATAGGATTTTCTGTAAGATGATCTGCTAATGCTTGTCCCTTGACTGCCTTCTGAGTTACATAGACAATATCAAATTCACTCAATAGTATCTGCCATTTTGTTAGTTTCCCTGTAGGCATGGGTTTCTGGAAATTATATTTCAGAGGATCAATCCTTTATATGAGATATGTAGTGTAGGCACAGAAGTAGTGCCTCAATTTCTGAGGTATCCACGTCAGGGTGCAACAGGTGCATTCCAGTAAAGAATATCATGCTCCATAGGGTGTGAACTTCTTACTCAGATAGTATATGGCATGCTATTTTCTCCCCGTCTCATCGTGTTATCCCAAGACACAACCGAAAGCCCTATCTAGTACGAACAAATAGAGTAGCAGAGGTCTCCTAGGTTCTGGCGGGACCAGGACTGGTGATGTGGATAAATATTACTTGATTTTGTCAAAAGCTTTCTGGCAGTCTTTAGTCCAACTTGTTGCGGCATCCTTCTTTAACATTTAGAAAATTGGCTCACAGATCACGGTCGATTGTGCTATGAAGCAGCTGATATAATTGAGACGCCCCAAGAAACTCGTCATATCATTCTTGATCTTTGGAGGTGGCAAATCCTGGATTGCTTTGACCTTTGACGGGTCTAGATATATTACTCGGCGGCTGACGATGAATCCTAACAACTTCCCGGTAGGGACCCCAAAAACACATTTTGCGGGGTTCAGTTTTAGATTGTACCTTCGAAGCCGATCAAAGAACTTTCTCAAATTCGCTATATGATTTGTACCCTTCTTGGATTTGATTATGACATCATCCACGTACACTTTTATCTCCTTGTGTATCATGTCGTGGAAAATGGTTGCCATGGCTCTTATATAAGTGGCCCTAATATTCTTTAGACCAAATGGCATCATTTTATAGCAATACAATCCCTATGGCGTAATAAAGGTTGTCTTCTCGGCATCTTCTTCATCCATCCAGATTTGATAATATCCCGCAAAGCAATCCACAAAGGATTGGAGTTCATGCTTGGCACAATTGTCGATTAGTATGTGTATATTGGGTAACGGGAAATCATCTTTGGGATTTGCTCTGTTTAAATCCTAATAGTCGACACATACTCTGACCTTCCCATCCTTCTTTGAAACTAACATGATGTTAGCCAACCAGGTAGGATATTCGACCACTCTGAGAACCTTAACTTCGATATGCTTGGTGACTTCCTCTTTTATTTTCAGACCCATATCTGGCTTGAACTTTCTGAGCTTCTGCTTTACATGCAGACACATTGGGTTGGTAGGTAGTTTATGAGCCACTATAGACGTGCTCAAACCGGTCATATCATCATAAAACCATGCAAAAATATCTTCATACTCTTTCAGGATACATGTGTACTTTTCTTTCTCTGATAGGGACGGGTGAATGCTTATGTGAGTTTCTTTCACTGTTTCAGAATCTCCCAAATTGACTCTCTCGGTTTTGTCCAGATTAGACTTAGGCTTGTTCTCAAAACTTTCCACTTCTCTGACAATTTCTTCGGGTATTATATCATCTTCTTCTATTTCCTCTGAATCACTATCCTTATGTTGCGTTGTCTCATTACATGCCACAGTTTTTGGTTCATCAGGATAAGTAATAATAATGTTGTAGAGAAATGTAAAGGATAATAGTGAATATTAAAATAACAATGCATTAAATAAATCTTGAAAACATCAAACAAGTGCGGCTCGATGACTCGAGACAAAACAAAATATGTTCAAAACAAAATACTGAAAATTTCTTAAATACTTAAAATTGCTTTTAAAAATAGATCAAGCTAATTGACAGGCTACCTAGGAACTCGACAGGCCCAAGACGATGCAGTAGTCTAGTTTTTTAGAACAACTCATTTTCCCACGGTCTAAATTGTAAGGTCTTCCTCCTCCTCCTCCTCCTCCTCAACTATTGCACTGCAATCCATGTCTTCATCATCCAGAAATAGGTTCCTTAGGCTAGCTAAAGCTTCATCTTCTTCAGATCCCCATATCATGTCAGTTTGTTTTGGAATGTCTGGTGAAAATGAGGTATTGGCTGTTCAAAAGGGTAATAAGGACCATGCCATGGTGGCGATCAATCATTGTACTCCTGCCAGGTGTACTGATATCCAAGTCCAAAAGTCATACCATGGTACTTTAACTGTACCGGCTTGGTAATCCCTTAGAGATTCTTGCCGAGACTCTTGCCGGGTTCATATCTTGTCCATAGCAATATGCTTTCAATCTTGTCGCTCCACCATTTGTCTTTCCCAATTTTATTGATGCGCTCGATGCGATGGTACATTTCTCCACCCAACTTCCTTCTATTCTCGACAACTGGAATAGTTTGATTGGTGTAAATAGGATTACTTCCATCCCCGTGGATGATTACTTCCTGATGATTCCATTCAAACTTCATGGCCTGGTGTAGAGTAGAGGCTAAGACCCTAGCATCATGTATCCACAGTCGTCCCAATAGCAGATTGTATGTGGCGGATATGTCCAATACTTGAAATTCAACATCAAACCAAGTCAGTCTCATCTGCAAACAGAGGTTGGTCTCCCCGATTATGGCCCTTTGGGACCCATAAAATGCTTTCATGTTCATAGTTAATGCTCGTATTTCATGCAAACCTTTACCCAACCTCTTCAAAGTAGTCAATAGACAAATGTTGAGACTCGAACCCCCATCTATCAGGACCCTGGTGATGAATTTGTCCTCAAATTGCACTGTGATATGTAGTGCCCTATTGTGACTCAGTCCTTCCGGTGGCAGCTCGTCTTCGTGAAAAGTGATATTTTAGCTTCCCAACACTTGTCCTACCATGTTGGCCATTTCTCCATTGGTGATGTTATTGGGTACATAAGCTTCGTTCAACACTTTTATCGATGCATTCCTATGCACCTCAAAATTCTGTAAGATATCTGAGCAGGGGTTTTGTTCAGATGATGAACCACAGAATACTCTCTTGCTTGCACCTTTCTCCAAAGATCATCCGAGTCAGTTTCAATGATAGGCTGCTTGGGAGTGGCTTCTTTACTTGTTCCTCCCAAATGCTCGAGTGTGTAAACCCTACCAGTCCTGGTTATACCTTGTGCTGCACCGATTTCTTCCATTTCCCCTTTCCTTTCCTTCTTACTCCTACAGTGTAGTTCCAAGGTATGGCATTGGACTTAAAGGACGGTGTAGGTGCTACTGTCACGGTGAAGGGTGTGGTCACTTCCATCTTAAATGAAGTTAACGTAACTGAGGGCGTTGTTACTGCAACCTCAAATGGGGTTGGTGTAGTTACTTAAGCCTCAATTGGTGACTAAATCTGCACCATAATAGGTGTGAGAATGACTGGAGGTATTTTAGGTTCATCCCCTTCACGAATGAGCCCGATTGATCCTTCCGGATCCCATTCTTCATCAGTTTCGATCATATTTACCCCCTCGCCCTTGTGATCCGGGAGGGGATTGTTGTGGACATTAGGTGCAACCTCTTTTGCTTGTATAACCTTGGTGTCAATCAATGTCTAGATCTTATCCTTCAAAGTGAGACATTCATGGATAGTATGACACTTCATGCCCGAGTGGTAGGCACATGTCTTGTTTGTCATTGTCTGCATTGATGACATATTGATCTGCTCACGTAGTATAGATGAGAACGAGCGGCATTTGAGGTTAGTGCTTCAGACCATGTGAGAATAGAAGCTATATGCTAAGTTCTCTAAGTGCGAGTCCTATTTAGACTCCGTGGCTTTCTTGGGGAATGTTGTATCAGGTGAGAGTATTAAGGTAGATCCAGGAAGGTCAAGGCAGTCCATAGTTGGCCTCGTCTTACCACAACAACTGAGATCAGGAGTTTTATGGCATTAGTAGGTTATTATCATCGGTTCGTAGAGGGATTCTCATCTATTGCAGAACCTTTGACTAGATTGACCCAGATGGGTGCATTGTTCCGATGGTCCGATGATTGTGAGGCGAGCTTTCAGAAACTCAAGACCGCATTTACTATAGTGAAGGTGTTAGCTTTTCGATTCAGGGATGTATACTGTATATTACGACTCTTTATGAATTGGCATGAGTGGTGTGTTGATGCACGAGGGGCAAGTTATTGAATATGGTTCACGTCAACTGAAGCCCCACGAGAAGAATTACGCCATGCATGATTTGGACGCGATAGTTCATGCTTTCAAGATGTGGAGGCATTATCTTTATGGGGTGTCCCCCACGATTTACACCAATCATCGCAGCTTGCAGCATTTTTTTAAGCAGAGGGATCTTAATTTGAGGTAGCGCATGTGGCTTGAGTTACTGAAGGACTATGATATTACAATCCTTTATCATCCGAGCACGACAAATGTGGTTGCGGATGCTTTGAGCAGAAAGTCCAAGAGTATGGGTAGTTTGAAATTCATTTAAGCAAAGAGAGGCCCTTGTCTTTGTACATTCAATCCTTAGCTAACAAAATTGTGAGGCTGGATATTTTAGAACCCAATTGAGTTCTTGCATGTGTTGTGGCTCAGTCTTCATTATTTAAGTGGATCAAGGCTAGTCAGCACGATGATTCGCACTTTCTTGTTTTTATAGAGACGGTGCTACAGGGTGGTGCCAAGGAGATTACTATTAGTGAGGATGGTGTTCTGCGACTCTAGGGTTGCCTATGTGTCTCCAATATTGATGGCTTAAGGGAGAAGATTCTAGAGGAGGTACACAGTTCTCGGTATTCTATTCATCCAGCTGCTACCAAGATATTTCGCGACTTGAGGCAACATTATTGGTGGCGGTGGATGAATAAAGACATAGTTGAGTATGTACCGAGATGCCTAAACTGCCAGCAGGTTACGAATCAGCACCAGAGGCTAGGAGGCCTAATTCAGCAGATGATTATACTGGAGTGGAAAGGGAGAGCATCACTATGGACTTCGTAGTTAGGTTGCCGCGAACGTTGAGGAAGTTTGATGACATTTGGGTCATTGTCGACAGGCTGACCAAGTTGGCACACTTTATTCTAGTGATGCCTATGTACTCATTAGAGAGATTGGCCCAGGTTTACATTTAGAAGATTGTCTGGTTGCATGGTGTGCCTGTTTTCATCATTTCAGATAGAGGCCCTCAGTTCACTTCGCTTTTTTGGAGACCAGTACAGAGTGAGTTGGGTACCCGGGTAGAGCTTAGCATAACCTTTCATCTACAGACCGACAGGCAGTCAGAGCGGAGAGTTCAGATCTTGGAGGATATGCTCAGAGCATGAAGGGAGGATATGCTCAAAACCCAAGGCATGAATCTCCTCAAGGGTTTCCCTCTAAGACAACCACTTTACGTAGTCGGTCGTCGTTCTTAAACGGGCCTCGACTATCTCCACATTGATTTTATACTGGGCCAGAATTCCTTCAACCTCGGAGGAATAAATCAAGGTTGCCTCTAATTTGGACTTCAACCCAGTGTATTCCCGACCAAGATCATCTCGTTCCGCGACGGATAAACCCAGTTGTGCCCCGAGTTTGCCTTTTAGCCGAAACCACTTGTCGGCCTTGTCCTTTGCCACCCGAAGCTGGTCCTTGATCGATGCTAGATCCTCTTTTGTAACCTCCTTTCCGAGGCCAACATGTCCATCCTACTCCTCAATGCCTCGGCCGTAGTCTTGACCTCGTTCATCTCGTCCCAGAGCTGGCCAATCAAGTCTATTTTCTTTTGGACCTGCAAGGTTGCGTCGTTAGTCACTATGTGTAACGTCTCATTTTTAGCCTCAAATATCTTTATCTTCTCGATCAGTTTGGCATACTCCTTTTTGACGGACAATGCCTCCTTCTGTGCTTTTTCCAGCACGGCTCGAAGAATTGGGAGGTCTTTGAGGGCTTCGTCTTTTTGTTCATTGAGAACCCTATAGATGTCCTTCTACCGAACATGCTCTTTGAACTCGAACTCGAGCTGGCTAACTTCCATTCGAGATCGAAGGAAGCTTTCATGGTGGAGCACCGAAGCCTGAAAAACAAAACGATAAGATCATTAAAGCATGCTGAAACTAAGCAAGACTCGCAAAGTGAACAAGGGATAAGAAACTTACTCGGTACAATGCCTATTGTGCCTCGTTGAAGAGGCTTGACGTGCCTACTTTGTTCATCTTCGTCGGGTCCTCCTCGGTCACCGAGCAACAAAGATAGCCGACCACACCCACCGAAGCAAATAGCAACCGGGTGTCTGCCAGGAGAGTCAACACAACCGTTGTTATACGAACGAGGTCCACACTCAGAGCAGGGAGCTACCTCACCAGCTTCAGAATTGAGTTTGGCTCGCCTGCTCCCGATGGCGCATCCTTTTTTGGGAACTCTAGGTGACCAAGCCTGAAATAATCCTCTAACACGCCCATGTCCATGCCATCGAAAACATGTTGAGGGCCTCATCTGCGCCCCGTGCCATCTAATTTGATTTCTCCTTGTCGGCCTAAGCCTAGTCGAACATAGACTCTGTGTGAGACGGTGACTCCACGATGTCTATGACACCGGCTATTTCCTTCGAGGCAAAAATAGCTTCTCGGGAGGCCGTAGATTCTGATTTCCCTTCTGGCTCCCGAGCTAAAGAAGGGTTGGCCTCTCGGCCACTTTCCCCGGTAGCCACCTACTCTCATTCTTCAATGTTCGACCTATGAGGGATGAACTCTAGATCATCGTCTTCAGGGTAATCCATAAGCTGGAAGAGGGAGTCAAGGTCCGGTACCCTGGGTACTCTTCTTGTTGCTTTTCCGGACACGGACAGTTACCCTCTTCTTTTTCACCTCGGCGTCCGGGGAGAGGATTTCATCTTTTTCTTTTTTTTCTTCTTCTTCTTCTCCTACCATGCAACAACTCTTGGCTATCCCGAAGCGGAAGGTTCAGCAAGTGAGGATGGAGCCTCGTCCTCAACCAGTGGCCGAAGCTCAGTGGTCTTGGGAAAATGTGAAAAAAGGAAAAAGACTTAGTAAAAACAAAGGTTAAGTATGAAAGTAGAATTGGTCTGGAGGAGGAATCACCATGGGAACAAGCCTCCCGATTGCCCTTTGAAAGCTTGCGCCACTCGCGCTCAAAAGTACTACATTTATTTGCAGATCCCCTTGATCCACTCCTTGAAGTAGGGGACTGCATTAGAAACTTGGGCAAGCGCTGAACAACGATAGGCACAAGCAATTAGAAAAAGAACAAAAAAAGAACTAAGATACTCAGAAAGCAAAGAAAACTTACAAGCTGAGTTCCATTTTTCAAGGAACAGTAAAAATTCGGGGGGAATGAGATCTTCAGTCTTCACCCGAATGAACCTCCCCTGCCAACCCCGATCTTGATCTTCATCAATGCTCGAGAATGAAGCTTTGCTTGCTCGATGGACGAGCTTGATCAACCCCCCTCGGAAAACTCGGGGACTATAGAGATGAAGCATGTGGTAACGGGCAAGCTGAGGTGCTTCGGTGTTGTTGACGAAGTGGCGGAGGAGGATTACGATCCTCCTAAAGGACAAGTGAATCTTCCCAAGGTAGACCTTGTACATTTTACAGAAGTTAAGGATTATAGGGTCCATCGGGGTAAGCGTGAAAGGGTAAGTATAAACACTTAGATACCCTTCCACGTGGGTAGTAATGTCCTCATTGGGCATGGGGACGACCACTTCCTTTCCCTCCCAGTTGTAGTCCACCCGAACTGTAGGGAGTGTGTTTTCAGTAACAGAGCATTTGTACCTCCCCCTCGCCTCGGTCTTGTTGACTAGAGGATTTTTCGACTTTAAAATCGTTCTCAATGGAGAACCCCCCGAGAATGAAGCTCTTCAAAGGAGGTTCCGGGGCCACCTCAAAAATGGTCACCTCAACATCCGTGGATGGGTTGGAAGTTGAAGGGACGGTCTGCTGAGGTACGGATTTGGAGGTTCTTGCCATCGGATTCGGGAAAAATATGAAAATTTGAAGGTGGGGATGAAGGTTTGAAGATAAGGATAAATGTATGACGGTCAGACTTGAAGATTTGAAGATGAAAGTATGAAGATCTGAAAACCAATGTGTGAAGGCTTGAAGGGGTTGGAATTAAGTAAGGATATCGAGGGTACATCAAGGAGCTATGGAAACGGAAAGTAAAAAAGTGAAAAGGGGTCGGCGATTTTATAGAGAAAGGGTAATCAATACATGACGTTTTGCATTCGGGGACGGTCAATCGGCGGTTGACACGTGTTCGAAGTCAGACGACGTGACTGATGGGACGTTTCGCTAACCCGTCAACTCGGTTGTAGCGTACGAAAGAAGGAACCGAGGTTAACTTATCGCTTTCTGACGCTTCGATAAATCTACTCTCCAAAAAATGATGGGACTATCTCTGTACGGGTAAAATCAGGAGGAGGAGGGTACAAAGTTTTCCTCGATTAGGAAACAAAGGGGAAGCATGACTCGACGTGATCAAAATCGAGGCCCTGGAACTTCTCATATCGAAACCTGGGAGGAGTGAACAACGTATCTGAGATCAGGCACGACAGGATAATGAACCCAGACCAAGTTTAGCTTCTGGACCTCGGGAAACACGGAGAACGGTTATGCATGACGAGTAGGGGGGTGTAATGTTCGGCCTCAACCGGATATTAAGGGCCGAATCCCATCCAATATCAACTATGGATCGAGATTTACCAAAAAAAGAAGATTTTTACCTTATTTAGACTTATATTAGGATTGAAATTCCCCTACTATATAAAGTGGAATGTTTTCTTTATTTTGACACATTGTGACACGCAAATCAAAGCAATAAAAGTTTATTTTTGTCTTCTAACTATTGTTCAAAGTGTTCTTTATTTTGTTCTCTGATTTATTCACGACTGAGCTTGTATCGAGGGTCTGATCGAGGAAAAAGTCCATTGTTCAATCTAAGATCAAGATGGACCATCACGTTGCGATTGATTTGATCATTTATGTTATCTCTAACTCATTTATCTAATATTCTTAATCATTCGTATTGAATTAAATCACATATCGGCTTTTAAATCGCATACAAATTTAATTGTTACTTATTTTATGGGTAAACACTTGTATCTATCACTTTAGAATGGACTGATAGATCTTAAATTTAGTTTGATGCTAAAAGAAATTTTACGCTATTGTCATTTAGAATATGAATTAAATTTCAGAGAAGTTCTCATCATGGTACATTAGTTGTAAAACGAGTTACATGGGATAAGACGTATTGCAAACACATCTGTCGGGACCAACGATTATTGTGATGGAGTGATAGATACTCTTTTATTCTTAATCAAAGGTTTAGGTTCGAGCTTTTGGTTTAAAGTCTCCTTTATTTGAATTTAACCGGACGTCAATACAAATACAGGATGCATAGCAAACTAAACAAAGAAAAAGAACATCTGCTGTGCAGTTCCTTCTGTTTTTAGCAAGGAGTAATTGGTGGATAAAATCTGATAGGAGACTCTGTCTACCATATATAGTATATATTTGTGTCATGACTTTGTGTCGTAAGTCTAGCAATTTCCATTTAATTAACGGCAGCCACTTATTTTCAGCTCTATTTCCCAACCCCCTCTTCCCTACCTGTAAAGTCGTAATATAATGGAGTCAACGTACCTTTTCTTCCCACTTCATACATAATTAAGCAGGGTGAACTCTATAAAATAAAGAAACAAGGAGCGGAAGATAAAGATGGTAAAAACCATTGTCATCTCGTATATTACTGATGAAAACTTCAGTAATGTATAAAAAGAAAAATAAAAGAATAGTATTGACCTTCCTTTTTTATTAAAAAAAATTGCTAATAAACACATTCCTTTTAATCTCTTGCTATGTTGGATTTTGGTCCAGATATGGAGCCAGAGTATTCTGATTCTGTTGCAATTTTGTTGTACCAACGTAACCTCGGACCCAAGGAATAACATCCTCGTTGATCTTGATCATGATGAAGAAGATGACTCGGTAGATGATTATCATGGAGAAGATGACACTTAGATCCACCCATTTTGATCTGTTCACATCAATTTGGAATATTTGTTTTAGTGCGTATTCACCTCTGATCTTGGAAAGATCAAGACTCTGGTTATCAAATGTCAGCCCCTTCAAGTCGTTTTTGTATTGCCCCTACAAAATTGAGTTTTCATTCTAACAGACAAAAATGTTACCCCTATTTTGTCGGGTCATGGAACCTATCTACAACAATACTTTTGTTTGATGTGCATGTGGAACTTATATACTGTAAAACTAAAATCTTAGTATTTTGGATTATTAAATATAACTTATTTTTAGCTGCATTAATGATGTAAAAATTTAACATGCGTCAATTTTTACCTGTATAGCCCAATAGTCAAAAGTGATGTAAGACACTGGATAACGCCAAACAGGTTTTGGGATGTCATGAGGGAGTCTGAAGAACCCACAGACCATCATAAATATTCCCTGAGACACGCAATTGTTACGTGTAGAAAGCAAAATTTATTTATAATAAAAGCAAAACAGTTATATATTACCTGAATGCCAGCTCCTATGATGATACCCATGAGGAAATTAGGGACAACACTGGCTATGACCATCATCAGGCTCTCAACCACTGTAATACAGGCATATAGGGCGAGTACGAAGAACAAATAGTGGGAGAAACCTGGATGCAAATGGACCATGAAGTAGCAGATAGTACCAGAAAGAAATGCAATCAATATAAGGAATGGCATTGCGGATAATGTGTTGCTTATGACAAATGCAGTGACACCATAATGTCCATTCATCCTCTCCCTTTGAAAAACCTGTTTTGATTGCAAAAAGAGTTGAGATTATTAGAATCGTTTCGCAATGTATCATCATCTATAGTTAGATAACTTGTTCCATACAAAAATACGAACTTTCATATCCTCCACAAATGAAGGGAAACCTCCAATCGACATGAATGTCATAAATCCAAAGATGAAAGCTGCACATGCACCTCTTGCCTGCATTAAGAATCTCTTAACTGTGATCAGTGTATTTGTTTTTAATTTCCAATTAAGGAGAAATAATTACCTGGATGGAAGTATAGATGGTTCCCACATTAAAATAGATGGTTCCGACGCAGATGGAGTCCACTAAGTAGATAACAAGTCTCAGCCAGTAATATCCAAAATCTCTTGACATATTAACAAATGAACGTTTGGTTAAGATGTAGGATTGCATAAAGAAACTAGCCTGGCTACCATTAGAATCAGGCACTGCTCTTTCCTGTTACTCCAAAAGAATAAACAACAATCACATGATTTCGTGAGAAAACAAACGGCAGGTGATGAAATCAATCATGATCAATATATATACTTGGACATTAACACTTACTGTTGAAGTTTGGCAAAATGCCAAAGTCCCACATTGGTTGGGAGTTAAGTTTGGGGGGATTTTTCCCCTATAAAAGAAGGCCTAATGTTTAGGATTGAAACACACCTCTCATTTGCCTTCTCATCTGTTTAAGGCATTTGTATCTTCTCTCTTTAGTATTATTTCACTTGTATTTTTGGAGTGGAATAAAATATTTGGTTGTGTCCGAGGAGTAGGCAAAATTAGCCGAACCTCGTAAATTCTGGTGTTCCCTTTATTATTGCTTTATTGTCTTATTTATTATTTGGTGGTTGTCATAATTTTTGGTATAGTAGTTGTGACTTATTCACACTCTATACATTTGGCTTCCGCAACAATTGGTATCAGAGCCAAGGTACTGTCTAAGTATGCTCTGTGGTTGCAGCATAGTCTGATCTTCCACATCAGAAAAGATTTATCTTGGTAACTGAGTCAAGGTTCTGTCTGAGTATGCTCTGTGGTTGCAGCTTAGTCTGATCTTCCACACCAGAAAGGAAATAATCTTGATTTGTGTCGTCAGCTATTAAATAATATTTGTGTCAAAGATGGGAGACAATAAACAAGAAGAATCTACATCAAGTGTCAACAATACGTCATCATTGGCATCTTCGCTTATGACAAGAATTGTGTCAAATGCGAAATTTGCGGTCGAAATATTTGACGGGTCCGGACATTTTGGGATGTGGCAAGGCGAGGTTCTAGATGTCCTTTTTCAACAAGGGCTAGATCTGGCCATTGAAGAAAAGAAACCAGATGTTATTGGAGAAGAAGATTGGAGAATTATCAACCGTGTTGCTTGCGGTACCATTCGATCCTACCTTGCTAGAGAGCAGAAATATCCATACACAAAGGAAACTTCTGCAAGTAAATTATGGAAAGCACTGGAGGATAAATTTTTGAAGAAAAACAGTCAAAATAAATTGTACATGAAGAAGAGACTGTTTCACTTCACCTATGTTCCTGGTACCACGATGAATGAACATATCACCAGTTTCAATAAGTTGGTTACAGATTTGCAAAATATGGATACAACTTATGATGATGGTGACTTGGCCTTGATGTTGTTGGCGTCACTTCCTGATGAGTACGAGCACCTTGAAACTACTCTACTCCATGGAAATGACGAAGTTTCTCTCAGAGAAGTTTGTTCGGCTTTGTACAGCTATGAACAAAGAAAGCGAGAAAAACAGAAGGGCGGAGAAGGAGAAGCACTATTTGTGAGGGGTCGTCCTCAAAATCAAACGAGGACAAAGAAGGGAAGATCCAAGTCAAGATCCAGACCCAGCAAAGATGAATGTGCCTTTTGTCGAGAAAAAGGGCACTGGAAGAAAGACTGTCCGAAGTTGAAGAATAAGGCCAAACATAACAATGGAAAGGCCATTATGGATTCAAATGTAGCTGATTGTGATGATTCAGACTTCTCATTAGTTACAACAGAGTCATCAACATCATCAGACATATGGTTGATGGACTCGGCTTGTAGCTATCATATGTGTCCCAACAGGGACTGGTTCATGGAATTTCAAGAAGGAGAATATGGAGTCATCCACACAGCGGATAACAGCCCTCTTACCTCATATGGCATTGGTTCAATACGATTAAGGAACCATGATGGAATGATCAGAACATTGATAGATGTTCGATATGTACCGGATTTGAAGAAGAATCTCATCTCTGTGGGAGCCCTAGAATCAAAAGGGTTCAAAATCATTGCAGAAAATGGAGTGATGAGAGTATGCTCCGGTGCACTAGTGGTAATGAAGGCTAATCGGAAGAATAATAATATGTACCGCTATCGTGGCAGTACAGTTATTGGGACAGCGACAGTAACATCCAGTGACGACAAAGAGGCAGAAGCAACCAAGCTATGGCACATGCGCTTGGGACATGCTGGAGGAAAATCCTTGAAAACTCTATCAGATCAAGGATTGTTAAAAGGAGTAAAGGCTTGCAACTTGGAGTTTTGTGAGCATTGTGTCAAAGGGAAACAGACAAGGGTTAAATTTGGTACAGCGATCCATAATACTAAAGGCATTTTGGATTATGTACACTCTGATGTTTGGGGTCCTTCCAAAACACCTTCATTGGGTGGGAAGCACTATTTTGTAACCTTTGTTGATGATTTTTCTCGAAGAGTGTGGGTGTATACAATGAAAAACAAAGATGAAGTGCTGGGAATTTTTCTCAAATGGAAGACGATGGTGGAGAATCAAACAGGCAGGAGGATCAAGTGTATTCGCACAGACAATGGAGGTGAATACAAAAATGATCATTTCAATAAGGTCTGTGAAAATGATGGCATCGTCCGACACTTCACTGTTAGACATACACCACAACAGAATGGAGTGGCAGAACGTATGAACCGGACCTTGCTGGAGAAGGTACGGTGTATGTTGTCCAATGCTGGCTTGGGCAAAGAATTTTGGGCTGAGGCAATTACATATGCATGTCACCTCATTAATCGTCTACCATCTGCTGCTATTGATGGCAAAACACCATTTGAAAAATGGTATGGAAAACCTGCTGTAGATTATAACTCTTTGCACGTGTTTGGCTCAACTGCATATTATCATGTGACGGAGTCAAAATTGGATCCAAGGGCAAAGAAGGCTATTTTTATGGGAATTACTTCTGGAGTCAAAGGATATCGCTTATGGTGCCCTATGACAAAGAAAGTAATATTCAGCAGAGATGTTACCTTTGATGAATTTGCTATGGTAAATAAGGTAACAGAAGATACCAAACAAAATGAAGGTGCTTCTAAGCAGGTGGAGTTTGAGGGAAAATTTATTTTTCCTACACAAGAAGCAGAGGAGGAAACAAATGAAGATTACCCTCTGGAAGGAGAGCCAGTAGAGGAGATTCCAACTCAGGAATCTCAACAACAACTTGAATCAATAGCAACCAGCAGGCCAAAAAGAACAATAACGAAACCTGTTCGTCTCATAGAGACGGTTGCTTGTGCAACCTCAATTGTAGCTGATGATGTTCCTACTACTTATAAAGACGCTGTCCAAAGTTCAGAAGAAGATAAGTGGAGGATTGCCATGAATGATGAAATACAGTCCCTTCATCAGAATCATACATGGAGATTGGCCAATCTCCCGAAGGGAAAGAAAGCAATTGGGTGCAAATGGGTATTTGCAAAGAAGGAAGGATTTCCTAACCAAGTAGATGTTCGCTACAAAGCAAGATTGGTGGCCAAAGGATATGCTCAAAAGGAGGGAATTGATTACAATGAAGTGTTTTCTCCAGTTGTAAAGCATTCCTCCATTAGAATTATGTTGGCTTTGGTAGCACAATTGGATTTGGAACTAGTTCAGATGGATGTAAAAACTGCGTTTTTACATGGAAACTTGGAGGAGGAAATCTACATGACTCAGCCAGAAGGATTCAAAGTTGCTGGAAAAGAAAATATGGTGTGCAAACTTGAAAAATCGTTGTACGGATTGAAACAATCTTCTAGACAATGGTACAAGCGATTTGACGAGTTTATGTTGCGGCAAGGGTACAAGAGAAGCAAATACGATCATTGTGTGTATTTGCACAAGCTTAAAGATGGTTCCTTTGTATATCTTCTCCTATATGTTGATGATATGTTGATAGCTTCCAAGAATTCGGAAGAAATTGATAAGTTGAAGATTCAACTGAAGAAGGAGTTCGAGATGAAGGATTTGGGTGAGGCAAAGAAAATTCTTGGCATGGAGATAATTAGAGATAGACGTTCAAAGAAACTCTGTTTATCTCAAAAGGAATATTTGAAGAGAGTACTTCAACGTTTTGGCATAGATGACAAGACTAAGCCAGTTAGTACTCCACTTGCTTCCCATTTTAAGCTAAGTACTACTATGTCGCCAATGGATGAAGCTGAACGAGAGTATATGTCAAAGGTACCATACGCAAATGTTGTTGGTAGCTTGATGTATGCAATGGTTTGCACAAGGCCTGACATTTCACAAGCTGTTGGAGTTATTAGCAGATATATGCACAATCCAGGGAAGGAGCATTGGCAAGCTGTGAAGTGGATTCTACGGTATATTCATAATACTGTAGATGTCGGGTTAGTTTTTGAGCAGGAAGACAATCAGTTTGTAGTTGGATATTGTGACTCAGATTTTGCGGGTGATATGGACAAACGAAGATCAACTACTGGTTATGTGTTTACTTTTGCAAAGGCACCAGTTAGTTGGAAGTCTACTTTGCAGTCAACAGTTGCTTTGTCTACAACAGAGGCAGAGTACATGGCTATTACAGATGCTGTGAAAGAGGCAATTTGGCTTCAAGGATTGCTAAAGGAGCTTGGTGTTGAACAAAAAGGTATCACAATTTTTTGTGATAGTCAAAGTGCTATTCAATTAGCGAAGAACCAAGTTTATCATGCAAGGACGAAGCACATTGATGTTCGGTATCATTTCGTACGAGAAATCATAGAAGAAGGTGGAGTCACGGTGAAGAAAATTCATACTACAGAGAATCCTGCTGATATGCTGACAAAGGTGGTGACTGCGGTCAAGTTTCAACATTGTTTGGATTTGATCAACATTGTTGAACACTGAAGATTGAAGATGAAGACACAACCAAAATTTGTTATTGAGAGAGAATTGAAAATGTGGAATTTTGCCAAGGTGGAGATTTGTTGAAGTTTGGCAAAATGCCAAAGTCCCACATTGGTTGGGAGTTAAGTTTGGGGGGATTTTTCCCCTATAAAAGAAGGCCTAATGTTTAGGATTGAAACACACCTCTCATTTGCCTTCTCATCTGTTTAAGGCATTTGTATCTTCTCTCTTTAGTATTATTTCACTTGTATTTTTGGAGTGGAATAAAATATTTGGTTGTGTCCGAGGAGTAGGCAAAATTAGCCGAACCTCGTAAATTCTGGTGTTCCCTTTATTATTGCTTTATTGTCTTATTTATTATTTGGTGGTTGTCATAATTTTTGGTATAGTAGTTGTGACTTATTCACACTCTATACATTTGGCTTCCGCAACACTTACAACTTTGGACATTTCGTCTACTCGTTCATTTGTTGAGTAACAGTACTGAGAACGACCATACAAGTCAGTTAGTCTTTCAATTGCTTCTGCTGTTGTCATCTTGTTTAGAGGATCGTCATTGCACTGCTCAAAGAATATATTAAATATTTGGAGTTTGATTAGTAACAGGATGATCTCAAAAGATATACCTGGATTGACTCTCTTAGAGTTGCCTTAACTTTGTCGAAATCAGAGTTAACACACCGGAGGAAATGATCTAATGGGTTTCTGAGAGAAGGACAAGGAAACCCAGCTTCTGCAAACAACTGCAAGAAAAAAGAGAAAGGCAGGGATCAGTGGTGAATTTAAAATTTAAAGTAAGCTTGTTCTTTTTTATGTGTGTCGAATTCGTTAACATATATATTGTTCAAACTAAACGCAGTGGGTTCTCTGAAAAGGGGGGGATATATTGCCTTGTATGCTTCAGAAGCCTGACCAAAGTAAACGGTAATGCCTCCGGAAAGCAAGTATAATCTGTCAAACAGCTCAAATACTTCACTACTTGGCTGGTGAATTGAGGCTATCACTGTCCGTCCATCTCAGGACAGACAATGTGTCACGAAGAAAACTGAGGCACTGTCACGAAATCCAGAAATTAAGCAGATTCCAGATATTGTCCATTAATGTCGTGCAATTAATAAGTGATCTATTCTTAAGCGCATTACCTGTCCAGTCCACTTGTTGGTTCGTTGAGAAAGAGTAATGTAGGCCTCATTAGAATCTCAATGGCAACACTAACCCTTCTCTTTTCTCCCCCACTAATACCGCGCAAGTGCCAATTCCCAATAAACGTATCAGCACAATCTTGTAAGCCCATTTCAGTGATGGTGCTCTCAACCAGTGTACGTTTCTCCGACAATTGCATCTTATCAGGGAGACGCAATTGAGCCGAATAGGAAATCGTCTCTCGAACTGTTAGCGTTCCAATCAATGATCATCTTGTGTTACATATGCCTGTGTGTGGAGAAGACATCATTTTGACTGTAATTTTTTTTTTATACAGCTATTTCAGAAAAAAAAAAAAAAAAAGACTGGAGTAATTAATATATAGAACTACTTACTGCTGTCCCGAAAGACAGCTTAGTTTTGCGACCATTGAGGAGAACTTTTCCAGAGAGGACTGCATTAGCATTTAGCAGCAAGACGTCCAGAGAGGGCGTCGAGAAGTGTAGATTTTCCAGAACCAGAAGGGCCCATTAAAGCAGTGAAGGTTCCAGGCTCGGCATAACCAATAAGACCTTGTAACACACTTCGGCTCTCTCCATTTTTGAGAGCCACAATTACATTTAGATCCTTCCAAGCCAGATGAGCTGAAACATCTCCTCGGACTAATTCAGTGTTTATTTGGCCTTGTGATTCTTCAATACTCTCCACCATCACATCATTCGACCATGTAATTTCCAATGTTGATGACGAGTTCCTCATCTATATACAACCAATTGCTCTCTTCTTCTTCTGGCATATTTCTTCTACTAATAATCCTTTTAAACATATGGAAAAAGAACAGCTAGCAACCAGGTAAATATTGACTTTAAAAAAGGGTCAGCTCTATCTATATTATATTAAAAGCACGACGGCCTTTAGCGAAATGTCGTTCGCCTTTTTTATCCTTTAAAATTAGAAATATTACTGGACAAAATAGTCATTTAATAATTTTTCTTAATATTTAGGATATTAAAAGCAATTAAAATTGTGATTACTAAATTTTTCCTTATTTGAACTAGGTAAAAATTCCTAAATTTAGCACTTTAAAATCAAATAAGATTTTACTTTATGAGAATTCCCTTTTTATTTGAAGTATGTTATAACAAACTATATTTACGGCTAATCATCCTATTAGGGTTTTGGAGTCAATTATCATATTAGTGAACAGAAACTTTGTCGATAGTATGGTTTTATTTTACTAAGCATTCTTAGACAGGAACTATGACATATTTGTGTTTATTAACTTGGATTTTAGTTATGCTTAATGATTTTATTATATTTTTAAGAGTCAATTTTCTTATCTTTTACTTTGTGGTGCATTCATAATTCATGGTTGATTATTGCTTCAATTTGAATAAAAGTCTTGTTTTGGATTTTTTTTTTTGTTCTCTTTACTTTGCCATACCAATATCTTGATACGTTTGTTTGCTTATTAGTATTTTTTACTTTTGTTTTTCATCTCTTTTTATATTCTTAACTTGGTATAGTCTAATTCTTGTGCTTTCTTTCTTCCAATTTTAAGTTGCAGTATCATATTTTAGAAGCTTTTGGACCTGAAACAATAAAGTATATACACAACAATGAGTAAAATTTTGTTTTGGTAAATTATTTATTTATTTAAATTGTGCGAAATAGCTATAACTCTTTATTCTATTTTCTGCGCAAAGACGAAAAATTTAAATATTTAATTCAATCTACTATTTATCATGATTTAGTTATTTGAATTATTGATGTTATTATGAAAAGATTTTAAAAACAAGTTTTATTAAGTAAAAATATATTATTATTTTTAGCTGGTTAAAATTTATTTATTTTCGTCAGTCGGATAAGAAAAG
Organism: Nicotiana sylvestris; assembly: GCF_000393655.2. Classification (NCBI taxonomy): domain Eukaryota; kingdom Viridiplantae; phylum Streptophyta; class Magnoliopsida; order Solanales; family Solanaceae; genus Nicotiana; species Nicotiana sylvestris. Next base: position 80,803,539 of record NC_091062.1, on the reverse strand, counting down.
ACAATTGCACTACCGAATCTTCATAAACTGGTCCACGAAACAAAAGGAGAAAGATAGGAGTAAAGCTTAAGCGAGCACTGAAAGTCTTGAATTATTTTTCACGTGCTAAAGAGCACTTGAAGAAGACCCGATTTGGTGCCCCTCGTATTCATTCTTTCTCCTCTTTTATTCAACATACTTTTTTTTCTGTAAGCATACGTGATATATATATATATATATATATATATATATATATATATATATATATATATATATATATATATATATATATATATATTATTTCTTCATGGCTTTAACCATTATTGGATATGTTATATAATATTCCCAAGAATTTTTCTTTATACTCTTTTACTAATTGCTGCCACACTAATTCTACCTTAAACAAATAATTTAATGTCATCGAACTAAAATTAAGGTAAAGATCAATAAATAATAGTTTAACTGAAATACCAGCTAGCCCCGCCGAAAGATATAGAAATCGATGAAAATATGTTTTAATATTTAATGCCATAAAAATTATGAAAATATTTTATTTTAAAGACTTAAAGTTGTGCCTCTAAACTGTCGAGCTCAAAAAAATTGAAATTGAATAATTATCTATTCTAAACATATATTTGCAAGTAAAAATATTGTTTTTATTTGTAAAAATAAAAAACAAGCAATAACAATCATAATACGAAGAATTGCATGAATCTATTCTTAAATGTCTTCCTGATGCAATTTTTTTTAAAAAATATTTTGTCTCTGAATTCCAATATGAATTTAATTTTGGTTACATTGTATGATAAAGATGACATTATGATATAGAGAAAAATTATATTGAATGCCACAAATATAAAATGAAGTTTATAGCTGAAAATCACCGTTCATCATTTTTATAAATTGATATTTTTTATTTTCTTATTTTATAACTCAAGCACATTATTATTTATGTGTTTCTTTAAAATTTTATACTTATTAGTATAGGATACACGCGCAATGCACGAAATATAATAATATTAAATATAATAATATTATTGATGTTATATCCATATTTTAAGTGTTCTTATCATAACTTTAAGAACTTTCTAATCTCAAGTTTAAATAGTTTTTTCTTTTTATTTTTAATATATTTTTTAAATTTTTAATTATTTTTCTTATTTCTGCTATAATGTTATCTAATATGTAATATTATCACATTTCATGTAATTTGTCTACTATATTAAAAGCACGAGGCCACTATTGAAATGTCATTCACCTTTGTTACCCTTTAAAAGTTAATTTCACACTAGACAAAATAGTCATTTAATTATTTTCTAATATTTAGAACTTCAAATTCAACTAAAATTTTACTTAAGAATATCCTAATATTTCGGACTTCAAATTCAATCAAAATTTACCTTATTAAATTTTTTCCCTTATTTCACCAGTTTTTATAAATATCCTTTTAGAGTTTAGTACGTGACCCCTATTTTTTTTTTTTTAATTCTTAGCCTATGATGTATGTAATAGTATTTTTTTCTCCAAATTACCAATAATTGATTACTTAAAAATATGAAGCATCGTAATGCATGTTAGCTTTTTTCTTGTTAACTTCTTAAGAGTTTTGATTTAATTTTAACTTTAATTTCCTAGAAGTCTGAACTAATATGGTGTTAATTTAGAAATAAATTATGCTACGGCCATACTATGTGAAATTATAACTACAGTTAATTTTTTAATCTTACGGTAAACTAATGTATTTGGAACTTTTCGAATAACTATAAATTTGTCATTTTCCTCCCTATAGTTTTGAAAAATTGACCTCAACATTGTGAACTCTTGAATTTCAAAGTATTTATTAGCAAAGTACCTTCAGAATGAGTTAAGAATAGTATTAACTTTTATGTGGCATTGGATGAACTTGCAAAGAAGGGAATTTAGACCTAATCAATAAGAATCCAGGCAACGTTTTTACACACGAAGAGGTTTATTTGGCTTGTCTATAATTTTGATTAACTTTGAATGAACAATTATTTTTTTTTATAATGACATTATGAACGTAAAGTTTACAAAGAGTTGCAAGATGAGATACAACAAACGGAGAATGATATTTATAATTATAAATTCTATAAAACTAATTACACTAAATTCATTCAGAAAATATTGAATTCAACCATATATTGTACGAATTTACTAATATATATTTTCATCATTAAACATATATTGAGTTTAGTTTAACCTCCATTGCTAATTTTTCAATAATTTGTGTATATGTTTTATATTGATTAATGTAATGCACACGTGCAACGCACGTACACTAAAACTAGTACAAATAAAAGGACGAAGGATAAAATAATTAAGCGATGATAAAATAATGGATATCTTGCCTCATTCTGCAGGGAGAGAAGGATATTGTTAGTGATATTTAGAGATACACAAAATCAACAGAGATCAAGCATTGTTCATCAGAATTTGTCAAATACAGCAACTAAGTCACATTAGTTAGTAATTGTAATTCTCAAAATATCTTGATTGTAGGAATTGTATAAGATCTTCCGTTGATTGCACATGTATATTATCCACAATAAAGAAAAATAGAATTTCTCTATTCACACATATCAAATCTCTTACTTATATAGTATATCAAAGTCAGCCTTTGTTTCACAGCAACTCGACCAATTCTTTTCATTCCGTCCCCACCATGGCTAGTGTCACAGGGGTGATTTGTGCCACTCGAAAACAGTCCGAGGTTCACCTCCGTGCGGCAGTCAAGCCCAGCCTTGACTTCAGCCTTTCCAACACTTAGCTTCGTTTTTAGGGACGTTTGAACTTGAAATGATAATAGGCAGCAAAATCTGTAAATAAAGGCACACGATATACAGGAATTTCTTCCCAACTTGTATTAATGAGTGAATACAAGAACACAAAAGCCAACCCTATGGCCAAGACAAAGAATTCCCCAATTCCCTGCCCAAAATAGTTTTCCTACCCTTAGGAAAATGACTTAGACGATTTTTGGCTAACAATGCCTTAGACTAAGTTTCTGCCCCGTTTTGGACAGCCTAGGCAAATATTTAAAGGCAACAAATCAGTTGACAAAGCCCCAACTGATGGGCAACAAGTTAAGACATTGGACAAAAACGTGGGCACACTTTTAGGCCATGATCAGCATGTCTTAGAAGAGGTTGCAACCGCCAACTGCTTCCCATGTGCTTGGCACATGTTTTTCCAATTGCTGCTTGTGCACAGCTTGGTCCGATTTCGCCCAGCTGCTTTGTGCCAAGGCTGGCATTGCGCCCAACCTTGTCTTTGACACTGCTCCGCGCCAATGTCATTGTCACAGCTCGCCATCCACTGACTTAGCCGCACACGTTCATTGTCAAAGCTGCCCGCCCATGTCAAGTCGCCCCCGACTTGATCAAATCTGTCCGTATCATTTGCCTTTGCTTGTCCCGCCTTGCCTTGCCTTGTCTTTGCCCCTGCTTGACATGGCATTGCCTTGCCTTGCCATGTCTTTGCCCCTGCTTGACATGGCATTGCCTTGCCATTGTTTTGCCAACCCGCACATCTAAGTAAAATGCCCCTTGCTTCCGTTCAAGGTGCGTTTGTCCAACCCCGCATTGTCCGTCATGCCGAGCAGCCCTTCATGATGTTGCCCCATTTTTCAGGTTGTGTGCCAAGGCCATCATGAAAATCCTTGCCACAACCCACACCTGCCGAGGACCTTTGTCAGGGGGTTAACAGCTAGCTACTCTCGAAACACCCAAAAGTTCATTTCGTGCATGCCACATTCACGTCCAAGACTCCCAAAATAACATCCAACTCAGTTGAGGTGTTTGTATGCGTCAATGTCGCAGCACAAGCACAACTAATGTTGAAAAAAATTTAAGTTATATGCAATGACGGTATAAATTTTTTAACACAATCATATCATTTAGAAGGTATTTGCGTGTAACACTATTTAATAGTAACATGGCCAAACATATAGACAGCCCCTTAAAGTTGATACCGGTTTTCATTTTGACACTCTGTCTTAGAGATTTCCAATTGAACACTCTAACACCTGTTAAAATGGTTCAATTAAAGACTTACTGCTGACATGTCTTCCATTCTTCACCTCTAATACCATTTTGACTCCCATTTTCCATTATCAGATTTCCCCCCTTAAAATACCTTTTCCATTTCACTAATTTTCAACTATTATTATATCATGCATAGACCACTATAGCACTGATCTTTTACCACCGCATCTCGGCGACATTTTCTCCACCAAACATTATTGCAAAAAATAAAAATCCCACTTCACCCTTTCTCAGTTATCATAGTTCTTTTTGGATTAAGATTTTGTTAGACCTTGGGGCTATTGAAACAACAGTGCAAACTTCCCTTCTTCACAGCATGAACAATTCCCCACTTTTAACTTTTTTTTCGGTCACTGAATTAATCATAAAAGTCAGATCAGATGATCATATTAATAAAACAAAGCAACAATTCATGACGATAATTCGGCTATGAGTCACCAAGTCATTGTAATTGGATGACATCTCTTCTATACACTAGAGTAAGGAAGTGAAAACAAAAAAAAAAAAAATATATATATATAGAATAATAGCTTGAATAACAATTTTTTCATTCTCTTAGCATTATCAATATCATCCAGCGGCAGATCGTAACCCATTATTTGTTTCAAATCTTTCAGATTCTGACGGTGAAAATAAAATGATGTTCAAGTCTTCAAAATCAAACATTTAGCTTCCGCATTCAACTTCCCCATTTTCTTCTTCGGGATTTTTGGCTTCATATATACATTTGGCAAAAATTCTTAAAGTAGTATGTGGGTGGGGGAGAGAAACCAGAAGAACAGTGGAGAGTCCGGGAATGAGGATGATGCCGGATAGGTGGGAGACGGGGGGTAGGGGGGGACGAGCGGTCTGAGAACAATCTAACAAAAAAGTTTTTCTTCTCTTTTCGTTTTCCCAAAAATTTCTTTGTGGGATTAATTGTCAAACGCCACGTGTTATTTTTTAATTGGCTGTTTTTGCCAGATCATTGTGCGTGAAGTCTACGCACTCCATGTTACGTACAGGTTAGTTGTGAGTGGCTTAACTGGTACACTTTAATAGTAGAAGTTAAAGTGTTCAAAGGGAACATGTTTAAGATACAGTATTAAAATGAAAATAGGTGTCAACTTTAAGGGTTATGTGTTTGGTCTAGTAACATTGTTGGTGATCTCTATTTGACATGAGTTGTCCCAAGTCTGATGTAATCATTAACGGGTGCACCAAGTAAGATCAAGAATTTCATTTTCTTGTCATCTTGCTTTTTTATTAAGTACTTTGTCCTTTGTTTTTCTTTCTTTATTTAGTTTAGTTTAAATAAGGGATAAGGGAACTAAATTCTTATCCTAGTATAACTTTTGTTTATTTATCATACCAAACGATCACTCGGAGGATGGATTTTGTGTGATGTTTCGATTATTGAGGTATTAAGGTGGCATATAGTGTAACACGTGAAATTAAGTAAATTTGCATGTTTTTCAACAGAAATATATGAGAATATTTTTCTCCCATTTTTCAATGCTTTTCCCACGTTTAAGATTCATAAACTTGGTTTCACAAAAGATTGAAAGTTCTAGCACTTTAATATAACCATGAATTTTTTTGTTCCATCAAAGAGTGGAAATGAATATTTGACAAAAAGTTGAGTATTTTGATACTGTTTTCATACATTCTCGGGAAAAAATTAATACCTTATATTTTGACACATGGTTAAATATTTGGTCTAGATATACAAAAAAATTAATTTTTAAAACAAGTTTCCTTCTTTCTAACTTTGTACCTCTAGTGTACCTTCATGTTTTATCTATTCACATGCATTTCATCTCATACAAAGATGCATTGACATTTCAAACACTAAAATTAGCTTTATAGTTACTCCCTCCGGTCCACAATAAGTAATCAATTTGTTTTTTTATTTTAATCCAAAATAAGTGTCCATTTATATAATCGAGAAAGAATTCAATTTGCTTTTACAAAATTACCCTTATGTACATATCCTTAAAAAGTTTTCTTACTCCTCACATTAAATATTTAATTAAGGGTAGTTTAGTCATACTAGGTATTTTTGTATAGAATTTAGTATTTGTTTTAATAGGCGTGCCAAAAACAAATTAGTCACTTATTTTTAAAATCCCCAAGTCTATCGAATTACCTGTTCTCCTGGAAACAGCCTCTCTGCCCCTCAGGGTAGGGGTAAGATCTGCGTACACATTACCCTCCCCAAACCCCACTAATAAGATTACACTGGGCCGTTGTTGTGGTTCTATCGAATTCCCAGTTCTCCTTATGTAATGTAACAAAATTTTATATAATTAAACAAAATGTCTTATATTAAAACTAGTAGCAATTGAGGATGTAGTATAGAGTCAATTAACAGGTTTGGCTAACAAATTTTCGACATGGAATACAGATATATCAAGAAAATATCTAAAAAAAATTAAACTTATAATTTCAATAGTGTAATGGTTTCAATAAGCTAAAGGTTGAACATCATATTTAAGTCCTAAATCCATCTATTTATCATAGTGCACCCATCCTCTTAAAATCTTGAATCCGTCTCTGCTCTCCTCTGACTATTTCCATTTCACTGAAATTGAAAGATGACACTGCCTATGTTTTGAGAGGCTTTTGGCCTTCATGGTTTTTTACAGTGTTGAATTTAAGAAAATGTATTTTTAAGATCTCTTATGTATAAAAGTAAATCTCTCGTGCGTAAAAAATGAAATGGGATCATAAAACTAAATACAAGTTTGTAATGGGCCACAAAACCAATTGACCCCACACTGCCACTGTTTTTAGAGGTTTTCGGCCTTCATGGCTTTGTTTGACGTCAATTCCTTAATGTCAGTTGGTTGGCTCCTTACAATATCCTCACTCAGCCTGATATTTATATCGTGTAAACAAAAGTCAATAAAACAATGGCTTTAGGCCCCAATTTTAGGGGCATAGGGTACAAATAACACATTTTAGGGTTTATTTTTTATATTAGCTAGTTTTAATGTACGTGTGTTGCCTATGCACACAACATCAATTAATAAATATTGAAAAAAATAAATTTTTGTTAAACAACATTGACACTAAAAGGAATATCACGTTTCTATTAGATGATGAAAATAAATATAAATAAAATTGATTAAAATCACCTAATAGATCATCAATATCCGGTATATCTTGCATAATTAGTTATTTAAACAAAAATTTAAAAAATCTTAACTGTTGGATATAAATATTTTAACTATTTTTTTGGGTGCGGACCTTCCCTGAATTTAGAGTGAATGCGGGATATTTTGTGCACCAGATTACCCTTTTTAAAAAAATATTAAATGAAACATTTGTAGAAAAGTCTCTTCGGTTAAGATAGCATGCGGAAAATGTTATCTTATGGAATAACATACATACACAATTATATATTAATACGAATTTTTGAAACCATAAGAACTACAAAATTACACATTATAAAACCAATGTAAGGCTCAAAGGCATTGAACTTTGAAGGATAAAAGAAATTATTGTGCTTTGGTGTTAGAAGACTTTTGCATTAAAAAGTATAATCCGGTATTAGTTATTATTTTTAATATTTATATAAGGTAAAATTATAGTTGATTTTAAAGTTCTAAAATTTAGGAAAGTTACTTAAATTTTAATTTTGTCCGGTATAAAATATCTTTTGAAAGGTAAAATAAGTAAACCACATTTTGCTAAGGGCCTTCGTGATTTTAATATTGTATAGATAATACGTTAATTCTAGGTAATATTTTTCAAAATATATTGAATATTTATGATTAAAAAAAAGTATTAGTGTTTAACCTAAAAAATGGACAATTAAATTTATATGTGATTTTAAGGATATGAGGATTAATTCAATACAAATGATAAATTGTGTTAGAATAAATAGATAAAGAACGTAATAAATTGTCAAACCAATTAAGGGGAGTAATCCCGGATTCAAGAACAACTTTAACGAAATGTCTGTGTATACGGTCAAAATCAAGGAGCCCGATTTCAAAGTCTTAAATTGGGCTATGAGTCCGAATCCGGGCGACTCGAAGTGAGGGTCGTACCCGGGTGAAAGACACCCACCTCGAGGAAGTAGATCGAAGGCTGGCACGACCTACATCGGGGGCAGCACAATCTCGAAGACACTTAAGAAAGAGCAGGAATTTCTCAAGGACATGTGGATCAGAGCATAAATTAAAGGATAAATTTGTACGAAACGGTACAGGTCCGTACTAGGCTGTTATACACCTGTACCATAGAATTCTTTACCACAATTAGGAATGTACTCTATTGGGGTTTTCTCCTCCTATATAAAGGGAACCCAATCATTTGTAAAGGGACATGATTCACTACAATAGAATATTCTACTCTGCTTTTCTTGTTTACCGTATTCAACAAGTGTTCTTCAGTTTTATTATTTTTACTTTATTATTCACACCTCATTGCTCTTAGCTGGCTTCGAGGCCCCCAAGAAAGTCGAGCTCGAGGTCCTTATTGTTCTAGCAACACTAGTTTGGTTCATTAATTCTTCTTACTTAAACTTAATATTATTTGCATATTCACTAGTATTGGAATAAATCACATATCTTTAAAATCACAAATCACATTTAATTGTTACTCCCATTTTTCGAGGTAAACAGTTTGGCGTCCACGTGGGGCTAAAGATAATAATGATTATTTTAGTGCCAGTTTTCTGATAACACACGTTATTCTTCACACTTTTTCTTGTCAAAGATTATTTGATTTCAGGCATAAACATGTCTAGCACACAGAATGTACCTATTCACGAGGACGAAGGTTTTGGAGAAAACAGCGGTATAGGGGTCGTGTACCACCCATAAGCCCTGAGGGAGGCCAAATATGGAGCCAATTGATATCAGTTCACATAACGCTCTAAACACGGACGCAGGCACAGACCCCGTAAGAAATGCACACAGGGAAGGCCAGCCCACCGACCAAAGAACATGAGGAATGGAAGAGGGAAGAGTTAGCCTCCAGGTGATATTCGAAATATTGCAAGCCTAGCAAGTCGCCATCGCTCAACTTCAGAGTCAGAATAGAACTCCAAATACAGCTAAACCAGTGAACACGCGGCGTGCTGAACCAGTGCTAGAGAGGCCCGATGAAAGTGGCTTGGGGAATGACCCCACAATTATGAAAATGCTCGAAGAGCTCGCCAAAAGGATTGAGACCGGAGAAAAGAAGATTGAAGAAAATGACAAAAAGCTAGAGACATATAATTTAAGGGTCGATCAAATACCGGGAGCACCTCCAATGTTGAAAGGACTAGACTCGAAGAAGTTCGTGCAAAAACCATTCCCCCAGAGTGTAGCTCCGAAGCCCATCCCGAAGAAGTTTCGGATGTCAGATATCCCGAAATACAACGGAACCACTGATCGTAACGAGCACATCATCACATACACTTGTGGCATAAAAGGGAATGATTTGGAAGATGATGAGATTGAATCTGTTTTGCTAAAAACAATTTAGGGAAACTCTGTCTAAATGTGCCATGATTTGGTACCATAACCTACCCCCGAACTCATTCGATTCGTTTGCCATATTGGCAGACTCATTTGTGAAGGCACATGCGGTGCCATAAAAGTTGCAACAAGGAAGTTCGATGTATTCAAAATAAAGCAAAGGGAGAACGAGATGCTGAGGGAGTTCGTATCCCGTTTTCAATCAGAACAAATGGAGTTACCACCAGTCTTTGATGACTAGGCCGTACAAGCCTTCACTCAGAGGCTAAATGAACGAAGTTCGATAACTTCAAAGCAGCTGAAGCAGAACTTGGTCGAGTATACCGTTGTGACTTGGGCGGATGTTCATAACAGGTACCAATCAAAAATTAGGGTCGAGGATGACCAGTTGGGAGCCCCCTCGGGCTTAGTTTATCCAAGCAAGTTACCAGCAAGAGAGTCAGGAAATTCAGACATGGGGTCAAGATCGAATAAGGAAAGGTATCAGCCATACGTCGAGGATCAAAGGAACATTTCAAGGTGTAACATACTTTAGAATGATTAAAGAATGGATCAAGGTCAAAGTTCCCGAGGACTCATGAGCAAAACCGAGTTATATAAATATTTGGGACCGGTAGAGGCACCCCAATTATCGAAATACAGCTTCAGCGTCGATGCCTCGGGGATCGTCTTAGCTATTGGCAAAATTAGAGAAACTAGATGGCCCAAGCCCATACAGACCGATCCTTCTTAGAGGAACCCATAATTGATATGCAAATATCATGGTACTCATGGGTATAAGACCGAAGATTGCAGGCAGCTTAGAGAAGAGGTAGCCCGATTGTTCAACGAAGGGCATCTTCGTGAATTTCTCAGCGATTGGGCCAAGAACCATTTCTGAGAAAGAGATACAAATAGGAAGAATGAACCGGAAGAGCCTCAGGATGTCATTCACATGATCATCGGTGGAGTTGACGTCCCACGAGGACCTATATTCAAACGTACCAAAGTTTCCATCACAAGGGAGAAGCAGACTCGAGACTGCGTGCCCGAGGACACACTCACATTCAGCGAAGAAGACATTGAGACCTTATCTCAGCCTTACAATAATTCACTGGTAATTTCTATCCTTTTAAATAAAATTCAAGTTAAACGTGTTCTCATGGATCCAGGTAGCTCGATAAATATAATCAGATCAAGGGTCGTGGAGCAGCTGGGCTGCTTGACCAAATCATATCTGCCTCTCGAGTCTTGAATGGATTCAACATGGCAAGCGAAACGACAAAAGGGGAAATCATCCTCCTAGTCAACGTGGTCAGAACTATACAAGAAACCAAGTTTCATGTCATCGAAGGAGATATGAGGTATAATTATTTACTTGGAAGGCCATGGATCCATAGCATGAGGGCAGTGCCATCTACCCTTCATCAAATGATGAAGTTCCTAACAAAGGATGGCGTTAAAATAGTATATGGAGAGCATCATACAACTAAGGATATGTTTGTAGTACACGACCTGGCACCGGTATCGACATCATATATATTGGAGAAGTCAAAGGACAAACAGGCCACCAAATAGCAATCACAGCCCATGCCCTCGGTTGAGCCCGAGGGACAGGTGATCGACGAACAGGTGGTCAATGACGAAGAAGAATATTTTCTCGCTCCCCGAGCCTTCGTTGCCCCCGAGAAATCGGACGCGACAAAGTCCACGATCGAAGAACTCAGGAAGGTTATATTGATCGAGCATCCTCTAAAACGAAAGGTATACCTGGGGACGGGGTTAACCCCCAAACTTAGGAAAAAATTCATTCAATTTCTTATCGATAACATTGACTGCTTTGCCTGGTCCCACTTAGACATGATAGGGATCCCACCGGAGATAACTACCCATCAACTAAGTGTCGATCCCAGATTTAAGCCGGTGAAGCAAAAGAGGAGACCTCAGTCCGAGGTAAAGCATGCATTCATCAAAGAAGATGTTACGCCCTGCAATATTGCGTCGATATTATATCCCGCTATATTATATTATGATGATGTTACGTCCTGCAGTATTATATTACAATGATATTACGCCTTGCAGTATTACATTACGATGATGTTACGCTTCGCAGTATTAAATTACGATGATGTTGCACCCTGTAGTATCGTACGCTTAATTTGTCGTAAGGTAATCGACATTAGTCCAAGGAAAAGATTATTTGGAGATTATAAGGATTATGCAATTTCAAACAAGTGATGAGTAAATTCGTGAAGGTGAAAGGGAGAGCAAGTAAAAAAAATAAATTTTCGTCGAAGTTTGACATTTTGAGATAAAATGCGGCCCGAGTTAAAATACCCGGTATTTATGGACTAGTGTCATATAAGATACCACATGACCATGATAGTAAGGTGTATACGGTGTGTTAAAAGTGAGTAGTATTTTAAGTAATTTGAGATAATTCTTAATTATGTGGATAATTGGTTAATTATTGGTTAGTGGGAGATTAACAAGTTAATTAAGAAATTAAGTGGATAATTTTTGGATAAGGATTAAACCTTATGGTGGCAGCCCAATGTTGTCTTGATCAAGATAAGAAATGACTCTTAAGTCATGTAAAAAGGTGGCACATTTTAAGAAGAATTTTGTGACTAAGTCATCTAAGCGGGGCCCACTCTATTTGATAAAGACTCCAACATAATAATTAAAATACATATGTTACATTTGCAATTCTAAGAAAATTGCAATTCTATACGAATTGAAGGCAACAATACGGATTTGCAATTCTAAGAAGTTTGCAACGAAGTTATGCTGTGTAATCGCAACGGGATTTTTGCAATTCTAAGAGAACACGGTACAATCTTTCTCAAGAATATCAAAAGGATTTTCCCCTACTTCGATTCGTCGTTATGTTTTTGTTGCAATTGACGTATGTTAGAGGGATTATCAAGAGAATTGGTCAGGTATGTTAAGGCTATCCCTTCCTTCTTTTTGGCATGATCTATACGATACGAACGAAACGAGCAAATGCACAACATCCATAAATGACTCTATTCATAGAAATACTAGAGATGCTCATGTTCTTGATTTCTCATGTGTCATATTATTCTATCATCTGTTCATGAGTCTCAGAAAATACGTAAGTTGATAAAGTTTGTTTCATGATATTAATCAGAGGCATGATGGTCTTATGACGTACTGAGAGATTTTCATTAACGTATTTCACATGCATTTCATGCATTTATACATGCACAATGACCCATGATCAGATGGCGTTATATACGCGTATTTATATATATATATATAGAGAGAGAGAGAGGGGAAAGGTCATGGCATTATATACGCACCACCACCTGATCAGCTGGTATACATTGATGATTTTACCCAAGTGGCCGAGATGATATGATGGGATGCCCTCAGAGGCTTGATGATGTTATGAACACATGTACCTATGCACGATATGGCATTCATATGCATATGCATGACACTATAATTATTTCATGAATTACAGAGTTATCCAGACTTATAGGTTGGGTCATTTACTCTATATTTCTTCCATGTCGGTTATATACTTATTTATGTGCCTTACATACTCGGTACATTATTCGTATTGACATCCTTTTTTGCCTGGGGACACTGTATTTCATGCCCGCAGGTCCCGATAGACAGGTCGAGAGCCCTCCAAATAGGCTACTTGCTCAGCGGAAGATATTGGTGCGCTCCATTTGCTTCGGAGTTGCTTGTTTTGTTAGTATGACTTAGACGTGTATTGTTTAGTATGGCAGGACTTTGTCCTGACCTTTATAAAAATTATGTATTCTTAGAGACTTGTAGACAGATGTCATGTATGTAAAAGATTGTATGGCCTTGTCGGCCTATGTTTAGTGTACACGTGATTATTTTGTCCTTATAGGCTCATATGTCTTATGTATAAGTTGGTATCACATGTTGTATTCTACTTATCTCACGGAAACCTTCCGGCTCAGTTATCTATGATAGTATGACATGAAAAGATATGTTATGTTGGTACTCGTTTGAGTAAGGTACCGGGTGCCCGTCATGGCCCATCGGTTTGGGTCATGATAAAAGTGGTATCAGAACAGTTTTGTTCTAGGGAGTCTACAAGCCGTGTCTAGTAGAGTCTTGTATATGGGTGGGTCTTGCACCATACTTATAAGCATGAGGCTATAGGACATTTAGGACTGTCACTCTTTCTTCTTACTCTAGATCGTGTGGTAGAGTGTCACGATCCTAAAACCGACCCAGTCGTGATGGCACCTATCGTGAAACTAGGCCAGCCGACACAACTCCCGAATTAACCATTTAACCAATAATAACCATTTTAAGCCTTTAATTAATCAGATATCTCATAATGTAAGTCTAAATGAATAGTGCGGAACAAATACACAAGCCTGACATCGGGGTATCACAAGTCACGAGCATCTACTAAGGTCTAAATATAACAAGAGTCTAAAAATGTACTAAATACAGTCTAAGGAAGACAAGAGGGAGAAAAGCAGTGCTGCGAACGTCGGGCAGCTACCTTGCTAACTCCAATGACTCTGCCACTAAGCAATCAACACCCGCTACCTGGTTCAGAACTACCTGAATCTGCACATAAGGTGCAGGGAGTAATGTGAGTACGCCAACTCAGTAAGTAATAAAGGTAAATGAAAGCTGAGCAGTAAGAAAACACGTAAAACACAACATAACGCTACAGCAAATGCAGTACCTTTCCAAAAATTATTTTCTTCGTAAATCAAGCTCAGTTTCAGTAAAACCCTTTTTAAACAACTTTGAACAGTTTCAAACGAGTGATAAAATAGTGAGTAAAAATGATAGAAACGTAAACAACCCCTCGGGCAAATATGTACCATAAACCGCCCCTAGGGCATAATATCAACAGAACCAGCCCCTCGGGCTACAACATATCACTCACACTGGGTACCTGCGCTCACTGGGGGTGTACAGACTCCGGGAGGGCCCCCTTACGGCCCAAGCGCAATAATAAACCATCTCGTGTCATAATCAAACAGGCTCTCGACCTTATATCAAGCCACCTCGTGGCGTAACAAATCAATCCCTCGACCTCATAATCATAAATCAGTACCACATTGTTGCGGCGCACAACCCGATCCCATAATATCCTTACAATACAGGCCCTCAGCCTCATTCAGTCAGAAATCTCTCATGCCACTCGGGCAACAGTAAAACATGATGCTCAACCCAAAATATCATTTAAAATATCAAAACGGAGTAAATATGTCTGAGTTATGAAAATAATAGAATACATCATGACTGAGTATATATATGAAGTAAAAACAGTGAGGAATAGTAGTAAAAATCCCTTAAGGGTCCAAAACAGTTGGCACGAAGCCCAAATATAGCATTCAGCCAAAGGCATGGTAATAATTTCCAAAACACAATGATATTAAACAGTTTACAATCAAATACATGACTTAACAGTCATACGGGACAGACCAAGTCACAATCCTCAATAGTGCATGACCCCACGCTCGCCATCTAGCATGTGTGTCACCTCAAAGTAGCACAACGATGTGAAGTCCGGGGTTTCATACCCTCAGAACAGACATTTACAATAATTACTTACCTCTATCCGGTCCAAACTCTAGCCCGCGATGCCTTTGCCTATCGACTAGGCCTCCGGATGCTCCAAATCTATCCAAAAAACAGAATTATACCATCAAAATATGCTAAGGGAACAAAGCCCACTCGAAAACAACCAATTTACATAAAAAAATCCAAAATTGGCCAAACTTGGGCCCCGGGCCCACATCTCGAAATCCGATAATTATCACGTCAATAAAATCCTTATCCTCTCACGAGTCTACCCATATCAAATTCATCAAAATCTGACCTCAATTGCCCGTTCAAATCCCCAAAAGAATTCTCTAACTTTTCTTCCATTTTCCCCCAATCTCCACTCTAATTTCTCAAATTAAATGATGAAATTCAAGACTAAATCATGGAATTAAACCAAATATAAATGAAGAATACTTACCCCAACTGCTCCATTGAAAATCTCCTCAAATTTCACCTTCCCCCGAGCTCTCCAATGGCTTTTTGTGATATTGGACTTAAACCCATGATTTTTAAATATAAACTGCCTGCCAAGATATTTTCTTCATCGTGAATGCGGAAGCTCCCTCGCGCTCGCGAAGCACAAAGCTTCACTGACCAAAATTCCTTCTACTCGAACGAGACACCCCTAACGCGAATGCGAAGCTTCAGCTCATCAAAGCATCACGAACGCGACTACCAACTCGTGAACGCGAAGAACAACTCTCCAGGACCCCAGCTGCTCACCTTTCCTCTATGCGAATGCGGCTAAACCCACGCGAACGTGATGACCACGAGCCTCAGCCCTTCATGAACGCGAAGGCCAAATTACACTGCCTCACCTCCTAACCCTTCACGATCGCGGGACATCCATCGCGGATGCGATGGTCAAAAACCTGTAACAATAACAACAGTTTTTCTGCAATTTCCATCAACATGAAATGATCCGTTCAACCTCCCAAAACTCACCCGAGGCCCATAGGACCTCAACCAAACATGCCAACATATCCCATAACCTCATTCAAACTTGTTCCGCCCTTTCGAATGCTCAAAACAACATCAAAACACCAAAATCACATCGGATTTAAGCCTAAGAATTCTAAAAACTTCCAAAGTCCGCTTTCAATCAAAAAGTCGATCAAACCTCGTCTAAATGACCTGAAATTTTGCGCACACATCAAAAATGACACGACGGACCTACTCCAACTTCCGGACTCTTATATCAAAATCTTACCTATCAACCGGAAAACACCAAAAATCCAATTTTGCCAATTCAAGCCTAAACCTAACCCTGACCTCCAAAACACATTCCGATCATGCTCCTAAGTCCCAAATAACCTAACAGAACTAACCAAATCATAAAAATTCCAATCTGAGATCATATACTAACAAGTCAAAACTTGGTCAAACCTTTCAAACTTTAAGCTTCAAACTAAGAACTGTTCTTCCAAATCCATTCCGATTACCCTAAAAACCAAAACCGATGATTTACATAAGTCATAATACATCACACGGGGCTAGTCATGCCCGAGGACTGGCGAGCGAAGTGCAAAATATCAAAACGACCGATCGGGTCGTTACATCCTCCCCCACTTAAACATACATTCGTCCTCGAACGTGCCCAAAATTGTTTCAAAAGCCAACCAATCGCTGAATAACCTTACCATGCACATATCCAGGGGCGATCCCACGTCACCCTATCTTATATAGGTCCGATAACACAATGTAATTGAAATTTCACAATCCAACCTAGCCATAAACCTTAGAACCACATTTCCACTTCTGAGATCATCCGTAAGACCATAATCTCATATCTATACTCTGAATAAGCCTAAACAAGCTATAACAAACCATACCTGCAACCTCAGATGCAATTACATGATATACCACATAACTCAAACACTCGTAGCGATAACTTCTAATCACAGCAGTTGCTCAAAACAACCAAATATCAATAATAAGCCTTTTATCCAATAAAACCTCATTCCGACACTTCCTTATACTGTCAATGATAAATGAAACACGTAGAAAGTCATAACCATTCCTCAGATCAACCATTCGTGAAGCCACTTCTCCTTTGGCAAGGACCCTAGCAAATTTCTGAGCCGAACATCGATATTATCCTTCCAACACACTGAAACCGAATCCGTTAGTATTCATTATAGATCCCCAATGATCTCATCTAATCCAACACAACTACTCTAGTGACATGACACATCAATACAATCTGACGCCACAACTTGTGCAATCTGCGCACCAATAAGCAACAATTCGAACATACTCAAATCATGACAAATGACTTGAATAGGAGAGCTATACCGCAAGATCACTAGTACCACCACAACACAAATGCTAAGAACCCATCACATGTCATTGAACCAAAACACACGAATCTATCCCGCAAGATCATACCTTCATATAGTTCCGCTCCAATGCGCGACCTCATCCAACCACTGGTTCACATGAAACACCTCAAGTCCCTATGCTCAAAATTGACAACCACGCGCAATTTGATGTCTGGAACCAAAGAAAATCATTATAACCACGGCGAAACAATTGACATAACATTACTCAAACCCGAAAGGACACAACTGATACGCCATCCGCCGAGCAATACCCAATACTCTTCCCGCTCGAGTTCCACTGAGAGGCCCCAATAAAATTGCACTACATGTGCCCATAGCCAAAAAATCCTAATGCCTCGCAACACGGAAATGTAACTCATAGATCTCCCTATACCACCAATAAGCTCAATAACAATCGAATCAACATATCCTTCAACAATACAACTCGGAGTCAACCAAACCGATTCGATATAGAACACACCTCCATATTAGCTTACCAATGAACCCCTTATCAAGGAGTTCCTTAGGCTGCTCCTTCAACTTCACCAGTGCCATCCGATACGGTGCCCGACACCAAATCAATACCAAAATTAACAACCCTATCCGGCAGCATGCCCGACAGCAAGGAACACATCCAAAAAATATCCCTCACCACCAGAACTAGATCAATGGTAGGAGTCTCTACACTGACATCCATCACGAAGGCCAAATAAGAAAAATAATCCTCCCTAGCCATCCGCTGGGTCTTCAAAAATGAAACCTCCCTACTGAAAGCATAATCCGTCGAACCTCGCCACTCAATCCGTGGCCTTTTTGGCATAGCCAACGCCACCGTCTTAGCAAAACAGTCCAGAATAGCATGACACAGAAAACAACTAGTTCATACCCAATACCATACCAAAATCCAGCATACTAAGCAACAATGATCCACTCGGGTCTCCAAACCTCCAATGGTTACCACACAAGACCGATATACGCGGTCCACAACTATGACCTAACCTGTTTATGAGAACTCCTAGTCCCCAAATCCATACAGCACGCGAATCACCATATCCGATCCCAACTCCATCGTCTGAATATGCAACACACCTCTAATACCCAATCATCCCATGGGAGGTACTCCTATAATTCTCATATGCCACCAAGCAAACTCGAATGTCAGCAGTCGATCCAACAAGAGAGTACCACAATACTAATGAAGTATCATCAACTCAAACACATCGCCCTTTCTAAAATGTATACCCTCATCAAGCCACACCAATCCGTGATCTCATTTTCTAGTTATCTAAAACTGCCCATGCTATCTAAGAATTTTATGACCTTCCTTTCAGAACTGAACTGTAACCTTACACAAGGAAATCTCAATCCTACAAAACATTCCGCATATACCATACCATCCTAGGATAACCATGAGAACTTCATATCCCTTCCGAGCCACAAACAACTACATTCTCACTAGCCAGGAACTTTCCATTGATCCCATCCATAAGAAGATCACTATACATCCCATGCTCTTCACGTTCGTAGAAAATACGCATCTCTAACTGTGGTAGAAAACATCAAGAACTCTCCGAATTCTATTTGCACAAAACTAAACCGTCAGGACTGAATCCTTCTAACTCAACCAAGCTACGCAGGTCACTAAAACCCAAGAGCATTGCTGCAAAACACCTGCACTCATTACCTCTTGAGCATCCAAAGAACTAATCATATCCTTACCATGCCAATCTGGCCTACTACCAAGCTATCTTATCTATCTAAGTTCCTTCTGACTTACCTTCAACTTGATACTTCTTCTTGCTATAACACCACAATTTTCTCAACCCAGACTCACCACATGAGACCTAAGCATAAAACCACACCGTCTAAGGCTCATAAGCCGCTGGATACTCTCTTAAATATTCCCAAACACACCACACTCACAATACCTACCTTGAAGTGACTCCATGTGAGCCGAAAGCCATTACCTTCACCTTCCTAATACTGATATATAGACTCCCCTAATGATATAGAAACACCACGAGTTTTGACACCCTCCAATGCAAACCTCAATTTCTAGCCAATTATCCAATTATTACATGTAAAATCTTGAACACATTAGAACCATTCTTAGGAGTCACCCACTCTACTCAAACCATAATTAAACCGATCAAACGGGCTAACGACCTGTGCTCTATTAGCACCCCGACACCGCAGCATGTAACCTCACCTTAATGCAACCAAGCAATTTCATGTTCTATGCACCGCACATCCTTTACCAATAACTACTCCAGACATTCCGTGATTCTTATACACCTATGAAGCATAACATAAACTTTGTCAAAATTTTCCTTTACTCGAGCCATCCTCGGTCTCAATCTCTGTAAGCCATAACTGATTCACCCGCATGCCTCAAACTGGAACCAACATAGTACATAACTGTGCAATCAACTAATCAATAGTAGGCTCCCCCACTTAGCTCAAAGCCATAGATCAAAACACACAATAACTCATAATGCATATACTATATTACTGCCGTAATACCATAGTGAGATTAAACTAAATCCTTCATAAGCTCATGCAACACAGACCATCAAGAACTTCAAACCTTCTGCAAATATCACGTTCACCCTTGTAACAGTCAAGCCCACTCTATTAAGTAACCCAAATTTAAATTGCAACACATATATTTCACTTGTAAAAGAGATATTCCAACAGACAACATAAGGATCACACAAACTTCAGAACACCCGCAAGAGATAACCCACCTGCTTTGCCTCAAACTAACATCTCTTTATACCCTTCCACAATCATAAACATTACGCAGTCACTTAATCTTCCTGAGTCTGAACTCATATCGCAACATGAAATTTACTTCACTCCCCAACTAGAAAACATGAAAAGATTCGTCACACTCTTATAACTCGGGGCTATACATCAAATCAAGATGGAAATCAAGAACCAAATAGTTCTTTCTGTCCTCAGGCAGACCCTTCTCATCTCATTCAATTCATATGAATACATCTCGCAGTCACATCACACTCGTCACGTAGCTATCCAGTAATCACTCCTACTAATAGGGACACTATCGGACATATATATCCAAAAGCACATGTTCACACGATAAACGCCTCAGAGCTCAAGCTATAGGCAAAATTTGGCCTCAAGTCCTCAAGTCTGGCCCATCATCAACACACAGAGATCATATCTCACCCCTCGATTAGGGAATCACAAGCCGTCAATGCACAGCTAATACCGAGCGCTCATGCGCACATACGAACGCGTGGAAGGAATTCAAAGAGTATCATTTCAAGCTGAATTAAGGATGCACGATAAGAGTTCAAGAATATGAAGTTTTTCCTAAAGGTTTTGCAACCTCTCGAGGATAAGTATAGACGTCTCCATACCGATCCGCGAAACTCTACTAAACTTGCTCATGACTCGTGAGACCTATGTAACCTAGGCTCTAATACCAACTTTTCACTACCCTAAAACCAAACTGGTCGTGATGGCACCTATTGTGAAACTAGGACAACCAACACAACTCCTGAATTAACCATTTAACCAATAATAACCATTTTAACCCTTTAATTAATGAGATATCTCATAATGAAAGTCTAAATGAATAGTGCGAAACAAATACACAAATCTGACATCGGGGTGTCACAAGTCACGAGCATCTACTAAGGTCTGAATATAACAAGAGTCTAAAATTGTACTAAATACAGTTTAAGGAAGACAAGAGGGAGAAAAGCAGTGCTGCGAATGTCGGGCAACTACCTTGCTAACTCCAATGACTCTACCACTGAGCAATCAACACCCGCTACCGGGTTCAGAACTACCTGAATTTTCACATAAGGTGCAGGGAGTAATGTGAATATACCAACTCAGTAAGTAATAAAGGTAAATGAAAGCTGAGCAGTAAGAACACGCAAAACACAGCATAACGCTACAGCAAATGCAGTACCTTTCCAAAACATTACAAAAATCGTTTTCTTTGTAAATCAAGCTCAGTTTCAGT
This sequence comes from Nicotiana sylvestris, assembly GCF_000393655.2. Taxonomy (NCBI): domain Eukaryota; kingdom Viridiplantae; phylum Streptophyta; class Magnoliopsida; order Solanales; family Solanaceae; genus Nicotiana; species Nicotiana sylvestris. Next base: position 80,782,157 of record NC_091062.1, on the reverse strand, counting down.
AAAACCCTTTATAAACAACTTTCAATAGTTTCAAATGAGTGATAAAAATAGTGAGTAAAAATGATAACGTAAACAACTTCTCGGGCAATATATGTACCATAAACCGCCCCCGGGCATAATATCAACAGAACCAGCCCCTAGGGCTACTTCATAATCACTCGAAATCAGCCCCTCGGGCAAACGTGGATTAGAAACAGCCCCTCGGGCTACAACATATCACTCACAATGGGTACCTACGCTCACTGGGGGTGTATAGACTCCGGGAGGGGCCCCTTATGGCCCACGCGCAATAATAATCCATCTCGTGGCATAATCAAACAAGCTCTCAGCCTCATATCAAGCCACCTCATGGCATAGAAAATCAAGACCTCGGCCTCATAATCATAAATCGGTACCACACTGCTGCGGCGCATAGCCCGATCCCATAGTATCCTCATAACACAGGTCCTCGGCCTCACTCAGTTAGAAATCTCTCATGCCCTTCGTGCAACAGTAAAATATGATGCTTAGCCCAAAATATCATTTAAAATATCAAAACGGAGTAAATATGGCTGAGTTATAAAAACAGTAGAATACAACATGACTGAGTATAAATATGACGTAAAAACAGTGAGGAATAATAGTAAAAATCCCTTAAGGGTCCAAAATAGTTGGCACAAAGCCCAAATATGGCATTCGACCCAAGACATGGTAATAATTTCCAAAATACAATGATATCAAATAGTTTACAATCAAATACGCGACTTAATAGTCATACGGGACGGACCAAGTCACAATCCCCAATGGTGCACGACCCCACGCTCACCATCTAGCGTGTGTGTCACCTCAAAGTTGCTCAACGATGTGAAGTCTGGGGTTTCATAACCTCAGGACAGACATTTACAATCATTACTTACCTCTATCCGGTCCAAACTCTAGCCCGCGATGCCTTTGCCTCTCGACTCGTCTTCCGGATGCTCCAAATCTATCCAAAAACAGAGTTATACCATCAAAATATGCTAAGGGAACAAAGCCCACTCGAAAACAACCAATTTACATCAAAATCCCGAAATTGGTCAAACCCGGCCCTCAGGCCCACGTCTCGGAATCCGATAAAAATCACGTCAATAAAATCCTTATCCTCTTATCCTCTCACGAGTCTACCCATATCATCAATTGCCCATTTATATCCCCAAAAGAATTCTCAAACTTTTCTTCATTTTCCCCAATCTCCACTATAATTTCTCAAATTAAATGACGAAATTCAAGACTAAATCATGGAATTAAACCAAATATGAATGAAGAATACTTACCACAATTGCTCCACTGAAAATCTCCTCAAATTTCACCTTCTCCCAATCTCTCCAATGACTTTTTTATGATACTGGACATAAACCCACGATTTTTAAATATAAACTGCCTGCCAAGATATTTCTTCATCGCGAACGCGGCAGCACCCTCGCGTTCACAAAGCACAAAGCTTCCCTGACCAAAATTCCTTCTACACGAACGTGACACCCCTAACGCAAACGCGAAGCTTCAGCTCATCAAAGCATCGCGAATGTGACTACCAGCTCGCGAACGCTAAGAACAACTCTCCAGGACCCCAGTTGCTCACCTTTCCTCTAAGCGAACATGGCTAAACCCACGCGAACGCGGCTAAACCCACGCGAACGCGGCTAAACCCACGCGAACGCGGAAACCATGGGCCTTAGACCTTCGCGAACGCAGGACCACCTTCACGAACACGAAGGCCAAATTCCACTACCTCACCTCCTAACACTTTGTGATCGCGGGACATCCATCGCGAACGCGAAGGTCAAAAACCTGAAACACCAACAGTGGTTTTTCTGCAATTTCCATTAACATAAAACGATACGTTCAACCACCCGAAACTTACCGGAGGCCCTCGGGACCTCAACCAAACATGCCAACATATCCCATAACCTCATTCAAACTTGGTCCACCCTTCAGAATGCTCAAAACAACATCAAAGCACCAAAATCACATCGGATTCAAGCCTAAGAATTCCAAAAACTTCCAAAGTTCGCTTTCGATAAAAAAGTCTATCAAACATTGTCCGAATGACCGGAAATTTTGCACACACATCATAAATGACACGAAGGACCTACTCCAACTTCCGGAATTCCATTCCGACCCCTATATAAAAATCTCACCTATCAACTAAAAAAATGCCAAAATTCCAATTTCGCCAATTCAAGCATAAACCTACTCCAGACCTCCAAAATATATTCCGATCACGCTCCTAAGTCCCAAATCACCTAACGGAACTAACCAATCATAATAATTCTAATCTGAGATCATATACTAACAAGTCTAAACTTGGTCAAACCTTTCTTATTTTAAGCTTTAAACTGAGAACTGTTCTTCCAAATCTATTCTGATTACCCTGAAAACCAAAACCGATGATTTACATAAGTCATAATACATCACATAGGGCTAGTCATGCCCGAGAATTGGCGAGCAAAGTGCAAAAGCTCAAAATGACCGGTCAGGTCATTACATATAGCTCACTTATAAGAATTCAAATTCTGAACTTCTATTTTATTCGTAATAAGACAATGCCTTCAGAAAGATGGTCGATAAGAGATATAGCTGTGGAAGTGTTGAGTTAGAGGAACTCAGTTTTGCATCTTGCTTATGATGAGTAAATGTGAGGTCTTCAGCAGATCATGTATGTACTAAAAGGTGTAAGGTTCTTGATAAGGAGCTTTAAGGAAAGAATACGTATCCACTCTTACGGTAAAAAGGAATAACAGAATCGGAAGTTAGACACAAGTTTTAGCAAGTAAAAGAATCAAGGTGAAGAAGGGTGCGAGGTGCCCAGTTAATAAAGATTATCATTATTTACCATTCAGGAATGGAGATATAAGCATTTTGAGTTACCTTCAATAGTAACAAATATATGTACAATCGGCCACACCGATCTCAGTTATGTCCAATGGGAGCTAACAGATATAGTTTAAGAGAAGGACGGGCTATCAGGATCCGGCTAGGGTTGAAGTAACCCAAAATAGTAGATGGATTGGTAGAGTTAGTTGACATTTTTTGAAGGATAATGCAAATATGATAATGGATATCCTTGTGAGAAATTTAGATGGTGCACTCTAAAATAGTACAGCTAGATATGTGTGCTACACAGATAGGCACATGAAGCCTGGGAAGGATAAATATTATCTTAGTATAACTCCCATCCGTAGTAGAGAGATAATTCTAAGTAACCCGAAGAGCTAGTGGATGGAGCAAAGGGGAGCTAAAAGCAAAAGAATATCTTGTTGAAGTTTTCAGAATAAAGTGATAGACAGAAATATTAGCAGGAAATAAGGAGAGCTAATGAAGCATTAAGAGTAAGATGTGATACATGGATGACAATGGTATGTTAGAAAGATGACAGTATTCGAGAGATTATAGTCGAGTAAAGGAAAAGACGAGCAGTGACAAGACTTGAGACAATAAAAGAGTATAGTCCATAGAGTCATATCCTCATTTCGAGAAATAAGTTTGCAACTCTGACATGATTACCAAAAGGAAAAGTTAGACCCCAGTGTAATAGAAACTAGTATGGATTGGTGAACAAGATAAGCTAAACATGAATTAGAGACTGAGTGATTTGATAATAGTCGGCATCATGAGAATTTTAGATTTTGTTCTAGCAATAATAGAATGGACAACATAAGAAGATCCATGATGAATTCAGAGAGTGGTCATTCAAGAAGACACTTCCCTAAAGCAAGCAATATGAGAAAAGTTAAGCTTAAGGGACTTTATGTGCCAGTTACACTAAGTGTCACTATCACAGGTGAGGAATTTTGTTATCCTTGGTATAGAAGGATTACCGCAAGGCAAGTAAGGGTCATTGATAATGTGAAAAGACGCCAAAAATGAAGAGGAAAATCATCTATATGCAGGTCGTCATAGCTCCAAGTCGTAGTACTCCCCTAAAGGGGGAAATATGGAAGATAAAGGAAGAATGCGATAAATATGAGAAAAGGATGAGATTGAACCTATCCAGATATTACAGATATTCTATGATTCCACAAATGTAAGCATGACGTCAAAAAAAAGGAAGTAAGGGTTCCTACCCGGGATGTTATTGATATATAAAGAGCCAGTACGTGAGGTAAGCGAAGACAAGGAAATAACTCAAGAAAGAGTATGTGGAATATAGATATGAGAACGGGTCGATGAGTAGTTAGTAGTTGATTCAGGAAGAGCCTATTCATGCTAGACAAGAAATTACAGACAAATCAGCAGATCATGCAAGATAAATATAGTAAACCCCAACATGGAGAATTCAGCCTCAGAGTAATATCATTATAATACTTGAGATATATTAAAATAGGAGTTCGGGTAGTTAAGGTACCGTATGAGTGTTACGGGGATAAAAGAAAGTGCTATCGGGAAGACAGTCAAAATATCAGTTCAGAAGCAACCTTACAAGCACAAGGGCATGGAGGTAAGCAACTATGGATGATTATAGGCAAGGAAGGACATCAAAAGGTCCATAATAAGCTCACAGTTTTACGAGAGTCAAGGGTTCTCCCTAAGTACTACAACGAAAGACCTAGCTGAGTAAATAAGGAAGAAAACTTCAACCAAAGCACAATGACCTAAAAAGGAAAGGGTTGTGTAACAACAGTCTAACTACAAAATTGTATGCACTCCAAAAGAAAGTTGCACCTACCATGACTAATGAGCGGGGAGTAAAAACCAAAAGTAATATTCAAGACCACATGAGTTGCACAAAAACTTCGGCATGTGTGAGAACTCAGATAAGCTAAGTGTGCATGCAAAAGAGGGCAAAAAGACCAGGAAAAGCAATTGCTTACATTTGAAGAAAACTTAAATGGAACAAAAGGAATTATTCGATTAATGATCAGCCGTAGAAGACTCCGGTATAAGCTAAAAGAAGGAATTGGGTCCAGGTCATAGACAAAGGATTGAAACATTAGAAGATTATATCATGGTTTTCCATAGTGTCCATAAAAGGCTAAAGTAATAACTAAATGCCTTGAGCCACAGATCGGAAGATAGCTTGAGCCTATATAAAGGCTAATTAGAATAAAGAGGAAACTAAAGAGTTACATCAACTAAGTAAATCAGGAATCTGATTATTGGACCTCGAAAATTGTAAAAATCGTGATATAGAACATTATAGGATCACTCTTAATATCAAAGGTACCAAAGGTACCAAAGGGATAGTAGAACAACCATATTCTATAATGGTTCTACTATAAAGCCAGCTAGAAAAATATCAACCTTATAAGAATTCAGTATGGAGCTCCCACCGGATTGTATAGGTACCAGAGGTGCAAGTATTATAATAGAGCTTAAAGTTATGGACGTGAATTATACCTGTATGGAAGGGAGGTCATGAAATAGATAAAAAGATACGATGCGAGATTTTAAGGTAAGTAAGGTAAAGGTGAGCAACGTACAAGATACTCAAAGGCAGAAGATCGTAAATTGTCCATGCTTTAGATAGAAGGCTAGAAGCACTAGATTCAATATCCAAGAATGATAGCAGCGTCGTTAGTGGCATACCTTCCAACCTATGGTTTCCAAGTACCGAGAGATCTAGTCAAGAGAGTAAAAGAGTTAGAGACGATGTGATATCTCGCTTGATGTTCCAGAATAACATAAGAAAATCTATGGTGCAAGCAAAGTTGAAGGAAGTCCGCGAATAGTATAAATAGATATGTATAGGTCCCAAGCTAAAGCATAGTAAAGCGATAAAGTTTTAGGATATGAGTATGAACGAGAAAGAGCGAGTGAGAATGTGACAAGAATGAATAAGTCTTCGGGATTAAGCCCATGAAAATAAGAAAGCTAATGGTTTCTCTAAGTTATAGAAAGTTCAGTATAGCCTGAATGAACTCAAAGAAGTCTAAGACTAATAATATTTAGAAAAAAAATGAAATGTTGCCCTGGTAGTGGAATGAGGGTGTGATTGTGATAGATAAAGGATGACGTTTGGGCCTTCAACTGAATAATGATTTGAAGAGGATTTCATGGATAGTACTGAATTAAAAACGTAAAGTGTATCGACAATGAATGGATAAAAGATACAAGGTACGAGATGAGATTAGACCATCATTCTTAAGATGAGCAGTAATGAAGAAGCGTTAAAAGACTTAGCTTTATGCATATAAGATAAGCAACAAGAGTAACCTGGAGTTTGTTTACAGACCTCAGTAACAATAAATCAAAGTAAGAATTATGGTACAGTATGGCCTACTTAGATGTAGTAAAGCTAATGACGCCTAGAGGGACAATCGAACATAAATTTGTACATGTTCACAAAGTGAGGCCTAGAGATTGGCTAAGAGCTGGAGGAAAGGGGAGAGAAGCATCACATAGGCGCACATACAAAGTTAGAGTCGTATAGGCTGCATGATAGAAGGTAGCAACGGTTACGAGATTAGAAGGACTCCGACTACAAGTCGTGGTGTGAGAAATAGGCCTAAAGGGGGGAATGTACTGGCCTTTGGATTTATTCAAAACACAGTTGCCTAAACGGAAAGGAGAATATACAATTATTTGCAAGAGCTATGGGTTATAAGAATGATAAGTGCATTAGCCAACATTTGAGGACGAATGTTCCAAAGGGGGGAATGATGTTACGCCCCGCAATATTACGTCAATATTATATCTCGTAGTATTATATTATGATGATATTATGTCCTGTAGTATTATATTACAATGATGTTACGCCTTGCAGTATTACATTACGATGATGTTACACTTCACAGTATTAAATTACGACGATGTTGCACCCTGTAGTATTGTATGTTGAATTTGTTGTAAGTTAACTAACATCAGTCCAAGGAAAAGATTATTTGGAGATTATAAGGATTATGCTATTTCAAACAAGTGATGAGTAAATTCGTGAAGGTGAGAGGGGGAGCAAGTCAAAGAAAATGAATTTTCGTCGAAGTTTGACATTTTGAGATAAAATGCGGCCCGAGCTAAAATATCCGGTATTTATGGACTAGTGCCATAAAAGGTACCAGATGACCATGATAGGAAGGTGTGTTAAAAGTGAGTAGTATTTTAAGTAATTTGAGATAATTCTTAATTATGTGGATAATTGGTTAATTATTGGTTAGTGGGAGATTAACAAGTTAATTAAGAAATTAAGTGGATAATTTTTGGATAAGGATTAAACCTTAACGTCATAGCCCAAGGTTATCTTGATCAAGATAAGAAATGACTCTTAAGTAATGTAAAAATGTGGCACATTTTAAGAAGAATTTTGTGACTAAGTCATCTAAGTGGGGCCCACTCTATTTGATAAAGACTCCAACATAATCATTAAAATGCGTATGTTACATTTTCAATTCTAAGAGAATTGCAATTCTATATAGATTGAAGGCAACAAAAAGGATTTGCAATTCTAAGAGGTTTGCAACGAAGTTATGCTGTGTAATCGCAACGGGATTTTGCGATTCAAAGAGAGCACGATACAATCTTTCTCAAGAATATCACACAGATTTTCCCCTACTTCGATTCGCCGTTATGTTTTTGTTGCAATTGACGTATGTTAGAGGGATTGTCAAGAGAATCGGCTCAAGTATGTTTAGGCTATCCATTATTTCATTTTGGCATGATCTATATGACACGAACGAAACGATCAAATGCACAACTTCCATAAATGACTCTATTCATAGAAATACTAGAGATGCTCATGTTCTTGATTCCTCATGTATCATATTATTCTATCATCTGTTCATGGGTCTAAGAAAATAAGTAAGTTGATAAAGTTTATTTCGTGATATTAATCAGAGGCATAATGGTCTTATGACGTGCCGAGAGATGTTTTATTAACGTATTTCACATGCATTTCATGCATTTATACATGCACATTGACCCATGATCAGATGGCGTTATATACGTGTATTTATATGTACATATATGTATATGGGATATGGGAAAGGTTATGGCGTTATATACGCACCACCACCTGATCAACAGGTATACGTTATTGATTTTTTCCACAATGACCGAGATGATATGATAGGATGCCCTCAGAGGCTTGATGATGTTATGAACATATGTACCTATGCATGACATGGCATTCATATGCATATGCATGACACTATAATTATTTCATGAATTACTGAGTTATCCAGACTTACGGGTTGAGTCATTTACTCTATATTTCTTCCATGTCTGTTATGTACTTATTTATGTACCATACATACTTGGTACATTATTCGTACTGACATCCCTTTTTTCCTAGGGAGCTGCGTTTCATGCCCGCAGGTCCCGATAGACAGGTTGAGAGCCCTCCAGATAGGCTATCAGCTCAACGGGCGATATTGGTGCGCTCCATTTGCTTTGGAGTTGCCTGTTTGGTTAGTATGACTTAGACGTGTATTGTTTGTTATGGCGAGACTTTGTCCCGAACTCTAGAATAATTAAGTATTCTTAGAGGCTCGTACACATATGTCATGTACGTAAAAGATTGTATGGCTTTGTCCGCCTATGTTTAGTGTACAAGTGATTATTTTGGCCTTATAGGCCCGTACCTCTTATGTATAAGTTGGTATCACATGTTGTATTCTATTTATCTCACGACAGCCTTCTGGCTCAGTTATCTATGATAGTATGACATGAAAAGATACATTATGTTGGTACTCGTTTGAGTAAGGTACTGGGTTCCCGTTGCGGCCCATCGGTTTGAGTCGTGACAGAAGAGGTATCAAAACTTCTCAAAATAGGATCCATTAGGGAAGTAAAATATCCCAAATGGCTAGCTAACATAGTGGTAGTCCTAAAAAGGGGAATAAACTTAGAATGTGTGTAGACTACAAGGATTTGAACAAAGCATGCCCTAAAGATTCTTTCCCATTGCCCAACATCGATTGATTAATCGATGCTACGGCTAGCCACAAGATCCTTACCTTTCTCGACACCTACTCCAGGTACAATCAAATTCAAATGAACCCGAAGGATCGGGAAAAGACTTCGTTCATCCCGAAGTATGGTACATATTGCTATAATGTAATGTCCTTCGGGCTAAAGAATGCGGGAGCCACATAACAGCGCCTAGTTAATAAAATGTTCAAACATCAAATAGGCAAATCTATGGAAGTTTATATTGATGACATGCTAGTTAAATCCCTGCACACATAGGACCATTTGACTCATTTGCAGGTGACGTTCGATATCCTAAGAAAGTACAACATGAAGCTCAACTCTGAGAAATGCACTTTCGGAGTCGGTTCGGGCAAGTTCTTGGGCTTCATGGTGTCGAACAGGGAATAGAGATCAACCCCGATAAAATCAAAGCCATCGAGGAGATCACCGTGGTGAACAATGTGAAAGTCGTACAACGGCTGACTGGGAGGATAGCTGCCCTAGGCCGATTTATCTAGAGGTCATCAGATCGGAGCCATCATTTCTTTTCCCTACTCAAGAAGAAAAACAACTTCGTATGGACTCCAGAATGCCAACAAGCCTGGAAGAATTAAAACGGTATCTCTCGAGCCCACCCCTGCTCTATACTCCGAAAGAGGATAAAACACTCTACTTGTATCTAGCCATGTCCGAAGTGGCGGTAAGTGGCGTATTGGTTCGAGAAGAGCAAGGTACGCAATTTCCTGTCTATTATGTGAGTCAGACCCTAGGAGATGCTGAAACCAGGTACCCTCATTTGGAAAATTTAGATCTTGCATTATTAAGCGCGCCTAGGAAATCAAAACCATATTTTCAATGCCATTATATATGTGTGCTGACTACATACCCACTTTGAAATGTCTTGCATAAGCCCGAATTATCGGGCAGATTGGCCAAATGGGCCTCAAACTTGGAGGATATGATATCGAATATCAGCCTCGAATGGCTATCAAGTCTCAAATTTTGGCAGACTTCAAGGGCGATTTCGCGCCTGCCCTCGTACCCAAAGTAAAAAAGGAAATCTTGCTAAAACTAGGTACGTCATCGGGGGTATGGACCCTCTTCACAGACTGTGCCTCGAATGTGAAAGGATCCGGGCTAGGCAATGTTTTAAAACCACCTACAAGCATTGTCATTAGGCAATCTATCAAGACTTCTACATTGACTAACAATGAGGCCGAGTATGAGGCCATGATTGCAGGTCTCGAACTAGCCAAGGGCCTTGGGGCAGAGGTCATCGAGGCAAAGTGTGACTCCTTTTTGGTAGTAAATCAAGTAAATGGGAGCTTCAAGGTTCGAGACGACCGAATTCAGAGGTACTTGGACAAAATTCAAGTGACATTACATCGCTTCAAGGAATGGACGTTGGATCATGTACCTCAGGAGCAGAATAGCGAGGCTGATGCACTTGCAAACTTGGGGTCATTGGTAGAAGAAGATGATATCGTCCCGCGGACTGTCCTCTAACTATCGAAGTCAATGGTCAAAGAAGGCCATGCAGAAATTAATTCAACAAGTTTAATGTGGAATTGGAGGAATAAATATATCGACTACTTAAAGCATGGGAAGCTCCCAAAGGACCCAAAAGAGTGAAGAACACTTCGAGCCAAATCAGCTCAATTCTCACTTGATGAAAATGGAACATTGTACAGAAGAACCTTCGATGGACCACTGACAGTGTTCTTGGGACTCGAGGACACCGATTATGTATTACGGGAAATCCAGGATGGTACTTGTGGGAACCATTCTGGTGTAGACTCTCTAGTTTGCAAGGTGATTAGAGCGGGGTATTATTGGGATACCATGAAAAAAGATACCAGGGAGTTCGTTCGAAAGTGTGATAAATGCCAAAGATTTGCACCGATGATCCATCAACCCGGTGAACAACTCCATTCGGTCCTATCCCCGTAGCCATTCATGAAATAAGGGATGGACATTATCGGCCCCTACCAACGGCGCCAGGTAAAGCTAGATTTATTTTATTTATGACTAACTACTTCTCAAAGTGGGGTGAAGCGCAGGCCTTCGAGAAGGTAAGAGAAAAAGAAGTCATCGACTTCATATGGGACCACGTCATATGTCAGTTCGGGATACCTGTCAAAATATCATGTGACAATGGGAAACAGTTCATCGGCAGTAAAGTAACAAAATTCCTTGAGGACCATAAAATCATAAGGATCCTATCAGCACCTTACCACTCAAGTGCAAATGGTCAGGCCGAGTCCACAAACAAAACCATCATTCAAATCATAAAGAAAAGGTTATATAATGCAAAGGGAAAATGGAGAGAAGTGTTGCCCGAAGTGCTATGGGCATATCGAACGACGTCAAAGTCGAGTACGGGGGAGACCCCGTTTTCTTTGGTATACAGATCCGAAGCCTTGTTCGTAGTCGAAGTTGGGGAACCTAGCGTTAGGTTTCAACATGCCACCGAGGGCTCAAATCACGCAGCTATGAACAGTTCTCTCGAACAGAATAAAGAACCTTCGATATTTCAGAGTCGGGGACTTAGTCTTGAGAAAAGTCACTCTTAACACTCGAGACCCAAACAAAGGAAAACTAGGTCCCAATTGGGAAGGACCGTACAGTGTCCTCGGAGTCATAGGGAAAGGATCTTTCAAACTTAGCACAATGGAAGGTGAGTAACTACCAAACAATTGGAATGTATCGTTGCTCAAGCGATATTACTGCTGAGGTATGACCTTTTCCCCTTTTTCATTTGTATTTAAAACTAACTCCTTACAGATGTTCAGTTGAAGATATCGAGGCACCTTTCAGCTCGAAGACCTTGAATTTGAAAGTATACATTGCATTCTTTTTTCCTTAGATCGGGTTTTATCCCAAATGGGTTTTACTGGAAAGGTTTTTAATGAGGGAACACCTATATGCTACCTGAACATTCAATAAGTATTCAAGGCTTCTTTTCGATCAACCTCGAATACTGGGGGGCATCACCCTCGGAGGTTATATTTTTGAGAAAGATATTTCACACCTAAGAGGGCCTCGATAGGAGAACTTTGTAATGGGCCAAATGGTCAAATGAACCGTGTCCATATAGAATAGTTGAGCCCTGACGACAAAACATGTACGCACATATCAACTATTTAAAGAAGCATTTTGGTTATATAAAAAACACTTTGTATCTCATACGAGCTCTACACTTACAATCCTACGGGAAGCGGCTCAAGGGCCAAAGCACCCCGATATACCTGGGGACTGTCACTGACAGTCAATACATCCGAGTTATCAAAAATTCGGACTCATAAGACCTCAAAAAGGCACCCCTCAGAAACAAAGGCCAAGGCCAATATACTCGGGGTCTAACTTTTCGATATCGGCAAACAAGTTCAAGTGACAAACCTGAAGGCTACAGCCACACTAAAGACTACAATCACACAAAGGCTACGACCAAAATAATGCGATTCGAAGACGTCCGACTTTTGCTATAAATTAAAGGCCTTCAACTACTGAAAAATTGGTTAAAACAAGCTACCCTCGGCAAAAGCAAAATATAAAGGGCTTCGATAAATTCAGCCCCCGAAAAATATGAAGGCCTCGATAAATTCGGCCTTCAAAAATACCTTAAGAGGTATTCAAATTGTGTTTACGCAAACAAATAACCAACAAGGTTCCGATATGTCAAACCTTCGAAAAATCTAAACGGATACAAAAAACATATGCTAAGGCATACAAAATTTTCACCAGTCTTTTAGCTGAAAAGAGGGAAAAGTTTATAGCCATTTTAGAGGCTGAATTGGCCCCCAACTAAAGAGCCTAAGAGCCAACCTAAAAAAGCTTAATGGCCAATATTTAAAGAGCTTTAAGGCTGAAGCACACCATGCTCGAAGACTTTACCTAGCTCGGACTCAATAGTCCCGAGCTAAAACTTAGCTTGAAGATCGAACCTTAAGTGGTAACCTATTATCGATCGTTGATCAAAACATAGCAATCTGAGGGTCTACTCTACCCTGAATTTGATTCAACTCTCAAAGGTTAGAGCATAAAAAATTTAAGAAACACTGAAGAAAAATTAAGGGAAAATGATCAAGGAAACGTCTTTTCATATATACAAAAAGATATTACACGGGGGTCCTATAAAGCAAAAAATTACAAAAAGATAGAAAAAATTCTACCTACTCCAGAGGGGCATTCCCCCCAGACCCGAACCTGTCATTTCCCCGGGACCAGCCTCTTCCCTGGGAGTAACTTCTTCGGCCGCCCCCTCCTTTTCATCATCTTCGGCATCCTCATCATCATCGGAAGAAAGGAAAAATTTGGCATCAGCCTCATCTGCCTTAGCTTGCTTTATCTCCTCGAAAAGATCAAAGCCCTTAGCATGAATCTCTTCGAGTGTCTCCCTTTGATATCGATGTCGGACATAGTCATTGCTTCTTTTTTCTCGATCGGAAGCCTCCCTCAACTCCATCTGGGCATAGGCAGCATCTTTCAAATAGATGACCACCGTCTTGTCGGCCTTGGCCTGTATTACTCTGGCTTCAGCCCCGACTTCCACCACTTCGGCCTTGGCCTTCACAAGACCAGCCTCGAGCTCAGCTATTCTGCCAGCTTGAACCAAGTTTCTTCCTTGAGAATTTCGGAGTTGAACCTCAAGGGCCGATACCTTGCCAACCCAGCAATTTTAGCCACAACGAGGGCGTCCATCTTTATTTTCCATTCATTGCACTCGGCTCGAATTTGATCGACCTCGACCCAGAGCTGCCCGATCATATCTAGCTTCTGCTGCAGCTGAGACATTGAAGTATTAGCCTCCAAAGGTGAGATAGGTAGCCCATGTTTTTTTAGAATAGAGGTTACCTACTTTTCTAACTCACTCTCGTATTCACGATCTTTGGTCAGCTCCGATCGAAGGTGTTTCAGTTCTTCCTCCTTTTTGTCAAGGAGAAGCCTAAGTGTTTTCTCCTTATTCAAAGCCCTACACAATTCGACTTCACAATGGCACAATTCGGTCTTCAATTTGTCAAAGGCCCACACAAAAGAAAGGAATAATTAATTAGACAGAAGAAGAAAAGTATGGCACTGGAGAAATATCGGGGCTGCTAAAAACTTACAATTAAATAAAGACGTTGAGCCTCCTCGAAGATTAAGCTCGCATCCACTAGGTCGGCCTCATCGACCCTGACAAAGTAAACTTGGAAGGGTTCATCTTCACTCAAGACCCCACCGAGGTCGGACGTCTTCACATTCTGAGCATCCCTAATGGTATCCTCGAAGAAGGTAGGAAATGACGAGGGCTGACCTGTTGTCATGGCCTTGGGGAGATCACCCGAGGAACTCTGTTCAAGTAGAGGATCTTCGAAGCTCGCTCTCTTTGGAGTATTTCCGGAAGTCTGAGAAGCGGTTGCCCCGCCAGGTGAAGCGGGGCCTTTATCCCCCTTTCCTTTTAAAGTTCATTCCTCGAGGCTAGGGGCCCCAAACTCAGCAGGCTTGATAGCCTCGGAAGATTTCCTGGTTCGAGCCACCAGTGTCGAACCCTCCATCTCGTCACCATCATCATCCATGAATTGGTGGGCTGAGTCAATGTCCACACTTATGACGACGCTTCTCCTATGCCTCCGAGCGGGCTCTGCTTGGCTTTGGGTATCCTCTCTCATCGAGGACCTCTTCCTCTTGTTATCCTCCTTAGGCTTTGGAACTGAAGATTCCGCTTCCTCCCCGGAAGGGGGCGGCCTCATCTCAAAGAACTCACCGATACCTGCGATAGAGGAATCATGTCACATGAAGAAAGATATTCTTAATAAGGAAAGAAAAATTATGGCACATACCATGATGTTTCGCTTTCCACTTGCCCTTCAACAAGTCCCGTCATTTGCATTTGTCATATGGTGAAGTAGCAGCTAGTTTGCCAACCCAGTCCTCGAGGTCGAGGATCGCATTAGGCATTTACGGAACCGCCGCAGAGAGGGGAAAGAAGTAATTGTGCAAAGTTTAGCAAAATTTATGGAAAAGAATTAAAAGAATTCCACTCACGTTTGAAATTCCATTTCCCGAAGAATGGCAGGAATTTCTTGGGAATAATATCGACGGTCCTTACCTCGATGAACCGGATAATCCGACCTTGATCCTTGCCTTCATCATTACTGGCGAAGAAGGACTTGGTTGATTGGCGTTGGAGTTTGATTAAACCTCGGAAATGTTGAGGTCGATATTATCGGATGATGTGGCTAAGGGTGAACTCGAGCGCGACTTTTTCACTCAAGAACCTTATCATTATTACGATCCGCCAAAAAGACGAATGAATATGGCTTGATATCTTCGATAAAATTCGAGCACGAGCGGGTCGAGGGGACCCAATGTAAAGGGGTATGTATATACACTCAGGAACCCCTCTACGTAAGTTGTGATGTCCTCCCCTTGAGAAGGTATTTGCAAAACGACCTCTTCTACCCATTTACACACCCTCCTCACAACATCAAGATGACTTTCCTCAATTGACCTTATGTACCTCGATGGACGGCAACGTCGGGAGGGTTCTCGACTATAAAGTCCTTTTATAAGGAAAATTTGCCCGGTATAATCTCATGAAGGGCCAGCGGTTTACCACCGGCCATGGAAGTAGAAGTAGAGTTCCCTTCTTTATGAGGAACAGACTTGGAAGTTTTCGCCATCAGTGCCTTAAGAAAACAAGGAAGAAAATGAGTGAACCGGCGAGGTTTTGAGCCGATGCGACGGAGGAACTGGAGGTGAAAAGGAAAAGTATAGAAGAGAATAGGTGTAGCAAGATGAAAAAGTCATTAACAAGAAGAGAAAACAAGTATATATAGGGGAAGGTAGAGACGGTTCATTAGTAGTGATGGACGACCGGCTCTGACGTGCATTTATTGCTTTTGGGGAAAAGAACTGACGGGACGCATCAGTCATTTCAACGCTTACGTCATAAGAGTGGTGCCATCATAAATGACTTTAGGAATCCAAATCATTTCATATTATTTCATTCTAAGAAATGTGGGGACTATCTATATACGGTCAAAATCAAGGAGCCAAATTTCGAAGTTTTAAATTGGGCTATGAGTCCGAGTTCGGTAGACTCGAAATGGAGTCGGACCCGGCTGAAGGACACCCACCTCAAGGAAGTAGATCGAATACCTAGAACGACCTACATCTAGGGCAGTACAATCTCGAAGACTCTCGAGAAAGAGCGAGAATTTCTCAAGAACACGTGGATTAGGGCATAAATTAAAGGATACGATTTGTACGAAACGATATAGGTCCGTACAAGGTTGTTATACACATGTACCAATAGAATTCTTTACCATAATTAGGAATGTACTATATTGGGGTTTTTTCCTCCTATATAAAGGGGACCCCAATCATTTGTAAAGGTACATGATTCACTGCAGTAGAATATTCTACTCTGCTTTTCTTATTTACCATTGTGATGACCCAAAAGGTCATCACTTGTTTTAGAAATAAATTTTGGGTCCCGAGGCCTTAAAACCTCCTTTTTGTCTCACCTTGATTTGCGTGCACAGTTCGGGCGTGTATCCGAAAATCCATTATGTGAAAATCTGTGAAAAATGGAAAAAAGGTAAATAATTCAAATGGTTGGTGTCGCGCCCCCTTTTTTTAAAGGCGAAATCGGGTTCATGACATTTGGGAGGACAACTCGTTCCATCTTGGGAATTGGGTTTTTGGGTTGAAGAGTCGCCACCTAATGATTAAAGTGCATTAGAACACTAAAGAAGAGTTCGAGTTGGAAAAGCAAGAGTTCGGGTAAGGGCTAGAAATTATCTCGAGGGGAAGGTGTTAGGCACCCCACAAGATCCACTAGTGTGGTTCCCGACCATGTTACAATTGTGACTTTAACTAACAAGTAAGCAAATAAAGGTCTCAAATAGGAGGGGATTTACACATAATGTTGCTAGTGAATTGAAAGTTTGAAGAAAGATAAAGAAAACAGAAATATTAAGCAAATAGTCTGGACAGTTAGAAAAGGATAACAAGTAAAAGGGAAGGGGTCCTAGGTTTACAAACAATATGGATCATATAAATGCAATACCCGGCAATCACTCATCAGAAGAGGGGTCGTACGTGGTATTAGCGCACCGGTCATCATGTCCATATCTACCCTTTCCCACCTCGTTAAGGTATTAAACACGGAATAATGTCGTTACTTACTGCATGCTATTACACGTCCCGATCCTATCAGTCCTGGAGGCATTTGGGACTACTAGTCCTAAAGGGAGGGAGGTTGGTTATTTTTTCCAGAGTTTTAAAAGGACAAAATTCTAATGCGACAAACAAAACACATAAGCAAGTAGGGGGAAACAAATAGCAGTTTAAGGGCTCAAACAGGCCCCCTCACTTAAAGGAGCAAATTATTTAGCATGACTTCAAATACTGGTTATAGTCTGAATTAAATTTAAAAGCGTTAGGACAGGCTGATTTATCACATATTTCTCAGATGAGGAGTTCGAATTAGCCTTGTTTGGTTGTATATCAAAACTGACACAGTTAATTAATGACCTAATGGTTTGCCTAAGTGAGACCTATAGGCATGATATCTAACGGAGCGTACCGATTTTAAAAAGAGCGTTACTGGTTCTATAAACAAAAGATCTACAGATTTTAAATGACCTTATGACTGATTTTAGACTCATAGACGAAGCTGATTCAATTGATTACTCTTATTGGCAAGTTATCTAAGCGTTATTGTATTTTAAACGATTACATAGATGCAAGATCCCTATAGGCATGGTATCTAAGATGAGAATGCAGAAGTGCAGAAAAACTTATAGGCATGGTTTCTAAGATGAGAATGCAGAAGTGCAGAAAAACTTATAGGCATGGTTTCTAAGATGAGAATGTAGAAATCAGAAAATCTTATAGGCATGAGTTCTAAGATGAGAATGCAGAAATCAAAAAACAAAATCCTATAGGCAAGTTTTCTACCCTTTGCATACATTCACCCCCATCCCTTTTCACTAGCCAACCCCAGTAGTTATTACAAATTATTACAGACCCGAATGAATCAGAAAAAAAGTAAAATTACATAAAAAACTCCATCTACAACCAAACAACCTAATTCAGACTCAAAGTCCAACAATATGAGATAAACCAACTTCCAGGATCAAATTTCCAAAAGCCTTTCTCATGTTTGGGATGTATCAAAGTTCCCAAGAGTCTCAAAGGGCCCCGGGCAATGCTTACACCCCAAACACATTGTAGAATTGAGATCATAGTGCAGTGTGGAAGGGCCAACCCTTTGATGTCCAAGTTCAGAGGGAACTCAAGGTCCCAAAGCAAGGCTCATAAGAGGGGGCAGAACTTAAGAGTCTAATAATAAGTGTAAGTTCATAGGGGAATTAGGGGAAAGCCATGGCAGGCTGGTGGTAATGCTCAACAATTGGGAATGCTGGCACACCCCCGACCAACCTGTTAGCCAAATCTTAAGAGTTAGGATCCATTGTGGACCAGGTTATGACCTGAGCAGCAATTTAAATACTGCCAGACCATGAGCCTTAACTCAAACACATAGAAAGGAATAAGGGGTAGGGATTCACAATAGAAACAGGTGCAGGGAAAAGAACATACTTAGCACAAATCATTGAACATGAGCAGTAAAGTAAACAGGTGCAGGGGAAAGAACATACTTAGTACAAATCATTGAACATGAGCAGTAAAATAAACAGGATTGCATAAAACTGTAAATAAGCACATAGGGGTGAAGCAGAAACGTCAAATCAGAATATACCAGTTTTAGGGGAAAACAAGTAAAAACAGTAGTCTGAGAAAAAGCCAAGTTGCAAGCCAAGAAATTCCAAAAGATATCAAGCAAAAGCAGAGTGTTGAAAGAGTATTGAATTTAAAGCAATATTGCAAGTGTGCAAGTATTGAATTGGAGTTAAGGCCTGGTAGTGCGTAGGTTGTGTGAGTTGAAGGTGTAAGGTGTCTTAAAAGTGCAAAAGGGCAGTCCCTTTTATAGTGCAGAAAGCAAGTAAGAAAGGCAAGGAAATATCATTGATATCAACCTCCCTTTGGTTAAAGGATTCTGATTTCCACGGGTAAAAAGTAGTTAAGGAAAGAAGTTTTAATTAAAACCTTTTCAAAGTAGCACAAAAGAGGTAAGTACATAGAAGTTATTTAAGGAAAACAATCAATGGCATACGGTTTGTGCCAAATATGGCAAGGGAATCAATCAAACAGCCAGGAAACCAAAATTACAAGTTCAATTCGAATGAACCAAGTCAAGAAAGGTAAAAGAGGTTCAATCGAAGAAAAATCAGTGACAATTCATCAGCCTTATTAAAGTGATTTCAGAATCAATCACTTAATTGGTGAAAACTTTTGAAAGAGGAATTTCTCATATATAAAGTACACAGATCAAGCAAAAGGAATCGTCAGGTTTCTTAGAAAAAAAGTCTAACATTGAAAGTCTTAGAGCCACAAGCAAAAGGGATTCGAGTTCAGTTACAGACTCATAGTGAGTCTGAAAGCCTAGGGTCCCAAAGTGGAACCATAATACCACTTGCCAAAGAAACCCCCCAAATCCTAGGGTTTCAAATTGAGTCAGACAACGGATATGAGAAGGCAGACCACTTGAGAGGGGCTCAGAAGTCTTTTCCAAAGACTTATGAGAGACAAACACACACGACAAAAAGAACACTGATTTAAAGTCATGAGAACATGCTCGAGAAAACTTGCAGTTTAAACAAGTTCAGAAGAAAGAAATGATACGAGCTTTAAACAAAAGTAGATGAAATATGCTTAGCAGGAACACAAACAGAACTCAGTAAAGTGAACAAAATCAAAGAACTCAACCATAAACATATATAGCAAAGAATAAGGATTAATAACACGGATTAACATGAGAGCATAAGAGTGACAGCAAAAGAATAGAAGAGTCTCGCATAATAGAAAAGAAACAAGAGAGCAAACTCATGCGTAGTAGAAAAGAAAACATACGAGCCTAACATAGATAAACACACATAAAGAAATAACGGAAAGAATTAGAAAGATATTTGAAGAAACTTTTTCAGAAACCTTAAAATCGAAATTGAACGATTTTAAAAAGGAAATTTGGGGAAAACCTTTAAAATGTCAAATAAATCCAAGGCATATCACATATCTAAGAAAATAGGCGGGTACAGAACTTCAGACGGCTTAGAGTTGCAGAGAAAACCCTATCAATGAGAAAGGTCTTGAGGAAAGTCAGATCCTGAGTCGAAAAGACTCATATTGCTTGAACATGCCGGAATAATGGCCGGAGAGGCCATAGATCTACAGATCTGAGAAGGATCTGAAGAAGGCCATTGAAGTCGGGCTTCAAACCTTGAATAGCTTAGGTCTGATGGTGAGAAAGGATGAGTACAGACCTTCCATGGCCGGAAACGCCATGGATTCCGGTGGAAACATGGTGAGATAAGGTGGGAAACGATTAGGGTTTCGGAGAGGTTCGAGAGAGTTTGAGAGATGAAGAGGGTTAAAAGGCGGCGTCTTGGTGAAATGAATTAGGATAAGGGTATTTTGGGAATTAAAAAAGGAAAGGGGAGTTTATGGCCGTTGATCAAATGATCAACGACCTAGATCAAAAGGGAGCCGGTGGGTTTTTAAATCGGGTCAAGGGTCGGCTAATTTAGGGGATTGGGCTGGTTTAATTTGGGGGCGGAATTGGGTCAAATTGAGTGCCAAAATTGAAAGGTGAAAGGGCTGTAATTGAAATAGAAATGGGCTAAGTGTTAAATAGCCTATTTTCCCTTTTTATTTCATAAAAATAGTAATAATAATTTTAAAAGTAAATCAAAACACTGAGCCAACAAATACTATATAATATTAATTTAAAAATACTGGAAATAATTTTATAATTATAAAATACTACTAATCGTGAAATAGGCTATAATTGCAATTACATGCAATTTAGCTTAAAAATACCAAATAGATTTGTAAAAAAATATACAAAAATCACATTAATTATATTTTGGTGTAAATATGAGATTAAAATTAATTATTCACCAAAATAATAATCTTGGGAATAATTATTGGATTTTGTACTGCTAAAAATAGACAATAAATTGATTTTAAAATCTTAAAAATTAGAAAAAAATACCAAAACTCTTGGGCATGCTTATATATGTATGTACATGCTATTTTAAAAGTATTTTGTGTACAAAATACATAGGGAAAAATTGGGTATCAACAGTTGGCTTGCCTAGCTTTCACTAGTAGGCGCCATCACGACTTCCGAGGGTGGAAAATCCGGATCGTGACAAGTTGGTATCAGAACTCTAGGTTACTTAGGTCTCATAATTCATGGACAAGCTTAGTAAAGTCTGAGGGATTGGTACGGAGACGTCTGTATTTATCCCCAGAGGCTACCGAGTTAGGAAAAACTTCACATCTTTTCTTCTCTGTCGTGCGATTTGGTTCTCTCACTGCTAAATTGAACCCTCTACTCTTGTTATTTCGTGAAGGGCGAGGTCACATACCGCTTCTTTAGCCGAGCAGAAGCTCAAACCGGTGATGGATCAACTACATCTTCAGATACCTTGTGGAGGTTGGATAGGTTCACCAAGCTTTCTACTACTACTTTTGGTGGTACTCCCTCTGAGGGTCCCCAAGATTATTTGGACAGCTGTCATGAGGTTCTCAAGAATATGGGGATAGTGGAGACCAATGGGGTTGACTTTGCTGCTTTTTGTTCGTCTGGTTCCGCCAAGACTTGGTGGAGAGATTATTGTTTGGCTAGACCAGTGGGTCACCAGCTTAGACTTAGGATCAGTTTTCTCAGCTATTTCTAGAGAAGTTTTTTCCGGTCACTCAGAGGGAGAACTATAGGAGGCAATTTGAGCATCTCCAGCAGGGTTCTATGACTGCTACTCAGTACAAGACCAGATTTATTGACTTGGCCAATCATGCTCTTCTTATACTTCCTATTGAGAGAGAGAGAGAGAGAGGAGGAAGAGGTTCGTTGAGGTGACTCTTTCAGCCTATTCGATTGCAGATTGATAAGGAGATGGGAAGTGAGATTTCTTTTCAGGAGGCGGCCAACGTGGCTAGGAGAGTTGAGATGGTTCTTTCACAGGAGGTGGTCAGGGGTCTGATAAGAGGCCTCGTCATTCTGGTAGGTTCAGTGGTGCCTCATCTGGAGGCAGGGATTCTTTTGGTAAGGGCCATCCCCCCAGGCCGTTTCAATCAGCACTTTAGGCCTGTCATGGTGCCTAGGTGGCTGTAGTTCTCATATGCAGTATTCTGATCAGCAGTCCTATAATGCATCGCTAGTTCCTATCAGTGCACCTTCGCTTCTGAGTTTTCAGGGTCATCAGCCCCAGTAGCCGAAGGCTTGTTTTACTTGTGGTGATACGAGGCATATTTCTAGATTTTCCCTCGAGCACCAAGAAATTCTCAACACCATGGTTCTCGTGCCATTGTTCAGGCACTAAGTGTTCCACCGCCCGGACAGCCAGCTAGAGGTAGAGGTAGGGGTGCTAGAGGTGGAGGTAGAAGTATTAGAGGTGGAGCTTAGACCGCTAGAGGTGGAGGCCAACCAGTAAGAGGCCATCCTAGGGATGTGATTCAGAGTGGTGGGGCCCAGCCCCGATGTTATGCTTTTCCAGCTAGGCCAAAGGCTGAGGCTTCCGATGCAGTTATTACAAGTACTGTTCTGGTTTGTAGTAGAGTTGTTTCAGTTCTATTTGATCTTGGATCTATGTACTCCTATGTGTCATCTTATTTTGCATCGTATCTGGTCATGCCTAGTGATTCCTTGAGTGCTCCTGTATATGTGTCTACACCGGTGGGTGATTCTATTATGGTAGATCGTGTCCATCATTCATGTATAGTTGTGATTGGGGGTCTTGAGACTCGAGTAGATTTGTTACTTCTGGTCATGGTTGATTTTGATATCATATTGGGGATGGACTGGTTATCACCTTACCATGCTATCTTGGACTGTCATGCCAAGACTGTGACCTTAGCCTTTCCGAGTTTACCTCATTTAGAGTGGAGAGGGACCCCTAGTCATTCTACCCATAGTGTTATCTCATATATGAAGGCTCGACGTATGGTCGAGAAGGGGTGTTTGGCCTATTTGGAATATGATTGGGATTCTAGTGTTGAGGTTCCTTCTATGGATTCTGTGCCTGTAGTTTGTGAGTTTCCTAAGGTATTTCCTTCAGACCTACCGGGTATGTTACCCGACAGAGATTGACTTCTGCATTGATTTGGCTTCGGGCACTCAGCCCATTTCTATTCTGTCATACCGTATGGCCCCGCCTGAGTTGGAAGAATTGAAGGAAAGTTGCAAGACTTGCTTGATAAGGGCTTTATTAGACCTAGTGTCTCGCCTTGGGGTGCGCCAGTGTTGTTATCGATGAGGATGTGTATAGATTACCGACAGTTGAACAAGGTTACAATCAAGAATAAGTATCCATTACCGAGGATTGATGATTTGTTTGATCAGCTTCAGGGTGCCAAGGTATTTTCGAAGATTGACTTGAGATCTGGCTACCATCAGTTGAGGATTAGGGCATCTGATGTCCCTAAGACAGCTTTCCGCACTCGGTACCGGCGTTATGACTTCTTGGTGATGTTATTAGGGTTGACAAATGCCCAACATCTTTTATGGATTTGATGAACCGAGTGTTCAAGCTTTATTTGGATTCGTTCGTGATAGTCTTCATTGATGATATTTTGATCTATTCCCGCAGCCGGGAGGAGCATGAGCAGCATCCGAGAGTGGTTCTTCAGACTTTGAGAGATAGTCAGTTGTATGCTAAGTTTTCAAAGTGTGAGTTTTGATTGGGGTCAGTTGCTTTTTTGGATCATGTTGTTTCAGTAGAGGGTATTCAGGTAGATCAAAAGAAGATAGAGGTAGTCAAGGACTGGCCTAGACCCACATCAGCTACAAAGATCCGAAGTTTCTTGGGTTTGGCAGGCTATTACCGTCGGTTTGTGGATGGGTTTTCATCTGTTGCAGCCCCGATGATCAGGTTGACCCAAAAGGGGTGCCCAGTTCAGGTGGTCGGACGAGTGTGAGGCGAGCTTTCAGAAGCTTAAGACAACTTTGACTACGGCGCTGGTGTTGGTTTTGCCCATAGGTTCAGGGCCATATACAGTTTATTATGATGCATCTTGTATTGGACTCGGTGCGGTGTTGATGCAGGATGGCAAGGTCATTGCTTATGCTTCACGGCAGTTGAAGATTCATGAGAAGAATTATTCGGTTCATGATTTGGAGTTAGCAGCCATTGTTCACACATTGAAGATTTGGAGGCATTATCTGTATGACGTGTCATGTGAGGTGTTCACGGATCATAAGAGTTTGCAATGCTTGTTCAAGCAGAAGGAGCTAAATTTGAGACAGAGAAGGTGGTTGGAGTTACTAAAGGACTATGATATCACCATCTTATATCATCCGAGAAAGGCCAATGTGGTGGCCAATGCTTTGAGTAGGAAGTCAACCAGTATGGGTAGTTTTGCATATATTCCGGTCGGTGAGAGACCGCTTGCTTTGGATGTTCAGGCTTTGGCCAATCAGTTCGTGAGGTTGGATGTTTTTGAGCTCAGTCGTGTGCTAGCTTGCACAGTCGCTCATTCTTATTTATTGTAGCGTATCCGAGATCGGCAATATGATGATCCTCATTTGTGTGTCCTTAGCGACACGGTGCAGCATGGTGGTGCCAAGTAGGTTACATTAGAAGATGATGGAGTTTTGAGGCTGCAAGGTCGAGTTTGTGCGCCTAATGTGGATGGACTCCGAGAGTTGATTTTAGAGGAGGCCCATAGTTCCTAGTACTCTATTCATCCGGGCACCGCTAAGATATATTAGGATTTGCGTCAGCATTATTGTTGTAGGAGGATGAAGAAGGACATTGTTGCATATGTGGCTCGGTGTTTAAAATGTCAGTAGGTAAAGTACAACCATCAGAGACCTGGTGATTTGTTCTAGAAGATTGAGATTCCTGAGTGGAAGTGGGAGCGTATTACTATGGACTTCATTGTTGGACTCCCACGAATTCAGAGGAAGTTCGGTGCAATGTGGGTTATTGTTGATAGGCTGACCAAGTCAGCACATTTCATTCCTGTGGCAGTTTCCTATTTTTCCGAGAGGTTAGCTATGATCTATATCCGGGAGATTTTTTGACTTCATGGTGTGCCTGTGTCTATCATTTCGGACCAAGGTACGTAGTTTACCTCACATTTCTGGAGAGCAATTCAGCATGAGTTGGGAACACAGGTTGAGTTGAGCACAACATTTCATCCTCAGATGGACGGGCAGTCCGAGCATATTATTCAGATTTTGGAGGATATGCTCCGAGCTTGTGTCATTGACTTTGGAGGGTCGTGGGATCAGTTCTTGTCTTTAGCGGAGTTTGCCTACAACAACAGCTACCAGTCGAGTATCCAGATGGCTGCTTATGAGGCTTTATATGGTAGGAAGTGTCGGTTGCCGGTTGGATGGTTTGAGCCGGGAGAGGCATAGTTGTTGGGTACAGATCTAGTACAGGATGCCTTGGATAAGGTCAGGATTATTCAGGATAGGCTTCGTACAACTCAGTCCAGGCAAAAGAATTATGCCGACCGTAAGGTTCGTGATTTGGCATTCATGGTTGGTGAGCGGGTGTTGCTTCGAGTGTCGCCTATGAAGGGAGTGATGATATTTGGGAAGAGGGGCAAGCTTAGCCCTAGGTTCATTAGCCCGTTTGAGATTCTTGATCGAGTGAGAGAGGTGACTTACAGACTTGCGTTGCCGCCGAGTTTATTAGTTGTGTATCCAGTGTTTCATGTGTCCGTGCTTTGGAAGTATCACAGCGATCCATCCCACGTGTTAGATTTCAGCACTGTCCAGCTGGACAAAGACTTGTCTTATGAGGAGGAGCCGGTAGCTATTCTAGACTAGCATATTCGTCAGTTGAGATCAAAGAGTTTCCCTTCTGTTCGTGTTCAGTGGAGAGGTCAGCTTGTTGAGGCAGCGACCTGGGAGTCCGAGTTCCATATGCAGAGCCGTTACCCCCATCTTTTCTCCGACTCAGGTACTTCCTTCTTATGTCCATTCGAGGATGAACGGTTGTTTTAGAGGTGGAGAATATGATGACCCAAAAGGTCATCACTTGTTTTAGAAATAAATTCTGGGTCCCGAGGCCTTAAAACCTCATTTTTGTCTCACCTCGATTTGTGTACGTAGTCCGGGCGTGAATCCAGAAAGCCTTTATGTGAAAATTTGTGAAATATGGAAAAAGGTAAATAATTCAAATGGTTGGCTTGCCTAGCTTTCACTAGTAGGCGTCATCACGACTCCCGAGAGTAGGAAATTCGGGTCGTGACAAGTCAACCCACTCCCATTTCATCTATCTCGTTGCAGGCGTGCAACCCACTCCCATTTACAATTCAACATCAGCCATAAAAGAATCTCGGCAAGGGAACAAGAGTATAACAACAACATCCCGGAAAGGGAGACAATATCATAAATACTAACATCCCGGCAAGGGAGACCATATCATAAATAATAATATTCCGGCAAGGGAGACAATATCATAAATAATAACATCCCGGCAAGGGAGACCATATCATAAATAATAACATCCCGGTAAGGGAGACAATATCATAAATAATAACATCCCGGCAAGAGAGACCATATCATAAATAATAACATCCCGGTGCAGCAGCTTTTGTACCTTAGCTTTGGGTTGCTGCCCTCAGTCCATTGGGAGATCCGAGGTAGTCCTGTAGGCGTCTGCAGGCCTTGGTGTCTCCTTCTATCCTTTCATCCTATTTCACTTATGTATTTTCGAGACAGTATTGTATTTATTTTTCGGACCCTTATTTGTAGTATTCCTAGACCGTCTGTGAAATTGTGACACCAGTTCTGGGTAGTCTTTGTTTAAGGAATTGTATTGGTAATACTTAAATGGTTATATTTTGTTCTTCTCCTTATTAAATTCCGATGTTTATATAATTGTTAGTTCATAATTGTTAAAGGATTAAATAGAAAAAAGGTAAATAATTCAAATGGTTGGCTTGCCTAGCTTTCTCTAGTAGACGCCATAACGACTCCCGAGGGTGGAAAATTGGGGTCGTGACAACCATGCTCAACAAGTGTTCTTCAGTTTTATTATTTTTACTTTATTATTCGAAATTCATTGCTCTTAGCTGACCTCGAGGCCTCCAATAAAGTCGAGTTTGAGGTCCTTATTGTTTTAGCAACACTGGTTTGGTTCATGAATTCTTCTTACTTAAACTTAATATTATTTGCATATTCACTAGTATTGGAATCACTACAAAAAAACTGGAATTAGCTACGAACGTCGTCGCTAAAGTGCTCATAGCTAGCAGAATCTTTTGATAATCCGTCGGTAAATGAAATTAGCGACGGATTTTTCTGTTTAGCTACAAATTTTGACCGTCGCTAAAACCTATTTTTTTAGTAGTAAATAAATCACATATCTTTAAAACCACAAATCACATTTAATTGTTACTCCCATTTTTCGAGGTAAACAGTCTGGCTTCGATCTCGGGATCTCGATTATGAAGAACTGATGAACAAAAGTAAGAACTTTGAATAATAGAGAAAAGGGTTCATTATCCACTGCATAGCTTCATCTGGTCATCGAAGGGAAACAAGTGTTGTACTGTATACGACATGGCTTCCCATGGCAAATGAATTTCCAAATATCTCTTCTATTAAGTCAAAGTATTCAGGCCCTTTGTATCTGTATTTAGAGATATTTATTTTCTTTTCTTTCATTATCTGAAAAATATTTAATATAATATGTTAGTTGAGAATGCGTAAAAGTACAATATACATATTTTTACTCATCTCACAAACTTACCAGCACATGTTTTTGTCAAATATAGCTGGGCAAGTAACTGTGTTATTTTCAGGATCCCAACCATAGCCGGAGGAAGAATTAAGGAGGGTCCTGAAGTTTTTCGTGTCTGTCCTTAACCTTTGATGTTTGGACTTAATGCGATTTTCGTCATAAGTGTCTTTCTTCCAGATTTCATCCAAAATTCATCGATAACTTCCCTCCATCGTAGAGCACTAAAGGGTTGAACCATTGAACCCATATTTCCTTGCATCCTCATGTAGGATATGGATGAGGATCGGCGTGGCCTCGTCCAACCAATTTTCAGCATTTACACCACGTGGCTTATTCATTCTTTTACGTTTCTACAATATAACAATAATAGAATAATCAATCACATATGAATGTTTTCATCTTTAGAGTGCATAACAACTGAAAATAAGCCTTATAAGTAATATTGAAGGCACGCACATAGCAGCAAAAACGAAAAAAAAAACTTTAAATCAAGTTACCCTGTTAACTAGTGGCGGAGCAGTCATAGAATTCTCGTCTGAAATCCCAAAGCCAGCTTCAGGTGTGACATGCATAATACAAGAAGCCCGAACCATCATTGAACCAACCAGATAAAATTGACACGACCAAAAAAAGTAAAGCATAAAAGATTTCCAGCAAATTGAGAAAAAAGAAAAAATCTTCAGAGTATAGTAGAAGTGGGGAGACATAAGTTATTATGCAGTCAATAATAGACATATACGACCACAAACAAAGAAGAAGTTGAAGTTTCAAACAAACACAAATTGAAGAGTTACAAATAAAGAAATTGCAATGCAAGAAGAACTCACATACATGTAAGAGTTTCCAAATCTATGAAAAAATCATACAAATCAAGCAAATAATAGTAAATTTTAGCAATCACCATCAAAGAAAATCATTGCAGCTGATGGGAGATGCCAAGCCCTTGCCGGATTGGGATGGCAAAAGCAGCCGCGCACTTTGGAGAGAAGAAGACCTGCGCGTTTTGGATTGTGGGTCGTTGTAGGTTAATAATTGATGGGGTCACTTTATAAATTTTAAAAGTATAGGGTAAATTTATAAAATTAAAAACAAGTAAAAATGCATTTTCAAGTGAAATTGGAAAAATTGGTAATATATGGATAACCAAACATTGTATTCACAATTATTTTTGGAAAAAAGCCAAATGTATGTCCAAACGGGCTCTTTATATCGTGTAAAACAAAAGTCATTAAAGCAATGGTTTTAGGCCCCAATTTTAGGGGCATGAGGTACAAATAGCACATTTTAGGGCTTATTTTTTACATTAACTAGTTTTAGTGTACGTGTGTTGCCTATGCACACAACGTCAATTAATAAATATTGGAAAAAATGAATTTTTGTTAAACAACATTGACACTAAAAGGAATATCACGTTTCTATTAGATGATGAAAATAAATATAAATAAAATTGATTAAAATCACCCAATAGATCATCAATATCCGGTATATCTTGCATAATTAGTTATTTAGACAAAATTTTGAAAACATTTAACTGTTGGATATAAATATTTTAACTATTTTTTTGGGTGCGGCCCTTCCCCGAATTTAGTGTGAATGCGGGATGCTTTGTGCATCGATTTATTAAATAAAATATTTGTAGAAAAGTCTCTTCCGTTAAGATAGCATGCGAAAAATATTATCTTATGGAATAACACACATACAAAATTATATATTAATACGAATTTTTGAAACCATAAGAACTACAAATTCCACATTATAAAACCAATGTAAGGCTCAAAGGCATTGAACTTTGAAGGATAAAAGAAATTATTGTGCTTTGGTGTTAGAAGACTTTTGCATTAAAACGTATAATTCAGTATTAGTTATTATTTGTAATGAAACAATAAAAGAAGAAGAACAATATTGTAGAGAAAGAGAGAGAGAATTCTTATTGAATTTTGGGATGAATTACAATGGAATTGTCACGATCCAAAAATCGACCCGCTCGTGATGACGCCTATCGTGAAACTAGGCCAGCCGACACAACTCCCGAATCAACCCTTTACCAATAAAAGTTGATTTTATGCCATTTATAAATGGATAATCTCATAATAAAATTTAAAAGAAAAATGCAGAATAATTACATCGGGGTGTCACTAGTTATGAGTATCTACCAAGGTCTTAATACAACAAGAGTCTAAAAAATGTACTAAATACAGTAATGAAAATGAGGGGAAGGAAAGTAGTGCTGCGAACGTCGTGCAACTACCTTGCTAACTCCGATGACTCCTCCTCTAAGCAATCAACACTCGCTACCGGGTTCCGAAAAACCTGAATCTACACACGAGGTGCAGGGAGTAATGTGAGTACTCCAACCTAGTAAGTAATAAGAGTAAATAAAGATTGGGCGAAACATAGTTCGTATACAGCCTCTTGGCAAAACAGAAATTCATACCCATTTCATAATTTAAAACTTCAGTTTAAATGAAAGTCGTTTAAAGCATTTGTTCAACATTTTCAATAGAGGCTCGGTCTAAATATGAGCGAAAGCAATAATTAAATCAACACATTCGATAGAAACTCACTTTAAGGAGGAGTGAAAAACACTAAGTTCATAACCAGGCCCTTCAGGCAAGCATCACTCGTGTACATGTATATATATAGCCCCTCGGGCAAGCCTCTCAATCATTCGTGACTCAACTCTTACCAATCAACGTTCATCTCAGCACTCACACTCAATAGGTAGCATATAGTAACCAATGCGGCGTGCAGCCCGATCCATATATATAGTCGACTACGCTCACTGGGGGTGTGCAGACTCCGGAGGGGCTCCTACGACCCAAGTGCTATATCGCTGCGCGTGCAGCCTGATCCATACACACACACACACACACACACACACACACATATATATATATATATATATATATATATATATATATATATATATATAGCATGCAGACCGATCCCTAAATGTATAATCCTCACAACCAGGCCCTCGGCCTCTCTCAGTCATTAACCTCACAATCAGACCCTCGGTCTATCTCAGTCATCAACCTCACAATCAGACCCTCGGTCTATCTCAGTCATCAACCTCACGATCACTCGGACCATCGGTAAAACAGGGAACTCAGCCCAAACAATTTTCACATTTTAAGAAGTAAAGTGATAAAACTAGATTTAAACAATAAAC
Source organism: Nicotiana sylvestris (assembly GCF_000393655.2). NCBI lineage: Eukaryota > Viridiplantae > Streptophyta > Magnoliopsida > Solanales > Solanaceae > Nicotiana > Nicotiana sylvestris. Next base: position 80,751,308 of record NC_091062.1, on the reverse strand, counting down.
GAGTAAAATATGACTGAGGATATGCTTTCAAAACAAATAGAGTGAGGAAAAATAGTAAAAGTGCCCCTAAGGGTCTCAACAGGTCGGCACAAGGCTCAAAACATGGCATACAACCCAAAGTATAATATGAATCTCTAAAATATGGAATATCATAAGATTTCAAATCAAATATGTGACTTAACAGTCGTACGGGATGGACCAAGTCACAATCCCCAATGGTGCACGATTCCTAGCTCGTCATCTAGCGTGTGCGTCACCTCAAAGTAGCACAACAATGTGAAATCCGGGGTTTCAAACCCTCAGGACAACATTTACAATCATTACTTACCTCGATCCGGTCCAAACTCTAGCCTGTGATGCCTTTGCCCTCACGAATCGACATCCGAATGCTTCAAATCTAGCCATAATCATTACATAACCATTAAAATATGCTAAGGGAACAAAGCCCACTCGAAAATATCCAATTTACATAAAAAATCCCGAAATTGCTCAAACCCGGCCCCAGGGCCCACAGCTTGGAATCCGATAAAAGTCACATCAATAGAATTCTCATCCTCTCACGAGTCTATACATACCAAGAACATCAAAATCGGATCTCAATTGCCCCTTCAAATTTCCCAATTTACACTCTCCAAATCCAAGCCCTAATTCCCCAATTTTTTGGCTTTAATTTCCACATTTTTCATGATTAAATAAGTAAGAATCAACAAAAGATCAAGTATTGAGTTCAAAAATCTTACCTCCAAGTTTTATCTCTTGAATCCCTCTTCAAATCCTCTCAAATCACCCAAAATGTTGAAAGTTAGCCCCAAAATCGCGGACAATGACTATTTAAACATTCTGCCCAGGCATAAAAAACCTTCTCCACGAACGCGGTCAACACCTCACGTTTGTGAAGCACAATCCAGCTTTGACCAAAAATCCTTCTTCGCGATCGCGTCTTGCCACCCACGAACGCAATGTTTTCCTCAGACTAACCCTTCGCGATCGCGTAACCTCTCTCACGAACGCGATGAATAAACACCCTGAAGCTCAGCTGCCCAATTCCTCTTATGCAAACGCGATCCACTTTACGCGAACGCGATGACCAATCACACAGCCCTTCGCGAACGCGGAGCCTGCCTCGCGAATGCGAAGGCTAAAATTCTAGCCTTCACTAGCTAACCCTTCGTGAACGCGACGGCCTACCCGCGAACGTGAAAGCCATTTCTCTGCAACACAGATCAAAAATTTTCTGCAATCCCAAACAATATGAAATGGTTCGATTGACCACCCGAAACTCACCCAAGGCCCTCGGGACATCAACCAAATAAGCCAACATATCCCATAACCTCATTCAAACGTGTTCCAACCTTTGGAACACTCAAAACAACATCAAAACACCAAAATCACATCGGATTCAAGCCTAAGAATCTCAAGAACTTCCAAATTACGCTTTTGGTCAAAAACCCAACCAAACCATGTCCGAATGACCTGAAATTTTGCACACACGTCATAAATGACACAATGGAGCTATTGTAACTTCTGGAATTCCATTCCGACCCCTATATCAAAATCTCACATATCAACCAGAAAATGCCAAAATCTAAATTTTGCCAATTCAAGCCTAAACTTTCCACGGACATTCAAAATGTATTCCGATCATGCTCCTAAGTCCCAAATCACCTAACAGAGCTACCCAAAACATAAAAATTCCGATCCGAGATCATGTACAAACAAGTCAAATCTTGGTCAAACCTTTCAAATTTCAAGCTTCAAACTGAGAACTGTTCTTCCAAATTCGTTCCGATTACCCTGAAAACCAAAACCAACGATTTACATAAGTTATAATAACATCACATGGGGCAAGTCATGCCCAGGAACTGGCGAGCAAAGTGCAAAAGCTCAAAACAACTGGTCGGGTCGTTATATCCTCCCCCACTTAAACATACGTTCGTCCTCGAACGTGCTCAGAGTTGTTTCAAAAGCCAACCAATCGCTGAATAACCTTACTATGCACATACTCGGGGGTGATCCTATGTCACCCTATCTCATATAGGTCCGATAACATATTGTAACTGAAATTTCACAATCCAACCTAGCCCATAAGCCTTAGAGCCACATTTCTACTTCGAAAATCATCCACAAGATTAAAATCTCACATCTATACTCTGAATAAGTCCGAACCAGCTGTAGTAACCCATACTTGCTGTCACACCTCCTTTTTTACACCTCGAGGGGATATAATGGGGTTTTTCCAATTTAAGTGACATTATTCAAAATGGGATTATTTCATTTAATTTCTCAGAGTCGCCACTTGGAATATTTTAATTGGTGTCCCAAGTTACCGGTTTATTTTTAAATCCCGAATCAAGGAAATTCGACTTTCCTTTTGAAGTCTGCGAACCAAAAATTCTAAGTAAGGAATTCTGTTAACCCGGGAGAAGGTGTTAGGCATTCCTGGATTCCGTGATTCTAGCACGGTCGCTTAAACTATTAAAATTGGCCTATTATCTGATTTATCACATGTTTTAGCCTATGGTACAATTTTAACTTATTAAACCGCTTTATATTATTTTTAGGAAGATTCAACGTTATTTAAAACACGCCTTGAACCACACCACATGAAATGCACCCGCGGTCCGCGACACATTTTATTTAACGTTGTTGAGATTTGAATTTGGGTCACATGAAATGCACACCCGAGTTTAAGGAAATTAGTTTAAATTATGCGCCTAAAGCAACTACGCACTTTCAAGTTTGCGACGGTCATGGAAAATTCGACTAAATGACACACCTTGATTTCTAAAGAATTAAAATTAACTAAATGAGGGCCATGCATTTTAGATTTATTTGACATGGCACACCTCGATTCCGATTTTTAAAGGAAACTCAAACTAAGCTCTTGAGGGCCATAAACTATATCTTACTTAATATGGCATGCCTCAAATCTAATTGTCTAAAAATTCTTAGTTTTAAAATTATGAGGGCCATAGACTATTAGTGTTATTTACTATGGCACACCCCAACTAATTAACGGAATATAAATAATTAAACACTAAAGAGTTGGGATTTTTACCCCTTTTTAATCTAATGTTCATACTAACTTAAACAGAACCCTTTGCGTTAAAGAAAAAGGCAGATCTGTTTGTTTAATAAATGTCTCATGCCATATTCATTAATTAAAAGGGAATTTAAAGAAGGCAGGCCCAACATGATGAGGCCTGCAGTTCTGTTTCAGGTGGCCTCAAAGTTTATGGCCCAAAACATGACCCAAATCCTTGTGAGAACTAAAGATTAAATAGTGCAGGACTCGAAATTGAGTCTCCAGGACACGCGAAAAGCATCAGAACCTTAAGGATGTCAATGTGAGCCCACCATGGCTTTCAACAATACATAACTATTTGGCAATCATGCTCACATCAATCTTCAGCAAACTCAAAAGACAATTATGCAGGATTTCAAATCTAATTTGTCACCCCAAATCAATGAGCCGTGATGGGCAACCGGTACCTTACTCAACTGAGTACCAACGTAAAGTATCTTTCTTATTAAATCATCATATAAACGTGACATACGTGCCTAATAGGCCAACGTGATCATTTATAAATTCAAAACATAGGCCGACAAGGACGTACAATCTTTTACGTACACGACATATATCTACAAGCCTCTAAGAGTACATAAATGTCATAAAGGTTGGGACAGAGTCCCGCCATACTAAACAATACACGTCTAAATCATACTAACCAAACACGCAACTTCGAAGCAAATGGAGCGCACCAACATCTTCCGCTGAGCTGATAGCCTACTTGGAGGGCTCTCGACCTGTCTGTCTGGACCTGCAGGCATGAAACGCAGCGTCCCCAGGCAAAAAGGATGTCAGTACAAAATAATGTACCGAGTATGTAAGGCAGTGTACTGAAAGTTGAAACTGAATTGATAATATAATAATTGCAAGTAGCTGGAAGTCAAAGATGATCTGAAGATATGCTTACCTGCTAACACTGACTCAACTCTCTCAAAATAATAAGTAAAATAGCTATCCGGCCCTATAAGGCTCGATATTTATATATATGTAACTGCTCTGCCATAGTAAGCTCGCTCATAAGCGCTCGGCCATACTTGGCTCTGTATCTCGGCCAACTAGGCTCGCTCATAAGTGCTTGGCCACAGTAGGCTCGGTATATATGTATATATAACTGCTCTGCCGTAGTAGGCTCGCTCATAAGCGCTCGACGGTACTAGGCTTTGTATCTCGACCAACTGGGCTCGCTCATACGCGCTCAGACACAATAGGATCATCATATAACTTACCATCTGATCAGAGGTTGCCCAATAAGGGCCTGCCCATAAATTATAGCTCGATGGTAATGAAAATACTTTTAATACTGTATATATGTAACTTCTCTTCTCTCTTGACTGGAAGAAGGAAATACTCAACTGAATATGAAGTCCCGATAAGGAGAATATTATAACTTACAACACTAGAAAAATATACGCAATTTGCGAAACTAGCAAAATATACGTAAATTCCGGGATATGAATGTAATGACGAGATCATGCCAAATGAAAGAATAACTTAGCCTTAACATACCTGGAGTAGGGAAAAATTCGTATGATATTCTTGAGAAAGATTGTACCGTGCTCTCTTAAAATCACAAAATCCTGCTATGATTACACAATATAATTTCGTAGGAGTTCCTTTACTAACCAAGAACTCACGTTGCTATTTTAATATGAAGCCTTTTATGAAATTCCAGATGTTCTTGTCCAAACTTCCTTTGCTAACACTAGATAACTTAAGCCGGTTGAATTCTTGTCCGCCAAAAATCACACCATATATCTATTTCTGGTTGTATGTTATTATTTGCATCAAGTAATTTCTTCAGACACTTAAGTAATCCATATATGCTATATATGACACCTTTATATGAACATAACAGAGAGGGTAACGAAAGAGCCCAAGAAAATCAATTTCCAAATTCATTTTGAACCTTGAAGGCTCAATTAGTATTGTGTGGGGCTAACTATAGCCATCCAAAAATATTTCCTAAGACAGTAAGTTATCGACAGGACATATGCTCCAAAAGATAAATACGTATTTGTAGGATATTGTCCAAAATATTTCCTAAGACAGTAAGTTATCGACAGGACATATGCTCCGAAAGATAAATACGTATTTGTAGGATATTGTCCAAGTGTCTTATTAACACAATAATCTAAAGGCTTAGTCACTAAATGAAAGAGAGGGGTTGCCACGTTGTTGGCAAGCTTATCTTATCCAAGACTTCAAATAATCCATCACCACTTATTAATTAACTAGGTAATGTCCTGTTACCCGGTAATTAATCAATTACCCAAAAAATTGAGAATTATTCCCACTTACTTAAAATATTACTCACTTTTCACATACTTTATACACCTTACTATTATGGTCATGTGGTATCTTGTATGGTACTAGTCCATAAATACAGAGTATTTTAGCTCGAGCCGTATTTTATCCCAACATGTCAAACTTCGAAAAAATCCTTTTCTTCGATATTACTTACCCTCTTACCTTCACAAATTTACTCATTACTTATAATCCTTATAATCTTCAAATAATCTTTTCCTTGGACTGATGTCAATTACCTTACGACAAATTCGATGTACATTACTACAGGGTGCAACATTGTTGTAACTTATTATTGTGAAGCGTAACAGTGTCGTAATATAATACTACCGAATGAAATATCGACATAATATTGTGGGGCGTAACATAATTGAACTTCTTTTCAACACATATAATAATAGATCAAACCTCATGAGCCTGTTAAGTGAACAAATCTGAATTTAAACTTAAACATGCTTACAAATAACCAAGAGCAAATTCTGTACATGGCTCGACCCTTAAGGTAATAGCCCATACCATTTTCCTTATCCAAAATGACTAACTATTAACTAAAAAAAATATTCAATTAATAATTTCATGAAGTAAGGTACTACATGACTTCCAAATAGCAGAATACCCTCACTAGGATAAACTCTAACTGCAGATTTCTGGTTTTCAAACCTATACATATCAAACATAACAAATTCAAACCAGTTCCCACAATAAACACTGATTTCAACAGGCTAAAAACAAATATGAAACATGTTTAATTTTGCAGAGATTTCTACTACACCAATTCTCTACCATCCACAGATATGAACAGAACTACAGCTCCATTAAAACATACCTCAATTAAATCCTTTCTCATTACTCACAGCAAAAGAGTCCAGAAAATTAACACACCATCCACTTAAATCCAACAATCATACTAAACTCTTAACAACATAGATTCGTCTTCATAACATATAAATAACAAGAGAAAAGCTTAAATAACATGCATAATTCAAGATTACTACAGAATGTTGAAGGAGTAGAAGAAACAGAAGAAATAAATTCAAATACAGCTTGTATTTAATCAGCTTTCCACTAAAAATACATGCTCACAATCAACTTGTTGTCCATGGTTTGGGAAAAATACCTGGAACGCAATAAAAAATAAGGAGTTAACAGCAGCAAATAGAAACAACTTAAAACCAGCAGCACCAAACAGAATCAGATTCTTCAAACCAAGTGAGGAACCAAGATGAACCCAATCTATGGAGCTTCAGGCACCCTAATTAACTAGGAAGTTTTCAGAGCAGATTTAAACCAATTTTGATCAAATAATGGCAGGGAATTTCAATGTTCTTTCAGAGTATCAAAGCCTAGCCATTTTCACTTTTTTCAGTATTTTTTAATCTCCAAAATATGACTTGAGAATGAAGCTACAATGTCTTTATAGGCAAGTCTTAGGGCAACAGAAATGAGCTTAGTTTTGCTCTCTTATCCTTTTAGAATTTTCGTTTTATCTATTTAATCCCTAAGTTCAAATTCAGCTTTTCAAAATCAGACCCAATCCCACCTTCTAGGAAGCTTCCCCGTTCAGTTATTAAAGATTCCCTAGCCTAAATTTTCTAATCTAACCCTTAGGACCCCTGTTTTTACTTCAGTGAACCAAACGGGTCAAATTGACCCAAGGTTCAAGCTCTAAAATTGGGCTGGCCAAAACTAGATTGATTCCCTTTTTTGGGCTTATGATTTCAGAACCCAAGTTCAATCAGCAATCACGACTAATTGTGCTAATTAAAATAGACTTAATACTAACATGCATACAAAATGACTTTGAAGAACAAGAAAAACAAGAAAGAAGAGAAGGAAGCAGAAGATAGTGAGATAGGAGATAGAAATGAAGAAAAGATAAACAAAAGAAAAGGAAAAATACCTAAGATGGCTCGGACAGTAAAAAATTGAAACGAATCTTCAAACCTTCAAATTTCGGCCGAGTTTGACATTAATCGTGTGTTCTTGTCAAGAACACACGAATAAAATACAACTAGACCCCAATCTTTCACTGGAATCTCGATTTGGGGAATTTTGGGATTTTAGGGTTCGACACTTCAAATCAAGATTCGACAGGTTCTGGAAAGATTCGAGGGAAAAGAGTGTCAGATTTGATATGAGTGAGTCATGGGGGTTTCATGGTGTTGATTTGGGACAGGTTAGAGGCGGCGCCGCCACCGGAGGACGCTAGGGCAGCGCTAGGGTTATAAGCTATCTCTAAAAAGGGAGGTGAAGTGAGAGAGACGAGTTAGAGGGGGGTAGGGGGATTTAAGACAGTTAAATAGGAAATTACGGTAAGGTCATGGCCATCTGATCAAACGAGATCAACGACTTGGATTGGGGAATCCAAAACGTCGTCGTTTGGTTGCTGATGAGGGTTTGGACCGGGTTGGGGAACGGATCTGGGCCGGTTTTGAATGGGTAATGGTATTAAATCAATTGGGCATGGGGGAATTTGAATTAAATTGGCCTAAAATCAGACTTCTTCTTTTATTTCCTTTTTCTTTCAATTTCTAGTTCTTTTTCTTTTTTTTCAAAAAAATAAAAATAAAACCTAAATTAATTCCTAACCCAAATTATACTACCAAATTAGGTTAATTACTAAAAATAGTATTTACAACAAACTTATTAATTACCAAATTAAAAGAAAACTACAAAATTCGAAGCTAAAAATTAAAAATGCAAAAATGAGTTATTATTTGTTATTTTTCCATTTTTGTAAAACAAACTAGTTTACTAATTAATCTAAAAAATGTAAAATTAAATCCTATATGCAAATGCAATGTATTTTTGTATTTTTTTGAATTAAAAATATTAAACATGCACACAAAAATGTAAATAATCAGAAAATTCTACAATAACTCTTAAAATAACAAATAATTAAAAGGAAAAATCTAATTTTTGGGAATTCTGTAGGAGTTATTCATGTGAGGCAAAAATCACGTGCTCACAGTAGCCCCTCTTTGCTCGGAGATACGAAGGGTTTTTAGGCAAAGATAAAATGAACAATTATGGGGGATATTTGCCCGTTTGAAACTCCATGAGAAGCATTTTTTGAAAAAGTCTGACCGAACCTTACTTCAGAGGTTGCCTACATATCCTTGGCTATAAAAGAATCAGGTCAGTATAGTTCTGGAAGTATTGGTAGCTGGGACTACCAGGAAGCTGTGATTTCACTGTTGCTGCTGCTGCTACTGCTTGCTGAACTCCTTATTACACCAAAAATGGAAAAAATAAAAAGATAAACTAGCTAAGCCTATTAGCTACGAGTTACAAGATTCCTAATTATAAATCTCTTGAAGCTTGATCTTGAATCTCGGTCGGGTCTTGCTGCAGACTCCGATCTGAATCTTGACGCTCGTCAGCTGTAACTGCTGGTTCATTCTTCAGTTTTGGATCGAGGTGGGACACACGAAGCTTGTGACTTCGATCATATCTTAAGCAGTCCGCATCCTTCTCCACTTCAACATTTCGAGTTCATTTTTTTTTGCTCTTTTTCTTCTTTTTTTTATTTTGGATTGAGACTCATTCTTTTGGTCATCTCGGACCTTGTGCCTCGAGGCCAAACCTGCTCAGACACCAAAACAAACGAACGAACGAAATTTTTCTGCCCCAGTTTTCATTAGGAAAATTTCGTGAGTTATTTGTAACTAAAATCTGAACTATTTTTTATTGAAAGCGATAAGATAAAGATTGTGTGTCTTTAGAAGAAAGAGATTAGGGAGTGGAACCCTATATGTAAAATAACCTCAATTAGGGAGTGAATACCCTATGTTGGCAGAAGGCGACTAGGGAATGGATGCTCTATGTCTAAAAATCTCAACTAGGGATTGGAGCCCTATGTTGGCAAAAGACGACTAGGGAATGGAGGCCCTATGTCTAAAAAATCTGAACTAGGGATTGGAGCCCTATGTTGGCAAAACACGACTAGGGAATGGAGGCCCTATGTCTAAAAATCTCAATAAGGGATTGAAGCCCTATGTTGGCAAAAGGCGACTAGGGAATGGAAGCCCTATGTCTAAAAATCTCAATAAGGGATTGAAGCCCTATGTTGGCAAAAGGCGACTAGGGAATGGAGGCCTTATGTCTAAAAGAAAATCTCAATTAGGGATTGGAGACCTATGTAGGCAAAAAGGCGACTAGGGAATGGAGGCCCTATGTCTAAAATCTCAACTAGGGATTGGAGCCCTATATTGGCAAAAGGCGACTAGGGAATGGAGGCCCTATGTCTAAAATCTCAACTAGGGATTGGAGCCCTATGTTGGCAAAAAGGCGACTAGGGAATAGAAGCCCTATGTCTAAAAGAAAATCTCAACTAGGGATTGGAGCCCTATGTTGGCAAAAAGGCGACTAGGGAATGGAGGCCCTATGCCTAAAATCTCAACTAGGGATTGGAGTCTTATGTTGGCAAAAGGCGACTAGGTAATGGAGGCCCTATGTCTAAAATCTCAACTAGGGATTGGAGCCCTAAGTTGGCAAAAGGCGACTAGGGAATGGATGCCCTATGTCTAAAATCTCAACTAGGGGTTGGAGACCCTATGTTGGCAAAAGCGTAAAAGATTGAGATTGGGGGATTCTAAACTACCATTTTTGTTTGAATTTTCTTCTTATCTCTCTTTTTGGGTTGCACCTTCTTCTTTCACGGTTGCGTTGGATTGCACCTGTTTCAAGTTTTCAAACAAAGAACAATTGTTAGTTTGAAACGATGGTTAGTTTTGTGGCCTTGATTGTTTTTGATCACTTGATCTCGGCCCAACTCTTTTGGTGAGGACCTTTGTTGCTCGCTGGCTTTTCTGAAATCTGCTCTTTCTTCTAAAATGAGGAACTCAACCTTTGCAAAATTTCTCATGACGGTTTAACCGTGTGGGGCTTTGGCCCTTTAACCTTATTCTGCTTCTAAGGGATTTTGACTTCAGATTTCTTTTCATTTTCCACAACTTGATTTCAGAGTATCGGCCATCATGGTCAGTCGGGATCGACTTGATGCACCCGCTGAGACTGGGTACTTTTCTTCGGGCTTGGCTTTTATTAAGCAGAACCCTGTAAAACCAATCTTGCCACCTTTTTTTTGTATTAGTTTCGGAACAGAATTAGACCGAAAGGGATTCAAGGAAAAGTAAACAAAGGACAAGAAAATGAATTTAAGGAGAAGTGTCCCTTTCGGGGAGGAAAGAAGGACTTATCCGGAATACATGTAGGCTTCAATAGACATGGCATGCTTCTTGGACTGGATACCTGATCTGCACAACTATCCAACTTCTTATAAACCCATCGAGACCCGTGTTTTAAAACCGAGAAACCTTGTCAGGACTCTTTCAATGCCAATGGTGCCGAGGGTTTCTTCTTTTCGATCAATGGCACCCTTTGCGGGTTTTTGCCAATCGACCTCTCTCATTTCTCTTCTCACCATCGCCTTATAGTGCTCTTTACGTGTTTTCACTAACAAGACTCTCTCGTTTTTCAATTTCTTTGCCCACTATCGCCTTAGGTTCCCGATGGTTTTCACCAATAAGACTCTCTCATTTTATTTCTCTCATCTTGATGGCATCGGATCCAAATAACTGCGTTATCCGATTTTGAACACCTTTTGCCGATTGATCGGAAGGACTTGAACAAGGTTTGGGTAAAAAGAATTCGGATTAAATTACAACTTTGGAACCGTTTAGGCAGGATCATCACCAAACCTTTATAACATCTGCCCTAATTTCACTTTCGGGGGAACTTGGATTTTTGTTTTGTTGTGACTGAAACCCAGAGAGAGACTGCCTACATATCCTTTCGGAATCAAGTCGAATGTAGTTTAGGGAAACATTTTGTTTTTGTCGTTTCTTTCATTTTTTTTCTATTTTGATTTTGTTTTTTTCCGAACATCTTCAAGTTCCAAAGAGGGTAATGGAAGGAAGGTAACCGACTCAAAGGGTTAGCAAAGGATTGGAGTGTTTGGGGTAGCAAGAATTAAAGCCTTTGTCATCCCAATCGGATAATGTTATTGCTGCAGAAGGATTAGACATAGTACCTTTTGATTGCATCTGCATTTACAGCTATTTCAGGGTCATTTCCTTCAATGTCTCCCAGATATAATGCCCCTTTTGGCAATAATTTTCTGATAATGTATGGGCCTTTCCAGTTAGGAGCAAATTTTCCTTTTGCTTCCTAATGATGGGGGAGAATATGCCTTAAGACGAGTTGCCCCACTTCAAAGTTTCTAGGACGCACTTTCTTGTTGTAGGCACATGCCATTCTTTGTTGATACAACTACTCGTGGCAGACTGCGGCCATTCGCTTTTCATCGATCAGGGTTAACTGTTCCAAATGGGTTTTGACCCACTCACTGTCTTCAATTTCAGCTTCAACAATGTTCCGGAGAGAGGGGATTTCGACTTCCGCGGGTATTAAGGCTTCAGTGCCATAAAACAAAAGGTATGGGGTTGCTCCGACCGATGTGCGCACAGTAGTGCGATACACCAACAATGCAAACGACAACTTTTCATGCTACTGCCTGGAACTTTGAATCATCTTTCACAAAATCTTTTTGATGTTTTTGTTTGCTTCTTCGACGACACCATTGGCTTTGGGATGATAAGGAGTAGAGTTCCGATGTGTTATCTTGAACTGTTCACATATCTCCCTCATCAAATGACTATTCAAATTTGCAGCATTATCCGTAATGATAGTTGTAGGAATACCAAAACGGTAGATGAGGTTGGAATGCACAAAGTCTACTACAGCTTTCTTGGTGATAGATTTGAGAGTGATTGCTTCAACCCACTTTGTGAAGTAGTCGATAGCGACCAATATGAATCTATGCCCATTTGAAGTTTTTGGCTTGATCGGCCCAATGACATCCATGCCCCAGGCAACAAATGCCCAAAGTGCTGACATGGCATGCAGTTCTGTAGGTGGTGCATGAATCAAATCACCGTGCACTTGACATTGGTGACATTTCCAGACAAAACTAAAGCAATCTTTTTCCATAGTCATCCAATAATAGCCTGCTCGAAGAATCTTCTTTGCCAAAACATACCCGTTCATGTGAAGTCCGCACACTCCTGCGTGCACTTCATACATGATTATTTCGGCCTCTTTGGTGTATACACATATTAACAAGTTTAGATCTGGAGTCCTTTTGTACAAGACATCACCGCTCAAGAAGAAACCACTTGCGAGCCGTCTAATGGTCCTCTTTTGGTCTCTACTGGCTTGCTCGGGATATTCTTTAATTTTCAGAAATCTCTTGATATCCTGATACCATGGCTGAATATTTGGTTCTTCCTTAACGGTATTGCAGTAACCATGCCTTTCCCGGATTTGAATTTCCAATATGTCAATGTGGGCATTGCCTGGGTATGGCAGCATCGAGGCCAAAGTAGCGAGCGCATCAGCTAACTCATTGTGAAAACGAGGAATGTACCTGAACTCCACTGACTTGAATCGCCTGATAAGATCTTCTACATATTGCCTGTAGGGAATAATCTTTACATCCCGAGTCTCCGATTCTCCTTGGGCTTGTCGGATAATCAAATCCGAATCTCCCATGATCAACAATTCTTCGACATATTGGTCGATTGCCATGTTTATACCCATAATGTAGGCTTCGTACTCGGCAGTGTTGTTTGTGTAGAAAAACCAACTAGGTTATGGTTGGATAATGCTGACCAGTGGGTGAGATCAAGATTGCCCCAATTCCAACTCCTTTTGTGTTCACAGCCCCATCAAAGAACATTTTCCAAGCATTGGTGTCTTCTGATGTTATCTCAACTGAATTTACCTCTTCATCCGAGAAGTAGGTGCTCAAAGGCTGGTATTCATTGTCAACAGGGTTTTCAGCCAAGTGATCTACTAAAGCCTGGGCTTTCATTGCCGTGCGGGTGACGTAGACTATGTCAAATTCGGTGAGCAAGATCTGCCATTTTGCTAACCTCCCCGTGGGCATTGGTTTCTGGAATATGTATTTCAAAGGATCCAACCGGGTGATGAGATAAGTGGTGTAGGCCAATAGGTAATGCCTAAGCTTCTAGGCGACCCAAGTTAGGGCGCAACAAGTCCTCTCCAACAGGGTATATTTGGCTTCATAGCTTGTAAACTCTTTGCTCAAATAGTAGATCGCCTGTTCTCTTTTCCCAGTTACGTCATGTTGCCCGAGGACACATCCAAAAGAATTCTCCAAGACTGTCAAATACAAGAATAGAGGCCTTCCCGATTTAGGTGGGACCAAGACTGGTAGGTGGGACCAAGACTGTCTTTGATTTTGTCAAAAGCTTCTTGGCACTCGTCTGTCCATTTAAATGCTGCATCTTTCTTTAATATCTTGAAGATGGGTTCACATGTAGACATCAACTGCGCAATGAATCGGCCGATGTAGTTCAATCTTCCCGGCAAGCTCATAACATCTTTCTTAGTTCTTGGAGGAGGAAGATCTCGAATAGACTTTATCTTTGTTGGGTCTAACTCGATGCCCCTCCGACTAACTATGAATCCCAAGAGTTTGCCAGATGCAACTCCAAATGCACATTTGGCTGGGTTTAGCTTCAGATCATATTTACGTAGCCGCTCAAAGAATTTTCTCAAGTCCCGAACATGGTCATCCTGGGTCCTGGATTTGATGATCATGTCGTCCACATACACCTCTATCTCTTGGTGTATCAAGTCATGAAAAATGGCAGTCATGGCCTAATGTAGTTTGCCCCGATGTTTTTTAGACCAAAAGGCATGACCTTGTAACAGTATGTTCCCCAGGGTATGGTAAAAGCTGTATTTTCCGCATCCTCTTCATCCATTAACACCTGGTGATATCCTGCGTAATAATCCACGAAGGATTGTATCTCATGTTTGGCGCAGTTATCAACAAGGATGTGGATGTTCGACAAAGAGAAATTATCCTTAGGGATTGCTTTGTTCAGATCTCTGTAATCCACACACACTCGAGTTTTCTCGTCTTTCTTTGGCACTGGAACTACATTGGCTAACCATGTTGTGTATCGATCCACACGGATCACCCCCACTTTCAACTATTTTGTGACCTCTTCTTTAATCTTGTCACTGATATAGGTTTTAAACTTTCTTTGCTTTTGCTGGATAGGGGGATAATCGGGGTAAGTTGGCAACTTGTGAACCACCAAATTGACACTCAGTCCTGGCATGTCGTCGTATAACCAAGCAAACACATCTTTGAATTCAAACAAGAGCTGGATCAATGCGTCTCGAGTTTTTTCATCTGTGTGAATGCTTATCTTGGTTTCCCTAACTTCTTCAAAACTATTCAAGTTAACCGGCTCAGTCTCATTTAAGTTCGGCTTAGGTTTATTCTCAAATTGTTCCAATTCTCAATTTATTTCCTTAAAATCCTCTTCTTCATCATATTCCGGTTATTGGTTCATTATTCCACAGTTAGATAGCGTGTTTGGATATGGGCATGAAGTCCGCAAGCATGTCATGTTATTTAAAGCGGCATTATTAGAACTGAAGAAAAAATAAGAGAAAAAATAACAAAATCAGAAAGAGTAGAGAGATGAACGATGAAATATCGATTTAATTTCATTGAATTTGAAGATAACAAGGTTTACATTGGAAATTAAAGATAGGAAACTAAAGAAAACATCCGAGTTACACCCCGAAATAACTCGTGATACAGAAAAAGTGGCAGGACTGGACTACTGGGATTCCCTCCTGATTGGGAACAGAGTAGCCTTCCAATTTTGCAGTTTGGCATTGGGTCCCATGTATAGCACCTCAGCGGTGCTTGATCCTTCCCCTGGTTGGACCATGTGGGTTTCATACAGTATCTGCCTCAAAGCCCCACTGATTTCTTCAATTTCTTTGGCTGTGAATGCCTCATCTTCCTCTTCCTCATTGTATTTAAGCCTGACATATGTTCTATAAAGATGCAGAATCGGCTGAGGCAAGACCCAACCATTGTTCTTTCTTTCATCTGCCCATTTTCCATCAGCTAACGTGGGTTGGAAACCTACCCCAAAGAACATCTCACTAGCATCCAGGGTGATAGGTTCAGCAATTCCTTGCAATGAAGTTCCGAGCCCCTTCCCGGGTTTGTAACCATGCCTGATCATCTCCTTGGCAACCATAATTGATGCATTTGAGAGAAAGGGTTGAGAATAGGGGTTCCCTTCTTCACATTGGTCCACGACCACAACCTCAAAAACTTGATAGACTATATGTTCACTTCCTTCTCTAGCTTCAAGACAAGGGACTGACGGGTCCCATTAAATCGATTGCTCATCTTCCCCGTGAACTACAATCTCCTAATCTTCATGTTCGAATTTACCATTTGGTGGAGAGTAGAAGGCACATCCCCTGCTGCGTGAATCCAAGGTCTTCCCAAGAGGAAATTATAGGAAGTATCCATGTCCAAGACCTGAAAGGTCACCTTGAAATCCACTGGGCCGATAGTCAGAATTAAATCAATCTCGCCTATTGTATATCTCTTAATGCCGTCAAAGGCACACACACAGACATTATTGGTCCTGATTCTCTCAGTACCGATTTCCATACATTGCAGAGTTGAGAGAGGGCAAATATCTACCCCAGAACCACCATTTAGCATGACCCTTTTCATATAATACCCTTCGCATTTAACTGTCAGGTGAAGGGCTTTGTTGTAGGCGGCCCCTTTTGGGGGCAAATCATTCTTGATAAAAGAAATTTGATTGACTGCAAAAAAACCTTTCCGCCATCCTCTCTAACTATTCTACAGTGGTTTCAATGGGTACGTATGCTTTGTTGAGAGTTTTGATCAACACTTTTTGATGTTCAGTTGAATTCAATAGCAAAGACAACAAAGAGACTTGGGCAGGAGACTTCCGAAGGTTGTCAATTATCTCGTAGCCTGCCATTTTCATTTTCCGGAAAAACTCTTCTGCTTCTTCGGCACTCACTGGCTTCTTGGGTGGGAAACGTTTCTTTGTGGCATTATTCACTTCCTCCAGATTGAGGTACTTATCAACTGGGTTATTTTCCTTATCTTCTCCCAAGATCTCTTTACCTTTGTAAGTTACTACCGCTTTGTTGTAGTTGCATGGAACGGCAATGGGATCTGTCATGGGCCTTTGCGGTGCACGGCCAATAACCACGAGCTCATTCACCCTTGGTGGAATTATTGGCCCCC
Organism: Nicotiana sylvestris; assembly: GCF_000393655.2. NCBI lineage: Eukaryota > Viridiplantae > Streptophyta > Magnoliopsida > Solanales > Solanaceae > Nicotiana > Nicotiana sylvestris. The sequence goes on along the minus strand of NC_091062.1, from coordinate 80,734,794 downwards.
TCACAATGTAGGTCCCTTTGGGCACATACATTTTTGCTCCCTTGGTTAGCTCAAACCTTCTAGGGGGGCTCAATGACATCTATTCTTTCTTGTGGCCTCGGGTAACATAGATAACGGTATCTTTTGAGGGCGCTGCCCCGATCTCAATTCCCACTTTCTTTTCTATATTTAGAGGGGTAGGTTTGCTCTTCTTCTCCCCCTTGTCTTGTTTCGGGACAACTTTTGGCTTCTTTTCCACATCGGCTATGGCAATGATGGCTTTTAGAGCTAGGTCAAACTCTCTATCTTCACAGATCATTCCAATAATCGGCCCATTGTTGTGAGCCGGTAATGGATTGTTGGTTACACTAGGAACGTCTTCGTCCTTCAGCACTATTCTCTTTTGTTCTATCAAATTTTCCACAGCCCTCTTCAGGGTCCAACAATCATCTGTATCATGCCCTTCTGCCCCTGAATGGTAGGCATCGAGTACCAACTCGATAAACGGGCGACACTGGGTTCTGCCTGGTTTGGGGTACAGGCTGTAACAAACCTATATGAACAAGTTTGGGGAAAAGGCTGGAATAAGACTCACTGATGGGTGTGAAGTTTGGTATCTTGGGTGGTTCCCGGGCACATAAGTTGTTCTGTGGAGGTCGGGGATTATACTGAGCTTGGTGAGGAGGTTGATTTTTGGGAAATGGATCTTGGTTTTGATTAAATTGTTGTTGTGGCCTAACGTAGGGTTGGGCACTCATCACTGCGTATGGCTGAGGAACCATATCATAAGCCACATCTTGGTGGGGATAGTAATGTTGTGGGGTTCTTTCAGAGAAATGAGGTCTAGGTGGATGGGGTTTTCTTGCACTTGAAGTTGCCATTGATGTTTCTTCCTTCTTCTTTCGGTTTGTTACTCCTCCAGACCCGCCTTGGATTGCTTGGGAGGTAGACCTTATAGTAGACTGACTCAATATTTGCCTTGTTTTCAACCCATTTTCAACCATTTCACCGATTTTGATGGCTTCGGCAAACGGCTTACCCATCGCAGACATCATGTTTTGATAATAATCAGCCTCTTGGGCTTGAAGGAAGACACTGACCATCTCTGTTTCGTCCATAGGAGGCTTGACCCTGGCCGCTTGTTCGCGCCATATGACAGCATACTCTCAGAAGCTCTCCGAGGACTTCTTCTTTAGATTTGACAATGAATTCCTGTCAGGGGAAATGTCGATGTTATATTGAAACTGCCTGACAAAGTCCCGAGCCAGGTCGTCCTAGATATGCCAACGAGATATATCCTGATCCATATACTATTCAGAAGCAATGCCAACCAAACACTCTCCAAAGTAAGCTATGAGTAGCTCTTCTTTTCCTCCCGCTCCCTGCGGTTGGTTGCAGTACCTTTTGAGGTGGGCTATGGGATCCCCATGCCCGTCATATTTTTCAAACTTTGGGGTTTTGAAACCCAAGGGTAAATGTACGTGCGGGAACATGCACAGGTCAGCATAAGATACGCTCTTTTGCCCACTCAGACCTTGTATATTTTTGAGACTTTGCTCCATGCTTCTCATCTTTCTGGTAATCTCCTCTTGTTCAGGGGTTTTGCAGGTTTCTCTTGCCCTGCGGTAAACTCGTACCGAGGCGGCTAAGGGTAAGCATTGGTAGTAAACTGGGTTGGTTCCATTGGGAAAGATAGTGCTTGAAAGATGAAAGAGGATGGATCGAAGCTAGGCCTGGGTAGAGTAGGTTGTGTTATAGCTGAACAAGGTGGCATAGTGAATATGTTTGAAGCCACACCTGAAGTTAACACCTGAGGGTGAGCCTCAGAAGGTGTTCCCGCAAAGTGGGCAGAAATGGTAGGATATCCCAGTGGGGTATTTGGATAACTTATGGGGATGCTGGAGGTCCCACTTGCCCTGAGAAAAAGCTTAAGGAATCCAGGGATCGCACTTGGTGGTTCTATTTCGTTGGCCCAGGTGTCCCACATTTCCATCATGCGTAGACGCAAAATCCTATTTTCCTCAGCAGCTGCTGACTCAGAAGTTGGGATGGTCGAGATCGGACTATCCTCCAGAATAGGAACTGTTGGTAGATGACTTTTCAAAGACATTTTCAACACTCCTTTTGACCTCGTGAAGTATGGATGTGAAGCCAGACTACCACAAAACCAACCACCTTACTATAGAACCTGGACCTAACAGTAGACAACAAACTGGTCAGTTTGGAGCAGTTACACATAGGTAATCGCACGTTGGGGGTGTGATGCACCTATACAGTTAAATGTATTTCTACATGTTTCGCAACAATTGCATGTTTCATCCCGGCTTTTGCTTATTTTCCTCAACTTTCTTTTCTTTCCACTTTGGCTTTTGTGCTTCTCCTCTCATTCTTATTTTCCACTCTTTTCTTTCTTCTCTTTCCTTGCTCTTTTTCCGTTTTTTTTGGTTTTTCTTTGGCTCTTTTTTCTTTCTTTTTGGTTTTTCTTTTGGTTCTCTTTTTTTGGTTTTTCTTTCGGTTCTTTCCTTTCACATCTCTCTCTTATTTGAGTTATTTATAAAAATCAAGACCGGATCCGATGAGGATTGCCTACGTATCATGACACCGCATGAATCAGATCATTACGTAGTTCAAGAAAATAAATGCAAAAATAAAGAAACAATTTTTGGGAATTTTCAATTTTCATTGATAAAACTGCTAAACTTTTCTATTACAAAAGACTTCAACCTACTCATTTCTTGGAATGTTAAAACTAAAAACAGAATCAAAACAATATTTTAAACTAAAAACTGAAATACACACTTGATAAATGAAAATCATGAGTACATAAGTGCTTCGACTCTTGGGGCCCGTGGGACATCATTCGGTCTTGCCACGGGCCTATGTGCGAGATCCCCTTGAAGCCACTCCAAATCACTCATTATTTGGCAGACAAAAGTCATTACTGCAGTAAAGAAAGTGGTTTGAGTCATGTCCTCACATGCGTGGCATTTCATGATGATGTAGTTGGCAATGGCTCTAACCCTCTCTCGGATAATACCCTTTTCCTGAAGCAAGCGCCCGATTTGTTGATTCCGAGCTTCCAACACTTGGGTGTCATGATGGTTTTGATTCTGCAACTATTGCATATCTTCCTTCATCTGGGCCATCAAAGCATAACAATGTTCCCTGTCGGCTTTAAAGTTCCTAGCCTGTTTGGCCGCCTCATTTTCAAGGGTAGTTAGCTTTCTCTTCAGATCGGTAACTCTCCCCTCATATTTTTTTTTCATTTGTCGCACAAACTCTGCCTGCCCTTCTGCATTCTTTGCCAATTGTGCTCGGACTCTTGCTAGACTGGCCTCAGATTTTTCTAGGTCATCTTGACACTCGAGTACTTTCTTTCTCCGACCACCTATAAGCCTTTCATCTGCTCGGCTTCTTTCTGGGTTTCTAGCAGCTATTCTCATTTTCTGGATCTGAGCTTTGAGGGCTTCGTTTTCCTGAGTTAGCTTCTTCTTTTCCGTTTCGTCTGCGGCAGCTTGGATACTATTGCCAAATTTGAGGTCCCTGCTTTGTCCCTTTAATTTACTTATCTTGGCCCTATTTTTTGCCAACCAGTCCCACTGCTCCCGTGAGTCGTTAGTGAATTATTTGACATGGGGTCTCTTAGCAAGTCTCTCGGGCTCTCGAGGGATTTGAAACCTTTTATCGAACCAAATCATGTAATTGGGGTCTACCTCATCCTTAGCTAGATCCCGCACCATAGTCTTAGGTTCGAGAAATCTACACTCATTCCAAACTTGGCGAACTCTTCCTTCTGGGAACACAGCCTTTAGGCCCAATTCGACGACTTGTCCACTCAAATCTTCGTCATGGGGGACGGTTTGAAACCTGCCCAGTTGGCGCAAAACCTTGTGAGGAGCATATGGCTGAATGCTCCGGATACCCATTAGGAGAAAGTAGCACACTTCAGCTGACATGTATACGACTTCAGTGATAGGGAGCCATCCGAAAGTCTATTCATTTTTATCCAAAGTTAAATAACTCAAGTGTGCAAACCAAGCCTCGGTACCCTCTGGAAATTCAACACCCACCACTCGGCTTTCAAATTCTTCGATGCAATCCAAACCAGTCATGCCGTATTTCATATACCCGATGCGGTGGCAAAGATGTTCCTATATCCACAGTTGTAGTAGTAGGTTACAGCCTTGGAAGAATTTTTCCCCTTCTCGGCAGATGGTCAAAGCTCGGTAAATCTCAGACAAGATCATTAGAACCAGGGTGCCATTAGCTTTATTGATCGCGACATCCACCATTCCCACAAGGCCTAATTCTATGTTTCCATCTTTTCGAGGACAGATTATAACACCCAAGAATGCTACTATAAAAACCAAACCCCATTGTGCCTCCCATTTATCTTTGTTTCTTGCATGGGTTAGACCAGTATTCGGTGCTTCAAAACCTTGGGGATTGCCATAGCGTTGGTACAAGAATTGGAAAGTGCAAAACCCTTCAGATAAATTTCCATCCTGAATATCTCGGCTAATACTCAACATATCCAGAAAACTTGTAAGGAGATACTGTTCTCGGTGACACCGGTTACTGACTTCTAAGGTTTTCGCTAAGGCCGGCGTAACCCGCAATTTCCTCTAGCGTGGGTGTGAGATCAAAATTAGAAAAGCGGAACACATTGCGAGTCGGATGCCAGAAAGGTATCAAGGCTTCAATCACGTCCAATCTCGGTTTGATTTCCAGAAGTCCAGTGAGACCGCCCAAAACTTTTACCACAGTCCATCTGCTGACCTTTCCTAAGTCGTTCCACCACATATGGAGCTGTAATGGGATTTCCTTAAGAACTGCGAAGGGTTCATTTTCATTTGTGCTCATCCTGCACATTTATTAGGGTGATTCAATTAAAAATATCACGATTCCTTTTGACTCAAGAAAAGTTATCAGCATTTTTTCACAATTATTATTATAAAAATAAAAACCCGGTTTTGCAAATACGACCTTTCAGCACTTCGGGGAAGAAGATTTTAAGGCTGTGTTTGCTAACTGGCCAAAAATTTTGAAAAAGAGACCATAGGTGGTTGTTCTTGCAAAAATAGCCTTCCGGCACCCTTATGGGGACATTTGGCTATTTTAGGCAAGAATGGCATCACCTTACTTATTTATTACAAAACCATAAAGTTTTTGTTCTTTTTGGGTTATTTTTGCAAAAAAATAAAGTTGGACCCGATGGGGGTTTCCTACGTATCCCACATCCGGTGAGAATCAAACTCGCGTAGTTCGGGCAAATTTGACAAAATAAAAACAAAACCAACTATTTTAAAAAAAACAAGATTTTCTTTTTTTTTTCTTCAAAATTTCGGCAGAGTTTCGGTATATTTTTTAGACATTGGTTTTTTTCAAAAAACAGGCAATTATCTCTCTTAGCCCTCACATTGACTTTTCTTTTTTCCAACTTTTCTCCTATTATTTATAAGCCGGTCAACATACAAATCCGAAGCAAATAAATGCACAAGTAGCAAGTAGGATGCATCAGGATGGTCTTTTCATTTTGGCTACACTTGTCCTAGACAGACCCAACCCCTGTGTTGAGTCTCCAAAGTCAAATGCACGTTATGCAAACAAACGTTCCTACTAGGGATCCGACATGAGGTTTTGTTATACTAGATTTAAAACCTGGGTGTATTGTTCTAGACCTGGCTTACCCGAGCGGATAGCTCGAGCCGGGGGAGGGGGGGCAGTGTACCGAGAATACATAAGCTTCACCGGCTTTGCAACTTGTCCGAACCTCATTCTAAAATTGGATAAGACTCTAACAGAAGATTAGTCACATGAAGTGCACACTCCCTAGATGATTTAGAAGACTTAGAGAGAAGAAGGGTTTCGTAGCAGTTTATATACAGTTCACACAATATCAAAGCAATAAAAAGCAGCATTTAGCACATTAGGCTCAAACATGTAAAAGAATCAGATAATAAATAAAGCCAGCTATAACAGTTATTCTAAACTCGAATTCTTGAACCCTGAACCAGAAGTTCTGGGTTCTTATCCCCAACAGAGTCGCCAGAGTTGTCACACCTCCTTTTTTATATCTCGAGGGGATATAATGGGGTTTTTCCAATTTAAGTGACATTATTCGAAATGTGATTATTTTATTTAATTTCTCAGAGTCGCCACTTGGAATATTTTAAATGGTGTCCCAAGTCACTAGTTTATTTTTAAATCCCAAAATCGAGGAAATTTGAATTTCCTTTTGAAGCCTGCGAACTAGAAATTCTAAGTAAGGAATTCTGTTAACCCGGGAGAAGGTGTTAGGCATTCCCGGATTCCATGGTTCTAGCACGGTCGCTTAAACTATTAAAATTGGCATATTATCCGATTTATCACATGTTTTAGCCTATGGTACAATTTTAACTTATTAAAGCGCTTTTATATTATTTTTAGGAAGATTCAACGTTATTTAAAACACGCATTGAACCACGCCACATGAAATGCACCCGCGGTCCGCGACACATTTTATTTAATGTTGTTGAGATTTGAATTTGGGTCACATGAAATGCACACCCGAGTTTAAGGAAATTAATTTAAATTACGCGCCTAAAGCAACTACGCACTTTCCAGTTTGCGAGGGCCATGGAAAATTCGACTAAATGGCACACCTAGATTTCTAAAGAATTAAAATTAATTAAATGAGGGACATGCGTTTGAGATTTATTTGGCATGGCACACCTCGATTTCGATTTTTAAAGGAAACTCAAACTAAGCTCTTGAGGGCCATAAACTATATCTTACTTAATATGGCACGCCTCAAATCTTATTGTCTAAAAATTCTTATTTTTAAAATTATGAGGGCCATAGACTATTAGTGTTATTTACTATGGCACACCCCAACTAATTAATGGAATCTAAATAATTAAACACTAAAGAGTTGGGACTTTTACCCCCTTTTAATCTAATGTTCATACTAACTTAAACAGAACCCTTTGCGTTAAAGAAAAAGGCAGATCTGTTTGTTTAATAAATGTCTCATGCCATATTCATTAATTAAAAGGGAATTTAAAGAAGGCAGGACCAACATGATGAGGCGTGCAGTTCCGTTTCAGGTAGCCTCAAAGTCTATAGCCCAAAACATGACCCAAATCCTTGTGAGAACTAAAGATTAAACAGTGAGGGACTCGAAATCGAGTCTCCAGGACACGCGAAAAGCATCAGAACATCAAGGATGTCGATGTGAGCCCACCATGGCTTTCGACAATACATAACTATTTGGCAATCATGCTCACATCAATCTTCAGCAAACTCAAAATACAATTATGCGGGATTTCAAATCTAATTGAACTTCTTTTCAACACATATAATAACAGATCAAACCTCATGAGCCTGTTATGTGAACAAATCTGAATTTAAACTTAAACATGCTTATAAATAACCAAGAGCAAATTCTGTACATGGCTCGACCCTTATACCATTTTCCATATCCAAAATGACTAACTATTAACTAAACAAACATTCAATTAATGATTTCATGAAGTAAGGTACTACATGGCTTCCAAATAGCAGAATACCCTCACTAGGATAAAATCTAATTGCAGAGTTCTGGTTTTCAAACATATACATATCGAACTTAACAAATTCAAACCAATTCCCACAATAAACACTGATTTCGACAAGCTAAAACAAATATGAAACATGTTTAATTTTGCGGAGATTTCTACTACACCAATTCTCTACCATCCACACATATGAACAAAACTACAGCTCCATTAAAACATACCTCAGTTAAATCCTTTCTCATTACTCACAGCAAAAGAGTCCAGAAAATTAACACACCATCCACTTAAATCCAACAATCATACTAAACTCTTAACAGCATAAATTCATCTTCATAACATATAAATAACAGGAGAAAAGCTTAAATAACATGCATAGTTCAAGATTTACTACAGAATGTCAAAGGAGTAGAAGAAACAAAAGAAATAAATTCAAATACAACTTGTATTTAATCAGTTTTCCACTCGAAATATATGCTCACAATCAACTTGTTGTCCATGGTTTGGGAAAAATACCTGGAACGCAATAGAAAATAAGGATTTAACAGCAGCAAATAGAAACAGCTTTAAACCAGTAGCACCAAATAGAATCAACTTCTTCAAACCAAGTGAAGAACTAAGATGAACCCAATCTATGGAGCTTCAGGCACCCTAATTGACTAGGAAGTTTTCAGAGCAGATTTAAACCAATTTTGATCAAAGAATTGCAGGGAATTTCAGTGTTCTTTCAGAGTTTCAAAGCTTAGCCGTTTTCACTTTTTCAGTATTTTTTAATCTCCAAAATATGACTTGAGAATGAAGCTACAATGACTTTATAGGCAAGTCTTAGGGCAACAGAAATGAGCTTAGTTTTGCTCTCTATTCCTTTTGGAATTTTCGTTTTTGCTATTTAATTCCTAAGTTCAAATTCAGCTTTTCAAAATCAGACCCAATCCCACCTTCTAGGAAGCTTCCCCATTCAGTTATTAAAGATTCCCTAGCCTAAATTTCCTAATCAAACCCTTAGGACCCCTGTTTTTACTTCAGTGAACCAAACGGGTCAAATTGACCCAAGGTTCAAGCTCTAAAATTGGGCTGGCCAAAAACGGATTGAATCCCTTTTTTGGGCTTCTGATTTCAGAACCCAAGTTCAATCAACAATCATGACTAATGACTCACAGAGTCATAAAGACTCATAAGGTCTTGGGCCCAAAGAAAAATAAAAACAAATAACATTTGAACAAAAATCTAACACAGAACAAAATTGTGCTAATTAAAATAGACTTAATACTAACATGCATACAAATTGACTTTGAAGAACTAGAAAAACAAGAAAGAATAAGAAAGAAGAGAAGGGAGTAGAAGATAACGAGATAGGAGATAGAAATGAAGAAAAGATAAACAAAAGAAAAGGAAAAATACCTAAGATGGCTCGGACAGTAAACAATTGAAACGAATCTTCAAACCTTCAAATTTCGGCCGAGTTTGACATTAATCGTGTGTTCTTGTCAAGAACACACGAATAAAATCCAACTAGACCCCAATCTTTCACTGAAATCTTGATTTGGAGAATTTTGGGATTTTAGGGTTCAACACTTCAAATCAAGATTCGACGGGTTCTGGAAAGATTCAAGGGAAAAGAGTGCCGGATTTGGTATGAGGGACTCATGGGGGTTTCATGGTGTTGATTTGGGACGGGTTAGAGGCGGCGCCGCCACCGGAGGACGCTAGGGCAGCGCTAGGGTTATGAGCTATCTCTGAAAAGGGAAGTGAAGTGAGGGAGACGAGTTAGAGGGGGGTAGGGGGGCTTTAGGACAGTTATATATGAAATTATGGTTAATTCATGGCCATCTTATCAAACGAGATCAACGGCTTGGATTGGGGAATCCAAAACGTCGTCGTTTGGTTGTTGATGGGGGTTTGGACCGGGTTGGGGAATGGATCTGGGCCGGTTCTGAATGGGTAATGGTATTAAATCAATTGGGCTTGGGGGAATTTGAAATAAATTGGCCCAAAATCAGACTTCTTCTTTTATTTCCTTTTTCTTTCAATTTCTAATTCTTTTTCTTTTTTTTTCAAAAAAATAAAAATAAAACCTAAATTAATTTCTAACCCAAATTATACTACCAAATTAGGTTAATTACTAAAAATAATATTTACAAAAAACTAATTAATTACCAAATTAAAATAAAACTACAAAATTCGAAGCTAAAAATTAAAAATGCAAAAATGAGTTATTTTTTGTTATTTTTTCCATTTTTGTAAAACAAACTAATTTACTAATTAATCTAAAAAATGTAAAATTAAATCCTAAATGTAAATGCAATGTATTTTTGTATTTTTATGAATTAAAAAGATTAAACATGCACACAAAAATGTCAATAATCAGAAAATTCTACAATAACTCCTAAAATAACAAATCATTAAAAGGAAAAACCTAATTTTTGGGAATTGTGTAGGAGTAATTCATGTGAGGGAAAAATCACGTGCTCAACCTGCAACCTTAGGTGCATTTACACGATATACCACATAACTCAAACACTTGTAGCGATAACTTCTAATCACAGCAGCTGCACACAACAACCGAATACCGGTAGGAAACCTCTTATCAACTAAAGTCTTATCCCAACACTTTCATATAATGCCAATGATAAATAAAACATGCAGTAAGCCATAACCATTTCTCGGATCAACCATTTATGAAGCCACTTTTCCTTTGGCAAAGACCATAGCAAATTTCTGAGCCGAACCTCGATATTATCCTTCCAACATCCTGAAATCGAATCCGTTTGTAATCATTAAAGATCCCGACGATCTCATCTAATCCAATACAACTACTCTGGTGACATTGACACATCAATACAGACTAAAGCCACGACTTGTGCAATCCGTGCACCAATAACATCCCAAAACCGGTAGTACAAGTCATAAGTTCTACTGAATTTATTAGAAGAATCCCTAAATACAACTATTCAAAATAAAAATTAAACAGTACAAGTACAGTATCAAAAGGTGACTCCGAGGCATGCAAACGCGACAGCACGTTTACCTTGAGTCTCCACAGCAATGCTCGACTAGCTAGCTAGTAATCAACAACAACTGAGGTAGATGGATCTGCACAAAAATGTGCAGAAGCGTAGTATGAGTACACCACAGCGGTACCCAGTAAGTATCAAGACTAACCTCACTAGAGTAGTGACGAGGGACAGTCAAGACACCTATCGGACTAAACAATCTAAGCAAGTGTGAATGTAAACTAACAGAGAAACAATATTAACATAAAGCTAAGTAGGATAAGGAGTACAAAATAATACTTGCAATGATACGCTAGCAACAACAATAATTAACAGGAAGTAGTCAGGTAATAATAATGTAGATTAAGCTGATCACAGTCTAAGTCTGCTGAAACCAAATAAAGGAAAACAAAAAAAAACTAAATCAGAACAACCGCTTTCACACCAGATCTATTCAAGCATTCCCATGAGGTAGGGAACCTCATAATCACAGCTCACGGGTCCCAATTCATGAACCCTAATCACTCGGCATCTTGGGCCCATATTATAACTCATAACCATATGTACGACTCACGAACATTGCTCACTCATAGGGCAAGTAGACAAGAGTATGTATAATGGTCAATGACGTCATAATTCATCTTCTAAAACTGATATGGGTGATTTATCAATGTTTATGCTTGTGCAAGTATTCTACCACATTTCAAGTCAACAAGTAAGAGTAAAGACAATGAATGACACATAAGAATTGATCACCGCAAAGTGTACAGTGTAATAAAGATAGCCATGAAATGGAAACCACGGATAGTACAACAGGATTAACTACATAGAACTAAGCAAATAGTGCAACATAGAGAAAGATAATCAATAGTATGCTAGGGAAACTACACTCAAAGACAAGTACCGAGAATGGAGAAATGTTAACAAGAGCCCTATCGAGGTACCGCCTCATAGTCTCAAATCATAAAATGAATCATAATTTTCCTTATATCACCACGGGAGCCTTTACATTTAGTTTTGAAATCATTTTTCCTGAAATAACACCCGCGTTTAGCCCACCTTATCACACCGCATGGCTTCTAGTTGTTCCCTAAATAGCCACGAGTATCAATCTCACCTTATGTCACCGCATATGTTTCAACAGCAAGACCTTATACCACCACATGCGTATCAATAATATTAATAGCACGACGGAATCTTTGTGCAACACAATAACAACAACACGACAAAAACCTCATGAAAACACAATAACAACAGCATGAAAGAAACCTCATGCAAACAACATAACAATTATCTCAATAATAACACGTATGACAAAACATAAAAACTCAAATAAATGACTTTCATAATATGTTCCCACATTCCACAACATTTTCTCAAAACAGTTTCAATATCACAACCACGCATAGCCTTCTGCTCAATGACATTGAGTACAATAGCAACAACGATAATAATATGAGAATACAATGAGTAAATCAACTCCAGAAGTTCAGAACACAAAGAAACGGAAGAACGGGCTCGCAAAGAAAGATACAACATGGAATAATGGTCTCAACAAGAATAGCTCAACAAGGAAGAGATAATGTGTGGCAATGATTCCACAAAAGTACAAATCAACGATAAGAGGGACAATATGAATCAAAAATTCCAAATAAGGACAAGTCAACAATGATAAGGGAGAACAAAACTTCATTTAGGGTTGAGCAATTACGAAAGAGATATAACAAATTCAATTAATGATAGGCAATTACGTAAAAGATAATAATAACTTCAATCAAAGATAAACTATTATGAAAGGATATCATGGCAATAAAAGAGGCAATAACTTCAGTTAAGGCACTTAAAAGCATGCTCAATAACACGCTCTAGAGCCTAGGAGCTCTGGCGATCGGCGAAAGTGAGAAGATAGATGCAGGAAGCTCCACGCTGCCCTTCAATGGCCGCTTAGGCCACTAGCCAACCTTCTCCTGAGGTTGGTCATTCATCTTCCTCCCCCCTTGCCATTACCAACCTCTACAAACCCTAATCTAAACCCTAATCCACCCAAAACCTATGCGAATTTACTAAACCCTACTATCATAAATGCGCCCATGCAAAACCTAGCAAAATGGCCAGTTAAACCGGTGGAATTTCTTCATGGGGAACCAGTTATTAAGTGGAAGAAGCAAGAAGTTAAACAATCCATCATCCAACAAGGTTTGCAATTAGTTGTTCTTGGTAAATTTTCGTATGGTAAACCTGTCATCAATGAATTGCGTGAGGTTATTCCTATTCAATGTGAGTTGAAAGGAATGTTCTACTGGTTTGATTGAAGATAGTCATGTGCTAATAAGATTATCATTGCTTGAAGATTATGTTCATTTATTATCTAAACCTGCATTCTACCTCAAAGCTCAAGGTGATATGTGGCAGATGAGGTGTACTAAGTGGAATCCATGGTGGAAACCTAATGAAGAAACGCCTATAGCTGTAGCATGGATTAGCTTTCCTGAACTGCCACCAAATTTCTTCGGTAAGGAATGTGTTTTCTCCTTAGCTAGGGTAGTTGGGAATCCTGTTCATATTGATTTTGCTACTCAGAATGGTACTAGGCCTAGCTATTCCAAAGTAAAGGTGGAGGTTAATTTACTAGCTAAGTTCCCCCCATCGTATTAAGATTGTGGAAGAAGCTGATGAATCTGGGCCAGAAGAGTTCAAGTGGATAAAGATTAAGTATGATTATATGCCAAAATATTGCAAGCCTAGCAAGAAACAAGGGCATAGTGAGGCAGAATGTTGGGTAATCCATCCTGAATTACACAAGAGATTTGAAGAAGGTGTTGAGGAACAAAGCAAGGAGAAGGAAGTAGGGGTGAGTTCTGATGCAATTGGGACTGCTGCTAATTAAACAAAGGTCCTAACTAGTGGAAAGGTAGTTGGTAAGCCAGCTACTAAGCCAAGCAAGAATGGATGCAATCAAGAAAGAACAAGTATGAACGAGATAGACGGGGTCACATCATTGACAATACAAAGGAAAAGGAAACTAACAAGGGTAAGGGAAAGTCTATGAAGGAGGCAGTGGTGTCCAAAAACAAATTTAATGTGTTGGAAGTTGAGGACAATGCTCAGCCAATTTTGAGGATCATGGATGGCAAGTTTGATGGTAATGATAAGAATGATGTGAAGGAACAAGCATCCAAGGGTGCTAACAAGGCTCAACAACTGGAAAAGAATAAGCAAGCCAGGGATCACACTCTTAGTCCTAATACTGGGATTAAGAGGGGTGAATCAAGGAAGGTTGTGGAGAAGGTAAAGGATGCTCATAATATGGAGAAAGCTTCCTTAAACAAGGAAGAATTTGATGCAAAACGTGTAAAAAAGGAAGTTGTGGAAGCTGCCAATAAGGAAAGGGAGGCAATATTAAGGGAAGACAACGTGAATTCTATTCATGTAAAGAGTGCAAAAGAGGCTAGAAAAGAAACCATAATTGAGTGGGTGCATAAACAATTTGGAACAAGTAAGGATGAGCTCAGAAAACTTAATGTCACAACTAATCATTCATGCCAAGACATACCATCCCAAAGCTATGATGATACTGGGCATTTGGATGATGGTAATGAGGTAAGCTCAAAAAAGGCCCTATGGAGTGATGAAGTGGAGAATATGGATGGTCAATTAGGCACAACAAATGCAGAAGAAGACAAAGTGCAAAGCAACAACCAACCTGGCGAAAGGTAGGCGACGCCAGGCCCAAAGACAGCCCCCCCAGGCATTAGGCTGGCCACGCCAGGCTCCCCAGGCATTAGGCTGGCCATGCCAGGCCTGGCGCCAGGGTCACCTGGTGAGTTAGCTACAGTAAACCCTAGCTCAAGTGCAACTAGAGAGATCTTGGCCTATGTAGAGGGTGTTCCAATATATGCAGTAGAGAAAAAACTCGATGGAGATGATAATGTGAAGGTTAGGGATGATACAGTAGGATCAGACCAAAACACAGGCAATGGAGAGGGTGGTAATATCATTAGAACAGACGTTTCTGAGCAGACTGCCACAGTAATTCCTGAGTTAGGTAGTGTCTATGAGCATCAATTCAAAATGATATAGGCTGCTGCTTCTTCTATGGAGAATAACAAGGAAAAAGATGATGAGCAGGCAATTGTTCTAAGAGAATCTGGGGAAATAGAGGAATTAGTGCCTATGGAATATGGCACCGATCAAATTATGTAGTTGCATCTTAATGTTCCACTGAAGACTCTACTACAACATTTACATGATTTAGTTACACATAATGTGGAACCAATTGAGGAAGACTTAATGAGACAAAATCATATGGAGGATGAGGGATTTGATAAATCAATAGCAAAAACCTCCAAACAGGTGGCTAGGGATGGGGATCTATCACCTACAACTAGTGCTAAAGGAGGAAAGAAAACAAAGAAGAATCAGAATAAAGAACCACAACAACCTTCAAGAATTATGCCCAAGATTGCAACTTCTCTATCCAAATGATGATAAAAATATTAATATGGAACATAAGGTTTGTGAATACACAACAGACCTTTGCTAGGGTGATCAACATGAATAGGGAGCATAATTTTTGTGTAGTTGCATTGATGGAGCCTTTTGAAAACAGAGATTCATTGATAAATATAGAAAAAGGTTGGAAATAGAGACTCCTTATGCAAATATTAATGGGCAAATATGGTTGTTCTTTGATGCAGTGGTGGAATGGGAATTAGTGGAGGATACTAAGCAACAGGTGACTGTGAGAGTGTTTCACCACGATCTGGGGTAGCATACGATGATGACATTTGTTTATGCAAAATGTTCAGCTTTGGAGAGGTTGGAATTATGGGATCACTTGTATTATCTAGCAAGTGATATGAAATTGCCATGGTTGGTAGAAGGGGGTTTCAATGTGATATTGCATGAAGATGAGAAAATAGGAGGACTACCAGTACACCCTCCTGAATATGAGGATTTTGCATTCTGTGTAAACTCTTATGGTTTGTTTGAGCAAGGATACAAAGGAAGTCCATTTATATGGTGGAATGGGAGATCCAATGCTGCTTGTATATTCAAAAGATTGGATAGGATCTTTGTGAATTTGCAATTTCATAACTGGTTGCCAACTATTGAAGTTGAACATCTAATCAGAACGGGTTCAGATCATGCACAATTGTTAATGACATGTGAGGAGAAGACCACCAATTTCGTCAAGCCTTTCAGGTTCTTTAACTTTTGGATTAAACATGATACATTTATGGATGTGGTGAGGCAGAATTGGGAAGATGATTTCATAGGGGATCCGTTTTTGATGTTCAAGCAAAAGCTCAAGAGAGTGAAGGAAGCACTATTAAAATAGAGTTGGGAAACATTTAGTGATATGTTCAAGCAGTTGGCTATTTTGGAGGACATTTTTAGGGTGAAAGAGATGTTATTTGAAAAAGAACCTACAATTGAGAAAAGGATTGTGCTTCAAAAGGCTCAATCTGAATTGAAAAAATACTTGAGTATTGAGGAGCAGTATTGGAAGCAAAAAGCTGGGATGACTTGGTTTGCTGAAGGAGATAGGAATACAAGTTTGTTTCACAATCATGTCAATGGAAAAAGAAAGAAATTATAACTGAAGAGGACTAAAAATGGAAGTGGGGTATGGATTGAAGACCAGGAGCAATTGGCTACAGCTGCAATGGACTTCTATCAAAAACAATTCACAAATGAAGGTGATACATCTGACTTTTCCTTGCTTTATAATGTACCTTCGATGGTAACTATGGAATAGAATTTGGAACTTAGCAGATTGCCAACAATTGAAGAGGTAAGGACATCAGTTTTTGAGCTTAGTGGGGAGAGTGCTAGTGGTCTAGATATTCACTGGCCTGTATTATCAAACATGTTGGGATGTCATTGGTGCTGATATACACAACATGGTGCTACACTTTTATGGAGGAGTTGCACTACCTAAATTCATTACTCACACCAATCTAGTGTTGCTGCCTAAGAAACCTAGAGTTGAGACCTTTTCTGACTTAAGACCTATTAGCTTGAGCAACTTCATTAACAAGGTCTTGTCTAGGGTGTTACATGATAGATTGAATTTTTTTTTGCCTTCTCTAATATCTCCTAATCAATCCGGATTTATGAAGGGTAGGAGTATATTTGAGAATATCTTATTGACTCAAGAAATTATCACTGACATAAGGTTAAGGGGAAATCCAACTAATATGGTGATCAAGCTTGATATGGCTAAGGCCTATGATAGGGTTTCATGGAAGTACTTATTGCATGTATTAAGGAAGATGGGATTTTCTGAGCACTTCATCAACATGGTGTGGAATTTGGTGTCAAATAACTGGTACTCAGTATTGGTGAATGGGCAGTCCTCAGGGTTCTTTAAGTCTACAAGGGGTGTGAAGCAAGGGGATCCTCTATCACCAGCATTGTTCATTCTGTCAGCTGAGGTACTTTCCAGGTCTTTGAATAAGCTATTTGAAGACAAGTCATTTGTAGGATTTGGAATGCCTAAGTGGTCTGATCCTTTAAACCACTTGGCATATGCTGCTGATACTATAATCTCTGCTTCTGCTCATCCTCCATCCTTGAGCAAGATTATGTCAGTGTTGGGGAACTATGAGAAGATATCAGGCCAGATGATCAACAAAGATAAGAACTCATACTACATGTATTCAAAGATTACTAATGGATTGTGTCAGGCGGTTGGAGCTATTACAGGATTTATAAGAGGTAAATTCCCTTTCATATATCTAGGGTGTCCTATATTCTACACTAGAAAGAAGAAGGAATATTATGAGGATCTTATCAATAAAGTAAAGGCTAAATTGCATTCATGGAAAGGAAAACTGATGTCATTTGGAGGAAAGGTAACACTCATTACTAGTGTGTTGCAAAGTATGCCAGTCCACATGTTATCAGTCCTTCATCCACCAAAAAATATCCTGGAGCATCTTCATAAGATTTTTGTTAGGTTCTTTTGGAGCACAAAGGAAGAAGGGAGAAGCAGACATTGGGCCTCATGGCAAAATCTTTGCCTTCCTAAAGAGGAATGGGGCCTAGGTTTTAGATCCTTATATGATATGTCGAGGGCATTGTTTGCTAAACTATGGTGGAGGTTTAGGACCACAAAATCATTGTGGCCTAATTTCATGTGGAATAAGTATTGCAAGAAGGAGATACCAATGGTGGTGCAGTTTAGAAAGGGGTCTCATGTTTGGAGACAAATGCTGAATGCCAGGGAAGAAGTAGAACATGAGTTCCTATGGGAATTGAAGAGTGGAACAACTAATATTTGGCATGAAAATTGGACTGGATTGGGTGCACTTTATCACGTATTACCTAAATATTTTCCAATCAATGAAGAACTTGAGAGGATATGGCAGAATTACGGCAAAGTGGAACATGGGATGATCAGCTGCTAGATCAAACCTTCAATGAGGAAATTGCAGAACATATAAAACTAAATGTGCCTTATGAAGGCAGTGAAGGATACTGGGGTAGGCCATACTAGATGCCAACTCCTTCAGGCAAGTTCAGTGTTAGCAGTGCTTGGCAAATATTAAGGCATAGGGTTGATCCTAATCAGGAATTCAAGTTAATGTGGATTAAAGGCTTACCATTCAAGATATCTTTATTCTTGTAGAGATTGTGAAGGAAGAAAATAGCCACTGATGACATGTGGAAGAGGCAAGGGCAAATGGTAATGTTTAGGTATTGGTGTTGTCAGGAGGCCCAAAAGGAATCTATTGAGCATATATTTGTCACAAGTCCTACTGTCTCTAAAGTATGGAACTTGTTCATGGGGGCTGCTAGAATTACTATGCCATTGATTCAATTGAAGCAGGTTATAAAGCATTAGTGGTATGGTCAATGTTGTCCAAAGAAAAAGCCATTGTTTCAAGCAGTACCAACTATCATCACTTGGGAATTTTGGAAGAGAAGAAATGCAGGTAAACATGGGGGTTCAGTGTCCACAAATAGGGTGATTCATGAGATCAATATGACATTGCATCAACTGGCAAATGTGAGGTATGCTTGGATGCCTAATATTCCATTTTTTGGTCAGACAAAATTCAATATTTTGAAGGATATAAACCTATATTGATCACGATAAGAGTAACATGGTAGCTTCCTTTTCATGGTTGGTACAAATACAACATTGATGGAGACTCAAAAGAAAATCCTTGTCCTAGCTCATTAGGCTTTTGTGCAAGGAATGATGAAGGTGATGTGGTGTATGCAAGGGTAGTAGACTTGGGGGTGACAACTAATGTGGTGGCTGAAGCTACGTCTATTCTTCAAGGATTGGAATATTGTGTGGAGCATGATCTTCACCTTCTTATATTGGAGACTGATTCATTAGTGATGAAGAAAGTGATAGAATGGGAATGGGAACCTCCTTGGGTAATTGCAAATGAAGTGAAGAAAATTATAGAGATGATGGGAAACTTCAATGTGATCTTTCAACATGTGTTCAGAGAAGGCAACTTAGTGGCGGATTTTATAGCTAACATTGTGTTTTCTTTTGCATGTACAACTGAGTTTCACAAATTCTCTAAATTTTCTAGTGTAGGGAGGAGGTTGATTAATTTAGACAAGTCTCAAACTCCTAAACTTAGAGTTAGAATAGCAAAGAGAAAAGTCCCAGACTGACGGCTTCACAGGATTGAAATCTGCACATACCTGCGTGGTTTTATTATGTCTCATTCTGTATGCTATTAAGGTACTTTCTAGTGGTATTAGCATGGTCACATGCTCATGATGGGAGTGCTTTGATAGTATATAGGACCAATGTGATAAGCAGGTATTGGATGGTGCAATTTATTCTACTTTTGATATGTTCAAATGTTAAAGAAATGATTAAATCTGTTTTGTGGAATTTCTGGAGATTGTTGAATCATTTCACAGTGGTATTAGCATGTCTTCATGATCAATCTGAGGATGGTTTAGCAATGTTTAGAATGATTTCTACATTAAAGGTTTGGGAAGAGAAGGATATGAGCATACAAGATCATAAAATCCAGCTCCATAGGCCTGGCGGCACCAGGCTAAAGCCTAATGTTACCCTGGCATTACCCTGGAGTCACCAGCTTAAAGCCAGCCCTGGCCTGGCTTTTGCCTTGTAAAGCCATCCTAAAGTCATCCCCAGCCTGGCTTTTGCCTTGCAAAGCCTGCCTAAAGCCAGCCCCAGCCTGGATAGAGTCAGTACACTGTCTATGGAGATCTTATTGTAGCAACACTAATGATTGGAAGACTATGCTGGCTTCAATTTTGTGGTGGAGATGTTTGGAATTTATTCTAGCCTATTGATTGCATACTCTGGCTCCTGGTGAGAGCTTGATAGGTGAAGCTTGGTATTTTCCACTGGCAATTGGATTCACATGCACTGACAGGAGAAGGAAGCATTCAACGGACAATGTTGTTATAGCTAGTTCATTAGACTTTAGCTTTTCTATCTTTTTAGTAGCTTGTAGCTTCATGCAACTTCTATTTTAGATTGGAAATCTTGTAAGTTTTGGACCCATTTTGGGATTTTATTTATATATTAGCCACTAGGCAGCCTGCCTAGTGGTATATTTGCTAAAAACAAAAAGGCACATAAAAGCTTAATTGGCAATACAGGTAAAACATGAAACAATTAATTCCAAATAAGACATGTAAGGGTGAATTTAATAAATGGGGGATTTAACATGATTAACAACTTTATATCTAATGAACATAACAACCTAGGAGCCCTAAACGGTCAAATTTCCACTAACAAGCCAGAGTATGTACTCGTCACCTCACGTACACGACCTTCACATGACACAATTAGCACAAATGACTCAAATCCTAAGGGGCAGTTTCCCTACACAATATTAGGCAAGATACTTACCTCAAGGAAGCTAGACCGTTACTCTAAAATGACATTCTCGAGTGAAACAATGCCCAGATGGCTCAAATCCAGCCAAAATAACTTCAAATCATAAACAAAACTCATAGAAAACAATTCCGAATAATAAAGCTTCAATCTTTAACAAGAACTAAAAGTCAACCTAAAAGTTAACCCCCCAGGCCCGCCCCTCGGAACCCGATAAAATTCACAAAACCCGAACACCTATTCAGATACAAGTTCAACCATACCAAAATTACCAATTTTCGAGATTAATTCATCATTCAAATCATCGCTTTACTCTTTTGAAAGATTTTACAAATTTTCCCAAATTTCCAACTAAATTCTCTAATTTAATGATAAAAACAAAGATAAAATCATGAAATAAAATCAAAACCGGGTAAAGACCACTTAACCCAAACAACCACGTGAAGAACCCCTCAAAAATCGCTTAAATCCGAGGTCTCTAGCTCAAAAGATGAAAAATGGATAAAACCCACGATTTTGGAAATATACTCTGCTGCCCAGCGATTTTACACATCGTGGTCGCGGAAATGCAATTGCGATTGCGAAGAAGGAAATGGCAACTGCCCAAAAATTGTACTACGCTATCACGAACAAATGCATGCAATCTCGACAAAGGTAACAGCTGATGCAACAAGAATGTACTACGCGATCGTGGACCAAAATGTGCGATCACAAAAGAGAAAATACACCAGCTGCTAAAGTTGAGTTACACGAATGCAGATCTCTAAATGCGAATGCGATGAAGGAGAATGTACACATTCGCGATTGCGAACC
Source organism: Nicotiana sylvestris (assembly GCF_000393655.2). Classification (NCBI taxonomy): domain Eukaryota; kingdom Viridiplantae; phylum Streptophyta; class Magnoliopsida; order Solanales; family Solanaceae; genus Nicotiana; species Nicotiana sylvestris. The sequence goes on along the minus strand of NC_091062.1, from coordinate 80,713,621 downwards.
ATATACTGCGAATGCGAAGAAGGAAAATGGGTCACTCACCAAATAGACTACGGGATCGCGCCTGTGCCTTCGCGATCGCGTAGAAGGACATCAGATACTAGAACTTTAGCATTCCAAAACATAAGAAAATGGCATGTGGCCCATCCCAAACGCACCGGGGACCCGGGGACCTTAACCAAATATACCAATACATCCTAAACTACGATATGAACTTAGTCGAGGCTTTAAATCACATCAAACAATGTCAAAATTACAAATTGCACCTCGAATCGAACTTATAAACTTTCAAATCTTCCAACTTCCAAAACTCGTGCCGAAACATATCAAATCAACCCGGAATGACGCCAAATTTTATATGCAAGTCCCAAATGACATAACAGAGCTAATCAACAACAACAACAACAACTACCCAGTAAAATCCCATATAGTGGGGTCTGGGGAGGGTAATGTATACGCAGACCTTACCCCTGCCCCGATAGGGGAAGAGAGGCTGTTTCCGATAGATCCTCGACTCAGAAAGACAAAAATAAAATAAGAAACAAGAAAAAAGAATTCATTAGTAACTTCAGTAGGAACCGTAATAGTAACAGAAGCATAAAAACCAAAAGATGAATGACATGCAATAACAGTAACCAGAATCGAAGGCCCGGGGTTAAGATAAACAACAAGAATAGTGTGGGTTCAACATAAACTGCAAGCCATCTAAGATCAAACCTAATCCAACCCCATCTCTCCCCCGGTATGAAGTAAGGAAAGCTTTATTACACCTATCCTACAACCCTAATGATTGACCTCCAGGCCTTCCTATCAAGGGTCATGTCCTCGGAAATCTGCAGTCGTACCATGTCCTGCCTGATCACCTCTCCCCAATACTTCTTAAGTCTCCATCTACCTCTTCTCGTACCCACCACATCCAATTGCTTACACCTCCTCACCGGTGCATTAAGGCTTTTCCTCTGCACGTGCCCGAACCATCTGAGCCTCGCTTCCCGCATCTTGTCATCCACAGGGGCGACGCCCACCTTCTTCCGAATATCTTCATTCGTAATATTGTCTATCCTAGTATGCCCCTACATCCATCTCAGCATAACAGAGCTAATCCGACTTTCAAAATTGAAATCTGACCCCGATATCACTAAAGTGAACTCTCAGTCAAAACCTCTCGACCTTCAAAATCAATTCAACTTTCCAATTTTTGCCGAAATACTTCAAATTATCCTATGGACCTCCAAATCAAAATCCGGACACATGCCTAAGTCCAAAATCACCATACAAAGCATTTGGAATCATCAAAACACCTTTTCTGAGTCGTCTACACAAAAGTCAAAACTCCGGTCAACTCTTACCACTTAAACTTCTAAAACAAGAATCCTTCTTCCAAATTGATCCTGAATCATCCGAAAATTGAACTCGACCACACACGCAAGTCATAACACATAATACAAAGCTGCTCGTGACCTTAAGCCATCGAATAGGATACTAATTCTCAAAATAACCGGTCGGATCATTACATCCTTCCCCCTCTTAAACCAATGTTCGTCCTCGAACGTTCCAGGAACCATTCCAAAGTAATCAAATCACTAAGTGAACTCTCATACATACATCCGCGGGTGATCCTATGTCACCCCAATCCACATAGGCCCGATAACACCATCTCAACTGAAGATTATTCCTTCCATCCATACTGATAGGCCTTAGAACCAAATTTCTCACTATTGGTTTACTTTCAAAAAACACGATTCCTATATCAACACATAGTACCAACCTCAATCAGCTGCAACAACTTATGCCTACAACTACAAGGTAAAACCACATGACATAACACATCACACATATGCCCATGACCACATCTCTGATCACAATAGCTACCCATAATCAAATGTAGCATCGGCAATTAACCCCATATATGTTGGAACCCTGTTTGAAACCTTCATAACACCAACAAAGAGACAAGAAACATTAAGATGCCATGACTATTCACTCAAAATCAGCAAGTCACACCCAAAACCACTTGGAACACACCTCGTAAGCTAAAACCCAATAAGCACAGTATGAATATGACCGAATATAAAAGAAAAAAATATGAAGGAGCTACAAAACAAGTATGACAGGAACAACTCCCTATTAGCACCATATTACGAACCAGTTTCACAAGGGAGAATCAAAACCTATGAACAAATCACAAGGATCTCATCCTGATATAACTCCACCGCGACATGCAACCCGGTTCAAATACATCAAATCACATGAAACCGCGAGGGTCTCATCCTCAACTCTGAATCACAAGTAGAATACACATCATACCAATTGAAACCCTCTACTAATTCAATTCCGCCAACAATATCACAACACATACTGAACTCCCACACCACTAGAGCATTTGAATCACAAATCATAACCAACCACCCAGAAATCCCATTAAAACCTACCGTAATGGGTAACAGAAAGTTAATTCTAGTCTCAAAACACTCAGTAATGAATTAAAATAACACGATATACACAGGCCACAACTATAGAATCTCCCAACAAAGGTAAACACATAAGTAGTGTACAAAAGCACAAAACTCACCCATATGTGAAGCAAAATAGGAGGACTTACCCCTGTGAGCACGTGATTTTTTCCCTATGTGAAATACTCCTATAAATTAAAGAAATAAATTTTTCCCCAGTTGTTTGCAATTTTCTAGGATTTTTGTTAATTGTTTGCATTTGTGTGCATGTTTACTTCTATTAAAATCATGAAAAAATACCAAAAAATATTATGCATTGCATTTTTAGGTTGATATTTGTATTTTTAGATTTAATTTTTTAGTTAATTACATTACTAGATTAAAAAACTCAAAAATATTGGCCACTTTACATTTTAGCTTTTGGTCTCAAACTAGTAATTTCCTTGCATTAATTTCATGTTTTAAATAACTAATTAATACAACTTTACAAATTAAAATTTTAGTCTAAGTTCCTTTTAAATTAAATTTAGTAGTTTAAAATCAAGTAAAGGAGTAAAATAAATAAAAAGGGGAGAACTTTTGAACAAAATTCGAATTTTGGGTCAATTTAATGTCTTAAGCCCAAGAATTTCAATACCCTTCCCCTTCTTACTTAAGCCCCAGCCCAATTTAATCCCCAAAATTCACCCAACCCAATTTGCTCACCCGCCCGTCTGCCCCAAAAGCAACCCGCCCCATTTTCCCCCTTAGTATATGAATCTTTTATAAGATTTCCCCCAGAACGAACCCTAATCCCCAAGACCCAAAAGCGTCGCTTACTATTCACCATCTTCTTCACCATTAGATATGTATCCAAACTCACGCGAGTGAGCTCAAACTCACCTCACACACACCCCATCTCACCACGTCACCGAATATTCTAACGGCCTCTGACAATTGGAAGATTCCTTCCAGATTTTTTGTACATTTTCTTTAGCCTCTCGATCGATTTGCTAGATAAATGGGGGTCGTGGATGGATGAAAATCAATCCTTGCCCTCCATTTGTCCCAAAAATCGTTCATAGAAAGGGTTGAAAAAGGATTTCGGATAGGGTCTTGGGGAGAAGCTTCGAGATCTTTTTTGAGGTTTATATATAAAGTGAGTTTTCTTTGTAAAAGAGGAGGAAAACAAATTCGGGTAAAAAACATTTTCTAGGGTTCTTGAGTTCCTTTTTGTGATATTTCTTCAAGTTTTTTTTCGGCCTTCTTCAGATAAGACACCAAAAAGCAGAAATGGTCTGAGTTTGGTTTTCATTCGAGTTTACCTCATGTCAAGAGAAAATCAACAAAAACAATGACCAAAATAGATTTTTTCAGCATTCATAATTTCTCTTAATTTCTGGTTCTCAAAAGGAAGCTCGATTAAAGTTTAAGTTTGAATTAAGTTTGGTTTTCGAATTCCAGTGTTGATTTGGTTCGAGTTCCTGTGACGATTTCGTTGATGTTGTATTATCGTCGAATTTTCATCCTGGTGAATCTGTCGTGGAAATTTCATTTCTGGATTCTTACTCATTTTATTTGATGTGATTAAAGTACGATGAAGCCATGGGAAATTCATCTCTAGACTAATACTTCTGTTCTGGTCATTTGATGTGTGTTTGTTGTTCGAAATGTTTAAAATGTGAATAGTTGGAAAATGAAGCTTTCAGATTACACCTTAGTTTCCAGTTTGGATCGACTCGTCTCTAGCTCATTAATTCCTTGATTTGTTCGCCTTCGCTAGTATCTGCTTGATGTTTGCATCAAGTTGCTTCCTTGTTTCATGTAGAAATGCACTCTGATCTTCATGCTGTAAAAATTATGCATCTGCTGTACTCATGAAGCAGTTACTTTGAGCATTTTGCCTATTTTCTTGAGGTTGTACTTGAAATACGTTACTTAAATCCTAAAACTAAGTTTTGGTAATTCTTCTTGCATTCTTAGGATAGTAATAGTGTCTTGGTTGAATCTTAGTGATCCATGTAGTATCATGTTATGTTTGATTTTAAAACCCGACGCAAAGCTGGATTGGTCCATGTTGTATTGATCCGTGCTAGTTTGTCTTGGTTTCTTCATGTTAAATAGTACGAGCAGTAGGATTCTCTATTGCCTACAAGAATTTGTGAATTTGGTATGCTGCTCGATGATTCATTCTTATTGGATCATGGTCTAAAGTGGTGTTGAAGATAAATTATTTTGCTTATTGTATATGTTCAGATTTGCTCTATTTTCCTACTCTTGTTCGAAAATTTGTCTGCCTTGTTTCTGCTATAAGAATTCTGCTCTTTCGAGCTGCTGAAGAAGTCGATTTAAGCAGTAATTTTCAGTCGATAACGTGCAGTATTTTGGACATTTGTCCAGACTGTTATCCCTGTTGAAAATCTGCCCTGTTTTGCATTGTTTAAGCAGCAGATTCGCATAGTCTTTTAGTGCAAATTCTGCACTCTTGTCTCTCATTGGTTTGGTTGCTGGATAGTTTAATATCTAACTGAGGTTTTAGCTTTGACTGTTAGTTGTGCAAGTTAAGTTTTTCTTCAGCCATTTGTTGAACCGCTTTGAACTGTTTATCCTCACATTCTTGTATGTTCCTCACCCCAACAAATTCGTTGGTCAGTGAACAATTTGGCTTAAGTAAACCTTGCCGGTCAGTGATCTTTCTCATTATCATTCTCGATTTAATTTTTCATTAGAAGAACTCTTTGTGTGTGATGTTATCTTTATATACTATTAACAGTAACCTATTGTTGAACTTTCCAGCGTGCTAGTTCACTTCTTTTAATTGAAGTAGGCGTACATCTGTCATTTTGATTCCATGGAATTGTGGTCTTATTTGGGAAACATTATGAAAAATGGGAATGTTAAGGAATAAGAAAGTAATATAAAGTTAGTCAGGTATTTGCCTTTTGAATTCATGTGTGTGGGAGTTATATTAGGCAGGACTAAATTAAAATCAATACTCTGAAACTACCTAGTGTGGATTAGTTTAGTTTGGGGTGTGCCATATTAAGCCAAATGTACAATTTATGGCCCTCAAAGTTTAGTTTCGAATTTCCTTTAAATTGTAGTGAGGTGCGCCGTGCCAAATAAAACCTCAAAAATGCATGACCCTCGCTTAATTAATGCTTGAACCCTTAGAAATCGAGGTGTTCCATGAGTGAATTTTCCATGGCCCTCGCAAACTTGAAAGTGCGTAGTTGCTTTAGGCACAATACTTAAAATTACCTTCTTAAACTTGGGTGTGCATTTATGTGACCCAAATCTAAATCTCAACAATGTTAGATTAAATGTGTCGAGGACCGCGGGTGCATTTATGTGACGTGGTTCAAGATGTATTTTAAATGACATTGCAATCTTCCTTAAAAATGATTAAAGGTGGCTAATAAGTTAAAATTGCATCATAGGCTAAAACATGTATTAAAATCCGATAATGGGCCAATAATAATAGTTGAACGACCGTGCTAGAACCACGAAACTCGGGAATGCCTAACACCTTCTCTCGGGTTAACAGAATTCCTTACCCGGATTTCTGTGTTCGCGGATTGTAATACAGAGTCAATCTTTTCCTCGATTTGGGATTTGAACCGGTGACTTGAGACACCATAAATTATCTCAAGTGGCGACTCTGAATTTTTAATAAAATGATCCCGTTTCGATTGTCACTTTAAGTTGGAAAAAACACCCTTATACCCTTTCGGGGGTAGTAAAAAGGAGGTGTGACAGCTCTCGCGACTCTGCTGGGGATCCGAACCCAGAATATCTGGTTTAGGGTTAAAGAATTCGAGCTTAGATGAATTGTTCTATTTGGTTTTATCTGTTATCTGATTTTATTACATGTTTGGGCTTAATGTGATAAATGTTGCTTTTACCGCTTTGATATTATCTGAACTGTATATAAACTACTACGAAACCCTTCTCTTCTCATCTTCGGGGATGTGCACGCTGGCTATGACTCCCTATTCTATTAGTGTCATACCTTGAAATAAGAAAGAGGATCGAACAAGTTACTAAGCCGGATGGCCTTTTGGTTCCCGGTACGTAGCCTCCTCCCCGGCTCGAGTTGTCCTCTTGGGTACACAAGTCTAGAACAAATACCCAGGTTTTGAACCTAGAATAACTCAGCCTTATGCCAGATCCCTAGTAGGAACGTTTGTTTGCATCATGTGCATTTGACTTTGGGGACTCAACACAGGGGTTGAGTCTGTCTAGGATAGGTATACCCGAAATGAAAAGACTATCCTGATACATCTTACTTGCTACTTGTGCATTCATTTGCTTCGGATTTGCATGTTGACCGGCTTATAGGGGAAAAGTTCAGAGAAGGAAAGTCAATGTGAGGGCTGAGAGAGATAACTGTCTGTTTTTGAAAAACCACTGTCCAAAATATACTGAAACTCTGCCGAAATTTCGGAAAAAAAAGGTTTTTTGAAAATAGTTAGTTTTTGTTTTGTCAAAATTGCCCGAACTATGCCAGTTTAATTCTCACCGGATATGGGATACGTAGGCAACCCCCATCGGGTCCAACTTCCCTTTTGCAAAAATAGCCCAAAAAGAACAAAAAATTTATTTTATTTTAAATAAGCAGGGTGATGCCATTTTTGTTTAAAATAGCTGAATGTCCGCAAAAGGACGCCGGAAGGCTGTTTTAGCAAGAACAGTCATCTTTGATCTCTTTTTCGAATTTTTGGCCGGTTAGCAAGAAAAACCTTAAAATCTTCTCCTCGGAAGTGCTGAAAGGCTGTATTTGCAAAGCCAAGTTTTATTTTTGAAATGAAAATTTGAAAAAACATTAACTTTTTTTGATTCAAATGAGTCATGATTTTGCTTAATCACCCTAATAAATGTGCAGAATGAGCACGAGTCAAAATTTATCAATAACAGTCATGAACAAGATTCCTTTGGAGCTGTGTATGTGGTGGGAAGATCTGGGTAAATCAGGGCAAGATAAGGTCAATTTATACTTGGAAGGTCTCACCAGGTTGTTGAAGATCAGGCCTAGAGGAGACATCATAAAGGCGTTGGTTACATTCTGGGACCCGACCCACAACGTGTTTCATTTCTCAGATTTTGAACTCACCCCAACTTTGGAAGAAATAACCAGATATATTGGGAGCACTGAGGTTCCTATGAGACACAAATATCGATTGCTCCAACAGTCGTCGTTGTGCACAGGTTCCTAGATTCCTTAAAAAAAAGCAGGGGGTCCACAACCCAGATTTGGCAGATGGTTTTTCCACTCCGCAGTTTATATACCAGCGATATGGACACATAGGAGAGTTTAATAATCCAGAAATCAAAATTTGTAGCAAAGGGAATCGCCTCAAATGGGAAGAACACAGGTGCTTTGCTTTTATAGTGGTATTCTTGGGTCTTCTGGTGTTTCCTAGGAAAGATGGAAATATCGATATACGGATAGCTGGGGTCGTCAGCACTTTGCTTACTCAGGACAAAAGCATCCTCGCACCCATGATAGTGTCCGAAATCTTCCGCGCTCTCACAGCCTACAAAGCCGGAGGAGACTTTTTCGAAGGGTGCAACTTCTTGCTACAGATGTGGATAATTGAACATCTATGTCATCGTCCTCAATACATGAGCTATGGGTTGATAGAGAAAAACTGCATAGAGGAATTTTATACAAGGGTCGACGGGTTTAGCCTGCCAGAAGGGGTCACAGAATGGATATCACATATCCGTTCCATCACTGTGGACCAAATAGAATGGACGTTCGGGTGGCTTCCATAGATGAAATCGTATATATGCCAGCTACTGGACCTCACTTCCTCCTGATGGTTCTCAGAAGTATCCAGCCTTATGCCCCATACCGGGTTTTGAGACAGTTGGAAAGATGTTAAATAGTTCCAAAAGATGAAGACCTTAGTGCTCAGGTAGTCGAGATTGGTCCTGATGGTCAGTTTCATGAAGCAGCAGCCCGCCAGATTTAGAGCGAGTGTCAGTACCTAATGGCAAATACCTATGTGCGCGATCTATCCAAAGGTGAAGTTCCACCAGGGTACCTTGCTTGGTATAAAAGGGAAATTGAGTTTGGAAGGCTGTCCAAAAGACCCCATCTTCAAGAATTTGTCGAGGCGTCACAAGTGCAATGGGATTGGTTGGCCAAAGAAAATGAATATAGAGATACCATAAGCAAGTTGGAGAAGCAAGTCAAGGACCTTTAATTCGAGAATGGTTTGCAAGCCGCCGCAGATGAGTGTGAGAAGAAAAAACTTGTCAAGGAAAATGAAGCCTTTCGAGCCCAGATTCAGGAAATAAAAATAGCAGCTGGAAATCCCTCCAGAAGTGCAAAAGATGAAAAGATTATGAAGAACCTTAGGCAGAAGATGAGTGAGTATGGTTTTGACTTGAAGAAGGCGGAGGGTGAATTAGCAAGGGCTCGAACAAAATTGGCTAAGAATGCGGAAGAATGAGAGCGCTTGGTTAAACAGTTAAAAGAAAAATATGACAATGAGGTTGTGGGGATGAAGAAAAGGGTCACCATCTTTGAGAACAAAATGATCAAGCAAGCAAAAGACTTTAAGGCAGAAAGAGAACACTGTTATGCAGCGATGGCATATTTAGAAAGAGATCTGCAACAACTTCAAGAACATAATCATATAGATGAACAAACTTTGGAAGCTAGGCCCAATAGATTGGGCGTTTGTTTCAAGAAAAAGGCGTCACAAGAGAAAGGGTCAGAAGGATTGTCGACTATATCATAATGAAATGCAGTAAGTGTGAGGACATGACTAGATCCATGTTCTTCGCCACTGTGATGACCTTTGTCCGCCAGATAATGGAAGATATCTACCATCTCCAAGGGGATTTGGCGCTTAGGCCCGTGGCGAGACCGAATGATATCCCGCGGGCCCCAGGTGCAGTTGAGGCATTGATGTATTCATGATTTTCATTGGAGTCTGTTAGTCTGTATTTTCATCTTGGAGTCTGTTAGTTTGTATTTTCATCTTTCCATTGGAGTCTGTTAGTTTCTTCTTCGAGTCTGTTAGTTTTTGAGTCGTGGTAATCAAAACGTTCATTTTATGAAAAAAATTGAAAATCCCAAAATATTTTTATTATTTATTTTCACACTTATCCCCCAGAACTATGCAAATATCTGATTCATGCGGGGTCATGATACGTAGGCAATCTCTATAGGATTCGATCATAACCAAAAAGAAAAAGAGAGAGAGAAAAAAAAAGGGAAAGAAAGAGGAAAAACAAGAGAGAAAAGAAAAAAAAAATAGAGAGAGAGAGAGAGAGAGAGAGAGAGAGAAAATAAGAAACCATGAGAAGGAAACAATGGCAAAACAAGAAAGAGAAATGAGAGAATAAAGAACAACGAGAAATCAAGCAAAGAAAGGCAAGAGTAAAAAAAAGAAAAGTTGCCAAATGGAAATTAAGGAAAGCCGGAATGACGCAAGCAGCCGATCAAATGCATAATAGAAATGGTTAACTATTTAGGTGCATTACATTCTCCAAATGTGCGGTTGCGTATCTATTAAACCCTGATCGCTAACAAGTTTGTTGTTGTCATCAAGTACATGCAGATTATTAGTTTGTTTGGCATTCTGACAACTCACCCATACAACACTCAGTCCAAAAACAAGTCGATTATGTCTAACCAAGAACTTGATGCGAGTGTTATCGATCCTTCGAGCGAGGGGGAAGAGTCAGATGTCAATTTGAAAGGAAAGATGTATAAGTTGAAACAACAGATGGCCGAGATGTATCAAGCATGGGTAAAAGGGCACCCACCACCACTTTATACCGCCAACCCTGCCTTGGTCCCTCCATTAGCTCAGTCTCAGGAACCTCCTGCTACCGATTCATCCCCGAGATTTCCCATTTACCACCACTACCAGAGAACCACCTCCCAATCACCACAAGTTCCACCACCCAAACCAGTTCCATACCCTTCTCCACCAGCCACTCCTGTCTTCATGGCACCCCCACCTACTACACTCCATAGATCCTCCAGTGAGCCCTTATTCCATGCCCACGATAACCAATATTACCCCCCGGGGCCCACCTTCAAGGCTCCAGAACCCTACTCCTTTACTCCTCATTTTGATCTCCCTGTGGAAACTAAGAAACCATCTAAGAATCCCGAACACAAGGAGATGTTCAGGAAAGTTAAAAGCTTGGAACAGTCATTCAGAAACATGCAGGGGTTGGGAGGTCAGGTAAACGTGGCTTACAAAGATCTATGTTTATTCCTAGATGTTCAATTGCCGGCAGGGTTTAAGATGCCCAAGTTTGATTTGTATGATGGGCATGGAGCCCCGGTGGCATATTTGAGAGGTTTTTGTAGCAAAATGAGGGGAGCTGGTGGGAGAGACGAGTTACTAATGGCGTATTTCAGTCAGAGTTTGAGTAGTTCGACGCTGGAGTGGTACACTTGGTAGGATCACGGAAAATGGTATACATGGGATGATCTAGCCCAAGCATTCGCTTATCACTTCCAGTACAATCTCGAGATTATTCTGGATCATCTGTCTTTGACAAAGATTGAGAAAAAGCACAATGAAAGCTTCAGGGAGTATGGTTTTCGGTAGAGAGAACAAGTAGCAAGGGTTGACCCTCCAATGAAAGAAAGTGAAATGGTGGATTATTTTCTGCAGGCCTTAAAACCTACTTACTACGGTCATCTGGTATCAACTATAGGCAAGTCCTTCAATGAAGTGGTGAAAATGGGCGGTATGGTAGAAGAAGGACTTAAGTCAAACAAAATCATGAGCTATTCGGCTATTAAGGCAACCACCCAGGCCATTCAAAGCGGAATTGGGGGAGTAATTGGAAAGAAGAAAAAAGAGGATGTGGCAATGATTGATTCAGGAGCTTGGTTCGGACCCAGGGGCTCATCTCACCACTATAATCAACCTCGACCCCACCACCAAACCTACCCTCATACCCCGTATAATCCACCCCAACACTACTACCCACCACCAGACCCCCATTTTTCTGTCCACCATGCCCAAACATACACTCAACCTCCTGCCCACGCACAATGGCATGCACTAGCCCCATAAAACACCTACCCACCCCCACGAGCCTACCGAAACCCTCCTAGACCAGATTTCTGGCCCAATCAAGCATTTAAAAACGAGAGGTTGCAGAAGAAGAAAACCTTCACTCCATCGGGAGAGTCCTATACTAGCTTATTCCACAGGCTGAGACAATTGAATATGCTGAGGCCGATTGAGTCAAAATTGTCAAATCCTCCCCCGAGAAATCTTGATTATTCTGTAAGTTGCGAATATTGTTATGGTGCTCCAGGGCACGACACGGAGAAATGCTGGCAATTGAAAAATGCTATCCAAGAGCACATTAATACAAATCGGATTGAAGTCCAAGCTCCGGAGGCGCCCAACATCAACCAGAACCTGTTGTCAACCTATTATGAGACAAATATGATCGAGATAGTGCATAAGGGAGGGGAGCCCAAGAAACCTTCACAGACCGTCATGATGATTCGATCCAGCGAGGTCAAGCCGGTTGAAAAATCAACAAGTGAGAGATCAGTGATCGAATTGAGTGGGACAAACAACCATCCGCGGTAGTTAAAAAGGGGTTCTCAAGTGATGTTGTAGCGAAACAGGAAAGGGCAAAAGTGGTTGTGCCAGTAGTGGCGAACAAGCCTGTCGTAATTATGGAGGGTGTCTACACAGATCCGGTCATTATAAAGCCTGTAACCCAGTTACCAATAGTCAACAGCAAGGCTATCCCGTGGAATTATGAACGGGTGACAGTGACTTACAAAGGAAAAGAAGTGAAAGAAGAAGTCTATAAGGCCCATGTCTTGACTCGATCAGGGAGATGCTTTGCCCCCGAGGAGTTAAGAAAAGCTAAAACCTCCAAAGATAACCCAGTGCTAATGAAGAAAGCTGAGACCGAAGAAGAGGCAGAAGAGTTTTTGAGGAAGATGAAGGTGCAAGACTATTCTATTATGGAGCAGTTGAGGAAGACGCCTGCTCAGATTTCACTATTGTCATTATTAATCCATTCAGACGAGCATCGACGGGCCTTGATAAAAATCCTGAACATGTTCATGACAAAATCTCAGTAAACCATTTGGAAAAAGATAGCTAACAAGATATTTAAGGTAAACAGAGTCACTTTTTCTGATGATGAGTTGCCCGTAGAGGGTACTGAGCACAATAGAGCCCTCTATCTTACAATGACATACGAAGATTCCGTGGTTACTCGGGTATTGGTCGACAGTGGTTCCAGTGCGAATATTTGCCCTCTCTCTACTCTAAACAAGTTGAAAGTGGATGATGAAAGGATTCACAAGAATAGTATCTGTGTGCGGGGATTTGACGGTGGAGGGAAAGAATCAGTCGGTGATATAGTCCTTGAGCTGACAATAGGACCAGTAGAATTCACCATGGAATTCCAGGTGCTGGATGTGGCTGTTTCCTACAATCTGTTGTTAGGTCGACCCTGGATTCATGCTGCCAAAGCAGTCAGATGATCAAGTTTGAATGGGATAGACAGGAAATCGTTATGCACGGCGAATATAATTTGTGTGTTCCCAGTGATGCCAATGTTCCATTTATTGAGTTTGAAGACGACAAGGGACCTTAGGTCTAGCAGGTTTTTGACACAGTATCATTCGAGAAAATTCCAGAAGCGGTTCAAATGCCGAGGGTAACCGCCGCATCAGTCATTGTGGCTTTTGAAATATTGAAAAATGGTTTTGTACCTGGTAAGGGTTTGGGTGCATCTCTGCAAGGTATAGTACAGCTGGTGTCTCTCTCCAAAAACTTGGATACATTTGGTTTGGGATTCAAGGCCACAGCCACAGACGTGAAAAGAGCCAGAAAATTGAAATAGAGGGCATGGGTCCTCCCAAAGCCGGTCCCACGTCTCTCCAGATTGTTTGTCAAGCATGGCACCAAGAGGCGCCCAGTAACAACAGTTCCCAGTTCTGTGGTTGTTCTTGATGAAGAGTTGATTGAAAGGTTCGAAAGGTTGTTCGACGATGTAAACATGGTGGAAGTTGGAGAAGGTTCCAGCAAGGCGGATGTGCAATTCGTCGGGCCCAGTGTAAAGATTAAAATTGGGAAGCTACTCCTCTCCCTACCCGGAAGGAGTTTTGGTAGTTTGCTTTGATTTTCTTTCAGTTTATTTGGATTATTCCAGGGTTGTAATTTAGATTCTATGTTCCGTTCGTTTGGATGTATAAACCTTGTTATCTTTTGATTTCAATGAAATGTAATTTCCTTTTTTCGTCATTCCTAATAGTTTTATTTTTGTTTTTCTTTTCTTCCTTGTACAGTTCTTTTCATGCTGGTTTTAATGACATGACATGCATGAGAAATCTTTGTCCCAGTCTTAAAAGTCAATCTAATTCTGAAATAATAATTCAAGAAATAGAGTGTAATGATGAATCAGAATATGATGGGGATGATGCCTTTGAAAAGATTAGTAAAGAATTAAGACATTTTGAAGAAAAACCAAATCCCAGCCTAAGTGATACCGAAGCAATTAATTTAGGGGACCCAGATAATATCAGAGAAACTAAGATAAGTGTCCATCTTGAACCGTAACTCAGGGAAGAGATGATTAAAGCATTGTTTTAGTACAAAGATATTTTTGCATGGTCATATGATGAAATGCCGGGTCTAAGCACTGACTTGGTGGTTCACAAATTGCCCACTGACCCGGCATTTCCCCCCGCCAAACAAAAGTTGAGGAAATTCAAAACTGACATGAGTGTGAAGATCAAAGAAGAGGTCACAAAGCAGTTTGATACAAAAGTCATTCGAGTCATGCGGTATCCCACTTGGTTAGCCAATGTTGTGCCTGTGCCAAAGAAGGATGGTAAGACCAAAGTGTGTGTTGATTACTGTGATCTCAACAAGGCAAGTCTAAAGGACAACTTTCCACTGCCAAACATCCACATTTTGATTGATAATTGTGCCAAACATGAGATTGGGTCTTTTGTGGATTGCTATGTGGGCTATCTTCAAATCCTAATGGATGAGGAGGATGCAGAAAAAATGGCATTCATTATGCCATGGGGAACATATTGCTACTGGGTCATGCCTTTCGGTTTGAAAAATGCTGGGGCAACTTACATGAGGGCAATGACGACCATATTCCACGACATGATACACAAGGAGATCGAGGTTTATGTGGATGATGTAATCATAAAGTCTAGAATGTTGTCTGACCATGTCAGAGATTTGAGAAAGTTCTTCCAAAGGCTTCGCAGGTACAATCTTAAGCTCAATCCTACAAAGTGCGCATTCGGGGTGCCGTTTGGAAAACTGTTGGGATTCATAGTCAGTCGTTGAGGTATTGAATTGGACCCATCAAAGATCAAAGCTATCCAAGAATTTCCACCCCCAAGGAACAAGACTGAGGTTATGAGTTTATTAGGGAGGTTGAACTACATCAGCAGGTTTATTGCTCAGTTTACGACAACTTGTGAGCCTATCTTCAAACTGCTAAAGAAGGATGCTGCGGTCAAGTGGACTGATGAGTGTCAAGAAGAATTTAATAAGATAAAGGGGTACTTGTCAAACCCACCTATGTTGGTGCCACCAGAACCAGGGAGACCTTTGATTTTGTATTTGACGGTCCTGGACAATTCATTTGGTTGTGTGTTGGGTCAGCATGACATCACCGGCAAGAAGGAGCATGCCATCTATTATCTCACCAAGAAGTTCACATCTTATGAGATTAAGTACACTCACCTGGAAAGGACATGCTGCGCCCTAACTTGGGTAGCACAGAAGTTGAAGCATTATTTATCATCTTACACTACTTACCTCATCTCTTGTTTGGATCCGCTAAAGTATATCTTTCAGAAGCCTATGCCTACAAGGAGGCTCGCAAAGTGGCAGATCTTGCTAACAGAATTTGATATCGTCCATGTGACTCGGACTGCGATGAAAGCCCAGACATTGGCCGACCATTTGTCGAGAATCCAGTTGATGAAGAATATGAGCCTTTGAAGACTTACTTCCCTGATGAAAAGGTAATGCACATTGATGAGTTGGAACAAGTTGAAGAGCCAATTTGGAAACTTTTCTTTGATGGAGCTGCTAACATGAAAGGCGTTGGGATATGAGCTGTACTTATTTCTGAAACAGGGCATCACTACCCTATTACGGCTCAGCTTCGTTTCTATTGTACTAACAACATGGTTGAGTACGAGGCATGCATTTTGGGTTTGAGGTTAGCTGCTGACATGGGTGTCCAGGAAGTCTTGGTCTTGGGAGACTCGGACCTTCTGGTGCACCAAATTCAAGAGAATGAGAAACACAGGATTTGAAACTCATACCGTATCGATAATGTTTGCATGATCTTTGTCAGCGGTTTCGATCAGTAGAGTTCAGGCATATTCCAAGGATCCATAATGAGGTTGTCAATGCTTTGGCTACTCTGGCATCAATGTTACATCACCTAGATAAGGCTTATATTGACCCTTTGCATATTCAGGCCCATGATCAGCACGCTTACTGTAACATGGTGGAAGAAGAACTTGATGGTGAGTCGTGGTTCCACGATATCAGGGAATACATTAGAATGAGAGTATATCCGGTACAAGGCACAGGTGATCAAAAGAGAACAATTCGTCGTTTGGCAAGTGGATTTTTCTTCAGTGGAGGAGTTTTGTTCAAAAGATGCATAGATGCTAGATAGGCCACAACTATCATGACCGAAGTACATTCTGGAGTCTATGCACCGCATATGAGTGGGTACGTTCTGGTAAAGAAGATTCTCCGAGCAGGTTATTATTGGCTCACCATGGAGCGAGATTGTATCAGTTTTGTGCGTAAATGTCATCAATGCCAAGTACACGGAGATTTGATTCCTTCTTCGCCATCTGAATTGCACACAATGTCTGCACCATGGCCTTTTGCTGCTTGGGGCATGGATGTCATTGGACCGATTGAGCTAGCAGCATCCAATGGGCACAGGTTCATTCTAGTACCCATTGATTATTTTACCAAGTGGGTTGAAGCTAAAACTTTCAAGTCTGTGACCAAGAAAGCAGTGGTCGATTTTGTTCACTCAAATGTCATTTGTCGGTTCGGGATACCAAAGGTAATCATCACAGATAATGGTGCTAATATCAATAGTCATTTGATGAAAGAGGTATGTAAGCAGTTTAAGATTACGCATCGCAATTCCACCCCATACCGCCCCAAGGCGAACGAAGCAGTCGAGGCAGCCAACAAGAACATAAAGAAGATACTTCGGAAAATGGTGGAGGGTTCCAGGCAGTGGCATGAAAAGTTTCCCTTTGCATTGTTTGGTTATCGCACTACTATTCGCACTTCAGTAGGGGTAACTACTTATTTGTTGGTATATGGAACTGAAGCAGTGATACCCGCGGAAGTTGAAATAACATCCCTTCGGATTGTCGCTGAAGCCGAAATTGATGATGATGAGTAGGTCAAAACCCGCCTGGAGCAATTGAGTTTGATCGATGAGAAAAGATTGGCAGCAGTGTGTCATGGCCAGTTGTATCAACAGAGAATAGCAAGAGCATATAACAAGAAGGTGCGTCCATGGAAGTTTGAAGTGGGTCAACAAGTATTAAAACGTATCCTTCCATATCAGGCTGAAGCAAAAGGCAAGTTCGCCCGAAATTGGCAGGGGCCGTCACCGTAATGAGAGTGTCGTCCAATGGTGCTTTATATTTAACAGATATAGAAGGCAAATGTGTAGACATAGATATCAATTCTGATGCAGTCAAAAGATATTATGTATGATTTCTCTGGTTTAAATTGTATTTGTTTGCACTTGGCATGTTCTGAAGATTGGAATGACGAAGGCATTTTGTTCTGCAATCTAAATACTTTATCCTTTGTTACCCCTTTTGAGCCTTATTTATTTTCTTTCATACCCCTCTTTTGGAATCAGTAGCAAAGTTCAGAAACGCAGTCGCAAAAGATAAGTAAAGGAAAAGAAAGAAAAGAAAAGAGAAGGAAAAAAAAGAAGTAAAGAAAAGAAAAAGTGAGAACAACAAAACAACAAAAAGAAAAAAAAGGAAGAAAGAAAAAAAAGAGAAAGAAAAGAAAAGAAAGGAGAAAATCACAACAACAAAGCAATTTCTATGTCATGAACTACGTTCGACCTGATTCCTTTTAAGGATACGTAGGTAGCCTCACGGTTCGGTCCCATCAAAGAAAAAATTTAAATGTCCCCAAGCAAAGAACTGGGGCAGACGTTGTGGTTGTTGTAAGAAATCTGATTCCGAAATTTGTAATCTTGAACCCATTTGAATTGTTTTGAGCCTTTTGATTCCCTTCTTTCTAAACCTATCCAAACCTACATTATGGTCCAAAGAAAGACCTTCCGATCAGTATTCGAGAGATTCCAAGTCGAGCAAGTGGAGGCGATTCATATCAGGGGTAACACTCCGGCCCAAACAAAGAAAATGAAAATGAGAGAGTCTTATTGGTGAAAACCCTCGCAGGCACCATAAGGCGACGAAAGCTGAGAGAAATCAAAATGAGAGAGTCTTATTGGTGAAAACCTTCACGGGAACCATAAGGTAAAAATGAGTTGAGAGATGAACAAATGAGAGAGGTTTGCTGGTGAAAATCCTTCGGGGCACCGCAGGCCGAACAAGGACAAGGTTTTGGTGAAGAAATTGGGTTTTGAAGATCTTGGGGTGTAAAGTACGACAACTGAAAGTTGATTGGTTGGACAGATTGGGCCGATTAATCTGAAATGCATGTCATGATCATTGGTGTCGGCTGCTCTACTCAGATAAGTTTCTTTTCTTTTTCCCTTTCAGACAGTCTTCTAGTTTTGGATTTTTCTTATCCCTAACTCTCAAAGTCATTGCATTTCATTTCTTCTAGGTTTATTTCTCTAAGATGTTTCCAATGCCAGTTCTGTTTAAGCGAATAAGAAAGGATTTCAAAGATCTCTACCAACTTCCAAAATTGCACGAAAGTACAGCGCGGCCAAAACATTGTTAGAGATAGTATGATGTAAAATGGGATATAAAGGGTCGGCAAAAGTTCCATCGGTGAAATGTTTTAGTAATTTTGTGGGAGATGCAGAGGTGCAGATAGATAGTCAGAGATGTAACACAATAGTTGGGTATAGAACACTCGGGTTATATCCAATGTCATATGGGTGAAAGTTAGTCAGAAAGTCAAATGATTTTTGACCAGTCCGGGGAAGCCAGTCAAAACAAAGCACGGCAGCGGAGAGGTCACCTTCAGCAAGAATTTCACAAACTAACCACCACATTTTAAACTAACAAGATTTTTCTTTGATTGAAACAGGGGCACGAAATTTTGTTTGTTTCGGAAAAACCCTCCGTAAGGGAAAACAAGCACCAAACAGGTTTGATCATAAATTCTCAGGACCCTCCTGGAAAATGGGACCTAGTTTAAAATTCAAAGCAATCATGAGTAGCAAAATCTAGCATAAATGTACCCCAAAGGAATATAAATTGGCTTCAAAGTTTTCATGCTTGAGATAGGATTCAATTAAGAGCTTTAAGGACCCTCCTGAATAATGAGACTTAGCTTTAAGATTTCCATTAGATAACAAGATTTAGCGTAAGTTCTGCTGTAGGGTAGTATAATTCAGCCGTAAAAGTTGTCACTCTTAAGATAAGACTTGATTTTCGATTTTCAGGACCCTCCTGGATAATGAGATGTAGTTTTAAGACCCTCTTAGATAACAAGGTTTAGTGGGAGTCATACTTTTAGAAGATATAATTTAGATGTAAAGTTGTCATTTAACTAGGAGTTTTCAGGACCCTCCTGGATAATGGGATTTAGCTTTCAAATTCATAGAGATATTTGGTAACATGATTCATAGATGCGCCCAGCACCAAACTGGGGCATGAAAATTTCTTTTGTTTTGTTTGTTTTATTGAAATCAGGTTCAAAGGCAGCAGTTTCAGATGAGCAATTCAAGTTTTGGCAATCAGGCATCCACCTGGAGAGCAAGGGAATACGATTCAAGTTTGGTAATCAGGCGCCCACCTAGAGAGCAAGGGAATACAATTCAAGTTTTGGCAATCAGGCACCCACCTGGAGAGCAAGGGAATACAGTAGAAGTTTTGGTAATTATACACCCACCTGGAGAGCAAGGGAATACAGTTCAAGTTTTGGCAATCAGGCGCCCACCTAGAGAGCAAGGGAGCAATCAGGCGCCCACCTGGAGAGTAAGGGAATACGGTTCAAGTTTTGGCAATTAGGCGCCCACCTGGAGAGCAAGGGACTACAATTAAAGTTTTGGCAATCAGGCGCCCACCTGAAGAGCAAGGAATACAGTTCAAGTTTTGGCAATTAGGCGTCCACCTGGAGAGCAAGGGAGTACAATTCAAGTTTCGGCAGTCAGGCACCCACCTGGAGAGCAAGGGAATGCAGTTCAAGTTTTGGTAATCAGGAGCCCACCTGGAGAACAAAGCAATTCAAGCATCGGTAATCAGGATCCCACCTGGAGAACAAAGCAATTTAAGCGTCGGTAATCGGGAGCCCACCTGGATAACAAAGAAAATCAAGCGTCAATAATCAGGAGACCACCTGGAGAACAAAGCAAATCAAGCGTCGATAATCAGAGCCCACCTGGAGAACAAAGAAATTCAAGCGTCGGTAACTAGGAGCCCACCTGGAGAACAAATCAACTCAAGTGTTGGTAATCAGGAGCCCACCTGGAGTACAAAGCAACTCAAGTGTCGGTAATCAGGAGCCCACCTGAAGAACATAGCAGCAATTCAAGTATTGGTAATCAGGAGCCCACCTGAAAATGAAGGGAAAGCAGCAATGTTCGAAGGAAGACGGTTCAAGTTCAACAATCAGGCGCCCACTTGAAGAAAAGGGAAAGCATCTCAGATTACAATTCAAGTCGGCAACAAAGGAATTTCACCCGGAGAATATAAGTCAACAGGGAAACAGGAACTGCAAGATCAACTTTGAAGATATAGATAGGATTTTTATAATGCATAGATCGTAGTTTAGTCTAGCTTCTTTTATTTTGTCATGGTGTAATAAGGACTTCAGTAAGCAGCAGCAGCAGCAGCAACAGTGAAATCACAGCTTCCCGGTAGTCCCAGCTACCAAAACTTCCCGAACTATACTGACCTGATTCCTTTATATCCAAGGATATGTAGGCAACCTCAGAAGCAGGGTGCGGTCAAATCTTTCAAAAATGCTTCCCACGGAGTATTCAAATGGGCAAAATCGCTCGTATCCGCTCACTTTATCTTTGCACTAAAACTCTTCGTGTTTCCGAGCAAAGAGGGGCAGCTGTGAGCACGTGATTTTTGCCCTATGTTAAATACTCCTACAAATTAAAGAAATAAATTTTTCCCTAGTTGTTTGCAATTTTTTAGGATTTTGGTTAATTGTTTGCATTTGTGTGCATGTTTACTTCTATTAAAATCATGAAAAAATACCAAAAAATATCATGCATTGTATTTTTAGGTTGATATTTGTATTTTTAGATTTAAGTTTATAGTTAATTACATTAATAGATAAAAAAATCAAAAATATTGGCCATTTTTACATTTTAGCTTTTAGTCTCAAACTAGTAATTTCCTCGCATTAATTTCATGTTTTATTTTAAATAAGTAATTAATAAAACTTTACAAATTAAAATTTTAGTCTAAGTTCCTTTTAAATTAAATTTAATAGTTTAAAATCAAGGAAAGGAGTAAAATAAATAAAAAGGGGGAGAACTTTTGAACAAAATTCGAATTTTGGGTCAATTTAATGTCTTAAGCCCAAGAATTTCAATACCCCTCCCCTTCTTACTTAAGCCCAGCCCAATTTAATCCCCAAAATTCGCCCAGCCCAATTTGGTCACCCGCCCGTCTGCCCCAAAAGCAACCCGCCCCATTTTCCCCCTTAGTATATGAATCTTTTATAAGATTTTCCCCCAGAACGAACCCTAATCCCCAAGACCCAAAAGCGGCACTTACTATTCACCATTAGATCTATGTCCAAACTCATGCGAGTGAGCTCAAACTCACCTCACGCATACCCCATCTCACCACGTCACCGAATATTATCACGGCCTCTGACAATTGGAAGATTCCTTCTAGATTTTTTGTACGTTTTCTTTAGCCTCTCGATCGATTTGCTGGATAAATGGGGGTCGTGGATGGATGAAAATCAATCTTTGCCCTCCATTTGTCCCAAAAATCATTCATAGAAAGGGTTGAAAAGGGATTTCGGATGGGATATTGGGAGAAGCTTCGAGATCTTTTTTGAGGTTTATATATAAGGTGAGTTTTCTTTGTAAAAGAGGAGGAAAAATATTTCGGGTAAAAAACATTTTCTATAGTTCTTGAGTTCCTTTTTGTGAGATTTCTTCAAGTTTTTTTTCGGCCTTCTTCAGATAAGACACCAAAAAGCAAAAATGGTCTGAGTTCGGTTTTCATTCGAGTTTACCTCATGTCAAGAGAAAATCAACAAAAAAAATGACTAGAATAGATTTTTTCAGCATTTATTCTTTCTCTTGATTTCTGGTTCTCAAAAGGAAGCTTGATTAAAGTTTAAGTTGGATTTAAGTTTGGCTTTCGAATTCCAGAGTTGATTTTGTTTGAGTTCCTATGATGATTTCGTTGTTGTTGTATTATCGTCGAATTTTCATCTTGGTGAATCTGTCGCAGAAATTTTCTTTACATATTAAAGGAGAAGCATTAACAGGTTTATTTCTGGATTCTTTGTCATTTTATTTGGTGTGATTAAAGTACAATGAAGCCATGGGAAATTCATCTCTAGACTAATACTTATATTCTGGTCATTTGATGTGTGTTTGTTGTTCGAAATGTTTAAAATGTGAATAGCTGGAAAATGAAGCTTTCAGATTACACCTTAGTTTCCGGTTTGGATCGACTCGTCTCTAGCTCATTAATTCCTTGATCTGTTCACCTTCGCTAGTATTTGCTTGACGTTTGCATCAAGTTGCTTCCTTGTTTCATGTAGAAATGCACTCTGGTCTTCATGTTGTAAAAATTATGCATCTGTTGTACTCATGAAGCAGTTACTTTGAGCATTTTGGCTGTTTTCTTGAGGTTGTACTTGAAATATGTTACTTAAATCCTAAAACTAAGTCTTGGTAATTCTTCTTGCGTTCTTAGGATAGTAATAGTGTCTGGGTTGAATCTTAGTGATCCATGTAGTATCATGTTATGTTTGATTTTAATACCCTGCGCAAAGCTACATTGGTTCGTGTTGTATTGAGTTAGACCCATGTTAGTTTGTCTTGGTTTCTTCATGTTAAATAGTACGAGCAGTAGGATTCTCTGTTGCCTACAAGAATTTGTGAATTTGGTATGCTGCTCGACGATTCATTCTTATTGGATCATGGTCTAAAGTGGTGTTGAAGATAAATTATTTTGCTGATTGTATATATTCAGATTTGCTCTATTTTCTTGCTCTTGTTCGAAAATTTGTCTGCCTTGTTTCTGCTATAATAATTCTGCTCTTTCGAGCTACTGAAGAAGTCGATTTAAGCAGTAATTTGAGCCGATAACGTGCAGTATTTTGGACATTTGTCCAGACTGTTATCCCTGCTGAAAATCTGCCCTGTTTTGCACTGTTTAAGCAGCAGATTCGCACAGTCTTTTAGTGCAAATTTTGCACTCTTGGCTCTCATTGGTTTGGTTGCTGGATAGTTTAATATCTAATTTAGCTATGACTGTTAGATGTGTCAGTTAAGTTTTTCTTCAACCATTTGCTGAAAAGCTTTGAGATGTTTATTCTCACACTCTTGTATGTTCCTCACCCCAACAGATTTGCTGGTCAGCGGACAATTTGACTTAAGTAAACCTTGACGATCAGTGATCTTTCTCATCATCATGCAAGGTTTAATTTTTCATTAGAAGCACTCTTTGTGTGTGATGTTATCTTTATATACTATTAACAGTAACCTATTGTTGAACTTTCCAGCGTGCTAGTTCACTTCTTTTAATTGGAGTAGGCATACATATGTCATTTTGATTCCATGGAATTGTGGTCTTATTTGGGAAACATTATGAAAAATGGGAATGTTCAGGAATAAATAAGTAATATAAAGTTAGTCAGGTATTTACTTTTTGAATTCATGTGTGTGGGAGTTATATTTGGCAGGACTAAATTAAAATCAATACTCTGAAACTACCTAGTGTGGATTAGTTTAGTTTGGGGTATTCCGTATTAAGCCAAATGTACAATTTATGGCCCTCAAAGTTTAGTTTCGAATTTCCTTTAAATTGTATTGAGGTGCGCCGTGCCAAATAAAACCTCAAAGATGCATGGCCCTCGCTTAATTAATGCTTGAACCCTTAGAAATCGAGGTGTTCCATTAGTGAATTTTCCATGGCCCTCGCAAACTTGAAAATGCGTAATTGCTTTAGGCGCGATACTTAAAATTACCTTCCTAAACTCGGGCGCGCATATATGTGACCCAAATCCAAATCTCAACAATGTTAGATAAAATATGTCGAGGACCGCGGGTGCATTTATGTGATGTGGTTCAAGATGTATTTTAAATGACATTGCAATCTTCCTTAAAATTGATTAAAAGCGGCTAATAAGTTAAAATTGCATCATAGGCTAAAACATGTATTAAAATCCGATAATGTGCCAATAATAACAGTTGAGCGACCGTGCTAGAACCACGAAACTCGGGAATGCCTAACACCTTCTCCCGGGTTAACAGAATTCCTTACCCGGATTTCCGTGTTCGCGGACTGTAATATAGAGTCAATCTTTTCCTCGATTCGGGATTTGAACCAGTGACTTGAGACACTATAAATTATCTCAAGTGGCGACTCTGAATTTTTAATAAAATGATCCCGTTTACATTGTCACTTTAAGTTGGAAAAAACTCTCTTATACCCTTTCGGGGGTGGTAAAAAGGAGGTGTGACAACCCCGATAAGTATAACCAAAACAAGATACGAATGATACTTCTCTATAACAAGTTGAAACCATACCTACACGACATCTTCTAGTGCAGCGGCCTTATACCTACCGTAGAAAACATATCAACCGGTCGGGCCTCCCCCTCTAGGGCGCCCTCTACTCGCCTGACCTGCGCCCCAAGATGGCGGTGTAGGGATATCATCAACTGGACCAGAACTCAGAGCCTGAATACCCCGTTGTAGCACATTTGTTTGGAGTATGGAACAATCTCTCACCATGTGACTGGTATCTCCACACTCAAAGCAACCTTTCCGCTGACGTGGCTATTGAAGTTGTTCGGTACAACTACCTTGAGACTCATGGGTACTTGTAACACCGTGCAAAATCTGAAGTGCAAACTAAATTGGCTGACCCATAAAACCTCTACCATGTCGTACCCTGCCTCCAAAACAGGGACAAGTAGATCTCTCCAGTCTGTGAGGCCTCTTAGCCTTCCTGCCATCTCTCTCCTGACCTCGTTTGCCCTCTAATCGATGGACGATCTCCACTACCAATTGAAATAAAACATCCGAATCCAACTCCCAAGTCATACTGAACCGGATATCATGACTATACCCCTCAATGAATATGTGGACTCGCTCTCTGACTATAGAAACCAAAGTAGGTACATGTCTGGACAAATCACTGAATCTAACCGTATACTCTAACACCGACATAGTGCCCTGGCACAACTTTTCAAACTCCGCATGCCACGCTTCCCGAAGGGTCTGGGGAACAAATTCTATCAAGAACACCTCTGAAAAACTAAGTTCATGAAAGTGAAGCTTCATTGGCCGGAGTACCCAACTCATACGCTCGCCACCACCGGTATGCTGCTCCTTTAAGCTAGAACATAGTAAACACAATAGCAATTGTCTCCACAATACCCATAGTGCAAAGAATACGCTAGTACTCCCCTAGGAACCCATGTACATCCTTTGAAGCCAAACCACTGAAAGTAGCAGGATAGTACTTCTTGAACCTCGCAAGCCTAAGCTATTCTCCCTCATATGATGCTGCCCTAATCACAGACTAAACTGGGATAACAGGCTGTGTTGGTATGACACCTAGAACTTGACCAACATGGACACGCTGCTCCGGAGTTTGGGCGACGGGAATGTGAGCACCTCCTCTAATCTATGAAGTAGCTGGTGCAACCAAAATCAACCTCGCCTGAGTCAATGTACTAAACATGCCCAAGAACTTGTTCTAAAGTCTCTTGAAGTCCTAGGGTTACAATAGGAGCCTCAGGTACCTGTCCCTCCACCCGGAGCTACTGGAGGCTCCTCAACTGCTGCTCTGACAAGTGCTCTAGTTGTAGCACGTGCTCCTCATCGACCTCTGACTCTTCCTCTACCCCAACCCCTAGCAACACTAGCTCTGGGGGCATTGTCATCGATAACTGCAGCTCATGTCCTCACCATTTCTGAGAGAATAGAATAAAAAGGTTCAAACTCCGAGATCAATAAACTCGAATGATAGGAATGAAGGAAGTGAAACTGCCCTAATAGTTTTGTAGCCTTTCGAAGATAAGTACAAACATCTTTGTACCGATCCGCAAGACTCTACTAAACCCACTTATGACTCGTAGCACCTATGAACCTAGAGCTTCGATACCAACTTGTCATGGCCCCAGTTTTTCTTCGTAGGATGCAGTGACAGCACCTAGTCTGTACGACTAGGTAAGCCTAACACTTACTAAATAAATTGACAAAAATTAACCAACAAATTTATTAAGCAGAAACCATATATTTGTAAATGAACTAAACATTTACAACATGAAATAACATCCCAAAACCAGTAGTACAAGTCATAAGCTCTACTGAGTTTACTAAAAGAATCCCTAAATACAACTATTCAGAATGGAAATTAAACAGTATAAGTACAATATCAGAAGGTGACTCCAAGTCTTGCGAATGCGATGGCGGATTTACGTTGAGTATCTACAGCAATGCTCGACCATCTAGCTAATAATCAACAACAACTACGGCAGATGGATCTGCACAAAAATGTGCAGAATCGAAGTATGAGTAAGCCACATCGATATATAGTAAGTATCAAGACTAACCTCGATGGAGTAGTCACGAGGGACTGTCATGACATCTAGTGGACTAAATAATCTGAGCAAGTGTGAAGGTGAACTAACATAGAAACAATGTTAATATAAAGCTAAGCAGGATAAGTAGTACAAAAAAATACTTACAATGATATACTAGCAACGACAATAGTTAACAAGAACCTCATAATCACAGCTCACTGGTCCCAATTCATGAACCCTAATCACTCGGCATCTTGTGCCCACATTACAACTCATAGCCACACGGATGACTCACGTTCCAATAGAACATTCCTCACACAGAAAGCAAGTAGAAAAAAGTACGTATAATAGTCAATGACGTCAAGATTCATCTTCTAAAATCGATATGGGTGATTTATCTACGTGTATGCTTGTGCAAGTGTTTTACCAAAATTCAAGTGAACAAGTAAGGGTAGAGACAATGAATGGCACATAAGAAGCGATCACCACAAAGTGTACAGTGTAATAAAGACAACCATGAAATGGAAACAATGAATAGTACAACAAGATTAACTACACAGAACTAAGCAAATAGTGCAACATGGAGAAAGACAATTAATAGTATGCTAGGGAAACAACAATCAAAGACAAGTACAAAGAATGGAG
Source organism: Nicotiana sylvestris (assembly GCF_000393655.2). NCBI lineage: Eukaryota > Viridiplantae > Streptophyta > Magnoliopsida > Solanales > Solanaceae > Nicotiana > Nicotiana sylvestris. The sequence goes on along the minus strand of NC_091062.1, from coordinate 80,686,596 downwards.
AAATTTCTACCGAGGTACCGCCTCATATTATCAAATCGTAAAATGAATCATAATCTTTCCTTATATCACCGCGGAAGCCTTTACATTTAGTTTTGAAAATCATTTTTCCCGAAATAGCATCCCGCGTTTTAGCCCACCTTATCACACCATATGGCTTCTAGTAGTTCCCCTACTAGCCACGAGTATCAAGCTCACCTTGTCTCACTACATACGTCTCAACACCCAGACCTTATATCACCGCATGTGTATCAATAATCAATAACACATCAGAAACCTTGTGCAACATAATAACAATAGCACGGCAGAAGCCTTGTGCAACACAATAACAAACAGCATGACAAAAACCCCGTGCAAACATAATAACAACAGCACAACAAAAACCTCGTGCAAACAATATTACAATTTTCTCAACAATAACACATATGACAAAACATAAGTACTCAAATAAATGACTTTCACAAAATGTTCCCACATGCCACAATATTTCCTCAACAGTTTCAATATCAGAACTACGCACAGCCCTCTTCTCAACAAGATTGAGTACAATAGCAACAATGACAATAATACAAGAATACGTCAAGTAAATCAACTCAAGAACATCAAAACACAAGGAAATAGAAGAATGAGCTCATAAAGAAAGACACAACAGGGAATAATGGTCTCAACAATAATAGCTCAACAAGGAAGAGATAATGTGTAGTAATGATTCCACAAAATTATAAATTAACAATAAGAGGGATAGCATAAATCAAAAGTTCTAAATAAAGACGAGTCAACAATGATAAGGGATAACAAAACTTCATTTAGGGTTGAGAAATTATGGAAGAGATATAACAAATTCAATTAAGAATAACATATTATGGAAAAGATAATAAAAACTTCAACTAATGATAGAAAATTACGAAAAAGATAATAATAACTTCAGTCAAAGATAAATAATTACGGAAAGGATAGCATGACAATAAAAGAAGCAACAACTTCAGTTAAGGCATGTAAGAGCTTAATCGGCAATAAGGGTAAAACATGAAGCAATTAATTCCAAATAAGACACGTAAGGGTGAATTTAGTAAGCAGGGGATTTAACATGACAAACAACTTCATATCTAATAAACGTAAGAACCTAAGAGCCCTAACGGTCGAATTTCCACAAATAAACCTGAGCACGTACTCGTCACCTCACGTACACGGCCTTCACATGACACAACTAGAAAAATTGACTCAAATCCTAAGGGGTAGTTCCCCGATACAAAGTTAGGTAAGATACTTACCTCGAGGAAGCTAGACCGTTACTTTAAAATGACCTTCTCGAGTGAAACAACCTTCGGATGGCTCAAATCTTGCAAAAGTAACTTCAAATCAGAAATAAAACTCATAGAAAATAATTCCGAATAATAAAGCATCAATCTTTAACAAGAACTAAAAAGTCAACCCTCGGGCCCGCACCTCGGAACCCGATATAATTTACGATATCAATTCGTCCTTCGAATCATCATATTACGCTTTTGAAAGATTTTACAAATTTTCCCAAATTTCCAACTGAATTCTCTAATTTAATGATGAAAACAAAGTTGAAATCATGAAATAAAATCAAAATCGGGTAAAGATCACTTACCCCAAACAACCACGTGAAGAACCCCACAAAAATTGCTCAAATCCGAGGTCTCTAGCTCAAATTATGAAAAATGAACAAAACCCATGATTTTGGAAATATATTATGCTGCCTAGCGATTTTACACATCGCGATTGCAGAAATGCAATTTTGATCGTGAAAAAGGAAATGACCACTGCGCATAAATTGTGCTACGCGATCACGAACAAATGCATACGATCTTGAAAAGGGGAACAACTGATTCCCCAAGAATGTACTACGCGATCGCAAACCAGAATATGCGACTGCAAAAGAGAAAATACACCAGCTGCTAAAGCTAAGCTACGCGAACGCGGATTTCTAAACGCAAACGCGATGAAGGAGAATGTACACGTTCACGATCGTGAACCATATACTACGAACGCAAAGAAGAAAAATGGGCCACTCACCAAAATGCCTACGCGATTGTGTTTGTGCCTTTGCGGTGGACATCTGACACCAAAACTTTAGCATTCCTACACATAAGAAAATGGCTCGTGGCCCATTCGAAACGCACCAGGGCCCCCCGGGACCTCAACCAAATATACCAACACATCCTAAAACACGATACAAACTTAGCCTCAAATCACATCAAAGAATGTCAAAATTACAAATTGCACCTCGAAACGAACTTATGAACTTTCAAATCTTCCAACTTCCAAAACTTGTGCCGAAACATATCAAATCAACCCGGAATGACGCCAAATTTTGCATGCAAGTCCCAAATAAAATAATGGATCTAATTCAACTCTCAAAATCAAAGTCTGACCCAATATCACCAAAGTCAATTCTCAGTCCAACCTCTCGACTTTCCAAAAAAAAAACTTTTAACTTTCTGATTTTCACCGAAATGCTTCAAATTATCCTACGGACCTCCAAATCAAAAACTGGATGCACACCTAAGCCTAAAATCACCATAAGAAGCTATTGGAATCATCAAAATACCATTTCGGAGTCGTCTACATAAAAATCAAAACTTCGGTCAACTCTTACCACTTAAACTTCTAAAACAATAATCCTTCTTCCAAATTGACCCCGAATCTGAAAACTTAACTCGACCATACACGCAAGTCATAACACATAATACGAAGTTGATCGACACCTTGAGCCACCGAGCGGGACACTAATTCTCAAAACGACCGGCCGAGTCATTACATTAATACTCTATATTCTCCTGCCATAAACAATAATCTCATATCTGTCTCTCCATTTTGTCATGATAATAACACATCCATGGAATTATTAATTTTTCTTATCTTGTGATGGATTTGAATACATGGGCGGTGGTAGTTCGTGAGTGGGTTAATGGCGACTGTACACGTGGCCACCAGATAGGCATCCCCAGTGCAACGTGGTTGTTCCAATTCAACTGCGGCACTAACGTTTGGGTAATCCAAATCGTCGCACTTTAAATAATATTTGGCATAAATTTTCAATTCATATTAGTTCTTTGAGAGTTAGTTCTGATTGTAAGTCTTGCAATTCTAATAAAAGCCAGAGGTTTCCTTTCTCAGTTAACTCCCTAAAGAGTCAACGACCCTTACAAATAATTTACAGTGACTTATGGGGCCTGCACCAATTATCCATCGATAAAAAAAGATACTATGTTATATTTGTGGATCCCTTTTCAAAATGTATGTGGCTATACATATTAAAATCTAAATAGGAAGTTTTGGAAGTCTTTAAAACGCTACATCCACTCTTAGAAAGACGTTTTCAAACAATGATTTCTTATTTTTACGCTGATGAAGGAGGTGAATTTCAAAGCTTAACTTCCTATTTAAAATCACAAGTTATTGAGCACTTGGTTTTCCACCATATACTCCTCAACGAGTTGCGTTGGTAGAACGTCGTCACCGATATGTTATTGAAACTGCAAAAACACTTTTACACCAAGCCTTGTTACCCTCTAAATTTTGGAATTTTTCTTGTCACCAAGCTACTTATCTTATAAATAGACTAACTACACTAGTTTTAGATAATTAGTGCCCGTATGAAATTTTATTTCAAGCAGCACCAATTTATGAGTCTATTAAATTTTTTGGTTGTTTATGTTATTCATATCTCAGACCATATGACAAAAATAAACTAGAACCCAAGTCAATGCCATGTGTTTATTTACGTTTTTCGAATAAATATTATTCACATTAGTTTTTTGATCCAGTCACTTCCAAAATCTATCTTTCCAGATATGTGATAGTTTGAAAATAATTATCCCTTTATAAATCTTTCAAAAATATAGGAATACTAGTAAACTCCTAGCATGGGATACATTAGATAAAAAATATTAGCTTTAAAAAGGAAAATACTGATATATCTCCTCTAAGTGCAAATTCTGAATTGCCACCTCCAATTTCCAGGCACATACAATCGTCACTTGCTTCTCCTCATCCTATGTGTGCCTCTTCAAGTTCAAGTAATGATCCTTCTTCCTCTAATTTCTCTGGGCAAAATAATCATAACCAATCTTCATATCCTGAATCTATCTGATCTAACCAAGATAACCAAAACCCATCTCCAATTTTGAACCAGCCCACCTCGGTAGCTCCTCCAAGAACCACACAACCTATCACCATAACCTACCAACGCCAAAACATACTCTCCCAGCAGCCTATACCAAATACCAAAAATCCCCCACTCTGTACGACAACATCTACCCAACCTCCACCTCGTCACCCAATGGTCATAACGTCTTAGACTAACAGTCTAAAACCCAAGCAATTGCACCTATCAGTTCAATCCACACCCAAGCCTGAACCTATACCAAAGACCTTCGAACAAGCACAATCTTACCCTTACTGGCGGACTGCTATACAGTCTGAATGTAAGGCCCCGTAAAAATTTTCCTAAAAACCCAGATTCCGTTATGCCGAAGTAGGCGTAGAAGTTAATAATAGTAGAAATTCTTTGTGGCAAGCTTGCTCGCCGCGGTTCAGACTTTTTGGATTGAACAGTGCACTACGGAGTTGAAGGAAATATTTTTGCAGAAGTAGGAATTTCTACAGCCCATTATGCGATCACATAATCACTCTGCAGGTCGTAGAATGGCCGCAGAGTGAAGCAGTATTTTTGACCAATTTTGTGGTCAGTTTCGCGGCCAATTATGCGACCGCATATCCATTTCGTGGGCCGAACTTTAGTCGCATAATCATCCTTAGACTTTTTTGGAGGGATATTCTGCGGTGCATTATGCGACCGCAGAATAGGTTTGAGGTCTACATAACGGGCACAAAGTGAAGCAGGCCAGCCTAGTTCCCTAGGCCATATTCGCGGTCATTTTGCGGAACGTAGTCGCATATGTGGTCGCAGATCTGTGTCGGGCTCCTATTTTCAAATTATTAAACTCGGCCCTATTCCGTTAAAAACACATATCATACACCATTTTGAGCTATTTCCTGATATCTATAGAGTGATGGAGAGAGTTCTTAGAGAGAGAGAAAGAGTAAACTTCACACTAATATCCATCAATTCTTGCTAACTCCTTGAAGATTATCAAGAATGTCCTCGTATTGAAGGTAAGAATCTATACCCCAACTCTTAATTTTGAAAATTTAGTTAAAAAAGGGGGATAATTAGAAAAACAAATATTGGCAGTGGGGATGGATATTTTGCATGCATGTATTCTTATAGTATGTGGGGAGGTTGTGAACTAAGAATGGGTTAAGGAATGGTAGAATCTGCCACAACCCAAAATCCTCAAAGGGTCGTGATGGCGCCGGACACTGCAGTCAGGCAAGCCAACCAAAAAACTTAATTAAATTCTCGTTTTAATAATCTTGAAAACTATGATTTTACTTCAATTTTACCAGTAAAAGATAATCATTTCAAACCGAATATGAATGTTAAGCAGTTAATACAACATACCCTGTAACCATCCCTGAACCCGGTGTCACAAGTGCATGAGCTAATTTTAGGAAGCAATACAATACAACAACTGTCCGGAATACAAATTGGACAGAAAGTAAATACAATAATCTGGAAGAGACTCTGCTGGTCGCGGGTCATCTCAGAAAATGAAGCTCACCTAATTCTTCATATCAACCATGCTGCTACGCTCACTAGGCCACTAGATATGCATATGCATGTGCAACAAAAATGCACAGAAGTATAGTATGAGTATGAAAATAATGTGTACCCAATGAGTATCCCGTCTAATCTCGAAGAAGTAGAGACGAGAGGTCGAGTTCGGCACTTACTAGTGGTCCAATAATGATATGTCTGTAATATAAGGAATCGAGGATTTATATAAACAGGATTTGTAATTCAATAGGGTGAAACATGGAAACAATTATTTCTTTTATGTGAAATTTCCAAATTTCCTTTTTCACCATTTATACACATATTCTCAAGCCGGGAAGAGGCAATAACATCTTCAATAAGTATCAAGGCAAGCAATACAAGCATGCGCAAATCATGCCGAGGTCGTATGGCCCGATCCAACAGAAATGTAAAATGTGCACTGCTGAGGGTCGAACGGCCCGAAAAATAGATGCATCTCTTACCCCGCTCGCGAATCATACATGCGACGCGGTCAACATAAATAAACAAATACCCCGCTCTCGAATCATACATGCGACGCAGGCACACATAGATACACACAGTTAAACAGCTAATTAAGAGTTTATCGGGGAATGTTTATTCCAATAAAAGCCAATTCTCTTTTGATGATTTAGGAAAAATGAAGTTTAATCCTTTTAGAAATTCATTTACCAATTCGATAGGATTTAAGCAATTCAAATGTCAATAAGATTACAAACATTCCAGGTATAGCATGTTTTTGGGTCCTAGGCTACCTGGACTTAAACATAATAGTAGCTACGCACGGACTCTCATCACCTCGTGCATACATAGCCCCCGCAAATAGGAGCACATAACCAATTATTTCACCTATGGGAACAATTCCCTCTTACAAGGTTAGAAAGGAGACTCACCTTGCTCCGAAGATCCATGACCGGCATTCTACGCCCTTCCGAAGACTCGAATCAATGCACAATGCTCCAAAACTAGCCAATAATTATTCAAATCCATTAATACATGTTCAATTACTCATTAAAATCTAATTTATAGCAATTCCTAACCCCGATCAAAAAGTTGACAAAATTTTCCCCAGGCCCACATGCTCGGATTTAAAATAATTTCAAAGATAATGTTTACCCATAGCCTCACGAACTCAAATATATAATTTACTCTCAATTTCATACCCAAAATCGTGGTCAAAATCCAAAATATCCATTTTCTAGGTTTTTCCTCAAACCCCAAGTTTCTACCAATTTTTCGGGGTCAAATACGAAACAAAACCATGTATTTAACGTCTAATGAGTGGGAACAACTTACCTTGACATAGATGAAGAAAATCCCTATTCCAAAAGCTCCAAAATTTTCCAACCCGAAGAGGAAAATGAAAGAAATGGCCAAATCCCGATTTTTAAAACACTCACTGCCTCCAGCCCTTTCCGCACCTGTGGTCACTTGACTGCTTCTGTGGTTCCGCAGGTGAAGTTCCAATACCGCTTCTACGGTCCTCCTACAGCTGCCCCAGCCCGCTTTTGCACCGCAGCGACCGCATCTGCGATCACGCAGGTGCGGGAATTCCTTCGCAGTTGTGGCCTCTGACTCCTTCACTTCTAACTGCTTCTACGGTTCCCTTCCTCACTTTTGCGGGGCCGCTTCTGTAGTGAACCCTCCACAGAAGCGGTTACACCAGCAACCAGACCCTTCAGCTCATCCTTCAAGTTCCAATTCGATCCGTTAACCACCCGAAATCCACCCGAGTCCCCCGGGACCCCAACCAATCATACCAACCAGTCCCAAAACACATTACGGACTTGCTCGAGGCCTCAAATCATATAAACAACGCTAAAATCATGAATTGACCTCCAATCCAAGCTTTATGAACTTTAGAATCTCAAACTTCTACTTTCGATGTTTAAACCTATCAAATCACGTCCGATTGACTTCATATTTTGCACACAAGTCACATTCGACATTACGGACCTACTCCAACTTTCGAAATTGGATTCCGACCTCGCTATCAAAAATTTCACTTCCGGTCAAACTCCTCAAAAACCTTTAAATTTCTATCTTTAGCCAAACGACTACAAAATGACCCACAGACCTCCGAATTCACTTCCGATCGCGCTCCCAACACCAGAATCACCATACAGAGCTATTTCCAGACTCAGAATCCCAAACAGACATTGATAACACTGAAATTCGCTTCAACCCAAACTTATGAAATTTCTTCAAAATGCTAACTTCCACAATAGGCACCGAAACATTCCTGGGTCTTCCAAAACCCAGGCCGGACATAGGCCCAAGGAAGAAATCATCATACAAACCTACTGGAACCTTAGAATCCCAATTCTGAGGTCGTTTACTCAAAAATTCAACCTTAGTCAATTCTTTCAACTTAAAGCTTCCGAAATGAGAATTCTCTTTTCAAATCAACTCCGAACTTCCTAGAATTCAATTCCGATCATGCGCACAAGTAATAATACCTAAAATAAAGCTGCTCATGGCCTCAAACTGCTGAACGACGCGCTAGAGCTCAAAATAATCGGTCAGGCCGTTACAGAATCTTTCATAAAATGCCTTAAAAACATTAATGCACACTTAGTGTTTGATAATGTACTCAATGAGCTAGAATCATGACCATCTTACTAATTTTTGTTCAACTTGTTGTATTCCTAAAATAGATCGAAGTGCTAAGAATTCTGGAATATTTTAGAGTGTAAAGGAAACTCAATTGAGGTATGTATGGCTAAAACATTTTATTCTTAGAATCGAATCCCCAGGTGTTCGTGTAACTGGTGTAAGTCCCCAGTTTGACCATATTAGGATTGGTTATTCCTAATGTGTTGTGTTGAAATATATGTGTTCAATATTTATTCTAAAAGCTTACCATGTCATCTTGTCGTTTGAGGATGTATTTAAAAATGTGGAATGTGTGTTAAGAAGGGTTAAGACTTCATGTCAAAAATTGAATAAATTGTTTTTATGCAAAATAGATGAAAAGCCTCTATATGCTTGGAATTTTTCCAAGTTTATCCCTTATGTGTATAAATGTCTTACATGATAGGCCTTATTGTTGCTGATGGTAATGTTATTCGAATGTCTAAAAAGGGAAACTTGAATTGTAAAATGCGGCTAAGTGCCAAGAATGACTTAATAAATGAGGCCACTCATGCCAATGTATTAAAAGACGGGAAATAAATATGAAGTAAGATGATTGATTGAAATGTAAATGTCTCAAGTGAGATGGCCTAGCTGATCGAGCCGTGATCGGACGTCATGTCGCACACATGGTAGTAACTGTGCTGGAAATGATAATTGAAATTGTGGATATGGTTGATGTCTCAAATGAGATGACCTAGATAATCTGGTCGAGATCGGACTCCGTGCAAGAACACGGCGGTATTGTGGATTGTGGTATATCGGCATTAAAGATTTCCCAATCTAATAATATGGAAATTGATTTGAGAACTTATTTGATTCTTATTTGACGTTTTAGTATTGTTTGAAGCTCTTATTGAACTTATGATTATTTCTTTCTTGTATTATTGTTCATTCTAATGAGATAGTGGTTAGTTATGTATATTAGTACCATTCAACGGTACTATCATCCCTTTTGCCGGGGGCGCTGCGTCTTAAATGGATGCAGGTGGTTCCATAGAAGGTAGTGTTGATCGCATTTAGTGGTACATCATCATCTTCCCAGCAATCTTGGTGAGCCTCATTCCATCCCGGGGTCATGTATTGTATCTTTTGTTCATATTTTTACCACGTTTAAGGTAAAGTCGGGGCCTTGTTGCCGGCATTATCATAACTATCTCTTGTATCTTTAGAGGCTCCGTAGACATTATGTTGGTTGTGTATGGGTGCTAAAAAGGTCAGACGGATTATGTTGTGTTTTGGACTCTTGTTCCACCAAATCGTAAAGTGTATTTTGGAACTTAACAATGATGTAGATTATAAAATGACTCAGTAATGTATATAAATTATCTTCCTATTGTCTAATTAATGAAAACACTCCTTCTCTTAATCATAGGTTAATTGGGTAGAAAGTGTCTTATAGGCTTGCACGATAAGGCTCACTCAGTTGAGCGTCGGTCGCTAAGAACACGATAGTATTGTGGATTGTGGCATATCGGGACTAAAGACTTCCCAACCTAATAATGTGGAAATTGATTTGAGAACTCATGTGATCCTTATTTGATGTTTTATTATTGTTTGAAGCTCTTATTGAACTTATGATTATTTCCTTCTTGTATTATTGTCCGTTCTAATGAGATGGTATTTAGTTATACATACTAGTACCATTCAACTGTACCAATGCCCCTTTTGCCAGGGGCGCTGCGTCTTAAATGGATGCAGGTGGTTCCATAGCAGGTAGTGTTGATTGCAGTTATTGGTATATCATCATCTTCCCAGCATTGTTGGTGAGCCCCATTCCATCCCAGGGTCATGTATTGTATCTTTTCTTCATATTTTTACCACGTTTGAGGTATAGCCAGGGCCTTGTTGCCGGCATTATCATAACTATCTCTTGTATCTTTAGAGGCTCCGTATACATTATGTGGGTTGTGTATGGGTGCTAAAAAGGTCAGACGGATTATGTTGTGTTTTGGACTCTTGTTCCACCAAATCGTAAAGTGTATTTTGGAACTTAACAATGATGTAGTTTATAAAATGACTCAGTAATATATATAAATGATCTTCCTATTGTCTAATTAATGAAAACACGCCTTCTCTTAATCATAGGTTAATTGGGTAGAAAGTGTCTTATAGGCTTGCACGATAAGGCTCACTCAGTTGAGCGTCGGTCGCTAAGAACACGATAGTATTGTGGATTGTGGCATATCGGGACTAAAGACTTCCCAACCTAATAATGTGGAAATTGATTTGAGAACTCATGTGATCCTTATTTGATGTTTTATTATTGTTTGAAGCTCTTATTGAACTTATGATTATTTCCTTCTTGTATTATTGTCCGTTCTAATGAGATGGTATTTAGTTATACATACTAGTACCATTCAACTGTACCAATGCCCCTTTTGCCAGGGGCGCTGCGTCTTAAATGGATGCAGGTGGTTCCATAGCAGGCAGCGTTGATTGTAGTTATTGGTACATCATCATCTTCCCAGCATTGTTGGTGAGCCCCATTCCATCTCAGGGTCATGTATTGTATCTTTTCTTCATATTTTTACCACGTTTGAGATATAGCCAGGGCCTTGTTTCCGGCATTATCATAACTATATTTTGTATCTTTAGAAGCTCCGTAGACATTATGTAGGTTGTGTATGGGTGCTAGAAAGGTCAGACGAATTATGTTGTGTTTTGGACTCTTGTTCCACCAAATCGTAAAGTGTATGTATTTTGGAACTTAACAATGATGTAGTTTATAAAATGACTTAGTAATGTATATATATAATCTTCCTATTATCTAGTTAATGAAAACACACCTTCTCCTGATCACAGGTGAGTTGGGTAAAAAGTGTCTTATAGGCTTACCCGACCGGGTTCACTCGGTTGAGCGCCGGTCGCACTTTCCGAGGTTTGGGTGTGACACTGAATTTGACTCTTTAGTTAGAAACATGACTTGGGACTTAGTACTCAGCGATCCCTCAAGGAATGTGGTTGATTACAGATGGTTGTTAAGGCTTGAGAATAAGCCTGATGATTCGATTGGTAGGTACAAAACATGACTTGTTGCAAAAGGCTTCACATAGCGACCCGGTTTAGACTATCACTCAACTTGTAGCCCCGTAGTTAAACGTACAACTATTCGTTTAGTTCTTGCTATTGCAACTCAGCTATTCTGGCCCATTCACCAGTTGGATGTTAATAACGCCTTTCTATAGGAAAAGCTTGAAAAAGAGGTATACATGAAGCAGCCTGCAGGTTTTGAATCTAGACAATATCCTACTCATGTATGTAAACTTAATAAAGCTATCTATGGTTTGAAATGAGCTCCACATGCTTGGTACACTGAGCTGAAAAATTATATTCTTACCCTTGGTTTTATTAAGTGCAAATCTGATGCATCTCTTTTTGTTCTTCGTAAGCTTGGACTTACTGTGTACATCCTTGTTTACATGTGTAGACATGTGATTTTTGACCCTCCCCAAGATTTTCCATATTTTAGCACGTAAATATTTAATTTATGTCCAATATAGCTATTTCAACTTATTTTTACTCTTTTACTTTATTTTACTACAAGAAAATGAAAATTACAAAAAATATTTTTATTTTATGTACCTTTCATAAAGTAAAAAAAAATACAAAAATAGTACCTTAATTTTATATTTATATAATCTTGAACAATACAAAAAATATGTAATAGTTTCATGTTTTAATATAATTTAGTTTAATTAATTAGAATTTACTTTTGCATCATGTAGTATAGTTATCCTATATTAAGGGAATTTAGCTATGGTTTTAAATAATAATTCTTGGAGTCTTCTTAGCCCAAAATTGAAACACAAAAAAAAAGACATGGTCCAACCCAATTACCCTTAGCCCATTCTTCCCAACCCATTAGCCCACTTAAGTGCAAGATTTAATCCTAGCCATTTATTTTCTTCTAATCCAATGGACATCATCTCTCTCACCTTCATATAAAATACCCAATTATAAAAATCATACCCCAAGTTTTCAATTCCTATACCTAGCTAAGAAAAATCCCTACACAAGAAAAAAGAGAGCAAAAGCAGCCATCTCCCTTTCGGAAGCAAAATGCAATCGAAATCCTTTTCTCTTTCCTCAAAACTCCGTACATCTTCTACTCAATTTGTTTGATTTAGTACGCAATTGCAATTTCTGTTAAACGTTCTTCTTGTTTCGTTCAATCAATCACTATACGAAATCTCTGTTGTGGCCTTTGGTACTCTAAAAAATTCCACTCCACATGCTATTTCAAGTCAACCGATGGACATACCCATAATTGGTGTTTTAATACATTTTGCCTTGACCTTCATGTTGTTCTTCTTGCTGTTGCCAAACGTCTTCACTGGGGAAATTGAAAACGAAAAGAAAAGAGAAAGGGGAAAGAATTTTTGGAAAAAGAGATAACAAAACTAAAAAAAGAAAAACAAAGAAATTGAGAGGAAAGAGAAGGAAAATAACGTTGAAAAAGAGTAAAGAAAAGACTTTTTTCAAAAGAAAGAGGAAAGATTGTTTTAAAAAGAAATATTCTGGTGAGATAAAGAAAAGAAGCTTTCCGTTCGTGGCTTTTGATTCGAGGTTCCGGTTTGTTAATTTCGGTGTTGCAATTCAAGGGTTGTCACTTTGTTTAGCCGATTGATTTGCAATCTTCGGATTTGTTCATCAATAAAAGGTTCATTTCTCAATTTCAATTCTCATTTCGTTGTGTTATAATAGATTGGTGCGCGTGTTGATTTGTGATTCTTCATTGTTTGAATAGCATGTCTTAGTTTTCGTTTAAATTGTTTTGATTAGTTTTTTTATTTCGATTGTGATGTATGTAGTCTTGGTTCTTGAATAAATGCTTTTAATTGGATAGATGAAAATTGAAGTTGTTTCTTTCTTGACAAGGAATAAGAATGGGTCATAAGGTGTGTCTTGAACTATAAAGAATCTAGGCCAAGTAATAGATTATGTTAGCTAGCCCTTGGCCCCAATAATATCTTGTTCATAAGTTTGGCCTTATAACAATCTCAAAGATTAGGAAAATAATTCAAATGCGTAGCTTGCTTTAGGCGCGCTAGTTAATAATTTACCTTCCTAAACTCAGGTGTGCATTTATGTGATCCAAATACAAATCTCAACAATGTTAGATAAAATATGTCGAGGACCGCGGGTGCATTTATGTGACGTGGTTCAATACATGTTTTTAATAACGTTGAAATCCTCCTAAAAATAATTCAATAAAAGTGGCTCAAAAGTTTAAAATTGCACCATAGTTTAAAACATGTACTAAAATCAGATAATAGGCCTATTATAACTGTTGAGCGACCGTGCTAGAACCACGGAACCCGGGAATCCCTAACACCTTCTCCCGGGTTAACAGAATTCCTTACCCAGATTTCTGTGTTCGCAGACTGTAACCAGAGTCAATCTTTTCCTAGATTCGGGATTTGAACCGGTGACTTGGGACACCTTAAATTATCCCAAGTGGCGACTTTGAATTTAATAAATAAATAATCATGTTTCGATTGTCACTTTAAGTTGGAAAAAACTCTCTTGTACTCCCTTCCGGGGGTGTAGGTAAAAAGGAGGTGTAACAGCTTTGGCGACTCTGCTGGGAATCGCACCCAGAATCTCTGGTTCAGGGTTCAATAATTTGATCTTAGAATAATTGTTATATTTGGCTTTGTTTATTATCTAGTTTTATTGCATGTTTGAGCCTAATGTGCTAAATGCCGCTTTTTACCGCTTTTATATTATCTGAACTGTATATAAACTGCTACGAAACCCTTCTCTTCTCATCTTCGGTGATGTGCTTGCAAGTCGTGACTCCCTATTCTGTTAGTGTCATACCTTGAAATAAGAAAGAGGCTCGGACAAGTTACTAAGCCGGATGGCCTTTTGGTTCCCGGTACGTAGCCCCCTCCTCGGCTCGAGTTGTCCGCTCGGGTACACAAGTCTAGAACAATATACCCAGGTTTTTTAGCTTAGAATAACCCAGCCTCATGTCGTATCCCTAGTAGGAACGTTTAGTTGTATCATGTGCATTTGACTTTGGGGACTCAACATAGGGTTTGGGTCCGTCTAGGACAGGTGTACCCAAATTAAAAGACCATCCTGATGCATCTTACGTGCCACTTGTGTATCTGTCTGTTTTGGCCTGCATGTTGACTGGCTTCTAGAATAGGGAAAGAAAATGAAAAAAAAAGAGAAAAAAAAAATAAAAAAAGGAGAAAAAAGAAAAAAGAAAAGAGAGTGAGAGGTAAGTATTTGAATTACCCTGAAATTCTGTTGAAATTTTGAAGAAAAAAAAAGAAAAGCCATTTCAAAATAAGTCATATTTTTCTGTTGCATCAAAACGGGCGAACTACGCGGATCTGATTCTCACCGGATGTGAGATACGTAGGCGAACCTCATCGGTTCCGGCCCATAATTTTCAAAAAATCCAAAAATATTTTCCTTTACTTCCTCTCTAGAAAAGTATTTTTTTAGACCCCAATTTGCAAAAAATTCAAAAATATTTTCCATTACTTGCTTCTTTAGAAAGTCTTTCTTTTAGACTCTAATTGTTTTTTTAAAAAAAAAATGAAAAGTAAATTCAAAATTCAAAAATATTTTCTTTTTTTAGAAGCATTTCTTTCATAAATTCAAAATAAAATTCCAAAAATATTTTTTTTCTTCTTTAGAAGTTTTTCTTTCGAAATTCCGAAAAAAAAATTCAAACAAAAATCTTTCTTCTTTAGAAGTCTTTCTTTGCAAAAAATCAAAATCCAAAAATATTCCTTTTCTTCTTTATAAGTCTTTCTTTCGAAAAAATAAAATAAAATTTCAAAAAATAGAGTTAGTTTATTTACTTTATTCATGATCTTCCCGAACTATGCAAGATCTGATTCATGTTCCCACATGATACGTAGGCAACCCACATCAGGTTCGATCAACCGTTGAAAAGAAAAATGAAAAAAATGAAAAACAAAAATGAAAAAATATTGATAATAATAAGGATCGACTGAATCCATTCTAACATGTTTTGTTTTGAATTGTGAAGAAAGTTGAGGTGGTCGGTTTGTGGTAAGATAACTGACATCGAAGCTGTTACAAGTGCTCAAGAGACTCAGGGTCAGAGGGTTCAACAAGAGTCTACTGTGTTTGAGAAAAATAGAATGCTGAAACAGCAAATAACCGAAACGTGTCAAGCATGGGCCAGTAGTCAAAGACAGTCTCGTCATGAGTCACAATTTGCTACACAACAAGAGCAGTACCACTCTCCTGAGTACCACTCGTACTCGTTTGATCTTCCTGCAAACATTGAGAAGCCAGCCCGAAAGATGGTACAGGAAAAAATGACCCAAAGAGTGAAGAGCTTATAACAACGGATGAAAAACATGCAAAGGTTGGCAGGTCAAAAGAGTGTTGCCTTCAAAGATCTATATATATTCCCCGATGTCCACTTGCCGCCTGGTTTCAAGACTCCCAAATTTGAAAAGTATGGTAGACATGGAGATCCCATAGCCCACCTGAAAAGGTATTGTAATCAACTAAGAGGTATGGGAAGAAATGAAGAATTGTTGATGGCTTATTTTGGGGAAAACCTTACGAGAGTAGCCTCCGAATGGTTAATGGATCAAGACACGTCTCGCTGGTATGTCTGGGATGACATGGCACATGCCTTTGTCAAACAGTTCTAATACAACATCGACATCGCCCCAGACCGCATTTCCCTTTCAAACCTGAAGAAGAAACCAACTGAAAGTTTCAGGGAATATTCCATCAAATGGAGAGAACAAGCAGCCACAGTTAAGCCACCCATGGAGGACCACGAGCTAATCACTGTCTTTCTTCAAGCTCAAGAGCCAGATTATTTTCAAAATATGATGTCCGTAGTGGGTAAATCCTTCTCGGAAGCAATCAAAATGGGGGAAATGGTTGAGAATGATTTTAAGACAGGCAAAATTATAAGTCAAGCAGTTCTCAAAGCCACAACTTAGGCTGTCCAATTTTAGTGACACGAATGAGAAGGTTGAAGAAATCATGATGACATCAGGGTCGAGAAGAGGTCCTAGGAGAGCGTCTCGAAGGTATGACCAACCTCGTCTGTATTCCGATAACTCCCTTGTGCATTACTATCCCCCTCAGAACCCACAACACTCTGTTGTTCCACCTCAGTATGTTGCCCGACCACCAAAGCACCCAGAAGCCGAGCACGAGCATCACAAAATCACCAACAGCCTCCACAAAATTTTCAGGTGCCCTATAACCCACATCCAAGCCAGAGGTATAAAGGGGAACAAAGGTTGAAAAATAATTTTACACCAATAGGAGAGTCCTATGCAAGCTTATTTGAGAAGTTAAAGCATTATGACATGATTGCACCTATTCCTCCAAATCATGTGGACCCACGTGCAAGAAGATTTGACCCTTATAAAAGGTGTGAATACCATTCCAATGCCCAGGGGTACAATGTTGAAAGCTGTCGGGATTTGAAAAGAGAAATAGAAAGGATGATCCAAGAAAACCTGATTGTGATCCAAGACAATGACACCCAAAATGTCGCGCAAAATCCTTTACCTGCACATCATGATGCACACTTTGTGGGGATGATGCCTGGTAACATAGAGTATGAGAATCCTCTTGGGAACTTGCTAACTGAAGTTAATGATGTTGAAATTGGAGAAGGCTCTGCTGATTCTGATGAGCAAATTTGTGGCTAAATGCCAAGCCTAGCAATTGAAAAGTCATTCCCTCCGCTCTAGGAAGGAATCTTGGTAGCTTGTTTTGATGTTTTTTCTATTATCTGGGTTATTTCAGGGTTGTGATCCAGATTTTATTTGCTTTATTGAGTCAAACCCTTCTATCCCTCCATTCTATTTGTGTGAGTCTTGTCTGTCTATTCTGTTGCTATTTTCATTATTCGGGTTATTTTAGGGTTGTAACTCGTATTTTAGGTTGCTTGTTTAGTTGTAAAACCCTTTCATCCTTTACTCAATAAAATAGAGTTTGTCCTTTTGTGTCATTCTGTTCTTAGTTCTTTTCCCGCTAGTTTTAATGACATGACATGCATGCGGAATTTTTGGCCAGATCTTAGAAAATTGATTTAAGCTTGAATTGGACAACTGGGAAAAAAATACTTTTGAGGATGAATAAAGAGTTGGAATACTTTGGAACTAAGGTCGAGTAAAATTCACTTTCAAATCATTGTGAAGATCGGGCTTGAGGATGTTTAATCAATTGAAGTTTGTTGGAAAGTTCACTAAGGGATGAAAAATGTCTTGTGACCATTGCACACCAAGAAGACAGACATGTTCGTCAATGTTGTGATCGTGAAAAGATACCATGTTTGATGTTCTCGAGGCTAGGAGGCCCTTTTTCTGCTACCCAAACACTTTATACTCTTTATTACCCCTTTTGAGTCTGTGTTATTTTCTTTGATCACCTCCTTTTGGAATCAAGTTTAGAGTCAAGAGTCAAAAAAATGAAAAAAAAAAAGAAAAGTTCATGCCCCAAGAGTACAAACTGGGGAAGCTCTTTGAAAGTTCAAGTGAAAAAAAGAAGAAGAAACGAACTATCGAAGGTCCATACCCTCAAAAATAGAAACTGGGGAAACTAAAAAAAAGAAGGAAAAAGGAAAAAAAAGAAAAAAAAGAAAAGAAAAAAAGAGAAAAAGAAAAAAGAAAAAAGAGAACCAGAAAGAAAGATGAAAAATAGTTTAGGTCAGATGTTTGAACTACGTTAGACCTGATTCCTTTAAAATAAGGATACGTAGGCAGCCTCACGGTTCGGTCCAACTAAATAAGAATTCAAAAAAAAAATCCCCAATAGCTGAAAATGGGGCATAGATTTTATTTCACTTTTGAAAGAGTCGATTCCAAGAGTTGTAAGTCCATAACCCCCTTTATTTTGAGTTTATTTTGAGCCTTCATGACGTCCTTTCTTTCCAACCCTATCCAAAATCCTTCCAAATAAAGACCTCCCGATATGCCTTCAAGAATGCCAAGAGAAACATGCAATGAGCAACAGTTGTCACATGACGTAGAACATCGTCGAGTTTCTCACAAGAAGGCAAAAGAAAAAAAGAGAAAAAAATGAGAGAGTCTTACTAGTGAAAACCCTAACATGCACTGTAAGTAAGCAGAGATAAATAAATGAGAGAGACTTGTTGGTGAAAACCTCTTGGGGCACCACTAGTCGAAAGTGAGTCATGAAGCTGATGCAAAATTTGCACGGATAGGCCCGACTTCAAAGATCATAAGAATGGTAAAAGGGAAGATCGGATTAGTTTGATAGATCAGGCCCTTGAGTCCAAAATGCATGTCATGATCATTAAGGCTAGTTATTGAAAAAAAAAAGAAAAAAAATTCTTCCTTCTGTCCTTCCGACAGGGGCATTTCTTATTAATATTTGTTTCTTTGCATCATTTGTGGCTTCCACTCTGAGTCAGTCCTTCTCAAAACAAGCAAGAAAAGATTTCAAAATCTGCTACCAGCTTTTCAGTTGTACAAAGTAAATTTGGCGAGCAAACTCAGTTGTTAAAGTCAACATGCCTTGAGGATTCATACAAAGGCTCCCCCAAAAGACTCTTGTCGGCCTGCTTGGCGCAAACAAAGATAACTTGTGATTCTCTATGACAAACAAATTGCTCAAAGCAGGAAGTCATTCAAGATATCGAAAAGGGTCACCTAAGAAAAGATCTCTGGTTGGGATAAAGCTGATTGAGCCACAAATACAAATGGTACTGTGTGTGAAATAATTAGGGTTGATGCAAAGCAAAAGTCTCTCGAAACCGACTCAAGTTGATCGAGCAAAAGCCAAGCTGCTTAAGACTCAAGGCCACAAACCGACCACCATTTTCAAAACTGACAAATGTTTCTTTGTGTGAAATAGGAACAAAGCAGTGCAAGGAAAGAGGTTAAAAAAACAAAAAAAAAAAGAAGAAAAAGGAAAGACGAGAGGAGCCGACAAAGGGAAGTTTCTCAAATCTTTGCCTTTATTTGTCTTGCTATTGTGCATAAAATCTTGCCATTTATCTTCACATTTTTCCTCCTAGGATAAAAAGTCATAGTCTGATGGATTTTTCTCCCAATTGAAATCCTAGTCTGATGAGCTTTCTCCTAAGATAGAAATCTTAGTCTGATGAACCTTCTCCTAGGATCAAAATCTTAGTATGATGAATTTTTCTCCTAAGATAGAAGACCTAGTCTGATGAACTTTCTCCTAAGATAGATGTCTTAGTCTGGTGAATTTTTCTCCTAAGATAGAAAACCTAGTCTGATGAATCTTCTCCTAGGATCAAGATCTTAGTCTAATGAATTTTTCTCCTAAGATAGAAAACCTAGTCTGATGAATTTTCTCCTAGGGTAAACGTCTTAGTCTGATGAATCTTTCTCCTAAGATACCAAGGAAAAAAAACAAAAAGAAAAAAAGAAAAAGGACCTAGTCTGACGAATTTTCTCCTAGGATTAAAATCTTAGTCTGATGAATCTTTCTCCTAAGATAGAAATCTTAGTCTGATGAACCTTCTCCTAGGATCAAAATCTTAGTCTGATGAATTTTTCTCTTAAGATAGAAGACCTAGTCTGATGAACTTTCTCCTAGGATAGATGTCTTAGTCTGATGAATTTTCTCCTAAGATAGAAAACCTAGTCTAATGAATCTTCTCCTAGGATCAAGATCTTAGTCTAATGAATTTTTCTCCTAAGATAGAAAACCTAGTCTGATGAATTTTCTCCTAGGGTAAACGTCTTAGTCTGATGAATCTTTCTCCTAAGATACCAAGGAAAAAAAACAAAAAAAAAGAGAAAAAGGACCTAGTCGGATGAATTTTCTCCTAGGATTAAAATCTTAGTCTGATGAATCTTTCTCCTATGATAGAAAACCTAGTCTGATGGACTTTCTCCTAGGATAAATGTCTTAGTCGAATGAATATTTCTCCTAAGATACCAAAAAAAATAAAAAAATAAAAAAAGAAGAGAAAAGGACCTAGTCTGATGAATTTTTTCCTAGGATTAACGTCTTGGTCTAATGAATCTTTCTCCTAAGATAGAGAACCTAGTCTGACGAATTTTCTCCTAGGATATTTTAAAAAAAAGGAAGTCTGAATTTGAAAAAAAGGGGGTCATTTTTTAGTTTTCTTAAGATTATCAATGTTTAGTTTTCCTGAAATCAGGGGTCCCCGCCTGGAGAATAGAGTCAATTTTACTTTAGTCAAGCTTAGTTTATAGTTTTCCTAGTCTATTCTTTAGTTTACTCTCATCATTGCATCAATAGTACAAGTGATTTACAATTTTGCTAACAACTCACAAATCTTCCTAATGTAAACTGGGGCAGAAAAAATTTCATGTGTTTTGTCTGTTTTGTTGTAATCAGGTGCCCACCTGGAGAACAAGGGAAGATAACTCATGTTTCAAGGGAAAGCAGTTTTGAAGGAAGACAACTCTAGTTTCAAGGGAAAGCAATTTCGAAGGAAGACAGTTCAAGTTTCAAGGGAAAATAGTTCAAGGTGCAAGGGAAAACAGTGTCAAGTAACAAGAAAAGACGGTTCAAGTTCAGCAATTAGGCGCCCACCTAAAAAAAGAGGGAATTCAATTCATAATGCAATTCAGGCCAGCAACAAAAGAAGCTCACGTCACGAATGCGAGTCAGCAGTCCAAGATGATCAACAGAAGTAAGTCACAATCCGGAATAAAAAGAAAAAAAAGAAAGACAAGAAGTAAATCCAAATGCAGAAGTTAATGAAAAATGTGAGCTACTCAAGATAGGGCTGAGGTCACAAGCTCTGCATGTCTCGTTTTGGTCTTAAAAGCTGAAGAAGAACGAACTAGCACCTGCAACTAGCAAGCGTCAAGGTTCAAATCCAAAGTCTACATGAAGAACCATTCAAGACTCAAGATCAAGCTTCAGAAGACTTATAGATAGGAATCTTGTAACTCGTAGTTGACAGGCTTAGCTAGTCTTTTTCATGTTCTGATTTTGATGTAATAACGGGACCGCAAACCGGAACCTCGACGGCACCTCGACCGGCTCTCCACCTTGGCATACTCTATCATCTCACTCACTTCTGAACTACACGTGGCCTGATTCCTTTATAGCCAAGGATATGTAGGAAGCTCAGAGACCAGGGCTTGGTCACAATCTCATTTCTCTTAGTTTTTGCTCCCTGTAAATAAGGGTCGGGTCAAAAAACCTGTCTAGTCGTTCTTTGTCTGAAAACTCTCCGCGTTTCCAGTCAAAGAGGGGCAGCTGTAGACATGTGATTTTTGACCCTCCCCAAGATTTTTCATATTTTAGCACGTAAATATTTAATTTAGGCCCAATATAGCTATTTCAACTCATTTTTACTCTTTTACTTTATTTTACTACAAGAAAATGAAAATTACAAAAAAATATTTTTATTTTATGTACCTTTCATAAAGTAAAAAAAAATACAAAAATAGTACCTTAATTTTATCTTTATATAATCTTGAAAAATACAAAAATTATATAATAGTTTCATGTTTTAATATAATTTAGTTTAATTAATTAGAATTTATTTTTGCATCATGTAGTATAGTTATCTTATATTAAGAGAATTTAGCTACGGTTTTAAATAATAATTCTTGGAGTCTTCTTAGCCTAAAATTGAAACACACAAAAAAAAAAAAAACATTGTCCCACCCAATTACCCTTACCCATTCTTCCCAACTCATTAGCTCACTTAAGTGCAAGATTTAATCCTAGCCATCTGTTTCCTTCTAATCCTATGATCATCATCTCTCTCATCTTCATATAAAATATCCAATTATAAAAACCCTAACCCAAGTTTTCAATTCCTAGACCTAGCTAAAAAAATTCCCTACACAAGAAAAAAGAGAGCAAAAGCAGCCATCTCCCTTTCGGAAGCAAAATGCAATCGGAATCCTTTTCTCTTTCCTCAAAATTCCGTACATCTTCTACTCAATTTGTTTGATTTAGTACGCAATTGCAATTTCTGTTAAACGTTCTTCTTGTTTCGTTCAATCAATCACTATACAAAATCTCTATTGTGGCCTTTGGTACTCTAAAAAATTCCACTGCACATGCTATTTCAAGTCAACCGATGGACATACCCATAATAGGTCTTTTAATACCTTTTGCCTTAACCTTCATGTTGTCCTTCTTGCTGTTGCCAAATGTCTTCACTGGGGGAAATTGAAAACGAAAAGAAAAGAGAAAGGGGAAGGAATTTTTGGAAAAAGAGATAACAAAACAAAAAAAAAAACAAAGAAATTGAGAGGAAAGAGAAGGAAAATAACGTTGAAAAAGAGTAAAGAAAAGACTTTTTCTCAAAAGAAAGAGGAAAGATTGTTTTAAAAAGAAAAATTTTGGTGAGATTAAGAAATGGAGCTCTTCGTTCGTGGCTTTTGATTCGAGGTTCCAGTTTGTTAATTTCGGTGTTGCAATTCAAGGGTTGTCGCTTTGTTTAGCCGATTTATTTGCAACCTTCGGATTTGTTCATCAATAAAAGGTCAATTTTTCAATTTCAATTCTCATTTCGTTGTGTTATAATAGCTTGGTGCGCGTGTTGATTTGTGATTCTTCATTGTTTGAATAGGATGTCTTAGTTTTCATTTAAATTGTTTTGATTAGTTTTTTTATTTCGATTGTGATGTATGCAGTCTTGGTTCTTGAATAAATGCTTTTAATTGGGTAGATGAAAATTGAAGTTGTTTCTTTCTTGACAAGGAATAAGAATGGGTCATAAGGTGTGTCTTGAACTATAAAGAATCTAGGCCAAGTAATAGATTATGTTAGCTAGCCCTTGGCCCCAATAATATCTTTTTCATAAGTTTGGCCTTATAACAATCTCAAAGATTAGGAAAATAATTCAAATACGCAGCCTGCTTTAGGCGCGCTAGTTAATAATTTACCTTCCTAAACTCGGGTGTGCATTTATGTGACCCAAAACCAAATCTCAACAATGTTAGATAAAATATGTCGAGGACCGCGGGTGCATTTATGTGATGTGGTTCAAGACATATTTTTAATAACATTGAAATCCTCCTAAAAATAATTCAATAAAAGCGGCTCAAAAGTTTAAAATTGTACCATAGTTTAAAACATGTACTAAAATCAGATAATAGGCCAATTATAACAGTTGAGCGACCGTGCTAGAACTACGGAACCCGGGAATGCCTAACACCTTCTCCCGGGTTAACAGAATTCCTTACCCGAATTTCTGTGTTCGTAGACTTTAATACAGAGTCAATCTTTTCCTCGATTCGGGATTTGAACTGGTGACTTGGGACACCTTAAATTATCCCAAGTGACGACTCTGAATTTAATAAATAAATAAATAATCTCGTTTCGATTGTCACTTTAAGTTGGAAAAACCTCCCTTGTACTCCCTCCCGGTGGTGTAGGTAAAAAGAAGGTGTGACAACATGGATGATATCATTGTGACTGGTAACTAGCCAAATGCTATGATATCCATTATTAATGCTCTATTTTCACGGTTTGCTCTTATCTCAGCATAAATATGTCAAAGATATTCTCCAAGTGTTAACATGGCTGAATGCAAAAGCACTCCCACGCCCATGACTTTTACATGTACCTTTGAAACATCTGGTGATGATTCCAAAGTGGATGGCACTCTTTATCGTCGAGTCATTGGAAAGCTTCATTATTTATCCTTTACTCGGCCTGACATTACCTTTGCAGTAAGCAAATTATCCCAATTTGTGTATCCACCAAGTGTTTCTCACTTGAAATCTATCAAGGTCTTTTGAGATGTCTTTGTCACACCGCTCATCTTGCTATTAAACTTGCTAAAAAATATGTTGCTCAAATTGGTTGTCTATTCTCATTCGGATTGGGTTGGTGACCCACTTGATCAAACTTCTATATCAGGGTATGTTGTATATCTTGGTGATTCTCCTATCTGATGGTCTTCTAAGAAGCAACGTTCAGTATATAATACAGAGTTGTTGCAGCTACAACCCGTGAAGTTGTCTGGCTCAAAGACTTGCTTCGTGAGCGTCACTTTCCATTGTCCAGTCCTCCTCGAGTTCTCTGCGACAACATGGGCACTACTTGCATTTGTGCCAATCCGGATTATCATAGCCATATGAAACATGTTGAGATTGATTTTCACTTTGTTCGTCAACTTGTGCAGTCTAAGGTTCTCGAGGTCGATCACCTTCATGTTGCATATCAAGTTGCAGATATTCGTACGATGCCGCTGCCCAGTTCTGCGTTTCTACGTATGTATCCCAAGTTGGGTTTGGTTGACACCAGCCCCACTTTGCGGGGTTGTGTTAAGTAGGGGTGTCAATGGATATTCGAAAACCGACTAAATCGACCGAACCGTACCGTACCGAACCGATTTTTAGGTTTCTTTTTAAGAAACCGTAGGTTTTTATATAAATCTATAACCGCACCGATAATTAGGGTAGATTTTTTATTTTATAAAAATAAACCGAAAAAAACCCGAACCGTACCAAATAAATTTTACATGTAGAAAATATATTTATTTAGTAAGTTTAAAAATAATAATGCATTATATTTTCTTTGAGCCTTGGAATTATGAAAACTATTACAAGCCAACAAGTAATTAAACTCAAAATACTAATTCTTAATACCTATTATGCTACTTCTACTTAAACTAAGTTATTTCAAGTATCTTTATTAGCAAGACACAAAATATTCTAGCGATTATGAGTAGCAAACTACAATGTATTGAATCTATTTCCTTTCATATAATTTAGATTTATCTTTTTGAGTATCTAATCTTCTATAGAATTTATTCTTGAGTCGTCCCAGCTTGGTATATCTTTCAACTCGTTTGATTAATATTTTATTTGCCTTTGTTTGATTTCTTTTATGCTGTTGTAAAATAGTTGATGGATCTATACTTTAGCCATCTTTCTTTTTAAAATTCATCACCCTTTAAACAGTAAAAATGTCTAGAGAGTTTTGCTAAGTCCTATAAAAGAACATATATTATTGCAATTCTACTTCTACTGGTGAATTTACATGATATTAAAAAAATACCGAAAATTAACCGAACCATACCGATACCGAAGAGAAACTGACATGATTGGGACGGTTTCAAAAAGTCTAATTTTGGTTATACATAATAGAATAACCGAAAAATTGGTATGGTACAAATTTTATAAAATAACCGGCCGAACCGAACCGTTGACACCCCTAGTGTTAAGGACTCTTCACTGATTCACCCCTTATACATTAACATAGCCCTTATCTGTATCTTCTCTGTATCTTTTTATTAGCCTTTTCTTTAGGAGTTTGTTAGGCCTTATGTAACTGTATCTTCCAGAAGATTTATTGTTGTAATTTTGCTCTATATAAAGAGCTCCTACTTCATTAATAAAATTAACACCTTTCATTTAGTCTACAGCCTTCCTCTTTAACTTACACTGAGTTTTGTGATAAAATATGCTATAACTGTTATATTTCGGGTCTTGTGAAATGCACTTTACTGAAGTATATACAATATATTAAAAATTTGCAAATGATACTTTGTCAACTTTTGCACCACAATATATATTATACTGCAATTTGTCAAGTTCCTCAAATCTTTTTTACGATCGTGATATTTGTTGATTGCTATTAGGATATGTTCAAGATCTTACCCAGTTAAAAATGGAGAATATGTGAAAGATTTTTTTTTTGGTTTCAAATGACTACTTTATATTAAAATTAGAAAAGCTTTAGAGGGAGTGGCTGCTCATAGGCAGCATTACAAAAAGAACTATGTATAGCATAACCTACACTAGGGTGCCCAGCTGCATTAGTTGTACTGGTAGATGTAGTAGTATCGTTACTATTTAACATTGGTACACCAAAAATATTAATACTACTGCTACTACTAAAGTCATTACTGGAAGATGGCCTATCAGACGGTTGACAAAATTTGTTCGTATGTGTATGAACTCCAAAAGTGACGACAGGCCTTTGCATTGACATGTTGAGTTACTGATCCTAGAGGAGCGATTTAAGGATGATTGGTGGAGGGTTGCTCAAAAATGTGATGCTGCTACCTGATAGTTCCATTCCAAAGTGTGCTAGGTCGTCTGCTACTGTATTTTGCTCTCTGTAAACATGGCTTTCTTTTGGACTATTCAGTTGCTGGACTAGGGAGTTACTTAATGTTGTAATACTATTTGTAAGCCACGTAGTAGTGCCATAAGTTCTATTTCTATGACGGTGGTTGATGGATGGTGACCCGCATGGCCCATTACCCAGTCGCCCTTATGGTTTCTGAATACCCTCCAAAGCCCGCAGTTGATTTTTATGGGTTGAAAGCCCCATTTGTGTTCAAGTAGAATGTTCCCCGTTCAGGGGTAGTTCCTTTTATATATCTTAGTGTGTGAAAATGTTTAGGGGTAGTTGTATTAGTTAGAAAAAAATGTTCATTTGTTAACTGCATTATTATTTTGGTAGAAGGCGTGGTAGTAGCATTTTCAAAATAATTTTTGTTGCGCACATTCCAAAGGTGCCATGATATAAACGTAATTAAATGTTGCAATGGTATGCCGTTGAGGCAATAGATACCCTTTTGGAGTATAAGTTGCTTAAGCCAAACATGATTATGAGTTGTATTAATGGGTAAGGACTGTAGAAGGTATTCTAATCTTAGGTCGTTCCAAATGTTACGCGCATGCACACAGTGAAATAGAATGTGAGGAATTATCTCATTTTCTAAGTTACATATTTTGCATATATCAGAAGTGGTAATACTCAATGAGTGTAGGTAGTCCTTTGTGGGCAATCTGTTGTTGTGGTTTGTCAACCATAAGAAATATTTAATTTTAGGAAGCGTTTTCAATTGCCAAATCCATCCTTGATTAGGGAGGTGATTGAGTGGCTTAGTAAGTGCTTTTTAGCAAGAATTGACAGAGAATTCACCCATTGGTGTTAACCCCCAGGTTATATGGTCCGGGGTTGAACCGTCATGGGAATATGGGTATTAGTGATTAGGTAATTTATTGTATAGGGTAGTTGGATGGATAGGCTCGATGTTGGGTTGCTAATGATTTGGAGCACCTGGGCCACTGTTAAGTTATTTTCGTTATTATTTAAGGGACCCTTAACAGTGCTTCTTATATTAAGGTTTGGAGCAATCCAATTGTCGTCCCAGAAATTAACTTGTGTACCCTTTTGTGACTTGCCATTTCAGACCAATTTGGCAAGTTTGCCACCCCTGTATGAGGTGCTTTCATAATGTAGAAGTATGTTTAATAGGTGTGCGATTGTTGAAAATATATTTAGTAAGTAAAAAAGATGGCCAAGGTGTTTGAGGCTGGTGA
Source organism: Nicotiana sylvestris (assembly GCF_000393655.2). Classification (NCBI taxonomy): domain Eukaryota; kingdom Viridiplantae; phylum Streptophyta; class Magnoliopsida; order Solanales; family Solanaceae; genus Nicotiana; species Nicotiana sylvestris. The sequence goes on along the minus strand of NC_091062.1, from coordinate 80,659,044 downwards.
AATAACCTCCCGGCCGTACTAGCTAATATGACTTCATTTTTAGGACGTGGTCGTTGAATATCCAGTCCACCTTGGTCCTTGGCATTAGTAATTGTTTGCGAATTGAGGAGATGAAGCCTCTTCCTCTATGAAATAGACCCCCTTAAAAGATTTTTTTGATAGGTTTCTAATCGCTTTATTACATGAGTTGGGAGTGACATAATTTGCATGATGTGGTTGGGAATAGTATTCAAAGTTGCTTTTATTAGAATAATCCTACCTGCCATCGTTAGGTGATTTGTTTTCCAACCGGCTAACCTAGTTTTAAAGTTGTCGATTATAAATTGGTAATCCCTTTTGGTAGGTGTTTAAGTGAATATTGGAAAGCCTAGGTATTTACCAAAAGATTTGCATTCCTTCATGTTAAAAGATGATAAAATGAAATCCTTGTAATGAGTGCTACAGTACTTTGGAAAAAAGATTTTGAATTTGTCAAAATTTATTTTTTGCCCGGATTGGGTTGTAAAATTGTTTAATAGGTTGATTATTGTGTGGCAACTTGCAGTTGTTGTTTTGGAAGCTAGTATAATATCGTATGCAAAGAATAGATGGGATATTTGAGGGCCTTTTGCATTTAAAGATATAGTCTTCCAAAGATTATAATCTACTGCATTGTTTATTTGTCTAGATAGCATTTCCACACAGATAATAAAAATGTACGGTGATAGGGGGGTCACCTTGCTTGATACCTGTGGAGGGTGAAAAGAATTTAGTAGGGGTGTCATTAAAAAGTATAGAAGTAGAGGTTGTTGTGATGCACGACATGATAATGGATATTAAGTGTGGAGGGAAATCAAAAAAGATTAATGATTGTCGTATAAAGCTCCATTCTAATTTATCAAAAGCTTTTTTGAGATCTAGTTTAAGGAGCATTGTCACGACCCTAAACCCGGTCCCGGTCGTGATAGCGCCTCTCGTGAAGACAAGGCTAGCTGACACTTGCCATTTCAGTTTTTAAAAGTTAATTCATAAGAAGAAAATCTAAAGCATGATAAAAATAATCCAAAGTTTAAGCAGATAATAGCACAATTTGCGGAATACAACCCAACACAGCCCGATACCTGTGAGGCCCCGTGAAAATTTCCACTCCAAACTCGAAAACTCGTAGTAGAAATTAGGATCATGTGTTAGAGATACGTAAAATTCTTCAGCTCGCCGCGGTTCGGACCTTTTTGGCCTGATCTATGCTCTAAAAAGTCAAGAAATAATGTTTTCCAGAAAAGTGCAATTCTGCGGTCTAGAATGCCGTCGCATATCAGGCATGCGGACCGCATAGCCACCAAAAAGTGAGTCAGTGTGTTGGCCAAATTTGAGGTCAACTATGCGGTCAAGTATGAGATCGCATAACCGATATGCGGACCGCATAGTCGTCGCATAATTCCCTTGGGAGTTTGAAAGGGCAGTTCTGTGGTGCATTATGCGACCGTAAAACGGGTATGCAGGCCGCATTTCTGCCGCATACCCAGTCAGTGTGTTCAGATTTTGGGGATCATTTTTGCGGTCCATTGTGCGGGCCGCATGCCAACTTTGCAATAGCAGATCTGACTCGGAGCTCCAATTTTTTAAATTTTAAACCCGACTCTCTATCGTTATATTCGGTGTAATAGCTCATTTTGAGCCTGTTTTCCTGATGCTTTTAGAGAGAGCGAGAGAGAGAGAGGGTCTTAGAGAGGGGAAGTGACTTTTATCAATATTGATCCACAAATCTTTGTTAAAGCATTGAAGATAATCAAGTGAAGGAACCAAAATCTTCACCCCGAGAGGTAAGAAACTTGACCCCTAATCTCCGGTTTCAAATTCACACTAGAAGGAATACTTAGCTTGGGGGTTCATAGGTATGAGAATGGATTTCTTGCATGCATATCAAACCATAGAGTACTGGGAGGTAGTGAACTAAAAAGAAAGCAATTGAGGTATAAAATAATAGAAATTTCTCTCAAAAAGGACCTAAGATCACAATGCACCCTTAGTGTTTGATAATATGCTCTAACAAGCTAGAATCTCAATCTCGTCTCTAATTCTCGATTTAATTTGTAATTCTTACACAATAGATCGAAGTTCTAAGAGTTCCAAAATTTTGTAAGGATTAAAGAAAGCTATATTGAGGTATGTATGGCTAAAACCCCGTCTTTTAGAAATTGAGCTTCATCGGTGATTGTGTGAACATGGTAAGATTAAAGTTAAATTATTGCATTGCTTGTTATTTTACATGAGTTGGTGTTGTAACCTTATATGTGTGAAAAGTGCGTCTCAACATGATCAACGTGCTATCTTGACAACTTGAAAGGGGCAAAGGTATGAATTATATATTGAAATATTTAGACCTTAAATCGAGATTGCAGCTAAATGTATTATGTCATCTATGTGAGGTCTTATCCATGCTTACAATCTAAGTTGCTCTTGTATGTACCTACTGTCCTAAATGGCAAAGCTAATATTGAAATTGGGAATAATGTAAAATGCGACCTATTTCCAAGAATGATGTGATAAGTTGTGGCCCCAAGTGCCTATGAAATGATATATGTGAAATAAAATGATTAATGAGAAGGGAACAACGCCTTGGTAAGGCGGCCTAGCCGATCGGGTCGAGATCGGATTCCGCTCAAGATAGCGGTGGTATTGTGAATGAATTCTGGAAAAGAAGGAAAATGAGATTGTGATTGAAGTATATGTCTCAAATGAGGGAACCGAGCTGATCGGGTCGAGATCGGACTCTGCTCAAGATAGCGTTGGTATTGTGAACAAATGATGAATAGTGTCTATGGGAAAATGATGTGAACGTTGTATGATTCTTTCATTTGATAATGTGGTGACCGTTTAAAGTTTTGAGTTATACTTGTGATTTCTTATTCTTGTATGAAAGTTCTTTCTAAGTAGATGGTGTTTAGTTATACATGTTAGTGCTATTCGATGGCACTAACATCCCTTTTGCCGGGAGTGCTACGTCTTTAATGGATATAGGTGTTTCTATAGCAGGCAGTGTTGGTCGCAGCTAGTGCCGCATCATCCTTTCAGCTGACTTGGTGAGCCCCACTTTGTTTCGGGGTCCTGTTTCATTTGTTCATCATGTACTTTGTATTTGAGGTATAGCCGGAGCCTTGTTACCGGCATTTCCATATTACATTACTCTTCAGTTGTGTTTAAAGGCTCCGTAGACAGGTTGTGGGTAGTGTCGGGTATTGGAGTTAAAGTAGAAATATTGATGTTTGGCAAAGATTTATAAAACTTGTAATATTTTGATAATTATGATTTAAGCTGCTAATGGAAATAAAATGGAAGTTGTTAATGAAATACTTACTAAGTATGATTAATGGAGTCCATCTCCTATTTATTCATGAATTAGTTTGGATAGAATGAAACCTAACAGGCTTGCTCAGTCGGGTTTACTCGGTTGAGCACCGGTCGCGCTCCTCGGATTTTGGGGCGTGACAATACCGGGGTGTCACTAGTCAAGAGCATCTATAAATCCCGATACAAGTCTGATAAGTCTATAAGATATTACAAATGTCTGACAAGAGATAGAAGTGATAAAGGAGGAGAAACACGGGACTGCGGACGCCAAGCAGCTACCTCGTGAAGTCCGAAGTCTGCTGGAAGCTCTCAACCCTCGCAAGCAGGACCTAATGCGCCTGAATCTGCACACATGGTGCATGGAGTAAAGTGAGTACTCCAACTCAGTGAGTAACAATAAAAAATGCAGACTGAGTAATAAGAAACCACGTAAGGCACATAACAGGCTATAAGGAAACAGTAAAAGCTAGTAGAAACAGTGTAGCAATAAAGAGGTGTAAAGTCACTAAGTCCAGTTAAACTTCATAGAGATGCATTTATAACAATTAATCAAGTAAATGACAAACAAATAAGAAAGATAAACACACAAAGGATCGCCCCTTGGGCACAATGTCAACAAATCCGCCCCTCGGGCTATATCTCACATCACACTGGGTACCCGCGCTCACTAGGGGTGTGCAGACTCCTGGAGGGGCCTCTTACGGCCCAAGCACAATATCAAGCCATCTTTGTGGCATAATCACATAGGCCCTCGGTCTCATATTAACAAGCCACCTCGTGGCGTACAAATCTCAGGCCCTCGGCCTCATAATCAAAATCAGTGTTTCGTCATAATGTAGGTCATCGGTCTTACTCAGTCAGAATCTCATAAGCCCCTCGGGCAACAATAAAACATGATGCTCGGCCCAAAATATCATTTAATTTGTTAAAACAGAGTAAACATGGCTGAGTTATGAAAACAATAGAAAAATAGCATGACTGAGTTCAAGTGTAAAATCAAAACAGTGAAGAAATATCAGTAAAAATCCCCTAAGGGTTCAAATAGTTGGCACAAGGCCCAAATATGGCATTCCGCCCAAAACATGATGATAACAAATAGTATCAGTCAAATATGCGATAAAACAATTATTAGGGATGGACTAAGTACCAATCCCCAATAGTGCACGGCCCCACGCTCGTCATCTAGCATGTGTGTCACCTCAATATAGCACAACGATGTGAAATCCGGAGTTTCATACCCTCAAGACAATATTTACAATCATTACTCACCTCTATTCGGTCCGAACTCTAGCCCGCGATGCCCTTGCCTCTCGAATCGGCCTCCGGATGCTCCAAATCTAGCCAAAATCAGTACATAACCATCAAGATATGCTAAGGGAACAAAGCCCACTCGAAAATAATCAAATTACAACACAAATCCCGAAATTGGTCAAACCCGACCCTTGGGCCCACGTCTCGGAATCTGACAAAAATTACAAAACTAGAATCCTCATGCTATCAAGAGTTCATACATACCAAATGCATCAAAATCCGATCACAAACGGCCCCTCAAATCCTTAATCAAAGGTCTCAAATCTCAAGCCCTAGTTCTTCAATATTAGGCTTAAATTCCATGATTAATTAGGTAGAAATCACATAAAAATCGAGTATTAAGTCCATAAATCTTACCTATACGTGTTCCCCCTTGAATCCCTCTTCATTCCTCTTCAAAAAGCTCTCAAATCGCCCAAAATGGAGGAACTTAGACCCAAAATCGCGAAAATGGGTCTTTAAAACATTCTGCCCAGACAATAAAACCTTCTTCGCGAACGCGCTCAACGCCTCGCATTCGCGAAGCACAACCTGGCATTGACCACTTATTCCTCCTACGAGAATGCAAAACTCACTGACCCCAACCCTTCGCGAACGCGGGACCTCATCGCGAACGCGAAGGCCAATCATCCAACCTCACATCCTAACCCTTCGCGAACGCGACATCAACCTCACGAATGCGCTGACCACAAGCCTCAACCCTTCGCGATCGCGAGACCTCCTTCGCGAATGCGAAGGCTAACTTCACAGCCTCCTAGCCTACCCCTTCGTGAATGCGAGGGCCCACTCGCAAACGCAAAGGCCAAAAGTCTGCAACACTTCAGCAGATTTTCTACAATCTTTCCAAAATATGAAATGGTCCGATTGACCACCCGAAAATCACCCGAAGCCCCCGGGACCTCAATCAAACATGCCAACATATCCCATAACCTCATTCAAACTTGTTCCAACCTTTAGAACGCTCAAAACAATATCAAAACACTAAATTTGCATCGAATTCAAGTCTAAGAATTCCAAAATCTTCTAAATTACGCTTTTGACCAAAACCCAACCAAACCACGTCCGAATGACCTGAAATTTTGCACACATATCCCAAATGACACAACGGAACTAATGCAACTCTCGGAATCCCATTCTAACCCATATATCAAAATCTCACCTACCAACGGGAAATCGCCAAAAATCTAATTTCGCCAATTCAAGCCTAAATCTACTCTGAACCTCCAAAACTCACTCCGATCACGCTCCTAAGTGTCAAATTATCTTCCAAAGCTAACCGAACCATCGGAACTCACATCCGAGCCCTCTAAAACATAAGTCAACATCCGGTTGACTTTTCCAACTTAAGCTTCCTCAAAAGAGACTAAGTGTCTCAAACCTTACCAAATCATTTTCGAACCCAAGCCAACCAACCCAATCACAGATAGAACCGATAAATAAAGCAATAAGAAGCAGAAATGGGGGAAACAGAGTGGTAACTCAGGAGACGACTGGCCAGGTCGTCACATCCTCCCCCTTTTAAAAAAATGTTCATCCTCGAACGGGTCAAGAAACATACCTGAAGCCTCAAATAAGTGAGGATATTTTCTTTGCATCTCCCGCACGGTATCCCTATTAGCCTCCTCCATGGGTCAACCTCTCCACTGAAGCTATATCCTTTGATCTCAACTTTCGAACCTGACGCCCCAAAATGGCTACTGGCTCCACATCATAAGTCAAATCATCATCTAGCTGAACTGTGCTGAAATCCAAAACATGAGACGGATCCCCAATATACTTCCGGAGCATAGAAACGTGAAATAACAGATGCACACTCGACAAGCTGGGTGGCAACGCAAGCTCATAAGCAACCTCCCCAATCCTCTAAAGCACCTCAAAAGGCACAATGAACCGAGGACTCAATTTACCTTTCTTCCCAAATATCATAACACCCTTCATGGGCGAAACCTTCAACAGAACCTTCTCGCCAACTATATAGGACACATCTCGAACCTTCCTATCAGCATAACTCTTTTACCTCGACTGCGTTATACGAAGCCTCTCCTGAATCACCTTCACCCTGTCTAAAGCATCCTGCACCAAGTCTGTCCCTAATACCCTAGCCTCACCCGGCTCAAACCAACCAACTTGAGATCTATATTGCCTCCCATACAAAGCCTCATATGGAACCATCTGAATACTCAACTGATAATTGTTGTTATAAGCAAACTCTACGAGCGGTAGAAACGGATCCCATGACCCTCCGAAATCAATGACACAAGTGCACAACATGTCCTCCAATATTTGAATAGTGCACTCGGACTTCCCGTCCGTCTGATGGTGAAAAGCTATGCTCAACTCAACCTAAGTATCCAACTCTCGCTGCACTGACCTCCAAAACTGTGAAGTAAACTGAATGCCCCTATCTGAAATAATGGAAACTGGGACACCATGCAAACAAACAATCTCCTAGATATAGATCCTTGCCAACCGCTCTGAAGAATAAGTAGTACACACAGGAATAAAGTGCGCGGACTTGGTCAGCCGATCCACAATCACCCAAATAGCATCGAACTTCCTCAAAGTCCGTGGGAGCCCAACTACAAAGTCCATGGTGATCCGCTCCCACTTACACTCTAGAATATCTAACCGTTGAAGTAAGCCACCCGATCTCTAATGCTCATATTTCACTTGCTGACAATTGAGACACCGAGCTACAAATCCCACAATATCCTTCTTCATTCTCCTCCACCAATAATGTTGTCTCAGATGCTGATACATCTTCGTGGCACTCGGATGGATAGAATACTGTGAGCTATGAGCCTCCTCTAGAATCAACTCCCGAAGCCCATCTACATTAGGCACGCATATCCGACCATGCATCCTTAACACCCCATCATCACCAATAGTCACATCTCTGACATCATCATGTTGAACTCTGTCCCTAAGGACAAGCAAATGAAGATCATCATACTGGCGCACTCTGATGCGATCAAATAAAGAAGACTGAGAAATCACACAAGCCAATACCCAACTGGGCTCCGAAATATCTAACCTCACGAACCTATTGGCCAAGGCATGAACATCAACTGCAAGAGGTCTCTCCCCAACTAGAATATATGCCAAACTCCCCATACTCACTGCCTTTCGGCTCAAAGCATCGGCCACCACATTGGCCTTCCCCAGATGGTACAATATAGTAATATCATAGTCCTTTAGCAGCTCCAACCATCTCCGCTGCATCAAATTGAGATTCTTCTACTTGAACAAGTGTTAGAGGCTATGATGATCAGTAAACACCTCACAAGACACACCATACAAATAGTGCCTCCAAATCTTTAACGCAATAACAATGGCAGCCAACTCTAAATCATGAACAAGGTAGTTCTTCTCATGGGGCTTCAACTGACGAGAAGCATAAGAAATAACTCTACCCTCCTGCATCAAAACACACCCAATACCAACTCTTGAAGCATCACAATACATTGTATATGAACCAGAAGCTGATGACAAAACTAAAACTAGAGTTGTGGTCAAGGCAGTCTTGAGCTTATGAAAGCTCTCCTCACACTCATCTGACCACCTGAAAGGAGCACCCTTTTGAGTCAACTTGGTCAAGGGTGATGCTATAGATGAAAATCCCTGAACAAACCGGCTGTAATAACCCGCTAAACCAAGAAAACTACGAATCTCGATGGTGGAGTACGGTCTGGGCCAACTCTAGACTGCCTTTATCTTCTTTGGATTAACCTGAATACCCTCACTAGACACCACGTGCCCCAAGAAAGCCACTAAACTCAGCCAAAACTCACACTTGGAGAACTTTGCATAAAGCTTATCTTCCCTCAATCTCTGCAACACAACTCTCAAATGCTCCGTGTGCTCCTCCTGACTACGCGAGTACACCAGAATATCATCAATGAAACTATGACAAACGAGTTGAGATAAGGCCGAAACACGATGTTCATCAAATGCATGAACGTTGTTGGGGCATTGGTCAGCCCAAAAGACATCATAAGGAACTCATAATGACCATATCTGGTCCTGAAAGTTGTCTTAAGAATATCCAAGTCCTTGATCTTCAACTGGTGATAACCTGAACGGAGATCAATCTTGGAGAACACTCTCGTTCCCTGAAGCTGGTCAAACAAATCATCAATGCGAGGCAAATGATATTTGTTCTTAACTGTTACTTTGTTCAATTGCCTATAATCAATACATATCCTCATAGTGCCATCCTTCTTCTTCACAAATAGAACAGGCGTACCCCAAGGTGACACACAAGGCCTAATGAACCCCTTATCAAGGAGTTCCTAAAGCTGCTCCTTCAACTCTGCTGGTGTCATACGATATGGTGGAATAGAAATGGGCTGAGTGCCCGACACTAGATCAATACCGAAATCAATATCCATGTCTGGTGGCATGCCCCTCAAGTCTGCAAGAAATACATCGGGAAAATCCCTCACAACAGGAACAAAATCAATACTGGGAGTCTCTGCACCGACATCCCTTACAAAGGCCAAATAAGAAAGACAACCCTTCCCAATCATACGTTGGGCCTTTAAAAATGAAATCACCCTATTGGGAACGTAATCAGTCGAACCATGCCACTCAATCTGTGGCACACCTGGCATAGCCAACGTCACCATCTTAGCATGACAGTCCAAAATAGCATGATATGGAGATAGCCAATCCATTCCCAATATCACATCAAAGTCTACCATACACAAAAGCAAAAGGTCCACTCGGGACTCCAGACCCCCAATAGTCACCACAAATGACCGGTACACATGGTCCACAATAATAGTATCGCCCACTGGAGTAGATACATAGACAGATGAAACAAGAGACTCACGGGATGTATCCAAATAACGAGCAAAATATGATGACACATAAGAAAAAGTGGAACCAGGATCAAACAACATAGAGGCATCTCTATGATAGACTAAGACAATACTTGTAATTATAACATCTGAGGCAATAGCATCGGGTCTAGCTGGGAGTGCATAGAGATGGGCCTGACCACCACCTGATCGGCCTCCACCTCTAGGGTGACCCCTGGCTGACTAACCTCCAGCCCTAGCTGGGTGGGTGGGTGATGGTGAAGTAACTGGCGTTGAAGCCGATGGCTGACTCCTCTACTGAGATGAACCCACAAGACAATGAGGACAATGCCTCCATATATGACCCATCTCTCTACACTCATAGCAACTCCTGAGTGCTGGTGACGGGGACTGAAAGGAACCCCTAGCATCGGAAGGACTAGCAGATGCACCTGGAATAGAAGAACCCTAGACTGATGGAGCACAAGACGAACTCTAGGCTGGAAGGGCACTAAGTGATGAATAGCCCTAATGAGAACTGTAAGAACCATGACTCAATGACGCCCCATGATAACCTGGGCAAGCTGACTAAGCATGTCTGAATGGACGGCCTCTGTCGTGCAGAAACGGACCTCTCAAAGGAGCACCACTATAACTACTAGATCCTCGAGGCCTCTCGGTCTCCCTCTCATCTCGCTCCTGGTGACGAATTGACTCAATCTCACGAGCAATGTCAACCAACTCCTAAAGAGTGGCACCAGTCACCCTCTCTTTGGTTATGAGAATACAAAGCTGATAAGTAAGGCCATCAACAAACCTCCTAATCCTCTCTCTATCTGTCGGGACCAACCAAATCACATGACGAGCTAACTCGGAGAACCTCATCTCATACTGCGTCACAGCCATCTCTCCCTGACGCAACCACTCAAATTCCCTATGCAGCTCCTCTCTGCGAGACTACGACACATACTTCTCCAAAAAGAGAATGGAGAACTGCTGCCAAGTAAGGGGTGCTGCACCAACAAGCCTACACCACTCAAAGGTCTCCCACCAAGTAAAGGCAGCTTTAGAAAACTGAAAGGTAGTAAAAGTGACTCCGCTAGTCTCCAGAATACTCGCTGTGCGAAGAATCCACTGACACTTGTCTAAGAAACCCTAGGCATCCCCACCCTCTGTACCACTGAACGTCGGAGGGTGAAGCGTACCAAACCTCTCCAACTTGCGCTGCTCATTCTCTGGCATGGCAGGAGCTACAAAACCCTGAGCAGCTGCAACCAGCTGGGCTGGATGTGCCTTCGGTGTCTGTATTCCTAGAACAACCTGCTTAGGTGTACGGGAGGCGGGAGTCTGGGTGCCTCCCCCGGCCGGAGAAGTAGCTTCTATAGAAGAAACTACGACCGCCTGAGCAAGGTTAGTGCACATGGTAAAAATCTGAGCCAAGGTCTCCTGAAGACCCGGAATAACAATGGGCACAGTCGGTGCCTGAAGTGGTCCTGTTGGACCATCCGCAACCGGAACCTGATCCTGAACTGGGGCGGCTAGTGGATCTGCAGGTGCTGCCCTAGCCGCTATGCGGGCCATACCCCTGCCCCTATCGTGACCACGACCGCGTCCTCGGCCTCTAGTGGCCACAACTGGTGGTACTGGTGGTCGTCCATCCTGACCGGTCGCCTGTGTCCTCACCATCTGTGAGAGAATAGAATAATAGAAGTTTAGTACTTGGATCAACAGATTCGCATGACAAGAATTCAAGAATATGAAGTTTTCCTAAAGGTTCTGCAGCCTTTCGAAGATAAGTACAGACGTCTCTGTACCGATCTGCAAGACTCTACTAAACGTGCTCATGACTCGTGAGACCTATGTAACTTAGGCTCTGATATCAACTTGTCACGACCCTAAACCAGGTCCTAGTCGTGATAGCACCTCTCGTGAAGACAAGGGTAGCCGACACTTGCCATTTTAGTTTTTAAATGTAAATTCATAAGAAGAAAATCTAAAGCAAGATAAAAATAATCCAAAGTTTAAGTAGATAATAGCACAATTTGTGGAATACAACCCAACACAGCCCAATATCGGGGCGTCACTAGTCATGATCATCTATAAATCCTAATATAAGTCTGATAAGTCTATAATAAATTACAAATGTCTAACAAGAGATAGAAGTGATAAAGGAGGAGAAATACGGGACTGCGGACGCCAAGCAGCTACCTCGTGAACTCCGAAGTCTGTCGGGAGCTCTCAACTCTCACAAGCAGGACTTGATGCATCTGAATCTGCACACAGGGTGCAGGGAGTAAAGTGAGTACTCCAACTCAGTGAGTAATAATAATAAATACAGACTGAGTAATAAGAAATCACGTAAGGCACATAACAGGCTATAAGGAAACAGTAAAAGCCAGTAGAAACAGTGAAGCAATAAAGAGGTGTAAAGTCACTAAGTTCAGTTAAACTTCATAGAGATGCATATCTAACAATTAAGTAAGTAAATGACAGGCAAATAAGAAAGATAAACACACAAAGGATCGCCCATCGGGCACAATGTCAACAAATCCGCCCGTCGGGCTATATCTCAATCACATTGGGTACCCACACTCACTAGGGGTGTGCAACTCCTAGAGGGGCCCTTTACGGCCCAAGCGCAATATCAAGCCATCTCTTGGCATAATCACATAGGCCTTCGGCCTCATATCAATAAGCCAACTCGTGGCGTACAAATCTAAGTCCCTCGGCCTCATAATCAATATCAGTGTTTCCTCAGAATATAGGCCATCGGCCTTACTCAGTCAGAATCTCATAAGCCCCTCGGGCAATAGTAAAACATGATGCTCAGCCCAAAATAACATTTAATGTGCTAAAACGTAGTAGACATGTCTGAGTTATGAAAATATTAGAAAAATAGCATGACTGAGTTCAAGTGTAAAATTAAAACAGTGAGGAAATATCAGTAAAAATCCCCTAAGGGTTCAAATAGTTGGCACAAGGCCCAAATATGGCATTCCACCCAAAACATGATGATAGCAAATAATTTTCAGTGAAATATATGGTAAAATAATCATTCGGGATGGACTAAGTCCCAATCCCCAACAGTGCACAGCCCCACGCTTGTCATCTAGCATGTGCGTCACCTCAATATAGCACAACAATGTGAAATCCGGAGTTTCATACCCTCAGGACAACATTTACAATCATTACTCACCTCTATCCGGTCCGTACTCTAGCCCGCGATGCCCTTGCATCTCGAATCGGCCTCAGGAAGCTCCAATTCTAGCCAAAATCAGTACATAACTATCAAGATATGCTAAGGGAACAAAGCTCACTCGAAAATAATCAAATTACAACACAAACCCGAAATTGGTCAAACCCGACCCCGGGCCCACGTCTCAGAATACGAAAAAATTACAAAACTAAAATCCTCATGCTCTCACGAGTTCATACATACCAAATGCATCAAAATCCGACCACAAACGACCCCACAAATCCTTAATCAAAGGTCTCAAATCTCAAGCCCTAGTTCTTCAATGTTAGGCTGAAATTCCATGATTAATTAGGTAGAAATCACATAATAATCGAGTATTAAGTCTATAAATCTTGCTTCTACGTGTTCCCCCTTGAATCCCTCTTCAATCCTTTTCAAAAAGCTCTCAAATCGCCCCAAAATGGAGGAACTTAGACCCAAAATCGCGGAAATGGGTCTTTAAAACATTCTGCCCACACAATAAAACCTTCTTCGCGAACGCGGTCAACACCTCACGTTCGCGAAGCACAACCTGTCGTTGACCACTTATTCTTCCTACATGAATGTGATGCCCTGTACGCAAACGTGAAGCGCACTGACCCCAACCCTTCGCGAATGCGGGACCTCATCGCGAACGCGAAGGCCAATCTTCCAACCTCACATTGTAACCCTTCGCGAACGCGGCATCAACCTCGCGAACGCGATGACCACAAGCTTCAACCCTTTGCGATCGCGAGACCCCCTTCACAAACGCGAAGGATAACTTCACAGCCTCCCAGCCTACCACTTCACGAACGCGAGGGCCCACTCGCAAATGCAAAGGCCAAAAGTTGCCACATTTCAGCAGATTTTCTACAATCTTTCCAAAATATGAAATGGTACGATTGACCACCTGAAACCCACACGAGGCCCCTGGGACCTCAGCCATACATGACAACATATCCCATAACTTCATTCAAACTTTTTCCAACCTTCGGAATGCTCAAAACACCAAATGTGCATCGGATTCAAGCCTAAGAATTCCAAAATCTTCTAAATTACGCTTTTGATCAAACCCAACCAAACCACGTCTGAATGACCTGAAATTTTACACACACATCCCAATTGACACAAGGGAACTACTGTAACTCTCGGAATCCCATTCCGACCCCTATATCAAAATCTCACCTACCAATCGAAAATCACCAAAAATCCAATTTCGCCAACTCAAGCCTAAATCTACTCCGAACCTCCAAAACTCATTCCGATCATGCTCCTAAGTCTCAAATCACCTCCCGAAGCTAACCGAACCATCAAACCTCACATTTGATCCCTATAACACATAAGTCAACATTCGGTTGACTTTTCCAACATAAGCTTCCTCAAAAGAGACTAAGTGTCTCAAACCTTACCAAACCCTTTCCGAACCCGAGCCAACCAACCCAATCACACATAGAACCGATAAACAAAGCAATAAGTAGTAGAAATGGAGGAAACAGAGCAGTAACTCAGGAGATGACTGGCTGGGTCGTCACAAGCATGCTGGGGCATTTAGATTTTGATGTCTTAAAAAATGAAATAATTCCTGAACAATGATATCATTTCCCGCTGTTTTATGGCCTTTTTGAAAAGTATATTAGGTAGGATTGATTAATTTTCGAAGGAAGGGTTTAATCCTATTAACAAAAATTTTGGAGACGATTTTGTATAGGGTGTTACATAAGCTGGTTGGCCGGAAGTGGGAGGTAGTTGTAGGTGTTTTTATTTTTGGAATCAAGCAAATATAAGTTTTGTTTAGCTCAGGGGGAATATGTCCTTGATGGAAAATTTGATTGAAAAAATTTACGATAGATGTTTTTGATTGCGGCCAAAATTTCTGATAAAATAATGGGTGTAAACCATCCAGGCCTGGAGATTTGAGAGGTTGGAAGGATTTCACAGCTTCAAATATTTCCTTCTTAGTTAGTGAATTTGAAATTGAATTGGCTTCCTCTTGTAAGAGAATATTGTGATTTGTTGTATTATAGTTTTTATTAGAATGGGTGTGGGATGTTGTATAAAGAGATTGATAGTAATTAATAACTATGTCCTGTAACTGGTGAATGTGAGAGATCCAATTACCCGCTAAATCTTTTAAGGCGATTATTCTATTACGACACCTTCTTTTAAAAGTGGACAAATGGAAAAATCTCGTGTTAGCATCCCCTTGGTTTAGCCAATTTACACGAGATTTTAATTTCCAAAAATTCTCTTCGAGGACTAAAAGGTGGTTGTATTGAGTTATAAGATCCTTTTCCAGGTTTTGAAGGAAATTACTCGTTGGATAGTGAGGAGATTTTTGTATACCTGCTAGCCTAGCTTGAAGATTATTTTTTTTATAAAAAATATTACCAAAGGACTAGTTATTCCAAATTTTTACTAGTTCTATAAAATCTTCTATAGCATTAAGAATTAGGGGTCATGTTGACATATTTGATTAATTAGGAGAGGGAATTCTTAGTGGGATAGCCCCATTATTTCAAATCTAAATAATTCACTTTTTTATGAAGTTGTGTGTTAAGGGTTAGTAGTAGAGGATAATGGTCTGAATGAGTTCTAGGTAAGTGATGCACAATTACTTCCGGATACAGATTTAACCATTCGTAATTTTCTATTATACGATATAATCTTTCAAGTATCATAGCTCCATTTTTTCTTTTATTAGTCCAAGTATATTTGATACCCCTAAAACCTAAGTCTAACAGGTTACATTAATTAAAACAATTAAGCATCAAATCTGCTATACTATTGTTTAATGAGCATCCCCCAAATTTTTCATTGGATTATAAAATTTCGTTAAAATCAACCCCAACTAGCCATGGTCCTTTATAATTGTCCGCAATATTCATTAGGTTTTTCCATAGTACTTTCCTAGATGATAAACTATTGCTAGTATATATTGCTAAAAATAAAAAAGGTTGGTCGTGGGGACGTACCTGCACCATGCAATGAATTTCCTGATTGGTGACCACAAGTTCAGTAACTTAAATTACGGCATCATTCCATAACACCCCAATCCCTCCTGACTGCTCTTCAGCTGAGGCTTGTAAGAGATGAGAGAAATCGAAATCTGCCTTTATATTATGGTGATCCACTATGTGTGTTTCTAAAAGCACTACTAGTGGAGGTTGATAGTAATTTAGCAGTGAACGAAAATTTCTATGAAAGTCAGGTGATTGTGCACCCCTACAATTCCATATCACAAAATTCATTGAGCTATTGTGTGAGGGTGTGAGTGGTGGTATTGTGGTCTGCTCCACCGGCATGCTCTGAGCTTTGAGGACGGAGATGTGGCATGCTCCTATCCATACTGGCTCTGTGTGAGTTTACCTCATTTCCTCTATTAGTGCTGCTATTTCCTATGGAGTTAGCAGTTCTTGATCTTCTGGGCTTGGTGGTTGTGGACTCATTGAGGAAGAGGGAGAGGGAGTTAGTGGTTCGAATAGACTCATTGGAGATAGTGGAGGTAGAGTTTGTGGTATGTAGATGTGTTCGTGTATCCAAGGGATTGAAGACTGTGTTTGTGGGTAGAATGGTAGGTCTGCATAGTGTGGTGGCTGGGAGGGAGGCTGGTACTAAGGGAATGGATTCCACCATGTATTGGTGGTCGGCATTGGGGTGGTTGTCCAGTTGTACTGGCCGTAGAATTGCATTGTTGCTGTCATTCCCTCTATGATTGTTTGAGATAAAGCCTGGGGATTTTGGAGGCATAATATAACCTCCTGATTGTTGACGATCATGGAAAACGTTAGTGCATGGTTTTGGAGACCCATTTCCAACCATGATTGAGGAGGTTGGAATGGATTGGGGTCTTGTGATGTGTATATCACAGGGTATGTTAGAGGTAGAGGTGTGTGTTATTGTTCTGCATGGTTTGTAGATAGAGAAAGTGTGTGTTGAGGGGTCTAAATGGTAGCAGAGAGGGCCTGCGATGTTGGGTCCTCAGAGGAAAATTGGAGCATGATGTCTTTGCATTGTTATATTGTGGTGTGTATTCTGGTATATGTAAAGTATTGGGGCGTGGGAGTGGGAATGTTAATGATTGAGTAGTGTTTATAGAAGTTAGGTCATTGGGTAATGAAGTCGGTTGAGTGTGGTTAGTGAATGAGTTTTCGTGTGGGTTGGGCTTAGCACGTGGGTTGGAATTGGGTGAGGAAGGTTGCATGGAGAGGGGATTAAGAGTGGTTGTTTGGGTGGTGGGTTGTGAAAGAAGTAGTGGTATATCATTATGGGTAGTAGAGATACCTTGTGGGCTTGGTGTAGGGTTTGTGACATGCATGCAAGAGTAATTGTGATTGGTTGTGAGGAGAGGTGGGTGATGTGGCTTGTGTGGGAGTTACCTTGGTGTCAATAGGGTTACTGTTTACCCCAGGAGTTTGTGATATAGGGTTACAATTATTGTTTGTATTTTGAGGTGGGTCAGGTACGTGTGAATGGATTGGCAATGACCCGGGTGCAATGGTAAGTGTATGGGTTTGGCCCATAGTTTTCCTAGTGGGCTTGTGGCCTGTTTTGCTTGAACTTTGGAGGAGGAGGTGAGCATTGTGTCGTTTGAACAATTTAATAATTCAAAGTGATTTTTAATAGCTAGTATATGATTAGTAGGGAGTTGTTTAGGTGATTTATCAAACAATGGAGTATTAATTACATTAGGATATTTAGATGGCATACCTGTGTGGTAGTTTGCTACCTTTGTCGCTAGTGGTTGTTGGATGTCCGTTGTTGTAGATGGTGAAGCTGAGGTGGTGTCAGCAGTTGTATTGATGATTTGGTCGATTGAGCGCATGTGAGCTTTTGTCTGCTTTTTTTGAAAAACGACTATCTTTCATTCTTCTTAGGGTGGCGTGTCCTTCGTATCTTGTTATGTAGGTAATGAGTTGTGAGTTGATGGAGGTAGTGTAGTTTTGAGACTGGTCATTATATGGCAGTGGGTGGTGATGTGGCTTATTCATCCACAACAAACACATAACATATTAAGATCTTCATATAAGATCTGTTGGCAATGGTTTCCTATGAATACATGTGATTTCAAAGGTATTTCAAGGGGTACTTTAATACAGATTCTAGCATATCGACCCCTTAATGTAGATGATGTGCATGTATCTATTTTGAGCAATTTGCCTATCTTGTTACCTACTTTTTGGAGGGTATGGGTGTCATAGAATTCAGCAGGTAGCTCTAGTAGGCATGACCATATGGTTGTGTAGGTAAGCTTTGCCGTAGATGCTAGAAACCTTGGTTCCCATCGCCTACGGATAGAAAATGGCCTAAGACAAACCATGGCCCTTCATGTAAAGCTTTAGTCGTATTTTCTTGTCTTTGATACTTAATAAAAAAGAAATAATTGCCCAGATCGATAAGGGCTAGTGATTCAGTGGGTTTCCATAGTTGTTGTAATTTTTGTTTGAGGGTGAGATGATTCACTTTTCTACCAAAAACTTTGATGATTATTGAATTTTTCCATGGAGAGTAAATCCTCCTTTTATCCTCTATTGATAGTTGAATGAAATTTTCTGCAGTGTTTGTGGGAAGAGTTTCTTCTGACATATCAATATGATAAGGGTTTGTATGGATTATTGGTAGTGAGGTGTCATTGTGGTTGAGTAAGGTTTGAAGGAATGATTGAATAGGCGGGCTTTGGATTGGTTCGTCAATGTTCATGGAATTTGAATTAGAGTCAAGAGGGGCAGGGATTGGGATGGGACTATTTTCTGACATTGTGGATGTTGTGGACTCATAAATATTTTAGAGAGAGGTGAGAGCTTCTCTCATTAATGTTTTTCCCTGTGAAAAATTAAGACGATGCACTGTCTGATAAATGCTTATGCAATCTGTGGATCTAAACAAAAAATGATGCTTGCTTAGAAATACACGGAAGTGAGCAAAATGGTTGCATATTTTAGTGCCTCTCTATTGTAAGGATATTCCTACTTACAATCATGGAACTACTACATATTCATTTTGCCTTCACGACTTATTCCTCAAAAAGCACAATTTGTCTAAAGGATATGAGTAGTAGGACTGCTGATGTTCTTGCATTGAGGTTCTACTTTTACTACTATTTTAAAGTTGTGAATGGTGATGTTGCTAAAATTTGATGGTTAGTGTGTATGATCTACTTTCTTTAATGAGTTCATAACACATATTACTACGACTTCATGCACTCAGGGTTCGTATGAAATTAGAAAAGCAAAATATATGTTTGGAACAACTGTTTCCAGGTCTATCTTTTGACCTTGGTGTTTGCTTTTCGTGGTTTAGTTTATTTCTATGTAAAAGTATGGACTCAAATCAACCATATGAAAGTTGGAAAAAAATTATAAAATAATAGCAAGGCAGTTTTAGACATAAAAGGCACATAGTTATCAAATACAAAGTAATTGGCAATCAAATCACTCAGGTCAGTGAGGAATTCTACCTTTTGCACGTCGACTGGGTCCCACGTTGTAAAATTTGGATTGTTTAATTGTTTGTTTATATATTTAGTGTATTGTTACTTATACGTTTCTCTTTCTTTATCATTTATTATACAAGTCTGCAGATGTTGGAGTTAAGAGCCTATATGGCAAATAGATTCTCTTAGGGTATGTGAATTTGAATCTTTCTCTAATGAATGTGCTAAGCATAGTCAGGAATTTATTAGAAAAGACATGGGATGTAACGACCCGACCTGTTGTCTTGAGAATTAGTATCATGTTCGACGGTTTAAGGTCTCGAGCAGCTTCGTATTATGTATTATGACTTGAGTGTGTGGTCGAGTTTGGTTTTCGGATGATTCGAGATCAATTTAGAGGAACAATTCTTGTTTCGGAAGTTTAAGCGGTAAGAGTTGACTGGAGTTTGACTTTTATGTAGTCGACTCTAGACTGATATTATGATGATTCCGATAGCTTCATATAGCGATTTTGGACTTAGCGGTGTTCATCCGGATTTTGATTTGGAGGTCCGTAGGATAATTTGATGCATTTTGGCGAAACGTGAAAATTAAAGTTCTTGAAGGTTGAGAGGTTTGATTGGGAATTGCCTTTATTGATATTAGGTTTGAATTTTGATTTTGAAAATTTGAATAGGTATGCTATGTCTTTTATGACTTGTGTGCAAAATTTTAAGTCAATCGAAATTAATTTGATAAGTTTCAGCATTAATTTTAGAAGTTGGAAGATTTGAAAATTCATAAGTTCGATTGAGGTGCGATTCATAGTTTTGATGTTATGTTTCGAGATTTAAGGCCCCGAGTAGGTTTGTATTATGTTTTGAGACTTATTGGTATGTTTGTGCGGGGTCACGAGGGGCTTGGGTTAGTTTCGTATAGGTTTAGGTTGTGTTGCGCTTGTTTTTTTATGTTTCGATGTCGTTTCTTCAACAATAAATGGTATCACATTAAGCAGCTGAGCTCCAAATTCAGATTTTATTGAAGTATTAGATCCGTATTATAATGGATTCATAGCAATAAGAATCGTCGAATTCGAACATCGTATGAGAGAGTTATGCCTATTTCCGTGTCGGGAAAGACTACTGGTTTCTGGTGTTGTATCCCAGGGATCGCAAATGCGAACATTTGTTGGAATTGCGACTTCTACCCTATTCCAGTTCGCATTTGTGAACATTTTATCGCAATTGCGATATTTTCCAGCCTTGTCCTTGTTCGCAATTATGAAAGCTTCTTCGCTTTTGCGAGGGTTCGCAAATACGACATCTGCAGCTTGTTTTCAGCTGTGTAATTCAGGTTTTTGCTTCATTTTTGATATTTTTGAACCCTATGTCCGACAGTGGGCGATTTTGAGAGAGATATTTCATCTAAAATCGTTGGGTACGTGCCCCTATTCAATTTCTATGTATATTTCATGGTTCTATACTTATTTTCATCATTAATTAGTGAATTGAATGGAAGAAATTGGGAAATTTATAAAATCTTTCAAAAAAGAAAAATGAGGATTTGGAGGGCGACTCATTATTAGAATTTGATAATGTAGGTACGGTTGGACTCGTATCGGAATGGGTTTTCGGATTTTGTGCATTTTTATCGCGTTCTGAGGTGTGGGCCCTGTGTTGACTTTCAGGTTGACTTTTAGTGTAAAATTAAAAGTCAAAGTTTTATTATCCGAAATTATTTTCTATGAGTTTTAATTACGTTATGAAATTATCTTGGCTATATTTGAGCCGTCTGGAGGTTGTTTTACGCGAGAAGGCCATTTTAGGCATTGAGTCGTTTGTGCAATTTGTGTAATCTGAAAGCCGTGTACGCGAGGTGACAAGTACGTACTTGGGCTTATATGTGCAAACTCTATCGGATTTAACTCTTAGGAATCTTTTATATATTTAATTGGAAATTTTTGGCACACGTTATGTTCTTCATTCGCCATGTTCATCATTACATGCCTTATTGAAAATTGCTTTTATAGGTCACATTCTTTACTTGCCGAATTTGTTTTATATGCTTATTTGGACTTGTTATTACTTTAACCTTTACCTGAATCCTGTTTACCTCGAAAATGGTAATTACAATTAAATTTAATTTTGTGGTTCTAAAAATATGTGATCTATTTTATGCTAGTTGTTGAACAATTGATGCTAAGTGAAAGACTTCAAAATAAGATAAGATCTTAAACACAAGGTGATAACAGAACCGAATGGCCGGTAATCAGGGCCTCGAGCTTGCTTATTCGGGGCCTCGAAGTCGAGTCTGGTGCTCGGTTTAGAATAATCGAAGGAGGATTAACAACTTTGAGAGATTTGATGAGAGCTCTTTATGACCAATGATAAACAATAAATGAAGAAGAATAAATAGAACACAATGAATATAAGCAGTAAATAGAAATAATGAGACCAAGAGAATGTGTTAGTGAGTAGAGAGAATGTTCTTGTATATTTAATATTGAGTATTTGATGCCCTACAAAGTGACAAGGATCCCCTTTTTATATGAGAGAGAATCCCAACATAGTACAAATGTATTTATTACAAAGATATGGGACTAGTACAGCCATTTAATGCTTTGATTCGGGTCTGAACTAGCCCACTAGACCTTGTCATCTCTAGCTACGTGCCTTGGGAACTTCCCACTTTTTCACTATAACCATCCTGTGCCGCCCCGAGGTCGGGCATCGATAGCCCATCATGTGTGAATCTTAACTGAAGCCTCGAGCCTTTCACAATTGTGCTTACGAGGCATCGTAATGATCGAAAATTGGACCCTCCGATTTTACCGTATACAGATAGTCCCCCTGTTTTCTATAACAAAGTGATAGGAAACGGTTTCGAACTCCTACTCCTTAGGCATTATCATCATGATGGAAATACTATCAGAGCATTAAATGCCATAACTCAAGAGCTGCACAAGGGTCGTCATCAATACGACTATCGAGAAGCCCATGAACTGTTATTGGTTCGGCTCTTCCGCTGCCTATACAGCTCCTATAAATACCCCAATTGCTTAGTGACTTGCACTTTTTGATTCCTTCAAGCATTCAGATCCAAATCCATCTTCCCATACGCCCCTCCTTCTTTTGTTCTTGGTTTCCTGCCTTTCTTCTCGAGAAAAAGAAAACTTTTAGTTGCCATGGCTAGAACTTCCAAGACAGTTCCCCGGAAAAATGAAGCTTCTTCTTCATCTCGAATATCCAAGAATATATCCAAGGGTAAGCCCAAAGTGGCTCCTACCGTCGAACAGTGTACACCCACCGAGTTTGATAGTATAAAGGATTTTTCAATCGAGAGGCCTCCATCTACGCCGGGTCGATGTGAACACGTGTCCCAGTTTATCAGCGTTGTGAATAGTATAGACAAAGTGCGGGCGGACTACCAATGGGAGGAGAAGGTGCTGGTTGAGATCCCTACCCCCAACTAGAGTATAATGGACCATAAGGCTGATTTTCTTTATGTATACACATACCCATTCACCCTGGGCCCTATCGACTCATCGGACCCTTCTTCTCCGGCTGTAGACCCTGTTATTCTCGACTTCTGTTGCAAATACCGGGTGACATTAGGCCAAATTTACCCCTCTTTCTGGAGGATAGTTCACATGCTTCGCTACTTTTCCAGCAAAGTCAACGATACGACTTTTACCCTTGATCATCTGATCAGGCTGTACATCCCCGTCTTTATCAAGGCTTGATCAAGCTTCACCCTCGATCTTCGAAACCCTTCTTCTTGAGTATCGATGAGCACAAGGATCGGGGGTGGATGAGCTGGTTTGCCCGGGTAGGGACCTCGGACATTATTCTGGCTGAATCGATGTCGTTCCCGGAGGATTGGAGCATGAAGCGTAAGTGCTTCTTCCTTTAGTATGCTTTATTGTCTTCTTATTTTCTTCTCAAAAGCTAATTTTCCCTTTGCTCACGCAGCCGCCCTTTGGTATCCTGAATCTGTTCCGGACTTGTCAGGGTGGATTAGGGGATTAGATACCTCGTTCCCCTATCTCTTGAGTTCTTGGCCTGAGTTGGCTAAAATGCGGTGGGTGGCCAAGAATCATGGTATGCTCCTTCTTGCCGCCTCCATCATGTTGCCATATTTTTCCCCATATCCCTCGTGCTGATAAATTTTGATTACTATGCTTGCATAGTCCTTGGCGATAAAGTGCAGATGAGATCGCCTCCTACCGGCGAAGGAGGGTCTTCTAAGATTGATAAGGGTAAGAAGAGGAATAAAGGAGATGGCTGCTGAATCCCCTGTATCAAAGAAGCCTAAATCTCGCAGGCCTCGGGCTGAGGCTGAGGTCTCGTCTTCAACTTCCGGAGCAAGTTGTGATGATGAGAATGGGGATGATGATAATGACGATAACCCTTTGGTACAAAGAAAGAGGTCGGACCCGGATGCCCCCCAAGTGTGTGTGCCGAGGGCCACCAAGTCGGGTTTCAAAGTCGCGTTTCAAATGCTCTTATTATGTCGTACTATTGTTTGATGATGTGTTCCCAATCTTGGATTATGTATGTACATGTTGCAACTCCGAGTCTTGTTTCATATGAAAGTTGATATTCCAAATCATGTAGAGATCGTAATTGGGGTTACACCCTCACACGAACACATTGGGGTGAGGCGACAGGGCCGCTTTGTGTGGGATTTGGGTATTGTTGTATGCCACCACCCATTTATATTTTGGGGTGAGGAGGCCTGGCCGCGTTGTGTTGTATTAGTATTGTTATTACACCTCCACCCTCACATATTGGGGTGAGGCAGCAGGGCCGCTTTGTGTAGGTTTTGGTACCATGGTTACACCTCCACCCGCATACATTGGGGTGAGGCGGCAGGGCCGCTTGAGTAAAGTTATGGAATTATGCTTGTACCTCCACCCGCATACATTGGGGTGAGGGGGCGGGGCCGCTTTGTGTAAAGATGGTTACAGAGGATCTCATCTTAAAAAATTTTAAATGTTATTGGCAGCTCTTGATATAATTTGCTTTGGCTTCAATGGCTATCCATGTTATTATATTGTCACCCTGGTTCATCATATTCATGTTATATTTCCAAGTTTTTGAATAGGTGTTTGGTTTTCATACTAGTACTATTCGACATGTACCAACGTTCCTTTTGCCGGGGGCGCTGCATCTTTAATGGATGCAGATGGTTCCAAAGTGGAGGATATTGGCCAGTGATAGCGGTGACCATTCTTCCCAGTTGACTTGGTGAGCCCCATCTTATTCTGGGGTTGTGTATCTTCTGTATCGTGTGTATTATCATATTTTGAGGTATAGCCGGAGCCTTATTGCCGACACTATCATTGTACTCCTTGGTATCCTTAGAGGCTCTGTAGACATATTGTGGGTCATATATTTGTGTGGGAAAAGTTGAACTAAAAATGCCCAAATTGTATCACGTGCTCCTATATGTAAACTACGGTTGTGAAACTCACTATATTGGAGACTTATTAAATGAAGTAACTAATGAATATGTATTTGGTACTTTCTACATGACCTCCTTGTTGGTAAATTTTCAAGTTATGCATTCTCTTTAAAGCACGAGTTAGTTGGGTAGAAAGTATGCAATAGGCTTGCTCGGCCGGATTCATTCGGTTAAGCGCCGGTCGCGCTCCCCTAGTTTGGGGTGTGACAAATGATACGATCAAAGCCTAAGATTTTAAAGTGTCCTAGGATGTCTCAGAGCTGTGTTTGGTAGAGTCTTTCTTATCAGTGAGTTGTCTACCACATCTATAAGTTTGAGGCTACTTGGTCATTTAGGAATAATACCCTTCTTTGATGTTCTTTGTCACGACCCAAACCGATGGGCCGTGATGGACACCAGTACCTTACTCAACCGAGTACCAATATAGCGTATCTTTTAATGTCATACTATCATAGATAACTGAACTGGAGTAAAGCATGAGGGAATACAAACTTATACATATGAAGTACGTGCTTATAAGACCAAAATAACCACTCGTGTACTGAACATAGGCCGACAAGTCCATACAATCTTTTACGTACATGACATCTGTCTACAAGCCTCTAAGAATACAAAATTTTCATAAAGGTCAGGACAGAGTCCCGTCATACCAAACAATACACATCTAAATCATACTAACCCAACAAGCAACTCCGAAGTGAATGGAGCGCACCAACATCTTCCATTGAGTTGATAGCCTACTTGGAGGGCTCTCGACCTGTCTATCGGGACCTGCGGGCATGAAACGTAGCGTGTCAGGCAAAAGGGATGTCAGTACGAATAATGTACCGAGTATGTAAGGCACATAAATAAGTACCTAACAGACATGGAAGAAATATAGAGTAAATGACTCAACCTGTTAGTCTTGATAACTCTGTAAATCATGAAATATGTATAGTGTCATGCAGATGCGTATGAATGTCATGTCGTGTATAGGTACAAGTTTCATAATATCATCAAGCCTCTAAGGGTATCCCATCATATCATCTCAGCCACTGTGGGCAAAATTATCAATGTATACCAGCTGATCAGGTGGTGGTGCGTATATAACGCCATAACCTTTCCCATATCCCATATACATATATATATATATATATACATACATATATACGCGTATATAACACCATCTGGTCATGGGTCAATGTACATGAAGGCAATGCATGAAAAGTACGTCAATAAAATCTCTTGGAGTGTCATAAGACCATTATGCCTTTGAATAATATCATGAAGTAAACCCTGTTTTTTCAACTTATGTATTTTTCTGAGACTCATGCACAGATGATAGAATAATATGACACATGGGGAATCAAGAACATAAGCATCTCTAATATTTCTATGAATAGAGTCATGTATGGAAATTGTGCATTTGCACATTTCGTTTATGTCGTATGGATCATGCTAAAAGAAAGAAAGGATTGCCTTAACATACCCGAAGTAGAGAAAATTATTTGTGATTTTCTTGGGAAGGATTACACCGTACTCCCTGAGAATCGAAAAATCACGTTGCTATTATAATATGGATTGACTATCATCCTTGGCTTTACTGGTAAGGAATCGAATAGTGAAAAGCTTGATCTGTAATCGATTTTTTTCCAGTAGAGAACAAAGAATCAATGAGAAACAAAATGAACACTGCCAAAATGAGTACTATTACTCATTGTATCTTTCACTTTCATTTTTGTGTAATTTGAAGTTTACTAAAGAACTTGGAGCATGAAATATTCGAAGAGGAAAGGGGGAATAAGAGGTGGATTGGATTTGGTCTTGATACAAGATATCCTATTTGGAATTCTTCATATCTCACTTAATAAGAGTGGAGATGTGATTTTATGTCTTTAAGACATAATGGTTCATTTTCTAGAAATGGTGTCTAAAAGGATGTTGGAAGATTTTTTTTGTCCAATCTTCTGATCATGCCACATAATACTAATAATGCATGAGTCACCATATTTTTCAAGGTAATTCTGCCACGTTATGTCTTACCCAAAATATTTTGGATAATTACCAATTACCCGCATAATTAAAAATTATCTCAACTTACTTAAAATACTACTCTCTTTTAACACCTTGTACACTTTACTAGTATGGTCATATAGTACCTTGTATGGTACTAGTCCATAAATAGCGGGTATTTTAGCTCGGGCCGTATTTTACCCCAAAATGCCAAACTTTGATGAAAATTAATTTTCTTTGACACGCTTCCCCTTTCACCTTCAAAAAATTTACTCATCACTTGTAAAATAGCATAATCCTTATAATCTCCAAATAATCTTTTACTTGGACTGATGTCAATTACCTTACGACAAATTTAACGTACAATACTACAGAGTGCAACATCGTCGTAACTTAATACTGCGAAGCGTAACATCACCATAATATAATATTGCAGGGTGCAACATCGTCGTAACTTAATACTACGAAGCGTAACATCATCGTAATATAATACTGCAGGGTGCATCATCGTCGTAACTTAATACTGCGAAGCGTAACATCATCGTAATATAATACTACAGGACGTAACATCATTATAATATTGCGGGGTGTAACATTCTTGATCGTGCGATAAAGTTGATTGTAAGATTGTCCCTCCTTTAACTCGTGAATTACTCTAACATTCAGTAAATGGCGCCTAGGAAGAAGGAAAGAACTGGCCAGGGAGCCAATGTTACCCCAGCAGTTGCACATGATTCTATAATTGATGATGCGGTGAACATACGAGAGGTGAGGATATTCCCCCAATTACTATACCATCCGATACTACTATTCCTACTCAGGCTGCACCAGTTCCTACACCTGATGTGGGTGCAACGAATCCTCCAACTCATATTCTAGTTTCACCTCCAGCCCCAGCTTCTGGTCCTGGTATTTCTGATGGGGTTCTTAAGGGAGCCATACGGATGTTGGCATAGTTAATGGCTTCTCTAGCCTATAGATCGAGTGTTGGGCCTTCTTCTTCCCGTCAGCTAGGGGAATCTACTAGTTCCAGGGTGAACAAGTTCCTTTAGTTAGACCCTTCAGTGTTCACAGGTACAAATCCCAAGGAGGACCCCCAGGATTTCATTAATGAGATGCACAAGACTCTCCGGGTTATGCATGCTACAGAGAAAGAGGGAGTGGAATTGGCCTCCTACTGTTCGAAAGGGGTGGCCTATTCTTGGTTTGAGTTGTGGAAGGAGTCCCGTGAGGAGGGAGCCCTCTGGCAAGGTGGAGTGAGTTCACCGATGCCATTATGGATCACGTCTTTCCTGCCCAATGAAAGCGGCCTGTGCCACTGAGTTTGAGAACCTGAAGCAGGGGAGAATGAGTGTGTGGGATTACCACATGGAATTCATGCGCCTGTCTAAGTATGCTATTCACATGTTGCCCACTATGGAGGCCAAGATGTGCCGGTTTGTTCAGGGCCTTAACTCTTTAGTTATCAATGAGGCTTCTACAGCTGCCTTGAATTCTGATATGAACTATGGGAAGATGGTGGCATTTGCTCAAGCTATGGAGAACTGTAAGCTGAATAATAGAATGGAGCATGAAGGTAGCAGCAAGGCTCAGTCCACAGGCAACTTTGGTGGTTCTTCCGGTGTTGGTGTTAGTAGGTCGGCATTTAGGGGAGGGCCATCAGGGCCATCTCAGTCTTTCGCTCAGTCTTCGATGAGTGCACAACCACCAAGGCCCAGTCAGCAGCAGTTGTTTCAAGCCCAGTCAGGGCAACAGGCGACCCCACCAGCAGGGTCGATTGGGAGGGAGATTCCAGCAGTAGCGGAGTCCCCCATGCCCCAAGTGTGTGAGGATTCACTATGGGTTCTGCTTTACAGACCTACCTATATACTACGAGTGTGGTATGAGGGTCCACATTCAGAGGGATTGCCGCTCGTCCCGCCAGAATGGGCAAGGGTGCGGCACAACCAGCTAGTTCTGCAGCTACTACATCCGCACCACCTCCTCCAGCTCGAGGCACTCCAGGACCTGCAGTGCGTGGTGCAGCTAAGTGTGGTAGCCAAAAC
The DNA here is from genome assembly GCF_000393655.2 of Nicotiana sylvestris. Lineage (NCBI taxonomy): Eukaryota > Viridiplantae > Streptophyta > Magnoliopsida > Solanales > Solanaceae > Nicotiana > Nicotiana sylvestris. Next base: position 80,630,472 of record NC_091062.1, on the reverse strand, counting down.
TCAGGAGGACACTACAGGTTTTATGTTATGCGGAGGCGTCGGGATTCAGAGGCTTCTCCAGATGTTGCCACAGGTATATTGACTATCTAATCTCATAATGTGTATGCTCTTATTGATCCCTGTTCCACTTTGTCCTATGTTACTCCTTATGTTGCAATGGAATTCAGGATAGAACCAGAACTACTTCATGAGTTGTTCTCTGTATCTACTCCAGTTGGTGAGTCTATTATGGTTGCATGGGTTTATAGGGATTGTGTTGTCACAGTGCGTGGTCGGGTCACCATAGCCGATCTCATTGAATTGGAAATGGTTGATTTTGATGTAATAATGGGGATGGATTGGCTTTATTCTTGTTTTGCCAAGCTTGATTGTCGAACAAGAACTGTGAGGTTTGAATTTCCAAGTGAGTCAGTGATCGAATGTAAGGGGGATAACATAGTACCAAAGGGTAGGTTTATTTCTTACCTTAAGGCCACGAAGTTGATTAACAAGGGATGTATCTACCATTTAGTCCGAGTTACGGACACCGATGCTGAGGAACCTACACTTGAGTCGGTGCCCGTTGTGAATGAATTTCTTGATATTTTTCCGGACGAGTTCCCTAGGATCCCACCAGATAGGGAGATTTATTTTGGGATTGATGTGATGCCAAGCATGCAGCCTATATCTATTCCACCTTACAGAATGGCATCGGCAGAATTAAGGGAGCTGAAGGAACAATTGAAGGATTTGCTAGAGAAAGGATTCATTCAACCGAGTGTGTCGCCTTTGTTGATACCCAATTTTTTCCTATATATTTTTTCAATATGCAAAATACTTTCAAAATAGCATATATATGCATATGTTTTTAATCAATCCACTAGGCATTGCCTAGGGCTAGTTTTTTATATATATAAAAATCAAAAAATAAATAAAGTGTCAGGAGGTCTAACATGATGAAAGTAATAAACTATGACGATTACATACCACCTATTATCAATATTAAGCAATGAGCTCAATATTGATATCACATTTGATCTAATATAATTATTGAAACTAAAAACTAGCCCTACAAAATGAAAATCCAAAGTTACTGTTTTGGTCCAATTTGGTATCATCATTCTCTTCTATTTCATAGTCGTTGCCCAGTACTTGTATTTTAAGCCATTTTTCCTTTGTTCCTTGTTCATCACTGTCCCATGACCATGTACCTGTACCATTATGCTCCTTGTGATATCCTGTATGTGTCCTACTGCATCAATCCTCTTAGTTATATATAAGAGTAATTCCAAAATTGCTTAATCACATTGCACTGTCCAGTTGAGTGCAATTCTTTTGCCATAATTTCTGTGCGACCTTCCTTTCTTATCTCTTGAGTCCTTCATTTGTCCTTCCTTCTGATGAGATCCCCATCATTCCAAGATCAGAGGATGTGTGAAAGCCAATTTTTCCGCTGAATAGTGCCAAGTGAACCATGCTAAATAATGATTCCTTCTCGTTATGTAGTTGTTGCCTGCAATTGCATGTATTGTTTCCTCTATCCTTGTTGAAACCTCTGCTTGATTTGAGTGTTTCTGGGTTGTATTATTATGCTGCATCGAGATTTCACACCATAAATCTTCAGTGTTGTCCACACAGCTATGAATCTGTGGACTTGGCCCCGTGCCTTTCCAAAGAATCCTTCTCATACTTGTGTATGCCACCTTTCCTCCTCTAAGGGAATGAGCACAAAGTGCTAATACCACCCATTGAAGTTGTGATGAGTGACAAGTCATTACTACATTAGAGTTCCCTGCAAAAAAGAAAACATAGGTAGTGAAAAAATGCATTTCCATGTTTTCTTCTGTATGGATTTGAACGTGAAGAATGACTAATCCTTGATCTTCACTCTAGTTGCTTCTCTTCATCATGAAGAACCATACTATTGTTAAAATTGGTTGCCCCTTTTGGTATGCAACACCATGTGCCTGACTTCCTGTATCCCTCCAATCATATTGCCCACTTCTATCTAAATTTCTGGGCAAATTTCCTATGGTATATTACCATCTACAATCTGTTCCCCAATTTATTGCCTCCATAGTTCTCCTCCTTGTTATTTCTGATTTTCTTTCCTTATAGTTTCCCATGTACTTCCATTCTACCCCTTTCCTTCTTGTTTTCACCATGCTCCAATATATCAAACAAAGATCCCTACCAGATTGACCAATTTGTTGCACCCCTCTCTTGCATTTTTCTTCCTTTTCCTTGTATTTTCTTATTTCTGACACTTGTATGCTCCTTTCTTTTTGCTCTAAACCAAATGCCTGGTTCCCTATATCCATATCTAAATCCCCTCCATATTCCTACTCTATCCAGAACCCCCCAGTAGCATACGACTAGCCTCAACAAATGCCCAATTCTCTTAAGCTTTCTGGGCATCATTGCTTTCTCTTTCCTCCTTTGCTTAGTCTTATTGTTTAGCGTTGATGTTCTGATGCTATACCTATTCCTATTTCCTAACGTATGTGCCACAATGTTATTTAAGCATGTGGTCTTCTGTGATGCCTTCCTTGTTCTTGTGCTATGTCCTACCTTTACTTTCCTCCCAATGGGCTGAGTACTAGGTACTAATACCACCATTTGGAAGTATTTTAAAGAGTAGGTCATAGACAAGATAACAGTTCCTACAAAAAAGAAAACAATATTAGTTATCAATATAATCATGCTCTCTTTCCCAAGCATTTGAACATTATGACTGAATAATCCTGCTCATGTTCTCCTATCTGCCCTTCTCCCTTTTACATCTTCTAATTCTTTGCTACTTTTACTCTTAAGTAGGGACATTGCATTTTATCTTCATTCACTATCCTTCTCCCTTGCAAGTCTAGCTGCCAGATGTCGAAGCATTCTATGTTTCCAACATCCAAAGCATAGTTTGCCAAATGATCAGCCAGCTTATTTCCTTCTCTGAATATGTGTGACACTTTGAAATTCAACCCTTCTTTCAGCTTCATGATCTCCTCCTCATGGTCCATAATACACCAAGGTGTACTCTATATCCCTTCCATGATGTTCTTCATTAACATAGAGTTAGTTTGAAGCCAGATGTGTGTATAATTCAGGACTCGACTCATTCTCAATGTCTCCAATATTGTTATTGCCTTTGCCTCATTATTTGAGTCTTCACCGATTTCCCTTCCCATTGCATATTTCACATCACCAAATTCATCTCTCAGACGACAACTAATAGCACTTCTCCCAGGATTCCCTCTTGATGCACCATCTGTGTTGACTTTGATCCAGCCATGCATTGGAAATTTTCAGATGATTTTTTCAAACTTTAGCCTTGGAGTGTACTTTTCCAGCATACCCAAGAGGTCCAGCCATCTATGAGGCACCTGTAGACTTGGTTTTCTCACTTTGACTAGAGATTGCAGTGTTGTTGAGACTTGGTAGATTACTCTGCTGATCGACACATCCTCACCATATTTCCTGTTATTCCTCCTCTTCCACAGCTCCCATACTATACATGAGGGCAAAGCTTGCATGATTGGCTTGATCCTACACAACACTTTTGAGGTCCGACAATTGGTAATGGCTTGGTGCATTGATAGCCTTTCTAATGTTATTCCTACCCTCGACAAGAAATACTTCCATACAGTAGTAGATGCAGTTGATGTGTAAAACAAATGCACCGGAGTTTCTTCCTTAGGCTCCTCACAACACCAACATCTGGATGGCATCAAGTAGCCTATTCTTTTCATAAAATCATCCAGGGTAAGTTTTGCTTTCCACACTTTTCACATAAAGAAGACTATTTTAAAAGGAAGTCCCTTTACCCAATCATTTTGTATACTATTCTCTTTTCATCCCTTCTTCTTATATATTCCCAAGTAATTTTTACTGAAAAATGCCCTCGAGTCTCAAGCATCTAGAAAGGTATATCAATAACATTATCTACAGTAGGAGGTTTGATCTTTTCTTCTATATGTAATGCAAATTCTTCAGGTAGTACCTCTAGAAGCCTATCCACATTCCAGTTCCTACCTTCCACTACATCAAAAACATTATGAATGTCTTCATTTATCCCACATTTAGGAGGTACTAGAAAATATAAGGCTTCTAGGCCTATCCAGTTGTCAAACCAGAACAGGGAGGATCCCATTTTTGGATGCGATGTAATCTGATGCTCTATGAGGTCTTTGCATTCTAACATCTTTCTTCATATGTGAGAACCTTGTCTCCATGGAATAATTACTGCATTGTGCTTCTTACAATACTTCTGGCTCATAAATGAGCTCCATAGGCTTGGCTTTGTATGAAAATTGCACCATAATTTGCAGAATAATGCTTTAGAAACATCATGCAACGACCTAAATCCAATCCCCCTCTTCACATGGCATGCATAATGTATTCCAAGAAGCCCAATGTCTACTCTTTCCTCCAACTGTGTTGCTCCAAAAAAATTGAGCAAAGATATTTATGCAACCTGTTTATCACAAAATTTGGTGGATTTACAGCTGAAAGCAGGTGCATTGGCATACTCTGTAGCACATTAGCAATGAGAATAGCCCTTCCCCCTATGGATAATAACTTTCCTTTCCAAGACTGCAATCTATCAAGTACCTTTGTGATCATAGGTTGATAATATTCCAACTTTCTCCTTGAATAGAAAATAGGACAACCCAAATATACAATGGGAAATTCCTACCTCTTTATCCCTGTGATCCTCTCTACTTTGTTAACCACTTCTATGTCTGATAAATGGTGAAGGTAAACTACAGATTTTGACTTGCTTACCAGTTGCCCAGATGCATTTTCATATACATAAAGTATCTCCATGATCAATCGAAGGGAAGTAGCATCTGACGAGGAGAAAATAATCGTATCATCTACATATGCAAGGTGATTAATTTTTGGACTCCACTTGGGCATTCCAAATCCACAGAAGTACAAGTTCTGATGCAAAGAATTGAGACCCCTCGATAATGCCTCTGCTACTAAGATGAATAGAGTAGGCGAAAATGGATCTCCTTGTTTCACTCCTTTTGATGACTTAAAAAATCATGAGCTTGGCCATTAATTAGTATAGAATACCAGTTGTTGGATACTATGCCAAAGATCATTCTTATAAACCTTTTTGAGAATCCCATCTTCCTTATTACCTTAGTCAGAAATAACCAAGATAGCCGATCATAAGCCTTGGTCATGTCAAGCTTCATGATTACATTTGGTCCAGCCTTGGTTCTGAGCCTCATGTCTTTCACAATTTCTTGAGCTAGCAGAGTGTTTTCAACTATACTTCGACCCTTCACAAAACCAGCTTGTTCCTCTGATATCAAATGTGGCAACAGACTAACCAGCCTCTCATGAATCACCCTCGATATAACCTTGTTGGAAAAATTGCTGAGACTTATTGGCCTTAAGTCAGAAAAGGTAGTGACTTCCTTTTTCTTTGGTAGCAGAACTAGATTAGTATGTGTCACACACTTGGGTAGATCATGACCATTAAAGAAGGCTCTCACCATATCAAACATGTCATCTCCTATGATATCCCAGCATGAATGATAAAATTTACCTGTGAATCCACCCGAACCCCCTGCACTATCTCCATTAAGCCTAAATACTGCTGATTTGACCTCATCTTTGGTTGGTTGCCTTATCAGTTCTGAATTCTGATCCATGTCTATCAAATTGGGAATATGATCTATAATGTGGAATGAAGAAGGGACCACTGTTTCTGTGAATTGTTCCTCAAAAAATTTGATTGCATCCGCAACTATTTCCTCCACTTCCTCAATCCATACTCCTTCGCTATTTTGAATCCTGCTAAGTTGTAATCTCTTCCTTCTACCTTTTACTTGAACATGAAAAAACTTAGTGTTTCTATCTCCTTCCTTAAACCAAGTCATTCCTGCCTTTTGTTGCCAATATTTTTCCTCCAATACTAGCACCTTGATCAGTTCTGCTTGCACCCTTTATAGCCTTTCCCTGTTCATCTTGGTAGGATTTGCCTCAAATTCCTTCTCATGCACCAGAACCACCTCCTCCATGCTTTCTATCTTCTGAAATATGTCTCCAAATGTTGTTTTGCTCCACACAGATAGAGCCTTCTTTAGCTTCTTCAGTTTATGGTTAAATAAAGTGTAAGGGCTTGCACTTAAATCAGCTTTCCAGTTCTCCTTTACTACCTCTTTAAATGATGCATGCTTAGTCCAAAAATTCAATAATCTAAAAGGTTTCTTCACTGGTAGAGATTCTATGTCACATCTTCAGGTGCATCGGGCTATGATCTGAACCAATTTTTGATAATGATGCACCTCAATTCCTGGGAAAGTTTGTTGGAATTCCACATTAGTTAAACATTTGTCTAGACTTTTGAATATGCAATCATCTTCTACCCTTCCATTCCACCAAGTGAAGATGCTTCCTTTGAACCCAAGATCAAAGAGGTTGCAGGTATTAATACAGTGTCTAAAGTCATCTATTTCTTTCAATGACACTGGCAATCCCCCAAATTTCTCCTCTTCATCCCAAATAACATTAAAATCACCATCTACAAGCCATGGAACATCCATATCTCTTGCCATTGCATATAATGAGTCCCATAATTCTATCCTCTCTATTGCATCACACTTAGCATATACCAATGTTAATACAAGCTCCACATGAGATTCAGTATGAAATAGCCTTAATGTTAGTTGTTGTACCATGTTATACATGATAGTTACCTCAAACACTTTATCTATGAAAGCCCATATCTTGTTGGACACATTTGAAATTGCCTGTGCAAATTCTATTTTGCTTCTGTACCTCTCCAGTTTTTTTTATTGTTGCTTAGGCTCCATTAATCCAATAAATTCATAATGATTCTGCATGTGCATCTTTGTCAACCTTTCAAAGGCTTGTTGTGTGTTGACTGACCTTATGTTCCAAATCAATGCATTCATTACTGATTGATGGATTTGGTCAATGTCATCCTTGTTTGTACATCACCTGTAGGGGCAGTGATACTGTCTTTCTGCTGCTTCTTCCTACCTTTTGCTACAGACTTTGCTTTATCCAGGTACCTTGGTGAGAGGTCTCCTTTCCTTGCTACATTTTGAAAGCTTTGGGCTATTTATTCCTAATCCATATCTATGTTTGTTCTGCCCATCTCCTCAACTGCATTATTTAATTCTAGACCTCCAGCTACATATATTTGGTTCTGAAATTTAGGCACTACTAGTTGTTCCTCCCCTTTCCTTTGAATCTTCACCTGAGTTTGCATCACTGGAGCAGTATTGTTTGTGACATCTGTGGTTTGTTTGGACTGTAAGAGTTTTTTAGCTCCTGTCTTCATTTATTGATCATCCCTATCATTTTTGTTTTGTAAAGCATCTTTCCTTGTTCCTCCTAGATCTCCTGCATCTGTCCTTATTCCTGTTGCATTGTCAACTTCTTTTCCAGCTGCTTCTGTAAATTCTTGTTGCTTTTTGCCCTCTGAATCTCCCTTGTGAGTATTATCATTAGCACTATTATTATTTGTGATAATGGGGTCCCTATTTACACTTTGTTCTTCTTCCTCTTTATCTTCTAATACATGCTCCTCATCAATTGGAGCTCCATCTGGAACCTCCTCTTCATCTGAATCCACTTCTCTTTGTTCTGACCATAGCCTACCACCACTCCATTGCACTCTTTCCTTCAAATTTGGGAAATTATTTTCGTCAGTTTGATTTGCAGGATTTTGAGCTAATTCCTTATCCACTAAAGTGTCATGTGATGGTATGTCTTGACAAGAAGTGTTAACTCCCATTGTCCTCACACCTGCAGTTCCTTTAAATGCTTTTTGTACCCATTTTGATGTTGACTCCTTGCTCTTATGTGCTGCCTTTTCAGATCCTTTGGGACTTGTATCCACTGCACCATTTGTTGATTCAATTCCAACTGAATTGGGATTAAATGCTGGGGCTGCAGGATTCAAGTTTTATGCCTTGGTGATAGTTTCCCCTTGCTGATCTGTTGTTCTTTGGTTCCCTACTGCTGGGGTTATTTGACTTGGTAGTGTTTCTACTAATGCCAGTTTATTATTAGTTTCCTCCTCTTCATCCAAAATCTCAAACACTACAAATTTGTTTCCCACATGTTCCTGGTTATCTATTGTGTTGTCTATTGGAATTATTTCCTTTCTCTTCTTTCCTTGACCACCATTTTGTTGACATGTATTTCCCTCATTTGTACCTCCCTACAGTAATTGATTACCATTCTATTGAATTGGGACAATTTCTTGTCCAGTAGTTCCTTGTGTTGTTTGTTGATTAACTACCTTCCTACCTCTATTGTCCTTGACTTCTTTCCACTGCCCTTTAGAGTTACCTGTAGCATTGCCTACCACTTTTCCACTTGATAGGATCATTAGAGGTTGTTGGTTGTTCATATTCTGCTCCTTGTAATTTACAGCTTCCTTTGCTTTCTCTTTCTCCACATACAGCTCTGGATGCAATTTCCAGCATTCAAATTGATCGTGCCCTTGAAGCTTACAATTCTTGCAGTACTTGGGTAGCATATCATACTGAATATTTACCCATTCAGACCTGGTTGTCCCATTAGCCTCATTAATAATATCCATCCTCACCTTCTTGGGCAAGTCTGCAAGTAAATCAACCAGCACCTTCACCCTTGCACAACTTGGCCTGGTTTTGTTTATGGTTGCCATATCAAGGTGCAAAGGTTTTCCTACTGCAGATGCTAAACAAAACAAACATTCTTTGACAAAGAATGTAGGCAACAGTCCTGGAAAAGATATCCAAGCTATAGCTTTAGGATTTTCCTCCCCAGCTTTAAATTTAGAATCATATATTAGAGGTTTGAGCTGGTATTCATTGCCATTCTTGTCTTTAATATAGTGTGCTGATGTCGAATTAAAATTCAGAAAATCTTGTCATAACATCATTCTTATAGCACATGTCTATCCCTTAGAAAACCAATGTTACACTCACCTTTTATACCACATTGTAGAGGAATTATTTTATGCAACTGTTGCATATCCGGCCAACTATAGGATAGTTTGCCAACTACTGCATACTGCAGGCCTTCTATCACATCCATTCTTTCTACTTCTGCTTCTATAAATTTCACCATAGGTTCACCATTGAGGATCGTTGCCCTGCGAAGAGGAATTGGATCAACTTCTAAGGCTCGTTCGTGCATGGCTGCGTTTAATATGCATGGCTTCAGAAGTTTAGCATAATCCATGGGTTGTGTGTTGTTATTATTAGTCATTGAGGGCTGGATAGTAGTGGGGGGAGGCTATGGGGCAGCTTAGCCACAGTGGGTGGCTGGCCGCCGGCTAAATTGGCCATGGTAGTGATCGTGTAAGTTGCGAGCAGTGGTCGTCTCCAGCCGCTTGATCGCCAGAGCTAAACCTAGAAACCTTGAAATAAAAGGACCATCTATATATGTATATACAATCATGTCCAAATGTTTTATTATTTTTTATAATTTTTAAAGGTTTTTAAATCAATTTATTTCCCTCTTTATCCATAAAAACCCCCAATAATTATTTCCAAAATCATTATTTTGGTAATTCATTTGTTGGACTTTTATATTTATGCTAAAATATAGCGAAGGTAATTTTTGCATATTTTACAAATTTATTTAGTATTTTTTAAGCTAAATTGCATATAATTGCAATATTAGCCCTTTTAAGATTCAATTGTATTTTTTACTCATAAAATTAAGTCCTATATTTTTAAATTATCCATTATATGTTATAAATCATTTTAGTGCTTTCAATTTGTTTCCAGAAATTAATTTACTATTTTTATAATTTTAAAAGGGGAAAATTGGCTATTTAAATAATAGCTGTTTACCGTGAAAATGGTAACAATAATTAAATTTATAAATGGAATTCTAAAAATACGTGATCTATTTTCTAGCTAGTTGTTAAGGCAGTTTGTGTTAAGAATACACGGTATAACGATAAAATACGAACTAAATCGAGGCAGTAGGCAAACCGAAGGGGCTTGTTAGCCGGATGCAGAGTAGGTCGATGGAGTCCTCGGGGCTGAAACTCGAGCCGAGTTCGAACTATCGGGGATAGTCGAGAAGGGGATAACAAGCAGTAAGACGATTGAATAAGGCTCTTTATGGCCAATGTATAGCTGGATGGCGAAGAACAAGTAAGAAAACAATAAATGCGAAATGGCCTCGGGCCAATGAGAACGAATGACTTAGAAGAAGAGGGGGAGAGAGAGGGATATTATTGCACTTGTGGAGAAATGGAGCAGCATCAACCCTTTACAAAGTGGTATGGATTCCTCTTATATAGGCAGGGAAAAACGGCATGGTACATGATGAATTAAATGTAAAGACACGGGGAAGGGAGGGCTAGGCATGGCATGGTGCCAGAGCCTATTGACTCTAACTGTTCGCCTCGGGAGTCCCCCATCTTCATAATTTTTGCTGGATCGCGGACGGACCCATGAACCTCGGGGTCACTGCAGGACCGCGGATGATCCTCGAGATAGAGAGCCCGATCCTGATCCCTCAGCCTCGAGGTGCTGTCTTGATATCCCCAGTAGGCCTTAATGGTGGGAGATGGATTCTCTTGATTTCATCGTACACAGATAGTCTCCGCGTTTCCTAGAACAGAGCGACAGGAAACAATGATGAATCATCGTTTCGAGGTCATCATTGTCGTGATGTCAACCGTCTAAGAGCATTAAATTCCATGTCCCAGGGAACCGTGTAGGGCAGCCGTCAAATGTGGTAATCGAGAAACCCATGAACTGATGTAGGTTCGTCTTTTCTGCTTCCCTATCGGTTGCTAGATACTCCCACCTTCATCCTTTCCTCAGGCTTTTAAACCAGAATTTCGCAATTTGACACCTTTGCATTTTTCCTTCTCTTTATGGAAAAGGTTTTACCATCTGCTATGGCTAGGACTTCCACGACGGTCCCTCGACGGGGTGATACTGCGTCGTCGTCCCGACCGTCTGAGGGGGAAAATAAATTGGTTCCCACTTTGGAGCAATGGACCCCTCCCGATACCGATACGTCAGATGATTTCGACATAAAAACTCCCTCGTCCACACCAGGTCAATGTGAGCATGTATCTCGATATGTCAGCGTCGTGACCAGTGTTGACAAAGTGAAGGAGGATTGCCGATGGAATGAGGCAGTGGAGGTAGAAATTCCTGACTACCGCGATAACATTACTGACTTTAAGGATGGCTTTCTCTACGTATACACTTACCCATTCACCTTGGGTCCTGGTAAATCAATCGGATCTCCTCCTTGGGAAATCGACCCGGTTATCCTTGATTTTTGCACTCAATATCGGGTGACCCTCGGTCAGATCTACCCATCCTTTTGGAGGATCGTGTTGATGCTCAGGCATTTTACCAAAGGGGTTACGGGTAAGGTCTTTACCCTCAGCCATTTGATCAGGTTGTACCATCCGCGGCTGTATCGAGGCTTAATCAAGCTTCGACATCGGACCAAAAAATCTTTCTTCACAAGTGTTGATGAGGGGAAGGACCGGGGATGGATGACCAGGTTCGTGCGAGTGAGGACCTCGAATATCATCCCGGCCTGGAGGATGCCCTTTCCAGAGTGATGGAACGATCAACGTGAGTGAACTTCTCTTTAGCCATTTCTCAATTATTCTTCTATTTGTCACGATAATCCTTTTTGTGCTTTTTCCAGCGGTCGCTTGGTATCCCAAGGCAGTCCTAGACTTGGTAGGATGGATCAGGAGCTTGGATGCAAAGTTCCCGTATTGTCTCCGGTCTTGGACCGTCATGTCCAAGAAGCGCTGGGTGGCTAAGAATCATGGTGAGGCTTCTTCACTGCTCGTGCTTCACCTTTTGTGTTTCTTTCCGAACTTTAAGTAGCGACGTGTTGCGTCTCTTATGCTAGTGCAAGCCTTGGAGAGAATATGCAGATGAGTCCACCTCCCGATGGTGAAGCGGAGGCCTTGGGGCCTAATATGAACAAGAAAAGGAAAGACAGGGCGGCCACTGCTTGTCCTGATGAAACCGTTGCCCTAGCATCTGGGTCGAACCCTGATGCTGAGGGGGAGGAAGAGGATAGAAGTCTGTTGAGGAGGAGGATGAGGTCCAGTGTGAGAGATTTACACGTGCCTCAACCAAAGGCTACTGAGTCCGGGACGTCCGGGTCCGGCAAGGCTAAAGGGTTGGGGGTCCTCGAGGAGGATGTTTCTGTGACTTCGAGTCGTGCGGCTGGATTTGATGTGGCTTCTACTAGTAGGACCATTGGTCCCGATGGTTCGGGGTTCGGGATTTTCCAAGGACATGGGCTGCTAGTCGGAGAGATCAATGGCCTGAACAATCTTATTCAGAAATACCCGGTCTCATCGAGAGAGCTGAGGGATGCCGAAGGGATGATTGGTGCCACGGTTGGCACTCCTTTTAGAGGGGGAGGTTTTATTGCCAACATCTCTTATGGTGTAACCGACGGAGCTAACCTCGATGTTTTTGGTGTCGTTAAAGAAGCGGAGAAGTCCCTGCAGCAGGTGATAGTTTTTCCTTACGTATTTTTTTTTTGTTTTCGAGCATCATTTGTCATATCTCTTAATTTTTTCGTCGTGTTGCAGTGTAAAGAGGTGTATAATCACGCCATCCTCCGGCTTCGTGAGGAGCTTTCTGGCTGGGAGAAGGAGCTCGATATCATTGCTTCGAAACTTCAAGACTCGGAGGCTTGTGGACCTCGAGGAGATAAAGGGTTGGGGGAGCTTCGGGTCTCTTTAGAGGCAGCTCTTCGGGAGAAGGCCGCTTTTGCTGCTCAGGTACTCTACCTTGCTCGCACCTACTTTTTTAATCAGAATCCACACATGTTCCGTTATTCACATATCCATCGTCTTGCCCTTCGTTGTAGGTTGAGCAGAGTAGCTCGCGGATTAGTCAGTTGGACACAGAGATCTCAGGGCTGAAGGAGTGGAGCGAGGTTGTGGCCAGTGAATTGGCGACCTTCGGGGCCTTCTTTTGGACACTCGCCGGGAAATTGTTACATTGACTGCAGCTAAGTCTAGGTCCGAGCGAGATACCGCTGCTTATAAGGAGGATGCGACTTCAGCGCACGCAATGGTTCGCGACATATCTCTGGCGGCTGAGCAGAAGCTGGTCCGAGCTGTCGAGCATGCGAAAGCAAATGCAAAGAGGAGGTCCTGGAAGAACTCGAGGCCAGAGGATTCGAGCTATCTGCTGACCTGGAGGAGGCTCGCAAGACGGAGGGAAGACTAGCGCTTTTGATTGTCCCCGAAGGGTGTGAAGATGATAGTGGCGAGGAGTAGTCTCCTAGCCCCTTTTTGTATGCCTTCTTTTTTGTTTTATGTGTTTTCTCTCCTGGGAGACCAATAGTGTAAAAAAGGCATTTTCCCTTTTTGTTAATGCATGAGAGTAACTTTATTCTGCTAGTTCTTCTTGTCACTTTCCCTCTTTCCTTCCTCCTTTCTTCTTTTGCTTCCGAGCATCGGATGTCGGCCCTATGGTGCCTTCCCGCGGGACGGACCAGGGGCCCCGAGGCTAGCTATGTCCCGAGGTTGAGTCGATGGCTCCTCCAAAACGATACTTTTGATGTCGAGGGTTTCCCGAGGTCCCTTGATTTCATGAGTCATGTGGGAGCCCGAGATGATTCTGTCGGTGCACTCCCCAAGGAGAATATGACGTTTAACGCGGCCAGAATTAATTGGCCTTCTTTGGGAAATTAAGTAGTTGTTGCCTGGCCCCTATATATTTATCTATCTGTTCTTCAGGCGGCGATTTTGCAGTTGTTTGTTAAGCCTATCTCCTTTGTAGAGCTTGGCTCTTTGTGCGAGTCCTTCCATTTCTTTGCTTCAGGGAGTTTTTGCCTGGATCCTCCCCTTCTTCTCCTTATTTCGTCATGGCCTTGGCCGCTGCTTTGACATCTAATCCTCAGACGAAGGGGATCCCTTCCTGTGTTCCTCCTTTGGTTGGCTACAGCGGCCCTCTCCAGATGCCGGGGAAACGAGACCTAGAGTGCACTATTTCGAAGAAGGTCGCCATACCGGGGAAGCCTCCCAATGTTCTGGGCCATCGGGAGCATGTGTCAAGAATTGGCTTATCGGTGAAGGAGGAGAACCTTGGGGCGATCAGGAGAGAGTGCGGATGGGGGGAAGGCGTGATTCTACAAGTACCTTCCCCCGAGGAGAGTGCCATGATGTATGTTAAGGGATTTTTGAGTGTGTATAACCACATTCTCGTGTCAGGTCCCCCAGACCGGGTTGTGCTTGATTTCTATAGAAGGTATCAAGTAACATTGGCGCAGGTTCATCCCTTTTTCTGGAGGATAGTGTAGTCGATGAGATACTTTGCTGATAAGGCCGGGATAGGGTTCACCCTTAGTTACCTCATAAGGTTATACCGGCCATTGAGTTATCGGGGCCTAGTTGCTCTTCAGTGTAGGTCCACTCGAGCTTCTACGATCGACAGCAAAGAGGATGAGGACTGCGGGTGAATGGGTCGTTTCGTTCGAGTCCGGACGACTAACATTATCCCCGGAGAATTTTTACCATTCCCCGAGAAATGGAACTCCGCACGTAAGTACTCTGTTCTAACTGTCTTTCTCTTCATATGAGGTTGGCCCCATAATGATGTCTTCTTGTCCTTTGCTTACAGCAACTCATTGGTCGCCCGATGAGGTTCCTGATTTAGCTGAATGGTCTTGTAGGCTGGCAGCTAGCTGGGCTCATGATAAGTGTCGGTGGCGAGATCTTTCAAAAGGGAGATGGGAGGCGAAGCACTATGGTATGTTCCCGGCATTCCCCCTCTTTTTGGGGATGGCTTCTCTTTGCTGACTCACTCGATTTCTCTATCTCAGGTGTTGGGAGTTCATTCAAGGCGAGACTGGATTCCCCAAAGGAGAGGGAGAGATTACTGGCCGAAGTGTCAAGGAACGTTGGCAAAAGGAAAGATGTTCATCGGTGTGAGAAGGCTTTCGGTGTGGTGCCCTCTCCGTAGTGGCTGAGGAAAAGTGATTCGGTTGGCCTGCAAGCTTCTGGGATTGATGCACCATCCGGGGTCGCTTCGGCCCTCGAAGAGGCTCATCTTCTTGGCCTCGTGGTGAGTTTTCAACCGTGGTATGGATGTTCTGGCCCCATTCTCCTTTCTCTTCCCTTTACTCACCCAGCTCTTCTTCTTCAGGCTTTTGATAGGCTCAAAACCGCGATGCTTCGTTGCGAGGCTCTGTTGCGGGAGGCTCGAGAAAGGGAAAGATCCCTCAAACTTCTTAGTGCGGCAAAGGAAAATAAGCTCATATCTTTACGGCGTAGGGCGGACCGAAGCCACGCCCGGGAGGCCCTTCTAGAGAAATAGGTATCCTGCATTCCGCGCTGGCCTGTATTCCCCTTTTTTGTCCTGTCGTCTCTGACGTGTTGCTATTTCAGTTGAAGGACAAGGCGGATGAGCTGGAACAACTCTGGGGAGAGGTTGGCACGGCCAAACGTGACTTTTCTGAGCTGCAAGCGCGTGTTAGTGCCCATTCCGAGGCCAAAGAGAGGGCTCAGGCTGCGACATCCGCTCTCGAGGTGCAAATTCAGGCCGCTCGTGCGAGTGATTCTGCTCGGGTGAAGATGATTGCTAGGCTCTTATCCGAGCTATCAAGGACAAAACCCGAGGTGGTGAACATTCGGGCCGAGGTTGTGATAAATAATACTAGGTCGGGGTAGAATATGGCAGCTCATTCAAGGAGTGCCGCTGCCGCTAGGGCTGAGCTGAAGAAGGCCTTTGATAGTACAAACAATAGCAGGGAGTATGAGAGGTGTAGGTCCCGGAGGGAGACCCTTGAGGAGATTCACGCCATAGGCGTTGATCTTTCGGAGGAGATGGAACAAGCCAAAGGAGAGGAGTTCGATGCCAAGTTCCTAATATCTGATGATGAGGGTGATGAGGAGGAGACCGCCGGAGCTGCCGGAAAAAGGGGAAAGAATATTCCCTGCATCTTTGTTGTGTACATGTAGCTTTCGTTATACCACGCGGGCCGAGCTACAATCGACCCTTAAATTTCATCGAGTCTTTGGGCAGCGACAATGGCACTTATGCCGTGCCCTTAGGCATGTTGCACTTTTCGGGTCCAGTCTTTGAGTCGTGTTGCGATTCGAGCTGTAATCGACCCTTAGATTTTACTGAGTTTCCGGCGATGGTGGCACTTATGTCGTTTGGTCGTAGAGACCTTTTAATATGTGGCTTATGGGCTTGTATAGTTAACTATTTTGGATCCGGTCTCCGAATCGGGTTACGTTTCGATCTCATTTTAATCCTCAAGTTGTCAAGATTTGTTAGTTGGTGACAACGACTCTTACGCTGTTTGGTCGTAGAGACCTTTCAATATGTGGCTCGTAGGCTTGCTTAGCTGGCGACAATGGCTCTTATGTTGTTTTTTGCCCGTGGGCTATTTGTAGGCTTTGTATCCGCTCATTAAGGTCTTTTTGTAGTATTTTACCTGACCCGTCGTCGGTTCCAGAGGAACCTCAATTTCAAGTCGTTATCGGCGATGATTCGAGCACCTCGTAAGGTTTATAGCTCGTAGGTCAAGTAGATCGACGCTCTTTCATTTTTGGGAGCCGACATTGTCAGAGCTCATTTTTGCCTGTGGAGGGAAGCCTATTTTAACCGATTCTTTCCGAAGTATATTTGGAGTAGTGGCCTGTGATTTTTTAGCAATAGTCAGGTGTCCCCGATTCGCGTTATTTTGGCTGTATCATCCGTTTCGACCGTAGTCGTGTGCGTTTGGCCTTAGCCATTTTTGATCCCTAGTTTAGGCATCTACATCGAGGGTATGCCCTTTAGGGAGTCTTACAAATGCGATGTATAGCCCAAATATTGGGATTTTCATGTCTGTTGAGGTCTTACAGTTTGTCATACTTGTTGAGGTCTTACAGTTTGTCATGCCTGTTGAGGTCTTACAGTTTATCATGCTTGTTGAGGTCTTACAGTTTGTCATGCCTGTTGAGGTCTTACAGTTTGTAGTATAGATCTGGTTATGTCGAGGATGCCCGCTAAGGGCCTTACAATTTCGGGTTTTCCAGTTATATGGCGATTAATAGCAGTCTCCGAGTCATCGAGTTTGTTTAAGCTTGAAGATAGCTTCTCGTGAGCTCGGAGTTGCCTTCTAGGGGCTTGATAAGCCCGGAGTTCCGACCCTGGGGTCATGTAAGTCGTCAAATTACATATACTAAGTCTCCGAGTATTTCGGGACCCATTAGATGGAAAAGCATTTGCCGCGAATACATCGAAATAGTCTTTCTCGAAGTACGAAATGTCAAAAAGATATTCTTTATTGCTTGCTGTAGATATAGGTCGTGATGAAATGCCGAAAATATATTCTTTACTGCCCGGCGTAGATATAGGCCGTGATGAAATGCCGAAAATATATTCTTTACTACTCGGCGTAGATATATGTTGTAAGTACATGTTGTCTCGTTGTCATGAGCTCGGCCCACAAGGCTCTCTCCTCCGATCATCTGATCTTCTTGTATGGTTCTGTTTCGAGACCTAGCCTGCCATTTATTGGCCCTTCTGAGGAGATGGTGCTCTTTAAGAGAAAACCGTTGCACGTCGCCTGACTATAGAAGGAAGGCCAGCGAGCTCGTTCTAGCCCTTTCTGGGGGGTATGTTGCTCTGCTAATAATCTTGTTGGCGGGACCTTTAGGTTGAAAACCCGGTCAAGGAAAGAGAGCTCAGCGGATCATGCATGGGCCTCGGATTTCCAGGTGGACTTTGGAATTTATGAATGCCTTGGCTTACTGCCTGCATGTAGGTTAGTAAAAAAAGACAATCAAAGGAGTGGAGTAGTTCTTCCTTGCTGCGGGATACATAGGCGATGTTTCGAGGTTTGGCGCTGGTGCCGACAACTGGTTGTACGGTGAGGGATTTCCTCCCGTCGCGTGTAGCTTTTTGTTGAATGTCTAAGTTCCACCCTTGTCTGGGGGTTCCATCCCTTTTGGCGGAGAGGGGTCAAAATTGCCTCTGGGCGGTGTACCCGTTGTCATTCGAATAACACGTCCGCACTTCGCGGGCTGAGCGCTGTAATCCAAGCTCAAGCGAGTTGTATAGAGGGAGGGGCTTTCCTGATTGTTGTGGTGACCGGCGTCTGGAGTCCATCAAAGATTTGAAGTGTGAGAGTGATTTGGTTCGTTGGTCCGAACTGCCCTATTGCCTTTGGCCCGACGCCGTTGGTGTAATTGGTCGAAACACCTACACTTATGAACACATGCTTTACTTAGAATAGGCTAAATGAGGGAGGGGGTTACCAGCACGTGAATACGAGGACGAGGCGAAGTCTCGGCGTCCCTTTCCTTGGATGTAAGGGTACCCTTTAGGTATATTCCCCAAATCCGCCTTTTCCTAGCGATGAGCACTTTCTCTCTGAATTTTACGGGTTTTTGAAGGGTGCCGCTGCCCTTCTGTTGTCGCGGGAATACGCCGTGGCTTGTCAGCCTCATTTTTCCCGATATCCTTCCTCCCTAGGAGCCAGATTCGAGCTTGATCGCTTGATGATACTTGGTGGCGACCTCTATTAAATAGAATGGTTGTTGTTCTCTTCGGCTGGTAACCCTGTGCGCCTTGTGGTTCCTGCACCGGGCCATGGTTCTCTCGGAGGATTCTTGGTTGGAAAGGTCTGAGCCGCCTGGCGTTGCCGAACTCTCTTATAGTGATCATGATGCAGGCACAACAATGCCGAAATTGCATCCAGCTGGGCGGGATTTCCTTACCAGGTATGCCTTGTCGAATCTGGTTCCATCGGAGGTTCCTCGAGGATGTTGTCCCCGGGCTATCTCCCTACTGTTGTGAGGTAGGCTGCATTTTAGGTCACTCCCTCCATTTGTCGCACATGGATGATACCTCCATTTGCTTTGTAGCAGCTTCTTCGCCGAGGGTCCACTTGGATATACCGAACCCGAGAGGGTTCCTAGGGGGTTATCCGTGGCCCCAATTTGGGACTGGTGTCGAGTGTAGGGATTCGATCGGTCCAAGGCGGGATTGAACCCATTGTCTCGGGCGTCGCTGCCTGTGAATGGGCACGCGCGAGCGGTGATGTGCCCGTTGGGATCCAATGTCCTATCGCACCTAAGGAGTTCTGGCGTTTCGGGTTTCTGCGAAGCGAGTTCCGGGGATGTTCCCCGAAGAGTAGTTAATCTTCAAGCATCAATAACAACATGTTTCTTTAGTTGTTTCAGTTTCCTTCACTCTTGCATTCTTCTGCTTATAATATTATTTGCTAACTTATGAATCCCAAACCCACATAACCCCCTATGTGTTTGTATTCTCTGGCTGGTTTGTGGGCATGTCAGCATCATTTATTGCTGTGCATGTCCAAACCTGACCCTTCCTGGGGTCATATGCTTCATGCTATGTATTCCTAAAACCCCTGACCCCTTTGTGCAATTACTGATTCTGTGTAGTTTAAGTTTTACTGCTACTGTTTTCAAATCACCTTTACCCTTACTATTCCCAACCCACTCTTAAATAAAGCTCTGTTTCTGCACTTCCACTATACTCTTAGAACCAAGGTTCTGCCCCTCTGTGTATGCCTTGCCTTGGGACCCTTGAGCTCCCTATGAACTTGGACACATAAGGGTTGGTCCTTCCACACTGCACTCATCTCTATTTGGTTATGCAAACCTGGGTGTAAGCACTGCCCGGGGTCCCTTGAGACCCTTAGGGATCTTTGACACGCCCAAGTCTGAGAAAGGCTTTGAAACAAGTGGCATTTGAGGTGGTTTATCCCATAACTTAGAGAGGAAGTCAGAATCAGGCTTCCTATGGTTGTAACTTCTTATGTTACACTTTTCTGATGTAATTCAGTATTGGGTCTGTAATAATTTGTAACAAATATTGGGGTTGGCTAGTGAAAAAAGATGGGATAATTATGTATGTTTTAGCTATTAGAAGGGTAGATACCATGCCTATAGGATCTGTTTTTAAATTCTCCATATTTCAATTCTACACTTAGATAACATGCCTATAGAATCTATTTTTATTTTTTTTTGAAAAATTCTACATGTTTTAGTTTCACACTTAGACACCATGCCTGTAGGATCTGAAATCAGACATCATGTCTACAAGGTTAAAATCAACTTTGAAATTAGATGGCATGTCTATAAGATTAAAATCAATATTTTAATAGAAATCATGCCTATAGAAATTTTGCTTTAATCAAATAAATCCTGCCTACTTCACTGCATGCTCAATTTGATACCATTCCTATAGGACCAAAATCAGCTTTTAATACATAGATACCATGTCTATAGGAATTAAAATCAACAATAATAGAGAGCATGTCTATAGTATCTAAAACCATTTTAGTTTAATTAAAATCAGTTTGACTCGTACTTTTCTGAATCAGTTTAAACAACTAACTCTTTTCGTTAATATAGTTAGATATCATGCCTATAGGATCCAAATCTCCTGTTTAAAATTAACTACTTTACTGCATTCCTAATCAATAATAAACATCATGCTTATAGGACATCACTAATACACACTTAGGCAAGCCTTAGGTAATAACGATAAAATTGAATCCGCCTTTGTTTAATTAGCAACTGCTACAACCAGCAGGTAGACCTGATTCGGACTTCTTATCTGAGTTATGTAATAAATTTGTTTGCTTCAACAATTAAAACACCCTTGCCTAGTACTTTAAATTCTGACCCTAACTATGTTTAAGTCATGTTATTTATGTGCATTGTCTGCGGAGGTATATATGAGCCTCTTATTTGTTTATATGTTTTCCCCCTAATATGCAGTCCTACGTGTTTTGCATGTAGACCTAGCCTTTTTACCTTTAAATCCCAAGAGTCAGCCTAAAATACTCCCTCTTATAGGAATAGTAGTCCTAAATTCCTCCGGGACTAATAGGAATGGGACGGGTAATAGCATGCAATAGAGGTCAAGACCATTCCGCGCTTTAATACCTTAATGGGGTGGGAAGGGTAGATATGGATATGATGACCGGTGCGCTAATACAACGTGTATCCCCTCTTCTGAGAAGTGTCATACCGGGTATCGCATTGATGTGATCCATATTATAAATAAACCTAGGACCCCCCCCCCTCCTTTTTTATATTCCCAAGTATTTGTAGAACTATAACTCATTTTCAAAATTCACCTTTTAATTGTTTTCAAACTCTTGTGTGTTCAAACTTAAATCCCCTACTATTTGAGCCTATATTTGTCTATCTGCTAATTGCACAAAATTCACAAAACTGCCTGGCCGAGAACCACACTAGTGGATCCTGAGGAGTGCCTAACACCTTTCTCTTAGGATAATTTCTAACACTTACCCTATCTCTGGTTATCAAGCAAACTTAGAAATGAACCCTATAGGTGTCCTAATGCACCTTAAATCATTAGGTGGCGACTCTTCAAATGCAAAACCCAGTTCCCAAAAGGAATGAGTTGTCCTATACCCAAAATGTCATAAACCCGATTTTCCGATGTGAAGAGGGAAAAAGGGGGCACGACAGTATGGCGACTCTGCTGGGGATCTTAGGCTTTTACCACTTCAGATTGTTCTTGTGAATTTGTACCTCTTTATGTGCAATTACTTGTTTAATTCCTTTAAGCATTTAATATCATTTTCAACTGTAGAACTAACATGTTTTCTTGTTTTTTTCCTTTATTGCTGCTTTAAATTATGAAACTATTGTATTTATTGCTTTCTTAATGTGCAAATACGTGCCAACATGTTTTAATTATTGCATAATCATGCTTAACATCATACTCCACTTGTGCCAAACAAATACCATAGCAATGCTTATAATGAGTGGTTGCGCTCTTCCTATATCACCCCTAAATTCGGAAAGGCATATTTGCGGTAAAACTAGTCGATCAGTGGTGCAGTTGACGGTTTCGTGCCTTCCCCCTTGAGTTGTCCGCTCAAGGGTACCAGTCTAAAACCCCATAGAAACCATTACTCTGTTCAAATTGTGCATGCATCATGGTCAAACCTAGCCGGGTCAGTTATGTTGTCCACATAATGATCCTTTAAGATAGCCTTGTCCAAAGTCCACCAGGTTTCCCTGAACCCAAATGGACACCACTACGTTCTGTGCATTTATTTGGAGAACTAAATGCTCTATGCTAATTGTTGATATTAAATAGTCGAGTCTAGTAGGGGTAAGGGCCTAACCCTTTTGTTTTGTAAAAAATGAGGCACAAAGTCCCTAGATTCGGCATGGTCACCAACATCCACCCAAGACTGCTAAGCTGGTGGAAAGATCTTCACTCTAGTGATCAAAATCTCGTCAGAAAGTATATGGGAAACCTACCTTCCCTCCTGGAGATCCAACCTAACAATAAGATCATAGAAGCTGCCACACTGTTTTGGGATTGTGAAAGGGTTGTGTTCCACTTTGGGGACATTGAAATGACACCCTTGCTAGAGGAGATAGGAGGATTGGCCGGTCTAGTGTGGGAAACTCCGGGTCTGCTGATGCCTGAGAACCACAAAGGAAGGGGTTTCCTCAAAATGATGGGTTTGAATAAAAATCCAAAATTGACATGTCTGAAGGAATCCTACATCCCTTTTGACTATTTGTATGAAAGGTACGGTCACAGCAAATCCTACCGTACCTACCCTGACGAGTTTGCCATCACATCCTAGGGGCACATTCACCATAGGGTTTTCGTCTTCATGTTTTGTTTCCTGGGGTTGATCATGTTTCCGATGAAGAAAGCAAGAATCCACACCAAGCTGGGTATGATAACTAAGACCCTAATGGGAGGAATTGGTGGGCAGCCATTCAGCATCGTGCCCATGATCATTGCAGACACATATTGTGCCTTGGAGAAGTGTCAACGAGGAGCAAAACACTTTGAAGGCTGCAATTTATTACCTCAACTCTGGCTCATGGAACACCTCCAAAGGGGCAAATACCAACAAGAGATTTAGCGAAGGGACTGGGATGATCACATCGCTTTCCATCATCCAAAGAGAATAAATTACATCCCCAATATGTTCGCTCAGTCGAAGTATGCCAAAGGATGGGTTGAGCTATTTGATAATCTGATTGAGGAACGGGTCCAATGGATGTTCGAGTGGTTTCTGACCGAGGAGTTCATCGCTCGATCCAGAGACGCACCTTTCCTGATACTAATCGGTCTGAGAGGAACATACCCTTACGTCCCTCTCCGAGTTATGAGGCAAGCTGGTAGGAAGTACGTTATACCCAGGGTCGACAAGATGAGTCATTTCCGGGCTGACTTCCAGAATGATGATAGTCCGTACAAGTGCCAAGCTCAACATATATGGCACTGCAATATCATAATGGGTAGAGAAACCATCGAGCTAGACAGGTATTATGCTGGTTGTGCTCCTTTCTACTCTGGTTGGTTGGAAGGCAATCATGATGGTCTGGGCCAGCCAAGGTTTGCTCGAGGTTATAGGAATAGATGAAAGGACCGAGGCACAGGTCAAATACAACCAACTGCGCAAAAGAATTCGGGAGTACGAAAGCGAACATCGCGAGATACAAGAGTCCAACCAGAAACTGATTGAGAAATGGAAGGACATGGTTGTCAGTACCAATAAGCGACTAGGATACTTGGAGCGAGGCATAGTGGAATTGGAGAGAAAGTTTCTCAAAAGGGTCGAAGATTGTCAAAATGCTGAAGGGACAGAAGGCGGACACCTAGCCAGAGCATACATGTTGCTTGGACTTCGCGAGTTAGGGAAACAGTTCGACAGTGCCAAGGATGTCGAATCTGGGGAAGGTCCTTCTGGGAACAAATAGATAGGAGTTTATCTTTTGCTTTATAAAATGTAATAAGGCCAAGGGCCATTAGTGACTTTTTATTTCCTGATTATTTAGTGTCAATTTGGATTCGTCTACTTTTCATCAATAAAATGAGGCATTTAGTATCCTAAGTTCTCCAAATCAATTTGTCTCTAGGCCCACCTCGGGCATAAAGAGGTCCCCAAATTAGGTCGCGATTTATATTTTCGCACTATGTATTTAAATACTGCAATATTTTTTATGATCCTCACTAACTTGGTTACCTTTTTGTTTTATTCTTTGTTTTTGTTTTTATTATTCCCCTTCCCAAAGAATAGTTCGTGCACTCTGGCAATATCATCCTATTCTACGAGATCCAGGGGCCCTCCACCCACTCCTCCTCTTAGTCCTGTCAAAAACAAGAACAAAGGCAAAATGGACGATTTGAACAACGTCAGAAAGGAGAATTCAACTGAACGGGTAGAGGCCACCAATGGCCATGGTACTCAGGTTCCTAAGGAAAATGTATCCCAACTTGAACAGAAATTGCTGAAATTCCAGGAAGAGCTCGATCAGGTTCGGAATCTGGCAAGCCTGTCATTTTCCCTCAATACCCCAGATTTCAATTTCCCCAATACTCAAAACCCTACACCGCCTCAAAACATCCCAAAGCAATAGAATCATCCCGCTCCTCACCATCACACTATTCCACCAAAGACCCAATGCAACACCTACCATACCCCAAACAATACTCCGCTACTCATCCCGGAACACCAAAACTCCACAAACGACCACTTTCACACCCACCATAACACCCCTATTTACGTGGAGACCATGCCACACTCCACCCAACCTATATCAAGCATACCTGAGTTTAATGAAAAGGATTTGCTTATCAGAAACCTGGCTGAGGAACTTAAGAAATTGACTAGCCGGATCCAGGGTGTTGAGGGAAGCAAGGGAATCGAAGGACTAAACTATGAGGACCTCTATATACAACCCGATGTCGAACTGCATGAGGGGTACAAACCTCCGAAGTTCAAAATGTTTGATGGTACAGGGGATCTAAGGGTCCATTTGAGAACGTACTGCGGCAAGCTGGTTGGAGTAGGGAAAGATGAGAGAATCCGTATGAAGCTGTTCATGAGGAGTCTGAAAGGAGATGCATTGTCCTGGTACATCAACCAAGATCAAAAAAAGTGGTCAAGCTGGTTAAGCATGGCGTCCGACTTTATGGACAGGTTCAGGTTTAACACAGAAAATGCGCCAGATGTGTTCTATATTCAGAACCTAAAGAAGAAGCCTACATAAACATTTTGTGAGTATGCTACTCGCTGGAGGTCCGAAGCTGCCAAGGTCAGACCTGCCTTAGAGGAGGAACAGATGAACAAATTCTTTGTCCGGGCTCAGGACCCGCAATGCTACGAACGATTGATGATGATCGAGAACCACAAATTCTCTGACATTATCAAACTAGGTGAAAGAATTGAAGTGGGTATCAAAAGCGGTATGGTTACGAACTTTGAAGCCTTGCAAGCTACAAATAAGGCTTTATAGTCCGGTGGTGTGTCCAAGAAAAGGGTCGTAGGGGCCTTGATGGTTGCACAAAGGACCAAATCTCCCCTCAAATACCAAACTTACCCGACACCTCCACTTATATATCAGCCAGCTCCAAATTGCCAAGCACTTTCACCCTCATACCAAGCTCTACCACCCACTTATCAATCACCTCCACCTCCTACATACTAGCCTACCTCACCCAAATACACCCAACCCACTCATGTCTACGAAATCTACGATACTCAACCCTTCCACTATCAATCACCCCCCGCACGCCAAAACTTCCCTAGACCCCGACCTAATTTTGATCGCAGACCTCCAAAATAATATACAGCCATCTTCGAACCTATTGACCAATTGTACGAGAGGCTCAAAGCTTCTGGTTATGTCACCCATATCCCTGTTGCAACCCCTGAGAACCCTTCTCAGTGGGTTAACCCAAACAAATCATGTGGCGCAGTCCTTACTATACACTGGAGTAGCCAATACCGCGTTTGGAGCAGACTTTCTAATAGGCCGACATTGTTTATGGGTCAGACGAAGAAGAAGCACTGACCGCGGTGAAGAACTTATTCCTAGAAGACAATGACATGGATTGTTGTGTTGTACTCGAGGAGGAGGGGAGGAAGGCCCTTCCATACAAGCTGTGAGCAGAGGGGCACACCTCAACAATTGGACCATCAGGACAACTAGAGCCCGACGATCCTCGAGGTAGTAAGGCTAAAACAAGAATCATGCACTGTTTTTTACTAAATGATAATAAGATCTTCAATGTTCAAAATAGTTATGCAATTTATCAAAGCATTACTTTTTTTATGAATCAACACTCATTATCATTTCCTCTTACTTTACTTATACAGCATTACTATTACTTATTTTGATGAACTAATGACTGTGACATGCAACGACACAACGCAATAAACGGACCTTGATTCAGAGTAAGATGACATACCTGACGAGATTGTTAAAGAAGTTGAGAACTTTGAGAACAGACCTAAGTCCAACCTGGACGAGACAGAAATTATTAATCTGGGAGATGCAGAAAACGTCAAGGAAACACGAATCAGCGTTCACTTATCGCCATCAGAAAAGGAAGAGTACACAGAATTTCTAAAGGAATATGAGGACATATTCGCCTGGTCGTATGATGACATGATTGGTATGAGTACGTCTATTGTGGTTCATAAATTGCCAATCGATCCGAC